>NC_054388.1:111228554-112484231 GCF_017654675.1 Xenopus laevis | reverse complement strand
ACATCACCCTTAAAAGCATTGTACAACATGTTTTGCAGGCTGGTTTGTAAATGCCGCATCTTTTCGGACTTGTGGTATGTTTAACATTTCTGACACTTTATGCTTGTACCGAGGGTCTAGTAGCGTTGCGACCCAGTACAGGTCCTTCTCCTTAAGCCTCTTGATACGGGGGTCCTTCAACAGGCATGACAGCATGAAAGACCCCATTCTCACAAGGTTGGATGCAGAGCTATCCATCTCCGCTTCCCTCATTATCAAGGACTGCATCATCCACGGTCTCCTCCCCCAGCCACGTACAAGACCAGGGGTCCCCAAAAGGTCACCACTAGCCCCTGGGAAGCCTGCTCCTGTTGGTCCTCCTCTCCTCCTCCACAAAGCCACCTTCCTCCTCTGACTCCACTTCTGGCACCTCTCCCTGCGTTGCAGCAGGTGCCTGGGTTCGTTCTGGTGATTCCGACCAGAAATCGTGCGCTTCCAGCTCCTCGTCACGCTGGTCTACAGCCTCATCTGTCACTCGTCGCACGGCACGCTCCAGGAAGAAAGCGAAGGGTATTAGGTCGCTGATGGTGCCTTCGGTGCGACTGACCATATTTGTCACCTCTTCAAAAGTCGCATGAGCCTGCAGGCATCGCGCATAAGCCACCCAGTAACGGGGGAAAAAAATCCCCAGCTGTGCAGATCCAGTTCCTACCACCCAGTTCAAAAAGGTACTCGTTGACGGCCCCTTTGTTGTTGCCAGCAGACGTTCCAACATAAGGAGCGTTGAATTCCAAGCGAGTCTGGCTGTCAGAAATCAAACGCCTGACTGGCATGTTGTAGCGCTGCTGAATGTCAGCAAGGCGTGCCATGGCTGTGTAGGAACGTCTGAAAATGGGCCGACACCTTTCTGGACTGGGTGAGAACGTCCTGGAATCCTGGGTACTTGGAGACAAAACGTTGGACTATTAAATTTAACACATGTGCCATGCAGGGCACATGTGTTAAATTGCCTAGTCTCAACGCTGCCAACAGATTGCTTCCATTGTCACACACCACTTTTCCGATCTGCAGTTGGTGTGGGGTCAGCCACCGATCGGCCTGTGACTGCAGAGATGACAGGAGTACAGATCCGGTATGGTTTTTGCTTTCCAGGCACGTCATCCCCAAGACAGCGTGACAACGGCGTACCTGGCACGTCGAATAGCCTAGGGGAGCTGGGGGTGCACAGGTGTGGAGGAGGAGAAGGAGGACCCAGCAGCAGAGTAAGAAGAAGAAGAAGACGAGGTAGAGAGCGATGGAGGAGTAGAGGTGGTGGCAGAACCGCGTGCAATCCGTGGCGGTGACACCAACTCCACTGTTGTTGTTGAGCTACCCATTCCCTGCTTCCCAGCCATTACCAAGTTCACCCAGTGGGCAGTGTAGGTGACATACCTGCCCTGACCATGCTTGGAGGACCATGCCGTCAGTAGTCATATGGACCTTTGGCCCAACACTAAGTGACAGAGATGCGGTAACTTGGCTCTGCACATGTTGGTACAGGTGTGGTATTCCCTTTTTAGAAAAAAAATTGCGGCTGGGTACCTTCCACTGCGGTGTCCCAATTGCTACAAATTTGCGGAAGGCCTCAGAGTCCACCAGCTGGTATGGTAAAAGCTGGCGGGCTAAGAGTGCAGACAAGCCAGCTGTCAGACGCCGGGCAAGGGGGTGACAGTCAGACATTGGCTTCTTACGCTCAAACATGGCCTTCACAGAAACTTGGCTGGTGGCAGATGACTGGGAATGGGAACAGGTGGTCAAGGTGGAAGGCGGAGTGGAGGGTGGTTTCAGACGGGTCAAGGAGAGCAGAGGTAGAGCAGTAAGATGCTGGACCAGAAGGAGTGTGGCTTTTAGTTTGCCTGTTGCCTTTGAGGTGTTGCTCCCAAAGTGCTTTGTGCTTGCCGCTCATGTGCCTTCGCATAGAAGTTGTACCTATGTGGCTGTTGGGCTTACCAAGGCTCAGTTTCTGACTGCACTCATTGCAAATTACAATGCTTTTGTCAGAGGCACACACATTAAAAAAATCCCACACTGCTGACTTTTTGGAAGTGTGCGATCTGGCAGGTAACAGTAGAAGTTGGCGGAGTTGGCGGTATTGGCGGCAATGGCGGGTGCGTTGGCCGGCTGAACACAGGTGCCGATACATGTTGTTGCCCTACTGATCCCTGCGGGCTGTCCTCCCTGCTTCTTCTAAGTCTTATTCTCCTACTGCCTCTCTGACTCTCCGTCTCTCCATCTGAACTACCCTCCTCTTGCTCTCTTCTACTAGGCACCCACAAAACATCAATCTCCTCATCATCATTCTCCTCAGATGCATCAATTTCTTCTGACACATCACAGAAGGAAGCAGCAGCGGGGACCTCCTCCTCATCACTCATTATGTCCATCTCTATCGTGTTCTCTGCCAGAATTAAATCTGGTGTAAGGTTCCTCATCTCCTTCATCTTTCTTCTGGCAATAATGGTTGCGCATTACTCAGTTCAAGAAACTCATTGGAAAATAACTCCTCTGACCCCAGTGAAGAAGGGGCACCGGTGGTGGAGGAAGTGTTACGTGGGGTGGCCATAGCAGTGGAGGATGAGGAGGATGTTGTGGTAAAGTTAGAAACGGCTAGAGGATGGGGTGTTGCTGTGTAAGCCAGTCAACTACCTCTTCAGCATTTTGGGAGTTCAGGGTCATTGGCTTTTTTAAAACTGGGCAATTTGCTAGGGCCACAGGATTGCATAGCAGCACGGCCCCTAGCACGGCCTCTGCGTGGCGGCCTGCCTTTGCCTGGCATTATTTTTTAAAAAAACAACAACAACAACAAAAAACTCAGTTGGTTTTTCTGGAAACGATAATACACACAGCTAGATGGCGGGTTGAAGAAAACACTGTGCAAATAATGCCTACAAAGTCAACGTATACACTACTACAGCGGTGGATACGGATTACGTAAAATATATGAATGCTGCTTGAAAAAAAGTAACTCAAGTGGTTTTTCTAGAGACGATAATATTATCAATATTTAGACAAAATGTGAACAAGGTCACACAGCTCGATGGCGGGTTGAAGAAAACAGTGTGCAAATAATGCCTACAAGGTCAACGTATACACTACTACAGCGGTGGATACGGATTACGTAAAATATATGAATGCTGCTTGAAAAAAAGTAACTCAAGTGGTTTTTCTAGAGACGATAATATTATCAATATTTAGACAAAATGTGAACAAGCTCACACAGCTCGATGGCGGGTTGAAGAAA
Organism: Xenopus laevis; assembly: GCF_017654675.1. NCBI lineage: Eukaryota > Metazoa > Chordata > Amphibia > Anura > Pipidae > Xenopus > Xenopus laevis. The sequence continues at coordinate 112,480,972 of NC_054388.1, read as the reverse complement.
ACAGTGTGCAAATAATGCCTACAAGGTCCAACGTATACACTACTACAGCGGTGGATACGGATTACGTAAAATATATGAATGCTGCTTGAAAAAAAGTAACTCAAGTGGTTTTTCTAGAGACGATAATATTATCAATATTTAGACAAAATGTGAACAAGCTCACACAGCTCGATGGCGGGTTGAAGAAAACAGTGTGCAAATAATGCCTACAAGGCCAACGTATACACTACTACAGCGGTGGATACGGATTACGTAAAATATATGAATGCTGCTTGAAAAAAAGTGACTCCGGTGTTTTTTCTGGAGACGGTAATATTATGGATATTTAGACAGAATGGGAACAAGGTCACACAGCTCGATGGCGGGTTGAAGAAAACAGTGTGCAAATAATGCCTACAAGGTCAACGTATACACTACTACAGCGGTGGATACGGATTACGTAAAATATATGAATGCTGCTTGAAAAAAAGTAACTCCAAGTGGTTTTTTCTAGAGACGATAATATTATCAATATTTAGACAAAATGTGAACAAGCTCACACAGCTCGATGGCGGGTTGAAGAAAACAGTGTGCAAATAATGCCTACAAGGCCAACGTATACACTACTACAGCGGTGGATACGGATTACGTAAAATATATGAATGCTGCTTGAAAAAAGTGACTCCGGTGTTTTTTCTGGAGACGGTAATATTATGGATATTTAGACAGAATGGGAACAAGGTCACACAGCTCGATGGCGGGTTGAAGAAAACAGTGTGCAAATAATGCCTACAAGGCCAACGTATACACTACTACAGCGGTGGATACGGATTACGTAAAATATATGAATGGCTGCTTGAAAAAAGTGACTCCGGTGTTTTTTCTGGAGACGGTAATATTATGGATATTTAGACAGAATGTGAACAAGGTCACACAGCTCGATGGCGGGTTGAAAGAAAACAGTGTGCAAATAATGCCTACAGGGCAAATAATGCCTAAAAGGTCAACTTATACACTACTACAGCGGTAGTAAAATAAAAAAAAGTAAAATAAAAAAAAAATGAATATTAAAAAAAAAAATTAAAGTTGGTGCTGCTGAACTACTAGGAGCAGCAGATTAGCACACCAGTCCCACTCCCCAACACTGCTAGACTAATAGCACTGGGCTCTTATAGTAGTAGTAGTAGTAGTAGTAGTAAAACAACAAAAAAATAAATAAAAGCAGTCCTTACAAGGACTACTGTTATTGCAGCAGTCAGCAGATGAGATCAGAAGCAGGACAGCTGCCCACTGCAGCTACATACAGAGCACTGCAGTAGAAGGTAGATTACTAGCCAGCAAAGCTACCTAAGCTAAATGTCCCTCAAACCCCTGCAGACTTCTGTCCCTCCAATAACAGAGCAGTATCAAAACGATTACTAGCCAGCAAACTTTCAACTGTCCCTGAAATCACTAACAGGCAGCAGCTCTCTCCCTACACTATCTCTTCAGCACACACAGGCAGAGCTGAAAAAAACGCTGCAGGGCTTCGGTTTTTATAGGGAAAGGGGAGTGGTCCAGGGGAGAGCTTCCTGATTGGCTGCCATGTACCTGCTGGTCTGGGGTGAGAGGGCAAAAAAAAGCGCCAACAATGGCGAACCCAAAATGGCGAACGTCGCGCGACGTTCGCGAACTTCCGGCGAGCGCGAACACCCGATGTTCGCGCGAACAAGTTCGCCGGCGAACAGTTCGCGACATCTCTATATATATATATATATACCAGAGAACAGCACAGCTTCAGTGTATTCAGCTTGAAAATGGAACTAAAATGTTCAGAAATCCTGCTATGATTCTATTAGTTAGCCAATAAACGTATCACCTTTATACCACTTTTGTTATTTTTTTATTTCAAAAGGGTTGTCACATGGTTACAACAACTTTACCTGCAATTAAGTGAAAGTAAGTTCTGCTAGCTGACCAAGGGGAAGGTGAGAATATATTAAAGGCCTGTGTGCTGCAGTCTAGGCTGTGATATAAATGAAGGTAGCACTCCAGTAAGAAGGAATGGAATATTTATTTGGTAGGCAGCTGATGATACGAGGCCTTAAAGGAGAACTAAAAGCCTAAACTAAAGAAGTAGGTGTACATGATGTTTTGTGCTTCTGTACAAGCCCAAGGCAACCACAGCCCTTTAGCAGTAAAGATCTGTGTCTCCAAAGATGCCCCAGTAGCTCCCCATCTTTCTTTTCTGCTGATTCACTGATTCACATGCTCTGTGCTGCTGTCACTTACTGAGCTTAGGGACCCACTCACAATATACAGTTACACATAGAATAAAATGTCTAAGTGATGGGCGAATTTGCGCCGTTTCGCTTCGCCGAAAAATTCGCGAATTTCGCCGCGAAATTCGCGAAACGGCGAAAAATTCGCGAAACGGCGCCGGCGTCTCGTTTTTGACGCCGGGCGCCCGTTTTTCTGACGCTGGCGCCCGTTTTTCCGACGCCGGCGCCCGTTTTTGACGCCGGCGTCCGTTTTCGAAAAAAAAAATTTTGACGCCGGCGAATTTTTTCCGCGAATTTTCGCGGGAGTTTCGCGAATTTATTCGCTGGCGGCGAAATCGCGCAAATTCGCCCGCGAATTCGCGCCTGGCGAATAAATTCGCCCATCACTAGAAATGTCACAATATAAGGCTGATCAGTAATTAATACAGATAATTACTACATGGCAGCACAGAAACCAGTTGCAATTAGCATCAAGAATTTACTAATCAGCAAACCTGTAGCCATCACCTTATATTACAGACCAAACCTCATTTTCTGCTGGGATAATTTGTTTTTGACCCCTAAGCCATACCTCCCAACATTTTGGAAAATTTTTGGTTTTATGTGTTATTACATTGTCTTCAAAAATAGCCTCTTTACAGTGACAGAACTACCGGGGGAGCAGGGGGGTGCGAGCGGGCCAGGGCCCACACCCCCTCACGGCCCCCCGGCAGCCCGCTCGCCACTGAAAGCCGCTGTGCACGGAGGGGGGCAGGGCCCGGCTGTGCATCACGCACCAGGGCCCGCCCCCCTCTAGTTACGGCACTGCCTCTTTATTGGAGCTCCCCATAGAGGAGATATTCTGTGTAAAAACAAGAATGTGCCAGTGCATTTTACTCTTTTAAATATTAGAATAATTGTGCTTTAAAAAGTAGTGTTTCAGGCTGATTTATTGAATATTTCTGCAAAATCCCTAATAATCCCTCCCTTCCACTTGCTGCTCCCCTGAATTCCCAGGCTGTGCACTCAGCTCACTGCACTGTAGGACAGGAACCAATCAGCAGCTAGCAGGACCTGATATGTCCCAAGGCTTATTTTCAGTAAAAATAAATTATTTATTAGTATTCATATTTTAAAAGGTTTTTGATACATACTGACCCCACATGACCACCTTACACATTTTGTACCTCCGGCACTTAGTCATAGGTCTCCTATTTTGCAGTGTCTTTGTTCTGGGCCCTGGAACTCCTTAGAATCTGTTCTTTCCAATAAAGTGTAGTTTTTTAGGGGTAAAACCTACTGTTAATGGAATGTTTGGCCTTGAAATCAGATGTATGCAGTTTTGTGGAGCAGTGCTTTGCAAATTTTGTACTTTACTGCTTCGGTTTTTGATCTATAGAAGTGAGAAATCTGAGTAAAACTATATATATTTGGTATTGGCGCGTTCAGGAGACATAGAACTTTCCAAATCTTTTTTTTACACTTTGGGGCAAATTGAAAGAGCACAAAATGTTCAAAAATGGTCTGGCAATAGAAGTTCCAACTTGGCCAAATGATTGGCAGTGATAGGGTTAATCTTATTTCGTTTGAAGATAACTGTTTATGTTCCACTGTATTCTATTATGATTAAACCCACAATAGCTGCTTTATTGAAATGGGTTTTAATACCTTGCTGTATATACAGTTAAGCCAAGGACACACCGAGCTGATTCTCAATATGTGAATAAATGGAGGATGAGAATTAGCCCCTACTCTTGAATCAGTGGTCTTCTGTTCTGCACCCGGAACCACTGCATGAGCCCAGGTACAGGCACATGAAGCAGACGTTGGAAGTAAGTGCTGAAATCCACTCCATGTGACTGTGGCAGTGGTTCCACTGATTCAAGAGTTGGAGAGATTCTTAGCTGCTTTTATCCACATTCTGAGAATCAGCCCAATGTGCCTTTGGCCTTAATGCTTGTGTTCATTTATTTATTTTTGTTTTCACACTCAATTCTGGTTATTATGGTAATGATTGGACCTTTTTGTGCTATTTATTTACACTGGGGAGGGCTTTTAATGGTTTGCAACTGCTTACACTCATGTTTGTTTTTCCCAGAGTTATGTGTGGTACTTTTTTGTTATTTATATATTTTGGGCACACCTTGCTAAACAACATAGTTAGTTAATGTAGTAAGTGAAAGTCTAAGACAATTACTGCAAGAATCAGTGAGTTAATAAAAAACATATTTGCTAATGTTAATGCACAATCACATTTTATTTTCACATAGAAATAAAGAAACAATATTTGTGGCAGGCACTGATATTTGATGGAATCAATTCTATCCTAACACAATGAACAATGTTTTATGTGCCACTGGCTGCCACAAAGCTCCAAGGCTTAATATAGCTTCTCCCATGTGTAACAGTTAGTAAGCTGTTTTTTTATATTACTTGCTGCCCTTTATTTCTTCATATAAACCTTTGGAGATTGTGGCCAAAGAGTTTAGTTGTTACTTCATCAGTCCAAAAGATCTGACATGTCTAGCTGCTGGTTTATATACTTTAGATGTTGGTGTTGAGATGACTCGTTCATGTAGATTGTGTTTGTGCAAATAATTCTGTGCCATGGAACAGTACAACACCACCGCTGTATCACCCAAACCTTCCCGCGGCTCCTTTGCAGCCATATGAGGGTTTGTCTTTCTGTCTGACATATGAGCAGTTCTCTGCTGAAGTATTTTTTCCTCATTTCCTTTAAACTGCTATTGTTGATGGCATTACAAACAGTGGACATTGCAATCTTTAATTGCCTTTCCATGCTTTGTAGGCAGGGCCACCATTAGAAATCACGGGCCCCATACAATAAAATTTTTGAGGCCCCCTGGGCCCCGCCCACCCCAGCACGCAAGCCCCACTCCAGATTCCGCCCAATCCACACCACAGTTAAAAGAACACACAGATATCAGCGCTAAAAAAGGTAACCCCCCCACACACACAAGTTATAAAATGCTATTGATGGTCTGGGCCCCCTCATAAGTAAAAAAAAAATAATTGGTGACCAGGGCCCCCCTTAAAAGTTAAAAAAAAAACTGGGGCCCCAAAGAACATTTTTTAAGAAAACATTGGTGGCAGGGGCCTATAAAAATATTAAAATAAAGCACTGGTGGCCAGGGGATTAAAAAAACACAAATTGGTTTCCAGTATAATTGAGCTCATGGCTTCAGGACTTCAATTTCGGCTGTTTTCGTGACTTCGGGTCTTTTTGCCGCTTCAGGACTTCAATTTCGGCTGTTTTCGTGACTTCGGGTCTTTTTCACCGCTTCAGGACTTTGGCTTCGACTTTTTCCATGGCTTCGGGTATTTTCGCCGCTTCGGGACTTAAATTTCGGCTGTTTTAGTGACTTTGGGTCTTTTCTCCGCTTCAGGACTTCGCCTTGGCTATTTTTGTGGCTTCGGCTATTTTTGCCACTTCGGGACTTAGGCTTCGGCTGTTTCCATGGCTTCTGGTCTTTTCACCGCTTCGGGACTTTGGCTGTTCGGCTTTTCAGCACTTCCACATTTCGGCTCTTCAGGATTTCGGAAATGGTGGCACGGCTTCGGCGCTGTCAAGGGGGGCCTGGCTCTTTTGAAAGTGCAGCTCTGCCGGGCCCCCCTTCAGGCCCAGGCCCGGTACACTTGTACCACCTGTGCCCCCCTGATGGTGGTCCTGTTTGTAGGTATCACTTAGCTCCATTTTCAGATCATTACTCAGTTGCTTAAAAAGCCCATGGTTGTAGAGTGACAGCCCAAAGTTAAGACTGTCAGAGATTTTATTAAGCTCTGCAATTGTCAACTGAAGACAACTCTTAAAGGATAAGTAAACCTTTAAAATAAGTCAGTGAAAATTGATGAGGGTAAGAACTTTTGCAATGCACATTTATTATTTATTCTTTTTTCATTCCAAGATATTAAGGGATACATGACCAGTCTGACCACCGAGTAGTCAAGGAAGAAAGAAAGAGGCTGCTCTGATGTTCTTCTGCATAGGAAAGATTTGAGAAAGGTTTCTAATTTTATTCCTAAGCAGAAGAACATCAGAGAAGCCTCTTTCTTTCTCCTGACAACTTCCTTGACTACTTGCTGGTCAGACTGGTGGGAAACTGACCAGCAGGTGGCGCTGTTGGAACAAAATTCATTTATATTAACAGTACACGTATCCCTTAATATCTTAGAATAAAAAAAGAATAAAAAATTAATGTTCATTGCAAAAGTGCTTAGAAAGGCATGCTCATCAATTTTACATTCACTTGTCTTAAGGCCTTTTGGGGTAATTATGGTCATAATTGAACAAGTGGAAGGGGGCCCAAGCTTTTTCCACTTACAGAATTACCTAATTATGTAAATTAGCCAAGGGAGCCCAAATATTTTAATTAAACAATATGTTTATTCATATATATATTGTAAAGTATATGTTTCTAATTAAATGTTCAAGTGTGCTGGTACCTTATACTCATATACTGATAAATATATATATATATATATATATATATATATATATATATATATACATACATACATATATACAAACTAAAACTTGAAAAGAAAAGCTCATATAAATATCTTTTTTTTTTTAAGTCAACAGAAACGCCCTAAATGAAATGATACAATCCAATAAAGAATCTAAGCTCTCTCTGAAGAACATCCTGGACATTGGGCAGGAGAATATAAATGAAGTTGCTCCCCAGACTGTACAAGATCTTCCCTGGGCTTAGGAAACTGATGACTCTGGACAGGACTGCAAGAACAATTCAACTTGACAATATTTCTAAAGATTCAGGAGGGCATACTGATGCTGTAAAACATGAACATTCTCTACAAATTGGTTCAGGGGAAGCTAATGATGGCACAGAAGAAGATGTATCTCAATATTTAGATTTTTATAGTAAAGAGTCTACTTCATTCAATCCTTTAGACATTCTGTGTGTTCTCTTGCATTGCTCAGATATGTTGTTACAGCAGAACATCTTCTCCAAAATGTCCATGTGTCAGTTTGCCGTCCCACTGCTGCTCCCTGCTGGTGATGGGCCAGGCTGCACCTTCATGCTCTGGGCTATGAGAGACATTGTCAAGAGATGGAGACCCCACACTTTGGCAGAGAATAAAGGATTTATAGAAGAATACCTGGTTAAATCAGAAATGCCATTTTTTTCTTTTGTGAGACTGGGGCATATACAATTATCTAAATCTAAAATCCTCAATCAAATGCTCAGCCCAGCCCAACAGTACCAGGACTTTTTTATTCATGAAAATATGATTGGTGGTGATAATGAGAGAGAAGTATCTAATGGCCTAGTGGAAATCTCCTGGTTTTTACCTGTTGGAAGAGGAGAATTCTGACACTTTCCCAGAACCCATAGCTGTTACTAATTTACGTGGAGACATAGAGTCTAACTGGACCCCAATTCAGCTTCCTAACCCAGGTCTCATCAGCAGTGTTTGTATTTTCTGAGAGTATTAATGAGAGAGAGTGTGAGCTATTAGCCCAGTGTAGTAAATCCTACTCCAACTTCTATTTCATCATTACTCCAAGTGGCACAAGTGTCAGTAAAGAGACTGTGAAATTCTTAAAAGAGTTACAACCTTTGCTACATTTCAACCAATCACATATACTGATAAAAGACAAACAAGCAAATGAGGCTGGGTTAGTAAAAAAATTACAAAACATAATCCAGATTTTTTTGAGGAAAACTGACAAGAAAGTAAAACTGGAAGATTTAGCAAACACAGCCACTGAACTTGGCATAAATGTGGATGAAAATTCCCAGGAATGTCAGAAGCAAAAGAATATACCACTGAAATAATTAAAGAAATACAAGATATGGTAAAATATAAGAAAGAGACGATGAAACTACAAGGGGATCTGTGGAAACAAGTGGCCCAGGTAGAAAAAGAATTGTGCAGAATGAAAAACCAAGGGGCTAAAAATACAGAACAATATCGATCTCAACTGACTGAAACCCTCAAACAATTACACAGGGAGCAGAATCAACATGTTCTACCTGATACGATGAGTAAGTTTATTTCTGCCATCACACATTTGTCTCAATCAGAGAAACATTATTTCCTGACATGGATGAAATTTGCACTTGACTCAATGGCTAGAAACAACCTCTCTGTGTTAAAAGAAAAATACAAGGAAAAATATAATAAAACAAATAATCAGGTAGAACTGAAACAGTTAGACCAGCAAATATGTGACAGTTCTTTGGGAGTAGAACATTTTCTGCGTGAGATGGGGCAGTTTTATGAGGCAGAATGTTCGATGGTGAATCAAGGAATACTCAAACCAGATATGATACAGTTTAGTCTTCTCCCAGGAATAGCTGCTGATTTATTGCTGGATGGCTTCCCATTGGAGCTGATGGATGGAGATGCCTCCAATATCCCCCTGAAGTGGGTCACTGACCTTCTGACTGAGCTGAATAACAAAACAGGAGGGAAATGCAGAATGAGAGTAATCACAGTGCTGGGAGTGCAGAGCACAGGGAAATCCACTCTCCTGAACACCATGTTTGGCTTGCAGTTTTCAGTGGCCAGTGGACGATGCACACGAGGAGCTTTCTTAACATTGATTAAAGTAAAAGAAAACTTTCAGAAGAACATAAACTGTGAGTTTATTCTGGTAATTGACACTGAAGGTCTTAAGGCTCCAGAATTGGCTTCTCTAGAGGACAGCTATGAACATGACAATGAGTTGGCAACTCTAGTGGTTGGGCTCAGTGATATCACTATAATCAATATGGCCATGGAGAATACAACAGAAATGAAAGATACACTGCAGATTGTGGTTCATGCATTTCTTAGAATGAAGCAAATAGGGAAGAAACCCAACTGCCAGTTTGTGCATCAGAATGTGAGTGATGTTTCTGCTGATGATAATAACATGAGGGACGGAATAAAACTTCTGGAGCAACTGGATGAGATGACCAGAATAGCAGGCAGCATGGAAAAAAAACATGGAATAAAAAGCTTCACTGATATCATTAGCTATAACATTAAGAGAGACAATTGGTACATCCCTGGGCTTTGGTACGGTGTCCCACCCATGGCTTCTGTAAACTCCGGCTACAGTGAAAATGTGAATGAACTGAAAAAATATTTGTTTACATTTATGGAGAAAAGTGAATTCTTCAGCCGCCCCAGAATGTTGTTGAATTTATTGAATGGATAAAAAGCTTGTGGAACTCTGTTAAATATGAGAATTTTATTTTCAGTTTCAGAAACAGCCTGGTAGCTGAAGCTTACAATCAATTAGCAATGAAATACTCCCAGTGGGAATGGGACTTCTGCAAACACGTTCATACCTGGCTAATTAGCACTGAGAATACTATCAAGAATCAGTCAGCAGATAAACTGCAGCCAGAAATGTGCAGAGTATTTAAGGATAATTTAATTTCTCTACTCTGGAAAGAAGAGAAAAACATGTTAGATTTGATAAAAAAATATTTTGAAAATAAAACCGATAATGTTCATCTGATTGAGAAGTACAGAGAAGATTTCTCCAGAGGGGTGAATTGTCTTCGGAAAGATCTGGAACGTTCTGTCACAGCAAAGATTGATGAGACTATTAGAATCCAAAAAGGGAAATATCAAATAAAGAATATAGAGAACAGTTATCAAAAGACCATTGAGGAGAAAGTCACTGATCTCCTAAAACAGGTCAGACAAAGGGAAAGTCGACTTGAAAGTGATGAAATAGAAAAGGAATTTGAGAACATGTGGGAAAGTACAATAGCTGAGTTACCAAGGAATCTTTTACAAAAACGCAATGTCAGTCAGGAAATGTTACTGGAGCTCAAACGTGACTTGTCCAACAGAGGGGCCTCTATAAAGGAGAAATTTCTTAAGATAAAATATTTAGATGAGTTTGGAAAAGATGAATTCAAGATTAAAGAGCAGCATGTTGACTTGAAATGGTATTCATCACTAAAAGGTGTGAAAGAACTGTGGACCAATGAATGCAAAGATAAAACTGCCAGTCTGGCTTACTCTTTAATAGAATTATGTTTAAATTATGTAACAGAGAAGGTTAATACAGGAGAAGACTATGATGGGACATATTGCCAAGAATTGCTTAGTAAAATTAATGAAAGGCTCAGGAAGGAAGATGTTAAAAACCTGCACATTACCCATGAGTTTGACTTGGATATAAAACTCCATATCTTGGGGAGTGCGGCTCGGATGTTCCAGAAGATGCATAAGAGTTTTCTTCAGACTGATCCTATGTTGTCTCTGGAAACTCTAAAACCTCATTATTTGACAACTTTTAAAAATCTATTCCAGGAAAAAGATGAAACACAAAGTAGAGCCAAACAATTCTGTGATCTCTGCCTGAAGCCGGCAATAACCAATCACATTAACCAGCATCTGGGGAAGGACATTGTAGATGATATTCTGTCCAATCAGTGTCCCAAAGAATTGAGCAGCCGCACTTTCTTTCAATCACATGTACTTGAGAAACTGCTGGAAGAGGAGGAATTTTCTCAGTATGTGACTTACATTAATTCTTATGAGAAGTTTGTGAAAGAATGGCTAAAACAATACATATTAAATATGTATAAAAAAGGTTTAGAAAAGTTGCAAACGAATATTCTCTCTGATATCTGTAACAAAATCAGGAGCACACTCAAAAAGCCACAAGACATGCCCACTGTTTCAGAGTTCTTGAAAGCCTTTTGTGAGATGTTAAGGAGTGAATTGGTCATTTCTCAGATGGAGTTGCAGTTGGTCAGTTTCCAAAACCAAGCAGACATCAGGCAGTTCTCAAAGGATATTGAGTTTTTTCTCACAGAAACTGAGACACAGATCAGATCAGAGATGGAATCTTCCAGCACAGAATCTGTTCTTGACAAACTCCGACTGAAACCAGAGGATGTTCTGTTTAAGAGAGTGTTTGGCTGTGGGAAGCGGTGTCCCTTCTGCAAGGTCCCCTGTGAGGCTGGAGCTACTGACCATAAGGAACACTTTGCATCTGTCCATCGGCCTCAAGGTTTGGGAAGATATCGATGGATATTTAGTGACAAGTTGGCTACAGAATTATGTTCAACACATGTTGTCAGTGATTGTGAATTCCAGAATTCAGATACAAAGATGGAATCTCACCCTTATAAAGAATACCGGACAATCTACCCAGACTGGGCCATTCAGCCTGACCCCAGCATTACAGCCTCAGACTACTGGAAGTTTATTTTTAAACAGTTTAACAAGGAATTTGCTAAAGAATATGAGGCAGAACCAGCAGATCTCCCTGAAACCTGGCTCCAGATAACAAAAGAACAGGCTTTTCAAAGCCTAAAAGAAACATTTAATATGAAGTAACAGCAGTGAAACAGGTTACAGCATTATATTCCCAAAAACCTTATTTCACTGTACAAGCAGCATTTCAATACATTTTTGGTTGGATATGGGCATATTTACTACACCTTTAAAGGGGATACATATTTTACTTTTTTATACATACTATACTAGTTTTCAGTACAGACGATGTATACTAGTATTAATAATAACAATAATCAAGTTGTATTATAGACGAGATCTAGACTGACCAATAAACAGAATGATGATAATGATGATTTTATATAACCACTGTGTCTTCTTAATCAGAAATCCAAATAAATAAAGAGTTTTCAATATAATGTACTGCCTGACTTATTTGTTATATAATAAAAGTGGAGAAAGAAGTATAAAAGTACATAAAGCACATGGGACCATGGTGACCTGACTAATGTTACAGAAAGCACAACAAGTACCAATCAATATATTGCAGAATGGAGACAAACAATAAAACATTGATCTAGAAAGGTGAAACATATATCTAAGCAATCCCAAGTCAAAATGATTAAGTCAAGTTATCCCACTCCATTAAGGTTGTACAGAGAGGGGAGACAATTCAAGTCCTAATGGAGTGGCCTGTGGAACTAAGGGTTCTCACATCTTAAAGGAACGGTAACACCAAAAAATGTAAGTGTTTTAAGTAATGTAAATATAATGCAGTGTTAACCTGCAGTTGTAAAACTGGTGTGTTTGCTTCAAACAGACTACTATAGTTCACATAAACATGCTGCTCTGTTGCCATGGGAGCAACCATTCAAAGTTGAAAAAGGACAAAAGGCACAAGATACTCAGAAGATAACAGATAAACTCTGTAGTATAATTACAGAACTTACAGTATCTGTTATCTTCTGTGTATCCAGTGCTTAAATGGCTGCCCCCATGGCTACACGGCAGCTTGTTTATATAAACTATAGTAGTACTTATCTGTTATCTTCTGTGTATCCAGTGCTTAAATGGCTGCCCCCATGGCTACACAGCAGCTTGTTTATATAAACTATAGTAGTACTTATCTGTTATCTACTGTGTATCCTGTGCTTGAATGGCTGCCCCCATGGCTACACAGCAGCTTGTTTATATAAACTATAGTAGTACTTATCTGTTATCTACTGTGTATCCTGTGCTTGAATGGCTGCCCCCATGGCTACACAGCAGCTTGTTTATATAAACTATAGTAGTACTTATCTGTTATCTACTGTGTATCCTGTGCTTGAATGGCTGCCCCCATGGCTACACAGCAGCTTGTTTATATAAACTATAGTAGTACTTATCTGTTATCTACTGTGTATCCTGTGCTTGAATGGCTGCCCCCATGGCTACACAGCAGCTTGTTTATATCAACTATAGTAGTACTTATCTGTTATCTACTGTGTATCCTGTGCTTGAATGGCTGCCCCCATGGCTACACAGCAGCTTGTTTATATCAACTATAGTAGTACTTATCTGTTATCTACTGTGTATCCTGTGCTTGAATGGCTGCCCCCATGGCTACACAGCAGCTTGTTTATATAAACTATAGTAGTACTTATCTGTTATCTACTGTGTATCCTGTGCTTGAATGGCTGCCCCCATGGCTACACAGCAGCTTGTTTATATAAACTATAGTAGTACTTATCTGTTATCTACTGTGTATCCTGTGCTTGAATGGCTGCCCCCATGGCTACACAGCAGCTTGTTTATATAAACTATAGTAGTACTTATCTGTTATCTACTGTGTATCCTGTGCTTGAATGGCTGCCCCCATGGCTAGGAACAAGGCAGGATCTCGCACACCCAATAAGTAACAACAATATGCCTGGTGCACAATGGTAGAGATTTGGCAAGCCCCACAACAGAGTACAGCAAAGGAATTCCAACGGCACACAGGACTATAGGAAATCTTCAAAATGTATTTCAAAGCGGAGTGCGATGCAACCTTTTGGGGAGTAAAACCCCTTTGTCAAGCATACGTGATCCACATACAAAGTGCAAATAAATAGAACAGTGCTTCATTCAATTAGCGTGTCATTATTGATTGTCCAATCAGTGTAAGTTAGAAACACATCTAAAAAACTTTCTCGTAGATAGTTAAAATAATCCAATAAATAGTGTACAATACACAATATATAATAAAAATGCATACAATAGAAAAACTAATAACCACAGAAGTGTACTCAATAGAAGGAACAAAAATACAGTGAGTAGTCAGAAAAGATTATTCCATTAATATTTACTGTATCACAATGCAGCCATAAATGGTTAAATTAACACTTGCAGGGTATTATTCCAAATTAGATCTTACCCTATACAGGAAAAAGAGATACTGACCCTGCTTGCAATTTACGCTGCCATTTGTAGTGATTATCTGTAAAAGAAAAAAGATATAATTTAAAAATTAACTAAACTAAACAAAGTTTTTTTACAAAAAGCGTGACATGTTAAAATCCTCATTAAGTCCCTTCGGATCACGAGTTTGAAGAAGCCAAATCCAAAAACATTCTCTTTGGAGAAGCAGCCTGTTTATATCCTGCCCTTGCCTTACGGTGACCTTTTCCAATATCTGCCATCTGACTTGTGACACTTGATGACCATGGGAGAAAAAATGTTTAGCCAGAAGTGTCTCTTTTTTTTGTCTTGCCCTTCTCTTTGACTTCGCTATTACTATCTGATTTAAAATTTCGTATAAACAATTTGTGCTCATTTAGGCAAATTTTTATTGGTCTAGTGGTTTGTCCTACATAGGACTTACCACACGGGCATTTTATACAATATATGACATTCTGGCTGTCACATGTGGAAAAGCAGTTAACCTGGTGATTAGTCCCCAATGATGGCCGCATCACCACATCACCAGCAATAATCCCATTACAATGACCACATTGCCTACAGGGAAATGTACCTTTGATATTGGTAAATGTAAATCACCTCTTTTACTGGTACGTGTTCTAATAAGATCCCCAATGTTTTTCCCCCGTCGTTACAAAAATATTGGGGGAAGGTTAAATATTTGTCCAAATTTAGGATCTGCTTGTAATACTCCCCAATATTTCAAGATGATTTTTTTACAGTTAGCAGAATTCGTATCGAAGGTGGAAATAAATGGGATCCGTGTGTTAGCTGAACGTGTTTTTTTATCCTTTTGTAAGGTATCCTGTCTAGAAATTGTGGCAACATTCTCTTTTATTGCCACAAGCTCCTTTCTATTATAGCCTTTATTAACAAATGTCTTAATGATCTCAGAGGACTCCTGCTCAAACAATTCGTCATTAGACATAATCCGTCTTACCCTAAGTAATTGACTCTTGGGGAGATCCCGAATTATACCTGGTGGATGTTGGCTAGATGGACGAACCAAATTATTTTTATCAGTTGGTTTAGTGAAAGCTGATGTTACAAATCTGTTACCCTGCTGTGTAATGTTTACATCAAGGAAATGTAATTCCATTGCGTGTGCCTCAACAGTAAATTTGACACACTATTTAAATAACAAACTCCATCAAATTTTCGTAACTGCTTGTCAATAGAAAAAACGTATCATCCACATACCTCATGAATGAGTGTATGTGGCCTGAATACTCTCCATGTGAAAATATAAAGGTTTTTTCGAATTGGTCCATGAAGATGTTGGCATACGCCTGCGCCATGTTGGCACCCATTGTGCAGCCTTGTGTCTGTAAATAATACTCACCCCTGAACTCAAAATAATTGTTGATTAATACGCATTCAAGTAATGTGCACACAAAATTGATCATATGTGTCTGTAATGGTCCTTGGGACAAGTAAGTCCGAGCACACTCGATGCCTTCATCATGGGGAATTGATGTATAAAGGTCCTTAACATCAAGTGAACAAAGTAAGAATGGTTCTGTTGGCATTACTATCCATTCCAACCTGTTTAAAAAATCACCTGTGTCAATTAGACAAGCACTGAGCTTTGTTAACACATCCTGTAAATAGGAATCCACAAAAATAGCTAGAGGTTGCCAAACAGATCCTACATTAGACATAATAGGGCGTCCTGGAGGGTTCACCAAATCCTTGTGTATTTTAAGCAAAAAGTAAATGTACGGTGTTTTTGGAGACTGGGTTAACAACAATTTAGGAGTTTAATCAGAAATTATGCCGTCGAGAGTGGCCTCATTCAGCATAATATTCAATGTTTGTTTAAATTTTAGTGTAGGGTCTCCTATCAATTTTTTGTAGTGAAGGTGGTTATTGAGTTGACGATCTGCCTCCCTTACATAATCACTAGTATTTAACAGCACTATTCCTCCACCCTTATCAGCTTTAGTGATGGTAATAGAAGGGTTAACCTGTAATCTCTTTAGAGAATCTCTCTCTGCCTTATTTAAATTGATATGGGTAGTGCTCCTTTGATTATACGATAATTTCCCCAACTCCTGTAACAATATCGACTCAAATGTGTCAATTGAGGGAAAAATCCCAGGCGGTACAAAATGACTTTTAGTAGCAAGCTTAGATTTCAAAATTGGCAACATTTTATCCTTTTGTACAGTTTGTGGCTTGTCTGCAAAGAAAACCTTAAATTTAAGCGCTCTGATAAACCTGAACACATTACTAGTTAAAGAAAAAGGAGACACAGTATGTGCAGGGATGAAATTTAAACCCTTATTTAAAGTCTTGCGTTCTAGTTCAGTAAATTCATGTGAGGAGAGGTTAAACGCCATATTTACCTACTCTGGTTCTGCAGGCGTCTGTGTCCCCGCCAACTTGGAGCTGGTTTTTAGAAGGCCCCTCCGGATCTTACGTTTTCCACAGTCCAGCCTTTGCCTAAAAAAGAGTGGAAGAAAGTTGGGACGATGCCGAAGAACTGTGGTTTATCTCGGATGCACCTGCAGCGTGAGGAGAATGTCTGTCGGCCGATCTGTTTGCTGGATTCCTGGAGTTGCAGAACGCCCTTCTGGTCTCCTTCCAGGTGTATACTTCGCCGTGCTCGTAGTCCCGTATATCGCGTTTGAACTTATGCAACTATTTCTTGTTGTAGTAGCGCCATCTCCTGTTCTAATTCCTGCAGTTTGTTTTCGTTGGCCTCGGGTGTAGAACGATAACTCCCCTCTGTCATCTGTACTTGTTGTTTGAGTTCCCTTATTCCAGAGTGGAGGTGCTGCACAGTTACAGGAGGTGTTACCACAGCTCAGTGCTTGTCTAATTGACACAGGTGATTTTTTAAACAGGTTGGAATGGATAGTAATGCCAACAGAACCATTCTTACTTTGTTCACTTGATGTTAAGGACCTTTATACATCAATTCCCCATGATGAAGGCATCGAGTGTGCTCGGACTTACTTGTCCCAAGGACCATTACAGACACATATGATCAATTTTGTGTGCAAATTACTTGAATGCGTATTAATCAACAATTATTTTGAGTTCAGGGGTGAGTATTATTTACAGACACAAGGCTGCACAATGGGTGCCAACATGGCGCAGGCGTATGCCAACATCTTCATGGACCAATTCGAAAAAACCTTTATATTTTCACATGGAGAGTATTCAGGCCACATACACTCATTCATGAGGTATGTGGATGATACGTTTTTTCTATTGACAAGCAGTTACGAAAATTTAATGGAGTTTGTTATTTAAATAGTGTGTCAAATTTACTGTTGAGGCACACGCAATGGAATTACATTTCCTTGATGTAAACATTACACAGCAGGGTAACAGATTTGTAACATCAGCTTTCACTAAACCAACTGATAAAAATAATTTGGTTCGTCCAACTAGCCAACATCCACCAGGTATAATTCGGGATCATCCCAAGAGTCAATTACTTAGGGTAAGACGGATTATGTCTAATGACGAATTGTTTGAGCAGGAGTCCTCTGAGATCATTAAGACATTTGTTAATAAAGGCTATAACAGAAAGGAGCTTGTGGCAATAAAAGAGAATGTTGCCACAATTTCTAGACAGGATACCTTACAAAAGGATAAAAAACACGTTCAGCTAACACACGGATCCCATTTATTTCCACCTTCGATACAAATTCTGCTAACTGTAAAAAAATCATCTTGAAATATTGGGGAGTATTACAAGCGGATCCTAAATTTGGACAAATATTTAACCTTCCCCCCATATTTTTTGTACGACGGGGAAAAAACATTGGGGATCTTATTAGAACACGTACTACTAAAAGAGGTGATTTACATTTAACTACCAATATCAAAGGTACATTTCCCTGTAGGCAACGTGGTCATTGTAATGGGATTATTGCTGGTGATGTGGTGATGCAGCCATCATTGGGGACTAAACATCAGGTTAACTGCTTTTCCACATGTGACAGCCAGAATGTCATATATTGTATAAAATGCCCGTGTGGTAAGTCCTATGTAGGACAAACCACTTGACCGATAAAAATTCGCCTAAATGAGCACAAATTGGTTATACGAAATTTTAAAGCAGATAGTAATAGCGAAGTCAAAGAGAAGGGCAAGACAAAAAAAGAGACACTTCTGGCTAAACATTTTTTCTCCCATGGTCATCAAGTGTCACAAGTCAGATGGCTGATATTGGAAAAGGTCACCGCAAGGCAAGGGCAGGATATAAACAGGCTGCTTCTCCAAAGAGAATGTTTTTGGATTTGGCTTCTTCAAACTCGTGATCCGAAGGGACTTAATGAGGATTTTAACATGTCACGCTTTTTGTAAAAAAACTTTGTTTAGTTTAGTTAATTATTAAATGATGTGTTTCTAACTTACACTGATTGGACAATCAATAATGACACGCTAATTGAATAATGCACTGCTCTATTTATTTGCACTTTGTATGTGGATCACGTATGCTTGACAAAGGGGTTTTACTCCCGAAACATTGCATCGCACTCCGCTTTGAAATACATTTTGAAGATTTCTTACAGTCCTGTGTGCCAGTGGAATTCCTTTGCTGTGCCCTTATGGCTACACAGCAGCTTGTTTATTGAAACTATAGTAGTTTTTCTGAAGAAAACACAGCAGTTGTACCAGTGCAGGGAAACATTATATTATTATCTATTATATTGTCATTCGTTTAAAGCATTTTCATTTTTGGTGTTAAAGGAATTGTTTGGTGTAAAAATAAAAACTGGGTAAATAGAGAGGCTGTGCAAAATAAAAAATGTTTATAATATAGTTAGTTACCCAAAAATGTAATGTATAAAGGCTGGAGTGACTGGATGTATAACATGTCAGTCAGAACACTACTTCCTGCTTTTCAGCTCTCTTGGTTTACACTGACTGGTTACCCTGGTTACCAGGCAGTAACCAATCAGACTTAGGGGGGGCACATGGGTCATATCTGTTGCTTTTGAATCTGAGCTGAATGCTGAGGATCAATTACAAACTCACTGAACAGAAATGTACCATGTGGCCTCCCTTTAAGTCGCTGACTAACTCAGAGTTATAGAGCTGAAAAGCAGGAAGTTGGATTCTGGCTGTTTTATTAGACATCTGTTCACTCCAGCCTTTATACATTACATTTTTGGCTAACTAACTATATTAGAAACATTTTTTATTTTGCACAGCCTATCTATTTAACCAGTTTTTATTTTCACACTGAACTATTCCTTTATTGTTAGAAATCTACAAGTTAAACAAGATTTGATTAGGCCAGAGACTCTAAACCAAAAGCACTGGACACCGCCACCATATAGGACTCATTGTATCCTCCTTTCTTCAGTTTTTAATACAGAAAATATATTGGGATGGGATCATTTAATGCAGAAGTGCAGGGACCAGATACCATACCGGATATAATACTTTGTAAAAAGTTTCCACTTGGGCTAGCTCAACTGAGCATTTATTAGTTCCATCCCACATACTTTATCATTTTCAATTCTGCCATTTGTCTCGATTCCTGTTTCCAACTCTCAGTTTAGGATGGAGTTATATTGTCAGCTGATGTCATCAGGGTTCAGTTTAATGGAGACATTAAACTTCTTGAATGAGCAACGTTCTTACATAAAGTCTCAAAGCTGAAGCAGGTGGGCAAAGAGGCCTGTTTGTATATTGATTGCAAATAATGCTGTAATTGGTAAAAAAAAAAAATATTTTGGAGTAACAGGTGGATGAATTTTTTTCTCAAATGCCTCCTAGGTGAACCTGCCAGTAGCCCAATAAAGAACCCCAATGTAATTTATATGATTTTCACATCACAACATAAAGGGAGCAGGATTAAGTCCAGGTGAGAACTCTGGGTTACCCTTGAGTGAAGTAGACAGTTTATGGGGGGCTATAAAGTTGGCCATATATTTAATTGAATCCCAAATAGTAAGGGTACACAGACATGCATTTTGGATGTTCATGGGCAGTAAGCCAAGGCAGAGCAGCTGATCCACCGGGTCAATCAGTGACTTCAATCTGAAATTAAAGGGGGCCAGAAATACATTTGAGTAACTGGTCCACTTGATAGCACTTTGCTTTGTTGTTAAATGCTAAGCCCCCACTATGTTTAGTTCTGTAAAGGGTAATTGCAGAAACAAAGCCCCAAATAAACATAATGAGAGATTTTTGTAAAACCATGAGATCCCACCTAGGAACAGGAACAGTAAATGGAAAAGATGTAATAATTTAGGTAATATAGCCATGTTGACTGCATTCATTCACCAAAGCCAAGATATCATTTACTTGTTCCATTGGTGTAAGGTTTATACCTAAATATTTCTGTGGGAGGTTGTCCAAGTATATTCAAAATTAAAGTTAAATGTTAATCTTAATCAAAATCATGAATTTGATCTCATGTGCTAGTAAATTAAGGCTCGTTACTTCAGATTTGGAATTGTTAACAGAGACCAGAACGTATCAAATTGTTAAAGAGACAGGCTTTATATTATTTCATTAGTAGGGGAACGCCATGGAAATGTGGATGCAGATTGATGAGTCACAGGCTTTACCCTTGAAGGAAGAAGAGTTGATGAAGGAATAGGTAAAATTTAAGAATACACTGATACACTCTCTGTCAATTTTCACTCATCAGGAGTGCATGGACTTGAGCAAGATGAAACTGCCCACGGGTTAGTGAGGCCCTTGGAGGGCTTGGGGTATGGGGCTGCAAGAATTGGAATATTGACAATGGAGAGTCTACAGCTCAGAGGCAGCAGAGAGAGAGAGAGAATGTGAAAGTTGCTGCCTGGCAATCAGATTCCATGTGAAAGAGGGTTTTAATGTGCTTTCACTTCAGATAGTGGTGGGAGCTTGCCCTGCTGATTTGAAGAAGGCTTTGTGTGCTCAGCTTGGATAGTTAAGGAGCCCATCTTGCAAATTTGAGACACTCTGGATGCCTGTACCAGCTCTGTGTGAGCCATGGTGAGTCCTGCCTGTGGGAAGGTATTGAAAGACTCTAATGTGTGTCCCCTATGTGAGAATAGGCATTGTCCATGTGCCTGCTACATGGGAGCTACTACCTCTGTCCAACAGGAGAGGTATTTGGGCAGGTATTGCTACCAGGCGAAAGTTAAGAGCTCTTGGGGGGGAAAAGGGACTGTGACTCTATTTGTCCACTAGGGGTGGAGTGTGGGAATGTACCTGGTAAGCACTGTGCCATGGTTAAACTTACCACAAAAATTCCCAAGGGCAGGGGTGTAATTGATATTAATATTGTAATTGCATTTTGCCTTTTCTCTACTTTTCTTTATTTCTATACAAAGTTATATTTGTTACTGCACTTGTGTGTTATTATTGCTATTTCCTAATGGGGACACCCATAGGTGTATTCCTGGATCCCACTTTCTCTGTGTCAGAGAAATTCCCTGTATCTATTATATAGCATTCAGGGCTCTGTATTGGTAAGAATCATTATTTTTATTCAAAGTGTACATCCTATAATAAATGGGGTTATAATAGGGTTGCATAGGCAAGCCAAGAATTCATAGAAAACTGATGGTCCATACTAAGTGAAAGAACGAACGCGACCGTGGTGGGTCTCATCAGCATACAGAGAAGAGGTACAGCGGTTAACAGACTGGTGCAGAGCCAACAACCTGTCTCTCAATGTAGACAAAACAAAGGAGATGGTTGTTGACTTTAGGAAGACTAGGAGTGGCCAACTGCCACTGTACATCGATGGCTCTAAAGTGGAGATTGTCAAAAGCACCAAATTCCTTGGTGTCCACCTGGTAGAGAACCTCACCTGGTCCCACAACACCAGCTACTTAGCCAAGAAAGCCCAACAGCAAGCTGAGAAAATCCTATCTAACACTATCCACTAGAGGACTGGAGGAGATTTTAAACTAGGTATGGGGGGGAGGGTTCAGTAAAAGATTCAGTGGAAGACAGGTTAGATGAGATAGTGGGCAAAGAAAGGGAAAATGGGGGAGGAGATTTGGCTGGGGTTACTGTTAAAGGGATACTGTCATCGGAAAACATGTTTTTTTCAAAACACATCAGTTAATAGTGCTACTCCAGCAGAATTCTGCGCTGAAATCCATTTCTCAAAAGAGTAAACAGATTTTGTTATATTCAATTTTGAAATCTGACATGGGGCTAGACATTTTGTCAATTTCCCAGCTGCCCCAAGTCATGTGACTTGTGCCTGCACTTTAGGAGAGAAATGCTTTCTGGCAGGCTGCTGTTTTTCCTTCTCAATGTAACTGAATGTGTCTCAGTGAGACATGGGTTTTTACTATTGAGTGTTGTTTTTAGATCTACCAGGCAGCTGTTATCTTGTGTTAGGGAGCTGTTATCTGGTTACCTTCCCATTGTTCTGTTGTTTGACTGCTGGGGGGGGGGAAGGGAGGGGGGTGATATCACTCCAACTTGCAGTACAGCAGTAAAGAGTGATTGAAGTTTATCAGAGCACAAGTCACATGACTTGGGGCAGCTGGGAAATTGACAAAATGTCTAGCCCCATGTCAGATTTCAAAATTGAATATAAAAAAATCTGTTTGCTCTTTTGAGAAATGGATTTCAGTGCGGAATTCTGCTGGAGCAGCACTATTAACTGATTCATTTTGAAAAAAATGTTTTTTCCCATGACAGTATCCCTTTAAGGATAGGGAGGACCACATGTCATATGTTCAATATGGTACCAGTATTAAATGTATGTTTGCAAATGCAAGGAGTCTGACTGGTAAAATGGGAGAGCTGGAGCTGCTGGTGCTGGAGGGAAAATATGATGTGAATGGTGTGGCCAAAACATGGCTGAATGAGTCACATGACTGGGCAGTTAATATCAGCCGCTATACTTTGTTTTGGAGGGACGGAGGCAATAGAAAAGGAGGAGGGGTATGTCTGTTTGTTAGGCAGGATTTAAAAGCTTATATAAAGGAGGAGATTATGTTAGAAAATGAGGGGGCAGAAGTCTTATGGGTGGAGTTCTTCACCAATTATAAAGAGTCCAGCAAATTAATTGTAGGTGTCGCTATAGACCCCCTAATGTAAGTGATGAGGAGGAGGCTAAGCTCCTGAAGCAAATAGAAAAGGCTGCTAGTTTGGGTAAAGTAATGATAATGGGGGATTTTAATTACCCAGATATTGACTGGAGCAACAGTACTGCTATATCAGTTAATGGGAACAAGTTTATAAACTGTTGCATGACAATTCTATGGCACAGGTTGTTGAGGAACCAACCAGAAAAAATGCTATTCTGCATCTAGTGATCTCAAATGAGCCAGAACTTATAGCAAATGTGCAAGTCATTGAACCCCCCCCCCCCGGGTAATAGTGACCATAATGTTATATCTTTTAATGTCTGGTGCAAATATTCACTGGGGCAACAAAAACCATGAATTTTGGAAAAGCTAATTTTAGTGCCTTTAGGGCTTCCCTACAGAGTATTGATTGGGGCATTAGGTTTTCAGCTAAAAACACAGAACAGAAATGGTTGTCATTTAAAATGATATTAAATCATTACTGTTCTCAATTTATTCCCTTAAGAAGTAAATGTAGAAGCTCTAAGAATCATCCTGTGTGGCTTAATACAGAAGTAAAGAAGTTAATAGGAAAGAAGAGAAAAGCATTTAAAAACTACAAATCTGTGGGGACAGAAGCTGCATTTAATGAATATAAACACTGTAATAAATGTTGCAAGTCAGCAATCCAGAAGGCAAAGAAAGGAAATGAAGAGTTAATTGTGATGGAGGTGAAAACTAACCCTAAAAAGTTTTTTAAGTATATTAATAGTAAAAAGATGCAGGTTGAGAGTGTTGCTCCATTAAATAATGGGACCAGTAAGGTTGTAACAGATACAGAAAAGGCAAATGTGTTAAATCAGTTCTTTTCTTCAGTGTATACAATAGAGGAGTCTGAGTTCCCAGGCTCACTTTATAACTGCACTAATGGTTCAGCTCAATCTAGTCAGTGGCTGACTCAGGTTATGATTCATGAAGCTTTAATACAAATTAATGTAAACAAGGTGTAACGAAAATTAAGACTTACCCTAGTGGTCCAGTGGTTCGGCAGGGACGCCCGCCGTGCCATCGGCGGGGACGCCCACCACGCCAGTCCATCTCTGCCACCATGTTGGTTCCTTATGGCGTGCGCGCCCGCATCTCGTTTTACTTATAGATGCGCAATCGCCTGACACAGTTGCGCAATGGCGCGAAAATTTTGGCTCGAAATTACCGATATAAAAGGTCCAGTTGGCTTGCTAGACATTGCCCAAGATAGAACATAGTTCTTGTGGTTAGCTGAGCCTTTTGCATCTGATTTGAATTCTGATCTGATTATCCGTGTTTGACCCAGCCTGCTGCCTGACAATCCGACAATCTGTATCCTGATCTTTGCCTGCCTATGAAAACTCTTCTGCTTAACCCTTTGATTGATCACCCGGTTTGATCCTTTGCATATTTGACAATTCTGATACCCAGCCTGTCTGACCATCCTTCTGCCTAATCCTTTTGTACCGTGACCTTCGGCCTAACTGACTTTAACAACAGTCGTGCCCCTTTGTCTGCCAGAACTCACCTTGCTCCTCTGGAAAAGTCCAGGTGGCATCTGAGTACGCTGAGGGCTCCTCCCGAAGCCAAAGGCAGTCACACTACTGGTGAAGCCGAGCCGAGACCAGGGAGCTTGGCACTAGTTCTGGTCAGGGTGCCGACCATGACATTATCATGGGCCATGGAAGACAACGGTCATGAAGATGCTGCTGCTCCTTATGCTACTACTCCTCCAACTACCACTGAAGCACTCCTTACTACCTTGCTACAGCACTTGGAGGATCACGAGTGGAAGCAGAACTATCTCCTGCAGGGTTTTCATAACTTAACCCGCCAGCTGGAGACTCCGCAAACCCCTCAGCAGCTGCCTATTCCTGGTTCCTCTCTGCCTCTGGGCCCTCAGACTGCCAACCTCTGATCCTGCTCGTTACTCCCTCGATGCCTTTTTTAACAGCATGGCAATTCTTTACGATGACCAGGATCGTGCATCTACTGCCGATACCGTGATTCATAAGTTGTGCCATGGGAAAAGGGATGCGGAGGTGTACTGCACTGAATTCCGCCGGTGGGCAGTGGAAACTGGGTTGAACAATTTGGCTCTACGGAGTCAATTCCGTTTGGGGTTTTCTGATTCTGTAAAGGATAGTCTGGTTAATTACCCCCTACCTTCTAACCTGGATGGTCTCATGTCCCTCGCCATCCAGGTAGATAGAAGGCAAAGGGAGAGAAGGGGTGAGAGGAGTACAAACTTCTCTGGGATTACTAATATAAGATCTAATGTGGTGACCAATGTAATATCTCCTAACCCCTCTGTGCCTTTGCCTCAGGAGGAACCTATGCAATTAGGCATATCTCATCTAACTCCTGAGGAAAAGGCATGCAGGCGTTCCCTGGGTCTTTGCATGTACTGTGATGAAAAGGGACATTTTCTGAACCAATGTGCTAAGAGGCCGGGAAACTCCGAAGCCTAAATGGAGAAGGGGAGCTCCATTTGGATGCAGGAGTTTCCTCTCCCCATTTTGCCTCTAAGGTTTTGTTTCCAGTTAAACTAACCTGGCCTACGGGCTCTGTCAAGGTGTCCGCATTTGTGGACTCAGGGGCAGAGGCTAATTTTCTGGATACTGCGTTTGCAGCTAAATTCTGTATCCCTTTACTTCCTTTAAGTGCCCCATGAGAATAACGGCAGTAGACAAGAGACCACAAGGTTCAGGTGTAATTTCTAAGGAGACGGTAACTCTTTCCATGTGTACTAATAATTTGCATTGTGAGGAGATAGCTTTTTACCTCATAGAGGGTGCTTCCTCTCCTCTTATTTTGGGGTTACCGTGGCTCCAGAGGCATAACCCTCTGATTGACTGGGTCTCTAGGGAGGTGGTTCAATGGGTTCCTAAGTGTGGTAGGGTATGCTTTCCCTCTATAGTAGCAACTATGTCTCTTGAGGGGTTGCCTGCTGCATATGCAGAATTTGCTGATGTCTTCTCTAAAAAGGCAGCAGAAACCTTGCCCCCACACCAGCAGTATGACTGCCCAATAGATCTTGTCCCAGGGTCAACTCCTCCTCGTGGTAGAACCTTACATTGCCTGAAGCCCAGGCAATGAAAGAGTATATAAAGGAAAATTTAGAAAGGTCTTTCATCAGACCTTCTAGTTTCCCTGCGCTTCTTTTTTGTTGGGAAAAAAGATGGTGGTCTTCGCCCCTGTATTGATTATAGGGGGCTCAATAAGATCACCATAAAAAAACACTATTCCGTTTCTTTGATTTCCGAACTTTTTGAACAGGTCAAAGATGCTAAGGTCTTTACCAAGCTAGATCTTAGGGGGGCTTATAACCTGATACATATCAGGGAGGGTGACGAGTGGAAGACTGCATTTAACGCCAGTGATGGCCACTACGAATATCTTGTAATGCCATTCAGTCTCTGTAATGCTCCCGCTGTGTTTCAGGAGTTTGTCAACGACATCTTCCGGGACCTGTTGGGGATATTCGTAGCGGTCTATCTTGATGATATACTGATTTTTTCTTCCAACACGAAGGAACATCAAAAACATGTTTGTGAGGTCTTACAAAGACTGAGGGAAAATAATCTTTATGCAAAACTGGAGAAATGTACTTTTGGGGTTTCTTCTGTTTAGTTTTTGGGGTTTAACATTTCCAGCAAGCATTTAGAAATGGATCCAGGCAAGGTAAGAGCAGTCCTGGATTGGACCCAACCCCTTTCGTTGCATGCAACCCAAAGATTTCTTGGTTTTGCTAATTATTAACCAAGAAGGGCACTGATCCGAGCATGTGGCTGCCCGAGGCTGTTCAAGCATTTGAATTCCTCAAAAAGGAGTTCAGTTCTGCCCCAATCCTTCGTCACCCCGATACTGTGCTTCCTTTTATTGTGGAGGTTGATGCCTCTGAGGTGGGAGCTGGGGCAGTCCTTTCTCAAAGGCACCCGACTACCAACAAGTTGCATCCCTGTGCTTTCTTCTTCAGGAAGTTTTTACCCGCAGGTGAATTATGATATAGGTAATAGGGAATTGTTGGCAGTCAAATGGGCCTTTGAGGAATGGCAGCATCTCCTGGAGGGTGCAATACATCTGGTGACAGTCTATACTAACCACAAAAATTTACTATACATAGAGTCTGCTAAGCACCTTAATCCGAGGCAGGCTAGGTGGGCTCTATTTTTCACAAGGTTTAATTTTTCTCTGACTTTCAGGCCTGGGACTAAAAACACCAAGGCAGATGCACTCTCTAGGAGTTTCGAATCCATTTCTTCTGACTCTAGTGAGTGTACTCCCATTATTCCCAGAGAAATGATCATTGCAACCCTTGAATCTGACCTTTTTTCTCTATTGCTCCCTCTTCAAACATCTGCTCCTACGGATACCCCTTCGGGGTTTGTACCACAGGATTTAAGGGAAGTATTGAGGGAGGTTCATGATTCTAAGGTGGCAGGGCATCCAGGCATTTCAAAGATGGTGTCCCTGTTATCCCGTCTTGTTTGGTGGCCATCATTCAAACAGGATGCTAAGGCCTTCGTTAATTCCTGCCCAGTCTGCCAAAGATCAAAGTCTTCTTGAAATTCTTCCCATGGTCTGTTAATCCCCTTACCCGTTCCAGTAAAACCTTGGTCCCATCTGTCAATGGACTTCATTGTTGATTTACCCCCTTCTCTGGGTGATCTGGGTGGTGGTGGATATGCAAGATGAGCCATTTTGTTCCCCTTCCACACCTCCCATCTGCTAAGAGTTTGGCTGACCTATTTGTTACCCACATTTTTAAGTTTCATGGTTTTCCTGAAAATATTGTTTCCGACAGGGGGGTTCAATTTGTTTCTAAGCTTTGGCGTGCCTTCTGTTCATTGGTTGGGATTGAGTTATCCTTTTCCTCTGCTTATCACCCCCAAACCAACGGTCAAACTGAGAGGGTAAACCAGTCCTTGGAACAATATCTCAGGTGTTATGTGTTTGACAACCAGTCCACGTGGGAGGAACTGTTAACCTGGGCAGAATTTGCATACAATAATGCTACCCATTCTTCCTCTGGGGAGTCCAATGTCTTTATTGTAAATGGGTTGCAACCCAAAGCTTTTTCTTTTTCTGGGTCTGGTTCCCCTGTACCTTCTGCCAATTCTTCTAAGGTATGGTCTCAAGTGCATGAATCTCTGTCAGCAGCTACTTCTGCTCAAAAAAAAGCTGCTGACAGATCACGTAGAGAGGCACCCCAGTATAAAGTGGGGGATCAGGTCTGGTTGTCTACCAAAAATATCAAGTTAAAGGTGCCCTCTCTCAAACTGGGACCCAGGTTTATCGGTCCATATCCCATTTCTGAAATCATTAACCCATCTTCAGTTCGCCTTCAATTACCTGTTAATTTTAAGATTTCCAATTTATTTCATGTATCTCTCCTGAAACTTGCCTCTGTTATTCGTTCTTTGTCTGTTCCTCCCTGAGTGTTGGTTGAAGGTCAGCCTGAGTTTGAGATCCAAGAGTTCCTCGATTCCCGCCTCGTACGAGGTAAGCTACAATACCTTATTAAGTCGAAGGGCTTTGGCCCTGAGGAGAACTCTTGGGTCTCAGTAGGGGACATCAAGGCTGACAAACTCAGGAAGAAATTCCATCTAAAATTTCCAGGTAAGCCTGGGGGTCCAGTGGTCCCCCTGGAGAGGGGGGCAATGTAAGGAAGGCACCTGTGCGGCGGGGACACCCGCCGCATGGTCCTTAATGCTGATGCCATGTTGTTTTAGGGTGCGCGTGGTGCGCCTACGCGCCTCTTAAAGGCACAGGCGTGCTTGCTCCAGCATGTTTTTGGCATGAAATTTTAAATACTATATAAGAGCTATTCAGTGTACTGACATTGCCCGTGATAGAACTTAGTTCTTGTGGTTTCCTGAGCCTTGTGCATCTGTCTTTGAATTCTGATCTGATTATCCATGTTTGACCCAGCCTGCTTCCTGACAATCCGACAATCTGTATCCTGAATTTTGCCTGCCTATGACAACTCTTCTGCTTAACACTTTGTTTGATCACCCGGTTTGACCCTTTGCCTGTTTGACGATTCTGATATCCACCTGCCTCGACCCAGCTGTCTGACCATCCTTCTGCCTAATCCTTTTGTACCGTGACCTTTGGTCTAACTGACTCTAACAACAGTCATGCCCCTTTGTCTGCCAGAACTACTCACCTTGCTCCTCTCGAAAAGTCCAGGTGGCATCTGAGTAGGCTGAGGGCTCCTCCCGAAGCCAAAGTTGGTCACAGTACTGGTGAAGCCGAGCCGAGACCAGGGAGCTTGGCGCTAGTTCTGGTTTAGGGTGCCGACCGTGACATTAGAGACTCTTTAGAGAAAATCAAGAATACCAAGCGATAACACATACTGGCTGATCCCCAAGCTTAAGAGGAAGAAACATTATTCATTCCTTAAGTCGGTCTTGAGTGCCGGTCACATCCCCAAGCACAGATAAGGGATAGAAGGCAAATATTATATCCCCCCTTAAGTTCAATATGTTGCATTTTTCTCAGTTACTTAATGCTTGATTTATAGAATTATATGCTGAAAACTGAGAATGAAATAAAACAATTGAAGCTCAATACATTGTTTCTTTCTCATTTACTTAATGTTTGATTTAAGGAAAATAAAAGTTTTGCCCTGGACAGTAGCATAACCGGCATTTACAATGGTGTCTCAGGTAGTTGCTGGGGCTCAGTGTTTAAGTTGGCTTTATACATGACAATAAAATCATATGATATTTGATACATGTACAGAGTGTGGAACTACAATGCCCACAGATATTCATGTAGTCTTGATATAAGTTGGGTTGTTGATCAGACAGATTTGGAAATGTAATTTACCAATTCAGCATATCTGCCAGTGTATGATCTACTGAAAGACGAGGAACTGAAGAGGCATCAGAGTTGCTGCTGTTCAATCACTTGGACTGACAGTCTGAATGGACAGATCAGTAGAGAAGCACCAATCAGCATGTTGCATATGTTGGTTATCTGCTTATCATCTGATTGGTTGCTATGGATTACTAGATATGGGCATACGTAAGACTTTTTATCACATTACCCTATTATACCCAGGCATGAGAATGCAGGACCCACCACTAATCAATGAGGAAAGTTTCAAACAGAATTATTAATCTGCTGGGAGATCCAATAAAGCACAATACATGAGTTGCCCCAGGATACTGCAACATACCCACAGGTTCTATTATATGTATCTACTTACTTGTCACCTTTACAGACAGTCTATACAGTAAATGAACTTATTCCATAGTTGCAAAGCATATGATGACCAAACTATCACATGTGTCCAGTTGAGTCCTGAAGTTTCCAAATACCAATATAAAGTTCAAACTCACTTTTTTGTAATATTACTGTATATTGCCCGTGTTAAGTCCAATAGGGCATCTACTTTATATATAAGTAGCTTAGAGACCGATTTATTCCAGATGTTATTTACCATATCTGATATTCTGTGGGCCAAAAGTTTCTATACACTTTGCTAGTATTTATCGGCATATCAGCCAGATATTGGCCAGAAACTTGAAACTTGGTCACATGAAATAATCCAAAACATCCCTCCAAAGATGTAACAAAATGACTTAAACACAACAAAGTGAAAGTGTAGGAGCAGCCATCACAAATAATTCAGAATCCCAGTGAAAATGTGTGGGAAAATTCAAAATAAAAGGATACCAGAGACCTGGGGTTAATGCCTGAATATAGGTTCAACTTCTGAGTATTCGTGGGTACTCTACAATTCTTTATTGACTGATTCCTGGATCCTGACCTTCTTGCTTTGACTCCTGTCTTTGCTATTTGCTGCCTGCCCTAACTTGTTTGCCTGGATACAACAGAAAACTTTCTATAAGCCTTCAGATACCACAAATTGGACTTTCTGTACATAGCCTCCTCCTTGATCCCAACTCCAACCTTACAAGAGCCGCTAGGCCCAGACACAGATACGGTAAATAAAATCTAAAATCTGAAATAAATGGTCTCTGACCTATTACTGTGAAATGTAATATAGAACTAAAAAGATAAAAACACAGGTCATACATGATAACATGATAAGACAGAAGTTAAAAAAATCTGGACATCTTTAGCTTAGGTGCATGGAACATTTAGGACTACACTGAATACATATAGGGGCAAATTTATCAAGGGTCGAAGTGAATTTGAGGGAATTTTCAAAGTAAAAAAATTTGAAATTTGAAGGAATTTTTTGGATACTTCGACAATTGAATTGGATACTACAACTTCGAATTTACTTCGATTTTGATTTGAAGTAAAAATCGTTCGACTATTCGACCATTCGATAATCGAAGTACCGTCTCTTTAAAAAAACTTTGACTTCAATACCTGCGAAGTGCTATGTTAGCCTATGGGGACCTTCTACAATCATTTTCTAAGTCTTTACACATCGAAGGAAAATTGTTTGATCGTACTCTAAAATCGTTTGAATCATTCAATTCAAACAATTTAATTGTTCGATCGAAAAAAATTTTTGCTGAAAAATACTTTGACTTCCATATTCAAAGTCAAAGTATTTCAATTCAATGGTCGAATTTCGAAGTATTTTCTACTTCGAAATTCGACCCTTGATAAATCTGCCCCTTACTGTAGTTTTTCAGTAAAATGCATTATATTTATATATAAATTTATTTATTTATATAACATATTTTTTTTTTAGGAATAATCTTTGGAGTTTACCCTTTCTTTCTATTAAAAATTGTATTTGGGAAAATGTATCATTAAACAATTTGTAAAGTAAATCTTTCTTGTGTTTGAGCTTTAGCTGATCATCCTTAATTTGTTTGTTACATAGAATTATGTCATAAGATTTTACAGGTTTTTAAATGATAATGTAAAAATGAAGCTGTAGGGAATATATTAGGAAGAATGTGTAAAGTTGAGATCATAAACAAGCAGTGGGCCAAGTTATATTTACCTATTTCATTAGATGTAAACTTCTCCTTCTGGGCCATTCTTCTTCATAGTATCAAATATTCAGCTAATATTCAAACTTAGTCATGTACCTCTGGGGTTTTTGTAATTAAAGTTTTCTTAATTGTTTTCTCTTGCTTTTACAGTATAAACAGAACTTTATATTTTTGAATTTTTTTGAAAATCGCGATAGAAGGATTTTAGAATGTCAAAAGCATTTTAATCTTAGATCTAAGATTCAGATGTATTTGAAACATAATACTTTGCCCTATATCTCCTAAAAAAACACAATAACCACAAATAATAGAAAATGAAAACCATTGCAAACTGTTTTAGAATATCACTCTCTACATCATACTACAAGTTAACTCAAAGGTGAGCAACCCCTTTAAGGGGTAATTTTATAAAAGAGTGAAGTTCCGCCACTAGAGTGAAATTCCGCAGCTCTCCTAGCTTCGACTAGGGAATAGTCCAAATTGAATTTGAAAAAAATTCTAATATTGAAATTTATCATGTACTGTCTCTTCAAAACTTTGACCATTCACCATCTAAAATCTGCCGAAATGCTGTTTAAGCCTATGGGGGACCTCCTACAACCTATATGGAGTCAATTGGTGGACTTTTAAAAACCAAACATTTTTTTAAAAATACTATGAATCGAATTCGATCAAATACGATCTAACTTTGATTTGAATGATAGAATACAGCCTATTGACCTGCAAAAAAAACCTTCGATTTTTTTTTTATAAATTTTGGTTGGTGTTTTTTTATTCGAATTTCGAAGTTATGGGAGTTCAAAAAAACTCCTATTACTTTGAAATTCGACCCTTAGAAAATCTGCCCCTTAAAATTAATGTTTAATATATACATTTGGCAAGTCTTTCCTCATAGCTAAGATTTTCCCTTTACCAGCTTAGTTGCCCTTCTCTGTCCCCTCTCTAATACAATAATGTCCTGTTTGAGTGATGGAGACCAAAACTGTACGGCATATTCTAGATGGGGCCTTAAAAGTGCTCTATACAGTGGGACCCCCTCCTCCCGTGACTCTCTGCCCCATTTAATACAACTCAAGACCTTATTTGCCCTTGACACAGACAAGTTTATCATCTACAAGGACTCCAAGCTCCGTCTCCATTATGGATTTGCCTAGTGCAGTCCCATTAAGGGTATACAGTAAGTGGATATTGTTACATCCCAGGTGCAGGACTTTACATTTATCAACATTGAATCTCATTTGCCACTTAGCTGCCCAGATTGCCAGTTAGTCAAGATCCTGTTGCAAGTGCCACATCCTGGATGGAATTAATTGGGCTGATAGTTTTGTGTCATCTGCAAACACTGATACATTACTTACAATCCCCTCCCCTAAGTCATTAATGAACAAGTTAAATAAAAGTGGACCCAATACCGAGCCCTGGGGGACCCCACTAAGAACCTTACTCCAAGTAGAGAATGTCCCATTAACAACCACCCTCTGTACCCGATCCTGTAGCCAGTTTCCTATCCATGTGCAAATGACTTCATTAAGTCCAACAGACCTTAGTTTAGAGCTGCCTTTCTCTCTAAACTGTAATAAATATAAAATATAACAGTTATTAATTAACTATAATTATTACATTACAGTACAGTAAAATGTTCTTTACTGGCACCACACAAATCTAGTGTGTCCTTATTTACCATTTTATTGATTTGCCATTTTTTATAAGCTGAACATCTTATTTAAAAATGACAAGTATTTAATAGTTTACCATTACAGTATGGGGTACATTATAATATGCAAGTGAAAAAACAACTCACCCACTTTCCACTCTTTCCTATGGGATTTTCAGAAATGTATTTATCAATGGGTCAAAGTTAGAGTTCACCATTTGATAAATGCGCTTCTAAAAATCCCACAGAGGTAAACTCTAATCTAAGTAAATATAAGTATATCATTTGAACTGATTATTCCATATCAAATTATTTCAAATTGAACTATACTATAAGGACCCAGCCTGTGTGCCTGAGGGGTGGGAATGTCAAATGACTAACAAGGATCCCTACTGAGTGTTTCACTGCTGCACTTTTACAGACTTCACATACAGATTGGCTGTTTTGATTCTCTACCTCTCGACTCCATTACCACTAGGGTTGCCACCTTTTAAAAAAAAAATTACCGGCCATGGTGGGGGGAGGAAAAGAAAGGGGCGGGGCGTGATAAAAAAAGGTGGAGCCGATGAGGGGGCCGCAAAAGGGGCAGAGCCAAGGGGGAGTAGCGTCACAAAAGGGTCGGGACCATTTGGAGTAGCGTCACAACCACCTGAAGCCGACGAAAATGTAAGGTTTCATCGGCGGGCAGGGGATTTTGTAAATGGTATTACAAATTACCGGCAGCTACATTGCCGGTAAATTTGTAATAGGCCAGTAAAATACCAGCCGGGTGGCAACCCTATTTATAAACTGTGGCATTACATTTAAAAAAACAAGGGTTGGGACTGCAGGTATTATCAGCTAAAAATAAATGTTCTGCTCTTTGATGTGTTAGCCCTTTTTTAAATGAAATAAATGATTGCAGTAAATCTGCCTTTTACATTACTAGCTTGTATTGCCTCAGACAGCACCTCCCTTACACTTAGAGTTGCCACCCGGCCGGTATTTTACCGGCCTAGCCAGTAAAACACCTGCCAAGGCCGGGGCCGGTATTGCAAATTTACCGGCAATGCAATTGCGGTAATTTGAAATACCCTTTAAAAAAATTCGAAAATAACTTACCTTTTTTCCAGCGCTGTGCGATGTTGCTCCGCCCCTTTTAGTGTCACCCCACGTAGCTCCGCCCCTTTCTGCCCGCCCCCCCCACTGGCCTGTAAATTTTTTTAATAAAGGTGGCAACCCTACTTTCACTCCCTCCCTCCACTGCTTGCAACCGGGGCGTAACTATAGAGGAAGCAGACCCTGTGGCTGCAGGGGGGCCCAGGAGGTATAGGGGCCCCACGAGGCCCTAATTCATATACAATTTCAATAAATATTGGAGAAACAAGTCAACCTCTAAAAATTTTGGGGGCCTGAAAAATAATTTGCTGTGGGGCCCAGTAATATCTACTTACGCCACTGCTTGCAACGACTGGTAACTTTCAGTACTCTGAGACTGAGATGCCCGAGAAAAAACAGCAGATGGTGCAATGTGTGTGTGGTGCGCACTCTGCAATCTACTGATCATGTCTGCTGTTTGCAGCCTGCTAGCCCAGAGCTGATTGTTAGAAAAGTACAGGAGACAATGTGGCTGCATAAAGCATACCTCCCAACATTTTGGAAATCAAAAGAGGGACAAAAAGTTGTGCCGCGCGTAGCGTGGCAAAATTTTTTGGCCACGCCCATTTTTGTGTCCACACCCCCTAATTACCATGCTCATTTTACAAATTGTATGGTATGTTACACATTGTATGGTATGATACAGAATAGTGAAGCTTAGGCCTAAGAAAACACTAAAAAATAGACCGTTTTGGCACTGATGAAAAATGGAAATAATGCAAACCACCAGTGCAAAAATAAGAGCACTGCAGCACATGCAATTGCATAAGACGGTGAAGCCTGTAACACCTAGTCCATCAACCTGTACAATCAACACTTGCATGCCACCTACCTTGCACATATTTTTACTTAAATATTATTGGGTAATAATAATATTATTACTTGGGGGTAATAACATAGTGCTGCATGGAGGAAGGCAAATAGATAAAAAAGATAAGCCAAAAATTGTATGTAGCTGGTTACCTGATCAGCTAGCGTGACCTTCCAGCAAGGCCCTACAGGGGCTCCCGGACACATCAATCCCTTAACTCCAATTCCCCAGTCTGTTTTCTCGCCTCTCTCCGTACAGCCCCGCCCCCTCAGAGTGGCCGGGTAATCGCACAAGTCATTGAAAACTCTCTGATTCGACGCAGGCACGCAGCAACTATTGCTCTCATCCTGTGTTCACTCCGGAAACTGCCGAGAAGCAGGGAAGAAGCAAGGAAGATCCGACGCGGGACATTTTCACCTGCTATCCGGGATGGCGGGACAGGCAGGTAAAATCGTGACTGTCCCGCCTGATCCGGGACACTTGGGAGGTATGATAAAGGTCTGTTTGAAAGGAGAAGGGAAGGTTCCAGAAGCTAGGGAAGAACTGAAGATGTGAATAAGTAGTGGCATAAGTTCTGCAACACAGTGAGTAGAGAAGAAGGCATAGGGTCAAGAGGACAAATTGAGGAGGACAAGAGAAGTTTGGAGACTTCAGACATTGTTACTGGAGGGAAGGAATTAAGAAGCATCAACTCCTGAGGGGATAGTGTCAGGTTTATAGATAGTGTTAATGGGGGATGGAGAAGAGAATTTGTCATGGCAGCAAAGGGTTGACACTGCAAACATTTCGTTTTGGATCCAAAAAGAGACCCTTAATCAGACCCTTCGGCATATCTGCCTTTGGAGACAATTCAGAGTTACACCATTTGGGTAAGGACGCTGGACCAGTCTGTCCTTTTTGATCTGGTGATCACAGAAAGGAGCTGGAGAGAATTACGAGAAAAAATATGGATTATAGGATTCACATCCTCATATTTGTTATGAGGAGAGCATAGGCTTCCTAATTATACCAAACAGGGCCAGCCTATATCCACCAGTTAGAAGGGATGGTTCCTGGGGGACTGGAATATGAGGCACACCTCATATTTGGCATCATTCTGATCTCCCCCATATGGATCACCTCATGCCCCTATTTTTACTATAATGTTGTTTTACTGGCAAGCCCTAGTATCATATTGCACAAAATCTGGCCTGAAACCAGCAACCACCGACAGAGAGTAATTAATGACATTGTCCTGGGCACAATCTAATAGCGTAAGCAAGGAAAACCTGGGAGGCAGAAGGTATCTGCTCAAGTGATTTTATTGGTATTTAACACTACATGTTTTGAGCCTCCTGGCTCTTTGTCAAGTGGGCACTCCTACCTCATGCATAAGATAATGAGGGTGAGGGAGGGTGTCCAGCAGCCCACTAAAGAAGAACTAAAATCTAAAAATGAATATGTCTAAAAATTCCATGTTTAAATACTTTTATATGTACTGTATATTGTGAGTGGGTCCCTAAGCTCAGTAAGTGACAGCAGCACAGAGCATGTGAATCAGTGAATCAGCAGAAAAGAAGATGGGGAGCTACTGGGGCATCTTTGGAGACACAGATCTTTACTGCTAAAGGGCTGTGGTTGCCTTGGGCTGGTACAGAAGCACAAAACATCATGTACAACATTTCTACCTACTTCTTTAATGAAGTTTTACTTCTCCTTTAAAAGATCATCTGATGTAATCATGACTGCCATAGATGAGGACTTACCTATGTGAGAGTATGTGCCCAAGTTTCTAACACTTGCCTCAGGGGGACATAAATAAATTCGAGCTTGGAGCATTTATTATAGTAATAGTCCTCCATGCTGGCTCACCTTGTACCTCTCCTTGTTGAACTCCTTATCAAACTCATCCAGATCACTTGAAAATTAATAACCCTTGCAGATTTTTATCCGAGCAATTGCTCTTTACTAAAGATGTCTTTATAAATAGGGAGAGTAGAAGCTGGTACTGTCGCAAAAAGGTCTGGGGAATCACAATTGATCAAGCACCAAACTGGCCTCCAGCTGTGACAGAGTGAGAGCAGAGTAAGACTAAAGATGAATACAGAGATAAAGTGACTTGCAAAGTTTGTTTTTAGTGGGGAAGGTGGTCTGCATGAGGTCCGGTTAAGATGGACTCTGTGTGAGCTCCAGCCACGGGCCTTATTATTCCTGTATCCAATCCTGGAACTGGTTACTCTTCCCACACTAAACTGCAGCCAAATATGGGAGAAAATAGTTCCTGGTGCACAAGTTGATGGGCCTGCACAGCACAACCAGCAAGAAGTCGGAGGCACACATGGCAAGTTCTACACAAGATGGTGCCGGCTCCCCAAGAACTCAACCCTAGGAAGCGCACTCTGGGACAATGCCAAACCTGTGGCAGCGGCAATGCAAAAACTGGTGCCGTTTTCTAGATACACACAGTGGCAGAGTTCCCACAGAGGTAGGAAATCCCCCACACTCTGACTGTGCAAGTACCACTGCATCATACCCAGACACAGCAAATGCCCAAACTTCCCCAGCAGCAGGCTGCAACTACTTCTCCCCATTGAACCTACACTGGCTGAAATATTGGGCATCAACGCTAGCAACCACACTGCCCTAATCACATAATTCGATTAAATAAAAATAGACTTTGCCATATTAAAACAGATTGTAGAGAACATCAGGGAAAGGCCCCGGGGGCCAGAAACTAGAATTGGGGACTTAGAGGACATAATATCCCCACTTCCTGGTCGGACTAAAAGTTCTGATAAACGTATTACAGACCTTGAGGCAAAAGCAGATGATCTGGAAAATTGCTTACACAAAACAATATCCGTATTTTAGGTCTCCTTGAATGGGCTGAAAGCCCCAACATTAAAATAGTTCCTGTAAAAATGTCTCAAAAACAAGTTTGGCATGGCAGCCTACACCCCGATGTTTACTATTGAAAGAGCCCATCGGGTACCCAGCAGGCCCCAGCTCCAGGGGCACCACAAAGACCCATGATCGACAAGGTCTTAAACTACAAAGACAGGGATGCTGCTCTGACCAAAGCTCAGAAAGCTGGAGACATAATGCATGAAAACTACAAAGTATCACTGTATCCAGACTTTTCCTCCGAAGTAAGGAAGCAGAGAGCCAAATTCACAGAAGCAAAGAAACCACTGACAAATACCATACACAATGATCTTCCCCAGATCAGCAGGGCAGATACATTGTACTCCATGGCTTATTTCAGGGCTAACTAATCACAACAATAGTTGTGTACATGCCCCCATCCTTTAATCATGTGGTCTTATAATGCATAAAATGCTTACGCTCCCCATGGCCCCTCTAATACTCATGGGGGATTTTAATGCTATAACTGACCCTACAAGAAACAAAAAATTTATTTCATACTTACTGTAATTTTTGTTTCCTGGTTACTATGGGCAGCACTCACACCTCTGGGTTATCCCCGCCCCCGCTTTTAATAGGACAGAACAATTAAGTTAATTAAATTAACCCATGATTATATATAAACCCCTCCCCCCTCAGACCAGTGTCTTCTAAGTCCGAGCTTTAATTTCTTTGGGAGGGTTCGGCGTGAGTGCTGCCCATAGTAACCAGGAAACAAAAAATACGGTAAGTATGAAATAAATTTTTTGTTTTTCCTGGTCACTATGGCAGCACTCACACCTCTGGGTTAGTACCTTAGCAGTCAGAGAGGGTGGGAGAAAGAAATTCAAATAAACCTCTTCATTTGCAGAATAGTGTATTTATTTTGCAGATTTTACTGCTTCCAATACTTTTTTGCCAAATAAAGTATTATCTGGTGAAAACACATTAACATGATAATGTCTCAAGAATGTGTTGGCTGAAGACCAAGATGCTGACTTGCAAACTTGCTCCAACGTAGCTTCTGCCTGAAACGCCCAAGAAGCGCTCAATGCTCTGGTGGAGTGTGCCTTTAACCCTCTTGGAATTTTACGTCCTGATGACTGATAAGCCAAGTGGATACATTTTACTATCCATCTACTTATTGTAGATACTGCAGCTGCTTGTCCCTTCCTGTTACCGTCAGGAATTACAAACATTCTATTTGATTTTCTCCACTCCTTTGATCTTCTTAAATATACTGATATGCATCTAACTAGATCTAGCGTGTTCCATATTTTTTCCTGTTCTGAAGCAGGTTCTGGAAAAAATACTGGCAAGATTGATTCTTGATTTATGTGGAAAGTTGACACCACCTTGGGCAGATACTCTGGCACTGTCCTTAACACCACCCGATGAGGTTGAATAACTGTAAAAGGTGGCTCTGCTGACAGCGCTTGTAAATCACTTACTCTTCTTGAGGAGGTGATTGCCGTAAGAAAAAGAGTTTTTAACGTCAGATTAATATCAGACACTTCTTCTATAGGCTCAAAGGGTCTGGATGTAAGCGCTTGCAATACCAAAGGTAAATCCCACGTGGCTGACAAAATCCTCCTTGGAGGCCTCAAATGCATTACTCCTGCCATAAATTTTGCTATATTTTCTTCCTTGGCCCATTGAACACCTGTTAATGCTGAGATAGCGGAGACTTGTGATTTCAATGTTCTCAGACTCAAGCCTTTATCAAACCCCAATTGAAGGAACTCTAGTACATGAGTAATTGCAATTTGTTCCGTTGTAATTTCTTTTGAAGAAAGCCATTGAGAAAATACTTGCCAGACTCTATCATATGCTTTGTTTGTTGAAAACTTTCTGGCCGACATCATAGTATTTATCACCGAGTCCGAAAACCCTTCTTTACTCAACCTGCTCCTTTCAATCGCCAAGCTTTCAGGCACAACCTTCTTGAGCAAGGGTGGTTGACTGGTCCCTGCGTCAATAAGTTTACTCTGTGGGGGAGTTGAAAGGGCTCTTCCACTATCATTGACTTCGGTAACGTGTACCAAAACCTCCTCGGCCAGTCTGGAATGATGGCTATCATTTCTGCTTTGACTGCCTTGATTTTTCTCAATACTTGAGGAATCAGAGGTATGGGATCAAATATGTATAGGAGACCCTTGCTCCATGATTGATGAAAAGCATCCATTGCTATTGCTTGGGGACAATGATATCTCGAAACAAACTTCTCTATTTTGCAATTGGCTGGAGTGGCCATCAAATCTACTTCTGGCATGCCCCATCTCCTCACAATCTGAGCAAAAACCTCCGGATGAAGCTCCCATTCGTGTCTGTCTATTACTGACCGACTGAGAAAATCTGCTACCACATTCTTCCTCCCTGGAAGATGCAGAGCTGAAATATTCTGTAGATTTTCTTCTGCCCAAACCATGATGGGACGAAGCTCCGTCATGAGACTTAGACTGTGTGTTCCTCCTTGTCTTCTTATGTACGCTACTGCTGCGACATTGTCTATCTTCACCATCAATGATGTTCCCCTCAATCGATGCTCGCAACGCTGAATCGCTGTAATGAACTTACCCTGGTGGTCTAGTGGCAGCGGGGTCCACGCCGCGTCCTCGGCGTGGACGCCCGCTGTGCTGCCTTCTTCCTCCTTGCCGGCTCCTCTAGGGCGCGCGTGATGACGCCAGCGCGTAATTGGCGCGAAATTCAAATGTTTAAAAGGGGAATTTGGCTTTCAGGTAATTGCCCGTTGTTAGGTTCAATTTAGCTTGTTCCTGGGTGCTATTACCTTATTCCTGATATACCTACCGTGTTTGACCCTTGCCTGCCTATTTACTACGCTGATCTCTCTAATCCTGACCTTTTGCCTGTCTGTTAACTCCGAACTCTCCAATCCTGACCTTGCTAGCCTGTGACTATTCTGACATCTCCAATCCAGACCTCTGCCTGTCCATT
Source organism: Xenopus laevis (assembly GCF_017654675.1). Classification (NCBI taxonomy): domain Eukaryota; kingdom Metazoa; phylum Chordata; class Amphibia; order Anura; family Pipidae; genus Xenopus; species Xenopus laevis. The sequence continues at coordinate 112,439,678 of NC_054388.1, read as the reverse complement.
GACCATTCTACGCTTGCTCCATCCTGATTTTGGCCTGTCTGACTTCTCTACTGCTTGGGCTGGCCCGGCCTGCCTGTCCTGTGGCTTCCTATCTTCCAACATCCTTGTAAGACAGTCGTGCCCCATTGCCTGCCAGAATTTATGCTTTGCACCTCTCGTTAAGTCCAGGTGGCATCTGAGTACGCCGAGGGCTCCTCCCGAGGCCAAAGGCGGTCACTTAACTGGTGAAGTCGAGCCGAGACCAGGGTGCTTGGCATCTGTTCTGGTGTAGGGTGCCGACCGTGACAGTACAACGGGCCATGAGAAAGAAGAAGATGGAAGAAGCTCCTGCTATTCCGCAAACCACTGAACTGCTGTATTCGACCCTCCTCCAGCGCCTCGATGAACAAGAGGGGAAGCAGAATTTCATTATTCAAGGTCTGCGGTCTCTCTCCGAGAGGTTGGATGCACAGCAATCTGAGACTCCTGAAGGGTATGTTCCGTCAGCTACTCTGGGTAATAGAGGTTTTCCCATGACCCAAAAATCCCCTTCCCTGATAAGTTTAGTGGGGATAGAAGTACATTTTTTTGTTTTTCAAGAGGCATGTAAGTTATACCTCAGTTTTTTGCCTCACAACTTCCCTACTGGTGAGGATGAAGTAAGGTTCGTTATGACCTTACTACAAGGTGACCCACAAGTCTGGGCACTAAGATTACCTCCCTCTGACCCTGCCCGTCTTTCCCTAGAAGCATTTTTTGCTACCATGGCCATGTTATACGATGACCCGATTCCGCTATTCGTAAACTCCGTCAAGGGAAAAGAGTTATTGAGTATTGTACTGAATTCCGCCGCTGGTCAGTTGAGACGGGGTGGAATGATACTGCTCTTCGTAGTCAATTCCGGGTGGGTCTTTCTAGCTCTGTCAAAAATAGCCTGGTAAATTACCCTCCTTCATCCACTTTGGATGACCTCATGAAGTTAGCCATCCAAATTGATAGGAGGCAAAGGGAGATACGAGCTGAGGGGGTTACTGATTTCTCTACTATACGTAATGACGAGTTACCAACTTCCTCGTTTCCTAACCCTCAGGGGGAACCCATGCAATTGGGGGCTACACACTTGCCTTCTGAGGAAAGGGCCCGTAGGCGATCTCTGGGTCTATGCATGTATTGTGGTGATAAGGGGCATTTCCCTAAAAATTGTCCCAAGAGGCCTGGAAATTCTCTAAACCTTGGTGGAGAAGGGAAGCTCCATTTGGATAGAGAGATTTCCTCTCCCCAATTTGCCTCAAAAAATTTAGTACCTGTAGTTTTATCCTGGCCTGGGGGTTCTGTTACAGTTTTGGCCTTAGTGGATTCGGGGGCTGGGGGAAATTTTTTAGATGCTGCCTTCGCAGAAAGGTATAATATTCCCCTTAATCCCCTCACACCTCCTATGAGGATTTCTGCTATTGATAAAAGCCCACTGGGGTCAGGTTTGGTAACCCAAAAATCTAAAGCATTATCCATGTGTGTGAACAATATGCATTATGAAAAATTAGCTTTTCACATTCTTGACGGTTCCTTGTCCCCGTTAATTTTGGGGTTACCATGGCTACAGGTACACAACCCCCACATTGATTGGGTAACTGGGGAGGTTATTCAGTGGGGTTCCAAGTGCAAAGACTCATGTCTAGCTTCCCCTCTAATGGTTGCGGTTACTTCCCTAGAGGAACTCCCTTCTGTCAAGCATTGTTCTAAGTCTTGTTCTGGGGTACATAATTCCCTATTGGCAGCTGCATCCGCTCAGAAAAGAGCAACAGATAAATCCCATAGGGAAGTATCCAAATTTCAAGTTGGGGACTTGGTTTGGGTATCCACAGGGAATATTAAGCTTAAAATTCCAGCTCTTAAGCAGGGGCCCAAAGTTATAGGTCCATACCCTATTGTCGAAATTGTGAGCCCAACCTCTGTCCGCCTTGAGTTACCTGAGTTATTTTTATTATCTAACCTGTTTCATGTTTCTGTGTTAAAACCAGCCATACAGGTCCACCAACAATCAAGTCCTCTTCCAGTGTTGGAGGAAAATCTGGTCAAGTCCGATGCCAGGGTGGACTACCTTAGGAGACAATCCCATCCCAGGTCTCCTGGTAAGGTTGAGGGTCCACTGGCCCCTCCTAGAGGGGGGTACTGTAATGAACTTACCCTGGTGGTCTAGCGGCAGCGGGGTCCACGCCGCGTCCTCGGCATGGACGCCCGCTGTGCTGCCTTCTTCCTCCTTGCCGGCTCCTCTAGGGCGCACGCGCCGCGCGTGTGCATTATTTAAAGGCGCAGTCGCGCTGGCGTGATGACGCCAGCGCGTAATTGGCGCGAAATTCAAATGTTTAAAAGGGGAATTTGGCTTTCAGGTAATTGCCCGTTGTTAGGTTCAATTTAGCTTGTTCCTGGGTGCTATTACCTTATTCCTGATATACCTACCGTGTTTGACCCTTGCCTGCCTATTTACTACGCTGATCTCTCTAATCCTGACCTTTTGCCTGTCTGTTAACTCTGAATCCTGTCCTTGCTAGCCTGTGACTATTCTGACATCTCCAATCCTGAACTCTGCCTGTCCATTGACCATTCTACGCTTGCTCCATCCTGATTTTGGCCTGTCTGACTTCTCTACTGCTTGGGCTGGCCCGGCCTGCCTGTCCTGTGGCTTCCTATCTTCCAACATCCTTGTAAGACAGTCGTGCCCCATTGCCTGCCAGAACTTATGCTTTGCACCTCTCGTTAAGTCCAGGTGGCATCTGAGTACGCCGAGGGCTCCTCCCGAGGCCAAAGGTAGTCACTTAACTGGTGAAGTCGAGCCGAGACCAGGGTGCTTGGCATCTGTTCTGGTGTAGGGTGCCGACCGTGACAATCGCTTTCCATACTGCTCTCAATTCTAACACATTGGCCGGTAGTGTCTGTTCCTTGTCTGACCACCGACCCTGTAGATACACATTGTCCATGTGTGCTCCCCATCCGAAAGGGCTGGAGTCCGTGGTCAAAACTTTCCAACTGATCTCTTTCAACACCTGACCTTGTGCTAGTTTCTCCTCCTTTAACCACCATTTCATCTCTTCCATTACTTGAGTCAGAATCCATATCTTCTGATTCCAATCTTGTAATTTTGGATCCCATTGACTCAAAAACATTCTCTGCAGAGGCCTGACATGCCATCTTGCCCATCTCAGCATTGGAAAAGTTGAATTTAGGAGTCCCAAAATACTGCTCATTTCTCTTGCTGAACATGTGGACCTTCTCATAAGACCTTTGATTGTCTGCTTTATTTTGTTCTTTTTCTCTTCTGGCAGCACTACCACTGCCTGATATGTCAGAAATCTGGCCCCCAAATATATCAAATCCTGTGTCGGCCGCAACTGACTTTTTTCTAGATTGAACACCCAACCGTGATCCTGTAAATACCGGATAACATACTCTCTTTGTTGTTCTAGTGTGTTGGGATTCTGTGAGTTTATCAACATGTCGTTGAGATAATGAAAAATGTGTATTCCCAACTTTCTGATTTCCGCAATGAGAGACTGCAGTACCTTTGAAAAGACTCGGGGTGAAGTTGCTAACCCAAAAGGGAGGCATCTGAACTGATAATGACTTCTCTGATCTATCGCAAATCTTAGGAACTTGTGATGTGCGGCTACTATGGGAATATGGAAATAAACATCTTTTAAATCCAAAGATAGAAGCCAATCCCCCTCTTGCACTTCCTTTATGATTGAAAAAATTGATTCCATCTTGAATCTCTTTATTTTCAGATATTTGTTTATTGGTCTTAAATCCAGCACTGGACGAAAATCCCCTGTCTTCTTTCGTAACATGAACAAGACTGAATAAATCCCCTGTCCCTGAAAATGTTGAGGGACTGGTTGAATAGTGCCTTCCTCCAACAATTGTTGTACATAATTGTTCAATATTTCTCTTTGTTGTCTCTTCTTGGGAATTTTTGACATGACAAATTGATTGATTTTCGAATTCCAGACAGTATCCTTGCCTGATGGTTTGCAATACCCACTGATCTGTCACCGACTTTGCCCAAACCTCTGCAAAATGTATTAACCTTCTGGGTATTTTTGAAGTTTGGGCTGTCAAAACTTCAAAACTTTCTTGAAGGTCTGGTAACCATTCCTCTACCCCTTTGACCTTTAAAGAGAGAGTATTGACCTCCTCTCCAATGGCTAGGCTGTTCAAATCTGCCTGAAGGTCCCACTTGTCTCTGCTCTTTGGATGCCTTGTCTCGAAAGGAAGCTCGATTTTATCCAAAATCCGATGTCCTAAAAGATCTCTTCTCTTGTGGTAAAAATACACTTTTACCCCCTGTAACCTTCTTAATTATGTCATCCAACTTTGTTCCAAACAACATATTCCCTTCAAAAGGCAAATTACACAGATTCATTTTAGAAGCTTTGTCCGCACTCCATGCCCACAAAGCTCTTCTTGCAGCTACTGACAAAGCCATTGCCCTTGATGAGGTCTAACTAGATCCACTGAAGCTTCAGTAACAAAGTCTGTCGACAGTTTTAACTCTGCTAATGCTTCTATAATGTTCCTTCTATCCACTCCTTCTCTTAAAGCTGTTTCCACGTTTTGTAACCACATCTGCATTGCCCTAGACACCGATGTAAGAGCTAAGTCTGGCCTACAAGTGGCCCCTAAAGCCAGATAGGTTCTCTTCAAAGAAGCCTCCATCTTCCTATCCATAGGATTAAAAAAGAGATAACATCCTCCACTGGTAACAGGGTTTTTCTAGATAACCTTGATACTGCTGCATCAACTTTTGGTGGTTTATCCCAGATTAGTTCTTCATCTGTAGAAAAAGGATACAATTTTTGGACCTTTTGTGGAATTGGGAATTTTGAATCTGTTTTATTCCATTCTTTTATTACAATTTCTTTTATTATTTCATGCAGAGGAAAAGTTGACCTTTCCTTTTTTAGAAACTTAAAAGGATTTGAGGAAGAGGATTGTTGCTCTGGCTTTTCCGGAAGTTCCAATTGCTCCCTAACTGCCTTTATTAAAGTTTCTACTAAAGTAAACTCAAAGGCTGAACTATCTCCTTCCTCCATCGAACCGTCTTCATCTGAATCTACAGGTGATCGATAAGCCATAGAAGCATAACTTGTTGATTGCAAATGTGATGAAAAGTTTTCTTCTCTGACATTCTTAGTGGCCAACTTTACTCCTTCAGTTACAGCTTCTCTAATCCATTTCATTACTTCTGCAGTATCCGCTGCTGCATCACCTGCTAACCTTCTGGTGCAGCGCTCACACAATTTTGAATGTTTAAGGGCTTGATTGTCACATGCCACACAGACTCTATGCTTCTCTTTTGAGACAGCTTTCCTTGGGGTAGGCACACTGTAACAATATCAGAAAGAAAATGTCTTGATATATGCACTCTTTTAGAATTATTAACCACTTACCAATAGTGGCTCACCTCCTAATATTACTGGCAGCATTTTCAGGGCTACTAGGCACTTAAGGTAATGAGGTCATCACTGAGAAAAAGAAACAAAAAAATTAATTCTACATTTTAACCTAGAAACAAAAACTGTGTCCAGGAGGAAAAAGTATATACCTTGTGCGAATAAATTCTCCCAAACCAGACTGCTGAGTAGAGATGTCGCGAACTGTTCGCCGGCGAACTTGTTCGCGCGAACATCGGGTGTTCGCGCTCGCCGGAAGTTCGCGAACGTCGCGCGACGTTCGCCATTTTGGGTTCGCCATTGTTGGCGCTTTTTTTTGCCCTCTCACCCCAGACCAGCAGGTACATGGCAGCCAATCAGGAAGCTCTCCCCTGGACCACTCCCCTTCCCTATAAAAACCGAAGCCCTGCAGCGTTTTTTCACTCTGCCTGTGTGTGCTGAAGAGATAGTGTAGGGAGAGAGCTGCTGCCTGTTAGTGATTTCAGGGACAGTTGAAAGTTTGCTGGCTAGTAATCGTTTTGATACTGCTCTGTTATTGGAGGGACAGAAGTCTGCAGGGGTTTGAGGGACATTTAAGCTTAGGTAGCTTTGCTGGCTAGTAATCTACCTTCTACTGCAGTGCTCTGTATGTAGCTGCAGTGGGCAGCTGTCCTGCTTCTGATCTCATCTGCTGACTGCTGCAATAACAGTAGTCCTTGTAAGGACTGCTTTTATTTATTTTTTTGTTGTTTTACTACTACTACTACTACTACTATAAGAGCCCAGTGCTATTAGTCTAGCAGTGTTGGGGAGTGGGACTGGTGTGCTAATCTGCTGCTCCTAGTAGTTCAGCAGCACCAACTTTAATTTTTTTTTTTTAATATTCATTTTTGTTTTATTTTACTTTTTTTTATTTTACTACCGCTGTAGTAGTGTATAAGTTGACCATTTAGGCATTATTTGCCCTGTAGGCATTTTTTGCCCAGTGTGTTATTCAACCAACTGCCATCTAGCTGTGTGACCTTGTTCACATTCTGTCTAAATATCCATAATATTACCGTCTCCAGAAAAAACACCGGAGTGACTTTTTTCAAGCAGCCATAATAAATTTTACGTAATCCGTATCCATCGCTGTAGTAGTGTATAAATTGACCTTTTAGGCATTATTTGCCCTGTAGGCATTTTTGCCCAGTGTGTTATTCAACCAACTGCCATCTAGCTGTGTGACCTTGTTCACATTCTGTCTAAATATCCATAATATTACCATCTCCAGAAAAAACACCGGAGTGACTTTTTTCAAGCAGCCATAATAAATTTTACGTAATCCGTATCCATCGCTGTAGTAGTGTATAAATTGACCTTTTAGGCATTATTTGCCCTGTAGGCATTTTTTGCCCAGTGTGTTATTCAACCAACTGCCATCTAGCTGTGTGACCTTGTTCACATTCTGTCTAAATATCCATAATATTACCGTCTCCAGAAAAAACACCGGAGTGACTTTTTTCAAGCAGCCATAATAAATTTTACGAGATCCGTATCCACCGCTGTAGTAGTGTATACGTTGATCTTGTGGGCAGTATTTGCACAGTGTTTTCTTCAAACCGCCATCTAGCTGTGTGAGCTTGTTCACATTTTGTCTAAATATTGATAATATTATCGTCTCTAGAAAAACCACTTGAGTTACTTTTTTTCAAGCAGCATTCATATATTTTACGTAATCCGTATCCACCGCTGTAGTAGTGTATACGTTGACCTTGTAGGCATTATTTGCACAGTGTTTTCTTCAAACCGCCATCTAGCTGTGTGAGCTTGTTCACATTTGTCTAAATATTAATAATATTATCGTCTCTAGAAAAACCACTTGAGTTACTTTTTTTCAAGCAGCATTCATATATTTTACGTAATCCGTATCCACCGCTGTAGTAGTGTATACGTTGACCTTGTAGGCATTATTTGCACAGTGTTTTCTTCAAACCGCCATCTAGCTGTGTGACCTTGTTCACATTTTGTCTAAATATTGATAATATTATCGTCTCTAGAAAAACCACTTGAGTTACTTTTTTTCAAGCAGCATTCATATATTTTACGTAATCCATATCCACCGCTGTAGTAGTGTATACGTTGACCTTGTAGGCATTATTTGCACACTGTTTTCTTCAAACTGCCATCTAGCTGTGTGTATTATCGTTTCCAGAAAAACCAACTGAGTTTTTGTTGTTGTTGTTTTTTTAAAAATAATGCCAGGCAAAGGCAGGCCGCCACGCAGAGGCCGTGCTAGGGGCCGTGCTGCTATGCAATCCTGTGGCCCTAGCAAATTGCCCAGTTTTAAAAAGCCAATGACCCTGAACTCCCAAAATGCTGAAGAGGTAGTTGACTGGCTTACACAGCACACCCCATCCTCTACCGTTTCTAACTTTACCACAACATCCTCCTCATCCTCCACACCCGCCATTGCCGCCAATGCCGCCAACTTCTACTGTTACCGCCAGATCGCACACTTCCAAAAAGTCAGCAGTGTGGGATTTTTTTAATGTGTGTGCCTCTGACAAAAGCATTGTAATTTGCAATGAGTGCAGTCAGAAACTGAGCCTTGGTAAGCCCAACAGCCACATAGGTACAACTTCTATGCGAAGGCACATGAGCGGCAAGCACAAAGCACTTTGGGAGCAACACCTCAAAGGCAACAGGCAAACTAAAAGCCACACTCCTTCTGGTCCAGCATCTTACTGCTCTACCTCTGCTCTCCTTGACCCGTCTGAACCACCCTCCACTCCGCCTTCCACCTTGACCACCTGTTCCCATTCCCAGTCATCTGCCACCAGCCAAGTTTCTGTGAAGGCCATGTTTGAGCGTAAGAAGCCAATGTCTGACTGTCACCCCCTTGCCCGGCGTCTGACAGCTGGCTTGTCTGCACTCTTAGCCCGCCAGCTTTTACCATACCAGCTGGTGGACTCTGAGGCCTTCCGCAAATTTGTAGCAATTGGGACACCGCAGTGGAAGGTACCCAGCCGCAATTTTTTTCTAAAAAGGGAATACCACACCTGTACCAACATGTGCAGAGCCAAGTTACCGCATCTCTGTCACTTAGTGTTGGGCCAAAGGTCCATATGACTACTGACGCATGGTCCTCCAAGCATGGTCAGGGCAGGTATGTCACCTACACTGCCCACTGGGTGAACTTGGTAATGGCTGGGAAGCAGGGAATGGGTAGCTCAACAACAACAGTGGAGTTGGTGTCACCGCCACGGATTGCACGCGGTTCTGCCACCACCTCTACTCCTCCATCGCTCTCTACCTCGTCTTCTTCCTCTTCTTCTTCTTACTCTGCTGCTGGGTCCTCCTTCTCCTCCTCCACACCTGTGCACCCCCAGCTCCCCCTAGGCTATTCGACGTGCCAGGTACGCCGTTGTCACGCTGTCTTGGGGATGACGTGCCTGGAAAGCAAAAACCATACCGGATCTGTACTCCTGTCATCTCTGCAGTCACAGGCCGATCGGTGGCTGACCCCACACCAACTGCAGATCGGAAAAGTGGTGTGTGACAATGGAAGCAATCTGTTGGCAGCGTTGAGACTAGGCAATTTAACACATGTGCCCTGCATGGCACATGTGTTAAATTTAATAGTCCAACGTTTTGTCTCCAAGTACCCAGGATTCCAGGACGTTCTCACCCAGTCCAGAAAGGTGTCGGCCCATTTCAGACGTTCCTACACAGCCATGGCACGCCTTGCTGACATTCAGCAGCGCTACAACATGCCAGTCAGGCGTTTGATTTCTGACAGCCAGACTCGCTGGAATTCAACGCTCCTTATGTTGGAACGTCTGCTGCAACAACAAAGGGCCGTCAACGAGTACCTTTTTGAACTGGGTGGTAGGACTGGATCTGCACAGCTGGGGATTTTTTTCCCCCGTTACTGGGTGCTTATGCGCGATGCCTGCAGGCTCATGCGACCTTTTGAAGAGGTGACAAATATGGTCAGTCGCACCGAAGGCACCATCAGCGACCTAATACCCTTCGCTTTATTCCTGGAGCGTGCCGTGCGACGAGTGACAGATGAGGCTGTAGACCAGCGTGACGAGGAGCTGGAAGCGCACGATTTCTGGTCGGAATCACCAGAACGAACCCAGGCACCTGCTGCAACGCAGGGAGAGGTGCCAGAAGTGGAGTCAGAGGAGGAAGGTGGCTTTGTGGAGGAGGAGGAGGAGGACCAACAGGAGCAGGCTTCCCAGGGGGCTAGTGGTGACCTTTTGGGGACCCCTGGTCTTGTACGTGGCTGGGGGGAGGAGACCGTGGATGATGCAGTCCTTGATAATGAGGAAGCGGAGATGGATAGCTCTGCATCCAACCTTGTGAGAATGGGGTCTTTCATGCTGTCATGCCTGTTGAAGGACCCCCGTATCAAGAGGCTTAAGGAGAAGGACCTGTACTGGGTCGCAACGCTACTAGACCCTCGGTACAAGCATAAAGTGTCAGAAATGTTACCAACATACCACAAGTCCGAAAAGATGCGGCATTTACAAACCAGCCTGCAAAACATGTTGTACAATGCTTTTAAGGGTGATGTCACTTCAGGAACTCATCAACATTCCAGGGGCAGAGGTGCCAGTAATCCTGCCACGAGCACACCTGCAAGGACAAAGCCCTTTGGCCAGTCTGTAATGTCAGACATGCAAATGTTTTTCTGTCCAAGGCAGCGCCACAACCCTTCTGGATCCACCCTCAAAGAACGCCTCGACCGGCAGGTAGCGGACTACCTGGCATTAACTGCAGATATCGACACTCTGAGGAGCGATGAACCCCTGGACTACTGGGTGCGCAGGCTTGATCTGTGGCCAGAGCTGTCACAATTTGCCATGAACCTCTTGTCTTGCCCAGCCTCAAGTGTGCTCTCAGAAAGGACCTTCAGTGCAGCAGGAGGGATTGTAACTGAGAAGAGAACTCGCCTAGGTCACAAAAGTGTCGATTACCTGACCTTTATTAAAATGAATGAGGGGTGGATCTCGGAGGGTTACTGCACGCCGGAAGACTTGTTCTGACTTCTATGCAGCTGTCCTTCTCTTCAAGCCTCATGACTCCACACACAGCTGTCCTTTAGCGTCCTCCTCCTCCCTCCGCCACCGTTACAAACTAGGGTGCAAACCCTACTGGTTTAATTTTTTCTGGCCTCTGTGCTTCAGTGGCTGCAACCAAAAAAACTGGGCAAACAATGTCTACAAGGTCAACGTATGGCAAAAAATGACTATTTTCAGCATTTATATGGCATATTTTTTCTGGCAACTGTGCTTCAGTGGCTGCGTCCAAAAAAATGCATATTTTCTGCATTTATATGGCATAATTTTTCTGGCCTCTGTGCTTCAGTGGCTGCAACCAAAAAAATGCATATTTTCTGCATTTATATGGCATAATTTTTCTGGCCTCTGTGCTTCAGTGGCTGCAACCAAAAAATTTTATATTTTCTGCATTTATATGGCATAATTTTTCTGTCAACTGTGCTTCAGTGGCTGCGACCAAAAAAATGCATATTTTCTGCATTTATATGGCATAATTTTTCTGGCCTCTGTGCTTCAGTGGCTGCAACCAAAAAAATTTATATTTTCAGCATTTATATGGCATAATTTTTCTGTCAACTGTGCTTCAGTGGCTGCGACCAAAAAAATGCATATTTTCTGCATTTATATGGCATAATTTTTCTGGCCTCTGTGCTTCAGTGGCTGCAACCAAAAAAATTTATATTTTCAGCATTTATATGGCATAATTTTTCTGGCAACTGTGCTTCAGTGGCTGCGACCAAAAAAATGACTATTTTCAGCATTTATATGGCATATTTTTTCTGGCCTCTGTGCTTCAGTGGCTGCGGCCAAAAAAACTGGGCAAACAATGCCTACAAGGTCAACGACGTTGACCTTGTAGGCATTGTTTGCCCAGTTTTTTTGGCCGCAGCCACTGAAGCACAGAGGCCAGAAAAAATATGCCATATAAATGCTGAAAATAGTCATTTTTTGCCATACGTTGACTCAACGTATATGGCAAAAAATGACTATTTTCAGCATTTATATGGCATATTTTTTCTGGCAACTGTGCTTCAGTGGCTGCGACCAAAAAAACTGGGCAAACAATGCCTACAAGGTCAACGTATGGCAAAAAATGACTATTTTCAGCATTTATATGGCATATTTTTTCTGGCAACTGTGCTTCAGTGGCTGCAACCAAAAGAACTGGGCAAACAATGTCTACAAGGTCAACGTATGGCGAAAAATTACTATTTTCAGCATTTATATGGCATATTTTTTCTGGCAACTGTGCTTCAGTGGCTGCGTCCAAAAAAACTGGGCAAACAATGTCTACAAGGTCAACGTATGGCGAAAAATTACTATTTTCAGCATTTATATGGCATATTTTTTCTGGCAACTGTGCTTCAGTGGCTGCGTCCAAAAAAACTGGGCAAACAATGCCTACAAGGTCAACGTATGGCAGTTGTTTAAAGAGAACAGTAGATTACTAGCCAGCAAAGCTACCTAAGCTAAAATGTCCCTCAAATCCCTGCAGACTTCTGTCCCTCCAATACAGAGCAGTATCAAGCAGATTACTAGCCAGCAAACTTACTATCATCTGTCCCTGAAATCACTAACAGCTCTCCCCCTACACTATCTCTTCCAAGCACACACAGGCAGATTTTTTGCCCTTGATCCCCCTCTGGCATGCCACTGTCCAGGTCGTTGCACCCTTTAAACAACTTTAAAATCATTTTTCTGGCCAGAAATGTCTTTTTTAGATGTTAAAGTTCGCCTTCCCATTGAAGTCTATGGGGTTCGCAAACCGTTCGCGAACCGCTCGCATTTTTGCGCAAGTTCGCGAATATGTTCGCGAACTTTTTTTCCGACGTTCGCTACATCCCTACTGCTGAGATCCGGAAAGGCGCATTGAACGCCAAAACTGTGTTGCAGAATGTTTTTTCACGCCGAACTAGCGTCTCCGCATCCCACAAACCGGAAGTGACGTCACCAGGAAACGCGACTTCGCTTTGGAACGCAGATTCCCTTCGCCGTCGCATCACTTCCTGTTCGTGGAACGCATATGCGTTTCAGTGTCATCCTAATACTGCAGAAGGAAACGCACAGTCCTTTGCGAACCGAAACGAAACGAACGATTAAAAAGATCTTACCTAGTGCCGCCCAACACCCGGTCTGCGACTCAGGTAAAATATTTTTGAAAAATAAAACCCCATGGCTGCCTAATAACGGGGTATCGACTAGCTGATCTCCTCTGGGAGGAAATACATTGCATAGCCCTACCAGGGAGAGAGGCTAACTCCCCAGGCTATGGTCCCAAAATTGGGACCGTGTGAGCCACAAAATAAAAATTCTACCCCAAAAAGGGCTCCAAAAAGCGAGGACAGAAAAAAGACACTGGTCTGAGGGGGGAGGGTGTATATATAATCATGGGTTAATTTAATTAACTTAATTGTTCTGTCCTATTAAAAGCGGGGGCGGGGATAACCCAGAGGTGTGAGTGCTGCCATAGTGACCAGGAAAGACAAACTTTTGCCCACTACCACCTGCAATCAATATTTTTTTAAATGGACTGGTGGATCTTTGTGCTATTATTAGTATTTCTGTTGGTTTGTATAAAATGGAATGAAGCTAAATGGATCTTTTATCTGAATTATAAAATCCCTACAGCTAGAAAAGCTGTAGTATTATTTAAAAATAATACATTTCATTTACCATTCAAGAGGTTCAAAAGTCCCTAAATTGAATTATTTATGCCTTAAAAGTTGTCCACAGTTGGTCACCACCTTGTAATTTTGTTAGGCCGTCCTGTGCAAAATAATCCTCCAATGAGAATCTCATCTGATGTGTATCAATCTAGCTCCCTGTTCTTTGTTCCTGCAACTGGAGTTGGAAGCTTTACGCCCAGTTTCCAGTTTAAGTCTGTCCTTCATCCCCGTGTCTAATTCCAGTGTCATTTAATGAAGAAAAAAGTTACATAATCTCTATATGTAAAATAACAGCAAGATGCCTGACACAGTTCTGGGAATCAGAGATGGGAGGCCCAACTCTCTTTCTTTAAAGAAAACAAAAGTGAAACTTAAAACAGTTACTTGGAACCAGTTCTCATATTTGACACTGCAGTTATAGTGTCCCTGGGCTATATTAATGAATATAATAATATATAATATATAATGAATAATATATCTCCCAGCACCCTCCCACACATATGAGCTGATTTATTATTATATAATTTTCTAGTCTCTAGGAACTTCTTTAAACTCGATTTTGTGAGTTGCTTATAAAAACGAAAGTATTACCATATTTAAGAAAGTCTCAAATTAGTCAAACTCAAACGACTAATTTTCCCCCTTTTTCCTACAAAGTTTGGTGAATCTTTGTGAGTTTTCCCTGCCACAATTTACACTGAATTGATCAAATTCAGTTTTTCAAACTTCCTGTTTCCTGCCATGCAGTCCTTTTTTTTCATACAGGAAGTCTTCCAGTGACCATTTTAGGATGATGTGTGTATTAATCATTCACTTGCTATTTGGAAAAACTAGGAGTAGGATGCATTTAGAGAGCTGCCCAAATAAACTTGATATATTGAATAATGGCCATTCGGAGGTGGCAGGGGGAGGAGAGGGAGTGTATTTTCAGCTTGGAAGAGGTGGGGTTGGAGAGAAGGGTGAGTGGGGTTCTGAGCCAGGGGAGGGGTATATAGTTGGTCCCAAGGGAGTCAGGAAAGGTGAAAGGTCCCAGGCACTGATGTAGTAACATTATTGGTGGGCATCAGGGGTGAAATATGAATAGACAAATGAAAAACAAAGCTGACAGGTGGCAAATCTAAACAGAGTGGATTATATCTCATTACAAGTGCATGAAGGGGACAATAAGGGTGTTATGTATTGATGTTAATGTAATGCCAGTAGATGGCGCTGTTACATGTTAAACTGAGATGTGTCACTCTGCTCTGCTGATAATTGTTTCCCAAGTATCTGCCTCTCTATCTCTTCTTTTCTCCCAACTTGTTGGCAGTTCAGCCATGTTTTCCTCCCTAGTAAAGTTTGTTCTACTCCCAGCTACTGTGAACGTTTTGAGTACTACTACAGGGTCCAGAATATAATACTGGCGACAAGGATTGGGATATAACGCATACAAAATCTACAACTACAAGATCCCAGTGAGTAAAAGGGAACTTAAGAGACTTTATTATTTCCATAATGGTGTCCCTGGGCCACATAGAGGAGTTTGACGTTGCCAGGCCATCCTCCTGGGATTCCTATGCAGAGAGACTGCAGTTCTTTCAAGAAGCAAATAAGGTGACAGACCCTGTGCAGAAACGTGCAGTTCTGCTGAGTGTTATAGGCTCAAAGACTTATGAGATTGTTCGCTCTCTGGTATCCCCCACTAAACCCAGTGACTGCTCATTTGAGGAAATTATTAAGCAGCTTAAAAATCATTTTGCACCCACAACATCTGAAACTGTTAAGAGGTTCCACTTTAACAGACGCAGCCAGCAGTCAGGTGAGAGTATTGCTGCTTATATAGCAGAGCTGCGCAGATTGGCAGAAAACTGCAATTTTGGCAGCAGCTGGGAATCCTTGCTAAGGGATCGTCTTGTGTGTGGGGTCAGGGATGTAGAACTGCAAAGAAGGCTTCTAGCAAGGCACAACCTAACCTTTGCTTTGGCCCAGGAGGAAGCACTTGCTTATGTGGCTGCATCTGCACACAGTGTCGGACTGGGCCGGCGGGACACCGGGAAAAACCCCGGTGGGCCCCGGGCTCTTGTGGGCCCCGCCGGCCCAGATCCGCTACTTAGTGGGGCGGCGCGACCCCACTTTGTTTGGGGTCGCGGTAGAATAGAAGGGCTGCGCATGCGCACAAACGCGGCGCCGCGCGCATGCGCACAAACACGGCGCCGCGCGCATGCGCAATAGCCGCCTGCAGCACTCCGGAGCGGCAGTGGCGGCTGGAGGGGGGCCCTGGGGCAGTAGCCCCGGTGGGCCCCATGCCTCCCAGTCCGACCCTGTCTGCACATTCCAAGGAGATACAGGCCTCTACCAGTTCAGTTATTGCACCAGAGCTGCATCAAGTGTATAAAATGCCAGCATCAGCTCAGGTATCAGATCCAGTAAAATTAAGGTGCCACAGTTGTGGGGGTGGTCATCTGCGTGGAAACTGTAAATTCCAAAATGCTGTGTGTCACAAATGCAAGTGCCGCGGCCACATACAGTCTGCCGCCAAGTTGATAAAAGAAATTCACTTGTAATACTACAAGGATGGAGGTAGATACAGGCTGTGTCTATTCCTTAATTTCAGAGGAAACTTTCCATGCATTATGGCCCACTAAGGCCAACCTATTTTACCATGTGAAGTTAGACTTGTGGATTACAATAAAAAGCCTGTGGATGTTGTGGGCGCCTGCTTTGTTAAAGTCCACTATAGAAAAGACAGAGGAAAACTACGCCTTATTATTACAAAAGGACACAGAGAAAGCTTATTAGGAGTAGAGTGGTTTGAGGCCCTAGGCATTCAATTAACTGGAGTAAATTATGCAACAACAGAATCTTTGCAAAGCGTCCTCAAAGGCTTTAGGTGTATATTTAAAGAAGGCCTTGGCAAATTTAAGGGCTCACCAATATCATTCCTGCTGGATCCCAAAATATGCAAAATATGCATGAAGCCGCGACCTGTACCATTTGCTCTCTGTCCAAAAAAAGATGCCGAAATAGATCGCTTGGTGCAACAAGGAGTGTTTATTCCAATAACCTGCCCAACTTGGGCCACCCCAATAGTGCCTGTACTGAAGCCAAATGGAGAAGTGAGGATATGTGCTGACTATAAATGTACAATCAACAAGGCATTACAGGAACATCCATATCAAATTCCTGCTGTCAATCAGATTCTCAGCACCTTGGCTAAAGGAAAGTTATTTGCCAAACTTGATTTGGCTCAAGCATACCAGCAGTTACCAGTGGACAATGCAGCTGCTGATGCACAAACAATTATCACACACAAAGGAGCATTTAAAGCTACACAGTTGCAATTTGGAGTTTGCATTGCACCAGGTGTGTTCCAGAAATTGATGCATGACCTTCTTTCCAGCCTGCCAGGAGTGGTGCCATATTTTGATGATGTCCTCATTGGAGTAGACTCTATGGAATCATTAACTGAAAGGGTAAGAGCAGTATTACAGTGATTTTCAGATGCTGGGTTAAAACTTAAGAGAGAAAAATGTGTTTTAGGAGTACCAAGTGTCGATTTCCTGGGATACAAAGTTGATGCAAATGGAATACATCCAACAGATGCAGAAGTAAAAGCCATTCATGAAGCTTCAGTTCTCAAAAATAAACAGGAGCTGCAAGCATTTCTCAGCCTATTAAATTTCTACCATTCCTTCTTGAAAGACAAAGCTACTGTGGCTGAGCCACTGCACAGACTACTGGACAAAAATGGTACCTGGAAGTGGTCAGCCCTGTATGAGCAGTCATTCAAGGATGCCAAGAGACTCTTATCATCAGACCGTGTGCTAGTACATTATGATTTGTGTAAACCTCT
The DNA here is from genome assembly GCF_017654675.1 of Xenopus laevis. Taxonomy (NCBI): domain Eukaryota; kingdom Metazoa; phylum Chordata; class Amphibia; order Anura; family Pipidae; genus Xenopus; species Xenopus laevis. The sequence continues at coordinate 112,422,724 of NC_054388.1, read as the reverse complement.
TAACCTCTCATGTGATGCTTCTCCTTATGGAGCAGTCATACTGTAAGTGGCAGTCGTGAGGCTCCCATTGCATTCTATTCACGGACCATGAGTACCACAGAAAGGAATTACGCTCAGATTGATAAGGAAGCTTTAGCCATTGAGGCAGGGGTAAAGAAATTCCATTAGTACTTGTATGGCAGAAGTTTTGCTATTATTACTGATCACAAGCCTTTATTGGTTCTATTTAAAAATAATGGGCCTACTGCACAGATACTTTCTCCACACATGCTGAGATGCTGTTTATTGCTAAATGCATATGACTATGAGTTGAAGTACCGACCTTGTCTGAGGTCCTCATGCTAGAGTCATTACCTAGTCCCCCTCTGTAGGCATCAGATATTGCCTGCATGACAGCTACCTACCCAGTATTGTCTCGAGTGTTGAACTGGGTATGGAGGGGGTGGCCAAAAATAAGTTTAAAGGAAGAGTTCACACCTTTTGAGAAATGCCAGCATGAACTCTCTGCATACAAAGGTTTCCTTTTGTGGGGAAATGGTAATTCCCAAAGCAGGGCAAAACCATGTTCTTAAAGCCCTACTCGAGAGTCACCCAGGCATTGTAAATTTGAAAGCCCTTGCTAGAAGTTATGTCAGGTGGCCTAAAATGGATGAATGTATTGAAAAATGGGTAAAAAGTTGTGTTCCTTGCCAGACCAACCGCCATGCCCCTGCTAAGGCAGGGCAGAATATAATAAAGGGCAGAACCCTTCTCAAGGCCTCCAGTCTTTACTTGAGTTCTTGAAAATCTATGCCAGCAGCTGTTTCTTTTTAAAGGCTTGTAAGTTGCTCTACAACTCAGCAAACATCAAAAGTGTAATGGCCTACAAGATCTCAAGTAAAGGTTAGTTACAGTTGCACATAAGCTCAAGGCTTGAGCTGCACCAGAAATAGTTAAAAGATAAATAGTGTCAAAAATGAAAGTCCAATTCCAGGTTGTCCAAGGTAAAAATACGTTGTTCTCCAATAAAGAAGCTTTAAGCATGCGTGCTTGTCTCATTTTAATTGCTTAATCTAATTGGTTTTCATATTTTGATTCTTTTAATAGTAAAAAGAGAACAATATTAAAAAAATACTTTCTGACACTATGGCCCCCCAGATCCTGTCAGTTCCATTGCTTATGAAATAGTCAGTGACAAGAGCAAATAGGTTCTCTACAAGACACACAACAATGAATATCATTTGGTAATAATGTATTAGAAGAGTACTATATTTTGCCTTAAATGTAAAATAAGACAGATATTTGTGCCTTTTGTACTCCAATAAACTGTTAGGGTACTTAACATTTCAGTAGCACACAGGCCGTAATGTTTCCAGTTATAACATATGACTATGAAGATTTTCATTCATCCAGGTCATAGTATATCTAGTATAGGTAAATCTAAAAACAACTGGACTTGCTGAGTAATCAATGAAGACGTTTCACTACTCATCCGAGCAGCTTCTTCAGTTCAACTGAACTGAAGAAGCTGCTCGGATGAGTAGTGAAACGTCTTCATTGATTACTCAGCAAGTCCAGTTGTTTTTAGATTGACCTATACTAGATATTCCAGTTATAACCTTGCTAAAAATAAAAAAAGGAAAATAATAAGAAAATATAAGTTGTTCTCCAATAAAGAAGCTTTAAGCATGCCTGTTTGTCTCATTTTAATTGCTTAATCTAATTCGTTTTCATATATTTACCCCTTTAATAATAAAAATACAATATTAAAAAATCCTAAAATAAAAAGATCCTGCCAGTTCCATTGCTTAGTAATAATAATAAGTGACAAGAGCAAATAGGTTTAGGCATAATGAATATTGAATCTATACAAGACACACAACAATGAATATCATTTGATAATAATGTATTAGAAAAGTACTGCATTTTGCCTTAAATGTAAAATAAGACAGATATTTGTGCCTTTTGTACTCCAATAAACTGTTAGGGTACTTAACAATTCATTAGCAAATGGGCTGTAATGTTTCCTGTTATGCCCTTGCTAAAAATTAAAAAAAAGGAAGTGAAACTAAAAGAACAGTTTCCAGGAAATCACATGTTTTACTTGCATTGTCCTCAGCTTTGTATAAAGAGTAAGTCAGCTCCCTCCCACACACAGATTTGCTGAGAAACCAGTGCACAGAAGAAAATTCAGGAGCTGCGTCTGTTCAGAGTTTTGAGGGAAACACTGACTGCCTGAAGGTAATGTGAATTCACCTCTAAATTGATATAGGCAACATAGTGGTGCAAGGGTTACATAGTTACAAAGTTACATAGGGTTAACACTGTTGTCTTACTGGGGTCCTTGGTTCAATTTAAAACCTAGAGGTACTATATCCAAGTGGTCCGTATGTTCTCCCTGTGCTTACATGGGTTTCCATCAGGTAGAGTAGTTCACTCGGAAAACATCATAATAGGCAGGCATCAATCCGGAATACCAAGGAGTAGAATTCAGGAGGCCAAAAAATTTTAAATACTAAAAAAGTTTTTAATTCATATTATGTTTAAAAAACAGAAAGCCTTTATGCATTTTGTGTCACCAAGGGACACTTAATCACAGACTAATCATGTCTAATCTCTGTGTAACAGTTTTTTGGACCATAGATTGTGTCTTACCCAGGCTGGCTTTGGTCAGTAGCAACTCAGTAGCATCTCCTGGTATAGATGTAAAATTGACTTAATTTTCTGTTAAAGTTGTGGGAAGATATATGTTGGACTAGAAGTGGAAGGGGTGGTCATACTGGCAGTGTGAGTGACAGGCTAAGAAGCTGCTTGAAGGAGAGCTAAGTTGGTGGAAACTAGGAAGAAGTGATATTGAGAAAGGAGAAGAGCCTCCTAATTGTAGGAGTATGCTATCAACTCCCTCTAGTGAAGATAGAGGGGCTAAGCTTCTGTTGCAAATCAAAAGGACTGCTAGATCGGGGCAAATAATGATAATGGGGAATTTAATTATACAGATATTGACTGAAGCAACATTTCTGCCAGGACAGTTATTGGGAACAAATTTATAAACTTGATACATGATAATTTTATGGCGCAGGTTGTTGAGGAGCCAAATAGGAAAATGTAATTTGATTTGTTTATGATGAGGTAAGTAAGATGCTGGACAGTGGGGGGGCAGTAGATGTGATCTATTTGGATTTTGCCAAAGCATTTGATACTGTGCCCCACAAACGACTGCTTTCTAAACTAAGGTCTGTTGGGCTTAATGAAGTCGTTTGAACGTGGATAGGAAACTGGCTACAGGATCGGGTACAGAGGGTGGTTGTTAATGGGACATTCTCTACTTGGAGTAAGGTAGTGGGGTCCCTCAGGGTTTAGTAAGCAAAACACTTCCAGATTACAGCTGCCTAGTAGCCTGATAGAGATAAGAAATATAAATGTACATATGCAGATAAAAATGGGGTTTTTTTTGGGGTTTTTTTTACATTGTTTACATCATTTGTGGGTGAAAGGACTAATTTCCTATCATGGCTTGTAAACATGTTTAGTTTATGACTTATGATATGCAGTCTGACATGAGGTCGGGGAATGCACTGCTGGATGATGTTATGATGCTGATTCTGTTAATGACTTTAAGAGGGACTTGGACAAGCAGAATATCCAAGGCTATTGTGATCTACTGTTAGTTTAGTATATGTATATATGTAACATGTAAGTGTGTATACATGCTTTTATAGAGGGTTAAAACATGGACTTTGGTTTTTTTTAATGTAAATATGTACTATATAACTATGTAGCTGCCATATGATTCTACCTTTGTGTCACTCAATATAATATTCTACTTATTAACAATACAATATAATAATTTTACATAATATATAATATAATAATTTTCACAATATATAGTTTCTGCTTTCTTAGATGCACAATTCTTTGCGGTGTTATTTATATACAATGTATTGCTTAACACAAAATTAATTTTGTGCCTGTGTTTCCCACTAACACATTCCCTCACTGACTTAAACATATATATTGCATTTATTTTTGCAGACACAAAAAAGATTATAAAAGATACTGTGAATACAAATATTTGTTTGCTATAGCTTTTGTCAGTACTTTATTGTAACAAATTGCATATTGGCAGGCAAAACTTTTTCGAGTATGATTTATTATTACAAAAAACATTTTACTGTTTCCAAAATTTATTTTCCGTGGACAGATTTCCTTTTGTTACCACAAAGCGATTTAATTGGTTGCTGCAAATAAACATTAATAAACATCTTGCTATCAATTTAATCAGAGGCCATGGTTGATTTTTGGCTATGAATTAAGATTGAAATTTCATCAAAGATTCAATTAAAAAAATAATAAATTGGGTCCAGAATATGCACTTTTAGATATGAAAATCTCATCTCTAAAGACTAATAATGATTTTTTTTGTCAATTCCTCAAATGAAATTCTTGATTTCTGTAAATTACTAATGGCAGCCACTAGGAAGACTGTATTTTTATTTTGGATAACAGAGAAAGCCCTCACATTGAAAGATGTACTCTCATATTTGCATAGTTCATGTATTAAAGAAGTTATTAGATTCAAAATAAAAGAAAGAAAGAAAATAAAAAGGAGATGGTCAATTTATGTGGAAACTTTAGATGACAACAAAAAGGAATTTTTACTCAAACTTATGGGGAAGGTTGATCAAAAATTCAGGAATAGAATCTAGTTGTTACACAATTCACATAATTATATAAATGGTATTTACTATGGTAATCAACTATCTGGATTTTAAAATTCATATGTTCGAGCAACAATAAATAATTGAGAAACAGGTGAAAATGCTTAACAATATTTGTTTATTGTTAATGTAAAAGTCTGAATGTTATTTATTTCGAATATGAAACTGCACATATAATAACATGCTGTAAAACAGTCAACTTGTTTTATTGTAAAATTTCCTAAAGAAGTATGTGAAAACAGTGCGTCTCTACATGCACTCCACCCCAGAGGGAAGCTCATTTTTCCTGATTGTGTATTCACTGAGGCAGATCAGGAACAGAACTAGGTGTAGGCAGAGTAGGCACAAGCTTAGGGTGCAAAGCTGGGGGCATGTACCTTCTCTGGTTCCTACCCCTAGTCCAGTCCCCTCTCCCCTCTCTGAACTGCCATCTTACCTGTGCATTGATTTGGGTTTGCGCTTCCATGTCTGTTTGCAATTGCGCTTCCACATCTATTTGTGCATGCGCACAAAAGTCTATTCGAGCACGCACCATGTCAGCACCGCAGCTTGCCAGGTTGCCTAGGGTGCCTGGCTGGCCTGGCCCGGCTCTGTTGCTGTCCTAAGAAAAATAAAGACGGTTTTATGGAAAAAGGAGTGCTGTCCATTGGATGGAATTTGTATACTCTGGCCCGGCTCTGAAGCAGAGACAAGCACCAAATGCAGGTGGAACTTAATTTGATGTTTTAGGAGGTAATTGGTGAATTTAAAAATGATTTGCTCGTAGGGGAAGAGTTTGCTTTCCCTGGTTCTAAAGAAAGACACAGTTGCAGATGCCTGCAAAACAGATCCTTCCCTTTTCCCCTTCAAATAATAATACTCCATATGTAACCTGTTGGTGGATCTGGACCCTGTGATGCCAGATGTAAATACTCATTTCCTCCCCATGTCTGCTCAGGCAGGTATAGCATTGGCCTGTCAGTAAACACACAATGGATTTTTGCACAAAAATTACAAAATATGCTTTTTGTTGTGCCAAAATCCACCATGTGTAGGCTCTGACATGTGTAGGCTCTGAGCGGGCTTTTGAAGAAAAAACAATACAACCACCTAAAAAAAATATCGGTACCTAAAATCTGCTGAACTTTAAAACAGTGTGAGTTAGCAAAGGCTTCAGCAATCTTTAATAGCCCCCACTGAGACCTTTACCAGCAGTGAGCACTGCACCTTCAGATACACTACACCAAGGATTTTGGCTCTAGGAATAAAATTATAGTTTTTTTACGTAAAACATATAAGTTTTTTAATCTTTTGTGAAGTTCAATGTAGTGGAGTTTTATTTAATATATATGTATATGTGTGTCTGTCCTCCTGCTGCTCTTTAGCACAAAACATGATATTGGGAGATATTCAGTGAAGCACTATGACACTTTTGAAAATAATGGCAACATTTGCAAACCACATCAGTTTGGGCCAGGTGAAAGGATCACAGGGATAGATTACCAATACTTATGTGTTGAATGATGTGTGACATTCACATTCTGCTTTCAGGCACCATTAAAGACATGGACTGCCCAGCAACAGCACAGGATTCAGGAACAGCGATTGGAGAGGCAGAAGAACCTACTGACTTATTTGAGGAAGAAGAGAAATGTACTATAGCGTGTGCTGTTTTTTTGTCAAATAGTTCTCTGACTTCAGCCTTGTGCCTTCAAATAGTCATAGAACTTCTCAGTGACTCAGTAATAATATTCTTATATTCCACAATATGGGTGTGACAATATGTTTAGAAAATACATGTGACTGTACAGGAAAGTTTGCATTTAGGGCTCTTACTCACGAGCGTTTCTTCATGCGCTCCCCTGCGCTCCGTTTGGCTGCGTTCAGCCGCAGGGGAGCGCAGGTCTAGACGCTGCTAATATCTTTCTATGTGCCTGTACTCACACAGGCGCATGTAAGCGCTGAACCATTGAAAAACGCAGAAAAATGCAGCATGCTGCATTTTTCCTGCGTTCAGCGCTTACATGCGCCTGTGTCAGTACAGGCACATAGAAAGATATTAGCAGCGTCTAGACCTGCGCTCCCCTGCGGCTGAACGCAGCCAAACGGAGCGCAGGGGAGCGCATGAAGAAACGCTCGTGAGTAAGAGCCCTTAATGTGTATGATATGGGCTGCAGGGGAATACCTAGTGCAGATAGGGTTAATATTCCCTCATAATCAGGTAATTAATTGGCAGCTGAGAGCAGCTCCGTTACTGCAGATAAAAGGGATGTGTTTCCTCACCTATGGGCTTTACCTTGGATGTCTGGAGGAGACAGATCTCTCCTGTTGTTCTGGTGTATGTGAGGAATACTGAGAGAGGAAAGAGGGGTCTGTGGAGCCTGAGACACAGTGAGTGTCTGACAAAGAGAGACAGAGTGACTCAAAAAAGCAAAAAGCCGCCTCTTGCAACTTTAAGAGCCTAATTTCTGGTTTTCAACCTGGACATTTGGCTCCACTAGTACAGAGATCACTATTGTGCTCAATGCACTAGCGATGCTGCCCCCTTTGGCCCACTGCCCCATGGCTACACAGCAGTTTGTTATATAAACTATAGTAGTACTTATCTGTTATCTACTGTGTATCCTGTGCTTGAATGGCTGTCCCATGGCTACACAGCAGTTTGTTATATAAATTATAGTAGTACTTATCTGTTATCTACTGTGTATCCTGTGCTTGAATGGCTGCCCCCATGGCTACACAGCAGCTTGTTTATATAAACTATAGTAGTACTTATCTGTTATCTACTGTGTATCCTGTGCTTGAATGGCTGCCCCCATGGCTACACAGCAGCTTGTTTATATAAACTATAGTAGTACTTATCTGTTATCTACTGTGTATCCTGTGCTTGAATGGCTGCCCCCATGGCTACACAGCAGCTTGTTTATATAAACTATAGTAGTACTTATCTGTTATCTACTGTGTATCCTGTACTTGAATGGCTGCCCCCATGGCTACACAGCAGCTTGTTTATATAAACTATAGTAGTACTTATCTGTTATCTACTGTGTATCCTGTGCTTGAATGGCTGCCCCCATGGTTACACAGCAGCTTGTTTATATAAACTATAGTAGTACTTATCTGTTATCTACTGTGTATCCTGTGCTTGAATGGCTGCCCCCATGGCTACACAGCAGCTTGTTTATATAAACTATAGTAGTACTTATCTGTTATCTACTGTGTATCCTGTGCTTGAATGGCTGCCCCATGGCTACACAGCAGCTTGTTTATATAAACTATAGTAGTACTTATCTGTTATGGACTGTGTATCCTGTGCATGAATGGCTGCCCCCATGGCTACACAGCAGTTTGTTTATATAAACTATAGTAGTACTTATCTGTTATCTACTGTATATCCTGTGCTTGAATGGCTGCCCCCATGGCTACACAGCTGCTTGTTTATATAAACTATAGTAGTACGTATCTGTTATCGACTGTGTATCCTGTACTTGAATGGCTGCCCCCCCATGGCTACACAGCAGCTTGTTTATATAAACTATAGTAGTACTTGTCTGTTATCTACTGTGTATCCTGTGCTTGAATGGCTGTCCCCATGGCTACACAGCAGCTTGTTTATATAAATTATAGTAGTACTTATCTGTTATCTACTGTGTATCCTGTGCTTGAATGGCTGTCCCCATGGCTACACAGCAGCTTGTTTATATAAACTATAGTAGTACTTATCTGTTATCTACTGTGTATCCTGTGCTTGAATGGCTGCCCCATGGCTACACAGCAGCTTGTTTATATAAACTATAGTAGTACTTATCTGTTATCTACTGTGTATCCTGTGCTTGAATGGCTGCTCCCATGGCTACACAGCAGCATGTTTATATAAACTATAGCAGTTAATCTGAAGCAAACACAGGAATGTTACCAGTGCAGAGCAGCAGTACATTATATTCTAATTACTTGTACACACTTTCATTTTTAGGTGTTTAATTCCTATTCCTAGGGGAATTTTACCATTATTCTCAAAACTATAATAACCCATAAAGCTGCACCCCACAGGTCCCCAGGACAGGATTGCTATTTTTAGTAAACACTGTTTGTTTTGTTCTATCTCCATACAGAGTCTATGTTTGTTTGTTGCAAAGCTTTGTGTGTTGTATTTTCCTAGTAAAAATTTCCTGAAGTATTTTCCTCAGTGTCTACTAGGTTGAAGAACTGTGCTGTAAATCCCATTTACAATATTTTTCATAAGCAAAAAAGCCAAGTCTGTGGAATTTTCAACGGATAATATGATTCTTAGGGGGTTCAAAATATGTGGAGGCAGTGTGTTGTGCAGCTATAACTGTATGTAATGTACAATAAGTGGGCACCAGTGGTTCCTGCAACTTAACCATGAAACTGATTTATTAAAGAACAAGATAATCCATGTAGGAGTTCAATGATACATAAGCAGGAAAATTTAACATCAGTAGGTAGATACTCACACGTACCATTGGTCAGTGTAGACACCGCAGAGTAAGAGAGAGATCAAAACTTGTATGGAGGTACACCCAACTTTTAGCCTTTTCCCTAAGTGGAGCTAGCTCTGACACTTAGTCCCTACTTCTGGGAAATTAGTACCCAGCATGCATGGCTAATAACCTAACTATCACTCCTAGAGTGACCTATGAAAGTGAGTAGCCTTACACTGACTAGACTGGACCTGTCTAGGTTCCACTCCTTCCTTCCTGCCTGCTCAGGTAAAGGAACTGGCAAAATGGACCCTGAGCTCATGTGTGTTCAGCTTTTACATTAGAATCCACCTATGGTGTTGCATGCTTTATGACATTCACATTCTGCTTTCAGGCATTGTTAAAGGCATGGACTGTCCAGCAACAACACAGGATTCAGCTATTGGACATGAAGAAAAATGTAACAACCTATCTGAAGAAGAAGAGAAAGGTACTGCCAGTAGAATAAATGAAATATACAGTTTCCCACAAAAGGAAGACCTTCCCAAAAAAATAATACAATCCCATTCATTTGGGAGGACTTCTGAGAATCATCTTGGGGCCTAGGCAGATTAGTTGGTGTATTCCAATTGCCAGAACAGTTACTAAGAGTGTAGCACAATATCATGTACCAATAACTATCTGTTAGATAACATTGACATTCTACTTTCAGGTAGCAGTAACAATTGGGACAACCCTGAAAGAGCAGAGGATTTAGTGGGAGCTGATGGAAATGATGAAGAGACTGCTGACCTGTCTTTGGAAGAAGAGAGAGGTAATGTTAATGTCACAAATATGGAGACCTAGCCAAACACTTACCATATAATAAATAGTATTTGATAATTATTTCAACAAACTGCCACTATTCATTTATTATAGGAAACATATTCAACAATGTTAGTCATACTTCCATTCAGGTATTAGAAAAGTGAATAGGTTAATCTGTTGTAAGGACTCTTCATGCTAAATAGTCTGCTGCTTGCCTGGTGCTAGGGTTCTGCATGTGGTGGAATGAGTGGACAGATTATTGGGAGGACAGTCTTGGTACACATAATGTAGGTACCAACTACAAAGTTAGAGGAGTTGGTTGAAGTCCTGAAGAATGATTTTTAAATAATCTGTACAGTTGAGGGTGAGGACTTCCAAGATGATTTTCTCAGAGATATTACCTGTGCCACGAGCAACATTAAAGGGGACCCATCACCTGAAAAAAATATTCCAAATCCTATTTTATCACATTAGTTAAGCAAAATAAACTTTAAAGGAATAGTTCAGTGTAAAAATAAAAACTGGGTAAATAGATAGACTGTGCAAAATAAAAATGTTTCTAATATAGTTAGTTACCCAAAAATGTAATATATAAAGGCTGGAGTGAACAGATGTCTAATAAAACAGCCAGAATCCAACTACCTGACTTGAAGGGGGGCCACATGGTACATTTCTGTTCAGTGAGTTTGTAATTGATCCTCAGCATTCAGCTCAGATTCAAAAGCAACAGACATGGCCCATGTGCCCCCCCCCCTCAAGTCTCTGATTGGTTACTGCCTGGTAACCAGGGTAACCAGTCAGTGTAAACCAAGAGAGCTGAAAAGCAGGAAGTAGTGATCTGACTGACATTTTATACACCTATTCACTCCAGCCTTTATACATTACATTTTTGGCTAATTATATTAGAAACATTTTTTTATTTTGCACAGCCTGTCTATTTACCCAGTTTTTATTTTTACACTGAACAATTCCTTTAATTACACTGTATAAAGTATTTGAATCTTGTTTCCATCAGTTTCGGAATTCATAATTATAATAAGCAGGCAGGAGCCATTAAGTGGACACTGTTATTAAGACAAGTCTTGTATCATCTCAGAATCTTGTTTGTGCAACAGAATGAGGGACCTGATGTTGATTCCAATGCACTGGTTACACAATTAAATGGTAAAGAGAACGGGGGAATGTGGGGAGAGCCGTGACATATAGTAAGTGTTGAATGGAAAGTGAAAGTAATTGCCTGCCCCAACTCTATGCCTAGGCATAGATTTTTATGTCTGGGTGACAGGTCCACTTTAAGAAGACAGTGGGAGCTTAGGGAGATTAATGCGTGGCTAAGAAATTGGTGTAAGGAGCAGGGTTTGGGTTTTTTTTGGAGATCTGGGCTGATTCCTTAATCAGCTACAGGCTCTTTGCTAGGGATGGGCTGTACCTCAATGATGATGGTGCAGCTGCTTTGGGGGAGAAGATGGCCAGAAGGTTGGAGGATATTTAAAACTAGGTGTGGGAGGAGGGTTCAGTAAAAGATTCAGTGGAAGACAGGTTAGATGAGATAGTGGGCAAAGAAAGGGAAAATGGGGGAGGAGATTTGGCTGGGGATACTGTTAAGGATAGGGAGAACCACATGTCATATGTTCAATATGGTAACAGTATTAAATGTATGTTTACAAATGCAAGAAGTCTGACTGGTAAAATGGGAGAGCTGGAGCTGCTGGTGATGGAAGGAAAATATGATGTGATTGGTGTGGCCGAAACATGGCTGAATGAGTCACATGACTGGGCAGTAAATTAATATACTTTGTTTTGGAGGGACAGAGGCAATAGAAAAGGAGGAGGGGTATGTCTGTTTGTTAGGCAGGATTTAAATCTCATATAAAGGAGGAGGTTATGTTAGAAAATGAGGGGACAGAAGTCTTATGGGTGGAGTTCTTCACCAATTGTAAAAAATCCAGCAAATTAATTGTAGGAGTCACTATAGACCCCCTAATGTAAGTGACGAGGAGGAGGCGAAGCTCCTGATGCAAATAGAAAAGGCTACTAGTTTGGGGAAAGTAATTATAAATTAATTACCCAGATGATGACTGGAGCAATAGTACTGCCAGATCAGTTAATGGGAAAAAGTTTATAAACTGTTACATGACAATTTTATGGCACAGGTTGTTGAGGAGCCAACCAGAAAAAATGCTATTCTGGATTTAGTGATCTCAAATGACCCAGAACTTATAGCAAATGTTCAAGTAACTGAACCCCTGGGTAATAGTGATCATAATGGGATCTCATTTAATGTCTGGTGCAAAAAACCTACACTGGGACAAAAAAAAACCTGAATTTCAGAAAAACTAATTTTAGTGCCTTTTTGGCTATCCTTCTGAGCATAGACTGGGCCATTATGTTTACTGCTAAAAACACAGACAGAAATGGTTGTCATTTAAAATTACATTAAATCTTTACTGTTCTCAATTTATTCCCTTAAAGGAACAGTTCTGTGTGAAAATAAAAACTGGGTAAATAGATAGGCTGTGCAAAATAAAAAATGTATCTAATATAGTTAGTTAGCCAAAAATGTAATGTATAAAGGCTGGAGTGACTGGGTGTGTAACATAATATAACTAACTATATTAGATACATTTTTTATTTTGCACAGCCTATCTATTTACACCGTTTTTATTTTTACACTGAACAATTCCTTTAAGAAGTAAATGTAGAAGAACCAAGAACAACCCTATGGGGCAAATTCACTAAGATTCGTAGTTGCACCAGGCGTAACTTCGCCGCACTTCGCCACACTTCGCCAGGCGTAGTTTCGCCAGCGCTTCGCAAATTCACTAAAATCCGAAGTTGCGCTCAGGGGTAGCGTAAGGTTGCAAAGTTGCGCTAGCATTGATTCGCTAAGTAAAGCGAAGTTACGCTAGCGAAGGCTAATTTGCATACGGCACCAAATTCAAATTTCAATGGAGGAATACGTGTCAGCACTACAAATGGCTAGAAAAGCTTCAAAACATCAAATAAAATTTTTATTTTGCCCTACACATGTGCCCACTGTCTAGGTAAGTTGCCATGAGTCAGGAAATGTAGGGGGGAAGGAGGGGAGCCCCAAAAAAAATTTCGATCTTTTTCAGCCTATCACCCATAATGTAGAAAACACGCCAGCGTTTTTTGGGACTTAGAAAAAATGTTGCCTTTTTTTGAAGCAATCCCTATCTACTCTATTGCGCTTCGCCTGGTCAGAGGTGGCGAAGGAAGTCTAGCGTAAAAGGTAGCGTTCAGTACACTGCGCGCGTTAGTGAATTTGCATAGTTACGTCGCTAGCGAAACTTCGCCAGGCGTAAGGGTGCGAAGTAACACTAGCGAAACTATGCCAGCGTTTGAAATTTGCGCAGTAACAAAAATTGCAAACGCTAGCGAAGTAACGCTAGCGTTCAGCGCTTCGGCGCTTAGTGAATTTGCCCCTATGTGGCTTAATACAGAATTAAGAAGTGAATAGGAAAAAAGAGAAAAGCATTTGAAATCGAAAAGTCTGTGGGGACAGACGCTGCATTTAATGAATTTAAACAATATAATGTTGTAAAACTGCACTTTGGAAGACAAAGATAGAAAATGAGAAGCGCATTGCAGCAGAGGCTAAAAGGGTAGATCTACTAAAGGGCAAAATGGCTAACTCTAGCGACAATTCGCTAGCATTACCGTCCACAGGAACATAGACAATTTACTAATGGGCACTAGCGGTCATTCACACTCACATATTGCCAGGCGACTTTTCGCTCTGGCGAATGGTTGTTATGCTGCAAATTCACTAAAGTGCGGATTTTACTGAACGCCACCTTTTTTTTTTTTGCCACCTCAGACCAGGCGAGTGCATTAAAGCTTCTATTACTTACATTATATTCTGTGAGCTGAAAATGCATCAAAGTCCAAAAAACTCTGGCGTCTTTTCCTTTTTTCAGCTTGATTTTCAAGACCTAACAAACTTTTTTGGGTAACCGGCTTTCCCCATACATTTGCAAACATGTTGAACATTCCTTTTACAGTGGGCACATGTGTAGGGCATTAAAATAACTCTCTTGTCTGTATTAAGGTTCCCTGGAGGCGTTTTAAAAAGTGTAATTTGTAAGTATATGCACCAACATTTAACATAAAGATGTCCATACAACTTATATAATAAACTTCCCACCGTACGCAAATCGACCTGAGCACAAGATCCCTAACAAAGTTTCGCTAGGCAGAAATGAACGCTAGTGCACCTTCACTATCAATTGCTCGCATTGCTGAAGTAACGATAGTGAAAAGTTGACAGCGTATGGCGGCAATGACGAAACTCTGTATTTTAGTGAATTGGAGTAGCCTGAGCGCATTTGTGGCTGGCGAAGTGTGAAGCTGACGCTGGCGAAATTTGCCCTTTAGTCTGCCCCTAAGACTAACCCTGAAAAGTTAACTTATTTAATTTTTTATATTTATTGTAAAAAGATGAGAGTTGAGAGTGTGGCTCGTTTAAATAATGGTATCGGCATTGTTGTAACAAATATAGAAAAGGCATGTGTGCTAAATCATTTATTTTCTTCAGTGTTTACAATAAAGGAGAAAATATATACAGTCAAAAAAAGATATGTCAAGGCTCCGGTGGTTCGCTTCCTCTGTCGGTGTCTGTTCTCCCTCAGATTTGTAGTAGAATCCAACCAATACTGAAGAAAAAACAGCGCTCACTGGCTCGAGGTTAGACAAAAAGACAAGAAAAATAATACCAATATAGTGCAGTATTTTGCTATTATGTTGATACACCACTTAGTGCTTAAGTGAAATAGTGAACTTAGGTGCCCTTATTGTTCCGCTTATCCAATCTATGCACCCCTTGCAACGCCACTCCAAAGCATGCGATGTGATGTATTCAAATGGTGGGGTACTTACAAACGTTAAAAAGGAAGTGTGCATTAAGGGAATTAATAGGCTGAAGATTCACCAAACTGCTCCAAATTCTGCAGCTCTATAAAAATGCACTGACATAATGTAAAACCGTAAATACTTTAATCATCAATAAGTTAAAATTACACTCACAATGTTTGTAAAAATGCGCATGTAATAATTATGAGTCACCGTCTTGCCGTTTTCCGGGTTCTCCAAGCAGTCTGTGCAGATAATTGCCAGCGTCTCGACCGCCTCATGTAACCCTGGGCGCCTGTGGATGATGTCACTGCCCGACACGTTTTGTCTTCTTTACGACTTCCTCAAGGGCTTTGGAATCTCCATTGCAATCTCCATGTCCTTCTTATGTGGATGTTAGTCCTGGTAACATGAGCTCACTTCCACTTCCTGTTTTCTTTGTTTACATGTTGCCATGGTAACATGCCTCTATAGCGGATCTCTTTTTCCTGCAATAATTTTATACACGTGCCATGGCAACCCATTCTGACTAATATTCAAAGATTCTGGGAATTTGAACTTGGGAGTCTATTACATCCCACTGTTTCCCATATAAGTGCAAAGCCATACATAAATATATATATAAAATGATTTCATTGTATCGACTTGTACGTTAAAAACTTAGCATTAAGAAAGATTTACAGTCACAATATTTAAATTAAGTTATAAAAAAGATAAAACAGTTCATAAAAAAAGCTCTTAGATGTATGTCCACATTGAGCCCTTTGGGTGTAAAGGTTTCTTTCCTATAGATCCATCTACTCTTACTTGTAAGGTTGTTTTTACTAGGTCTCCCCCTCTCCATCTATTTTTAACCTCTACTATGCCCTAGTAGGTTAAACCTGTGAGATTCATGCCATGGACAGCCTTAAAATGTTTTGAAACACTATGTTTTCATTTCCTTTCTTTATATTATTTACATGTTCTCTGATCCTGTCTTTTAACATCCTGTTTGTTTTTCTATATATTGTAGGTTGCATGAACATTGTAAGCAGTATACTGTATAACATTTTTTGTTGTACATATTTCAAATTCCCTTTTATTCACCTCTGATATGAACTTTTTTCTTTTCTTGCCATATTTGCATGCCGTGCATAAACAGCATGGATAGAAACCCGCCCATGTATGTTCTTTTTTAGCTGTTGGTTTTCTCTTTGTGCTGCAATGATTATTTGTCAATATTTGTTTCAGGTTATTCGCTTTCCTAAATACAACCTTTGGTTTATCTGGAATAATTTTCTGAAGTTCTGTGTCACCCTGTAGTACTCCCCTATGTTTTTTAATAATTTTACTTATACTTCCCACCAAAGGGTTATAAGTGGTGGAAAAAACTATTGTAAGGAACGGCTTCCCTGGTGGTCTAGTGGATAACGCTTACCCTGGTGGTCCAATGGCTGTTGCCATAAGTGCAGTCTTCTCACAGATTCAGCATGGAGTGGAGCACCCTGTGCTTTTGCTTCTCAAGCTCTTTCTCCAGCTGAGCAGAAATGTGCAGCAGGAGAGCGGGAGGCACTGGCCTGTATATGGGCTTGTGAAAAGAGGCATCACTTTATGGCAGAAATTTACCCTGAGAACTGATCACCAAGCCCTAACGTCCTTGCTGCCTACATCAGGATCTGGCCATCACCCTCTTCGTATTCACAGATGGTCAGATAGGTTATATCAATGCAACTTTGAAGTTTGCTACAGACCAGGAAAATGTAACAGAGTAGCAAGTAGCAGATTACCTGTCATGTGTAGTCCTCAAGTCTGCACAGGAGGAAGAAGACACATTGATGATGTCCAATTCCTTAGTCTTCACAGTTACACCACAAGATTTGGTGACCTCATCTCAGAATGACCCAGTGATTCAAGAAATACTAAACTACTTACGTGGAGAATGGCCATCTGTTTTACCAGGACACCTTCAGTCATACTACCAAGTGAGAACAGAGTTGTCATCCTGGAAAGATGTTTAGTATGAGGGCACAGAGCAGTTATTCCAACTGCACTGAGGCCAGCAGTCCTCAGGATGGCCCATGAAGGACATTTGGGTGTGGTAAGAACAAAACAGCTTTGCAGAGAAGCAGTATGGTGGCCTGGCATAGACAATCAAATTGAAACCTTGATTCGAAACTGTGAACCATGCTTACTCAGTGGGAAAAATTTAAAGAAAATGGCTGCTCCACTGCAAGTTAGGCCTTTTCCCCAAGCCCCATGGGATACAATTCAGTTGGGTATATGTGGAGAAATAACCGTAGCACCACAACACCAGATGTATTTGTTGGTTGCATATGATTTATACTCTAAATGGCCAGAGGTAGCTATAGCAGGGGTCATTACCTTAAAAGTTGTAATCACTACCTTAGAAGGATGGTTTTCACGGTGGGGGCTTCCACTAGAAATCATTACAGACAATGGAACACAGTTTGTGTCAAAAGAATTTGAAGATTTCCTTCAATTAAAGGGCATAAGGCATATTTTAACACCGCAATACCATCCACAGGCCAAAGGTACACCTACACGAAGGCCTTCTATTCAGCAAGGCTTTAACTACAGTTCTACAGCACTACAGGTCTGCACCCCATAGCACAGCTGGGGAATCACCAGCAAAACTGATGATAGGCATAATCTACGGCTGCCCCTAACACGTTTACTTCCACAGATAAAAGTAACGGAACCCAGAGACTTGCGAGCAAGGGTAAAAACCTATCAGGGCAAAACAAAAGCTTACCATGATTCAAGAAGAAAAGCCAAGACAATAACCCTTAAGGTTGGGCAATGGGTGAGAATAAGAAAACCCTCAACCAGGTCAAAATTTGATCCCATATTGTCTGATCCCATTCAGAACCACAGTCAGTTGGGACCAGTCACCTACAAATTGCAGGATGGATCTACTTGGCATGTGAGCAGTTTAGTACCTATTTCTGAGCCTTCACAGGTGCAGGACACTGCCTCTAACTGGCATTTCTGGAATGATACACCGAATGTGGTTACACAGCCACAAACACCAGAAAACCCATCCGGCAATACTCCACCCCCTGTTGAACGGGCCACTGAAATATGCCGAAGTTCAGCTCGCACAAACAACTCACCTAGGCATCTGGATGACTATGTACTTTATAAGGTTTCCAGGTTTTGAAGCATAATGGAGGGGGGAAGATGTTGTGTGTTTGCATAAGCTGTGTTAAGTTTTATAAAGTTAATTACCTTTGAAGGATGTTAGAATGTTGGGAATAGTGGGAGGAGAGTGGCAAGCTAGTCTCTCTGTGTGTGTGAAATAAAGATGGTGAACTGATAACAGCCTGTCTGCATTACTGAGATATAACACTCCCCAACATGGGTGTCTGCAGAAAATTTTCCAGAGAGGGATGTGTGTGTGAGTTGGAAAGTGTGTGTGTGTGTAAAAGTATTGCTTCATAGGTAAGTGTAAATAATGGCCACTGATAAACAGAGAAGAGTAGGGTTGCCACCTTTAAAAAAATAAATTACCGGTCAGTGGTGGGGCAGGCGTTAAGGGGTGGACCGTGATATAAAAAGGGGCAGAGCCATCGCAGTGTGCCTTGAAAAGGTGCGGGCTACGGGGTAGTGCCGGAAAAGGGGCGGGCCACATCGTCCAAAGCCAAGAAAATGTAAGATTTCACTGGCGGGGTAAGGGCTTTTGTATATGGTATTACAAATTACCAGCCAGGGCCAGGGCCGGTATTACAAATTTACTGGCTGGGTGGCAACCCTAGAGAAGAGACACAGAAAGTGTAGATGCAGCCGAATGAAGTGCTTTCATTTCCTTACCAACTAAAAAAAATCCAAAATTATTTTTTAAATATGTCAATAGTAAAAAAATGAAGCAGGAAGGGGTGGGACCCTTACTATCAGAGGGGGGTCAGCTGGTTGATGAAAACAAAATAAAAGCGCAGATTCTGAACTCGTATTTTTCATCTGTCTACACAAATGAAGAACCAGTAAGTGAAGGTTTCCTTCTTAACACTCCCAATTCTAGTAATACAACTAATGATGCATGGTTCACACATGAAGAAATTCAAAAGAGACTTGAACATGTTAAGATTAACAAAGGTCCAGGGCCAGATGGTATTCATCCCAGGGTAATTAGCGAGCTTAGCTCTGTGATTGCCAAACCTCTTTACTTAATTTTTCAGGATTCATTGAGATCTGGCATTGTGCCGAGAGACTGGCGATTTGCTAATGTGGTGCCTCTATTCAAAAAAGGATCCCGTTCTCAGCCTCAAAACTATAGGCCAGTTAGTCTGACGTCAGTATTCGGAAAGCTTTTCGAAGGGTTAATAAAGGATAAGATACTGGACTTCATAGCAAATCATAATACTATGAGTTTGTGCCAGCATGGTTTTATGCGTAATAGATCTTGCCAGACTAACTTAATTTCTTTTTACGAGAATGTAAGTAGAGACCTAGATTCTGGGATGGCAGTGGATGTGATTTACTTAGACTTTGCTAAAGCATTTGATACAGTGCCACACAAAAGGTTACTGGTTAAATTAAGGAATGTTGGCCTGGAACATAGTATTTGTACCTGGATAGAGAACTGGCTAAAAGATAGACTACAAAGAGTGGTGGTAAATGGAACATTTTCTAATTGGACCAGTGTTGTTAGTGGAGTACCGCAGGGCTCTGTACTAGGTCCCTTGCTTTTCAACTTGTTTATTAATGACCTGGAGGTGGGCATTGAAAGTACTGTTTCTATTTTTGCAGATGATACTAAATTGTGCAGAACTATAGGTTCCATGCAGGATGCTGCCACTTTGCAAAGTGATCTGTCTAAACTGGAAAACTGGGCAGCAAACTGGAAAATGAGGTTCAACGTTTATAAATGCAAGGTTATGCACTTTGGCAAAAATAATATAAATGCAAGTTATACACTAAATGGCAGTGTGTTGGGAGTTTCCTTAAATGAAAAGGATCTAGGGGTCTTTGTAGATAACAAGTTGTCTAACTCTGGGCAGTGTCATTCTGTGGCTACTAAAGCAAATAAAGTTCTGTCTTGCATAAAAAAGGGCATTAACTCAAGGGATGAAAACATAATTATGCCTCTTTATAGGTCCTTGGTGAGGCCTCATCTGGAGTATGCAGTTCAGTTTTGGACTCCAGTCCTTAAGAGGGATATAAATGAGCTGGAGAGAGTGCAGAGACGTGCAACTAAATTGGTTAGAGGGACGGAAGACTTAAATTATGAGGGTAGACTGTCAAGGTTGGGGTTGTTTTCTCTGGAAAAAAGGCGCTTGCGAGGGGACATGATTACACTTTACAAGTACATTAGAGGACATTATAGACAAATAGCAGGGGACCTTTTTACAAATAAAGTGGATCACGTACCAGAGGCCTCCCCTTTAGACTAGAAGAAAAAAACTTTCATTTGAAGCAACGTAGAGGGTTCTTCACAGTCAGGACAGGGAGGTTATGGAATGCACTGCCGGGTGATGTTGTGATGGCTGATTCAGTTAATGCCTTTAAGAATGGCTTGGATGATTTTTTGGACAGACATAATATCCAAGGCTATTGTGATACTAAACTCTATAGTTAGTATAGGTATGGGTATATAGAATTTTAATTAAAAGTAGGGAGGGGTGTGTGTATGGATGATGGGTTTTCATTTGGAGGGGTTGAACTTGATGGACTTTGTCTTTTTTCAACCCAATTTAACTATGTAACTAACTATGTAACTACTGGAAGTCGGTTTAATGTACAACAGGAAAAGCAAAGTGTGTCTTATTTAATTAATTACTGTACATTGCAATTACATTCTGGCTCCTCCTGCACCACTGTGGCTTTGGGCTCAGTTGCACCACTCAGCACAGAGATACCAGGAGGCAAATTGGCTGAATTAATGAGCGATGTCACGTTGCTCACGTACATAAAACCGGTAACTGCACAAGATGTGAGACAAGATAGAGTAAATGATGGACATGGGGTGGAAGCAACAGTCTGTTCTCATTCCTCCCTGATTTCCCTTAGTGGATGAGTCCGGAATGCTACATCCCCCACCCCCCGCCTCAACATCACTAGCAGGGGGTGGGGCACCCAGCCAGCCCTCCTCCCTGTCATTTCTCGCAGCTGCAAGTTCTCCAGCTGTAGCTACCGAGCCCATAGCAGATACCCTAGCACCTCACCAACATTAGGCACACCATCTTTATCTTTTCAATTGAATACACATAAAAATAATAAAAGAAAGTGGGTTTGTTCAGACCTATCCATATTAGCTGCATAAGTGCAAATGCTGTTCTTCTAATGACCAGTACAGATACCAAGCGTGTACCACTGTACCATTTACCAGTGCATGCGTGTTGCTTGTCATCTAATATTTACATTTTGCTTTTAGGTACCTATAAAGGCATGGAGAGCCCACCAGCAGCAGAGGATTCGGGGGTTGTTGTTGTACAGGAAGCAAAAGCTGCTGGTTTGTCTGTTGAAAAAGAGAAAGGTAATGATGCTGAAATATACCGACACCCCATAAACATTAGGATTATGGGATTGTATTGCTTTTCAGTAAACTGGATCTGCTTATTTGCATTTAGGGTTGCCACTTTTTCTTGTCAGTTTTAACTGATGACAAAAGGGGCAGGGCTGAGAGGGGGCCATAAATGGATGAAGCGGGTGAGATCTCACAAGAAAGCAGGGCTTGGGGAATAGAAGAGGAGTGGTGAGAGGGGATCAGGTGCAGATCAGAGGCAGGCTGGTGGCAGAATAACTAGGGATTACATATTTACCTTGCCGAAAAATTTGTAATTTATGCCCCCTTCCCCATGGCTGGTATTTTACTGAGAGTGTGACACTATACCATGTATCAATATTTTGACATCCACATTCTGGTGTCAGACAATGCTAAAGACATGGACAACCCAGTGGGAGAGGATTCAGGAGGGGATGCTGGACAGAAAGATGAGGCTGATGGAAAGTTATTGCACTTCCTGTCACTTCCTGCTGCACTGAGATCACTGAACAGCTGGTTGCTAGGTAACAGCTTATAGCACACACACACAGGCTCTGTGCTTCTGCCTTTACAGGGATAAGAGCAATGGATTTGCACTAATTCCCTACACATTATTAGAAATACAATTCACATGAACATAAAATATAATTACAAAACAGATTAAGTGCTCAGTGTCAATGAGACAAAAGGCTGGAGGACCCTGCCCCATAGTACTTACAGTCTAAATGGGAGGGTAACATACAGACACAATTCAGAGGGGTATTAAGGTGCTGTAGAGGTAGTCTTTGAGTTTCATTTTAAAAACACTGAAGGAGGATTCTCTCCTGAGAGATTCAGGAATGACATTCCAAATATAAGGAGTCACAAGAGAGAAGGGTTTGATACGGGAAACAGCAGTAGTAGTGGGGGTACAACCAAGCAGTTGCTCTGAGAGGAGCGGAGGTTTCGGGCAGGAACATATAGAGAGACAAGAGATGAGATGTAGTGAGGTGCAGAGGAATGAAGGGAAGGTTATGAGGAGGAGTTTATAAGTTATTCTTTGTTTTATAGGAAGCCATGATAAGGACTTCAGCAGGGGAGGGGCCTGTACCCTTTTGGATGAGAGGAGGAGAATTCTGGCAGCAGTGTTTAATACAGACTGTAGAGGGGAAAGATGGCAGTTAGGGAGTACATTTACCACGACATACTTAACATGTATAACTACAATTCTGCTTCTGCAAGTTTGATTTTTTTTTTAGAATCTATAAACCCCCTCCTTGAGTTTTTAGATGTTCTATAATAGGGCAATTGCACCAACAAATATGGGGGGCTGAACTCTAAATACACACCTTGTAGTTTTCCAATCTAAACAGTCCCTCACTTGTATACATCATGAACAATTTAGATCTCACACCCTGTTGGTCACCAAGCATCTCAATCCACTTTGTCCTTAGCACAACAGTGCTATTTATCAGAGAAACACGCAGTTTTCCCAATCATAAGATGCAGATTTAAATAAATCATTTATGCACTGGCCTAAATTCTATAGGCCTAAAACTGACCGCTAACATACAAAAAGCCTATACCACTCTAGAGAACTCTCATATACCAAGCGCGCCAGTGTTTATCATACTGTATATGGTAATTTTCACAGCACAGCACACTGTAAATTCTGAAAAACACTGTGTCTTTCACTCTTAGCAACCCAGTTCAGACAGCCAAATACTTATAGAGACATTGAACTCTGACTTAGCGTAGTTATTTAAAATTGAACTTTTATTATTATTATTCCCAATTAAAAACCTCATGCGGACCATTTAACAGTAACAAAAGCATCACTACATTATTCTGGTAATTCTGCTATATCCATACACTGCCATATCCATATACTGCAACTGTTAATTCTGGTAATTCTGCTATATCCCTACTTGTATTTGTTAACCCCAATAACTTTTGTCTGTCAGGCCTATTCTACTTTTGTTCTTTGATAATATCTCAAGCACACATCTGTGTCCCACTCCTCCGTGAACAAGAGATATTTTTATAGCCCCAATCCTGGTTCTGGTGTCTGTAAAACTCTGCCCTTTGCTAGCTATTTAATTGATTAATTGATTAATTAGGCTCTGGTTTTCCCAATCAGCTACATATAAATTCAGACCCTGTATTGGGGATGGCACTCGTGTCTGGGGCATGGCACGAGTGCTAATATTTCACAAGTGCTTAGAAATGACAGTTAAACAAGGCAGTTGGACAAGGCATTGACAAGGCAAAAGGAACCGGATTCCCCTGCAATCAACAGTGAACCATCTGGGATAAGAAGAAAACAGATTTGCTTGTACCTGCTAGTTTGTTACTTCTTACTCCAAACACACTTTATCCTGCATTTCTCCTCCTCTCACTCTCGTGCTTCATAAAACATTTTTCACTACCTCCTCCATCAAATCCCAGTTCTATACAAATCTCAGCCTCTCTACTCTCCTCTCCTTCCCTCTCCACACATGAAGTTTATAAAGTACTCTGTTTAGCTATTCCACAAAACTCCTCTTTTTCATACAAACCAAGGACTTATAAATCCCACTCTCACTTAGTCTTTCTTTCCTTTCTATTGCTGGCAGCTGGGGACTTTTACCCAAACCCTGGCCCTTACCCCATCCCAGTTATATCACGGCCATGAGCTCCTTCTCTCCGGAGCAATTTCAAACAGTACAGAACTCTTACTCCTATACCCAAAAACCCAGTTAATCTTTCCTGTGCTCTCTGGAATGCCAGATCTGTTTGCAACAAACTCACCGCTATACACGACCATTTCATTGCAAATTCCTTTAACCTACTCGCACTTACTGACACCTGTCTCTCTCCTACTGACACTGCCTCACCTGCTGCCCTGTCCTATGGGGGCCTACACCTTACTCATACTTCCAGACCTGGTAACAGACCTGGAGGTGGGTAGGTTTGCTTCTCTCTCTCCACTGTACTTTTAAAGTTCTTCCACCTGTTCCCTCTTTATCATTCTCCTCATTTGAGACTCACTGCATTAGGCTCTTTTCTCCTGTTTCACTCTGCATTGCTCTTATATATCCACCACCAGGACCAACTGCACAATTTCTGGACAACTTTGCTGCCTGGCTTCCTTACTTTCTTTCATCTAACATCCCATCCATCATATTAGGTGACTTTAATATACCCGTTAACAACATTAACAACTCTTCTGTCTCTAAACTTCTTTCGCTAACCTCCTCCCTAGGCTTATCTTTCTTCTCAGACTCCCCCTCTCACTCCAATGGTAATGCTCCGGATCTCCTATTTACCAGACTCTGTTCAACCACCAATTTTACTAACTCCCCATTTTCCCTCTCTGATCACAATATGCTCACATTTCAACTCTCACTAACTCCCTCCTCACCCCCTGCTATTCCCCAAACACGTACTTACCATGACTTGCAAGCTGTAGACGTGTCACACTCTTCTTCCTTTGACTCTCTTCACTCTAATATCTCAGCCATCTCATGTCCTAATGTGGCTACCTCTGTCTACTATAGTACTCTCACCACTGCCCTAAATGAGCTGCTCCTATAAAAACTAAACGTTCTAGACCCAAACCACTTCAACCTTGGCATACTGCTCCTACAAAAGCGCTCCAAAGACACTCACGTGCACTTGAGCGTCGCTGGCGCAAATCCCGTTCAGAATCAGACTTTTGGAGCTACAAATCTGCCCTGTGCTCCTTTAACACCAGCCTTTTCCAAGCCAAACAAACATACTTTACTTCAATCATTAACTCCCTTTCTAAAAAACCAGCACAACTTTTCTCCACCTTTAACACTCTCCTTTCCCCTTCTCCACCCCCTCCATGCACATCTGTCTCTGCTCAATAGGGATGTCGCGGACTGTTCGCCCGCGAACTAATTCGCGCGAACATCGGCTGTTCGCGTCCGCCGAATGTTCGCGAACGTCGCGCGACGTTCGCCAATTTGGGTTCGCCTTAGCTGGCGCTTATTTTTGACCTCTCACCCCAGACCAGCAGATACATGGCAGCCAATCAGGAAGCTCTCCCTCCTGGACCACCCCCACACCCCCTGGACCACTCCCCTTCCATATATAAACTGAAGCCCTGCAGCGTTTTTTCATTCTGCCTGTGTGTGCTTGGAAGAGCTAGTGTAGGGAGAGAGCTGTTAGTGATTTGAGGGACAGTTGATAGTAACTTTGCTGGCTAGTAATCTACTTGATACTGCTCTGTATTGTAGGGACAGAACTCTGCAGGGATTTGAGGGACAGTGAGTTTAGGTTAGTTAGCTTTGCTGACTAGTAATCTACCTTCTACTGCAGTGCTCTGTATGTAGCTGCTGTGGGCACTGCTTCTGATCTCATCTGCTGACTGCTGTAATAACCCAATAGTCCTTGTAAGGACTGCTTTTATTTTCTTTTTTGTTTTTTTTACTTTGCTACTGTAAGAGCCCAGTGCTATTAGTCTAGCTGTGTTGGGGAGTGGGACTGGTGTGCTGCTCCTCCTAGTAGTTCACCACTACCAGCACCAACCAGAGTCAAAATTGTTATCTTATTTGCACCTGTTAGCTGTTCTGAGCTCTCTGCCAAAAGCCAATTAAGTTAGAAACTGTTTTTTTTCTGGCTGTTCAGTGCAGAGAAAAGAGGGACTTTCCAGTACAAAAGAGGGACAGGGGGTTGAGTGGTCAAAAGAGGGACAGTTGGGAGGTATGCAAGTGCCACCTAGCTGTGTGAGCTTTTTCACATTCTGTCTAAATAACAATAATAATTCCGTGTCCGTAAACATCACCTGAGTGATGTTTTTACAGCAGCAATAATATATTCCGTATCCACTACTGTATACGTTGCCCTTGCAGGCATTGTTTGCCCAGTCTTTAACCAAGTGCCACCTAGCTGTGTGAGCTTTTTCACATTCCGTGTCCAGAAACATCACCTGAGTGACGTAGTGTGATTTCTGCCCTTTACAGCACCAAACGCAGCGCTGTGTCAACAATGTATTTTTCAGATACATTTTTGCCCTTGATCCCCCTCTAGCATGCCACTGTCCAGGTCGTTGCACCCTTTAAACAACTTTAAAATCATTTTTCTGGCCAGAAATGTCTTTTCTAGCTTTTAAAATTCGCCTTCCCATTGAAGTCTATGGGGTTTGCGACATTCGCGAACCGTTCGCATTTTTGGACGCAAGTTCGCGAATATGTTCACGAACATTTTTTCCGCCGTTCGCTACATCCCTACTGCTCAAGATATTGCCAAGCACTTCAAAAACAAAATTGACACTATCAGAAGGGACATTACACTACTCAACCCCCCTAGACTTCCACCACCCTCCCTCCACACTCCCCAGTCTCTCCTGTGCTCCTTCACCCCTGTCACTGATGAGGAAGTCTCAAAGCTTCTGGCCTCTTCTCACCTTACCACCTGCCTGCTTGATCCAATTCCCTCAAAACTTCTCCGCAATACCAATCCTTGTCTAATCAAAGCCTTAACTCACCTATTTAAACTTTTGCTCTCAACTGGACTGTTTCCTTCTCAACTAAAACATGCTCTTGTCACCCCTATTCTGAAAAAACCCTCTCTTGATCCCTCCAATCTTGACAACCTCCGACCTATCTCTCTGCTACCTTTCATCTCTAAACTACTTGAGCGCCTAGTCTACAACCAACTAACCTCATTCCTCTCTGACAATAACCTGCTGGACCCCCTACAATCTGATTTTAAGCCACAACACTCCATAGAAACTGCCCTGACTCGACTAACGACCTTTTAACCGCTAAAGCCAACAATCATTTCTCACTACTAATACTGCTTGACCTCTCAGCCGCATTTGACACTGTAGATCACCCTCTCCTCCTCCAGTCCCTCCAGTCGCTTGGCCTTCGTGACGCAGCCCTGTCCTGGTTCTCTTCCTACATCACCAATCGTTCCTTCAGTGTCTCTTACAATGGAGTATCATCTTCTCCCCTACCTCTTTCTGTTGGAGTTCCTCAAGGCTCTGTCCTGGGACCATTACTATTCTCCCTCTATACTTCCTCCCTTGGCAAATTAATAAATTCGTATGGTTTCCACTACCACCTCTATGCTGACGATACTCAGATCTATCTCTCATCTCCTGATCTCAACCCAGAACTCCTAACTCGCGTCTCCTCCTGCCTGTCCGCTATCTCTACCTGGATGTCGCAACGCTACCTTAAATGAAACCTCTCTAAAACTGAAATGGTTCTCTTTCCTCTAACTAACACCAGTAGCATCCCCGAAGTTTCCATCATAGTTAACAATTCCACTATCACCCCCTCTCCCCAGGCCCGGTGCCTTGGGGTTATCCTAGATTCTGCCCTGTTATTCACTCCTCATATCCAGTCACTTATTAAATCATGTCACTTCCACCTAAGGAACATATCCAAAATACGATCATTTATCACCCAAGACGCTGGCAAAATTCTTATACACTCGCTCATCATATCGCGTCTAGACTACTGTAACTCTCTTTTAATTGGCCTCCCCCTCCATAGACTGTCACCTCTCCAGTCCATAATGAACACTGCTGCGAGGCTCATACACCTCAGCAACCGCTCCTCCTCTGCCTCGCCATTCTGTCAATCCCTGCACTGGCTTCCGTTACCTTTCAGAATCAAATTCAAATTAATTACACTGACTTTCAAAGCACTTCATAACTCTGCCCCACCCTACATTTCTGAACTCATCTCTATATACTCACCCACTCGCTTACTACGGTCCTCTACTGACCTGCTACTCAACTCTTCTCTCATTACCTCCTCACATGCTCACATTCAAGACTTTGCAAGGGCTGCACCCCTCCTCTGGAACGCTCTTCCACGGTCTGTCCGACTTTCTCCCAACCTTTCTGCTTTCAAAAAATCTCTGAAAACTCACTTCTTTTGAGAAGCCTACCCTCACTCTGCTTAACTACCAAACACAACACCACATACAATACCACATTTCTCACCCACTTAATTTGATCTTGCCCACTCCCACACCTTGTGTATTACTCCCTTCCCTTTAGACTGTATGCCTATGCATAGGGCCTTCCTCACCTTTTTGTACCTGTATTGATTGTGATGTTTGTTACTCCATATATTCTATATATGTAACTCATGTGATGTAGTTGTATAATCACATTTACTTTAAAGTGCTACGCAATATGTTGGCGCTATATAAATACATGCTAATAATAAATACACAGGCTCACTTGGTGACCTTCTGCTGCGCAGTATTGGACCTTGTCTGTAAAACACAGAAATAAAACCTTGCATAAAGTGGATGAGTGGTTGAGTGCTAAAAATTAGCCTGCTCACTACAAGGTTAAGGAATATAATCAGTGGATCAATCACCAGTTTCAATAGCCCCCCTTCCAAAAGATACCAAGGCGCAACCTGCCTATCTACGCGGGGAGCGGTATGGAGCTGTGCATTTTAGACCTATCAATATTAGCTGTATGTGTGCATATTCTTTGTTTTTCAGTGGCCATGAACTCTGCCATATCTATATATTAGGGACATTGTCATTTGTGCATACATTTACAATGCCACCCGCCTTTATACAATGGGATTCTTTGTCCATATACTGCAATACACAGAACTCAAGCTAGCCAACGCATTTAAAGTCAGACATAGGATGGTTTTTCTATGTTTTATAATGTCTGTAACATCTAATAGTATAATATGTACTTATACTTATGTGTTTGATATTTTCTATTTATATTGTTTATATTGTCACTGAACAATTATTTCAAATGTGGCCACCTTTATAGTCCCTGACTAACTTAGAGTTAGAGAGCTGCAAAGCAGGAAGTAGTGTTCTGTTATATTATGTTACACACCCAGTCACTCCAGCCTTTATACATTACATTTTTGGCTAACTAACTATATTAGATATATTTTTATTTTTCACAGCCTATCTATTTACCCAGTTTTTATTTTTACACTGAATTGTTCCTTTGAGGACTACAGCCCAAAACTGCACTGCATACTCAAGGTCATACATGGTTACATAGTTAAATCGGGTTGAAAAAAGACAAAGTCCATCAAGTCCAACCCCTCCAAATGAAAACCCAGCCCCATACACACACCCCTCCCTACTGTCACATACAGATGCAGCCACTTTGGTTTGTCTGTTTGACACAGAATAACTAAACACAGATATCCCATTTATCTCATTTAACACAGAAAACTGCGTCACAACATCCCATCTAATTAAAGCATTCACCATTGTTCACAATGGTGCTTTGGTATGCTAATGGGAAGGTTAAATGCATTAAATGAGTTAAGATGACTTTAGATAACGCAGTTTCTTCAATTAACCATGAGTCATGACGCATTTATCTCACAAATCCAAGTGGCTTCATCTGTAAATTCTATATACCCATATCTATACTAACTATAGAGTTTAGTATCACAATAGCCTTTGATATTATGTCTGTCCAAGAAATCATCCAAGTCCCTCTTATAGTCATTAACTGAATCAGCATCACAACATCACCCGGCAGTGCATTCCCCAACCTCACTGTCCTCACTGTGATGAACCCCCTACTCTGTTCCTTTAAATGAAACTTCTTTTCTTCTAGTCTGAAGGGGAGGCCTCTGGTACGTGATTCTCTTTATGGGTAAAAAGGTCCCCTGCTATTTGTCTATAATGTCCTCTAATGTACTTGTAAAGTCTAATCATGTCCCCTCGCAAGTGGCTTTTTTCCAGAGAAAACAACCCCAACCATATCAGTCTCCCTCATAATTTAACAATGAATGAAAAGCCGATACCTTTTTTCATAAGTGATGAAGGGCCATGTGGTCCCGAAACGTTTGATCTGTTTGAACTGTGTCAAGAGCACCATGGAATAAAACTTGGGATCACCCCGTTTATTGCATAAAAAGGTATCGGCTTTTCATTTATTGTTGGATTCATTGCTGGTGTGTGGCTAGGCCAGTGCCAATACCTGAAGCCTAACTTCTGTTCCCCTCATAATTTAACTCTTCCCTCCCTCTAACCAGTTTAGTTGCACTTAGTCTCTGCACTCTCTCCAGCTCATTTATATCCCTCTTAAGGACTGGAGCCCAAAACTGCCCCCATACTCCAGATGAGGCCTCACCAGGGACCTATAAAGAGACATAATTATGTTTTCATCCCTTGAGTTAATGCCCTTTTTATGCAAGAACTGTATTTGCTTTAGTAGCCACAGAATGATACTGCCCAGAATTAGACAACTTGTTATCTACAAAAACCCCATGATCCTTCTCATTTAAGGAAACTCCCAAACACACTGGCCATTCAGCCTTGTTTCAGCCACACCAATCACACCATATTTTTCCTCCAGCACCTCCACCTCTCCCATTTTACCAGTTAGACTTGTTGTATTTGGAAAACATTTAATACTGGTACCATATTGAACATATGACATGTGGTCCTCCCATCATTAAAAGTGCCCCCAGCCAAATCTCCTCCCCCATTTTCCCTTCCTTTTGCCCACTATCTCATCTAACCTGTCCTCCACTGAATCCTTTACTGAACCCTCCCCCACGTTAATAGAGTCCACACTCCAGTTGGGGGTAACAGTAGTTTTTTCTCTTTTCAAATTAAGCGGCATTATTTGGGCACATGAATAATGAGTGAAACTCCACGACTTGCTCATTATGTACATGAGAGTGACGTCAAAAGCTCATTATGTGCATGCACTCTGCACAACATGGCCACAGGGAGCTCCCTCCTGGTGCAAATGTCCTAGCGCTGGCAAGACTAATTTAAAAAAAAATGTACTGTTACCCCCATCTGGAGTGCTAACTCTATTAGACCACACCTTTGGTTGGGGAAAATAGTTTTGCCTAAAAGTCCTTTAAAGGAATAGTTCAGTGTGAAAATAAAAACTGGGTAAATAGATAGGCTGTGCAAAATAAAAAATGTTTCTAAAATAGTTAGTTAGCTAAAAATGTAATGTATTAAGACTGGAGTGAACAGATGTCTAATAAAACAGTCAGAATCCAACTTCCTGCTTTTCAGTTCTCTAACTCTGAGTTAGTCAGCGACTTGAAGGGGGACCACATGGGACATTTCTGTTCAGTGAGTTTGTAATTGATCCTCAGCATTCAGCTCAGATTCAAAAGCAACAGAAATGACCCATGTGGCCCCCCCTCAAGTCTCTGATTGGTTACTGCCTGGTAACCAGGGTAACCAGTCAGTGTAAACCAAGAGAGTAGTGTTCTGACTGACATGTTATACATCTGTTCACTCCAGCCTTTATACATTACATTTTTGGCTAACTAACTATATTAGAAACATTTTTTATTTTGCACAGCCTGTCTATTTGCCCAGTTTTTATTTTCACACTGAACAATTCCTTTAATTGGGTAGTAAACCCTGCTGCACTACACCGCTCAACCAAACTTTAATTAGTTGTTGCTGGATTACAAATCCCAGAATAAAGTAACATAGTATCAAGGTTAAGGTATGCTGGGAGCTGTAGTCCAACAACATCAGGGTTGTATGTTTAAGCAATATTGCTCAATAAAACTTTCCCCCAAATCTCCACAGTCAGCATCTGCTTTAAAATGCAAAAAATCCCAGCTGATCTCTATAAATCTTGCTCCATGTTCTTTGTTCCTGCAACTGGAGTTGGAGCTTTAAGCTCAATTTCCCAGCAATGAACAAGTCTTGAAGAAAAAATGGTATTCATATACACAATTAATCATCATCTGATTACCAGCATTGTAGTGAGAGAAAAAAATTGCACACTTGTGAAGTGGTCGCTTAAAAATGCTATCTGAAAAATGCAGATCACTGTAAATAATTAGTTAATAATTTTACACAGCACGCGAAATAATCACTTGTGTGGTGCTAAGAATTCACATACTTTGATATATATTCAGTTATATAAAATGATTAGGCCAGGTGGATGCACAAATGTTGTGTGGATTTTTACCGGCCTAAATCATTATATATATATATATATATATATATATATATATATATATATATATATATATATATATATATATATATATATATATATATATATGTCCTGTGTCATTCACTGTCCTGTAGTTCATGATATTATAAAATGCTCTAAAACACTATGCCACTGCTAAAAATAAATACTATATACTTTTGCCCAATTCTTTGTGTCAGGAATTTGACACCATGCCAGTTTGGGCCAAGTGAAAACATGATTGCAATAGAAAGTTGGGTTGGAGGTTGCAATCACAAGGATAGATTGCAGATAAGGATAGATAACAAGAGTGAGTTGAGAGAGTGAGTGAATGTTGTTAAAACATGTACCAATGCTTATGTGTTGGATGATGTGTGACATTCACATTCTGCTTTCAGGCACCATTAAAGACATGGACTGTCCAGCAACAGCACAGGATTCAGGAACAGGACTGATAGAAGAAGGTATTGGCCTATCTGAGGAAGAAGAGAAAGGTAATGGCAGTAGTAGAGTAAAAAAAGATACCATTGCCCCTGAAACAAACTTCCCAAAAGAATGACTATAAAACCCATTTGTAAGGACAGGAACTTTTGAGACATTTCTTGGAGCCTAGGCAGATTAACTGGAATTTTCCATTTGCCAGAACAGTTACTATGAGTGTAACACAATCTCATGTACTAATAATTATCTGTTAGTTACCATCTGACCTTCACAATCTGCTTTCAGGTACTAGAAACGATAGGGATAACACTGAAGGAGCAGAGGATTTAGAGGGAGCTGATGGAAAGGAGGAAGAGGCTGCTGAACAGTCTTTGGAAGAAGAGAGAGGTAATGTTAACTGTAGAATTTCTCAAATATAAAGACCACCCTCAACAGTTACAATATGATTAATACTATTTGATTTTCAGCTGGGCCTGGTAATTTGTTATAGAAAGCAAATTCAACAATGTGAGTCATAGTTTCTTTGACTATACTATGCATATAAGACCCATATACAAAGAAATTTTGGAGACTTTAGGGGGCACATTTACTAAGGGTCAAATATCGAGGGTTAATTAACCCTCGAAGTAATATCCTTCGAATATCGAATTTGAAGGATTTTGCTCAAATACTACGATCGATCGATTGAAGTAATAATTGTTCGATCGCACGATAAAATCCTTTTAATCGAATGATTAGAACAGGGGTCAGCAACCTTTACTATCAGAAGAGCCATTTTGCCCCCTCTTCCACTAAAGAAAAATAGTCTGGAGCCGCAAAACATAACACCGCTTATAAACTTTTAAAAGTTTTAACCTTTTTTTAATTTTGAACTGTTACAACAACAAAATACAACAAGCAGAAGTGCATTGTAGGCCTACTTTGAAATAAACACTGAAAATAGACAAATGCTAGTGTTCTCATCTGTTTAATGTGACTTCTGTTTCTGAAGCTCCATGCTGATCTTCCTTATGTCAGGGCTATAAGATGTGACTTTGATCTTCAAACAGGACTTTAGGCTGTCATCTGTGAGGCGGGAGCGATATTTGGATTTTATAAAGTTCATGTTTGAAAAAACTTGCTCGCATAATTATGTTGAGCCAAAGATGGACAGGACTCCAAATGCATACTTTTTCATGTTCATATATGTGTCGGGAATGGCACTCCATGTTTCAAAAACAAGCTTGTCGGGTTTGGGGACGTTTTCAATATCATTCCATTTGTGCTCTTTAGCGAAAGTGGCCTTCTGACGGGCGATTTCTTCGAGATCCACTGTCAGGTTTTTGAACTTGGACACCCATAAGTCTTTATCCGCTATATCAGCCAGTTCAATTTCAAGATCGGGCTGACTTATCCCTGTGAATGCGGATATGTTCGGCAGGGATGGGTCGATGTCCAGAGGTGTGACAGGGAAGGACAGAGTGTTTTTTTTTCCTTTCTGAACTCGCTGAATCTTTCTCCAAATGCAGCTTGCATTGCCATAATTGCACAGTGTAAATAATCACAATTTATGATGTGATTGTTCTTTTCTTTGAACTCTCTCAGGGAGGGGAAGTGAGAGAGCGTACCTCTCTGTACATCTCTGGCAAACACTGTCATCTTGCGCTCAAACGCCAGAACATCCACCAGCAACTGCAGGGCCGTGCTTCCCTTTCCCTGGAGATTTTTATTCAGCGTGTTTAAGTGACTTGTCATATCCACCATGAAATAAAACTTTTCCAGCCAATCAAGGTCTCCCAGGTCGGGATAGCTGAGGCCTTTACTTTCCAAGAAGGTTTTCACATGTTCCAGACAAGCATCAAAGCGTTTCAGCACGTCTCCCCTTGACAGCCACCGAACTCTGTTGTGCAGCAGGAGATCTGAATATGCGCTTTCTACTTCATCTAACAATGAACAAAACTGTCGGTGGTTTAACCCATTTACAATTATTTTGTTCACTATCTTAATAACAAGGTTCATCACTTCCACACATTCAGGGGGGAATGTTTGAGCGCACAGTGCTTCTTGATGCAAGATGCAGTGAAACGTCATCAGCTCTCGATCCAGCGACTTTTGAAGTAAATTCACAAAGCCCTTATGTGCTCCTCTCATACTGGGTGCACCATCAGTAGACACTGACACAAGGCGAGCTGTGTTTATTCCTTTGGCTTTTAGACAACTCAAAACAGCCTCACAAATGTCCTGTCCCCGCGTTTGGCCTTTTAGTGGTATGAGTTCAAGCAGTTCTTCCTGTGGCCCATCAGCGTTCACATATCTGCATAACAGTGCTGTCTGCTCAATATCATTTATATCCCTTGACTCATCACAGGCAATTGAATATGCTTGAGCTGAATTGATATCATCAATTTGCTTACTGGTGATGTTTGTTGCCATTTTAATGGTCCTGTCCTTGATGGTCTTTGCAGAGAGAGACATTTCTTTAATTTTCTGAATAATTTCCTGTTTGTTTTTGAATTCTGAGAATAGATGCTCTGATATTTTTATGAACGATTCTTTCATGTATTCTCCATCTGTGAATGGCTTCCCCCTCCTT
This sequence comes from Xenopus laevis, assembly GCF_017654675.1. Lineage (NCBI taxonomy): Eukaryota > Metazoa > Chordata > Amphibia > Anura > Pipidae > Xenopus > Xenopus laevis. Next base: position 112,387,521 of record NC_054388.1, on the reverse strand, counting down.
ACGATCTCATGAGCTGCCACAAAACTCGCAGCTGTAGTTGAGTTTGGAGAGTTGATCCACTTCTTGAAAGTATGTTTGCTCTGCTCAACTTTCTGTAGTAGTTCTGAAATTGCTCTCTTTCGCTCATCTTCAGTTGGGTACTTTTTAGAAAATGCTGAGTGCTTGTTTTGAAAATGTCTTTCAACATTACATTTTTTGTTGTTTGCTAATTTCTCGCAACACATATCAAGCACACAGGCAAGCCAGCGTCGTTGGCAGTGAAGGCAAAGGAATCTGTCCATGCAGAATTAAACTCTCTATTTTCTTCTGAGATTTTTCTTTTTTCGGATGTATTTATGGCTTACCCGGTTTAGACACTCAGTATGGCTGTCCCACAGAGGTTTATTACTCAATACACGTGAGTGACTGGTCAAGAGGCCCTTGGCAATAAAATCACCCTGGCCTGGCCTATGGCTGCTCCCTTTTACTAGCTCAGTGTAAGAGCAGGCTTGGGCCACAAGGGCTGTATCTGCAGGTAAGTAGGCTTTTCCCTTTTCTGTAATATTCTCTCTATATTAATAATATGTTTGTTTCCTTTGTGTCCCTGCACACTCAAGAAGCTTCCAGCGCCAGCAGATAGGCGAGGGATATAGACGTCATTAAAATATGCATCACATAGCCCTCACACCTGCTGCTGGACTCTGACTTCTCACAGTAAGAACCACGATCATCTTGCTGCTGCATATTAATTATAGAACAGGTCATCTGGAAAATAGGCAAATATGTAATAAGGCAGTTGTACACTTACCGAGCTCCAGTGCAGCGCTGTATTCCTCAGAAGACAGCCTTCACCTTAGTCTCCTCCTTCAGCCACTTCTCTAGCATTCTGCCCAGGAACGCGAAGGGGACGCATTGGCACTAGCAAAGCTGGCGGGGTCACAGAAGCCTGCACTCTTACACAAGAGCAGCCATGCTGAGCCAGCTTCGTCCGGAGGAGCTTAGGGTGCACGGTACATCAGAGAAAAGGAGAGAGCCTGGAACCGCTCCTCCACAGCGCTCCGCTGCCCCTCATTCAGCACCGCCTACTGAAGTCACCCCCATATCCGATATGTTCTCGTTCCCCATGTGCCGCAATATTGCTGCAACTGGACCCTATCACCCTCCTGTCTGGGCACACGTTCTGCAAGAGATGCCTGCGTGGGATGGAAGGCGCAAAGTTTCACTCGCAGTCCATTTCACTCGCAGACTCACTCGCCGAGCTCGCATGCTCTCGTCGGGCTCTGCTTCATGCTGCTGCAGGCGAAGAGGAGGACTGCGAGTGAAACTTTGCGCCTTCCATCCCCACATTTCGCGATCCGGGGTCTCCGCAGCTTCCTGCATTCAGTAGTAGGGTCTCAGAGTATAGACAAGAGCATGCGAGCTCGGTCCCGGGTCACACCATGCAAGGTGCAGGATCAAGAGCAAAGAGAGTGGGACGCCTGCAGAGCCGACCTTTCCCTCAGTGTGAGCACTCCTCCGTGGTGTTAGGGGACACAGCGCAGAAGGAAGGCAAAGCTGGGGGACAAGCCAAATGTGCCGCTTCTCCTCTCACTAACTGGGTGTCCTCCCCTGGGAGCAAACGGTGCGCCTGGCTCTCCGGATCATGGCTATTCAAACAGCAATGAGTGCGGGGCCCTAGAAGACTCGCCGTTCCATTTTGCCCTTCAGCTTGTCACCCCCACACTGGCAGCACTGCGGTGGCTAGCTGGCACGCAGGCATCTCTTGCAGAACGTGTGCCCACACAGGAGGGTGACAGGGTCCAGCTGCAGCAGCAAGAGCCGGCACATGGGGAACGAGAAGATTTCATTACGTGTCGCTGAATGAGGGGCAGCAGAGCGCTGTGGAGGAGCAGTGCGAGTCTCTCTACTTTTCTCTGATGCACCGTGCAATGCTCCCCACTAGCACCCTCAGCTCCTCGGGACGAAGCTGGCTCAGCATGGCTGCTCTTGTCTAAGAGTGCAGGCATCTGTCACCCCGCCAGCTAGTGCCAATGCGTCCCCTTTGCGCAGCTGCTCTTCCAGCTCAGAGCCGTAAATCTCAGCTGTCAGTTCAAAATTACCCACCCTGTAAGTGTCCTCTGCCACCCCCAGCATCTCCGAGAAATGTCCTGGGGGGGGCACTGGCAAAGGCTCTGTCTGGTCTGGGGTATGCTGCTGCACGGGTTCCACAAGAGCTGCTTGATTATTGCTTGCGTCTTGCCTGTCCCGAGCCGCAGCAAGCATGACAAAGAGCCGCATGAGGCTCTGGAGCCGCGGGTTGCCGACCCCTGGATTAGAAGGATTTTAATCGATTGATCAAAGGATTTTACTTCGATCAAAAAAAGCTTAGAAAACTGATGGGGAAGGTCCCCATAGGCTAACATTGTACCTTAGTAGGTTTAAACTGCCCAAGTATGTAGTCAAAGTTTTTTTTAAAGAGACAGTACTTCGAATGGTCGATATTTACTTTGAATCGCTTGAAACAAAGTCGAAGGTCGTAGTAGCCTGTTCGATGGTTGAAGTACCCAAAAAATACTTTGAAATTCGAAGTTTTTTTCATTCGAATCTTTCACTCGAGCTTAGTAAATGTGCCCCACAGTATGTATATTAGTTGTGTGTGTGTGCACATGCTGTGTTTCCAATCATTGGGACAGTGAATGTACCAGTATAGATTACATCAATATCTGTATATGTGGTAGACAACATTCATATTCTGTTATAAGATACCACTAAAGACATGGACAGCTTTATAGCAGCAGCAGCACAGGATTCATGTGGAGCCACTAGACAAAAAGAAGAAGCTATTGGCCTATTTGAGGAGGAACACAGAGGTACTTTTGTCATTTAATAACATTAACCGTAAATATATAGATATTCCCCAAGTATCATTAGGATAAAGGTATCATATTGCTGTTCAAGAAACTGGACATGGTTATCTTTCTCTGCCACATTATTCTAGGCAACATCTCACCAACATAAGGCACAGCCCCTCTATCCTCCCAAAAGAATGTTGATAAAACCCAGTTACACTTATGTGGGCTTACAGAACTATCAACTCCCCTGATTATCCTAGAAATTACCCATTTTAGGTGTCCCTCCCCAGTCTCCCAACACTGTTAGGCTAGGGTCAGACATAGCAGACCTTGGCCTGCAGAAAATTAGAGAGAGCTACTGAGTATAGATTGCCTATTGTCCCAACAAGGAGTAACTAGGTGGGGGAGAAAGCCAATATTAGGAAACTGAGAGTGACAGTGTAGGTTTAGAAAAGGGAACATATGGTGGGAGCTGGGGCACTGTTATTTATTTCTAATTCATATTTGTTCCACACTGGTCTAGACATGCCCAGGCATTTAGGCCCATCCCTGAGACCCTATAAAATACCAAAAGTCATGTCTGTACATGTCTTTTTTCGGTAATCATCGGTAGTTATAGCAATAACCACATGATGGACCTCGCAGTTACTCAGTGACCACATATTGCTCTTGTAATATTAAACATAACCACCTGGTGATGCTCACAGTAGAGGATAGCTAGGGTTTATTGTTATTACACAAAATGGTGTCTTAATTTTCCAAAAATGGCGGCTGCACAGTGGGCGGGGAATGCTTTGCCGCAGTGGGCGTGGCTATATCAGGTCAGAAAGACCAGATTAAATTTAGCTCCACCTATTAGGAGCAGTAACTCCACCCATTAGGGGCGGTAACACCTGTCAGGGGGTGGGGACCTGTCAAGTTGATACTGTAGGGATATACTAGTACTATATTTAGGTCAGACCCTTGAAATGCCTGCCAAATGCTCAGCCACACCTACAAATGCCCTGCCCCATCTCAACACTTACGCCTACTTTCCTCTAAGCTGTTTTAGACAACCTAGTAAAAATCAGGATCATTAGGGGTGTTAGGTTAGCAAGAAGGAGAAAGGAAGCAAGTAGAGAAAAATGAAGCAAAGTTAATAGGAGAAAAGAAAGATGGAAGGAGAAAACATCAGGCAGTTACTGCATGTATGGACACATAGCTCTGTTTGCAGGACGGCTCCACCAATCATACAAATGTGTCAGTAACTTCTTCCAGAAATAATGATATATACATTTTTGCTATTATTAACATGTATTTATATAGACATAGTTTGCAATCCCATACAATTGATGGTTGTATACACTGATCTAACAGATTCCAAACAAATTGATTTAAAGAGCAAATTTGTCCCATTTCGCCGAAAAAATGTGCAAATTTTCGGAGGAAAATTTGGCGGAAAATTGTGCGAAACGCGAATGTTGGCGCCTGCATCAATTTTGTCACTGGCGTCAATTTTTATGCACGCATTAAAGATAATGGGCATCCAAATAACATTTCTTTTTTTTATGCTGGCGATTTTTCACAGCAGATTGTATTCGCCTGTGGTGAAACACTAAAATTCACTACAAATTTGTGCCTGGTGAATTTATTCGCCCATCACTATTAAAGAGTATAATTGTCTTTTTATAACTTATACCCATAACCAAGCTAAACATCTATATACAGACATAAATTAGCAGAAGAGAATGAATCCTGTGAATATTTGTTTCCTTTTTCTTTACCAGAAAACCAAAACACCCTGAATAAAATGATAAAACTCTATAAAGAGTCGAAGCTCTCCCTGAGGGACATCCTGGACATTGGGCAGGAGAATATAAATAAAGTTGCTCCCCAGACTGTACAAGATCTTCCCTGGGCTCTTCTTAGGAAACTGATGGCTCTGGACAGGACTGCAAGAACAATTCAACTTGAGGATATTTCTGGGAATTCATGGGCAGATACAGATATATTTCAGGAAATGTATTTGTATAGCAATTATCATGAATCTAATTCCATCAATCCTTTAGACATTCTGTGTGTTCTCTTGCATTGCTCAGATATGTTTTTACAGCAGAACATCTTCTCCAAAATGTCCATGTGTCAGTTTGCCGTCCCACTGCTGCTCCCTGCTGGTGATGGGCCAGAATGTACCTTCATGCTCTGGGCTATGAGAGACATTGTCAAGAGATGGAGACCCCACACTATGGCAGAAAGTAAAGGCTTTGTAGAGGAAAATCTGGTTCAAGTAGAAATGCCATTATTTTCCTTTGTAAGACTGGGGGAAAGCAAATTATCTAAATCTAAAATTCTCAACCAAATGCTCAGCCCAGTTCAGCAATACCATGACTACTTTATTCTTGAAAATATGGAAGGTGGGAATATTCAAAGACAAATCTCTGATGGCCTAGTGGAAATCTCCTGGTTTTTACCTGTTGGAAGAGAGAATTCTGACACTTTCCCAGAACCTGTTGCTGTTACTAATTTATGTGGAGACATAGAGTCTAACTGGACCCAATTCAGCTTCCTAACCCAGGTCTCATCAGCAGTGTTTGTATTTGCTGAGAGTATTAATGAGAGAGAGTGTCAGCTCTTAGCCCAGTGTAGTAATTGCAGCACCAAGTTCTATTTCATCATTACTCCAAGTGGCAAAGGTGTCAGTAAAGAGACATCAGAATCCTTGAAAAAGTTACTCTTTCTGCTGAATATTTGCAAATCGCACATACTGATAAAAGATAAAAAAGCAAATGATGCAGGACTAGTAAAACTTGTACAAAACATTATCAAACAGTTTATGAAAGAATCAGATAAGAGAGTAAAACTGGAAGATTTAGCAAACACAGCCACTGAACTTGGCATCAAAGTGGATGAACATTCCCAGGAATGTCAGAAAGCAAAAGAATGGGCCACAGAAATAACTAAAGAAATACAAGATGTGGTACAATATAAGAAAGAGACAATGAAACTACAAGGGGATCTGTGGAAGCAAGTGGCCCAGATAGAGAAGGAATTGTGCAGAATGAGAAATCAAGGAGAGAGAAATACAGAAGAATATCGATCTCAGCTGACAGAAAAACTTAAAAAGTTACACATGGAGCAGAACCAGGATAATCTACCTGATCCTATGAGTACGTTTATTTCTGCCATCACACATTTGTCTCTAGCAGAGAAACATTATTTCCTGAAATGGATTAAATTTGAACTTGACTCAATGGCTAGAAATAATCTCTCCATGTTAAAGGCTAAATACAAGGACACATGTAACAATAAAGCAGATGACCAACAGGAATTAAAACAGTTAGATCAGCAGATATCTGATAGTTCTTTGGGAGCAGAACATTTTCTGCGTGAGATGGGGCAGTTGTATGAGGCTGAATGTTCCATGGTGAGTCAAGGCAAAATCACACCAGAAAGGAGACAATTCTGTAATCTCCCAGGAATTGCTGCTGATCTGCTAATAGATGGGTTCCCATTGGAGCTGATAGATGGAGATGCCTCCAATATCCCCCTGAGATGGGTAACTGATTTTCTGACTGAACTGGATAACAAGACAGGAGGGAACTGTAAAATGAGAGTAATCTCTGTTTTAGGAGTGCAGAGCACAGGGAAATCCACCCTCCTAAATACCATGTTTGGCTTACAGTTCCCTGTGGCCAGTGGAAGATGCACACGAGGAGCCTTCATGACTCTGATTAAAGTAAAAGATAATCTTAAGGAGAATCTGGGCTGTGAGTTTATTCTGGTAATTGATACTGAAGGTCTGAAGGCTCCAGAATTGGCTTCTCTGGAGGACAGCTATGAACATGACAATGAGCTGGCAACTCTAGTAATTGGGCTCAGTGATATTATTATAATCAATATGGCTATTGAAAATAGTGTAGAAATGAGCGACATTTTGCAGATTGTGGTCCATGCATTTCTTAGAATGAAGCAAATAGGTAAGAAACCCAAATGCCAGTTTATTCATCATAATGCGAGTGATGTTTCTGCTGATGATAATAACATGAGGGACAGAAAGAAACTCTTGGAGCTTTTGGATGAGATGACAAGAATAGCAGCTAACATGGAAAACAAGAGTGGGATCACAAACTTCAGTGAAATCATGGATTATAACTTTACAGAAGACAATTGGTACATTCCTGGCCTTTGGTATGGAGTCCCACCCATGGCTTCTGTAAACTCTGGCTACAGTGAAATTGTGTCTGAACTGAAAAAATATTTGTTTGAATTCATCGAGAAAAATGAAAGCCTTCAACAACCCCAGAATATCTTTGAATTTATTGAATGGATAAAATGTTTGTGGAACTCTGTGAAACATGAAAATTTCATTTTCAGTTTTAGGAACAGCCTGGTAGCTGAAGCTTACAATCAATTATCAATTGAGTACTCCCAGTGGGAATGGAACTTCCGCAAACAGGTTCATACCTGGCTAATTAGCACTGAGAACAGTATAAAAAATCAGTCAGCAGATGAACTACAACCAATAATTGTCAATGATATTACAGATAAGTTGTTTACTTTCCTTTGCAATGAGAAGCAAATGATGTTACAATTGCTACAAAAATATTTTGAAAGTAAAAAAAAAAATGTTCACCTAATTGAAAAATACAGAGAAGATTTCACCAGAAGGGTACATTCTCTCCAAAACGAATTAAAAAGTTATGTAACATCAAAGATCGATGATACTATTAGGATCCAAAAACAAAAACATCAGATAAATAATATACAGAAAACTTACCAAAAAACAATTGAGGAGAAAGTTTCCAATCTTATAAAACAGGTCAGAGAAAGGGAAAGTCAGCTTGAAGATGATGAAATAGAAATGGCATTTGAGAAGATGTGGAAAAGTACAATAGCTGAGTTACCAAGGAATCTTTTACAAAAACGCAATGTCAGTCAGGAAATGTTACTGGAGCTCAAACGAGACTTGTCCAACAGAGGGGCCTCTATAATGGAGAAATTACTTAGCAAAAACAATTTAATAGGGTTTGGAAAAGTTGAATTCCAGGTTAAAGATCAGCATATAGACAAATGGTATACAAAACATGTGAAAGTATACTGGAGCACAGAATTCCATAATAAAACATCCAACCTTGCTTCTACTTTAATAAGAATATGTTCAGATAATGTAACAGAGAAGGTTAATACAGGAGGAGACTATGATGGAACTTATTGCCAAGAATTGCTCAATATAATCAATGAAAGACTCAGGGAGGATGATGTGAAGAAACTGCACATTACCCATGAGTTTGATTTGGATATAAAACTCCATATCTTGGAAAGTGTGTCTTGGAAATTCCAGAAGATGCATGATGAGTTTATTTGGGAAAATAACCCGGTACTGTGTCTGGAAAAACTGAAACCTCATTATTTAACAACATTTAAAAATATATTCCAGGAAAAAGATGAAATACAAAGTAGAGCCAAACAGTTCTGTGATCTCTGCCTGAAACCTGCAATAACCAATCAGATTAGGGAGCATCTGGGGAAGGCTGTTGTAGAGGATATTTTGGCTAATGAAAGTGCCAAAAAATTTAGTTGTCGCGCTTTCTTTCAATCACATGTACTTGAGAAACTTTTAAAAGGTCAAAAATTTTGTCAGTTTTTCATGTATATTGAGCATTATGAGCTGTATGTGAAAGAGTGGATTTATCAGCACATAGTAAACACTTATAAAAATGGTCTAGAAAAGTTGCAAACAAACATTCTATCTGATATCTGTAAAAAAATCAGGAACAGTCTTGAAAGTTTACAAGATATATCCACTGTCTCTGACTTTTTGATTAAGTTCTGTAAGATGTTAGAAAGTGAATTAGTAATCAACCAGACAGAGTTGCAGTTGGTCAGTTTCCAAAACCAAGCAGATATCAAGCTGTTCTCAAAGGACATTGAGTTTTTTCTCACAGAAACAGAGAAACAGATCAGATCAGAGATGGAATCTTCCAGCACAGAATCAGTACTTGACAAACTCCCACTGAAACCAGAGGATGTTCTGTTTAAGAGAGTGTTTGGCTGTGGGAAGCAGTGTCCCTTCTGCAAGGTCCCCTGTGAGGCTGGAGGTACTGACCATAAGGAGCACTTTGCATCTGTCCATCGCCCTCAAGGGTTAAAACGTTTGCAACATAAGAAGAATAGAAAGCTGGTTGCAGAGATTTGTTCAACTGATGTTATTAGTAAGTTTCGCTTTAGAAATTCAGACACAAATGAGAAATTCCATTATTATAAAGATTATCGTCTAATATACCCAGACTGGGCCATTCAGCCTGACTCCAGCATCACAGCCTCAGACTACTGGAAATACATTTTTGTGAAGTATAATAAAGATTTTGCAGAGGAATATGATGCACTGCCTGCTGATCTGCCTGTTGAATGGCATAAGATAACAGATGAAAAAGCTCTTATGAGTTTAAAAGAAGTATATGAAATGAAAATTGTCAAATATGTTCCGCCTTAGAACTTGTCTAATAGTGTTTTGTCTCCTTCTTTCTCTTAAGAAAATGTAAAATAAAGTTATGTAAAGTGCAGCAAAGGTGATCATTTTAACTGAGAGGTTGTCTTTAGATTAACTTCTAGTATGATGTTAAGAGCGATATTAATCGATTTGCATTTTAATGTTGCATGGTTTTTAATTATTTGGCTTTCTGTTCTATCTGTGTTGCTAGGATCCAAATTAATCTAGCAACCAAGCAGATGTGCATGTCAGACTGGAATATGAATTGGAGAAGGGATGAAAAGAAATATATGTAACAATATGTAACAATAACACTAAAGCTGCAGCTTCAGACAGCAATAGTTTTTGGCTGCCAGGGTATTTTCAAAGCTATAAAGGGTCAGAAGAAGAGAGCAAATAATTCTAAAACTATATAAAATGAATACCAGTTTAAAAGTTACTAATAATTATTCATTATATAACATTCTTGAACTTAACATTTTAAATGTATTATTTCTAAACCTGTGAAAATAAATTGTTCCAGTTAAAAACAGAATGATGCCTGGCTCCTAACTAATATTTACTGTAAGTTGGCAATATAAAGGACTATATATGCCTAGTGGGGCAGCATAATTTAAAAATTCTGAGCTTTGTGATTTCTTACATTTGATTTCTAATATTTTAGTTGATTAAATTGAATTTACTGAACACTACATACGAAAAAATATGATTATGGTCCTGGAATTGAATTTTTCTCTCTCTTACATGTAATGTAATGTAGCTACAATTCACATTTTCTGATCTTTTGGAAAGCATTTGCAAAATAAGAAGTATCAAAAATCAAATGTATTCATTACTTTCCAATTAAAGCAGAACTCATTTACTAACAACAAGCAATGTATAAAAAGTGGCACAAGTTCCCATATTTTTACATGCAATACATTTCTTTTACCAAGATTTCCAGAATTTTATGAGCATTCCAAAATGTGTAATCATAACAAGAGCTATCACTAGATCTCCACATTCCATGAATACTTGCACCATATTTGCATTCATCTATATATATATATATATATATATATATATATATATATATATATATATATATATATATATATATATATATATATATATATATATATATATAGCGCGAACAAGGAGCATTAGTGTCAGTGATGTTGAATATATTCTGGAATATCTGAAAATTCCACACTTGCAAATTTAGTTGCAAATAAAATATCTATGCCAGGATTATCTGTATGTTGTATTTCTTGCAGATTAGTAAAAGTAAGTGGATCAGGAGAAACAAAACATTAGGAGGAGGCAGAGATAAATTAGCAATATTGTTTGTGTAGTCACTAAAGGAGTGAATGTTTGCCAGATTTCATAGCCCACATTCTGGGCCAGACCAACGTGGTCTAATCATTTGGCCCGCAGCCATCAACTGCCTTATAATGACACCTAGATATTAAGACCTATATTATGGCCAATTGAGACCCATTGGGAGGAGACTGATTTCTAGCCAGAAATCAATAGGGTAGACTTTTTTTGACCCAACACACAGTCCAAGCTACAGACTTGGCTACAGGTAAAAATTACCATTTGAATTGACAGCTGTACTACACAGTAGAGCAGTACACATAAAGATAGGAGGGTCCTTTATGAAATTCAAAAACACTATATCCAAAAGGAAGAATGTGAGGATCTCCAATAATCAAGAGCTAAATATTTTTAAAACAAAGTAGAAAATTTATTAGGACATAAAACCTAACGCGTTTCATGCCTGATAGGGCACTTATTCATAGGCTAAATGGCACACCCCTGTACACATGTTATAAAGGGGCTGTACCCAATCACAACAAAGCAAGCATGTGTTACCACTTTTGTTACAGATTGTGAAGTTCCATCTAGTGGTTAAAAGACAAATCATTCTATACATACACAAAACAATGTTACAAAAATACAAAAATACAAAAGATACACCTCAAACAAAAAACAAACAATAAAGAAAAAAATATATATGTGAAAATTATAGAAAAATGAATAAAATGAAACAATAAGTGAAATAATGAATAATGGAAACCAAAAAATATAAGAAAAAATAATAAGGAAAAATAAAATTTAAAATAAACACTACAGTCACAATTTTGATAAGGTTTTCTTGGTATAATAAATTTTCTACTTTTTTTAAAAAATATTTAGCTCTTGATTATTGGAGATCCAACACAATATCCGCTTGCACTCACCGGCCCTCCTTCGTTAATCCTGCTAGGTGCCCAGTCCTTGGGGGATACGGCAATCCCCACACTTCTGTATAGACAAAATAGAGAGTCCTGGCACTCAATAGCAATTGCAAAGGGGTAAACCCCTACGTGTTTATTCAGTCAAACAATGCACAACGTTTCGGGGGCTTGCCCCTTCGTCAGGTGATACATTACAACCACTTAACATCCCTTAAATACCCTTAAGCCCCTCCCACCAAGGTGAGTAAAAAATACTTAAAAATTCAAGTCCATTATAGAAAGTCCATATGTAGGTTAAAGTGAAGCTCCAATCATGTGCAATTATAACTCGATCCATCTGTAACAAAATTAAAAGATGCAGACATTCTAGAGGAACATTTATTGTATTATTCTTTCCCTGTTTAAAAGAGAAACATTTACCTTTCCCTTTGAAGTTATTCAGTATAATTCTTATCAGTAGATTATCTGAAAAGTAAGGAGATACATGGTTACTATTCAAATACAATGTTCTAAAAATATATTTACAAATAAACTGTAACAATCGTATTAAGTAACAATGATAAGGTTACATATGGAGAAAAAAGTAACCATCTTTACAAATAACTAGATAGGCTGAACTCTTCATTTAAACCTCTTGGGACCTGTGTTTGTAACAGCCAAATCCAATAACTCTCACGTTGGAGTAGTTTTTGTTTAAGATTTTGCCCACTCCTATTTGTTACTTTTTCTAGAATCTTCCACCTCAGTTGTGAAATTCTGTGTTGTTTTTTCAAAACAATGTTTAGCCAAAGTGGTTTCATATTTCTTTTGTTTATTCAATGTGTTACTATCTTCATTTATAGGATTAAAATTGCGTATAGTGGATTTGTGCTCATTCAAGCGTATTTTAATCGGTCGGCTTGTTTGACCAATATAGGCCATACCACACGGACATTTTATGTAATAAATCCCATTACTAGAATTACAGGTGTGGAAGCCTTTTGTGTAGTGGCGGGAACCTTTACTTGGATGTGTGACATAATCGCCTTTGGTAATGCTATTGCAATTACCACAATTGTGGCAAGGATAGGTCCCTGAAGGTGCTTTGTTTCCTCTAGTGTCCATTTTCTTGTGTCTAATCAAATCCCCAATATTTTTCCCTCTCCTGTAAGAAAAAATCGGTGGAGTGGAAAATAGTTTGCCAATTTTTACATCATTCTAAAGTATTCCCCAATTTTTCAAGATAATGTTTTTAATTACTTTGGAGTTGGTGTCAAATGTGGAGACAAATGGTACATGACTGAGTTTATCCTTTTTGCTCCCAGTTTTTATTAGAAGGTGTTCCCTAGGTAGTTTCCCTACTTCATTTCTAACCTTTTCCAGTTCTTCCCTATTATACCCTTTTGCTAAAAATTTCTTAGTCATTTTAGTAGACTCTTCAGAGTATAACTCATCGATAGACGTAATTCTTCTTACCCTCAGCATCTGCCTTCTGGGTAATCCTTTAAATAACCCAGGTGGATGGAAGCTGGTGGGAATTACCAAGTTGTTACAATCTGTTGGTTTTGTATACATAGAGGTTATGAACCCTTTATCTGTGTACTGTATATTAACATCCAAAAAATGAATATTAGTGGGGTGACTCTCCAGTGTGAATTTAATGGACCTATGTGTCTTATTTAGATATTCCAAAAAATCATTTAGTTCAATCTGTGTGCCTGTCCAAACAAAGAAGGTGTCACCGACAAACCTCATATAGGCATAAATATGTTTCGAAAATTCTGGCTTATTGAATATATAGGTTTGTTCAAAATTGTCCATATATATGTTAGCGTAGGCGGGCGCCATGTTCACCCCCATTGCGCAACCTTGTGTCTGTAGAAAATATTTATTTTCAAAGGTAAAAACATTTTTTGTAAGGATTACCTCAAGAAGAGTACAAATAAAATTGATTTTATATGTAGGCAATTGTTTATGACATAAATAAGTACTTATACATTCAATCCCCTCTTCGTGTGGTATTGAGGTGTATAGGCCCCCTACATCTAGCGAGCAAAGGATGATGTTTTGGGGTGGTTCAATAATAGATTTTATACATGTCAAGAAATCTGTTGTATCTTTAAGGCATGGCTCTAAAGTGGGTAGATTAATGGGATTTATTACATAAAATGTCCGTGTGGTATGGCCTATATTGGTCAAACAAGCCGACCGATTAAAATACGCTTGAATGAGCACAAATCCACTATACGCAATTTTAATCCTATAAATGAAGATAGTAACACATTGAATAAACAAAAGAAATATGAAACCACTTTGGCTAAACATTGTTTTGAAAAAAAAAACACAGAATTTCACAACTGAGGTGGAAGATTCTAGAAAAAGTAACAAATAGGAGTGGGCAAAATCTTAAACAAAAACTACTCCAACGTGAGAGTTATTGGATTTGGCTGTTACAAACACAGGTCCCAAGAGGTTTAAATGAAGAGTTCAGCCTACTGAATAACTTCAAAGGGAAAGGTAAATGTTTCTCTTTTAAACAGGGAAAGAATAATACAATAAATGTTCCTCTAGAATGTCTGCATCTTTTAATTTTGTTACAAATGGATCGAGTTATAATTGCACATGATTGGAGCTTCACTTTAACCTACATATGGACTTTCTATAATGGACTTGAATTTTTAAGTATTTTTTACTCACCTTGGTGGGAGGGGCCTAAGGGTATTTAAGGGATGTTACGTGGTTGTAATGTATCACCTGACGAAGGGGCAAGCCCCCGAAACGTTGTGCATTGTTTGACTGAATAAACACGTAGGGGTTTACCCCTTTGCAATTGCTATTGAGTGCCAGGACTCTCTATTTTGTTTATTGGAGATCCTCACATTCTTCTTTTTGGATATAGTGTTTTTGGATTTTGAACCTTGGGACTGAGATGAACTGTGAGTGGATCTCCCTGTTATACACTTAACAATGATATTTTTTGGTTTATTAGAGTGGTACCATTTACATTATATATTTTTTCTTGAGGCAGCACACACTTTATTTTTCTGCTTTATGAAATTTTCAGATACTGTATTAGTGGTAGAGCACTGACAGGTACAAAATTGGCCTCCATGTTGCTCAATTATAGAGCACTTGCATTTGGGGATTTCAGCGTCCAACTGTATCTTTTGTCTGTTGGTATCCACTAGTTTGTACTTGAAAGATGTACTAGTTAAGTGGCTTACACGTGGATGCCCACATACCACACCTTTAATGACAACAGTTGGCAAATGCAGGCAACCCTGTATTCATGGAGAAAACAGAGCTCTTTCTGTTCCATTGACAAGCAGATAACCTATACCCATGTCAGTTGTGCCTCTCCCACGTGGCATTCAGAGAAGAAAAGCATGGATGCACTGTATAGTAAAGACAGAAAGTGGTAATGATCAGAATAACATTGTATTTCATAACAGCTTAAAAATGTTTCAAACAGTATACATATATAGAAAATTATTAAAATAAATAAAATGCATACAGTATTAATGATATATGAATGCCTTCAATAAAGAAAACCCTGTATTCCTTTTTAGGGATGTAGCGAACGTCGGAAAAAATGTTCGCGAACATGTTCGCGAACGTCCGGACAAAAATGCGAACGGTTCGCGAACGTTGCGAACCCCATAGACTTCAATGGGAAGGCGAATTTTAAAAGCTAGAAAAGACATTTCTGCCCAGAAAAATGATTAAAGTTGTTTAAAGGGTGCAACGACCTGGACAGTGGCATGCCAGAGGGGGATCAAGGGCAAAAATGTTTCTAAAAAATCCATTGTTGACACAGCGCTGCGTTTTGTGCTGTAAAGGGCAGAAATCACCCTACGTCACTCAGGTGATGTTTCTGGACACGGAATGTGAAAAAGCTCACACAGCTAGGTGGCACTTTTTTAAAGACTGGGCAAACAATGCCTGCAAGGGCAACGTATACAGTAGTGGATACGGAATATATTATTGCTGCTGTAAAAACATCACTCAGGTGATGTTTACGGACACGGAATTATTATTGTTATTATTTAGACAGAATGTGAAAAAGCTCACACAGCTAGCTGGCAGTTGTTTGAAAATGAAGAACACACTGGGCAAACAAATTGAAACAATGCCTGCAAGGTCAATGTATACACTACAGCAGTGGATACGGAATATATTATTGCTGCTTGAAAAACGTCACTCAGGTGGTGTTTCTGGAGACGGTATTATTATTGATATTTAGACAGAATGTGAACAAGCTCACACAGCTAGCTGGCAGTTGTTTGAAGAACACACTGGGCAAACAATGCCTGCAAGGTCAACGTATACACTACAGCAGTGGATACGGAATATATTATTGCTGCTTGAAAAACGTCACTCAGGTGGTGTTTCTGGAGACGGTATTATTATTGATATTTAGACAGAATGTGAAAAAGCTCACACAGCTAGCTGGCAGTTGTTTGAAAATGAAGAACATACTGGGCAAACAAATTGAAACAATGCCTGCAAGGTCAATGTATACACTACAGCAGTGGATACGGAATATATTATTGCTGCTTGAAAAACGTCACTCAGGTGGTGTTTCTGGAGACGGTATTATTATTGATATTTAGACAGAATGTGAACAAGCTCACACAGCTAGCTGGCAGTTGTTTGAAGAACACACTGGGCAAACAATGCCTGCAAGGTCAACGTATACACTACAGCAGTGGATACGGAATATATTATTGCTGCTTGAAAAACGTCACTCAGGTGGTGTTTCTGGAGACGGTATTATTATTGATATTTAGACAGAATATGAAAAAGCTCACACAGCTAGCTGGCAGTTGTTTGAAAATGAAGAACACACTGGGCAAACAAATTGAAACAATGCCTGCAAGGTCAACGTATACACTACAGCAGTGGATACGGAATATATTATTGCTGCTTGAAAAACGTCACTCAGGTGGTGTTTCTGGAGACGGTATTATTATTGATATTTAGACAGAATGTGAAAAAGCTCACACAGCTAGCTGGCAGTTGTTTGAAGAACACACTGGGCAAATAATGCCTGCAAGTGCACTACTATTGGTGCACTACTATGAAGAACAGCAAACAACACTGGACACGTTAAAGAACAGTGAGATAAGTAAAATAAAAAAAAATATATATATATTAAACAAAAAAAAATTACTCTGGTTGGTGCTGAACTACTAGGAGCAGCACACCAGTCGCACTCCCCAACACAGCTAGACTAATAGCACTGGGCTCTTATGGTAGCAAAGTAAAAAAACAAAAAAGAAAATAAAAGCAGTCCTTACAAGGACTATTGGGTTACAGGCAGCAGTCAGCAGATGAGATCAGAAGCAGTGCCCACAGCAGCTACATACAGAGCACTGCAGTAGAAGGTAGATTACTAGCCAGCAAAGCTACCTAACCTAAAATGTTCCTCAAATCCCTGCAGAGTTCTGTCCCTACAATACAGAGCAGTATCAAGTAGATTACTAGCCAGCAAAGTTACTATCAACTGTCCCTCAAATCACTAACAGCTCTCTCCCTACACTAGCTCTTCCAAGCACACACAGGCAGAATGAAAAAACGCTGCAGGGCTTCAGTTTATATATGGAAGGGGAGTGGTCCAGGGGGTGTGGGGGTGGTCCAGGAGGGAGAGCTTCCTGATTGGCTGCCATTTATCTGCTGGTCTGGGATGAGAGGTCAAAAATAAGCGCCAGCTAAGGCGAACCGAAATTGGCGAACGTCGCGCGACGTTTGCGAACATTCGGCGGACGCGAACACCCAATGTTCGCGCGAACTAGTTCGCGGGCGAACAGTCCGCGACATCCCTATTCCTTTTCTAAAATTCCAGCACTGGATACAAGAAATAATGATCATAAAGGGATTGGTCCAGGGTCCGAATGGACCAGCGGGACTTTGGGCGAAAACCCTGAGAGCCCTGCCAGCCTAGACCTGCTCCCTGTCACCACTACCTTGAACCTAGTACTCCTGGTTGTGAAAGATGAAAAGTATGAGCGAGCATGCATTGGGGTGGGGGGAGTTCTCTTGTGCGGCAGGGGCCCCTAGAGTGGACTTTGAGTTATGAGCGGGATTTGATATTTATTATATACAATTTATTCTTATGTTTTCTCCGGGAATAAAAAGTGACCCTAATAAAACTGCAGCATTTTGGCATCCAAAAGCTTAATTTCTTTTAAAACCTATATCAAACGCAAGTATACAGAAAATTACTATACTTTAAATACATTCTGATACATTTATCCATAATGTGATAGAAAATGGCTGGATTGGACTCCACTGTGAATGTGAAAATGAATTTACAGGTCTGCAATACTGTCATAAAAGGCTGGACAGGTTGCCTCTTCTTAGCATTTAAATCCCCATGCACAATCTATATATATATCACAAAACACCTGCACTCTGTCATCTTTACTTGTGGGGTGCACGGTCAATCTTAATTCATGCAGTCTATTTGGAAAATAGTTTCTGGACCACACACAGAGGTTGTAGAAACTGCACTCACAGGGATTATCACAAAATATATCTCTTTTATTAGGAAACTAATGTTTCGGCTGCAACAGTAGCGTCACTTGAGGGGGGCGGGCCCTGGTGTGTGATGCTCAGCCGGGCCCCGCCCCCCTCCATTCGGCTGCATTTGGCAGTTTTTTTCAGTGGAGCGTGAGCTGCCGGGGGCTCTGAGGGGGTGCGGGCCCTGGCCCGCTCGCACCCCCTGCTCCCCCGGTAGTTCCGCCACTGGGCTGCAACTCAACTCTGACAAAGGCTGAGTTGCAGCCTAAACGTTAGTTTCCTAATAAAAGGGATATATTTTGTGATTAGCCCTGTGAGTGCGGTTTCTACAATTTTGGATTATATATATATATATATATATATATATATATATATATATATATATATATATTGTAAACCCATCTTGGCCACGCCCCTGTGCCATAGGATATACATCATCAATTTCTTACCATCCACAAGTCCTGAATCTCCTTTGCTAAATGAACAGATACTGGGAATTTCTCTCCATGGCAGTGCTTCTACCTAGTGGGATCCAGGGATTCACCTACAGATGGCCCCACTAGGAACAAATGATTAACCACACCATTGCAGTAAAATAAATTAAACTTTATATAAGAAGAAAAGGCAAAAGGCAAAGTAAAATACACAATGCACCATAAATCCTGCCCTGTGGTACCCATGTGGTCTTCCAACTCCTGCCTCAGTCTTTACTCAGGACACAGACCCACACTCCACTCTTGGTGGACACTAGTGATCAGCCATGGATTCACTGCAAAATTCCCAATTTTTTTTTCATGTAAAATTTGCAGTGAAAAATCACTATAAGACAAAACGCCCATTGACTTTAATGCATTTGGAGAGAGTAAATTTGTTGTGTGTAAAAACGCCCACTGGCTTCAATGCATTTCATGAAATTTCACTGTTTTGCAAATTTTTTGGCAAGGCGAAACAGGACAGATTCACTCATCACTAGTGGACAAACAATCACAATCCCAAAAGCTCTTTACCCCAGGTAGCGCTACCTGGGATACCTTTGGATAGTTTCAGTAGCTCCCACGTAATAGGTTATTGAGCACAATATTTTCACATTCAGGAAAACACATGCTGGGATCCTTCCAATACCTTTACCTCAGACAGATCACTCATCGATGGCTTACACAGAGTGTGTATTGGTAATACCCTTTTCTCAGGCCAAAACTCACTGAGGGCTCCCAAGCCTCTTTCCTTGGAATCCATCTCCAGGCATCTATTACCGGGGTCTTGTTATCCCCAAGCCCACACAGGTCATCACCACCCATGTGGTTTCTTTACATAGTCTGGGGCCTGGTGGTACTAGCAGCCCAGAAGGAATAATCATTCCATTCTCCTTAAAAGTGAAAGTAGACTGAACATGGAGCACATGGCATCTAACTATATGAAGAAGTTATGAAACAGTGACACCTTCTGGTAAAACCAGGAATTTGCCAAGGCACAATGCACAGGGACAAAGGACTCACTCCCCCTGCCTTATCCAATTTAGGTCCAATACTTAGTTGGCCAAGCAGAGGATTTACAGCCATGCAATACTTTTAGGACCATGGGGGAGCTTAACCATATGGTTCCCTACAGATATATTGTAATAGGCATAGAAATGAGGACCTTGCAAGTTTCACGTCCAGCCTGCAGGGGGCAGTGTTAGGAAACAGTAAGACTGATGCCATGTGACTGTGTAAGGAATGCTGGGAAAGAGGAAGCCAGGGCAATAATGCAAGGTGAGCATGCACAGGGAGACAGAGATCCCCTGGGATATAAAGTTGGTAAAGTGCAGGGAAAGCTGCACCAACTGCAGGTTCTACTTATTAAGTCAGTGGGGGTCATTTATTAACACTGGGCAAATTTGCCCATGGGCAGTAACCCATGGCTACCAATCAAATTACTGCATTAATTGTTCTACTTGCAGCTGACTTCAAAAAGCTGATCACTTATTGGTTGCTATAGGTAACTGACCATGGGTAAATTTGCCCAGTGTTGATAAATGAGCCCCAGTGAGTGTCAGTCAGGGAAGGACTTCACCCTTCCTGCAATTAAGGCCCCTTAGGTACCTGTTACAATAGGCCTCACTGTAGCTGTTGCAGATCTAGGGCCCAGTTAGGGACTCAGGGAATTGTCACGTAAGAACCAGAACGTTCATCAGTCTGGCCCCTTCCTTGATCAGAGTAGGTTAGAGACCCAGGTTCTAGTTCCCGTTAGGGTCAGTCACCCTGGCTTAGCTAGTGGCCCAGAAAAGAGCCAACACTAACTACTGGACACTGCAATCTCTGGGAATTCCACATGGATAGTCATTAATGTATTACAAAGCAAATATACTATATTTTAAGGATGATACACCACAGATAGGGTTGCCACCCGTAGCCGGTACAACACCTGCCAGGGATGGGGGCCGGTATTACAAATTTACCGGCAATGTAGCTGCCGGTAATTTGTAATACCATTTACAAAATCCCCTGCCCGCCGTCGGCTTCAAACGGTGGCCCCACCCCTTTTGTGGCGCTACTCCCCATGGCCCCCCCCTTTGCGGCACCCCTCCTCGGCTCCGCCCCTTTTGTCACACCCCACCCTTTCTTTTCCACCCCCCACCATGACCTTTAATTTTTTTTTTAAAAGGTGGCAACCCTAACCACAGATTACCGATAAGTAGGTACCAACATAAAAGGGCCTATTTATCGTGCTGTATAAAACATTGAAGAAAAACATAGAAACCAATCAGCAATTCAATTTCAACAGTTAGAAAACAAAAGCAATGATCTGATTGGTTGCTATGGGCAACATCATCTGTGATGTTTTCTTTTCTTGTTCTACACAAAATGACAAATAGGACCTTAGCCTGTCAAGGCTATATATGGTAAACCACAGGGGGTTAATATATTGTTAATTACCTTATTGCTTTTCTTTGCTTATTGCTTTACTGATATTCATTGTATTTGTTCTTTTATGGTTCTGATTTACATATTCTAGTAAAATAGAGAGTACTGTATTCACTCTCATTAAGTACAAGTGTGTCATCTTTTTCTTTGTACCAGGTTAAAACCCATGCCTTGCCAGGCTACCCACAAGGTAACAGATCATTTGGTACAAACTGGTGGCAGTTGCAGTTACAATACACAGAATTATTTACTACATTGTTTGTGCAATAGAGTTGACCCAGGTCAACTCTACAGGGACTGAAGGGCAGATCCATAAACCAAATCTGAGGCCTGATCCATTTGATGGTATTACTAGGGAGTGGACAGACTGACTTGGACCATTTGAGTTTAATGCTACTATTAATAGATGCGATGAGGCTTAACCTTATGCTACAAGGGAAACTTAAACTTTAAGGCTATAATAAAGGGGAAGTACAGCTGCAAAAGACTGCTTTAAAGCAAGTTTTTAATCCTGACTATGGGATAGAACGGCATAGTCAAGAATTTCTCAATAAAAGACCAGGAAACATTGTTGCAGCATTTGTATTATAGAAAGTGTCAGTTAAAGCTTTCCCTCATTCTATACCAAAGATGCATGATTCACTAGCCCTAGACCAGTTAATTATGTATGTATGTAGTTGAGATTGTTCAAACCTAAAAATGTATCAGATGCCATACAAGAAGCTAGAAACTTTGCAAAGATAAAGTCAAGATCCTGAGCACAAAGTAACAACTCATCTCCAGGTACTGTTCAGCCTGTCACAGGCCGATCTACCTGTGATGTCATGGAGACTATTTACATGTCATGAAATTACAGAAATAAAAGGTCTTTCAGGAAAATTAAAAAATTAAAAGGAATATAAATGGGGGTTACAATAGAAGTACATAAAATGCTGGAACTCTGAGAGATTTGGTCTTACCCAAAATGAGTATAAATGAGTATAAAGCACAATGAAAACACAACCCTCAAGGTCAGTCATTCACTACCAGCTGCCTACAGCTTATAAAAGCCATAAAGCTGAAAGAGGTACTTTCCAAGTTGGAGGTTGTCGTTACTTCTTACAATTTCACATTGGCGGAGTCCATGCCACCTATTTATTAACTGAAGTGTGCAAGTTTCTATTATCCACAAGCAAGTGTGGGACCAGATTGACTCCAGAAACTTGTCATACCATACAAATTGCTGCTAAAGGCGAAAACATGTGTGTTTGGTAAATACGAAACAATTTGCTGATTATGCAAACCTTCAGGTCAGGCTCTAAAATTTCAGAGCAATATGCTAATATCCCCATTTCGCTGACCTGTCTGCAGATACTACGGCTTCGAGAAGGGAATATTATAAGATGACATAAGCACTACGTAACCAGAGAATAGTGTACCACTGGGGCTTCCCGTTGTGTTTGGTGGTTTATAGAAATGGCATACACCATGGGGCAGATTTACTAAGATCAAGTGAAGAATTCAAATGAAAAAAAAATTTAATTTCGAAGTATTTTTTTTGGTACTTCGACCATCAAATGGGTCAAATTCGATTGGTTAAAAAATACTTCAACTTCATACTACGCCACTTTAAACCTACCGAGCTGCAATGTTAGCCTATGGGGACCTTCCCCAGCACTTTTCTAAGCTTTTTTTTTGATTGAATAAAAATCCTTTGATAGATCGCTTAAAATCGTTTGAATCATTCGATCAAAGCACTTGCGCTAAATCCTTTAAATTCGATATTCCAATTCGTATGATTTTACTTCGAGGGTTTATTAACCCTCGAAATTCGACCCTTGATAAATCTGCCCCCATGTATTCCAAAATCCAAAAGAAGCTGCAGCTGCTTTGAGAGAGTTGATTCTGCCCATAGAGGGAACGAAATAAGTAAAAAAAAAATGGACAAATAAACATAAAACAAAGATCTTTGGATGGGTTAATATCTTTATTCCGGAAGGTTAAACTACTTTTAGGTACAATTTTGCATATGTCTGATTGGTTAATTTTTTTATGTGAGAAATTTTGTATTCAGAATGGATAACTGTGGTCAATGTCTTGTTACCTAATAATTAATCAGGATGCAGAAATTGTTGATTGCTTTGCTAATATTTCTATTTAGGATCTCTATTCGGTTATTTATAAAAAATGTTTGTCTTTTCTTTTTTCTTTTTTTGCCATACTCCGCAAAAGGCTGGAAAGTGCAGCGTTTAAGAATAGCTGGATATAATTAGTACTATACTATAAAACTTAACAAGCCCTGAGTGCTGTTGAAAGGTTTTTTGTTTTTCTAGATTTCCTACTTTTTTGTATTTCATTTTTCATATATGACTTTTTATTTTGCTGGACCCCATTATACGTTCATATTAAAGAAATAACGCATATAACACATGAGTTAATAATACTGTGCATACTTCGGTTAATGCAATTAGTATGAGGATCCATATTTCCTCGCTAAATGTCAAAGGGCTTAATAGCCCACAAAAAAGGTAGATTCACAATGGTAAACACTGTATTAAATACAGAAAATTATATCAAAGTGAATCGTTATGCCTAAAATTCTCAACAGGTAAGATTTTCTAATAGTAAAAAAAAAAAAAAAAAGTGTTGAAAAAAACCAAAAATGTATCCCGGACATAAATGTATTATAATAGGTGATTTTAACTTTCCACCAGATCCATATTTTGATAAACATCCAATATCCCTCGGGGGAATACTTATGGCAGTACACCTCTCTAAAGCTTTTTCCAAAACGTTATTGGATTATGATTTATATGATGTCTGGAGATCTTGGCACCCTTCTGAAAGGGATTATCCTTTTTTTCTGTTCCTCACTCTACTTATTCAAAAATATATTTAATTTTAGCAGATAAACAACTTATGCAGCAAATGAAAAAAATTTATATTGGTGTTGCTACGTTGTTTGACCATGTTCCAGTCGGATGCTTTCTTAAAGGAGAACTTAACCCTAAAAATGAATAGGACTAAAAATGCCATGTTCTATATAGTGAACTTATTGCACGAGGCTAAAGTTCCAGCTTGTCAATAGCAGCAATGATCCAGGACTTCAAACTTGTCACAGGGGGTCACCATCTTGGAAAGTGTCTGTGACACTCACATGCTCAGTGGGCTCTGATTGGCTGTTGAGAAGCTAAGCTTAGGGCTCGTCACTAATTATCCAGCAGAAAATGAGCTTCCCTGGCTGTAATATAAGCTGATGCTACAGGTTTGCTGATTATTCAATTCTGATGCTAATTGCACTGGTTTCTGTGCTGCCATCTAGTAATTACGTGTATTAATTACTAATCAGCCTTATATTGTGACATTTCTATTCTATGTGTACTGTATATTGTGAGTGGGTCCCTAAGCTCAGTAAGTGACAGCAGCACAGAGCATGTGCAGTGAATCAGCAGAAAAGAAGATGGGGAGCTACTGGGGCATCTTTGGAGACACAAAAGGGCTAAAGGGCTGTGGTTGCCTTGGGTTGGAACAGAAGCACAAAACATAATGTACAACTTTTATAGCTACTTCTTTAGTTTAACTTTCCTTGTCCTTTAATTTGAAACTGTCACGAACGGCACCCTAAATCCAGAACCCAAGCTAAGGACCCTGGTCTTGGCTCTCACTTCTGCCTATAACCACTGCCTTTCACTTTGGGAGGAGCCCTCAGCTAATCGGATGCCGCCAGGTCTTATTTGAGAGAGGAGCAAAGCTAACGGTTCTGGACAAGCAAAGGGGCACGATCGTCTCACCAGGATACTGGAAGGAAGAACATCACTTGGAAACATAACAACGGGCACTGTGCTGTAACCTGCAATCCCCTTTTATACAGTTTGAATTTTGCGCCATTGCGTGATGACATCATCACGCCGGCGCATAAACCCACCATAGGGGGACAAGGCACAGGAGGAGAATGAGCAATGCAGCGGCCATCCATGCCTAAGGAGTGGCAGTGGACCCCGCTGCCCACTAGACCACCAGGGTGAGTCCTTATAGAAACATACTCCATCATCCTTTTCCTCATGGAGATTAAACAACTCTCTTTTAGCTAATAAAAAACCTTTTGAACTTTTGGTTTCCCTTACCAAATTTTCGATTGTAATGATTCCCCAACAACAGCGAAAGATATTTTATGGTGTTCGTATAAAGCATACATAAGAGGTCATTTGATCTTTATAGCATCTGAAGAGTAAAAGAGTAAGATGGTTAAATTATTAGATCTTAATAACAGTTAAAAGAGGCAAAAAACAACATAAAGCAAATCCGATTGCAGCCTGGTCCCAAAAGTTTCACACGTTAACCCTTTCCCTGCCAGCTATTTTGTCCTAGATGCGAACATCTCCTGCCAAGCAGTTTTTAAATATTTTGCACTCTTTCACTTTAAGGACCTTTCCTGGGGTGGTCTTTTAGTTTACCCAGGAAAACAATATATTGTTTTTTTCAGGACAACCTGAACTTTCAAAATATGCAAGAAATTTGGTGTAATTCTACTTCTGTAAAAAAAAATATAGGCTTCTAAGTGTCTAATAAAATGAAAAAAAAAACATGTTTCACAAAGAACAATCACATATACCAGAAACATCATTTATTTTATGTATGAGAATACAGCCGATTTGGAAAGGTCTATGTCTC
The DNA here is from genome assembly GCF_017654675.1 of Xenopus laevis. Lineage (NCBI taxonomy): Eukaryota > Metazoa > Chordata > Amphibia > Anura > Pipidae > Xenopus > Xenopus laevis. Next base: position 112,361,966 of record NC_054388.1, on the reverse strand, counting down.
CTGAACGCGGCAATACCAAATATATATAGTTTTATGGAGATTTCTCACTTGTATAGATCAAAATCTACAAGCAGTACACAACCAAATTTCCAAAGCACCGCTCCCCAAACGGCATACTTCTGATTTCAAGGCCAAACATTCCAGTAGGTTTACCCTAGAAAGAACAGATTCTAGTGAATCAAAATTGGTCAAAGTCACTGTATGATATTTGTATTAAAAGTTTTACAGATCTCTGTAATAAAGTCTTAGGTTATACAATACAAAAAATAAATAAATAAAAAAGTAATAGAGTGTGACGTAACATTTTATTATGATAATTAAGTGCTAAGGTGTGTAATTATTTTCTTTTAAGTCTTTTCTATGTTCATTGTCTTTCCCCATTCCCCTTTTTTCTTTCTGTACCCTTAGGGAAATTTAAAAATTTAATAAAAAGAGATTTTAAAAAAAAAAAGAAAATGGGTAAATATATCTTTGTACTCCAAACTACCAAGTTGCAATTGTTTCCTAAAGTTATAATGTTTTATAGAAATTGGTGAATTTTTTTGAAAAATGACCTCAAAGCTTCCACTCTACAGCATCATATCTCCCACACATCATTAGGTATCAATGTAAATCACCCCAAATATGAAAGCCTGGGGTCCACTGAACAGTTTGATGCCCAATATGTATAGGTGTACCCAAGCATGTGGTATATAGGGGTCCTAAAATGTAGACACCTCATTTGAGCTATCAGTTCTGTAATTCCAGATACTGCAAAATCAACACATTTACATAGTTTGGGGGGGTCAAAGTTAGAAAAAAGTGAGGGGGGGCAGAGCCAACTGCGAGACATGGCGGAGATGTTTTAGACCAGCTCCCTGTTACATGAGGAGACATTCGGCCTCTAACCCAACTTTGCCAAATCTATCTGCTATCTACAGGTGCTGACCACAGTGGAGAACCAGTGCAGCCGATTCTATGGCTCCTAAAGTAAAGAAACCAACAACCAATGACATGCTCCTCATTTTCCACTCTAGCCAGAAAGACCAAGATGGGGTCCAAGCTGGGGAACAGGTGGAGGGAGAGGAAGCCGAGAATATAACGAAACAAGACTTACACTTGCTCTTCCAGAACATTGATAAAATGGTTAAGGTGGAACATGCTAAAACCACTAAAGAACTTGCAGCGGAAATCACTACCCTGGGCACTTGGGTAGATGATCTAGAGAATCATGTAGATAGCACTGCAGCCTACCTCCATAAAGTTGATAATGACATCACAGCCATTCACTCGCAACTCGAGCATTTGCAGTACGCTCAAGAAGATGCCGAAAACTGCTCCCACAGAAACAATATCCGATAGAGAGGGATACCGGAGACGGTGACGGATCTTAATTCATTACTTACCGACATGTTTCAGGAGGTTTTACCGGACACACAGCCAGAAAGGCTTGAGATGGATAGGGCTCATAGAGCTCTGCAGCCTAAACCAGGTCCGGAGGAACGACCATGAGACGTTATAGTGCGTATGCATTATTACAAGACAAAGGCGGACATCATGCAGGCTGTTAAACCTACAGGTGAACTGGAAGTGGGCCATAAAATCGCTCTGTTCCCAGACATGGCACCTGCGACTTTGGCTAGATGCAGAGAGTTCAGATCGATCATGGAGATCCTGAGACAACATAAGATAGTTTATCGCTGGGGATATCCTTTCTCCTTACAAGCGTCTCATCAAGGCTGCACCTTCACTATCCGAAATCTGCAAGAACAAGACAAGTTTTTACGTGCCTTGCACCTTCCGAATGAGCTACCATCTCCGATTAGACTGAACCGACTGAAACCACCTCAACTACGCCAGAGAGCTGAGTGAACCTCAAATTTCCATGGACGGTAATGTAAAGGTTATACTGGTTAGAAATCTCAATCCCCACATCATCGTCTACCGGGCATACCGAAATGGCAATTGGGCCCTGAAGCTTTGCTTCATTTTTCTTTGCATTTTCTCCTCATGTTAGGAGTTGTAGAAACACCTTTGTCGTCTGAGTAACGACTCCGGAATACCATCACCCGCTGGAGCCCACACGTCTATAGACAGACCCCTAAGGGCATGATAGTGGCCAGACCTACCCTCTCGTAGACTTTCTTTGAGACGGGAGGTCCCCAAGTTGTATTTGAAACGTATTTCATTTTATTTTATATCTGTATTAACTCTTGTTTTCTATGTCATCTTTACTCTATACTCATCCTAACCACCCCCTTCCTACCCCAGTAGGACTCTGGCCCGTTGTAATCGCCACCCCCTTCTTTACCCCACTCCAGCCGTGACACTACCCACGAACCTCCTAAATTGTCACAATCTGATCTTAAAATAGTCACGTTAAACTGTAAAGAACTCAATACTCCAGTTAAACGCAGGATGGCCTGCCATGATCTGTTGGCAACGAGGGCACATATCCTTCTTTTAACTGAAACGCACTTAGTGCGCGAAAAGGAACCTAACTATTGGCATAAAAATATTATGAAGACATTTTTTTCCTCAGCTAAAAATAAAACCAGAGGCGTTGGAGTATTATTAAATCTTTGTATAATGCAAATTTTCGTCCAGTAATGGAAAAATATGATTTATTTACGCAAAGCTGGTTAACAAAAGATTTATCCTGGATAGGTAGAATGGCCACGGTGAAAACTATATTGCTACCGAAGTTACTATACTTGTTTCGGACTATTCCTAAAAATAAGTTTTTCTTTTTACTACTTAAAGTAATATTGACATTTGTTTGGAAACATTTCAAACCAAGGATTGCTACTAATATACTTACAAAAAGTAAATCTCAAGGACTTTAAAAAATATTACAAATCTGTTAATTTAAACTATATACAAAGGATTTTTTCTACTGATTCACTTACAGATTTTAAAGGTATCATACCTAATTTTAACCCATAACCTTGGCTTACAGCTGGTATTCATTCCGTATAAGACAAAGTGCCTAATAATAAACTATATTTTGAAGGACTTCAATCAAAATGGGACATTCCAAATTAATCTTTTTTAACATATTTACAAATAGCAAGCTAGATCAGCTAACTAAGATCTGTAAAATTAAGATCCTATCTTCTCAACAACTGAAAATAACTTTCTTGGTTCGAGCTACTCTTAAAATATCCCAATACTATGCCATATTAAACAATACAGTTCAAGACTTATTGGATCCACAAGTTAAGTGACAGCAGAATATAAGTATTATAATTGATCCACAGGAATGGAATAGCGCATTCAAGTTAATATTGAGTTGAACTAAATCTACAGGACTACTGAAAAAAATCACATAAATTAATGTATCGCTGGTATTATGTACCAGCTAAACTACAAAAGATTTTTCCACTAACAACATCTAAATGGTGCTGGTGTAATTGTGGTCAAGTAGACACGATCTTACATACCTGATGGTCTTGCTCTAAACTGTGCTTATACTGGTCTCAAGTTTTTGATTTATTATCTAAGATTATTACTATTTATTTTCTGCCATGGATTCCATCTATTGCCCTTCTAAATTTAGAATTAGGTCCTTTGAGACCACCGCAAAAAGACTTATTTAGACTACCGATTGCCCAACATTGGAAATCTAAAGAAATTCCCGCAATTTCAGAATTTATGAATTTTACACAATCAACAGAGAAATTGGAATATTATAATGCTAGAAACAATAATTCAATGTATAAACATAAACAAAGTGGACAGCTTGGAATGCTTTCTTTTAAAAAGATCTGGGGTCTGTCTAAATGTACTTGTAGAAAATCAATGTCATATGAATTTATTAATGGCTATATTTTTTTTCCTTTCTTCTTATTTTTCTTTTCTTTTTTTTTTCTTTATGTCTTTTGATTTTGGCCGCACTTTTACCATAGGTTTATCCATATATTTTTTGGTTACACTGTATAATAATTTTACATTTATGATCATGTTTAATAGTGTAATTGTAAAAATTATAAATAGAAGAAACTATATAGCTGACAGATCTTGCACACTGATGGGCCAAAGATTTTTTCCCCAGTCCTCTCCATGTCAATACTCTTCAGGATAGGCCCCTCCCTCTCCTAATTATAGAACCCCCCCATTAATTAAACAATAAATTCTCACCCTTGAGCAGCCCGCCGGCGTCTTTTTTGGGTTCTCTCTTTTCTCCTAGCTCCTTGGAGGAGCTTGTTATTATTTTTGGCCAGAGGTGTAGCAAGGGGCTGCCGACAGCATCCCAGAGACTGAGTTTTGGTCCCACATGACCTTTTCTCTCTCGAGCAGTCAGCCTCATGAAAATGGAAGCATCACTTTATCCTGACTGCTAGTCTCCCTGCCCTTTGCCTAAGACCGGCCTACGCTGGCATCCAGAGGCTGGGTTCCCTGCGCACAATGTTGCCTTTTTAAAGAGAGGATGACGCAGTTAGGCCAGTATAATCCGGTGGATACAGCTTCCCTGGGAACGAGGGAGAGAAGGGAGAAGCGGAGCAGGCCACTTCCACTAATTCCTATGCTGGCAGCCATTACTTTCGGGGCATGTGGAGTTTGGTTAAGCCACTTCCGGGATCACCCGGCTTCCTCTCTGGCCGTGCTGTTTCTCTCTCCCGCGAGTTCATCCAGGGTAGCAAGGAGCACAGTTGGCGCAGGCAGGATGCGATGCAATACAGGGGGTGGAGCTTCCTAAGCATAAAAGGAACCAGGAAGCAGCGTTCAAACTGTTCATGTTGAGTGCTGACACACTGCTCCTGCTCTGCGTTACCATCTGCTCTGGTAGGTAGGGGAACATTGCCCTTTGTATGGGATGCAGGACCTGCTAATACATTGTGCTTTTTCTTATTGTGCTTGGGCAGGTTTTCCCAGTCGCTGGCTTGTTCCAGCCGTCATCCCCAAAAAGACTACACCCCTGGTTGAGGTAAAAATAAATAAATATAAAAATGATGTTAGTTATCATGCAGGGGTTTAAAGGATGCATAAGTCCATGAGGGGATGCTTGTTTAGCAGGTCCCAGGACTTCTAATCTATTCTCTCTTCACCTGACAGTGCTATGAAGCCATTGAGAACGAGAGAAAGATCTAAGGAACAGTCTCTTCCCAGAGAAAAAAATATACAAGCACAAGCTCAATGCTTAGGATGCTCTCAATCACCACACCCAGACAAGAAATTATGCCAAGCATGCCTAAATGCAGTGGCAGGACCATCGGGGGCCCCAATACCGATATTCTGGCTTGGATCAAGGAGATGGTAGCCAAGGAAGTACAGACAGTATCAAGGGATATCGGAGGTTCTTCTCGGAATCTGACCATTCCGGTGGAAGAGGAGTTATGGACAGGTTCAGGTTTGGATTTAGAGACTGAGGACAAAGAGGAGGCACAGGACTCATCTTTCGATTTTACCTTAGTACAACCCCTGATAAAGGCGGTAAGGGTCTCCTTACCCTTGCAACAAGAGGAACAGTCAGCCTCATCCTCTTTTCTACCTAAAAGCAGGGGCTCAGTCCAAGCTTTTCCACTACACCAGGAGGTGTTAGAATTGGTGAGGTCAGAATGGGAGACAGTGTCCAAACGTAGTTCGACTCAATCCCGGTTCAACAAATTATATCCATAAAGGAGGAAGATATCAAGGATATACCGTATATACTCGAGTATAAGCCAACCCGAGTATAAGCCGAGGTACCTAATTTTACCTACGAAAACTGGGAAAACTTTTTGACTCTAGTATAAGCCTAAACCCAACTACAGCCCTGTCTCCCAGCAGTGCACATTCTGCCAAAGCGACCCCCCCAGCGATCAACCGGACTTCTTTGCAAAGTTGATGGTGACAGAGAATTGCCAAACGGATTACTGTGTGCATTGTCCCACTGTCCCACTACCATGTGCAGAGGGTGCTGTGTGATATTGCCATCACTGTTAATCCTTCATATAACCAACAGAGGGCGCTGTGTGATATTGCCATCACTGTTAATCCTTCATATAACCAACAGAGTGCGCTGTGTGATATTGCAGTCACTGTTAATCTTTCATATAACCAACAGAGGACGCACTGTTATTCTTTCATATAACCAACAGATGGCGCTGTGTGATATTGCAGTCACTGTTATTCTTTCATATAACCAACAGAGGGTGCACTGTTATTCTTTCATATAACCAACAGAGGTCATTGTGGGATATTGCAGTCTCTCCCCAAGTGAACTGTTGGTATAGGAATGATTAAAAGTGACTGCAATCTCAGCTACTGCCCGCTGACCAGAGTATAAGCCGAGGTAGACTTTTTCAGCATATTTTGGAAGCTGAAAAACTTGGCTTTTACTCGAGTATATACGGTATCTACTCTCCCTAAGATTGATTCTCCAGTCCTTAATTTATCAAAGAATACAGTTCTGACCATTGAAGATCAACCTTAAGGGACTCAAAGGACAGACGTCTGGAAACAGATCTAAAGAGAGCTTTCCTGGTGGCAGGAGAATCCCTTAAACCAGCAATGGCAGGTTTATCCGTCATTAAAGCTCTGGAAGTCTGGCTATCCAATATTGAGTCAGCACTGAGAGAAGGACGGGAGAGGACGGAAATCATTGACGGTTTGAAGGAACTCAAGTTGGGATCATCATTCCTAATGAATGCCTTAGTTGACCAGATTCGCCTCTCTTCTCGAGCCCTCTCTCTCTCTCAGTCTCAGCAAGGAGAGCCCTATGGCTTAGATCCTGGGAAGCCGATAAAGCCTCTAAACTGGCTCTATGCTCCTTACCTTTGCAAGGCCAATTATTATTTGGTAAGAAAATGGAGGATCATATCTCGAAGGCCTCAGGAGACAAGAGTCAGCTTTTGCCACAAAAGAAAAGAAGGAGATATTCTAATAAGCAGTCGGCCAGGGGAAGAGGTTTGTTCAGAGCCAGATCTTCATGATATGATCAAAGGTCATTTCGTTCCAGAACGGATACTTCGAGATCAAGCAATTGGAGAGGGGGACAGTCAGGATTTTTCAGAATGGCCAGAGGCAAGGTCCCTAGCAATCCCAGGAAACAGTTCTGAAGGTGGTGCTCCCCAGGGGCAAGCAGTAGGAGTAAGATTGATACTGTTTCGAACCCCTTGGAAAAGTCTATCGAAGGCCAGTGGATCCTGAGCATTATCTGAGAAGGGTACAGCCTAGAGTTCAAATACCTTCCGACTCCGTTCCTTCAACTTTCACCTCTTCTCGCTTGCCCCATAAAAAGGGCAGCTCTTCTGGAGTGTCTGACAACCTTGAGGACTCAAGGGGTTGTATCACTAGTTCCAAGAGAAGAATGGGGCCAGGGGAACAATTCAATCTTCTTCATAGTTCAAAAACACGCAGGAGCCTGGCGGCCGATCCTAGATCTAAACAGGGTCAATCAAGCTCTGAGGGTGCAGCGATTCAGAATGGAGTCTCTAGATTCAGTCAAAGGAGCAATCACACCGGAAGATTGGATGTGTTCTCTGGATATCAGAGATGCATATCACCACATACCAGTCCACAAGGAGTATCAGCAGTTCTTGCGATTCAAAGTCGACAAAGACCATTTTAAATTTTGCTGTTTACCTTTTGGCCTATCCACTGCTCCAAGAATATTCTTGAAGGTTATGGTGACCTTAGTAGCCCAACTGAGATGGCAGGGCATTCGAGTTTTTCATTATCTGGACAATCTCATAATTCTAGCCTCATCCCAAGCTCAATTCATCAGCCACAGAGATCGAACAATGAACTTCCTCAAGTCTCATGGTTGGACCCTGAATTTACAGAAGAGTCAACTTCGGCAATATCAGACACTACAATATTTGGGAGCGATCATAGACTGCAGGAAAGGAACAATTGCCTTGTCCAAGGAGAGACAAGAGTCTCTAAGGATGGCTGTCAACTCAATTCAGGGTTACTCCAGGATATCGGCAGAGATTTGTCTGAGTATGGTAGGGAAGATGTCTTCCACAATAGAGCTCGTCCCTTGGGCTCATTGGAGAATGAGACAATTACAGTTTGTGTTCATCCAGCAGTGGGATGGCTGGAGCAAAGATCAGGAGATCGAGATATTCCCTTCACTAATCCAGGATGTAAATTGGTGGCTAGTACCCTGTCTCAGGGGTCCGACCTGTTTCCAGGAGCTTGGACGATAATATCCACAGATGCTTCAGGATGGGGAGCTCAGCTAGGTTTCCAAGTAGCTCAAGGATTATGGCCAGCTCATTGGTCAGAAGAGCCATCAAACGTCTTGGAGCTAAGGACTATTCTTCAAGCTTGCCTGCACTTTCAAGATCAGCTCAGAGGCACAAGACTAAAGATAAGATGCAACAACATTACAGTGGTGTCATATATCAGGAGACAAGGGGGAGCAAGAAGTTCATCGCTACTGGCAGAGGTGGAACCAATCTTTTTCTGTGCAGAATCAACATTGGTGGATCTCACAGCTGTGTATCTTCCAGGAAAATTGAATGTAGCCGCAGACTTCCTCAGCAGGTTCACAGTAGGAAGACACAATTTGTGCCTCAACCAGAAAATCTTCAGAACCCTCGTCCGGATTTGGGGACAACTGGTCATAGATCTAATGGCTTCATCCAGCAATACCAAATGTCCTCTCTTCTTCTCGAGGGAGCCGGATCCAGGGGCTCTAGCAGTGGATGCACTGACTCAGAAGTGGACTCACCGTTAATGCTATATCTTTCCTCCTCTACCTCTGATTCAGACAGTGCTTCAGAAGATCAAGCAGGACCAAGCAGAGGTAATATGCATTGCTCCAGCTAGGCCAAGGAGACCGTGGTTCTCGGATCTACTCAAACTGTCAAGAAATCGACCATGGAAACTTCCTGTTTCAAGTGATTTACTGGTCCAGGGTCCATTCACCCATCCAGACCCAGGGTCACATCGATTTCCGGGGTGAGATGGTCTCAACATCTATTGGTCTCAAGATTTTTCAAAGCAGCAATCAGGATCTTACCAGTCAAAAGATCAAGGTTTCCTCCTTGGGATCTTCCTAGAGTCCTCAAGATGTTGTCTTCTCCTCCATATAACTCCACTGAGGCTCTTTCGTTATGGCAGCTGACAGTCAAGGTGGTCTTTCTAGTAGCCATCACTTCAGCAAAAAGAGTTGGCGAATTGCAGGCTCTTAGCTTTTCTCAAGACAGTCCAACCTTCTTACCTTCTTGAGGTTCATTTCAGCATTTAAACCATAGGTAGTTTTGTCCTTTCACCTCAAAGATGAATTGGTCCTACCAGCCTTTCCTGAAGAACCAGGGTCTTCCGAGCTACAAGCACTAGATGTAGCAGAAAATATCTGAGCCTACTGCAAAAAAAAACGAGTCTATCAGAAACTCAGATAGACTCTTCATTATTCCATTTGGCTCAAGAAAGGGTAATGCAGCTTCTTCCCGATCCATTTCCAGTTGGATCAGATGGATAATTAGGAAGGCCTACTCTTCTTCGGATCTCCCAGAACCATCCAATCTCAAAGCTCACTCAACCAGGGGCCAAGCAGCATCCTGGGCGGCCGAAGCAGGGGATCCTGATTTTAGAGCAGCATCCTGTTCCACTCCAAGCACCTTCATTTCCCATTATAAGCTGGATGTGGCATCCTCAGAACATTCTCTCTTTGGTTCAAGGATTCTTAAATCTGCTTCTTCTATGAATTAAATTTTTTTTGCATGAATTATGTCTGAAGGAATATCATTTTCCCACCCGGGAAACTTAACTTGCTACGTCCCGAAGAGTATGGACATGGAGAAGACTGGGGAAAAGGGAAAATTCTATCATACTTACCGTAATTTTCCTTTCCTGGTCCTCTCCATGTTAAGGTTTCCCAACCCGCAATGTTTTGATGATGTTAGAACTTGTAACTAGACGCCGGCGGGCTGCTCAAGGGTGAATATTTATTTTTTAATTAATGGGTGGGTTCTATAATTAGGAGAGGGAGGGGCCTATCCTGAAAAGTATTGACATGGAGAGGACCAGGAAAGGAAAATTACGGTAAGCATGATAGAATTTTCCCTTTTCCTGATATCTTCAGATGATAGAGTTCAGATTCATTGCATGGTTGTTGATAAAAACACAGTTTTATCACCCAAAAGTGAAGTAATTCCTGGAAAAGTAGAAGGCCATTAATTCTCTGGGCAGGAGGTTTTCCTAGAACTTGTTTGTAATGACAATTTACGGACGCAGGCATCAAAACGTCCGCTAACGTGAACGTGCTTCATATAGGGAAAAAATGGATCAGCGCCTTTGGCAACGGAGTCGAACTCACCAGAAACAAAAAGAAGGGGAGAAAAAAAAAAAGGAGAGAATCGACATATAGTGTAATATTTTTGGAAATATTCATTTTACACCAGATGCTTATGTGAAAAATTTCTATTTTATTGTGTTTGTTCCCCTTTTTCCAAAAATTCCTTTTATTTTAGTCCTCCATTTCGGGGGCTGTGCCTAATATTTAATTTTCAGCATGCATGTGCGTCTTTCACCAACAAATAGTTAAAGTGCCTACTTACAAGACTTTTATTTTTTCAACCACGTATAGTAGTGTTTTCCTTTCCCTTTACGACAAATTTCTGTGCCTTTCACCAAACAACGGCTAAAGTGCCTACTTACAAAACCTTGGTATATGGCTCGCATGTAGTATTATTTTACGACCCTTTCTTCTTTTCTCAGTTCCTCCAATCAATCCCACATGGAATAGAGACGTATATTGTGTAATACGTTTTAATAAATGTTTAAAAACTTTCATAAAAAAATTTTGCACTCACATTTTAATCAGGTTTCACAAGCATTTCTATAAAATCAGCTGTCCTTTGCAGGTTGCCCAGATCTTTCCGGGGTAGGAATAAAAAAGCCGGCTTTTCCTATCCCTCGTGGTTGCGTTCCTGCTGGTCAGCGTCCTGTCCCCTACTGCCTGACGCGTTTCGCTGGTCCAATCAGCTTCCTCAGAGGCATGGGGATATCCGTTGCATAATTTCCTTAAAAAGCCGATCCTCGGCTGGTTACCTTGGTTACCGTTCTATTTCCTACCGCGGTGCGTTCCACATGCGGTCCAAACCTCTCTCCAGTGTTTCTTCGTGGTTCGTTTCCATGTCGAAGTTTTCTAGGCAACCGCTACTTTATCTGCATACACAGTCTCTACTATCACTTCCTATCGTCTACACGGTACTTTCTAAATCCTACTTTTATCTAAAGATTCATCCTATCTGTATATCTGGTTCTCTAGCCATCCTAACTTTTTCTTTAGCGCTAGTATGGTGTGCCTCGACTTCTCCTTTCTATTTTTATTCTATTTAAGCGATCCCCTCCATTTATAGGTCCTAATTTGTTTTTTAGTTCTTTATTTATTAACCATTTGATTCAAAGTGTTATTATTTTCATGTTCCCCTGATTTTGTCCTATCAATTTTATTTTTTTGTGTTTACGTGTTTTTCTTTTCATTATTTCCATTAAATTATTTGTTATTCACTATTTCAGGTGTTTAATTTTGTGTTCACTCTTTCCCTTATGGTGTATCAATCAATTATTATATGTTTTTATTTTACTATTTTCTAACATTTATTTCTTTTAGCTTCTGTGCTTTCTACATGTGTCATCATATTAAAGTGAAATATAAATGAATTTGAATACTAAATCCATGTGTTCTTTTGTGAATAAGAATCTCTTACTCTATGAATTTTGTATTATTTACTTAACGTGTGTCAGTGAAATTACTTTGATTACAAAAAAGCCTGCAAATTCATATCCAAATTTAATCCTTGAGGTTTTAAGGTCTGCATATCAAATATCCATTTACTTTCCTCTTGCAACGTTCTTTTAACCCTATCACCCCCTCTCCAATTTCCTTCCACCTCTTTTATGCCTGTCTTGCTACAAGTTCCCTTGGCAGACTTATCACAAACTAAATGTCTAACTGAGCACTTCCCCCAGTAGACTTATCAAATATAGGGGTGGAAATAAAACACACACACATTGATCATCATTAAACCAGAATAATATATTGTAAGAAAAGTAATACAATACCGATTGAAGACAACGCAACGTCTAGCCGAGCTTCCCTTGGCAGACTTCTGAGAGGAACATCAGCTGGGGGACCCCGGGCCCAAATCAAATACAGCGACTCCAGAGCACATCAATCGGCCAATGGTCCTTACAAGACCAATTATTCTACACAACACGTCTGCTTGTAGATGAAGTCCCGAAGCCCCCCCAGCTGAGCTCCTTTTTATATTGGTACAATAACAAAGTAATAGATCATTACACATAGACATATAAAATAATAATAATGGCTACATGCCCAGGACATGGCCATGAGAATGACCATGAAAATGGAAATAACTATGTGAATGAAAATAATTGCTGTATATAATTGCTGTGTATTTTGATTATAACTATGTGAATAAGATATGAGCTTCCTCCTTAATAAACATATTTATATGTTTATGAGTCTATTACCTTAACTCCTACTATTCCCTGTTCTCCTGCTAATAACTGAATAACTCAACTCCAGTTGTTCCCTGGTCTCCTATTAATACTACTCCGGTTGTTCCTTGGTCTCCTGCTAATATCCGTACATCCATTTTACAACTAAGGAGCCATATTGAATGCACTTGATCACACTCACATTCATACATGGCCTGCCATGTCACATTTGTATCACATTCGACCCTTGATCAATTGCATTCAATAGAATCTCACACGACCCTCGGTTGTTTGCAATACAAGCGAGAGACTTCACAACATATGAAAATCAATGATATCAATATTGGATATACTACCAAATTATATTTCTTACTTTCCTACTATCGAAGATTATGGTAACTTTAACTATACCACTAAATAATTGGGTTATATAGTATACCTATAAGTATATACTTAAAAAGTTATACTTTTTTGTTGCTTTGGGGTACACATAGATATTAGTGAGGGTAAGCATTGAATTATGATCAGACAAAATATCACAACCAAAACTACTTCTATAACTGTTTGAACCCAACCTCCCTCATCAGGGATCCAACTAGTAAGCCAGTCCCACCAACCTTCATCCTTATGTTCAGTGATGTTAGTGACTAAACTATGTAGAATACCTAATTGTTGGTTAATGGCATGAGAATGGTCAGAAAGGTTAAAACAACACATACCTTTAAAATATTGACAACCATGGTTATGCTTAAAAAGTAAATAATCAAGGGCAGCCCTATTTTGTAGTACTGCATTTCTAATATCTCCAAAATCTGCTAAGAGACTAGTAATAGCTTTACTGGTAGCATTTATACTCTTGACCATAATACAAGCAATCTTATTAATTTGACGGCCTTGATACAGTATATGGTCAACGCAGGTATTGTAACCAGTGAAGCACCTAAAGCTATAATTTCTGATTTATCAAACAAATGTAAGTCTGATTCACAATCAGATGGGAGTTGCTCATACGATGTCTTTCTTTTATAGCGATGTATGGTCTCATCTTGTAATATATGGCTTGTAGGGATAGTTAAACTAAGCAGCAAAAGACAGGTTTAGATATTAAATCGGAGCTCACCCTTCTTGTGCAGCGTCTCTACCTTCAGTCGCAGCTCTCGCGGGATCCTCCTCACCTCGTTGAGGAGGTAACTTTAGTGCACAGATTCACCCCGTTTCACGGCGCAGAGCGAAGGAATCACAGGAGACGGTATTGCTCAATTATCTTGCGGCTTTATTTGGCACATTTAGTGAGTTTCTAGCAGTGGGTTGGTGTGGAAAACCTACGCGTTTCGTGCCCTCTTCCCAGGCACTTTGTCAGGGTCTAGTGTGAGTCACGTGTTCAGGGCTTTAAATAGGCTAATTATTAAGTGTCAATCAATTACATTGAATACTCCATATAAAAAACTGTGAATTGTTGTTTCAATTGTTCATAAAAAGTGATAAAACATTGTGCAATATCTTATATATATTTTAAATGATTTAAAAAATAATTTAAAAGTAATTATGAACATTATAACCTTGCGTGTAGTGATTACAAAAAATCGTTTGTGACACTCCTTAATTAAAATACATCTGTTTTTAATCCTTTCAATACTTACATCCAACTGATTTAACATCACATTCTCTGTTGAGTCCACCACCAAAGGGACTCAACAGAGAATGTGATGTTAAATCAGTTGTAGATTGAAATATTAACTGACTCCCCATTAGCAAATTAATCTGATTTTTATAAGCACGTTAGAATATGAGCAATTAACCAGAGAGAATTTATGGATTGTAATGAGCCCTGTATAAACAAGTAAGTAACGGTTATAAAAACAATTGGATAATACCAAGGAACAAATAATAGTATAGTTCTTCACATAAGGTGAGGTAAATAATATCAGGGATATTCTTTATACACTGTTTAAAATATACAAAATATACACATTAATAGTATATAATTAAATAATACCTTGAGAGTAAAAAATGAAATATAGTAATATCTAAACGAATGAAAATTATAGATGGTGTATTATTATTATATACATATATTTTTTTTTTTAATAAAGCATCCAGTCAGCCAACAGTTATTTTTCAATAAGTGAAATAAATGAAATCTACTAAATTAACTGTTGGATGTAAGTATTGAAAGGATTAAAAACAGATGTATTTTAATTAAGGAGTGTCACAAATGATTTTTTGTAATCACTACACGCAAGGTTATAATGTTCATAATTACTTTTTAAATTATTTTTTAAATCATTTAAAATATATATAAGATATTGCACAATGTTTCATCACTTTTTATGAACAATTGAAACAACAATTCACAGTTTTTTATATGGAGTATTCAATGTAATTGATTGACACTTAATAATTAGCCTATTTAAAGCCCTGAACACGTGACTCACACTAGACCCTGACGAAGTGCCTGGGAAGAGGGCACGAAACGCGTAGGTTTTCCACACCAACCCACTGCTAGAAACTCACTAGATGTGCCAAATAAAGCCTCAAGATAATTGAGCAATACCGTCTCCTGTGATTCCTTCGCTCTGCGCCGTGAAACGGGGTGAATCTGTGCACTATAGTTAAACTAAGTCTGGTAAGTGCACAAGGCCCCCCAGAAATATTGGCTGGAATATAAGTAAAGGAAATGTTTCCACAAGAAAAGAACCATCCTTTTGGCAATGGGACATGCCTATCTAGACTGGGAGAGAGGATTGTATGATTACACAACATATTAGTAGTAATATTATTACATTCCTTCATAGTTCTAGAACATACTGGTGGTTTGGGTCTTTTAGTATCAATCTTTGCCTGAATACATGCAGGAATCTTTTCACTATCACAAGTCATATTATAATACACATCTGCTGCAGTTATATGGTGAGTGATCAAAGAAATAAAACTTTTTTTCATTTTTCTTGTAGCATTCTGATCTGCAACATATGCATATAAGAATTTGACAAACCCGACCTCCATTTCCTGGAGCAAAGATTGGGTAGGGCCACAAGATAGTTGATTGTCCTGGGAATCCAACTACCATTTTGGGAAAGAGTTTTTCAGTCCTCATAAGTAAGATTTCTTTTTCCTTTAATGTTGATCTATAAAGAGATACAGTTTATTATTCTCGTAAATAACATTTTTCTATTGGGACATAATCCCATTTCTCTTGACCTGGTCTGATTACTAATACAACATTATCTTTTCCTGCTGCAATTACTTCAGCAGGTTCTGGTTGTTTATTTGGGTGCTGTATCCAAATTTCTTCTACGTCCCTCCATGTCAGTACACATGGGGCATTGCCCCTCCCAGACCTGGAGGTAGGACCTATAACATAGCCAATCAAAATGAATCATGACCTATAAGACCACATGACTTCCTCCTCACCACAGTTATTTTTTGTCCTACTGGACAGGGAGGTAGGATCTCCCTCCTCACTTTTTATTTTTTGTTGAATTTTGAGAGAAATCAAACACAGTTTTTGTTTTTCTTTTGCATTTTCTTTTTGTTTATTTATTTATTTTTTACCTCTGTGTAGACACAGAGGGATGATTCCCAGGTAATGGAGAAGATTTTACCTGATGCCTCAAGACGCATAATCTGTAAATTATTGCTTATTGGGAAGAAGTGCAGGTGTGGGCATATCCATGGTCCTAGCCCTGTGCTAAAATAGCCCCCCTGCTATATGCCCAGCGAGGCACAAGATTCAATCTAGTGCTTTTTGGGAAGAGACACAGTTGTGGGCTTCCCACATTATTACCTATGAGCCTTTTGTTTTTTCTTCTGTATTTTTATTTATTTATTTATTTATTTATTTTTGCTTATTTTTTACCTTACCTGATGCCTCAAGACGCATAATCTGTAAATTATCGCTTATTGGGAAGAAGTGCAGGTATGGGCATACCCATGGTCCTAGCCCTGTGCTAAAACAGCCCCCCTGCTATATGCCCAGCGAGGCACAAGATTCAATCTAGTGCTTTTTTGGGAACAGACACAGGTGTGGGCTTCCCACATTATTACCTGTGAGCTTTTTGGACTCCCCTTTTCTTTTGAGTTATGTGAGACTTTACAGAACTCTACAGAACTTCTGCAAAAGGGCCGTGGGTATGCATATGGGCTAGTTATAACTGCCTGAAGCTGGTGAGTATGATTCTTCATTATCTACTGTGTGTAGTGCACTGGGAAGTCTGCATGCTAATTAGCTAATTATGTCCCTCAGCTGAGAGCTATTGGGGCTTTGGCTGGAGTTTCCATCCAGCTAATTAGCCACTCTGATAAGGTGCAGGTGTGCCTTCGCCCCATTTTGCTATTGCTGTTTAATATTTGAAGCCTTGTATGGGTGAACCTGCATCCTCTGTGCAGACACAGAAGTTATATTGGCACCTCCAGGAAGGACTAGAGGTTGCACTGCTCAAGCAGTATGGCACCTCCTTCCTTCTTATGAGTCTGCTCTTAACAAGCAGTGTTCCACCTGTCTGGATATTCCTGCTGACAAGCCTGAGCTATCTGGTAAGGTGCCTGTGTTCCCCTGACTTCTTGTATTATCTGAAGTCTTATGTTGTGAGCTGGCGTCCTCTGTGCAAAATACAGTATTGGCTCTTGCTACACTTTTAAGTACTGGCTGGTGAATCCCTCTGCCTAAGCAGTGTGGAACCTGAATCCAGAGATTTTGATTTCTCGGTATCCATTGTGTATTTGAAACATTAATTTCACTGGGAAGTCTGCATGTTAATATGCTTAATATGTCCCTCAGCTGAAAGCTATCAGGGCTTTGGCTGGAGTTTCCATCAAGCTAACTAGTCACTATCTGGTAAGGTGCAGTTGTTCCTTTGGCCCCTTTGCTATTGCTGTTTAATATTTTAAGTTTTGTATGGGTGAACCTGCATCCTCTTGGCTGACACAGTGGTTATATTGGCTCATGTGCTCAAGCAGTATGGCACCTCCTTCCTTTCTTATGAGTCTGTTCTTAACAAGCAGTGTTCCACTGGACTGGATATTCCTGCTGACAAGTCTGAGCTATCTGGTAAGCTGCCTGTGTTCCTTCTTATATTATATGAAGTCGTATGTTGTGAGCTGGAGTCCTCTGTGCAAAATGCAGTTACACAAGGTACTAAGTCTGCATGTTAATAAGCTAATTATGTCCCTCTGCTGAAACCTATTCGAGTTCTAGCTGAAGTTTCCAACCTGCAGACTTTTCATTGCTATCAGGTAATGTGCAGATACTCCTCAGTTTGCTTCTGTTGTTTCTATTGTCCTCTGTGCAGACACAGAGGTTATATTTGCCTTTTATTACACTGGGTGCTTGCAGGGTTGGCTGGAGGCTTGCACTGCTGAAGCAGTATGGTAGCCCCTTCCTTACATTGAGTCTGCTCAGTGCTGTAACCTGATGTCATGGGGCCCCACAGCAAATTCATTTTAGGGCCCCTAACATATCCAGAGGTTGTGCTTTTTTACCAATACGTATTGAAATTGCTCTTTATTTGGGCCTCATGGGTCCCTATACCTTTTGGGCCCACCTGCAGCCGCAGGGTCTGCTTCCTCTTTAGTTACGCCCCTGAGTCTGCTCCTTAGAAGCAGTCTGCCACCAAGGATCTGTCTGGATTATTCCTACTGTCTAGCGCATATTATCTGGTTAGGTGCCTGTATTCCTCTGACTTCTTGTATAGTTGTCATCTGAGGTCTTAGGTTTGTGAGCCCGAGTTCTCTGCGCAGACACAGTAGGTAAGTGTGCTCTTATTACACCTGGTATTTCCAGGACCGGCTAGGGGTTTGTTCTGCTGTAGCAGCATTGTACCCCATTTTTTCCTATGATGTTTCCACACTTAACAGGCAGTGTTCCAAGTTATATGGTGTCTTTTTGTGTGATATAGGCCTTCTCTTAGATATTCTATTCCCATCTGGTGGCTTTTGTTGGGAGCTCAGTTGTAGTTATACTACATCTACTGAGTTTTTGTGACTGTAGGTTTCCCTTCTTTAATTGTTGGTAGATTAAAGGGCACTTACTGTTATGTCTATTGGCACCTTAACAGGCTTGAAGCCAGCTTGTCTATGGCCCTTTGTGTGGCCTCGGGCATCTCGCCAGGGAGCTGGGTTTGTGTGGCCTCTGGCTTTCATTATGGCCCTTGGCTTGGGTTAGAGCCCTTGTTTTGGTCCATGGCTTTTTACCATGGTCCTCGGCTCATGGTTCTGCTGGCCTTTTACAAGGGCCCTTGTTCTGCTGGCCTGTTGCATGAGCCTTTGGCTCATGTTGTCTTTTACCCTTGGCACATTTGTTTGGTTGTCCTTTTACCTGGGTTATTATGGCTGCGGGCCTGTTTTCATGGCCCTTAACTTAGGTGCTTGCTTGCCTTTTACCAGGGTTCTTGGGCTGTTGGCCTTTTCTGTGGCCCCTGGCTAAGGTGGCCGCTAGTTTTTATTATAGTCCTTGTGGGCTTGTGGCTGGCAGTCTTGGCTGTGACCTATGGTGCATAGGTCACCAGCCAGGCTGTGGCTGCTGAGGTGAGGCATGGTTACTATTCTTGCTGTGGCCCTTGGTGGGCATGTCTGTTTGCCTTGCAGCAATCATTGGCAGGACAACAGCCATTGGTTTTGTCTTGTCTGCAATCCTTGCAGGTATGGTTCTGGTTACACCAGCAGTAGGCATGATTGACTATTTGGTTGGATCTAGCATGGGTTGTACCATCAGCTGGTGTTTGCTCTGAGTTTCACAGCCCATAGCTAATTTTGTTGCCGATTGGTATTCAGCAGCTGATGTTGGTCATATGTTGGCTTACAACTACCTTTTCTTCTGCCTTACATGCATTGTTTTTGGTCTTGTATGCCACTGCTTATTATCAATAAGGCTGGCTTGTGGACCAGGGTTTTGCAAGTTCAACAACTGACGTGCTCCGTTGTTGCATGTATGGAAATTGACTTTTGTGTCAGGTGCCAGTGCAGTTGGTTACCTTGTCCCTAAGGGTGGCATTCACAATAGCTGACTTATTTACTATTGCTTGTGTATTCGAATTCCACTCTGGTTTTTTGCAAACACTTCAGCTGACGGGCATCTTGGCCTGCTAGTGTGACAATGGCCTTGCACATCTATGTTGGAATACATAATAGCTGGCTGGTCCACCACTGGTTGCATGTATGGTGGCTGGCTCTCTGCCAGTGAATTGTGCATCATTGCTGGTTGGTACCAGTTTTTGTAGGCTATAAGCTTCTGGCATGCCTGATTTTGGATTGTGATCCCAGCTGTTGGCTGGTTCAGTAGCTTCTATGTATGGTCACAGGTTTGGTTCAGTTTTTGCATAAACTGTAGCATTGTTCAGCTTGAGCTGTAGTGGCCTCGGCTTTTGTGGGTGTTTTCTAGAACTGTAATTGGCTTGGGTCCCATTGCTTGCTTGTGTAGCAGTTGGCTGGGGCAACAGCATAGCTTACGGGTAGATGGCTTTAAGTCCCATTGGTTGGTTCAGCAGCTTATCCTTGTGCTGTTGTATACCCAGTTTAGATTTGGTGGTTGGTGGAGCTACTGGGCTGTACCAGCATGGCTCTACAATGGTTACAATGATATGCTGATTTATGATAGACCAGAGTTGGTGTTCATTTAGTTAAGTCTTCATTAGGTATTATTAGCATGGAGTTAGTGGATCTTGGACTGATCTCTGGTGTAGAGGTGACTCCGGTCAACACTGGTTTGAGCTGCTTCCATTAAGATGCAGGACCAGGCTAATGTGGGCCAAGTCTTTTTAGGGCCACTTGCTATTGCTGAGGATCGTGTATTTCTCCAGCACTGGTGATAGATGCATTCAAGTTGTGTTTAGTTTCTGATCTGATTGATTTCCTGGTGGTTTCTAGGGTGTTTTAGTTCTGAGATGGCTATTGCCATCATTCTGGTTCTGTCCTAGGCACCTTTTTTGTTTTAACAGTTGCAGGATTTTTGTTCTTCCCCAGGTGGGGTTTTGTCAGATAAACATATTGCAGGTATCCCTCTAGTCACTGAGGGAACCTTTTTAAACAGAATATGTTTATTCTTAATCTGCAATGCTTGATCCTCAAGTACCGGTCTCTGTAATTTTGTGGTTGATTTTGTAGCTCTTGTTAATCGTTTACCATGTCCTAGGACATGTTCTTGTGCCTTTTATCTACCCTTTTCAGGAGATATACATTTATCAGCTCCCTTGTTGGATGGATGTGATGCTGGCCTTTTCTCAGGGCCTCCTTAGCATCCGTTTGGTTTTTGCATTATGTTGGTTATTCCCACCCCTTGTTTTCGGTGCATGGCTTGGTAGATCCCATGTGTACTGACATGGAGGGACTTAGAAGAAATAGAGAATTTTACTTACCTACTTGACGTAAATTCCTTTTCTTCTAGTCCCGACATGTCAGTACAGGGTTTCCCATCCCAATTATTTATTTTGGTTACTGTACTGCTATGGCAAAAGTATAACTGTGGTGAGGAGGAGGTCATGTGGTCTTATAGGTCATGATTCATTTTGATTGGCTATGTTATAGGTCCTACCTCCAGGTCTGGGAGGAGCAATGCCCCATGTGTACTGACATGTCGGGACTAGAAGAAAAGGAATTTACGTCAAGTAGGTAAGTAAAATTCTCTATATTCAAAATGCTAATTTTTCCAAAAATTGCGTTTCCTATTCTGAACCTTCCGTTATTGCTAAAACATCTTGATGTGCAGAAGTTAGACCGAATCCTTAGAAATTTTATTTGGCATAACAAAAAACCTAAAATTTCTTTATCTAAACTTAGAAAACCTAAAGGTTTAGGAGGGCTTAATGTCCCAGACTTAAGAAAGTTTAATATTGCTGCTAATACTAGATATATTGTGGAATGGTTGTCGGGTACTGAGAAATTTACTAATCTGAATCTGGAACTATTTTTGGACTCAAAAGAACATATTATATCTTCTTTACATAAAAACTGGTCTGAGCAACATATAGATATTAAGAGAAATCCAATTTTTAGGGATACAACCAGTACATGGAAAATTCTATGTAAACAGAATAATCTAAACTTCAATGTCTCACCTTTTTTATCTCCTTTCTTTCTGAAGGGGTTTCCCATAAAGCAAAGAAATCAATTTTCTTACAAATGAAGAAAATTTGGCATTTCTCAAATTACTCGCATTTTAGATCCTATTTTGGGAGACCCACTCCCTTGGAAAATGTTTAAGGAAAAGTATAGTCTTTCTGAGAAGGAAAGGCTCAGTTATTTGCAGATTAGACAAGGCTTTCAATTAATTGATGATAGAACAAAAACACAGCTACGTCATCATCAGTTTTATAAAGGTTTATTATAGTTGGTTGAAGACATTAAACTAAATAATATTTCATGGATCTCATTACATCTTTTAAAGTCAGTTTCCAAGGATATGGATCCACTAGAGAACTCGAGTAAAAAATGGTCTTCATTTTTGGGAACTAATGTTTCTTCCAGGGAACTTCTGCACTCTTTCCAAAATTTTAGAAAGAATATATGTTCTGAGTCTTGGAGAGACCAGCATTTCCGGCTCATTCATTTAGGTTATGGCTTATTGTTCCAAAACTGTGATGGCTCACAGAAGATTTCTTTTTGCCCAAAATGTAAAGAGCAGAATGTTGATTTCTTTCATTATATCTGGGATTGTCCGTTTATTAGAAACCTATGGGAAAAAATAAAAGGTTTTATTAAAAAATCGATTAATTTAGATGTTTCTTTAAATCCTCAATATGCTCTAGTAGATGTGAAAGACTTTTTTCAGGTATCTTACAATGGTTCTTCTATTAATATCTCAGATGAAATATTATCTTTTTGTTGGTTAGTTATGGCAGCTACTCGGAAATCTATATTCTTGTACTGGATAAAAGAGAACCCCCCTTCTTTGAAGGACGTGCTGTCTTATCTATTTAACTTATGTATTCAAGAGGTAATTAGATTTAGAATGGATGATCTTCTCCAAAGAAATAGAATAAGGAATAGATGGTCTCTTTATATCTCATCTTTAGAGGCTGATAAGAGGTCATTTATCCTTAATCTTATGGGACAAGATTTATGCTAATGATACGTTAAAAGAGATATTTAATGCCTTCATTCACAGAAATGTTTCTCCATGTATTTTTGCATTGTCAGATTTTAATTTGTAAGGAGAGAATATCAGGTCTATTTATCTAACTTAATTTTATTTTACTTTATTATTATTATTCTAATATTTTACTATTTTATGTTACTTGTATTTCCCCTTTTTCTTTATTTATTTAGTTTTCTTTCATGTCAAATGTTTTTACCGTTATGCTTATGAATATTTCTTTTGCTCCTTGTTGAAACACTGTATGTTTATCATATTGTCATATTCTTGTATTTTATTGAAAATCTCAATAAAAAGAATTTCAAAAGAAAAAAGATAAGCCGTTTTGATGCAATTAACAATCCATCTACTTATTGTGGATGTAGCTGCTGGTTCACCTCTTCTATTACCTGAGGTAATAATGAATAGCTTATCTGATTTTCTCCAAGACTTAGTCCTATTTAAATAAATCGATAAGCTTTAAGCTTAATTTTTTTTTTTTTTTTAAATATGTCTCACCTCCTGACACTATGGGCCGCATTGTCTGGGCTACTAGGCACCTGCAACTCCATTCCTGTTGTTTTTACTGTTCCTACAAACAAACAATTGAAACACAGATAGAAATAAAAACTCTTGTGCGTACAAGACTTCTTTCTAAATGCTAAGTGCAGAAGAAAAATCATCCTTGTTATAGCCATTATCCTCATTGTACCTGAAAACACACTTCTCTGTGTTTGGCATCTTTCTCTCTGTGTGCTGCTCTGCACTGGAAGTTCTGTGCTCAAACTGGAAGCTAATTATGCTTCCCCACTGCCCAAAACTAAAATGGTGCTTTGTGGCTTAGCGTTGCCTAGCAACAGTGCACACCTGCGGATTCCTTGTGTGTTTGCCTGGTGTAACACGCAGGCATTTCTCCGGTGACTGTGATCAGATTACATCTGCTCTGCACCTCTTAACCCTTACTACCCTGGCTGCGAATCCGGTATATAAAGGCTTTTTTGTCTCTTTGAAAGCAGACATCTTTTAGCCTCCTATCAGCAAAAAAAAGACAAGGACAAGAGGGGGATGAAAGGAGATATAGGAGAGAAGGGACCTCATTGGAGTTTTTTGTTTAAACCTGTCCTATCAGCATGAGGGGGTGGGAACACCCTTAAGGTGGCCATAGGCACACAGATCCGATCGTACGAATCGAGGATTCGTACGATTTTCGGATCGTGTGTGGCGTGTGCCGACATCTTTCGCCCGGCGGAGATCGGTCGTTTGGTCGATCAGTCAGGTTTGATTTTGACCATATAGCCATGACTGTTAATGGCACATCGGGGAAAGATCCGCTCGTTTGGCAACATCGCCAAACGAGCGGATCTTTGCATCTATGGCCACCTTTAGTGTGGGGGCTGCCATGTTGAACAGGGAAATATCATTTGTGTGAAAGTAGGGAGGGGTATGTGTATGGGGCTGGGTTTTCATTTGGAGGGGTTGAACTTGATGGACTTTGTCTTTTTTCAACCCAATTTAACTATGTAACTATGTAACTATGTAACTATGTAATATTATTTTGCTATTATTTCCTCGATTGTCATCAGAAGATACACAATCTTTCTTCTGCTGCTGTTTGGTCTGTCCAGGTCTTTAGTGGCATCTGAACAGAATATGAATGTTACATACAGTAAACAAATGACTGGAGTTACAATTAAGAGAATGTCCAAATCACATAATATGCAGTTTAGAAATGTGCAAAATTAAAAATAAATAGATCATTTATAATGACATTTGAAACATCTGAAGACCCATTTACATTTGAGGCAAGTAAAGACAGAAAGAAAAAGGAGAAGAAAGGGAGAGGGTTCTGCCCAATTGACTAAATATTTAGAATAAGAAGGAGGGGAAATAAAATAGGAAAAGAGAAGAAGTGAAGGAGCGGAAAGCTGAGATTCTGTGCCACAGAGTATTTACAAGTTTCTGAAGCCTTAAATAAAATCCAGGCTGTTCATACACAAGAAGATGAAGTAGTTAAAGAGAAACCAACACAGATAGCAGAGATCAGGCCTCTTCAGTTAATAGAAATGTCACCTGTGAATTTAGTTAAACAAAGTGTAAACAACATTTGATGTTATTGTAATGCTTTCTTGGGCTAGGCAGACCACAAGAGTTAAATTGTCCAGCTAGTGAGATGAGCATGGGTTACACTGTGACTCACACATCAGGGTCAGGGCCTTCGTCAGTGGAAGTTTTCCCTTAAGGGTGTAGTGGTACTACAACACACAGGCTACTGTACATACAAATATAGAATTGATTGGACGCCAGGAGGTTCTTATGGTGAAGACAGATGAATGGTTTATTAGTACAAGACAATGACCACGAGTTTACTCACGTATGAGGAGGTATTGCATATCACAGTGTCAAGTGGATAGAGGAGGGTAATACAGTAAATTACTCCCATAAGGCATGGCAGACAAGGAGTACTTCAATTCCCTCAGGTGGATATACCTCTAAGTGGTCTGGATCCCATCCAGTGGAGTGGTCAGGTAGAAGAAGTCTAGGCCTAACACCCTATCCACTGTGGTCCCTTCACTAAAGGCATACAAGGAAGCACTTTGGGAAGCTACTCCCTGCTAAGGATCCTTGATGGAGCACACAGCTGCTCTTGCTATATTTCCTGACTATCTCACTCTCCTTGAGAGTCTATAACATAAACTGCCCTGTGCTTGCTAATCCTCATTCACATGGTTCCCTGGTCCCCAACTTTGTCTCAAAAGGTACAGCTCCCTTTAGGATGGTGGCTTTACTGGTCCTTGGTATACCCAGGCTCAATGGGAAACACCTAGCTGGAAGGACACCAGGAGCCAAAGAGGAACACCCACCCCTTTCCACACACTATATAGAAGTGTGGTAGGGAGTGGTCATTATACTATTGGCCAATAACTACTGGTTGAGTAAATGGAAAGATACATAGGCTTTTGCCTAGTAACTAGGAAAATAAGGAAGAGTAGGGATTTAAAGGCATAGGAGCCGTTTAGAACCTATGGGTCCCTAGATTTTAAAAATAAAATAAAAATTCAGAATGTGTTTATTTCATGCAAGTGTATCTGTATAGCTGTTAAAGGCCAGCAATTTTACATTGTAATCTCCATCATTGAAAAGTTCCCAGTAGAGGGGAATTTAGATGCATCAGTGGTTCATTTTCAAGTTCTGATCAGATGCAGCTCCCAGACTTGATTTTCTTCTGTGCTGTGATGATCAGTAAGTGAGTCTGGGAGGGAACTGGCTATATTCACATTCATAGGGACAATATCAGTCTCATATTTAGGATCTGATCTGCTTTCCTGGAAACTGTGCTGTTAGAAAAATGCAGAGAAAATGCATAAAGAATGCAGACTGGCGAGAACTACTATGCGGGTGCCTAGGGCTGTCACCTTAGCTCGGTATTTCTTTGTACTGTCAGTTTCAAAAATACCTGCCTCGAAACCCAGACATTACCCACCCTGATGTGCCAAATCTGTACCACACCCCCAACACAGTGTCATTGCCCCTTCACTTCACCCAAAACAATTTGTATTACATTGCAAACTAAAAATGAATGCGGCTAAAAATGTCATATTTTCTATAGTGAACTTATTGCACGAGGCTAAAGTTTGAGCTTGTCAATAGCAGCAATGATCCAGGACTTCAAACTTGTCACAGGGGGTCACCATCTTGGAAAGTGTCTGTGACACTCACATGCTCAGTGGGCTCTGATTGGCTGTTGAGAAGCTAAGCTTAGGGCTCGTCACTAATTATCCAGCAGAAAATGAGCTTCCCTGGCTGTAATATAAGCTGATGCTACAGGTTTGCTGATTATTCAATTCTGATGCTAATTGCACTGGTTTCTGTGCTGCCATGTAGTAATTATGTGTATTAATTACTAATCAGCCTTATATTGTGACATTTCTATTCTATGTGTACTGTATATTGTGAGTGGGTCCCTAAGCTCAGTAAGTGACAGCAGCACAGAGCATGTGCAGTGAATCAGCAGAAAAGAAGATTGGGAGCTACTGGGGCATCTTTGGAGACACAGATCTTTACTGCTAATGGGCTGTGGTTGCCTTGGGCTGGTACAGAAGCACAAAACATCATGTACAACATTTCTAACTACTTCATTAGTTAGGCTTTAGTTTTTATTTAAGGTTTTTTTGCCAACTAGTCACAATGGAGCACCTGGTTTAGCACAGACTTCCTGTTCTCTCCAACTGATACAGAACATATTAAAATTGTAAGGTGGATTTGTGGGAGAAATACTGCTGGCAAAACTGCAAATTTCTCTGCAAATCTGTACCAGCTAAAAAAAAATATCATCCCTAGTCAATGCTTTGCTCTTGTGATGTCATCACTCCATCTCCTCTTACGGCAGCTCCCCTTTTAGAAAGCAGAAAGGGTGCCAACCCTATGGGTCCCTGTAATGAAGCCAGAATTCTTGGAAGAAATGCTGCATTGTGAATAAAGCAACATTTAACAGTATATATATGTTAAAATAGAGTATTTTACACTTTAAACTTGTGTTTGGCCCCTACTGTATAGTCTTTAAGGATAATGGAGTCAGGTATGCATTGGGCATTTTGCTGCTTGAGGCAGGAGACCATATGGTGCCTGTGCCACTCTCCTTTGCATCAGGCCAGGATAATGTTTTAATGTAATGATTAAAAAAGTTACAAGTAAAGTAGTTTGCTGTCCCTTGTAAATTGCATCTCATCTAATAAATCTCACCCTTTCTCAAGGCAAAAGTACCCTGGGAAGTTTATGATCATCTGATGTTGCAGCATTTTCTCTATGAATACGGATGTGAAATAATTAAATACACTATTGTAAGAGGCTTATAATTAGGGATGCGGCCGAATCCATGAATCCTTGGTGAAATATTCGGCCCAATACCGAACTGAATCCAAATTTGCATATGCAAATTAGGGGCAGGAAAGGACAAAGTGCAAAAATTCTTCTTTTGTGACGAAAAGTCATGTGATTTCCCTACCCACCCCTAATTTACAGTGGTGTGAAAAACTATTTGCCCCCTTCCTGATTTCTTATTCTTTTGCATGTTTGTCACACAAAATGTTTCTGATCATCAAACACATTTAACTATTAGTCAAAGATAACACAAGTAAACACAAAATGCAGTTTTTAAATGAGGGTTTTTATTATTTAGGGAGAAAAGAAATCCAAACCTGTGTGAAAAAGTAATTGCCCCCTGAACCTAATAACTGGTTGGGCCACCCTTAGCAGCAATAACTGCAATCAAGCGTTTGCGATAACTTGCAACGAGTCTTTTACAGTGCTCTGGAGGAATTTGGCCCACTCATCTTTGCAGAATTGTTGTAATTCAGCTTTATTTGAGGGTTTTCTAGCATGAACCGCCTTTTTAAGGTCATGCCACAACATCTCAATAGGATTCAGGTCAGGACTTTGACTAGGCCACTCCAAAGTCTTCATTTTGTTTTTCTTCAGCCATTCAGAGGTGGATTTGCTGGTGTGTTTTGGGTCATTGTCCTGCTGCAGCACCCAAGATCGCTTCAGCTTGAGTTGACGAACAGATGGCCGGGCATTCTCCTTCAGGATTTTTTGGTAGACAGTAGAATTCATGGTTCCATCTATCACAGCAAGTCTTCCAGGTCCTGAAGCAGCAAAACAACCCCAGACCATCACACTACCACCACCATATTTTACTGTTGGTATGATGTTCTTTTTCTGAAATGCTGTGTTACTTTTACGCCAGATGTAACGGGACGCGCACCTTCCAAAAAGTTCAACTTTTGTCTCGTCGGTCCACAAGGTATTTTCCCAAAAGTCTTGGCAATCATTGAGATGTTTTTAGCAAAATTGAGACGAGCCTTAATGTTCTTTTTGCTTAAAAGTGGTTTGCGGCTTGGAAATCTGCCATGCAGTCCGTTTTTGCCCAGTCTCTTTCTTATGGTGGAGTCGTGAACACTGACCTTAATTGAGGCAAGTGAGGCCTGCAGTTCTTTAGATGTTGTCCTGGGGTCTTTTGTGGCCTCTCGGATGAGTTGTCTCTGCGCTCTAGGGGTAATTTTGGTCGGCCGGCCACTCCTGGGAAGGTTCACCACTGTTCCATGTTTTTGCCATTTGTGGATAATGGCTCTCACTGTGGTTCGCTGGAGTCCCAAAGCTTTAGAAATGGCTTTATAACCTTTGAAATTGAACTCGATGTGCGATAGACCACAGTTAAGTTATTTTTTAACAAGGGGGGCAATCACTTTTTCACACAGGCCCATGTAGATTTGGAGTTTTTTTTCTCCCTTAATAATGTAAACCTTCATTTAAAAACTGCATTTTGTGTTCAATTATGTTATCTTTGACTAATAGTTAATGGTTTTTGATGAGCAGAAACATTTAAGTGTGACAAACATGCAAAAGAATAAGAAATCAGGAAGGGGGCAAATAGTTTTTCACACCACTGTACATATGCAAATTAGGATTCGGATTTGGTTCTGCCAGGCACAAGGATTCGGCCGAATCTGAATCCTGCTGAAAATGATGGATCACTAAAATCCAGGCAAACATATGACTGGCCAGCTTGTTCCACTTTGCACCAAGCCCTGCACCCATATCATCTTTTATATAACACTGTGTAAACTGCCATCTGTTATTAAGTGCCATTTTACCACACCAGCAGCTCTGCGTGTCACTTGATGTGGCTGAACAAGGTTTTCAGTAGATACCAGATTCTATGTACACAGGGATCAGACTCTCAGGAATTCAGTAACAGGAGACAGAGACTGAGTAAGAATGAAAGTGAAAGATACATCTGATAATTCCATTGTGGCAAACTTCACTGTGTTGGCTTTATGGTTTGATGTTTTGCAAAAAAAGTTCAGATAAACACAGCACTGGACTGGGGGACCCAGGTCCCATTGGAGCTGCTGTTGATTTAGTTTATTTGAGATAGAAAAAACCTTTAAAATGACACATATTTTCAAAAAGCTTGAATGTTTATTTATTAAAAAATCCAAATATAAAAAGTATAAATGAATAAAAACTTTGATTGAATACAAATACCTCAGAATACTATTTTTTGTAAGAATGTGATTTCAAGTGAAAAAAATCCAGAACACCTCAAAGTAAATGAATATTTTACAAATAATTAAGGACACCTCCCACTGACTTTTATATGAGATGTTGAACTTTTCTGTTAGAACTTTGCTTGGTTTTTACACTTGATAAAAAACCAAAACATCGTGGATTTAAAGTAATTATCTAAATACACAATTTTAACTGCTTAAAAGTTTGATTTGAGGAAACAAAAAAACAAAATAACAAAATAACAAATGTTATAAATATACATCTAAAATCTGGTTTTGTAGTGAAATTCAGGATTACTGGCCAAGGGGTAATGTTGTCCATATTATGATATTATCCAATAGTATTAGGATGTAAACTGGCTGGGATGAAAGTAAATATATATATATATATATCTAGATATATCTGCAAATGTGCCGCCCCCAGTGGTGTTTGTTCCCTATTTAAAAGTTCTGCTTTGTTTTTAACCAGAATAGTTTAAGATGAAAAACAGTTTAATTCTAAAGTTGCAGTGCAGTCTGTAATACTGCGGAGGGGGGGCATATATCGATGGAGTTTCACAACTGAAATGACATGTTCTGCCCTTAACTGCTTCCAATTGGCCTTTATTTAGTAAAAAAAAGTACAAAGCAAGGTTTCATTGTTACATAGTTGATAAGAGTTGAAAAAAAGCCCATCAAGTTCAACATGTCAACATGTCAAGATGTGACAGCACTTACAATGTGGGGGTTGGGACATAGGGGGAAGCTATAATGCAGGCAGGCAGGAATAGTCCTATTCGTGGTACACAAGCAGAAGAAGTCGGTATCCAGGCAAGAGATCGGTGCAGGCAGGAGTCAAGTCAAAAGGTCAAAGAGCCAGGAGTCAGACAATAATTATGGAGCATCACTATGTAGCACACTGATGTCACTGTATAGCAGCGGCTATTGGCACCACCATCTTTTGCTGACTGACAATACTCCTCCAAATGAAAACCCAGCACATATACACACACCCCTCCATATACTCACATAAACTTTATATGCCCATATCTATACTAACTATAGATTTAAGTATCACAACAGCCTTAGATATTCTGCTTGCCAAGAAATCATTCAAGTCCTGGTCAGGGAGGGGGTTATATCACTCCAACATGCAGTGCAGCAGTGAAGAGTGATTGATGATTATCAGAGCACAAGTCATGTGACTGGGGGCACCTGGGAAACTGACAATATATCTAGCCCCATGTCCGATTTCAAAATTAAATTAAAAAAAATCAATATGCTCTTTTGATAAATGGATTTCAAGGATAAGTAAACCTTTAAAATAAGTGAATGTAAAATTGATGAGGGGACTATTCTAAGCACTTTTGCTATGTACATTCATTATTTATTTTTCTTTAATTCCAAGTTATTAAGGGATACATGTACTGTTAATATGAATGAATTTTGTTACAACAGTGCCACCTGCTGGTCATTTTCCCACCAGTCTGACCAGCAAGTAGTCAAGGAAGTTGTCAGGAGAAAGAAAGAGGCTGCTCTGATGTTCTTCTGCTTAGGAATAAAATTAGAAACCTTTCTCACATCTTTCCTAAGCAGAAGAACATCAGCCTCTTTCTTTCTCCTGACAACTTCCTTGACTACTTGCTGGTCAGACTGGTGGGAAACTGACCAGCAGGTGGCGCTGTTGGAACAAAATTCATTGATATTAACAGTACATGTATCCCTTAATATCTTGGAATTAAAGAAAAATATATAATGAATGTACATTGCAAAAGTGCTTAGAATAGCCCCCTTATCAATTTTACATTCACTTATTTTAAAGCTTTACTTATCCTTTCAGTGCAGAAGTCTGCTGGAGCAGCACTATTAACTGATGCATTTTGAGAAAAACACGTTTTCTCCTGACAATATCCCTTTAAAGATGTAACATCACCTACCCCTGCTTCCAATGTTATTCAATTAGTAGAGTGGAAGTCCACATGTCAGGACACTTCTTACTGAATAACATTGGAAGCAGTGCCAGTTGGGAAGAGGCAATTTGACTGCTTCTGTTTTCCACTGGTCAGAAATGGCCAAACCACTGGGTGTACCATTAACCTAAAATCAACTTCAATATAAATTTCAAAATTTAAAGGAATAGTTATTGTATTTAATGTTTTGCCCACAAGGACAATAATATGTCCTAAAATACCTTTCAACTGATGCAAAACAGGCCTTTTGTTTAGTAAAAGGAAATTAAATTATTCCTATGAGAACAGAGAAAGTAAGTATAACAATTATTCAAAATGCCTTCATATGTCAGGCAGGAGAAACTACAATCTTAACTCAATTTGGATTTGGTCAAGGTCGGCTAAACCTAACATTTAAACAGAATTAAGATTTGGCAAAATCCTCACTGATGGTGCCAGCTGGAAAGCATTTCCCAGTGTACTGAAGGGGACACAAGCTTATAGAAAGTCCAGGCTTCAGAGAAAGTGGAACCTCCAGTTGGAAAAGGGGACACACTAACCATATTAAATCATTGTACAGGTATGAGATTCATTATCCAAAATCCCATTCTCCAACAAGCTCTGAATTATGGAAAAGTTGTCTCCCATAGACTCCATTTTGTCTAAATTATCAGAATTATTTTAAAAAATGTCTCTGAAATAATAAACAGTAGCTTGTACTTGATCCAAAATAAGATATACATTATTAAATTGGAAGTCAATTGGGTTTTAGAAGCAGTAGAGGGGGTGGGGAGGTTTCAAACCTCAACCAGTGCTCGGTTCTTCAAGATTCTCTCTGATACTAAAGCTCACAAGAGCCCATGGATTTGTGGTTTTTAGGCCTATATAGCTCTTTTCAAGTCTAGGATTTAGATTAATAATCGAGACCACAGTCCTGGGTACTCTGCCTTCTTTGTATTTGTGGTGTCCTAGGGATAGAAAAAAACTAGGTAGTAGATTTAGGACAACTCCATCTCCTCTTCTTTTCCATTTCTGACTTAATTCCTGAACCTGAGCATTGTGTGTTTTTTAATATTTATTCTATTTATTGCGGCCTCTATTTAATTAATTACCTTAACTATAATTTATTGCAAAGCACTATCAAGCACTTTCAATTTATGAATTATTGTTATGTCCGGATGAATTTATGTTGATTGCCAGTCTTCATTAGTCGTTTAAGCACTTAGGCACTTTTTTGTAACTCAAAGTGACTGGAGGGGGTTATTATTAACTTTTAGACCGATACACCTTGTTGCAAAATGATATAAATTAGTGTGAAATAGAATTGATTGTAGCTAAGGTCATATCAGTACAATTTTTTGCAGAATCTAATGATGTAACATATAAAATACAATATTTTTATTAATGTTAACTAATACACATTATGTAATTTATAAAGGTTCACCCCTTTATTCCAGACATGTACAACATCCTTTTGGGTGGACGAATAAATGCAAAACATTTTATTTTTGGAGATTACAGATGCTTTAATATAATTTCACTTTCCCATTGAAATTGACATGGCAATAGGCCAATCGCCGCTTCACTTCCCACCCCTGCTATGTCATGACCCCACCTCCCCTACATCACAGCCCCGCCTCCCCATCTGGAGTTAGTCTGGAGGAAAGGTGGCAACCCTAGAACCAGCAGAGGAAAACAACCGTACCAAGACCAAGACAATTTTTATTTTTGGACTAAATTCATGTGATGTTAAGGGTTCGACAAGGCACTTGGATTCAGCTGAATCCAAATCTTGCTGAAAAAAGATTCAGCTAAATCCAGTGAACGAATGTGGAATTTGGTGTATTTTTATAAAGAAATATACTGACTATAACAGATTACTTTATGTCAAAAGTGAACAGCTGTGAATTATAGGAGGTATATAAAAATATTTTATTAAGGCTTTTTGTTAGAGCTAAAACCAGGGTTAGACTGGGCCAGCGGGGCATGGGGAAAAAACTCGGTGGTCCCCCTGGCTCTTGTGGGCCCCGCTGGGCCCAGGTCCGCACCCACATGTTGCTAAGAATTCCAAAACCCCCTTTATCGGAGGTCACAGAAGAAAACTGTACTTGCGCAGGCTCACAAATACGGCTCCGCGTGCATGTGTAACGAAGCACCATACGCCAGCACTGCAGGCCCTCCAGTCTGACACTGGCTAAAACTCATCCAGATATGAAGTATAATATGAAGAGTCCAATGCACTGTAACACCAAGGAGTGTAGTCCTCTTCTGCAGTAAATATGCACTAATTTCCTTCCTTTCCAGCACTACAGTAGTCCTGTGTCTCCGCTACAGGGGAAGAGCAGGTACACTAGAAAATGACATACCTCCAACCAGGGTCAGGACAGGCTGGTCTGTAATACCATCCCTGGGAACTCTTCTGATCCACAGTCACACACAGAGGAAAGATTGCAAGGTTTATTTGTAGAACACTGTAACTTTACATAACATGCAAACATATAGATCTCTTACAATTTCTCATAGGCGGGTGCTGATTGTAGTCACAGAAATGATCAGCTACTGCTTCCAACAAATAATCATCCAGTGAATGACAACTCACAACTTTCAGTTTTAGCATTCACAACACCCCAAAGGTAGCATTGCCTGCCTTTGGTGCACAATCCCCACTGAATGTGAATCTCACAGTGGCCCCACTCCAAAAATCTCTCTTCCCTGAACCTGACAGCTGTCCCTAACCTGGCGGCCTTGTCATTGCAGGGTATTTATCCTCCTGGTCTCCGTGGGAGCCTCTGGCTGCTCTACTAACTACCCTGATCTTATCTTTCACTCCTAGAGTGACTACAACAAAACTGCCCTTTCACTTACTGTACTTCACCTGTACTGGAACCTAACTCCCTAGTTACAAAATTCGGGGGGTTGTGGAAGCACTCTAAAGGCTAAGTTAAAGTATATTTAAGTATAATGGCAGTGCTACTTACAATGCACTTCCCTGGTCCCCTGTCTTCATAAGTAATTAAGTATCAATGCAAGTGCATATGTTTACAAAACAGGGTTTTGTAGCTACAAAGTTATGATCATAAAGTTGAGAAGCCACCATACAACATCAAGGTAAACCCCATATGGAGGTCCCTACCTTGTTTACCTCAGGTCATAGTATAAAAAGACTTACTTCTCTGCATAATAGCATTACTTGTAATCAGTGTATGTTGAACATTGGTTTCAGTTTGAATGCTAAATCCTCCCCCGCCAGTAAGTGGATTTTAAGAGAGAGATTGCCCAAACCAACATCCATATTTAAAAGCATAGGACCACCATTAGTTGGTAGGTAGTAGGGGAAGTATGGGGTGCTATTAAAAAAACACATGAAGCTCAGCCACAGCTTCCAGCTACAACACACAAAATTCGGGGGGTTGTGGAAGCACTCTAAAGGCTAAGTTAAAGTATATTTAAGTATAATGGAAGTGCTACTTACAATGCACTTCCCTGGTCCCCTGTCTTCATAAATATGACCAGAGGTAAACAAGTTCGGGACCTCCATATGGGGTTTACCTTGACGTGGTATCGGCTTCTCAACTTTATGATCATAACTTTGTAACTAACAACCCCTGTTTTGAAAACAGATGCACTTGCATTGATACTTAATTAATTATGAAGACAGGGGACCAGGGAAGTGCATTGTAAGCAGCACTGCCATTATAGTTAAATATACTTTAACTTAGCCTTTAGAGTGCTTCCACAACCCCCCAAATTTCTAACTCCTTTCTAGGCCCTATGGAGCACCACAGCACTTTCTCCATCAAGTGTGCTGATCAAAAGAGGCTGAGCACATGGGTCCTTCTCTTTTTATTAAATAGAATAGTGACATCTACTGACCAGTCACATAACTGCCAGCAGAATACTTTCACACAGGATAAGGAAACAACTTTCCTTCTATAACTGAGGTTCCAATCTTGCTGACTAAGTTATGCCAAGGGGACCAAAAGACCTTAAGGTTGACAAAATCTTCAACCTCCTACCAGAATTCCTAACTTTGACATTTTAATTTTAAATTGCTTGAATTTGGAAATTGCACCTCCCATATAGCTGAATTTCAAAAATCTTATAAAAAAAATCATAAATATGCCTTTAGGTCACCAAATTCATTCTATTTTGCTTTGTTTATTCAGCTATCCCTCTCTGTTTTGTTTTGTCCCTATTTTCTGATGGTGTTATCTTTGTGTTGATACATGTCGTTATGATTTCAAGACTATATTTCTTTTTATTAGTTTTTTGTTTATTTACAATTCTGTCAACAGACTACTTGGGCTCTTCGTGCTTTGCCACGTAATGCTTCTGCAAGTTAAAGAGGTGGCATGTGTGACAGGTAGAGGGCCATTTTTAAATGCTGCTGTTTCTGGTGACTGTGTAATTAGAATAATTACTTCTCCACTTATTCATCAAAGAATCTGGGATATCTGATAATCAATTACATGCATTAAGGGGTGTTCTAAATGGGAACCCTGAATACAAAAACTCTAATGTGGCACTGAAATGCTGCTCAGCAAGTGCCAGAAGGAACCATTATTTTCCCATTATCAGACAATACGACAGCACAATGAATGTTGATGGTAAACATGACACATTTAGCTTATCTTACCTGGGTACTTTCAGTACTCCCATTCATATTGTTCCTGTTATACAATTTGGTCTATGGAGTCCCTAAACAGACTAGAGGACAATATCCAGCCCATGGACCTCCAGTTACACAGTTATGTAGGAAAAATAAGGTGGTGAAGTGGGAGGAACCATGGAGAAGCAACAAGGCCATGGGCCCCCAATTACACAGTTATGTTGAAAAAATAATCTGGTGAGGAGGGAGGAACCATGGAGAAGCAGCAGGCCAATGGGCCCCTAATTACACATGTAGGAAAAATAGGCTGGTGAAGAAGGAGGAATCGTGGAGAAGCAGCAAGCACATAGCTCCCCAGTTATGTAGGAAAAATAAGCTGGTAAACAGGGAGGAACCATGGAGAAGCAGCAGGCCAGTGGGCCCGTAGGAAAAATAGGCTGGTGAGGATAGAAGAACCACGGAGAAGCAGCAGACCCATGGACAGTTATGAAAAAAAAATTATCTGGTGAACAGGAATGGACAATGCAGGAGCAGTAGGATAAATCTGTTTGTGTTGTCAGAATTGTCTTAGAACCAGAGAATCAAGAGAAGAAATTAAATCTTTATGTACAAATTAAAAGCAATACAGAATACAATGAATGTACAAGGGATTTGTAATTTATACTGCCCATTTTTGTGGCTTCTGTAAAATAAAAGACTACATTTGCTAGAATTGCCATTCCAGAAGCACTTACTCACTTGCCCAAGAAAAACCAGGAAAAAGACCCCACACCCATTTGTTTTTAAGAGCAAGTTGGCTAGATGTGAAAAGGCCAACCTGAAGTTCTTGGCTTTGCCAAAAGACCATTAATTGTTCGTTTTATTTCTACACAATCCTTTTTAGTCAACTGAAACCTTTTCCGAACCTGTTTTCGGATAGCAACCCGCAAGTTTTTTGGAATGGCATTTTTCCCTCTATATCCATCAAAGTTAGTATTTTGGGTCCATGTTTTGTATGTCTCAAATTGTACAAAGTGCTGAAATAAAAGCTTGGCATAGACATGTGGTTTGCCATTGTGGTGTTCCTCCATAATTTGAAGATCAAGTTTCTTCAGAGCCTGAAGTTTAATGTCCGGTAGTGTCCTCCCTCTTGGAGCAGTATGGTTGACATCAGGTTGGTTGGTACGTTCTGTTAAAGCTCCAGTATTGTTGTCTTGCCTGACAGGTACAGATCTGCTTGGTGAAGGGGAAGTTATGGCAACGTTTGTTGGTGCAGGTGCAAATGTGAGGCAGTTCTGAGACAATTCAGTGTTTGCTTGTTGCAGAGTTTTATGTTTTGCAGAAACCAGTGACTGTGAGGTGGGCTCTGCTGGATTGTCTAACATTTCCTCTGTTGATCCGTTGGAACAAACTGTTGAAGGTTTTGTTTCTTGAAAGTGATGTATTGCTGTGCCTTCTTTCAGGTTAATATAAACTGTGGAAATTTGAGGATGAGAGGTGCCCTCTACTGGATTCTCCAGATTGCTACCACAACTGCTTATTTTTATTTGTGTCACTGTTTCCTCATATAAAGGATTCTCATTACAGAGCAAAGACTCAAAGCTTATATTTTTGGGGGTTTTTTTCTTAGGAAAATGTCCACTTTCTTTATCTTGTCTTTCACTCTTGTGGCGTTTGTGGCTCTGAGTTATAGTTACTAAATGAGAATATTCTGAAAAAAAGAAAGGATACACATTTAACTAATTTGAAGGCAAAAAATAAGCAAAACTTCTAAAAAACATAAAATTAAATGTTGAGAATCTATAGAAAAGTGTAGACTTAGTACTACATATTGCATCCAAGAAAGTATACACTTATAATGTAAATTCTAAAGATAGTCGAAGGGGTTATGTGACCATATAAAGGCACAAGGCTGCAGGCTGAGCTATACAGGGAACTCTGAGTATCACTCATGTATTATAAGGGATAATGTACCCCCTACTGTAAATGATAAGGATATTAGAAGTCACTGAGGGGTTGTTCTGTGACCATATAAAGACACAAGGCTGCAGGCTGAGTTATACAGGGAACTCTGAGTATCACTCATGTATTGTAAGGGATAATGTACCCCCTACTGTAAATGATAAGGATATTAGAAATCACTGAGGGGTTGTTCTGTGACCATATAAAGACACAAGGCTGCAGGCTGAGTTATACAGGGAACTCTGAGTATCACTCATGTATTATAAGGGATAATGTACCCCCTACTGTAAATGATAAGGATATTAGAAGTCACTGAGGGGTTGTTCTGTGACCATATAAAGGCACAAGGCTGCAGGCTGAGTTATACAGGGAACTCTGAGTATCACTCATGTATTATAAGGGATAATGTACCCCCTACTGTAAATGATAAGGATATTAGAAGTCACTGAGGGGTTGTTCTGTGACCATATAAAGGCACAAGGCTGCAGGCTGAGTTATACAGGGAACTCTGAGTATCACTCATGTATTATAAGGGATAATGTACCCCCTACAATTTCTGTATAATGTACATTTTCTCTCTCTCTCTCTCTCTCTCTCTCTCTCTCTCTCTCTCTCTCTCTCTCTCTCTCTCTCACTTTCGCTGTCTCTCACCCAAGATCTACATAATTCTACACATATTACTTCTCATAGTCTCCCCAACTCACTTGTATTCCCTTGTTTTCCAGGAGTTTTCTCACTCTTTTTCAAAACTTTAACTGCAAACACATAGAACACAAGTAACTAAATAGAAATTCATCACACACCATGGAGCAGATTTATTAAAAAACAAGCTAGTGTTGTTTCATCAGTTTTTAAAAAACATGGTAAAAAAATTCAGACATGAAAAATATGCATGAATATTTTTGGAAAATTTTAATATTTGAGATTAATTTGAAAAAAAAAAAGCTGTAAAAAGTTGCCAAAATAAGCTTGGCAAAAGCTGCCAATGTTTTATTGAAATATATTTTTTTAATTTTTTCATTTACTGGGGGGGAATAAAAAGTAGAAAAACAAAAGCTACATAGCATGGAATATTTTTCAGCCTCATTGCAAAGCGATAAAAAATGTGATTATCAACAGTGTGCAAGAAAAAAATCTAATTTGAGAATATTCTGCCCATTTAGTATTTCCTGCTTCTTAAACATATAAGTTTTTTCTGTTGGCCAAGAGTATTAGGGACCTTGAATACCGTCTCTAAATGTGAAATGTATGCCAAATGGAATTATTTGGAAATTTCACACCCATAAATTGTTTTTTTAATATGTACAGGACAATATTAATAAGCTTTTGTCCCCATTTTGCTTTTTCTTAAGCAGTAGTGGAGTAGTCATCCTCCCCTATAGAACAGCACTGGAAATATGGAATGGATTAAAATGTAACTGAATACGGGATTTTTGGCTGGAAGTTAATTCAAACTCCATAAAACCTAGTTAAGCAATTGAGCAACTAAGAAAAAAGAGAGTAACAAGTCTCAGATTATGGTGATGAGTTGTAAACATGAACCCTCTCTTTTTTAGATTAAATTAAAAAAAATTTGAACACTATTTAATCAAGAGACTATGTACTAGATAAGATCATTTAAAAAGATGTCAATGAACTTAATAAACTAATGAAAGAATTCATTAATTAAATGTGTATTATTTAAATTGTATTTTTCCTTTTTATATTTTTTATTCAGCCTTTTAATTTTTTTATAGTAACTTGGTAAAAACGACTTTTTAAAAACATTAAAATAGTTTTTATTTTCTTTATTCTGTCTTATATTAAAGTTAACTAGTATCAGAAAAATTCATCATTCAGAAAGCCAATTACACAAATACCTTTTTTTATGACGTCCTATTTAAGCAAACAATTATACATTTTAGTCGGAATTCCTTTTCTCTGTTAATTAATCTGTATCTTGTATTTGATAGTAAGTTAAGGAATTTAGCACAAACCCATGACGGAAAAACAATACAGATTTTTTAATGATTTTTTAGTAAACTTAAGGAATGGAGCTTCAAATTATGTTACAACTCTAATTTAATAATTTTATTTACAGTTTTTTTATGTGTAGCAAAATAATGTAATTGCTTAATCTCAAAGTCATTATTTATTTGACACTTAATTATTAGTATCAACATAAGCACCTTATCTTAAGGCAATTTCTATTTGTATTTACTCTATAAAAGAACAAATATAACAATTTTAATTAGTAAACTAAATCTTGAAATAATTATCTTATATTTACATATACCTAAGAAAAGTTGCAATTAACTTTGATGTATTTTTCTTTTTATATAAATGAAATATATACCATTAAAAAGTGATTCAGGACTACATCATATTATAGGTATGAGACTAGAATGCTTGGGACCTGGGGTTTTCTGGATAATGGATATTTTCATAATTTGGATCTTCATACCTTAAGTCTACTAGAAATTCATGTAAACATGAAATAAACCCAATAGGCTGGTTTTGCTTCCAATAAGGATTAATTATATCTTAGTTGGGATCAAGTACAAGCGACTGTTTCATTATTACACATAAAAATTAATTTGCACTATTTGATTATAAGGAAGTCCATTGGAGATGGCTTTTCCGTAATTCGGGTTTCCAGATAACGGATCCCATACCTGTACTTCATATTGCAAACAAAATAAAAAAGGTCTTAATGAGATTTGTTGTACAGTGCTTTGCCCTCAAGAAGCGCTTTACAAATAAAAATATACATACATACATAAAAAAAGGAATTGAGCTATAAATTTGGCTGTGAATCTTGAACTAAATCACACAATTTAAAGCACTGTATACTGAAAAAAACTGTCAGCTAAGCCCCTCAGTATTTGAATTGTGTTAAATAAATGAAGCATAAAAATTAATATTAATTAAATATTAAATAATATAATAAATACAACCACAAAGAAATCACAGTAAAGGAAATTTCTTTGACTATGCTTTGTTTCCTTTTTTTATAAAATGTTACAACAATGATCTATTGATACCACAAGTCAAATCCTACTTGGGTTTCTGATCTGAAGTATTGGTAGAGGAATCCTGCATGTGAAAGTGAATTACTGGACAAAGATGAGGCACAAACCTGGATCTGTAGACTCCCAGTCAGTAGCAGGATTTTCATCTTGAACTGTAAGCGATAACAGATTAAGTTATTATAAAGAACTACTGTACATAGGAGATAGTGGGTGAACAAAATTTCAGCTGATATAAATAGAAAATATGCCCAGTTATAACTAGTGTGTCTATTTATTTATTTTCTCATGGTTATAGGGCACAAAGTGAAACTTTAATACAAGGGTTCTAGACCAAAAGGTCTGAGCCTATACACAAATTATTATGTAGTTAAGGTCTGGTCACCATGATTACTGTTAATGCAATACAAACTTACATTAATATATATATTCAATTTACAGACAATCATAATTAAAGAAAGATGAGGAATTCTAAGCTATATTTTCTGTTATGAACCTAAATCCTATACGTATTCAGGGTTCCCATTTAGAATGTATTAGAAAACCCTGCTATCTTAAACCAGTGCCCTTAAGTTACAAAGTTATCATGGGAAATGGAATCTCACTTATGAGGCTTTATTAGGCACTTGCCACATACAATACATATGTTTTGCAAAAATATTATTGGGTGCATTTCCCTTTTAAATATATTTGTCATGTACACACCTGTACTTGAATTGTGCAAACTTGGGCTTGTCTGTGTCATCATGTCTTCTTTATAAGTCAAATTCTCAACT
Organism: Xenopus laevis; assembly: GCF_017654675.1. NCBI lineage: Eukaryota > Metazoa > Chordata > Amphibia > Anura > Pipidae > Xenopus > Xenopus laevis. The sequence goes on along the minus strand of NC_054388.1, from coordinate 112,320,190 downwards.
AATAAGACACAAAAGAGGCATTTTAATTGGTAAATCCTCACGGTATGATAGGTAGATATATTATTAGCCCCCATTATGCAGGATGGAGGGACTGAGGCCTGACTCTAAAACCTGCCTCTTCTGTCCAAAGATATAAATACGTGTCAAGGATAGGTACGGGCGCTGAGAAGAGAAAGAAGGAAAGGTGAGTCCTTCAGGTAGGAGCTATACTGTGCAGGCAGCACAGGATGAAAAGGGTGTGAAATAGGACAAAGTACTATGAAACTGAGCAGGACTGGAGTGGGATGGTGTGGGCAAAGCTGCAGAATCGGGAACTGATCAGGAAAGGTGAAGAACAGGACGGAGCAGGTGTAGAGAGCAGGACAGGATTGGATTGACTAGGACAGGACAGAGCAGGCATAGAGAGCAGGGCCTGAGAGCAGGAATGGAAGAAGACTGGAGAGCAGGAACGGAACAGGACTGGAGAGAAGGAACAGAACAGAACTAGAGAGGAGGATCAGAATAGGACGGGAGAGCAGGAATGGAACAGGACTGGAGAGAAGGAACAGAACAGAACTAGAGAGGAGGATCAGAATAGGACGGGAGAGCAGGACTGGAACAGGACTGGAGAGCAGGCACAGAACAGGACTTGAGAGCAGGAACAGAACAGAACTCGAGAGCAGGAATGGACTAAGATAAAAGCAAGGATAGGTAAGTGCAAGGTCAGGGAAAGCAAGAAGCCAGAGCAGGAAACACAACTAGGGGCAGTGCCACAATGCTCAGTAAGGCCAATGCTTAGGCACTGGTGGTAAGGAGGGCTGGCTTTATATAGAGCAGCATCAGCCCTGATCAATGGAGGACTGGCCTACTAGAAGTGGCTTATTTAAAGGTGCACTTTATGATAGGAAAGTCATTTTAGAGGTGTAACATGGGAGAAACATTATTATTGTTGAAGAGTGTTATCTTTACCTTCTATAAGGGCTTCTTCAAGTTCTTTACTCAGCTGCTTCTCATTGATATCTGCCAACAATTCTACAGCAAACTGTCCAGCCTTCTTAGTGGTGTTGTATCTAATGAACAAATCTGCCAGCTTATTTGCATCAGCATTCTCCAGTTCATTCCGTGGGATTCTATTACAGTCCTTAGGTGGCGGGTGATAGAAAAGTTTGTGTATTAAAGCACCAAAGCTCTTAGTGTTCAAGTTTTCAAAAGCATTCGCTAATGCTGAGCATATTTGTCCTTTGCTTTTATTTGCTCTTGTTATTGGGCTCATCTTTTAATTCCTTTAGATTCCTGTGTTTTAAATTCAAGAACAGGTTACAATAATATCTTATGAACATGAAACCAATAGCTTGTTACCAAAGTCCTGTACATTGGAAGAAACAAGCAGATATACCTACCGCCAAATAGGAGCTGCTGGTACTTTACTTGTCCCTACATTTCACTACATGGGATTGTTATATCGACTCAAAATGTGAACATTAGAAATACCTGAAAAGATAAAAAGCATAAGTAAATTATTATATTTTAATATACAGGTGCCTCAAATAACCTTCAAGGGGACAAAGTATTTAATACTGAAAGGATACAGTCTAGATAAAGTTTTTGACAAGTTGAAGCAGTAATTACAGATTATGTAACATAATAAAATTATGGACTATTTTTTGAATCAGCCTCCTGTCCCCCACCCTCCTTGTAACTCCTCAATGAGTTCAAACACTATTATATGTTGAAATATATTATATATTGAAATGGGAGGATCCGGTTTAACATTTTAACTTGATTCCCACAATTTGACATCACGCCTACAGACTTCAATTTAGCACATTTTTTTGTAAATTTTTGGAGAAGCAAAATGGGTCAGATTTGCACATCACTAATCCTAGAAACTCAACTTTAGGCGTTAGTTATATTAGGATAAAGACATAAAATGCATATTTGCTCTTCTAGAAATTTTTGGAAGCCCAACTTGAAGGTATTTTAGGGGGTTATTTATCAAAGTCTGAATTTATCTCAATATTTTCTGCTACAAACTCTGATCAAATCCAATCGGGTTTTTATGCTTATTTATTATTACATTTTCCCGAAAATTTGCTTTGTGGGAAAAAATCAGATTGTCACGATTTTTTTGGATTTTCTATCAGATTTTCAATATTTTTTCGGATTTTGCATGAAAACTCCGAAAACTTCAGGGTATTGCACGAAACCCAGTGCACATAAGAAACAATGGGACTTCTCCCATTGAATTATATGCAACCTCAACAGGTCTGAGATCTGACGATCTGACGATCTGTGATCTGATTATGACTTTTCCATCCTTGGGGTTTAATAAATTCCGAAAAATTTGTGATTTTTTCAAAAGTCAGATTTTATAAATAAATCAGGTTTATTATTTTTTTTTTTTTTAGTAAATAACCCCCTTAGCATCAGATTTGAGGGTGAACAGTTATTTTTGAACCCTATCCTCCTGGAACCACATATCTTGGTACCAAATTGAAAGCTATGGGTGTCCCAGATCAAATGTTAGACATCAAGATTGGGGGTCTTAAAACAACTGCTTTAGAATGCATGCTGCAGGTTTCTCAAGTGAGTGGTCCAGCTGCTGGATGGTCTTGGGAGCAACTATGGAAAAGCCCTGAGGAGAAAAATTGGAGACTTTTTAATGCAGATGAGGTTTTCATCAATATGACTTGCATTCAAAGAAGCCACGGGGGGGAGGGGGGGTTATTTCTAAATGTAGTTTCTCAGACACAACAAAATGTAATATTTTTTTTGTTTTTCTATCATTTATCACAGTAACAGGCACTAAACCTGATGAGAATGTTGGTTACAGTGGAAACATCTTGAAAGGACAACAAAAGGCAATGGAACTTTGTTTTATATGTGTGAAAGGACCTCTGAACATGTTTAATTTTGGTACATGTGGATATCTTGTTCAAGGAGAGCTCAAAGTACAGATCAAACTATGGCTAAAATATCAATCTAATAGTTGTTTGCAGATGAGAGAACAAATGGAATTTTATTATTATTTAAGGACATTTATACTGTGTTACTATGTTAAGTTAAGTTACATTAAAGCATATCTTTAATCATCAGCTCTCAAAAACAGATAATATAATAATAATGATGATGATGATAATAATAATAATAATAATAATAATAATAATAATATCATATCAAATCACATATAAAAAATAATAATAATACTAATATTCAGAGAAGCACAGAACCCCAACCCTTAAATACAAATGTCTTTAAAGCTCTGATCACTTCTACTTTTATTTATTTCACATACGATGCAACTGCTTTTATTTTTTGGATTATGCAAATTAGGTTATGTACTCAGTTTAGTATTCAGCAAAATTTTATGTGGAAAATTATGGATTCCATGCCTTCCCAAAATTAGTGGAAGTAAACCCAACCATAACACTGCTCCACAACTTACCCTAGTTTTCAATAGAAGTTGCTAAAAATCGTAATTATAGATGCAAGAAAATTCATACGGATTGTACGGATCACAAACTTCAAAAAAACTGACAAATGAGAATGCGGATTCCAGGCAACATGTCAGGCATCTTGTTGTTATCTTACATATAGATATAATTATGTCATTTTATTCTTCATTATATGACAGTGGAATCAGACATGGGGATAAAGGACAGCCTTGTTCAGTGCTGGGAAACTGGGCTTTAAGCCCCACAAAGAGATTGGTCCAACTTGCAGCCCCTCCAATCACAGCTGCACAGCACAGAGACACCTCACTTAAAAGACAACTCGAACATAAATTCTCTTTCTAGTCTGGTACCGTTCATTTAGATAATTTTGCAAAAAAGAAAAAAATCATACTGTATGTTTGTGGGCAATAATTCTTCTCATTACAGAAATGCAAATCATCCACATTCAGAAATCTCGGCTAATAAGCCTCTCCCATATAATTCTTTCTAACTCTGCTCCCCCTGAGGCTGCACCAGCTGCACACGTCCCTGTGAGAGATCAGAGAGAAGTTTAACCAAGTGAATAAACAAGAGAGAATTTACCTGCACATTCCTTTACATGGCACCTCTATGGGCAGCCTGTGTCTCCGTCCACCATTGCTTCTTCTTTCTTCCTTTGGCGCCTTTTTCTCTTCCCTCCCCCTCTCTCCCTCCTTTCCTCTTCACAACAAGAATGTCAGATCAATGGTCACTGGGAGGAGTCAGGAACTTCTCTGTCATCAGGAGATAGAAAGTGAAAGGAAAGTTACACAAGATCTATTTTGCGTGTGGACACCTTGAAATGTCCCCATGTAACAAACATTATAGCTTGTAGCTTATAGTGGAGTAACTAAACACCTAGGGGCCCCGGTGCAAAAATTGCCACAAGGGCCCCCACACCTGTGTTGTGGGTGGCTAACAACAATTACTGACCTAATGTCATAGGACTGACTTTAATAAGTTATTTTTAATTACTAAAACTGGTACACTTTTTTTATGGCAAAGTACAATACAATTAAATTACATTTTTTTTATAACTCTGTAATAGTTTTGTGAAAATAATCTAGTGCAGACCTCAGTGATAACAAATCATAGAAACATGTAAACATCTTTAGTGGTGGACCAGGTATTTCTTCTCAGTTACTTTTATGATAAAGTACAACAAAACATTTTTACAACTTGCCCAGTACTCACAATATGGGCCCCTGGCTCCTTCCCCCCACCAACTTCAGGGTCCACCTTCGGCCACCGACTGCAAACCCGGCTCCACCCTGCCCCGACCAGCTTATACTGGAGGAGGGGAGAAATCGTCAGGCAGGTCAGACAGATGGGAGTGGGTCTGGGCCGGTGGGGCACACGATGGCCGTTGTCACCAACCAGCAAGTATGCACAAAACGGGAGGTCATACCTCTCATCATTTCAGAACAAGAAAGAGGGACATAACCGGTTACCATATTAAGTTTACAAAATTTGGCTGGTTATGAAAGTTTAAACACACTCCCTTTCCCTCCATGTTTGCTGCTCAGCCCTACCCAGGTCCGGAACTAGGGGTAGGCAGAGTAGGCACGTGCCTAGGGCGCAAAGCTGGGGGGGCGCCAGGCACGTACCTGCTCTGTCGCCTACCCCATGTCCGGTCCCGTCTCTCCCAGACTGCGTAGTGTAACTTTAACGAAAATGCGCCTCTGTGCATGTGCGACCACCATTTCGCACATGCGCGAACACCATTCCGCGCATGCGCGCTGGAGCGTAATTTCGCGCATGCACAGTTTCGCGCACACTGAGCCCGCACCGTGCCCGCCAGGATGCCTAGGTTGCCTGGCCGGGTTGGCACGGCTCTGGCCCTACCTTCCCCTCAGTGCTTGTTGCTGTCAGCCCCCCTTCTGTGTCCCTGTTTGTTGCTGTCAGCCCTCCTTCTGTGTCCCTGTTTGTTGCTGTCAGCCCTCCTTCTGTGTCCCTGTTTGTTGCTGTCAGCACTCCTTCTGTGTCCCTGTTTGTTACTGTCAGCCCCCCTTTTGTGTCCATGTTAGTTGCTGTCAGCCCTCCTTCTGTGTCCCTGTTTGTTACTGTCAGCCCCCCTTTTGTGTCCATGTTAGTTGCTTAGCCCTACCTTAGTTGCTGCTCAATATCTCACCCTCCCTTTGTTCCATGTCCATGCTTTACTCCGCCCCCGCCTTCTCCTCTGATCTCAGGCAGCCCCACATTCCTTTCTCCTATGCGCTCTACCTGCCCATTCTCTGCCTGCCCGTTCTCTGCCTGCCTGCTCTCTATTCTCCTCTCTCAGCCAGCCCTTGCTGCTCAGAGGAGAAAGGGCCTGTTCCACGGAAGAGTGTGAGTGGGGCTGTCTGGAGCGGGTTCTGCAGCTCTCAGTGACCCGCGTCAGTAAAATAATATGGTCTCGCGAGACTTCGGACCGGACGTCACAACCCGGACGTCACTACCGTACGGTGGAAACGTCGGGCAGGTCGCGGGACATCTTTAGTCACTATCCGGGATGGCGGGACAGGCAGGCAAAATCGGGACTGTCCCGCATAGGGACAGTTGTGAGGTATGATGTTAGGTTACATGAGCCATTTACTGGACAGAGTTCTGTCCTTTGCATCCACACTTCTTCCTGTTACAGTTAGAGCTGCAGTATTTCTGGTCAGGTGATCTCTCCCTGTTACAGTTAGAGCTGCAGTATTTCTGGTCAGGTGATCTCTTCCTGTTACAGTTAGAGCTGTAGTATTTCTGGTCAGGTGATCTCTTCCTGTTACAGTTAGAGCTGCAGTATTTCTGGTCAGGTGATCTCTTCCTGTTACAGTTAGAGCTGTAGTATTTCTGGTCAGGTGATCTCTTCCTGTTACAGTTAGAGCTGCAGTATTTCTGGTCAGGTGATCTCTTCCTGTTACAGTTAGAGCTGTAGTATTTCTGGTCAGGTGATCTCTTCCTGTTACAGTTAGAGCTGCAGTATTTCTGGTCAGGTGATCTCTTCCTGTTACAGTTAGAGCTGTAGTATTTCTGGTCAGGTGATCTCTTCCTGTTACAGTTAGAGCTGCAGTATTTCTGGTCAGGTGATCTCTTCCTGTTACAGTTAGAGCTGTAGTATTTCTGGTCAGGTGATCTCTTCCTGTTACAGTTAGAGCTGCAGTATTTCTGGTCAAGTGATCTCTTCCTGTTATAGTTAGAGCTGTAGTATTTCTGGTCAGGTGATCTCTTCCTGTTACAGTTAGAGCTGCAGTATTTCTGGTCAGGTGATCTCTTCCTGTTACAGTTAGAGCTGTAGTATTTCTGGTCAGGTGATCTCTTCCTGTTACAGTTAGAGCTGCAGTATTTCTGGTCAGGTGATCTCTTCCTGTTACAGTTAGAGCTGTAGTATTTCTGGTCAGGTGATCTCTTCCTGTTACAGTTAGAGCTGCAGTATTTCTGGTCAGGTGATCTCTTCCTGTTACAGTTAGAGCTGTAGTATTTCTGGTCAGGTGATCTCTTCCTGTTACAGTTAGAGCTGCAGTATTTCTGGTCAGGTGATCTCTTCCTGTTACAGTTAGAGCTGCAGTATTTCTGGTCAGATGATCTCTTCCTGTTACAGTTAGAGCTGCAGTATTTCTGGTCAGGTGATCTCTTCCTGTTACAGTTAGAGCTGCAGTATTTCTGGTCAGGTGATCTCTTCCTGTTACAGTTAGAGCTGCATTATTTCTGAGGCAGCACACAGACCATCATGAAATAGTGGGCAATATTTACTTAAATATATATACCAGTTTGGCAAGATTATTTAATATGCCACTTAACTTGATTTAAACTACTTCCTTTAAGTAGGTGGGATATCTGTGTAACAATAGGAGCTTGAAAAAAGACCTTGCTGTCTGAATCATTGCAAAGTGTTTGGGTCAAAGCCCACATTTTAATAAAAGCCATTAAAAGAAGATTTTCGTTGCCAGTGCTGTCTGTTGGGAGTAGACAATAGGGAATTACACATTTACCATATAGTACTGTACATTGTATGTACTGGCCATGGCTAGCATTTCACAGGCTAGGCTGACAATACTGCAAAACTACCTGAAAAGAAAAAAAAGTAGATGTAAATTGTTATAGTATAATAATATAATTAGGGATGCACTAAATCCACTATTTTGGATTCGGCCATACCCCTGAATCCTTTTTGAAAGATTCAGCCAAATACCAATCCGAATACTAATTTGCATATGCAAATTAGAGGTGGGAAGAGAAAAACTTTTTTTACTTCCTTGTTTTGTGACAAAAATTCATGCAATTTCCCTCCCTGACCCTAATTTGCATATGTAAATTCGGATTCGGTTCGGCCAGGCAGAAGGATTCCAAATCCTGAATCCAGTGCATCCCTAAATATAATACACATGAGACTCAAATAACCTTTAAATTACATGTGTTTAATTGTGCTTAGAGATACCATCATGACAGATTGGCTATTTTTTCCAAACCTGGCACCCGACTGCTCCATAGATAGAGAGGAGGGAGAGCTCTGGTCCCATCATTTCATGTGGAAGGCAAGGGGCTGATAATAATGATGTTTGCATATTTTTCCGGATGGTATTTCTGGGGGAAACCATGCAAAAAAAGTTTGCTCATCCCTGGTGACCACCTGTGCACAACCTGTCTTTGCCTGTGGTGCACATGTGCTCACAATAAACGAGGACAACTTCTCGCCTGCATATTATATAGAGTGTGTGAGGCTCCTCTGATATTTCATTTTGCAAAGCGCTTATCTGCACATTCCTGCTTATGACACCAATATAGACAGCTTGTTTTCAATCTGGCATTGAAATGTATCCTCTGTCAGAAGCCACACATTTCTGACTTCCTACCATTGTTCTATTTGAACCAATCACAACAGCCATCAGCTCTGCTTCCCAGCAGTCTCTCACCTCTTGCACTGTGATATCACTCAAAGCAACTTCACAGGCTCTTAATGCAGTCACTTCTGGCAACCACCCCCTCATTGTTGCCTCAGTGATATAGTGTGTCCCATAGGTGGATATCTGCTGTTGATACTTTAGTTTGGTTTGATGTTGATAGTAGTTAAGGAGCTTGACACAAGCTTTCAAAAAATATGGACTTAGGTCCTTTTGTGTAGACATCTGAAAACTCAAATAGACAACAGAATTAGAACAGGTATCATTTTTTTTAGATGAAGTATTATAAAGGAATTGTTCTATATAAAAAAAACTAGGTAACTAGAAAGGTTGAGCAAAATAAAAATGTTTCTAATATACTGTAGTTAGTTAGTCAAAAATGTCATCAATAAAGGCTGGGATGTCCAACATAATAGTCAGAACCCAACTTCTTGCTATTCAGCTCTCTAACCTGTTACCAGTCAATAACCAATCAGTGACTTGAAAGGGAGTCATGTGGCACATAGCCATTTGCTTTTGAATCTGAACTTCATGAGGATCAAAAGCAACTGAATAGTTATGTTCCATGTGGCCCCCCATCAAGTCCCTGACTTACTAACAGAGAGATAAAAATCAGGAGCAAATCGAAAGGATTCAATTTAGACTGATCATTCACTGTGCTTCCGTCCAATGAAGACAATAACTTGTAGGAAAAGGGGTGATGAATTCAGTCGGACACAGTGGGTTGCTGCAAAAACTGTGTTCTTTATGTTAAAATAAAGAACACGGTTTTTGCAGCAACCCACTGCGTCCGACTGAATTCATCACCCCTTTTCCTATAAAAATCAGGAGGTTGGGTTCTGGCTGTTAACATCCGTTCATTCCATTTTTGGCATGTTTGGAAATCAGCTTATGGATTTTAGCAGGCTGATTTCAGCAGGTTAAACTCCACAAGCTGATTTTAGCCCCAAAACCGAGAGCTGAATCTTCTTCTGTGTTTGTGTCTTGAAGCCTTATGTTGGCTCCGGCACGAACACACTCAATACAAAGTTATGAGTTTCCTCACTGAGCGTGTTTGCGCTAGAGAGAACACAAGGCTTCCGGACGCTAAAACAGCAAGTAGTCAGGGGCTTTAATCGGCCTGCGGATTTCAGCTAGTTGACTTTGACCCCATCTGGCCCAAGCCAAACTCTGCATTTCTTTTAGTATAGTTAAACCAAACACACCATCCCCAGCTCTTTCATTCTATGGTTTTTATTTGTTCTTTCTTTTTTTACATTGTTTTTTACATTTTTGTTACATAACTTTATGCTTTGGAGGGCTGCACCATGCAGGTCATAATTATTTATGGCCAGTGACATTACTGTTCTATAATGGTAACAGTAGGGTCCTATGGTTTGGCAAGGGAGAATTGATTTGTGGGAACTGTAGTAACTCTGGAGCATGCTCTTAATTTACTGTTCAGTGGTGTGATGAGTATTAAAAGTTTATGCCACTAATCAATTAAAAGATAATAGTGTGACCCATCTTTGGTGGTTGTGGGCCCAGTTAGTGGGCCACATGATTAAAATAAATCTGGGGTTGTAGAAACAATGGCCATTTGGATGTTCTCTCTCTATTGCATTTGGGGTTGAGCAGGCAGGGCAGCCATCAGGGGGGGACAGGGGGGGGGAGAGTTGTAGGGGTCCCGAGGGTTGATTAGCCGGGCCCCCCTGCTTTCTGAGAGCTGCTGACTTTGGGAAGGCAGGGTGGGAGCACAAGGGGAGGTATCTTCTGTCCATTACTTCCCCTTATTGGTCACTGAGTTTAAGTCCCGGTTGAGCTGCTCAGGGATTGGATAGCTGAGGTTTGACCTTCTCCTCCAGCTCATCCAATCACCATGCAGTTTTATCAGGACTTGAAATTCTGTGACCAATAAGGGAAGAAAATGCTGTCACTGGAAGAAGATGCAGCCACCTGTGCTCCCCTCCCCCTTTCTGTAGTTGGCAGCTCACTGACAGCAGGTGGGCCACACTAATGAAGTAAGTGTAACATGGCAGGGCCCCCCTAAAGATAACTGTTTGTGGTCCTCTTGTGTGGTGGGGCCCTGGGCACCAAATTTTTTTTAAACTTCTGGGGGGTCTAAGCCCCCAGTATTTTTTAATGGGGGGCCCTGACCACAAATGTTTTTTTAATGGGGGGGCCCTGACCACAAGTGGTTTTTTAATGGGGGGGCCCTGACCACAAATGTTTTTTTTCAATGGGGGGTGCTGACCACCAATATTTTTTTATTAATAGGTGGGAACCATACCCACAAATTTTTTTTTTTAGTGTGTGGTGGGGGGTGCACCTGTGGGGTGGGGAGGGCGGACCTGTAGGTGGGGCTTATGGTGGGCGCAGCCCAGGGGGCCCAGGAAATTTTTTCGTATGGGGCCCTATGATTTCTGATGGCAGCCCTGTGAGCAGGGATCAGTTCCTTGGGGGTACAAATGAAATAGCACTAAGGGATGCAAGAGCATGCCCCATAGTGTTCACTTACAGAACACTTTTGGCCCAAGGGTTGTGGTTCTCTACACTGAGTGCCTGATCAATAATCTGGTACTCGGTGTAGAGAGCAGTGCCAATAGGCAAAGCTCAGTTGGTCTTTACTGCCTGTCGTAGGGCACATTGTAAGGACAGGACCCTGATGCAGGGTTTGTCTCTTGAAGCTCAATTTCATGCACATGTACATAAAGTGTAAGTATATCAAAGTGGGTTGTGGTTTGCCTATGTACCTCCCCCTGCCCTCCCCTTTTAGAACTAACACAGATATATGGGCCATGTAGCAGGACTCGTACTTCTGTACTTTACAGCAATTAAAAATAGTATGAGGATAAGCAACATATCTTGAAAAGTTGTGAGTGAAGTCACAGTTAACATTCTCCCTACAAGAGTGACCCCCAACTCACTTTAGGGAGATTCAGTTGGGTGAATAATTTGGCCACTAGAGATCACTGTTTCCCTTAGAGTTTTCAGCTGAAAGCATTGTAGGCTACTACTCTTATATTATCACAAATATACAAATATATTGGGCTCCCTCTGCTGACCAAGCAATGCTTGTACTGAACACTCACATAAAGGAAATAGAAACTTGGACGCTCAGTATATTTAAAAATGTTTTCTTCAACAAATTTGTAATTTTCTAAGTCCTTATCTAGGACACTATCTACCCAATAATAATCTGTGTCATTGCACTTGAGGTGGGGGCAGCTCTTTCATAAATACAGAAGAAATAATTCTTGTTGATTTTTCACTTTGGTTAATGTCCTTATAAGTGATACAGGATTAATTTAGTATAATCTCTTCTTCTGCCATCTTCCTTCTGGAGTCTCATTTGGGGTAATGTAAGAAAAGACGTTGCATCAAGCCAATCAACCAAAATCATTAATTAAATGTTTGCTCAGACAGATGACCAATGTAGGGATGTGTAAAATAGCCACCCCTAGTATTATTGTCAGGCAGTCCCTCAGTGTTATAGATGCCTAACTGGGTCCTAAAATACAGTTGGGAGGGGTACTTTTTGGTCTTCCTGCTCTAAGATATGCCCTTGTTGTTTCTCACAGGACCAGCAGATGGCACTGTGCTAGAGTATCAAAGGCTCTGAAGCCATGCTTTCAGTGTCCATCTTGTGCTGGCTCTAGCCTGAGCAGGAGGCAGAGCTCGAGTGGAACCTAGACAGGTCAGGTCTAGTCAGAATAGGCTACTCACCCTTATAGATCACTCTAGGAGTGATAGTCAGTCAGATTATTTAGCTGAGCAGCTTGAGGCTCCTACGAGGATTGTAGTGGGATTAAGATCCCAGGGTACTCATTGCCCAGAAGTAGGGACTAAGTGTACAGACCTAGGGTAGATAGATTCCCCTCAGGTTCCACTTAGGGAAAAGGCTGAAAGCTGGGTGTACCTCCTCAAAGCTGCATGTATTGTTCCTATCTCTGAGGAGAGTCATACTGACCAAAGGTGTTGTGAGTACTGTCTATGCACAATGTACTCTATGATCTATCAAATGTTCTGATTTATGTACACTCCACTGAGGATTGTATACTGTGCTCAATAAATCTGTTATTTGGTAAAGTTATAAGAACCACTGGCGCCCAATTCTTTGCACCCTTATTACTGTTACAGTTGCACTTCACCCTGCTTCCACATCGCTGTGAAGGCTCACTCCCTAAGGTTTTAAGTTCTCATCCGGAGCATATGTAATAGGAGTGAAGCTTATAGCTTATATACCTTATGGTAAACAGCAGGTGTTAATGATGCAGTCAGCTAGAAATGGTGCAACATGACATACTCTTCTTTGTCCAGTATTGGCAGTGATTGTCAACCAGTGACTTGGGAGCAACATGTTGCTCAACAACCCCTTGGACGTTGCATATATATATATATATATATATATATATATCAATTACCAATGGACCAGCACTCCCTTTTCTTAAAACATAATATTCTTTATTGTTGTCTTGGTATCAAACCGAAGTTTCGGTCCACCTTAGGACCTTGAAAAAGGTCCTAAGGTGGACGGAAACGTCGGTTTGATACCAAGACAACAATAAAGAATATTATGTTTTAAGAAAAGGGAGTGCTGGTCCATTGGTAATTGATACATACATAAAATCACCGTGCACCCCGCCATCAACAGCAGCCATGGAGTGCGGATACTCATTGGAGAAAGTATATATATATATATATATATATATATATATATATATATATATATATATATATATATATATATATATATATATATATATATATATATACATATATATATATGTATACTGTATATATATATATACGTATATATAAGCAAACTACTGGATAGGTGCACTCAGAAAACAATAGAAATGCCTAGGTGCTGGAACATATATTAAAATCTATAGAGCAAAGAAATCCGCACTCATAGGTCTTTTGTGAAGAAAAAAATGGGTTTATTCAACGTTTCAGGCCCTTCCTGATGACGGCTCGAGTCTAAGAGCCGAAACGTTGAATAAATCCATTTTTTCTTCCCAAAAGACCTATGAGTGGGTTTTATGTCTTATAGAGAAGGCTCTTACAAGTTACTGCCACTCATTAGTTACCCAACACATTAGGGTGGAACTGGACTGTTGTCTTGACTATGAAACTTGATTTTCTAGTTAACTTAAAGGGATACTGTCATAGGAAAAAATACATTTTTCAAAATGAATCAGTTAATAGTGCTGCTCCAGCAGAATTCTGCACTGGAATCCATTTCTCAAAAGAGCAAACAGATTTTTTTATATTCAATTTTGAAATCTGACATGGGGCTAGACATATTGTCAATTTCCCAGCTGCCCCAAGTCATGTGACTTGTGCTCTGATAAACTTCAATCACTCTTTACTGCTGTACTGCAAATTGGAGTGATATCACCCCCTCCCTTTCACCCCCCCAGCAGCCTAACAACAGAACAATGGGAAGGTAACCAGTTAACAGCTCCCTAACACAAGATAACAGCTGCCTGGTAGATCTAAGAACAACACTCAATAGTAAAAACCCATGTCCCACTGAGACACATTCAGTTACATTGAGAAGGAAAAACAGCAGCCTGCCAGAAAGCATTTCTCTCCTAAAGTGCAGGCACAAGTCACATGACTGGGGGCAGCTGGGAAATTGACGAAATGTCTAGCCCCATGTCAGATTTCAAAATTGCATATAAAAAAATCTGTTTGCTCTTTTGAGAAACGGATTTCCGTGCAGAATTCTGCTGGAGTAGCGCTATTAACTGATGTGTTTTGGAAAAAAACATGTTTTCTGATGACAGGCGGAGAAACCCTAAAAATGAATATGGCTAGAAATGCCATATTTTACATACTGTTCTTATTGGCTCAGTGTAAAAAATCAGCATCTTATAGTTGTAATGATCTCCAAAGCCTCCAAAGTTGCCACAGGAGGTTCCCATCTTGGATCTTGTTAGGATTCCGCACAGAAGTTAGAGCGCTCACCTGTTACTCCATAAACCTTTTCAGATGTCTGGTGCTAAACAGCATATAAGGCCCCCTGCTAAGGGCCAGCACAATTGTATGTATAAAGTGATTTTTATTGGCTCATTGCAGACTTCAAAACATGGCAACATTTCGGGCCACCCAGGGCCCTTTATCAAGCCCATCTTGGATCTTGTTAGGATTGTCATTGGCACTGCACATGCTCAGTGGGCTCTGAGCAGCTGTTGAGAAGCTAAGCTTAGGGGTCGTCATTAGTGATGGGTGAATCTGTCCCGTTTTGCTTCGCCACAAAAACTGGCGAAAAATTAGCAAAACGCCAATTTTGATGCCTGTGACAATTCAAAGTTGACACCGGTGCCCACTAAAGTCAATGGGTGATAATTTATCGTTGGCGGCATCAAAATTGGCGCCGGCGTCGGAACCGTCAAAATGTTTTCTATGCTAGCGAATTTTCACGCCAAATTCACAAATTTATTCGCCGGCGCCGAAACGGGCAAATTTGCGCCTGACGAATAAATTTGCCCATCACTAGTCGTCAAAAATTATCAATATAATATATGTATCAATGTTATATAAGCTGATGTTACAGGTTTGCTGATTATTAAATTCTGATGCTAATTGCACTGGTTTCTGTGCTGCCATGTAGTAATTATCTGTATTAATTACTAATCAGCCTCATATTGTGACATTTCTATTCTATGTGTACTGTATATTGTGAGTGGCTCCCTAAGCTCAGTAAGTGACAGCAGCACAGAGCATGTGCAGAGAATCTAGTCTAGATTTTGGGTGAAAAAACTCAACTGCTATAAAATTCATTAGAATGTAAGGCTTGCAATGAGGAATCCCTTCAATGGACATAATCCTTTAAACCAGATTTTTTATTTATTGTTTACTTTCTAATTTTCTACACAATGAAAAAAATATTCAATATATTCAATATAGCAATATTCATTCTGAGCCGCCAACTACAAGTTACAAAATGAAAGTAAAGTTGTTATTGATGAAAGTCCTTGGGCACTTTGGTACCTGTGTTTGGAATTCGGCACTAATTGCTGTATGATTGTATTTGTGACGTTTTAGAGCCCATAAATGTTTTATATCACAGACATAATATGTGTAAATAAATTGCAGTGGCACAAGAAAGGCTGTAATCTAAACAAACTGATATTATAGACAATTAAGGGGGGCTATGTTCGACAGCCTCCCTTGTTATTCAGTATTTCTTATGCAGCTGCCCTATAACACCTGAGGGCATATTTATCAAGGGTCGAATTTCGAATTGAAAATCTTTGAAATTAGAATTGAAAAAGACCAACCAAAATTAAGTCAAAGTTTTTTGTTTTGGTCAAATAGGTCCGTTTTCAATCGAATAGGTCCGAATAGGTGAATTTCAATCGTACAAATCGAAGTAATAGCGCATTCTATCGAATTAGATTTGTGTTTCCCCCCAAAAAATGTTGATTTTTCAAAGTCCACCAATTAACTCCAAAAAGGTTCTAGGAGGTCCCCCGTAGGCTAAAACAGCAATTTGGCAGGTTTTAGATGGCGAATGGTCGAGGTCGAATTTTTAAAAGGACATTACATGATAAATTTTGGTATTCGAATTTTCACTCAAAATTCTAATTTTTTTCATTCAAAAATTAATCTGTCCCCTATTGTGTTCATCTTTCCTTTTCATGCTGTTGAGATACAGAAAGAATGAGATAGGGTAGTGCTAGAACTTCTTGGTACATATGTATTTGGCAACTGAAAATCTAAAAATAATACTTAACTGAATACAGCCCTGTTTCAGCAATACACCATAGTATACAGTATTAATACCAATAAATCATAACGTAGGGGATTGGTAAATAAGTTCCCCTTTTATTTTATAGTCCCCTAAGTTTTGGTCACTAAAGGGTTTCTTAGTTTATAGAAGAGATGAACTCCTTTTCCTGGGTTAAATCATACCCTATAGAGTATATATTGGAGGCCATAATGGTTCACTGGCTTTTTGTCTGGAACTCCCTAATAAGGGGATGGGAGCCACAGTACAACCCCAGCCAAATGCAGGATCCAGCTAGTGGTAAGTTATCTTATCTCCTGGTATAGGTCCCTCTAGCAGTTGCAGATCAGGGCTGTTTAGCTGAGTAGTTGGGGCTCCACCAAGGAGAATTAGAATGACCCAGCTGCATTATTTCCCAGAACAAAGAATCAGTGTGTAGGATTAGGGGGCTAGTTAGTTCCACTTGAGCTCCACTGCCAACAAATATTAAAGGAACAGTAACACCAACAAATGAAAGTGTTTTAAAGTAATGAAAGTATCATGTAGTGTTGCCCTGCAATGGTAGAACTGATCTGTTTGCTTCAGAAACACTACTATAGTTCATATATACAAGCTGCTGTGTAGCCATGGGGGCAGCCATTCAAGCACAGGATACACAGTAGATAACAGATAAGTACTACTATATTTTATATAAACAAGCTGCTGTGTAGCCATGGGGGCAGCCATTCAAGCACAGGATACACAGTAGATAACAGATAAGTACTACTACAGTTTAAAGAAACAAGCTGCTGTGTAGCCATGGGGGCAGCCATTCAAGCACAGGATACACAGTAGATAGCAGATAAGTACTACTATAGTTTATATAAACAAGCTGCTGTGTAGCCATGGTGGCAGCTATTCAAGCACAGAATACACAGTGGATAACAGATAAGTACTACTATAGTTTATATAAACAAGTTGCTGTGTAGCCATGGGGGCAGCCATTCAAGCACAGGATACACAGTAGATAACAGATAAGTACTACTATAGTTTATATAAACAAGCTGCTGTGTAGCCATGGGGGCAGCCATTCAAGCACAGGATACACAGTGGATAACAGATAAGTACTACTATAGTTTATATAAACAAGCTGCTGTGTAGCCATGGGGGCAGCCATTCAAGCACAGGATACACAGTAGTAGTGATGGGCGAATTTATTCGACGGGCATGAATTCGCCGCCAGGGAATAAATTCGCAAAACACCTGCGAAAATTCATCCGAAAAAATTTGCCGCCGTCAAAAAGAATGTTCACCGGCGTCGAAAACAGGCGCCGCCGTCAAAAAATCGCAGTTTCGCAAATTTTTCGGCAAAACGAAACGGCGCAAATTCGCCCATCACTACTTAGTAGATAACAGATAAGTATTACTATAGTTTATATAAACAAGCTGCTGTGTAGCCATGGCGGAAATTGAAAAATTGCTGTATGGCACAGGTTAAATAGTGGATAACAGTTAACACCATTATGTTCTACAGAGCTTATCTGCTGTGTAACCTGAGCCTTTTCTCCTTTGAATGGCTGTCCCTTTGCTATATTTATATAAACAAAAGTAGTGTTTCTAAAGCAAACACAGCAGTTTTACCAGTGGAGGGCAACACTACATTATAGTTTTATTACTATTACTTTCATTTTTTGATGTTACTGTTCCTTTAACTGTTTGAATGACACCACCAAATGCCATAGTAAAACAGTGAACTGGCAGTAGGCAGTTTTAAGTCAATAAAAAACTTAATACAAAATAAACAATGTACTCCTGGTTCTTACCCAGGAACATGGTCATTAACTTATTTAGTTGTTATTCATTTTATGTTGTACATTTCTTTTAAACTACCAAGAGCTTGTTCCTTTGTTATTGTTAACCATTCTTCGGGGATTTCTGCTGGATTTGCTTGGTAGAGTTTTGCAAAGTCATAATTGAATTGCGCAAGGACGAACTTCCAATAAAGTGAAAATGTTATGCTTCTCTCTGGCAGTATGATCCACTGGGGATAGACAGTTCTATAATCTCTATATGGATGCCATTTTCCTTCTGTGTCTGGATTCCTGAATTTGCCATTAGATAGGATAGCAGTGGAACATATTGTCTTAGAAAGAGCATTATCTGAAAATGTGTATTCAGCTAAACCCTTGGGCCGGTGAGCAGATGCAAAGTGTTCTTGATGGGCATCTCCTCCAGCTTCACAAGGGACATTACAAAATGGGCACTTCTTCCCACATCCAATTACTTTCTTGAATAATTCAATATGAGGTTTTACCAAAAGTTGAGAAAGTAAAACTTCAATGCTTAGTGACTTCATTTCTAATCTGATTTGTTCTTGCATTTCGGCGAGAAGAACATCAATGTTGTGTGAAAACAGCCTGATATCAGCTGTGTTTTGAAAAATTATGACTTTCACGGCATTCTTTGAAATCACCAAGTGTTTGTTTAGAATTGTACGAAACATTTCGAAAAATTCTGTGATACTTTGACTCATTTGCACATTTTTGTCTCTGAGAGCTGACTGTATTTTATTAATGATGGATGAAAGAATTTTTTTAACCAACTGATCCAACCGCTTAGAATTTTTATATTTCTTTTCAATGTACTTCATGATCCACTTTTTCACATATGACTCGTAGTGGACTATATATTCTGAATATTGCTCAAATCTGTTTGTTTCAAGCAGTTCTTTCAGGAGACTGAAATGGAAATGATTCTGGCTGTTGAACCTGATGGTTAAAGAATTGTTCAGAATGTCATCCATTATTTCTTTACCGAGTTGATTGAAAATGTAGTTACAGATCGACGGCTTGAGGCATTGTTGACAGAAAGCTTGAGCTCTGACTTTAGATTCATCTTTCTGATGTAATTTATCCTTAAATATTGAGAAATATTGAGGCTTTAGCCTGTTCATGAGAAGTTTGGGGTCATTATTCATTCCAAAGTCATCATGCATCTTCTGAAACTGAGGGGCTGCTCTTCCTAAAATGTGTAACTTCAGATCAACCTCAAACAACACATTGGGGTAAAGCTTTCTTACTTCCTCATCGTTCAGTTTGTAATTAATCATGTTTAGCAGCTCCTGGCAGTATGTTTCATTGTAATCCTCTCCTGTGTTAATGATATCTGTCACGTAGCTTTGACAATTGTATTCTAATGACTTTGCAATATTACTTAGCTTCTTATAGCAGCCCTTGTTGATTTTTTCAATGACTCCTTTTGGCGAGTACCAAGGAATGGTAACATAGCTCTTATTCATCTCAAAAAGATTCTGTCCATAATCTTTTAGGGATTTTATACTCTGAAGTTTCTCCTGAACAGCGCCATCTTTGTTTTTCATTTCCTTTGTAAGTTGCTCTAAAATTTCGAAGTCAACTCTTTGTTTCTTTAAGCGACCCACCTGTAACTCTGACAAAATTTGATCCCACATGGACTCAAACTCTTTCTTTAATTCTGAGTCACTCAAGTCATGTAATTTTAAGTTTTGGCTTTTCATATGAAGGTTGACTTTCTCTTCAAGAAATTTCTGGCAACACTCCTGAATTTTTTGAACTTCCTGCTTCCCACTATGAATTCGAACAGCTTCCCAACACTTGTTGGATATAATAATTTCCAGGTTCTTTCTGAGACATTTGACATAGCTCAAGAAGTCTGCTCTGTATCTTTCTGCAAGGTACATTCTATTATTTCCTGTCTCTAAAAAATATTTCAACTGTTCTGTCATGTGGGCCTCTTGTCTGTCCAATAGCTTACTTGTTTCATTATTTAGAATTTCTGCCATGATGGATTCTAGTTTACTTTGTGGTTGGTTTTTTATCACATTTTCTTGTTCTGTTACCCATGAATAAACCCTTTTGCGGAAATTCCATTCTAATTCTGAATATTTCGTAGACAATTGCTCATAGGCTTCAGCAACTAGGATATTTCTGAAATTGAAAATTAATGTCTCATATTTCACAGCTTTCCACAAACTTTGTATCCATTCAATGAAAGAGTCAATATTCTGAGGAGGTGGGCACCCGCTTTCTTTCATTAATTCAATCAAGCTTTTTTTCAGCTTGAAAATATTTTCACTATACCCAGAGTTTATTGGGGCCATTGGCGGGACACCATGCCAAAGCCCGGGGATGTACCAGCTGTGCTTGTCAGGATGATAAGTAATAATATCAGTAAAATTCAAAGACAGATTTATTTTCTCCATTTTTGCTGCAATGCATGTCATGTCATTTAATTCATTTAAAAGTTTGTTCCTAGTTATTCTGTTATTCAGAAAAGCAGACACATCATTCACATTCTGATGCACAAGGAAGCAGTTGCGTTTCCTTCCAACTTCTTTCATTCTAAGAAATGCATGGACTACTATCTGCAAAATGTCTTTCATTTCTGTGATGTTTTCCATGGCCAGGTTAACTATGGTTATATCACTCAATCCAACTACTAGAGTTGCCAGCTCATTGTCATGTTCATAGCTGTCCTCTAAAGAAGCCATTTCGGGAGCCTTTAAACCTTCAGTGTCAATCACCAGAATAAACTCACAACCCAGTTTTTTTTGCAAGTTTTCTTTCACTTTTATCAAAGTAATGAAGGCTCCTCGTGTGCAACGTCCACTGGCCACAGGGAACTGCAAGCCAAACATGGTGTTCAGAAGAGTGGACTTGCCTGTGCTCTGCACTCCCAGCACTGTGATCACTCTCATTCTGCATCTTCCCTCTGTCTTTTTGTTTAGCTCTTTTAGAACATCTGTTATCCATTTTAGAGGGATGTTGGAGGCATCTCCATCTATCAGTTCTAATGGGAAGCCATCCAACAAGAGATCAGCTGCTACTCCTGGTAGTTTACTGAACTGCCTTTCATTTGATTTTATTTGGTTTCCATCAACCATGCAACATTCTGCTTCATAGTACTGGCCCAACTCACGGAGAAAGTGATCAACCCCTAAAGAGCTGTCAGACATTTTATAGTATAATTGATTCAATTCATCTGGATTTTTTGACAATTCATTGAACTTCTCGTTGTGTTCAGCCTGTAATACTGACAGACTATTTCTTGTTATTATCTCCAAGTAAAACTTCATCCATCTTATAAAATATTCCCTTTCCACTGTGTTCATTATCATTAAACAGTTCATATAGTTTCTTATGCTACGAGGTAGCTCACATTGGTATTGTGTCCTGTGTAGATCAAAACATTTTCTTAACAGTCCCCTTTTATAAGTATTAATGTTAGTGCTTCCTTGGTTCTTCATTCTACACAACTCTTTTTCTATTTTGGATAAATCTTTCCACAGATTTCCCTGGAGATACATTGCTTTTCCCTTAAATTCTGATACGTTTTTTATTTCACTTGTGATTGAAATGGCTTTTGTTTTGGCTTTCTGACAGTCCAGAGAATTCTCATCTACTTGGATGCCATGTTTAGAGACTGCAGTAGCCAAATCTT
Source organism: Xenopus laevis (assembly GCF_017654675.1). NCBI lineage: Eukaryota > Metazoa > Chordata > Amphibia > Anura > Pipidae > Xenopus > Xenopus laevis. Next base: position 112,298,696 of record NC_054388.1, on the reverse strand, counting down.
GAATGCTTACAGGAGTCTCATAAAATTTAACAAATATTTGCCGTATTTGCCTGACTAATTCTGTTACATTTCTAATACTGGTTTTCAAAAAGTGAACTTTAGGTTCCTCAGACATTTTCTTCACTATCTCTATTGTTTTCTTATTTGCCTGCTTGTCTTCACTGCTTATGTCAATAATAAAATAGTAATGTGTTTTGTCATCTTTACATGACAAAAGTGATTCATATTCCTTCTCAGATAGATTTTTTGTCAATATAAACACAGCTGATGAAACATTTGTTAAAAATGCAAATTGTCTCCAGTTATTCTTCAAGTCTCCTCGTAAATTGGTGACTGCCATATTCAATATATTCAATATAGCAATATTCATTCTGAGCCGCCAACTACAAGTTACAAAATGAAAGTAAAGTTGTTATTGATGAAAGTCCTTGGGCACTTTGGTACCTGTGTTTGGAATTCGGCACTAATTGCTGTATGATTGTATTTGTGACGTTTTAGAGCCCATAAATGTTTTATATCACAGACATAATATGTGTAAATAAATTGCAGTGGCACAAGAAAGGCTGTAATCTAAACAAACTGATATTATAGACAATTAAGGGGGGCTATGTTCGACAGCCTCCCTTGTTATTCAGTATTTCTTATGCAGCTGCCCTATAACACCTGAGGGCATATTTATCAAGGGTCGAATTTCGAATTGAAAATCTTTGAAATTAGAATTGAAAAAGACCAACCAAAATTAAGTCAAAGTTTTTTGTTTTGGTCAAATAGGTCCGTTTTCAATCGAATAGGTCCGAATAGGTGAATTTCAATCGTACAAATCGAAGTAATAGCGCATTCTATCGAATTAGATTTGTGTTTCCCCCCAAAAAATGTTGATTTTTCAAAGTCCACCAATTAACTCCAAAAAGGTTCTAGGAGGTCCCCCGTAGGCTAAAACAGCAATTTGGCAGGTTTTAGATGGCGAATGGTCGAGGTCGAATTTTTAAAAGGACATTACATGATAAATTTTGGTATTCGAATTTTCACTCAAAATTCTAATTTTTTTCATTCAAAAATTAATCTGTCCCCTATTGTGTTCATCTTTCCTTTTCATGCTGTTGAGATACAGAAAGAATGAGATAGGGTAGTGCTAGAACTTCTTGGTACATATGTATTTGGCAACTGAAAATCTAAAAATAATACTTAACTGAATACAGCCCTGTTTCAGCAATACACCATAGTATACAGTATTAATACCAATAAATCATAACGTAGGGGATTGGTAAATAAGTTCCCCTTTTATTTTATAGTCCCCTAAGTTTTGGTCACTAAAGGGTTTCTTAGTTTATAGAAGAGATGAACTCCTTTTCCTGGGTTAAATCATACCCTATAGAGTATATATTGGAGGCCATAATGGTTCACTGGCTTTTTGTCTGGAACTCCCTAATAAGGGGATGGGAGCCACAGTACAACCCCAGCCAAATGCAGGATCCAGCTAGTGGTAAGTTATCTTATCTCCTGGTATAGGTCCCTCTAGCAGTTGCAGATCAGGGCTGTTTAGCTGAGTAGTTGGGGCTCCACCAAGGAGAATTAGAATGACCCAGCTGCATTATTTCCCAGAACAAAGAATCAGTGTGTAGGATTAGGGGGCTAGTTAGTTCCACTTGAGCTCCACTGCCAACAAATATTAAAGGAACAGTAACACCAACAAATGAAAGTGTTTTAAAGTAATGAAAGTATCATGTAGTGTTGCCCTGCAATGGTAGAACTGATCTGTTTGCTTCAGAAACACTACTATAGTTCATATATACAAGCTGCTGTGTAGCCATGGGGGCAGCCATTCAAGCACAGGATACACAGTAGATAACAGATAAGTACTACTATATTTTATATAAACAAGCTGCTGTGTAGCCATGGGGGCAGCCATTCAAGCACAGGATACACAGTAGATAACAGATAAGTACTACTACAGTTTAAAGAAACAAGCTGCTGTGTAGCCATGGGGGCAGCCATTCAAGCACAGGATACACAGTAGATAGCAGATAAGTACTACTATAGTTTATATAAACAAGCTGCTGTGTAGCCATGGTGGCAGCTATTCAAGCACAGAATACACAGTGGATAACAGATAAGTACTACTATAGTTTATATAAACAAGTTGCTGTGTAGCCATGGGGGCAGCCATTCAAGCACAGGATACACAGTAGATAACAGATAAGTACTACTATAGTTTATATAAACAAGCTGCTGTGTAGCCATGGGGGCAGCCATTCAAGCACAGGATACACAGTGGATAACAGATAAGTACTACTATAGTTTATATAAACAAGCTGCTGTGTAGCCATGGGGGCAGCCATTCAAGCACAGGATACACAGTAGTAGTGATGGGCGAATTTATTCGACGGGCATGAATTCGCCGCCAGGGAATAAATTCGCAAAACACCTGCGAAAATTCATCCGAAAAAATTTGCCGCCGTCAAAAAGAATGTTCACCGGCGTCGAAAACAGGCGCCGCCGTCAAAAAATCGCAGTTTCGCAAATTTTTCGGCAAAACGAAACGGCGCAAATTCGCCCATCACTACTTAGTAGATAACAGATAAGTATTACTATAGTTTATATAAACAAGCTGCTGTGTAGCCATGGCGGAAATTGAAAAATTGCTGTATGGCACAGGTTAAATAGTGGATAACAGTTAACACCATTATGTTCTACAGAGCTTATCTGCTGTGTAACCTGAGCCTTTTCTCCTTTGAATGGCTGTCCCTTTGCTATATTTATATAAACAAAAGTAGTGTTTCTAAAGCAAACACAGCAGTTTTACCAGTGGAGGGCAACACTACATTATAGTTTTATTACTATTACTTTCATTTTTTGATGTTACTGTTCCTTTAACTGTTTGAATGACACCACCAAATGCCATAGTAAAACAGTGAACTGGCAGTAGGCAGTTTTAAGTCAATAAAAAACTTAATACAAAATAAACAATGTACTCCTGGTTCTTACCCAGGAACATGGTCATTAACTTATTTAGTTGTTATTCATTTTATGTTGTACATTTCTTTTAAACTACCAAGAGCTTGTTCCTTTGTTATTGTTAACCATTCTTCGGGGATTTCTGCTGGATTTGCTTGGTAGAGTTTTGCAAAGTCATAATTGAATTGCGCAAGGACGAACTTCCAATAAAGTGAAAATGTTATGCTTCTCTCTGGCAGTATGATCCACTGGGGATAGACAGTTCTATAATCTCTATATGGATGCCATTTTCCTTCTGTGTCTGGATTCCTGAATTTGCCATTAGATAGGATAGCAGTGGAACATATTGTCTTAGAAAGAGCATTATCTGAAAATGTGTATTCAGCTAAACCCTTGGGCCGGTGAGCAGATGCAAAGTGTTCTTGATGGGCATCTCCTCCAGCTTCACAAGGGACATTACAAAATGGGCACTTCTTCCCACATCCAATTACTTTCTTGAATAATTCAATATGAGGTTTTACCAAAAGTTGAGAAAGTAAAACTTCAATGCTTAGTGACTTCATTTCTAATCTGATTTGTTCTTGCATTTCGGCGAGAAGAACATCAATGTTGTGTGAAAACAGCCTGATATCAGCTGTGTTTTGAAAAATTATGACTTTCACGGCATTCTTTGAAATCACCAAGTGTTTGTTTAGAATTGTACGAAACATTTCGAAAAATTCTGTGATACTTTGACTCATTTGCACATTTTTGTCTCTGAGAGCTGACTGTATTTTATTAATGATGGATGAAAGAATTTTTTTAACCAACTGATCCAACCGCTTAGAATTTTTATATTTCTTTTCAATGTACTTCATGATCCACTTTTTCACATATGACTCGTAGTGGACTATATATTCTGAATATTGCTCAAATCTGTTTGTTTCAAGCAGTTCTTTCAGGAGACTGAAATGGAAATGATTCTGGCTGTTGAACCTGATGGTTAAAGAATTGTTCAGAATGTCATCCATTATTTCTTTACCGAGTTGATTGAAAATGTAGTTACAGATCGACGGCTTGAGGCATTGTTGACAGAAAGCTTGAGCTCTGACTTTAGATTCATCTTTCTGATGTAATTTATCCTTAAATATTGAGAAATATTGAGGCTTTAGCCTGTTCATGAGAAGTTTGGGGTCATTATTCATTCCAAAGTCATCATGCATCTTCTGAAACTGAGGGGCTGCTCTTCCTAAAATGTGTAACTTCAGATCAACCTCAAACAACACATTGGGGTAAAGCTTTCTTACTTCCTCATCGTTCAGTTTGTAATTAATCATGTTTAGCAGCTCCTGGCAGTATGTTTCATTGTAATCCTCTCCTGTGTTAATGATATCTGTCACGTAGCTTTGACAATTGTATTCTAATGACTTTGCAATATTACTTAGCTTCTTATAGCAGCCCTTGTTGATTTTTTCAATGACTCCTTTTGGCGAGTACCAAGGAATGGTAACATAGCTCTTATCCATCTCAAAAAGATTCTGTCCATAATCTTTTAGGGATTTTATACTCTGAAGTTTCTCCTGAACAGCGCCATCTTTGTTTTTCATTTCCTTTGTAAGTTGCTCTAAAATTTCGAAGTCAACTCTTTGTTTCTTTAAGCGACCCACCTGTAACTCTGACAAAATTTGATCCCACATGGACTCAAACTCTTTCTTTAATTCTGAGTCACTCAAGTCATGTAATTTTAAGTTTTGGCTTTTCATATGAAGGTTGACTTTCTCTTCAAGAAATTTCTGGCAACACTCCTGAATTTTTTGAACTTCCTGCTTCCCACTATGAATTCGAACAGCTTCCCAACACTTGTTGGATATAATAATTTCCAGGTTCTTTCTGAGACATTTGACATAGCTCAAGAAATCTGCTCTGTATCTTTCTGCAAGGTACATTCTATTATTTCCTGTCTCTAAAAAATATTTCAACTGTTCTGTCATGTGGGCCTCTTGTCTGTCCAATAGCTTACTTGTTTCATTATTTAGAATTTCTGCCATGATGGATTCTAGTTTACTTTGTGGTTGGTTTTTTATCACATTTTCTTGTTCTGTTACCCATGAATAAACCCTTTTGCGGAAATTCCATTCCAATTCTGAATATTTCGTAGACAATTGCTCATAGGCTTCAGCAACTAGGATATTTCTGAAATTGAAAATGAATGTCTCATATTTCACAGCTTTCCACAAACTTTGTATCCATTCAATGAAAGAGTCAATATTCTGAGGAGGTGGGCACCCGCTTTCTTTCATTAATTCAATCAAGCTTTTTTTCAGCTTGAAAATATTTTCACTATACCCAGAGTTTATTGGGGCCATTGGCGGGACACCATGCCAAAGCCCGGGGATGTACCAGCTGTGCTTGTCAGGATGATAAGTAATAATATCAGTAAAATTCAAAGACAGATTTATTTTCTCCATTTTTGCCGCAATGCATGTCATGTCATTTAATTCATTTAAAAGTTTGTTCCTAGTTATTCTGTTATTCAGAAAAGCAGAGACATCATTCACATTCTGATGCACAAGGAAGCAGTTGCGTTTCCTTCCAACTTCTTTCATTCTAAGAAATGCATGGACTACTATCTGCAAAATGTCTTTCATTTCTGTGATGTTTTCCATGGCCAGGTTTACTATGGTTATATCACTCAATCCAACTACTAGAGTTGCCAGCTCATTGTCATGTTCATAGCTGTCCTCTAAAGAAGCCATTTTGGGAGCCTTTAAACCTTCAGTGTCAATCACCAGAATAAACTCACAACCCAGCTCTTTTTGCAAGTTTTCTTTCACTTTTATCAAAGTAATGAAGGCTCCTCGTGTGCAACGTCCACTGGCCACAGGGAACTGCAGCCCAAACATGGTGTTTAGAAGAGTGGACTTGCCTGTGCTCTGCACTCCCAGCACTGTGATTACTCTCATTCTGCATCTTCCCTCTGTCTTTTTGTTTAGCTCTTTTAGAACATCTGTTATCCATTTTAGAGGGATGTTGGAGGCATCTCCATCTATCAGTTCTAATGGGAAGCCATCCAACAAGAGATCAGCTGCTACTCCTGGTAGTTTACTGAACTGCCTTTCATTTGATTTTATTTGGTTTCCATCAACCATGCAACATTCTACTTCATAGTACTGGCCCAACTCACGGAGAAAGTGATCAACCCCTAAAGAGCTGTCAGACATTTTATAGTATAATTGATTCAATTCATCTGGATTTTTTGACAATTCATTGAACTTCTCGTTGTGTTCAGCCTGTAATACTGACAGACTATTTCTTGTTATTATCTCCAAGTAAAACTTCAACCATCTTATAAAATATTCCCTTTCCACTGTGTTCATTATCATTAAACAGTTCATATAGTTTCTTATGCTACGAGGTAGCTCACATTGGTATTGTGTCCTGTGTAGATCAAAACATGTTCTTAACAGTCCCCTTTTATAAGTATTAATGTTAGTGCTTCCTTGGTTCTTCATTCTACACAACTCTTTTTCTATTTTGGATAAATCTTTCCACAGATTTCCCTGGAGATACATTGCTTTTCCCTTAAATTCTGATACGTTTTTTATTTCACTTGTGATTGAAATGGCTTTTGTTTTGGCTTTCTGACAGTCCAGAGAATTCTCATCTACTTGGATGCCATGTTTAGAGACTGCAGTAGCCAAATCTTGAATGCTTACAGGAGTCTCAAAAAATTTAACAAATATTTGCCGTATTTGCCTGACTAATTCTGTTACATTTCTAATACTGGTTTTCAAAAAGTGAACTTTAGGTTCCTCAGACATTTTCTTCACTATCTCTATTGTTTTCTTATTTGCCTGCTTGTCGTCACTGCTTATGTCAATAATAAAATAGTAATGTGTTTTGTCATCTTTGCATGACAAAAGTGATTTATATTCCTTCTCAGATAGATTTTTTGTCAATATAAACACAGCTGATGAAACATTTGTTATAAATGCAAATTGTCTCCAGTTATTCTTCAAGTCTCCTCGTAAATTGGTGACTGCCAAAGGTTCTTGGAATATTTCTGATTTATTCACACTTCCAGGAAAGAACCAAGAAATTTCCACTAATCCATCGGCAATTCTTTTTTCTACATTTCCACAGTCCATATCATGATTCACAAAAATGTCATAATAATTCTGAGATTGGCAAAGCAGTTGATTAAGGATTTTGGACTTGGATAAGTTGCACTCCCCCAGTCTGACAAAAGAAAATGTTGGCATACGTACATTCACTAAATTGTCTTCAATAAATCCTCTTACTTCAGCTAATGAGTGAGGTCTCCACCTCTTTACAATACCTCTCATTGCCCACAGCAAGAAGGTACATTCGGTGCCATCACCAGGTGGAAGAATCAAAGGGACAGCAAATTGGCACAAAGACATTTTAGATACGAGTTCCTGCCGTAAAAAGTTATCTGAACAATGAAAAACAGCGCAAAGAACATCAAGTGGATGGATGGGATTTTGCAAATTAAAATCCATGCCTTCAGATTTGTCAAATATTAGATCCCATTCATCTCCCTTTCCAGGTGATGGCTGGTTTATTGTTGTGTTTCTTGCTCCGCCATCAAGAGCCATGACTTTCTGCAAAAAATACTGAGGAATGTCTTCAAGGGTGTTAAGCTCAGCATTCTTTACAGATTCCAAGCCTATGCTTAGCACATCCTTAAGTGACAATTTGGACTTCCTACAATGCTGCAAGTTCAGTTCTGATAATACTTCTGCAAATGCTTTTTGTCTACCTGGTGATAAAAAAAAACCATATGGATAAAAATAAATATATTATACATTTTAGTACTCAATGACATAAAGTCAGAATCCATTTTCATTAGCATACATTTCGGGAAATGCTGATCTCCTCTTACACAATCAATGCCACTATACTTGCAGTAGAAGTGCCTCTCCTAGACAGTCTATTTGTCATTCTGTTAGTTGCCAGTCAGGTAGTTTAGCCGTATCATCATTTAAAATGTCTTATGTCCAGTGGGCCTTGGGGAATAATAGGGTAAACTATGTTGATGGTGACTAAAGAATAATCACTTACTTGGTTTTGTACTGGAAGACCTTTCCTCTTCATAATTGGATTGTTCCTGCACCAAAAATAATTAGTTCCATAAATTAGAATTGCTTTTTTATAGTAGTAACACATTACAAATCAATACAGAACTGTAGGATTTACTGTTAAATCGATGTATGTCTGTTTATTCCTTCACATTTTGTTTTTATGCTGTTGTTTATCATTCCCTGGTATAGGTCTGCAGTAAAAGCATGCTAAGCTTGAAAGGGGGTCAAGCCCATACAATTATTTCACAAATGAACATTTCAATTTACTTATCCAGAATTATCCATTTTTGATAAATCATCTTAACCAGCACCATAGACTTACAGGTGCATTATCTGTGTATAGATCCAGGTCACATTCATCAATATGTTTGTTCTGCTGATGTTCAGAAAAAGCATGAAGAGGCAGTCCCTCAGGATTCCTTAATTGGGAACCTAATTAGAAATGAAATTAGATCACTAAAATGTGTATATATATATATATATATATATATATATATATACACATACTACACAAGTTAACCCCAGCACTATATATACACTTTGAGAAAGGCCTTAGGATAGGCCAAAACGTCTGTAGCTCTGTAATAAAATATTTTTTATGTTTAAAAAGACCCGACAGAGCAGATCTCTTTGCATTGAGATATATATATAAGAAAGGCTTGAGTGCAAGCCGAAACGTTAGTTACTTATATTGAAATAAACACCATTTTTGATTTTGATAAGTCCTGTGAGTGCGAGCTTCTTCACTTCTCTCTCTCTCTCTCTCTATATATATATATATATATATATATTATTAATTTTATGACTTAATTTTAATTTTATATAATTAACACACAAAGGAATGAGAAATAATTGTATTTATAACATTATATAGAAACAATAATTAAGTTCATTTATATTCCTTACAACAGGTTGAGGTGCTACAGTACAAGATCAACACAACCAGAAAGACAAGGTCCCATAGGGTCATTTATCATACGTGGTTTACATTTATGTAGTATGGTGGCTTACCAATTTTATTATCATAACTTTGTAACTAAAAACCCCTGTTTTTGTAAATACATGCATTTGCATAGATATTGGATTACTTATGAGACAGGGGACCAGGGAATGTGCATTGATCAACCCCCCTTATTTTGTCTACTTTATCATCAAGTGCGAGGGGTATAGAATTATATCTAGATCCATGCACTTACCTGCTGCTGCTGGAGCAATGGCTTCTGCAGTCTGCAGCCCTGTACTTAGTATGTGCCATAGGCAACTAGTCACACCTTGCTTTGTGGTGGTTATGCCTGAATGATGGACAAGCTTGGCGTTGTCAAATGGATGTGCCCACATACCACCTCCAATCTACACCCATGAATAAATTTGTTGAGCTGTATTTATGGGAAATGCATTGGTCTTTATGATCCTGTGCTTTTTAAATGAGGCCCCATGGCCATAAAAGAAATACCAGACCAGTGGGACCCAAAGCACCCAATGGGGATGCTAATAAATGCAACATTTCATGATAAAGTGCATGTTTTACCTGTGTCTGCCTTTATCTGTTTAGCAAATTTCTATCAATAATTCTATTTATGTCTGTCATCTCTAATCATCTGGTGAAATTGATCTTTGCAACCTTTTAAAATATATTATATAAATATAATAATAGCCTATTGAATTACAAATACTCACTGCGAAAATGATCTAGGGCTTGCTTTTCCTCTCGTTCTTTTTCATTTACTGCCTTAAAAGGTCGCTGTCAATGAAATTACACTTTATATAAATTTGCTCATAAATATTAAAAAGCTTAGTTTTTAATATTCTGTACCCTTGTGAACACCCCATGCAGAACTACTGGCAAAACAGCATACAGCTTGAAGAAAAATATGGGCAATGTGTATACACCATCAATGTGATAAAAACAATACTCATGCCCCTTTCAAGTGTAGAAGCATAATTTCTGTATTTATTTTAGTGCTCTCTCTATGGGGCGCATTTGTGTTTTTATGACAAATTTCCCAAAAAAGACAATTCGCAGCCACGTCACCTATTTACTCATAGTTAGAGTAACACACACTTCGATAGAGGAAAAACCTCAGCACTATAGAACTTTCACCAGGCAAATCGAGCAGCTATTTCTGTTCTCCACAAAGGCCTTGCCTAAGGAACAACTATTTTTATATAGATGAATACTCTTGATATAAAGACAGGTCAAATAGAAATTTCCACTTTTCCATCTTACCTACATAGGCTTTAGGACTTGCCTCATGCCACTCCAGCTAAAAACGTATCTGGAGATCCTAGCTAAGGTCAACTTTAGTTGCAGCCCATTAGTGGTTAAACTAAGGAACCAAGAATTTAACCATAACACACAAAACTCAGTTTCCAAGCCAGAGACTGACTTTTAAAGCCCAAATACACCAGTGCACTAATATGAACAGCAGCCTTGAGGAGGTCTTACTTCCAGGATCCCTTAACAAAGGTCTTCCCAAACTGTGGGGTTTAGTCTTTGTTGGAGAAACCAAGTTAGGAGAAATGTGTGTAGAATGTCCTAAGAATCTTCTGGAAGCCCAGCTTGTCAGTTAGAGTGAGATTGGGGGTGAACAGAATTTCTCTACCCTAGGGGGCCGATTCATCAAGGGTCGAATATCGATGGTTAATTAACCCTCGATATTCGACTAGGAACTAAAATCCTTCGACTTCGAATATCGAAGTCGAAGGATTTAGCGCAAATGCTACGATCATTCCTTCGATCGAACGATTAAATCCTTCGAATCGAACGATTCGAAGGATTTAAATCCAACGATCGAAGGAATATCCTTCGATCAAAAAAACTTAGGCAAGCCTATGGGAACCTTCCCCATAGGCTAACATTGACTTCGGTAGCTTTTAGCTGCCGAAGTAGGGGGTCGAAGTTTTTTTTAAAGAGGCAGTACTTCGACTACCGAATGGTCGAATAGTCGAACGATTTTTAGTTCGAATCCTTCGTTTCGAAGTCGTAGTCGAAGGTCGAAGTAGCCCATTCGATGGTCGAAGTAGCCCAAAAAACACTTCGAAATTCGAAGTTTTTTTACTTCGAATCCTTCACTCGAGCTTGATGAATCGGCCCCTAGGTGTCTCTGGAATTATGACACAAACTGATGAAAACTAACATTAAAACGTGTGCATGATTTAAGGGAACACACCTTTTCTGTGCTTTTCATATTGCACTTGCATTCATACAGTAAATGAGCTCTGCTACCTCTACTGTGCACAATGCTTAAATCCTCCCCTGTGCATAGATCATATCATAGTTCCACAAACTTACTGATGGTGCAGTAGGACAAGTCTCACTCTTGACACAGGAGACCCGGCTTGGTAGTGCAGGCTTTGGAGGAAGATGCCTTTCATTCATTGTCTTGACTTTCTGATCAGATGGAAACTCTTGTGAAAGAGAAGATGTACATAATGAGAGAAGTGATGTCTGGTCAGAACTGAGCATTTCTTTCCTACAGTGCTGTCAGCTCAAAAACTGCAATGCGCAGATGAGATTTTGGGCACCAAGCTCCACCCAAGGAAAACTCCAAGTTCATCCATAGCATAAATTCTTATAGATCTGAGTTGAAACAGTGGCTGTCGTTTCTGATTCTAGTAGCGGGGAAGTATAAAGGACACCCAATTCCACCTACATTGTAACAGCTCTTACATCTCTGTGCTCCCATGTTTACCTCATATCATGGTTGTGCCTGGTATGTATATGTTTTATACTCATTGGTGCTTTATTTATTGTTTTCCTTCATGATCTGTTTTTTAATCAAAAATCTCACCAGTTTTTGGGTGGCAAGTTTTATTTTAACTTTACCAATCATGGGGAAAAACAAGAGGTTTACATTTTTAAAAAAGAATATCTAATTCACATATTGTTCAATTCAAAAATTATTAAAAAATACTCACTCTGGGAATTTTCTTGGACACCATTCCATTCAAGATCCTTAGCGATCTTTGTCTTTGAAGGCTGCTGTGTAGTAAATGAGAGTGCTTATTTATACTTACAGATATAACAATGCTGATTTTGAAAGACAAATCTATAGTTAAAAGTTGAAAGTTAAATATATCATGCCTTGTGCCTTGTGGGTGAGACCATTGTTCTGTAGCACAATATAACACATGGTGCATGGTCAATCTCAATAAAGAACTACTGGCAATAGTTCCAATGATGTTCAACACAAAGGTTATTCTACTGAAAGTTTTGGTTGGACCTCTTTATAAAGAATTCCTTTAAGTTATACCCCCTCAAATCTAACCTTTAGGCTGACCAACCCAACACCCTTGGCTAGAGGAAAAACCTCAGCACTTCAAATCATTTCACAAGGCAAATTGACCAGCTATTTCTGTTCTCCACCCAGGCCTTGGCTAAAGAACTACTTTCTTCGGAGTTTACAAGATGAATACTCTTCATATCAAGACAGGTCAAATAGAAATCTTCACTTTTCCATATTCCCTTCATAGGCTCTAAGCTTTAGAACTCACCACATGCCCCTCCAGCTAAAAACTTATCTGGAGATCCTAGCTAAGGTCAACTTTAGTTGCAGCCCACTAGTGGTTAAACTAAGGAACCAAGAATTTAACCATAACACACAAAACTCAGTTTCCAAGCCAGAGACTGACTTTTAAAGCCCAAATACACCAGTGCACTAGTATGAACACCAGCCTTGAGGAGGACTTATTTCCAGGATCCCTTAACACAGGGCTTCCCAAACAGTGGGGTTTAGTCTTTGTTGGAGAAGCCAAGTTAGGAGAAATTTGGGTAGAATGTCCTTAGAATTTCTTCGAAGCCCAGCTTGTGAGTTAGGGTGAGATTGGGGGTGAACAGCATTTCTCTGCCCTAGGTGTCTCTGGAATTATGACACAAACTGATGAAACTAACATTAAAACTTGTTCATGATTTAAGGGAACACACCTTTCTGTGCTTTTCATATTGCACTTGCATTCATAAATGAGCTCTGCTATCTCTACTGTGTACAATGCTTAAATCCCCCCCTGTGCATAGATCATATCATAGTTCCACAAACTTACTGATGGTGCAGGTGGACAAGTCTCACTCTTGACACTGGAGACCTGGCTTGGTAGTGCAGGCTTTGGAGGAAGATGCCTTTCATTCATTGTCTTGACTTTCTGATCAGATGGAAACTCTAGTGAAGATGTACATAATTAGTGATGTCTGGTCAGATGTCTGGTCAGAACTGAGCATTTCTTTCCTACAGGGCTATCAGCTTACAAACTGCAATGAGACTTTGGGCACCAAGGTCCACCCAAAAAAAAAACCAAGTTCACCCATATCATAACTTCTTATTTAACTGAGTTGAAATGGTGGCTGTCATTTCTGATTCTAGTAGTGGGGAAGTATAAAGGACACCCAATTCCACCTACATTGTTACAGCTCTTACATCTCTGTGCTCCCATGGTTACCTCATATCGAGGTTGTGCCTGGTATATATATGTTTTATACTCATTGGTGCTTTATTTATTGTTTTCCTTCATGATTTGTTTTTTAAACAAAAATCTCACCAGTTTTTAGGAGGCAAGTTTTATTTTAACTTTACCAATCATGGGGAAAAACGAGAGGTTTACATTTAAAAAAAAAATAAAATCTAATCCACATATTGTTCAACTCAAAAATTATTAAAAATACTTACTTTGAGAATTTTCTTGGGCACCATTCCATTCAAGATCCTTAGCCATCTTTGTCTTTGAAGGCTGCTGTGTAATACACAAGAGTGCTTATTTATACTTACAGATATAACAATGCTGATTTTGAAAGACAAAGCTATACAGCGTAGTTTAAAGTTGAAAGTAAAATATATCATGCCTTTTGGGTGGGGCCACTGTTCTGTAGTACCATATACAACATGGTGCATGGTCAATGAAGAACTACTGGTAATAGTTCCAATGATGTTCAACACAAAGGTAGAGACCACAATTGGAAGGACCATTGCCTGACCCATACCCACTGATCCCTAAACTAACCTGACCCGCACCCACCACACAACACATCCCCTTACCCAGAGCCTCTACCCCCACTTGGACCCTATAAGTAAAACTTACCTTCCAACCTTGAACCCTCAAAACCGGGAAGTGACATCACTCTAAAAAGATTGCCTTCGTGGGCGGAAGGGACCAATCCCGTACATTTGCCAGGTACTACCAAGAACCCGACCGCTTTTTTGAGTAATCCGCGGGTACACGACCCGGTGCAGGACTAGTATAATGTAGCTATTGATCAATATTATCAGGGCACACAATGTGTAGACTTACTGGTGATATAGATGAACTAGATTCACTCTTAACTGTAGTTGACTTTACTGCTATTGATGGCCGTGGAAGATGTGACCTTTGAATAACATTTCTGCTTTTCAGTTCCGACTGACGGTCTTAAAGGGGACAAAGGAAAATCATTAGAACATGTTTAAATCGTCAAGATAAAAGTCACGGAAATCTAGCTTGAGTTATAGTTCTCTGGGTATCAGTATCATATGTCAGTACATCATGTAAATGTAGATATTTAGATATAACGATGTAAAGAACTCACATCTGGGGATATCCAAAGGCTGTTGAGATATTTCCTCTGAATGAGATTGCTGCAAATAACAAGCATGAGCTCTTAGTTGCTTTGTATATTGTTAATATTATTTTATAGTCAAGTATTTGATTTATTGTAAGAATTTGTAAGGTATTGACATAAGTGGAATTTTACCTTCTCCTTGTAAGGGTCCAGAAACTCTCATGCAAATGCTCACCATGTGCAAGGGAGCGATAGGTGGGTGGGTGGTGGAGTTTGACCAAGTATAAATATACAAAGATTTTTTTTTTTATTAGGGCAGATAAGAGACCTTGCTACTTGAACCTTTAAAGGAGAACTAGCTCCCCCTACCAAAAGCCCCCTAAACTTTCTGGCATATTGCCCCCCCTCCACTATCTCACCTTGCGATGTGCATTAGTATAAAAAAAACTAAAAAATTCTGACCCGTAAATGCATTTAAGGGTCAGATTTTTTTAAAGGTTTTTTTTTGATTAATGCACATTGAGGGCAGTGGCGTAACTAGATATTACTGGGCCCCACAGCAAATTATTTTTCAGGCCCCCAAAATGTTTAGAGGTTGACTTGTTTCTCCAATATTTATTGAAATTGTATATGAATTAGGGCCTCATGGGGCCCCTATACCTCCTGGGCCCCCCTGCAGCCGCAGGGTCTGCTTCCTCTATAGTTACGCCCCTGATTGAGGGGAGGGAGAGGGGGGGCAATGCCAGGAAGTTAAGGGGGGCTTTTGGTAAGGGGGGGGTTAGTTCTCCTTTAGTTTAGTTCAATGGCTAAAGATCTAGTAACCCGTAGCAACCAATCAGCATGCAGCATATACTTGTCAGCTTTTTTTTTTAAAAAGAAACATCTGATTGGGTCCTATGGGTAACTAAGCCTGGGCAAGCTGCGACTATCCATTCTAAAGAAAAGGGAGTTACGTTATGGTGGCACAGTGTAATATTTACAGAATGGCTGAGGCAACAGAATAGCAATCTCATCCTCAACGGTCAGTATTCCAGCTCTTGTATCCCTTTTCTGTCTAATCAGAGGCTAATTCTTTTGTTTTCTCTTTTGTAATGAATTACTGGTCCATCTACCAGCTCTTGGGATGGCCAAGCTTTGATTGTTCCGCAATTGACTGTGCGATCTCGAGTTTTGTTAGTGTAGTTCTCCTCATTAACCCATCAACAAGAGCATAGGATATGGGCTGATGTGATTGGGTATATGAAAAACAACCAATAAAGGGTTTTATAAGCAAAACTACAGTAGGAACCCTCCAGACAAACAGAGAAACACCACAATTCCAATGGTTTTTTTCCAGTATTAAGCACAACTAAGAAGGAACAATCCCTAGTGCACTTTCTATTTCCCAAATTGAAAAACTCACCTTGATGTTCATGTTTTCTGGGCTGTTTAAATGGAGTGGAGACTGGGTTTCTTGGAATCTTCCATCTTTCTGTTTCTGGCTATTGCTTTCTGTGGTATCTGGTTTGATGCTCATGCTATTAATTCTTCTTATCATTCCCCTGACATAGTTACCTTTTGCTTCCTCTTCTCCATTACTACCTATTTTGAAACAGATTAAACAACAACATTTTTTATGAATGTTTTTATTAGAAAACTTAATAATGTTCCTCTGTCTCATATAAGATATGATGTTATGTTACAAATGTTCTGCCTACTAAGTACACATTTTAACTAGGGGAAATAATAAACTGGATATTTCTAACCATAGTTTAGTCACCATAAAGAATAAGAGGTGGAAGGCACTGACATACAAGTAGATTGTTCCTGCTTCAAAGACCCTCCAGCAAAGCCAGCAGCCCCCCTGCTACAGGAAACAGCAAGTGACCCGCACAAACTTTTGAATAAAAAGTATTAAAGGATAAGTAAAGCTTTAAAATAAGCAAATGTAAAATTGATACGGGGGCTATTCTAAGACATTTTGCAATGTACATTCATTATTTATTTATCTTGTATTTCAAGATATTATGGGATACATGTGCTGTTAATATGAATGAATTTTGTTACAACAGCGCCACCTGCTGGTCAGTTTCCCACCAGTCTGACCAGCAAGTAGTCAAGGAAGTTGTCAGGAGAAAGAAAGAGGCTGCTCTGATGTTCTTCTGCTTAGGTATAAAATGAGAAACCTCTCTGAAATCTTTCCTAAGCAGAAGAACATCAGAGCAGCCTCTTTCATTCTCCTGGCAACTTCCTTGACTATCCTTGATCTGGACAGTTTTATTTTCATGATAGTACCCCTTTAATAGTTGGAGGTTCACATATTGAACACTTTCTGCATTGCCATTGACCTCCTTTCTCTACCATGAGTCTAGATTTTAAGGCTGGAGCAGAGGAGCTCATCTTAGCATTATTCTGGTTGAAGACTGGGAAAAGTAGGCATGGCAGTTTGAAGAACTGTTGTTAAAGTACATTTTCCATCATACCTGGTCCTTAGTAAACCTGTTCTATCAGAGTATAGAAAAGCTTTAGAAAATACTCACTTTCAGAAGTTATGGGATTGTGTTGGTCTTCTGGAAAATGGTTTTGCTGGAAAATATTTGACAAGAATAATGATACAAGGGGAAAACAGTTTATTGAAAGATGTTTTTACATTCAATTTAATGAACTTGCCATCTACTATATTAATATATAAGTATGGGATCTGTTATCCAAAATACTCAGGACAGTTTTCCGGATAACGGATCTTTCTGTAATTTGGATATTCATACCTTAAGTCTACTAGAAAAATCATATAAACATTAAATAAACAAAAAAACTGTCTAGTTCTACCTTCAATATGCATTAATTGTATCTTAGTTTGGATCAAGATTAAGGTAGTGTTTTATTATTACAGAGAAAAAGGAAATCATTTTTAAAAATGTGGATTATTTGGAGAAAAAGGAGTCTATGGGAGCCATTCTGGATAACAGGATCCCATACCTGTACAGAACATTGTCAGCTGAGATGTCCAGATGAGAGAAAATACTGCGAGAGATTAAAGAGATTAAAGTACAGTTATGGGACCTGTTATCCAGAATGGCCGGGAACTGGGATTTTCTGGATAAGGGATCTTTCTGTAATTTGGATCTCCAAATCTTAAATCTATTAAAAATTCATTAATTAGGTCCGGTAGGATTGTTCTGACTACAGTAATGATTAATTATATCTTAGTTAGGGTGAAGTTCAAGATACTGTTTTGATATTATTGAGAAAATGTTTCCACATTTTTAATTATTTGTTTAAAATAAATTTGAAGCTTTCTGTATAATAGGTTTTCACATAATGAATCCCATACCTGTAGTAAATGAATGAGTATCAATCGTCAGCATTAAAATGAGAACTTACATTTGAAGGATTTCCAGCAATCCCTCTCTGCCTGGAATTCTGGGGCCTCAAAGACATTTCCCTTTTTCTTCATTTAATATTCCAAACCTGTAACATTGTATGAATACATGAAAAGGATAAAGCTGTTTTAGAGACCAGGGTAAGAGTTGAGTTAGTACATGGTTATTCTGGTCTACTTCCTACCCAAAAACTATACAAATCATAACTGACAAGGTTCACTTTTATATAGTTTTGGATAGGGTGAGCAGATCCAACAACTCTTTCTCATAAATCCACCCTTTATTTTTTTAATTTCACAGTAATATGACCAATGGAAGCATCTAGTGGCATTTTTTTTGGTGATAAGAAATGAGAATGTTTAGATACCTCTTTATGGAACAGCCACAATGTCATTGAACTCCTTTAATCAGGTTCTAATTCTAAAAGTCAGTCACCAGGACAAGTATGTGGTACTAATCACTAATGAGGGAGAATAAATTTGGCTGGCGCGAATTCGCGGCAAAATTCCACGTTATGTCGCTGCAAATAAATTCACAATAAATCTGAAAAAAATGTGGTCGCCCGTCGGAAAACTGTTGCACGTCAACATTATTCATATGCCCATTGACTCTAATGTTCGCATCAAAATTGACGTGGGCATTAGAATTGACACAGTTTCGCTCAAATTTCACGGGAAATTTGTGCATTTTTCAGAGAAATGGGACAAATTCGCCCATCACTGTTAATCACCTTTGATACATTTATATTGGGATACATTTCTTCTAGACTGGACTCTGGGGAATAGGAGGCTGTTTGGCAAAACACATCTTTGGTCTGGCCAGTCCTACACTCACTTTCATCCGATGAATTTCGTTAAAAAAATCGTTATTTCAGGAAATGCAACTTGCTTTTCAAGGTTAAAACTCTAAAATGCTTGCCCTTCCAACTTTCTCTCCCTTCAAAGCTACCATTTTGAATCCAGTATCTGCTCTGCCACAAACCACTAACAAGCCTACCCTGACAATTTTTTAACCACAGATTATTCTTTCTCAGCTACCTTTCTTTAGCTTTCAATTTACTTATTCCCTTAGTGTAGAGTTTAGTGCCTAGAAAGGCAGTGGATTGTTAGCACTGTTGCCTTGCTTGCAGCGTTGGGGTCCTAGATTTGATTCCAACCAAGGCACTCTTTATAAATAGTTTTGGAGGTTCTCCCTGTGTCTTTGTGAGTTTTCTCCCAGATTTAAAATCAACGAAGCATGTAAATTTACTCCTGATGGAATGTGATAAGGACCATAGATAGTTAGCTCCACTGAGGCAGTCTTGGTGTGTTTCTGTTTTTACGCTTTACATACTGTATGAGCTCAATTCTTTGTGTGATACATTTTTATAGTACCTTGCAGAACCTCTGACATTAGCCAGCACATTAGTTATGTCAACTAACCCTGTAACCTATAAAGTAATAAAACAGGGTAAAAATTTGTATACATAGTAAGATAAAGATGAGCTTGTCCAGGCCTGGATTTGTGGAGAGGCCACAAAGACCCGGGTCTAGGGTGCAAAATTTTAGGGGCGGCATGTTGCCCAGCCACATTGTAAGCTGCACTGGGGACGCACAGGTCCACAGTGGTCTGGCACATGCGTATGTGAGCTTGCGGGGGGGGGCATGAGCGTGAAGGCAGATGGGGTGGGCTATAGACTAAGTGGCCTCAGGGTGCTGCTGAGGGAAATCCGGCCCTGAGCTTGTCTACATATCAGATACTGTATACAGGGCAGAACCAAAAATAACTTCATTTTGTCTGAAGGTCTATTCCATTAGCCAAACATGTTAATTAGTATGATGATTTATATTCTATAAAATGTTGTTCATTTCTTGTTGCATTATAACACTGATATATAGTACCCAGTTGCATGCTACACAGTGCACTCACTACAGTACTTAGTATCACCATTATTTAAAAAAAGCTGGAGACACCCAAGTTACCATATTGCACTTATCTACTCAATCGTCCAATGGGCCAACCAGTTTGGATTCCTTGAAGGCACCTATTTATCTTAATTCCATCCCTACCACTGGCCCCATCCACTGTCTTCTCTTTATGGTAGTTGTTAGCTTGCTGAAACGATCATAATTGCCTTCATTTGTTTCTGTGACAACCATACAAGTATAAATGACAAGACATATAAAGGACAGGGAGCATTTTGGGCATTTTGTGATCTGATCATCAAGCTGAAAACTGCTCAGGCGACATCACACCTAGAACTGTCCCATGTGCCATTATCCAAAATAATAGAAACCTGCCATATAAAGAGAGAAAAGTGCAAACCACAGTACAATGACACGCAATTGTTAAATGTGTCACCACCAGGAAGTTAATCAGTGAAACAAAAATGAAAAAGAAAAATTCCCCCTTAAACTAAAAATACTGTTTACTTTGTACCATCTGTACACAAGAAACAGGAAAAACACGTTTAAACAAACCAAAAGGAAGGGTGAGCGAAGGAATGTAAAAACCTACAGTAGTTGTTCTAATGTTATGAATGCTAGAATTCTGTTTTTCTGCTCGAAATGCAATCATGAAACATCCTACTGAAATGAATGGGGATCATCTGTTGTCATGCGGTTATTAATACATTAATGGGAGGCGCTCTCAAGACCAGTAGAATCACACTGTGGTCACACCACCCCTTACTGGTCTTTTGCTGGTTTTTCCAATCAGTCTTATTTTCCAGTACAGAACTAATTCAATAGTTCAATAAAAAGTATTTCTCTTTAAGAGTTATAAAGTCAAACATATACATTTCCATAAGGGAAGCAGATATAATTCTAGCTGAAAACAATGTTTTTAAGTTATGTTGCAGAAGTCAGCTCTCCTCCAGTCTACATATTATTTTCCCTTTTATGATTCTCCTTCAAGGGTGTGTCAGCCAGAGAACATGAAAGGAATGGGTCCTCACTCGGGAGTGGAGCTGCCTACTGATACCATGTTCTATGCCGGGGGTCCTCAAACTTTTTTCACCCGTGAGCTGCTTTCAGATGTAAAAAGAGTTGAGGAGCAACACAAGCATGGAAAATGTTCCTGGGTGGCACAAAATAAGGGCTGTGATTGGCCATTCAGAAGCCTGTATGTGGACTGGCAGCCTACAGGAGACTCTGTTTGGCAGTACACCTGGCTCTATGAAACCAAAACTTGCCTCCAAGCCTGCAATTAAAAAATAAGCATCTTCTTTGGGAGCAACATCCAAAGGGTTGGTGATTAACATGTAGAGCTCGCAAGCCACTGGTTGGGGATTAACATTCCATGCACATGAAGTCAGAACAAATTGAACAGTGAGTAGCAAAGGATAGAGCTCTACAGGTATTGTATCCATTATCCTGAAATCTGGAAAGCTCCAAATTATGAGAAGGCCACCCCCCCAAAGATTTGAATTCAACAGCAAACCTGTACCTGTTACCTGTAGCGACTTCCAGAATGGGTTATACAGCGTTACAGTTGTACTGATACAAATCCCTCCCTGTATAGCATTAAAACACTATATTGGGCTAATGAAAGAAATAAAACATTATCATTAACCTACCTCTCATACAATCAGAATGTGTGGCAGCTCAGTCCGTAGTTACTTGTCGAGCTGCAGGTAAATCAGGAAATGGCAGATGCTAGCTGACAGTCACGCTACACACAAGAGCTGAAGAGCAGGAAATCAGATAAGCAAAAAATACTTGGACTTTCCACAAACTAACATTTACTGTTCTCCATGGTACAACAAACACCTAAAACATTTGTTTTTTTTGTTGCAATTTTTATATGTACAGGTATAGAACCTGTTAACCAGAATGCTTGGGACCTGGGGTTTTCCAGATAACAGATCTTTCCATAATTTGGATCTTCATACCTTAAGTCTACTAAAAAATCATGTATACATGGGAGGCCTTATTAATCAAAATGATTTAATTAAATTAAATTAATCCATGATTGGACCTAATTTAGTATTATAAAAGCTTGATTTAATCGGATTGGGGAAAAACCCGATAACATCGAGCGAAAAACTGAATCGGAGTTTTTTTATGAGTCACTCCATTTTTTCGGGCTTTTTCCTGAAACGCCAGAAGTTTAAAGATTATTTTTCCGACTATTTTTGGACTTTTAGAGCTAATTTCAGTGCAGACCACAGAAACTTTCAAATAGGATAGGGATCTCTCCCATTGACTTATATAAATGTATGGGATCAGTTATGCAGAATGCTTGGGACCTGGGGTTTTCTGGATAATGGATCTTTTTGTAATTTGGATCTTCATACCTAAAGTCTACTAGAAAATCATGTAAATATTAAATAAACCCAATAGGCTGGTTTTGCTTTAAATAAGGATAATTATATCTTAGCTGGGATCAAGTACAAGTTACTGTTTTATTATTACACAGAAAAAGGAAATCATTTTTAAAAATAGAGTCTATGGGTGACTGCCTTTCTGTAATTCTGAGCTTTTTAGATAAGGAGTTTCCAGATAACGGATCCCATACCTGTACTACCTTGGCATGTTTGAGATGCCAGATTTTCTGATTCTGCCTTTTTCCATCCTCGGGGTATAATAAATCCTAAAAAATTTTGGTTTTTTTCACTAAAAATTTGGATTTTATAGTAAAAAAAACCTTGATTTTTCAAGTTTTTGGCATTCAGACTTTAATAAATAACCCCTAAATAAACTTAACAGGTTAGTTTTGCTTCCAATAAGGATTAATTATATTTTAGTTGGCATCAAGTACAAGTTACTGTTTTATTATTACACAGAAAAAATCATTCGGTAATTCTGAACTTTTTGGATAACAGGTTTCCAGGTATAACAGGTCCCATACCTGTATTATATTCTTCAAGCCTTACTAATGCATAAAACTAAACCTGTTGTGCAATAGACTCTGACAGTATCACATATTTGATTAGTCAAGGAAAAGCAGTCCCCTGTTTACTATCCAGACTGCCAATAAGGCTGAAACTAATTATCAATGAATAACAGGGGAAGAAATTGAGATAGTGTTATGAATGTGTGAAGTCCACATGACACCATATAGAACAACGGATTGCATAAAAGTATAGTACAGGTATTGGACCTGTTATCCAGAAGGCTTGGGACCTGGGGCTTTCCAGATAACAGATCTTTCCATAATTTGGATCTTCATACTTAGGGGCAGATTTACATAGGGTTGAATATCGAGGGTTAATTAACCATCAATATTCGACTGCCAAATGTAAATCCTTCGACTTCGAATATCGAAGTCGAAGGATTTACCGCAAATAGTTCGATCGAACGAACAATCATTCGATCGTACGATTAAATCCTTCGAATTCTATTCGAAGGATTTTAATCCATTGATCGAACGATTTTTGTTCGACCTAAAAATTGCACCTCGGTAGGTTTTAGTAGGGGGTCAAAGTTTTTCTTAAAGAGACAGTACTTCGACTATTGAATGGTCGAATAGTCCAATGATTTTTAGTTTGAATCGTTCGATTCGAAGTCGTAGTCGAAGGTAGCCAATTTGATGGTCAAAGTAGCCAAAAAAACATTCGAAATTCGAAGTTTTTTTATGCTATTCCTTCATTCGAACTAAGTAAATGGGCCCCTTAAAGTCTACTAGAAAATCATGTCAACATTAAGAGGCAAATTCACCAAGGGTCGAATATCAAGGGTTAATTAACCCTCGATATTCGATTGGGAATTAAAATCCTTATTTTAGCGCAAAAACTGAACGAACGATTCAAAGGATTTTAATCCAACGATTGAAGGATTATCCTTCGACCAAAAAAATGTAGGAAAGCTTATGGGGACCTTCCCGATAGGCTAACATTGGGTTCGGTAGGTTTTAGATGGCGAACTAGGGGGTCGAAGTTTTTTCTTAAAGAGACAGTACTTTGACTATCAAATAGTCGAATAGTCTAACTATTTTTAGTTCGAATCCTTCGATTCGAAGTCGTAGTCGAAGTCGAAGGTCGAAGTAGCCCATTCGATGGTCGAAGTAGCCCAAAAAACACTTCGAAATTCGAAGTCTTTTTTACTTCGAATCCTTCACTCGAGCTTGGTGAATTGGCCCCATAATAAAGCCAATAAGCTGGTTTTGCATCCAATAAGGATTAGTCATGTATTTGTTTGGATCAAGTACAAGCTACTGTTTTATTATTATGGGGAAAAAGGAAATCATTTTTAAAAATTTGCATTCGTTGAATAAAATGGAGTCTATGGGAGATGTGCTTTCAGGTTTCCGAATAATGGATCCCATACCTGTCCAACCATATGAGTAATCCGTAGGATAAGCCTAAGCCTATGTATATCAGTAAAAAGCAACGCAAACATGTGGAGGCCTGTTTATCAACAGTCTCATTTTAGTGGTTTTAGAGGAATCCAAAACCACGACTGAACTCACTTTCTCTAAAACTACGAATGTTATGAAATGTATTAAATGATCCAAATTTAAAAAGCACAAATGAAAAATGAAATTAAAAATTCGAGTTAAGGACAGTTCCTAAACAGGTTGTTAAAAATGTTGCGAATTACAGAACAGCCATTATCCCATAGACTCCATTTTATCCAAATAATCCAAATTTTTAAAAATGAAATCCCTTTTCTGTGTAATAATAAAACAGTAGCTTGTACTTGATCCCAACTAAGATATAATTAATCCTTATTGGAAGTAAACCCAGCCTATTGGGTTTAATTAATGTTTACATGATTTTCTAGTAGACTTAAGGTATGAAGATCCAAATTACGGAAAGATATTTTATCCAGAAACCCCAGGTCCTAAGAATTCTGGATAATAGGTCCCATAACTGTATTTCCCTGTGACCATTTGTCCATGCGTTCCTGTTGATTTCCTGGATGAATGCCTGAATTATGAAAAATTGGAGCTAAAAGGGAAGATTCAGACATCAAGCCCATTTTGTTCTTTAGGTAGTCCCATGTATTCAATGCTTCAGTTAGTAGAGGGTAATCATTTGGTAGATTTTGACGATTTGGTGGCTGTAGCCATGGTAGATGTTTCAGGGGTTGTGAAACATGTGTTTGTTCTATGGTTATCCACAGGGCCAGGGGGGTACAGGGGGTATTACTGTACCGGGCCTAGGCCGAAAGGGGGGCTGTGCTGCATCTTTCAAAATAGTCTGGCCACCTTGACTGCCAAGCCACATCTGCCAATGTCCCGAACCGCCAAAGTCCCAAAGAGTCAAAGTCCCGAAGAGCCGCAAAAAGACCCAAAGTCACGAAAGGAGCCGAACTTGAAGTCCTGAAGCCACAAGTTCAGTTCTACTGAACACCAATGTGTGTATTTTATTTTATTAAACCCCTGGCCATTTTAATATTCTATAGGCCCCTGGCCACCAATGTGTTTTAAAATTATTCTCTGGGGCCCTAATGTTATTTTTTAACGTGTAAGGGCGGGACTGGCACCAATGTTTTTTTTAAAAAAAACTTTTATGGGGGACTCTGGCATCAACATTTTTTTTTACTTTTTGGGGGTCCTGACCACCAATGAATTTTATGTGGGCCCTGGTGCCAATATTTAAAAAAAAACTTTTATGGGGTACCTGGCGCCAATGTTTTTTTTAACTTATAGGGGGCCCTGGTCACCAATTATTTTTTTTTAACTTGTACGGGGCCCTGACCACCAATTTTTTATTTTAAAAAAATTTTTTTTATGGGAGGCCCTGGTGCCACAGTTTTTTTAACTTATAAGTGGAGATATAGTTTTTAACTTCTTCTGACCTGTTTTACTTAACCAAATATTCACAAAAATTGCCAAACACTTGGTCAATGGTTGTTTTTACAAATGACTTTTTTCAAATCATGCAACATTTTTTTCACTATACATTAGAGTCTATAGGCATTTCTTCATGGTGAATTGTGGCAAAGTATTTCCTTCATCCCTTATGTGCCAATAGTTTCATTGTATATGTGGACATTCTAATGGATGTAAGCCTCATGAGAACAAGGGAACACAAGTATTTGTTTCTAAATCCATACCAGCCGGTCACCAGAAAATGTACTGATTGTACAGTTGATTTCAATCATACCATTAATGGAGGTTCTCATCTTAAAGGGATATCATTAAGAGATCTACTAATGGTAGAATATTTGAGGGACCCTATTGAGACCCCAAAGAATTAGTTGAGAACTAATTAAACCAGATAAGGGGTCTTTCTTTAAATTCAATCTCCATACCTTAAGTTTACTAAAAAAATTATTTAAACATTAATAAACCCAATAGGATTGTTTTGTCTCCAATAAGGATGAATTATTTTAGAACTGAATACCCACATAGTGGTAAAGGTTTATGGTAAATTTTATGTAGATGAACAAAGATAGGTCATAGTTCTTGTTACTGGTAAATCAGAAAAACTACCTCTCAATGGTGGTTGCCTGGATGTTAGGGAAAGAAGCGGATTGGTCACTTTAAAAAACATGATACTGTATATTTGCATATATTGTTGTAACAACCTTACCTTGTGTTGTGGTGTATCAGTTTACCTACATTGTTTTTGCTAATGTGCAGAGCATTTTCACCAATGCGAAGTTCACTCATGATTCATTATTTATTATCTCATCATAATATTTAATTGCTTTTTATATGATCACTGGACTTTATTATGATTATCAAATGATACAGTTATGTTATCACAGATTATCATAAAAATGATGAACTTTTAATTTTTAATAGACTGCAAAGCTTTATTGTTATGAATTGAGGTGGAAGTACAGACATAGGGTTCATTTTCCAGAAATGCTTGTGACCTTGGGGCTTTCCAGATAACATTGGAATTTGGATCAAGGTAAACATAAGTCTGCATTGATGATTTTAGATAATCGATGAGCACCAGATGATTTTTTTGAGAGGATATACTTACTTATACGTATCATTGTTTTATATTCCTGTTATCCCTTATAATTTTTTTTTTTTAAAAAGTCTACAATTATACAGCACTATACAAAGAAACATAACATTTTTAGAACAAAGAAGTAATCATAAAGAGAATATATGTAAAATAAAAAGCTAACAGCTGCAATGAACTATATTACAGGTCAGTTAAATAATCGTTCTGTAAGTAGGTCATTGGTACAAATATGTTGCTAGACCTCTGGGTCATTGTCAGCACCCATCTAACAATCTTTATAGCTAATCCAAAATAAGTTGAGAATCTTATTCTTTAGCAAGTGAAGAATCTTTAGCCATGTTGTCTTTACTAGTGTCAAGAATTTTATTCCAAAAACTTTGTAAAACTTTGTAGTTGCAGAATATATGTAGCGTTGTTCCAGGAGATGTCCTACATCTCCAGCATAGCTCAAGCACTCCTAGGAAGATCTTGATGTGTTTCATTGCAGAGAAAATGTTGTAGTTGTCTCCTCTGGTGACTCTTTTCCTGTAAACTGTCCATTAAGATCAATTCCTCACTTCATGAAGTGAGGAAGATGTTGGAATAAATAGATTTGCTGAGGCAGTACTATTTTGTAAATAGAGAAAATTATTTTTTGGTGGGGCTTGGCAGAGACAGCATAATCCCACAAAAACCTTGGAGGTTGGTTTGACTTAATCTAAAAGTTTACAATTTGTTGATAATGCAAGCACATGTATGGTATCTGTTATCTGGAAACCCATTGTCCAGAAAGCTCTGAATTACTGGAAAGTCCTCCTCCTATAGACTCCATTCTATCCAAATTATTAAAAGTTTTAAAAATGAAAAACAAAACAAGTCTATTGGGTTTATTTAATGTTTAAATTATATTTTAGTATGCTTAAGGTATGAAGATCAAAATTATGGAAAGATCCATTATACAGAAAAACCCCAGGTCCCCGAGCATTCTCGTTAATAGGTTCCATGCCTGTTTGTAAACTGACTTTATAAACTGTAATCTCACTAGGATAGAAATGCACTGGGACAGAAATAGTATATTTGTAATACATTAATTTGTTCAGTATCCTTGTTGATTGTCTGAGGATCTGGATTATGAATAATTAGAGCAATAAGGGAAGATTTAGACACTAGCCCAGCTTTGTTCTTTTGGAATCCCATACATTCAATGTGTAATTTAGTAGAGGGTAATTATATGGTAAACTGTGATAATTCCATGGGGATAGCCATGGTAGAGCTTTTAAGGGTTTTGATACATGATAACATGTATGTGATTTATATGTGAACTCTACTAATGAGTTGATCATTTTCTAAACAAAAATTTGAGTTTCTATAAAGAAATTACATTAAGTTATGATACCCTAGTGGCTCCAACATGTCTGTGCATACCACCAAAAGAACTTGGCAGAGCAATCAGGGAGAAAATAATCCCATCATCCAGACTCCAATACACTTTCCCCTACCTACATGGCAACAATATGGATTTACTGGTAGGCTGGGTCAATAGGGGCATAAAAGAAGCCACCAGGATAAATTTGGTAGACAGTCTTCATAGAGAGAGGAAAGAATTTCCGCACATCAAATCTACAGATTCAGTTACTCTTCAGTTACCCATCATTTATTTCTGAATTTTCTATTTACTTGGGACTTTGCAGATGACGTATTATTACGTGTCTTCTATAGACACATTTGTTGTTTGTTGTTAGATTTCAAAAATGCAACCTGAATCTCTCTCCTGTATTCTGGCAAACCTCTGTTAGGTCATTTTCATGAGAATGTATACTTGTCTCTCATCTGTGTTCTAGCAAGGAGAAGGAGGAGCCCCACCCTTGTGATCTAACAGGAAGGAAGTGCTGCACAGGAAATGCTGGGAAAAAGAAGCAGCAGAGGGAAAGCAATGTTCTGCAAGGTTCCGTATTCTACTCTGTGAAATCAATAGGGAACCCCAGTGACAGAAAATGGCACTATATTTAGGGTGAAGAAGAAAAGGGGGTCCTTGTGAGGGCTCTGAACAGTGGTTCTGTGACATGTTACTGGGCCTACAGCAAATTGATTTTAGGGCCCCAACATATCCAAAGATTGTCCTGTTTTTTTGAAATTGCTCATTAATTAGGGCCTCATGGGGGCCCTATACATCCTGGGCCTCCCACAGCTGCAGGGTCTGCTTCCTCTATAGTTACACCCCTGGCTCTGAAGAGGAAAATGTGCTCTTCTCAAGGCACAGCAGAAAGCCAAAGGGAGTTTTTCTCAGGAATCTAAAGAAATGGTCCTCAGTAGCTCATAGATCACCATCTGCATTATTCTGGGACGTTGCTCCTGGTCAGCAGGCTGTATGTATCACAGTTGTTTACAAGTACAACCTGTCTTCCTTTTAAAAGTCAATCTTTCTTCTGTATTGTATGACTTCGGTTTAGGGAGGAGTATTACAGTCCAGTCTGACCTGACCCTGGGTGGAAGCATGTCAAATTATAGTGTACCTGCTGTCCCCTGTAGCGGAGACACAGGACTCCTGTAGCACCACAAGGAAGAAAATCTTTTTGAGACCCAGTTTGACTGACTAAACCCCCAAATCATGGTTTATAGGATTGCTATAATGTTATTCACCCTTACTAGGGTTATGGTTCTTTTAAGAAAACAGACAAATAATTAACACCAATACGTTTATATTAAAATGAATTTACTGAATGATAAATGAATGGATTGTTACAACTAAATGATTAAAGAAAAAATATTTACATTATTTACCATTACTGATTAATTCATAGTCACCAACAAACACAGTGAAAGAAAACATGGTGGTCAACTTCTCTCTCTTAATCAGGACCTCTGGATCATCTGTTGGCTCAGTCTTTCACCTTCACTCCAGTCTTTCCAGCTCCTGCTGTACTCACACGCAAAAGCCCTACTACTGTCCAGTGCTTTCTTTTATACAGGTTTTCGGTAACTGCCCCAAAACTCCAAATAATAGGTTAAAACTTGTTAGATGGGGGATGCTAAAAAAGACACCCACCTAGCCTTTTGTGTACATCTTGCTGAGAGGTTTTCAAGTAAAAAGTAATGAGGTTGTTGCTGTAGCACCCAAACTATTGAAATATCAGTTTTAGTAAGATTGATCCATTTATTTTTTGGTATGCTTGGCACAGAAATGTGATCTTCATATATTAAGGGGGGGGGCACATATTAGAATTTTTCCTGCTATGAAAGAAAGTTTCAAAGGCATAAATGTGAAGTTAGCAATACAATTCAATTCAATTTAATTAAATTTAAAAAATATTTAAATTTAAGTGCTTTATGTCTTTCATCGATATGTGAGATTGAATTTTTCCTGTATAGTCTTTTCATAGATGGTGGACTTTATTTTATGTTATACATGTTTTCTAAGCTGCTGAGAGCTTGTCTTTGAGTTATTTTCAGCCATTCCTGTGGGATTTCTGCTGGATTTGTTTGAAAAAGATTTGCAAAATCATAATTGAAACGTGCAAGCACAAATTTCCAATAAAGCGAAGATGTTGAGTTTATCTCTGGTTGTATGACCCACTGTGGATAGACAGATCGATAATCTCTATATGGATGCCATTTTCCTTCTGTGTCTGGATTTCTAAATGCGCCATTAGATATGATAGCAGTTGAACATGTTGTTGAACAAAGACCATTGTCATCTGAAAATCTGTATTCGGCTAAACCCTTGGGCCGATGAGCGGATGCAAAGTGTACCTGATGGTCATCTCCTTTGGCTTCACAAGGAACATTACAAAATGGGCACTTTTTCCCACATCCCAACACCTTTTTGAGCAACTCATCTTGAGGTTTTAGCAACAGACAGGCAAGTATAGATTCAATTCCTAAATGTTTCATTTCTGATCTGATTTTTTCTTGACATTTCCCGAGATAAAAGTCAATATCAGTTGAGATTTGGGGAATATTTGCTGTGTTTTGGAAAATTATTACTTTCATTGCATTGTCAGAAATCACCAAGTGTTTACATAACATTTTTCGAAATAGTTCAAAAAATTCTGAAACATTCTGACTCTTTTGGACATTTTTGTCAGTGAGAGCAGATTGGATTTTTTTAGTAACAGAAGAAATAATCTTTGTTATCAATACATCCAGGCCTGAAGTCTTTGTATATTTCATCACAATGTATTTTGAAATCCATCTTTTCACATAAATCTCATAGTTTGTGATGTATTCTGCATAATTTTCAAATTTGTTAATTTCAAGCAGTTCTTTCAGAATCTTAAAGTACAAATTGTTCCGACTGTTGAATTTGACGTACAAGGAATCTTTCAGAATGTCATCAATTATTTCTTTGCCAAGATTCTTGTAAATGTGGTCAGTAATTGCAGGTGTCAAACACTGATCACAGAAATCTTTAGTTCGAGCATTGGATTCATCTTTCTCTTTTAGTTTGTTTTTCAATATATCAAAATACTGTGGTTTTAATCTATTTATGAGAAGCCTGGGATCATTTTTCAAGCCAAAGTCATCATGCATCTTCTGAAACTGAGGAGCTGCAGCCCCTAAAATGTGTAACTTTAGATTAACCTCAAACATAGCAGTGGGCTGAAGTTTTCTCACTTCTTCTCGGTTCAGTTTTTGATTAATTATGTTCAGCAGCTCCTGACAGTATATCTCATTGTAATCTTCTCCTGTTCTAATTTTGTCTGTGACGTAGTTCTGGCACATAGATTCTAAGAATGTTGCAATATTTCTTAGTTTTTTATAGCAGTCGCTTGTAAAAAATTCTTTAACTTTTTTTGATGTCCACAAAGGAATATTGATATAGCTTTTATCCATCTTAAAAAAATGCTGTCCATAATGCTTTAGAGATGTTACATTATGCAGTATTTCCATCACAAGACTTCCTCTATTTGTCATTTCTTTTTTAAATTGATCAAGCATTTCACTATCAATTCTGTGTTTTTTTAACCGACCGACCTGCAGCTCTTGCAAAATTGTATCCCACATCAAGTCAAATTCCTTTCTAAGTTCTGTGTCACTCATATCACATGATTTTGCTCTATGATTTTTCAAATGTATATTCACTTTTTCTTCAATTAATTTAAGGCAACTGTCTTGCACATTCTTTATTTCATGTTTCCCACTCTGGATTTTCACTATTTCCTGGCATTTACTTGAAATAATGACTTCCATGTTATGGCGCAAACATTTGACACAGCTCATGAAATCAGCTCGGTATCTCTCAGCAACATATATTTTGCTAATGCTTCTGTCAATGAATAATTTTAGCTGCTCTTTCATATAGGCCTCTTCTCTGTCCAATAATTCAGTTCCATTCTGTAGTAATTCCGTTGTTACAAATGTTAGTTTATTTTGAGGTTGGTTTTTGATATGATTTTCTTGCTCTGTTAGCCATGTATAAACCTGACTACGGAAATTCCATTCCAACTCTGAGTATTTAGTAGATAATTGTTCATAAGCCTCGGCAACAAGGGTGTTTCTAAAACTGAATATAAATGTCTCATATTTCACAGCTTTCCACAAACTGTTCATCCATTCTGTAAAAGAATCAATGTTTTGGGGACCAGAGTTCTGGCTTTTTTTTATGAATTCAATCAAGTGTTTCTTCAGTTTTAAAATGTTTTCACTATACCCAGAGTTAATTGGGGCCATTGGTGGGACACCATGCCAAAGCCCAGGAATGTACCAACTGTGTTTGTCAGGATGATAATTCATAATATCACAGAAATCCACAGGGACTTCAATTTTCTCCATTTTTGCTGCAACTTTTGTCATGTCATTTAGTTCATTCAAAAGTTTGTTCCTATTTATTCTGTTATTCAAATAAGCAGAAACATCACTCACATTCTGATGAACAAGGAAGCAGTTGCGTTTCCTTCCAACTTCTTTCATTCTAAGAAACGCATGGACTACTATCTGCAAAATATCTTTCATTTCAGTGGCATTTTCCATGGACATGTTTACTAAGGTGATATCACTCAACCCAACTACTAGAGTTGCCAGCTCATTGTCATGTTCATAACTGCCCTCAAGGGAAGCCAGTTCAGGAGCCTTCAAACCTTCAGTGTCAATCACTAGAATAAAGTCACAACCCAGTTCCTTTTGGAAATTTTTTTTCACTTCAATCAGTGACATAAACGCCCCTCGTGTGCAACGCCCACTGGCCACAGGGAACTGCAACCCAAACATGGTGTTCAGAAGAGTGGATTTCCCTGTGCTCTGCATTCCCAGCACAGTGATAACTCTCATTCTGCATCTTCCCTCTATCTTCTTGTTTAGCTCTTTTAAAACATCTGTTATCCATTTTAGAGGGATGTTGGAGGCATCTCCATCCATTAGTTCTAATGGGAAGCCATCCAACAAGAGATCAGCTGCCACTGCTGGGAGTTTAGTGAACTGCTTTTGGTTTGCTTGTATTTGATTTTCATCCACCATGCAACATTCTGCTTCATAAAACTGCCCCAGCTCACGCAGAAAGTGATCAACTCCTAAAGAGCTGTCAGATATTTTATGTTGTAATTGATTCAATTCAGGTTGATTCTTTGACAGTTCGCTGTATTTCTCTTTGTATTCTGCCTGACTATTTCTTGTTATTTCCTCCAAATAGAATTTCATCCATCTGATAAAATAACCTCTTTCCACTGTGGACAATGTCATCAAACTATTCATATAGCTCCTTATGCTACGAGGTAGCTCACATTGGTATTGTGTCCTGTGTATATCAAAACATTTTCTCACCAGTTCCCTTTTATAAATACTAATGTTAGTGTCTCCTTGGTACTTCATTCTACACAACTCTTTTTCCATTTTGGATAATTCTGTCCATAGATCCCCCTGAAGTGGCATTGATTTTTTCTTAAACTCTGACACATTTTTTATTTCACTTGTGATTGAAATTGCTTGTGTTTTGGCTTTCTGACATTCTAGAGAATTCTCATCTACTTGGATGCCATGTTTAGAGGCTGTAGCAGCCAGGTCCTGGAGGCATACTTGGGTCTCAAAACGTTGAATGGCTATTTGTTGTATTTGTCTAACTAGTTCTTTGGAGTTTCTAATATTGGTCTTTAAAAAGTGAACTTTAGGTTGTTCAGACATCTTTTTCACTATGTCTATTGTTTTCTGATTTGGTTGTTTATAACTGCTTATGTCAATAATAAAATAGTAATGTGTTTTGGCATCTTTGCATGACAAAAGTAATTCATATTCCTTTTCAGATAAATCTTCGGTAAATATAAACACTCCTGATGAAACATTTGTTAGAAATGCAAATTGTCTCCAGTTGGACTTCAAGTCTCCTCGCAAATTGGTGACTGCCACAGGTTCTTGGAATATTTCAGATTTATTTATACTTCCAGGAAAGAACCAAGAAATTTCCACTAATCCATCGGCAATTCTTTTTTCTCCATTTCCACAGTCCATATCATGATTCACAAAAATGTCATAATATGCCTGAGACTGGCAAAGCAGTTGATTAAGGATTTTGGACTTTGATAAGTTGCACTCCCCCAGCCTGACAAAAGAAAATGTTGGCATACGTACATTCACAATATTGTTTTCAATAAAGCCTCTATTTTCAGCTAACGAGTGAGGCCTCCATCTTTTTACAATACCTCTCAGTGCCCACAGCAAGAAGGTACATTCAGTGCCATCACCAGGTGGAAGAATTAGAGGGACAGCAAATTGGCATAAGGACATTTTAGATACGAGTTCTTGTTGCAAAAAGTTATCTGAACAATGAAAAACAGCGCATATAACATCAAGTGGATGGACAGCATTTTCTAAATTAGAATCCATGACTTCAGATTTATTGAATATTAAATCCCATTCATCTGTCTTGCAAGGTGATGGCTGGTTTAATGTTGTGCTTCTTGCACCACCATCAAAGGCCAAAACTTTTTGCAAAAAGTACTGGGGGATGTCTTCAACAGCCCTAATCTCAATATTCTTTACAGATTCATTTCCAATACTTAGCACATCCTTAAGTGACAGTTTGGACTTCCTGCAATGTTGCATCTTCAGTTGTGATAATATGTCTGCAAATGCTTTTCTTCCACCTGCTGAGAACAATATATAGATATAAATCAATATACAGTATTATACCCTTCGGTAATCAATAACATCACACAAGTAGCTAATTAATGTATAACTAACTTGATATTGCTTACTGTGTAGATGTAAAGATAATTATGAAGTTTCTCCATTCCTAACACTGTCTCCTGGGATTGAAATACACTCAATGTCTCCCATTTAACTTGATAAAAAAAGTCTTCTATATAGCAATGTTAAAGGATAACTAAACCTTAAAAATAAGTGAATGTAAAATTTAGAACAGTACTATTCTAAGAAACTTTGCAATTCACATTCATTATTTATTTTGTTTTTATTCCAATATACATGTACTGTTAATAAGAATGAATTTTGTTCCAACAGCACCACCTGCTGGTCATTTTTTGACCAGTCTGAACACCAAGTAGTCAAGGAAGTTGTCAGGAGAAAGTAAGAGGATGCTCTGTTGTTCTTCTGCTTAAGAAAGATGTTAGAAAGGTTTCTAATCTGTTTTTCCTAAGCAGAAGAACAACAGAGCAGCCTCTTTCTTTCTCATTTACTTTCTCCTTACCTTCCTTGACTACTTGGTGGTCAGACTGGTGGGAAATTGACCAGCAGGTGGCACTGTTGGAACAAAATTATTTCATATTAACAGTACATGTATCTTTTAATATCTTGGAATAAATAATAAAGTAATAATGAATGTAAATGACAAAGGTGTTTAGAATAGCCCCCTCATCAATTTTACATTCACTTATTTTGAAGGTTTACTTATCCTTTCATGCCGAGTTTATGTAGAAGTCGATGGCAAATTGTCCCATTGACTTTTTGAAGATATCCTGATCTGTGCAGGGTTTCATCAATAATCCAAAGATTTTGTGGTGTCAAATCCAAAAAAATGCAGGTTTTGGGAGTCAAATCAGAAAAAGTCACAGTTTTTGGTGACAAATCAAAAATAATCGCACAATTCAGATTTTTTAACGATTCTATTGAGTCTTTTCCCACACAAGAAATTTTCATGAAAATGTATTGATAAATATGGGGGGAAAGTCAGTGAGGATTTGGTTGGAGTGTTTTTTTAGAAAATAGTGAAAACATTTCTAATTTTGATAAATAACACCTTAAATGTGAAAATGAGGTTACTGTACTGTACTGACGAAGGGAGGGTTAATCCCCCCAAAACGTTGATGCACAGGTGGTCACTTTAAATAAAAGGGGTAAGCTTCCCACCTGCAACATTCATGGAGTTGTGCTATTTTCTGAAATCTTCTACATTGTACTATACAGCAGGGCAATGCAAAGTTGGTATATAAGTCAGACAATTCGACAACTCTACCCGACCTACAGATGTATCTCTGACAGACAATGTGTATATGTTATTCAGTTGAATGTTTACTGGCATGCAGGGGCATTTAGATAAAGCATTTACAGAACAATGTCCTGTGTCCAACAGACCTTATGGAAATTGAATTATTCTGATCGTGACCACTTACTTGTTTTAGCACTGTAAGCTTCCTCTTCATACATTGACGGATCCTGTACCAAAAATAAATGTTCAGGTGAACTGAAAGTGAAGGTTTAACACACAGGAAAGGTTAAACTTTCAAAATAATTTCTAATTTTCCTATATACCTGTGCCTTAAACTGTGAAATAACTGTATGATTTTGGCAAATTGGTTTAAGTTTGCATTCAAGATTGTGCTGTGAGTTGAGACAATTGCATAAAACATTTATGGGCAGATTTATTAAGGGTCGAATTGAAAATTTGAATTCTAATTTGAATTTTTTTTATTTTTTTTTATGGTCAAAACTGTCAAATGTGACTAGAGAATTATCCAAACTCGATTTGAGTTTTTTTAGAAATTTCAAATTAGATTTTGGAGATGTAACATACTCTGGTCCTTTAAGAATTCAAATTCAACCATTTGCAACCTAAAACCTGCTGAATTCCTGTACAAGTCAATGGGAGATGTCCGTGATCAATTTGGAAATGTTTGCAGCCTTCCTGACTTTCAAGCTTTTTTTTGGAGAAAAAACTCGAATTGCGTTTGGTCAAATTCAAAACGAATTTGAATCAAGTTTTCGGGTCGGTAAAATTCATACAACTTTTACATATTCAATTTTTTCAATAAATTACCCCCCAATCGAATTTTAAATAAAATCAGAGTTAATGTGAGATAAAAAAAAACTCTAAATGAATTCGAAATTTGACCCTTGATAAATCTGCCTCTAAATATTGAATCTACAAATCCACAATTAAAGAAGTCATCTTGCAAAGTCATAAATAAAATGACAAGCTAGTAGTCTCTTGATTCATATGCAGTTAGTGTGTAAGTTCATTTATAATCCCCCTGCAAACTTACTGATGATGTAGTTGGACAATGCCAACTCTTGAATTTGGAGAACTGGCTTGGTAGTGTGGGCTTTGGAGGAAGACACTGTTCATTAGTTCTCCTAACAGTCTGATCTGATTGAAGGACTTTTAAGAAAAAAAAATTAAATAATTAAGTTAATAGAAAAATGACTTTATTTCAGAACTGAACATTTATTTCTTACTTTGCAGAAAATTGGGGTTTTGAGCATAATATTCCACTTTAAGAACGCCCGAAGTTCACCCTCAAAATCAATGCTTATGTTGGCTTTGTATATCATAACTGGAGGGCTAAGGCATAAAAAACTTGTAGCAAGACAGCGCCTACCAGACAATGGCAGCTTTAGCAGTTATAGAATGTACAGTATATGATAGAGTAATATTTAAAGATTTTTTTAAAGAAATTTTATAAAAATAAAAACTGGGTAAATAGATAGGCTGTGCAAAATAAAAAATGTTTCTAATATAGTTAGTTAGGCAAAAAATTTAATTTATAAAGGCTGGAGTGACTGGATGTGTAACATAATAGCCAGATCAATTGCAAACTCACTGAACAGTTATGTCACTCCAGCCTTTATACATTACATTTTTGCCTAACTAACTATATTAGAAATATTTTTTATTATGCACAGTCTATCTATTTACCCATTTTTTTTTACATTGAACTGTTTAAGCAACATGAATATAAATATACGTTCACATTTTTATTTAGGGTCAATCACAACAGAGAATGTATAGGGACCAGTAAACATGTTTTGGCTTTTTAACTTACTTCTTTCTTGCTTTTCATTTTTTAAGTAACTTTTGAACGTAAATATGAGCAGAGTGTTGTGTCGAAACAATTGATATTAATGATAAGAAATAAAAAATATACATATAATGTTATCGCATCTAGCCCATATTTCCAGTGTACTATATGATTCATTTTACTACTTGTTCCAAGGACATACTCTTCATACCTTTACAAAACCTTTTGAATGCTCTTTGCTCTGTTAAAAAATAAGCTGAATGTAAAATTTTAAGCACTTTTGTCATTTACATTCATTGTTTATTTATTTGTAATCCAATATATTAAGGGATACATGTACTGTTAATATGAATGAATTTTGTTCCAACAGCGCCACCTGCTGGTCAGTTTCCCACCAGTCTGACCACCAAATAGTCAAGAAAGTTGTCAGGAGAAAGGAAGAGGCTGCTCTGATGTTTTTCTGCTTAGGAAAAAAAATTGAAATATTTCTCAACTCTTTCCAAAGCAGAAGAACATCAGAGCAGCCTGTTTCTTTTTTTCATGACAACTTTTTTCCTCCTTTTCTTTTTCTCCAAAATTCATTCATATTAACAGCACATGTATCCTTTGATATCTTGGAATAAAAAATAAATAAATAATGAATGTAAATGACAAAAGTGCTTAGAATAGCCCCCTCATCAATTTTACATTTACTTATTTTAAAGTTCTGCTTATACTTTAAATGTGTTTTGAATGTGAAGATAAGGATACTTTACAGTAGGACATTGCTGAGATGGTATATAAGTCAGACTCTTCTACAAGAGATGTGTCTCTGACAGATATGTTATATACTGTATACTATATTATGCAGCAAGTGAATGTTAAGCAGTAGCTGGCAAGCAAGGGCATTTAGATAGAATATATACAATGTGTCCAGTCGGCCTAGGGATGGATATCACTTACTTGTTTTAGCACTGGAAGCTTTCTCTTCATACATTGATGGTTCCTGTACCAAAAATAAAATTTCAGGTAAACTGAAAGTGAAGCTTTTCCCACACACAGTAGTTTCAAATTTCAAAACAATTTATTACCTGTATAATATGTATACAGTATATTAAATACATGACATGCAGCCTTGTCTCTCTCCTGACTACAAGCTGTTTCCTCTAGTCGTTTGTATGCTTTGAGGCATTTATTGTACAATTACAGAAGAACTTTATAAATAATCTTGCAAAGTCAATCAAATTGTTTTTTACTTGTACCTGACTTATTAAAGGTAGTCTCTTGGTGCATATGCAGTTAGTGTGTGAGGTGATTTAAAATCCCAGAAAAACATTTTAACTTTAACTATAGATATAACTATAGAGATCAATCTGATGCTGGCATTGATATTTCAGACTACACAGACCAGAAAATTCTAACTCCGTCAGTGGACTTTAATGAAGTCTAAGCAAGGCTAAGCTTTCCAAAGTAAAACTCAATATATGATATAAAGTAACGTATCCTTGTGTGCCATTGGCTGCTAGAATTGGCTAAATGTTGCTTGCGTTATTGTGTAACCCTATTTGTAAAGCCTAGACTGCAGTTAAAATTTACTTTTGGAATGATACAGATATTTTGAGATTGAAACTTTCAGTTGGCTGATTTTCTTTTTATTGTAGTTTCTGAATCACTTCCTTTCCTGTTGTGCCCTTTTAAGCCTAACATTTCAATTGTGGTGCACTAAATCCACAACTTTTGAATTAATATATACACATGTTTATATCTTAAATCAATGTTGAACATGCTTACATTCTCCCCTGTTCCCAAATGATATTATAGCTCTGCAAACTTACCGATGATGTAGGTGGACAATTCCAGTTCTTATATTTGGATTCCTGGCTTGGTAGCG
Source organism: Xenopus laevis (assembly GCF_017654675.1). NCBI lineage: Eukaryota > Metazoa > Chordata > Amphibia > Anura > Pipidae > Xenopus > Xenopus laevis. Next base: position 112,258,886 of record NC_054388.1, on the reverse strand, counting down.
TGGGCTTTGGAGGAAGAAGCTGTTTGTTAGTTCTCCTAAAATTCTGAAAGTCTTGAAATACAAAATGTAAATAATTAAGTTCATAGAGAAAAGACTTTTGTTCAGAACTGAATATGTATTTCTTACTGTACAGTAAATTGGCTATTTTGATCACCATAGTCCGTTTTGAGAAAGCCCCAATTTCACCCTCAACATGAACATCAAATGAGGTTATGTTGGCTTTGTATAACACAATGTTCATATTTAATTCTGGGAAATTAGTGCATGAAGATATAGTGCATGTTAATTGCAACAGAGAATTTACAGAGACCAGTAAAGGTGTCTTTTAATCTTACTTCTTTCTTGCTTTTCCTTAAATATGAGCAGAGTATTATGTAGAAACACTATTTGTAATTTATATTAATCATGAAAAAATTAAATACAAATATTCTGATCACATTTAGTACACATTGCCAATGTACAGTATGATGAATGTGGCTTTTGCAAAGATGGTATATAAGTCAAACACTTGTACAAGGAAATTTTAAGCAATACTACCCTACTTACAGATTCAATTGAAGGTTAAGCAGTTGCTGGCACACAATGACACTTGGATGGAGCATTTGTGTCCAATAAGCCTTAAGGAATCAAATTATTCTTATGGTGATCACTTACTTGTTTCAACACTGGAAGCTTTCTCTTTGTGCATTGGTGGTTCCTGTAACAAAAAAATGTTCAGATAAACTGAAAGTGAAGGCTTTCCCCACACAGAAGGTTCACATTTTTTAAAATAATTTATGACCTGTATAATACACATACAGTATACTAAAGCTACTTGTTATGTCAAGCATGCTATAAATGCTTTTAACTACTGTTCCCAGCCTTCTCTCTCCTGACTCCAAGCTATTTCCTCTAGTCTTTCTCTGTTCCTGCCACTTAAAATGTAAAATAAGTGTATGCTTTTGGGCAAATTGGTTTAAGTTTAAATTCAATATTGTGCAGTGATTTGAGAAAATTGTGTCAAAACATTAAGGGTGTTATTTACTAAAATTAAAAAAAATTGAAATTTTGAAACAGAAATAAACTCACATACATGAATGTGGCTTATTTAGTAATAATTCGACTTGAAAAATTTAAATTGAGAAAAAAATTTGAATCGTGCAACTTTTCGAGTTTGATGAGTGAAAACTCAAATTAAAGCCCCAAAAACGTAAATTTGATGATTGAAAACTCCAAAATTCACAGAGTTAAAACCACCTTCAAATGGTTAACGGGACCTCTGCCATTGACTTTTTTACATTAATTTGATTTCTTGTAGCAAGAGTACTTTTTAATTTGAGTTTTTGCAGTTCCGGAGCTTAAGTTTTTTTTAACTCGAAAGTTCTAATTTTTCTTTTTTATTCCTATATTCAAATAAAATTTTGATAAATCTGCCCCTAAATATTTACTCTAAAATTATAGAACAATTGTATAAATCATCTTGCAATGTCAATAAAATTGTTTTTTTGACTTGTACCTGAGTTAGTGTGTAAGCTCATTGAAAATCATTTTAACTTTAAACTATAGATATAATTATAGAGATCAATCTGATGCTGATATTGATGTTTTAGAATACACAGACCAGCAAATGCTAACTCCATGGGTGGACTATAATGACGTCTAAGCAAGGCTAAGCTTTCCAAACTAAAACTCAATATATGCCATAAAATAACTTCAAATAACTTATCTTTGTGTACCATTGGTTGCTAAAATTGGCTAAATGTTGCTTGTGTTAGTGTGCAACCCTATCTGCAAAGCTTAGATTGTAGTAAGAATTGACTTTTAAAATGATACTGTCGGGATCCATAGGGTTATGTTCCCCTATGGTGTTAAATCCCACATGGTTGGAAATCCCCTAGTGTTGCCCGCTAAGTTGGACCTAAATTGGATAAGGGAGGGGAGGGAGTCCTTTGTCCTTGCCCAGTGTGCCTTGACAGATTCTAGATTGAGCCTTTTCTTCAAATAGTGCTCAGTGCCAGTCTACTTTCACTTACACTGAATCAGTGTTGCACATGCTTAAATTTTCCCCTGCTCATAAATCATATTATAGCTCTGCAAACTTACTAATGATGTAGGTGGATAATTCCTGCTTTTGAATTTGGAGACCTGGCTTGGAGGTGTGGCTGTCGAAGGAAGACACCATTCATTAGTTATCCTAGTTCTACTGGTCTGATCAGACTGAAGGGCTTGTAAAAAATAAAAATAAAAAATAATTAAGCTCAGATAGAAATTACTTTATTTCATGTATTTCTTACTACACAGTTAATGGGGTATTTTGATCTATATACTATAGTCTACTCCAAGAAAGACCCAAGTTCAACCTCAGCATCAATTCTTACATCAAATCCTGAAACATTGGCACTGCTAGTCCTGCACCATCCAATTCCATCTTAACAGAATCTGGTGCTCTGTACGCAATGCAAAGCTTAGCAACAGTTATTACACCTTTGTACATCATGGTTCTCTTACGGTATATTGAGGTTGTGCCTTGTGGGGCCCAGTGATTTTTTTCGGATTTTTCCTTTTGCCTGAAAACTCAGAAAATCATCACAAAGTAATTGGGACTTCTCTCATTGCCTCATTTGCAACCTCGACAGGTCTGAGATGCCAGTGTTGGCATTAGCCAGGACTCGAACTCTGGTTTACACTGTCCAGGACTCTTGGACTTACTGAGTGAGCTATTGGAGGCTCTTGGGGCTGGTCCTGACCTTGTCATTGTTGGTCATTGTTGTTCCTGTATATCTGCCTGTTCCCAGTTTGTCTCCTACCTGTTCTCCACCCACCTTGTTTCCCTCATGTGTTTTCTATTCCCCCTCTTCTGCCCTTTATAAACCCCACCCTGAGTCATTGAATGTATTTTGCTTGTTCCTGGATGACCTGCATTCCTTGTTCCTGTATTCCTGAAATCCTTGTTCCAGTGTTCTTGTTCCAGCATTCTTTGCCCTTCTGATTTCCTTTAAATGACTTTGGCTAGATCTTGTATTTGATTTTTGCCTGTTCCTGTTTTCTTCTGTTACCATTAAACCTGCAAAATCACTATGTCCTCTCCAATTGTTTATGGCTATCCCACTGGGCTTCCACCATACCCACTTCCAAGTGTGAGACTAACTCCAGTTACAGTGGCTCCCTGGTGTGAGTGTTACAGACAGATTTTCCAATTCAGACTTTTCCATCCTCTGGGTTTAATAAATTCTGAAAATTTTGTGATTTTTTAAAAGTCAGATTTTATAAAAAAAAAAATCACAAATTTTTCTGACTTTTTTTGCATTTGGAGTTTAGTAAATAACCCCATAAGTGTTCATAAGCAATATCTAGTTGCAATCATTAAACAATACTCACTGTGAAAACTTTCAGTGGCAACATCTTCATGATGCTTTATGAATGATGGATTTAAAAGCTTCTGTCAAAAAAATGAGAGATCTGAATTAATTGATTTTTATTTTACCTCCTATCTTAGTCTGTGAGTTTGTGACTCCCCCAGATATAGGTTTGGTACTCAATATATAAAATAGTTCTGTCACTGGCCAGAATGCCAGCCTGTATTACCAAGCTGGTATCTTTTTGTAATGTAGGGAACTATAGTAGTACTATATGTATAAACTATAGTAGTACTTATCTGTTATCTACTGTGTATCCTGTACTTGAATGGCTGCCACTATGACTACACAGCAGATTGTTTATATATAATATAGAAGTACGTATCTGTTATCTACTGTGTATCATGTGCTTGAATGGCTGCCCCCATGGCTGCACAGCAGCTTATTAATATAAACTATAGTAGTCTTTCTGAAGCAAACACACCAGTTTTACTAGTGCAGGGAAACATGCCATTATATATTGTCATTCCTTTAAAATAGATACATTTTTTGGCTGTTCTTTTAAACATGAAATTGTCATTGCATCGGCTCTTGGAGGTAGGGCCCTGTGATCATAGCTTTACTCTGTAGCTCTTGTTTATTAAATCATACCCCTGTTTGTTGTAAATTAATTTAAAGCATGCTGGCTTGGCTTATAAAGTGAGCAAAACCAGAAAGAGAGATACCGGATATGGCTTATTACAGCAGTGCGTGTGGCTTATGTGTGGGACCTGATTTTATGTGTGCCACGCTACACTCACATAGAATCCCTTCACATTTTTCATCCCAAATTAAACACTGGCCTATATATATATATATATATATATATATATATATATATATATATATATATATATATATATATATATATATATATGTTCAGATGGTACCTGCACTCAAACTCCAACTTCTGTTTGCAGGTGCTGGGTCAAATTCAAATGTATAATTCTTATAGATGGACCCGCACTCCAAATTCATGTGAAAAAAAGGCTTTTATTTGTTCATCAATTCATCACTCGTGCATCTAACGTTTCGACCCACTGCGGGGCATTGTATATATATATAATTTATATATATATATATATATATATATATATATATATATATATATATATATATATATATATATATATATATATATATATATAAATTCAAGCAAAATCAAAAGGATATAGCACATGGCTGTAGTTGTTCTTGTATACATTGAGATGTGACACAGTCAAAACAGGTAAAACTATGGGCAGAGGCAAATATTTAATGATCTTAAAGATATACCTTATAAAGAACTACTGGCAAATCTGCCTGCTACAATTCTCATTTGTGTCTTTCAAGCTATTTGTGTTCTAAGACCCATTCTGAAGTTTAGCTATAGATAAGTACCTCACTAATGGGCACACAATTTTAATGCAATTCTCACTCCAACTGGCCTTCACATTGGTTTTCTTCTTGTTCAGAAATAATTTCTAGTAGTTATCCTAGAAACCCAAGAATGAAATAAACATGCATACTTTAACCATAACTGTCCATTCGGGGTAAATAAGGGGCAGTAATATGCTTTGGCAACAACAACAATGTTAGAAGATAGAATTGTGTGAATTAAAACATAATGAACATATGCATATGGAGACTATTTACTCCTCGCTCAAGTGTTCAACCCAAAACTCACGCTAAATGGTCTTCTTCAGAAAGAAAGAATTTTAATTTGTTCTTCTAGAAACCCAAGAGTATTATAAAGATGCCCCCATAAACCATACAGTAACTGCCCATTTGAGGCCCCTAAGGGGCAGTCCTATGTTTGGGAGCAAAACAATGCTCAATGCTTGAAGATAGGAATTATTTGAGTGAAAGCCTGAAAATAATGAACATCTGCACACTGTACTAGAGTATGTACTCCTCTCCAAAAGTACTGCCCTGGTGCTACCAAAAGACAAGAGCAGTCTAAGATAATAGATTGAGGAACCCATGGGTACTTGATCCGGGAATTGAATACTGTCTTAATGTAATGCACTTCCCAAGTTGGGGTTTAACTCAATCAATATATTTTTATATTATTATATTATATTATTATTATATTATATTATTATTATTATATATTATTTAAGTACCATGGGGTGCTCCATGTATTACTGTATTAAACAGTGAGATAACTTTTTTCTGAATTAAATTGCATCTCAAATTGAATCTCAACCATCAGTTTTCACATAAAAAAACATTTTGTCCCCGTTGTGTGATATTTCTGTTGAATAGTTTTAGTGGTGTATAGAAATCTAGACTTACTAGAGATGTGGGTAATGTTCCAATCTTTACTGTGGTTGATGCATGTGGTACAGGAGGCGACTTTTGCCCTAAAGTCCTTATTTTTAGATCAGATTGGGGGTCTTGCAAGGAAAATAAATGAAATAATTAGAATATGAATAAAATATCAATATAAAGATACCAGAAATCTGGCTTGAATTATAGTCACATAGTCTTACCAGAATTTTTTTTGTAATGCTTTCAAAAGGCCAATTCTGGAATGTTGCTCAGAGCTTAATTTCTATGAAAGCCACTTACACTTACAGATATGATTATTTGCATCAAATCAGTACATCACATAAATGTAACCAAATCTTCATTTTTTTTATAACAACACCTGAGATAGGGAACTCACTTCTGGGAACATCCACAGGCTGCTGAGATCTTGCCTCTAAACAGGATTGCTGTAAGTAACAAGTATGAACATTTAATTACTCTATATATTGTATTCATTGTCACATAATGCTTCATTGTAGGCATCTGCAATCCTCCCAAAGACTGAGAAATAGATACAAACAAAATGTAGATAAATATTAAGTGAAATAACAAGAGGAGCATATCCTGTTCCTTTGGGAGGAGCTGGGACTGAGTGGAAGCAGTAAAGACCAATGTTCCACCTGTTCATTATAATGCATGAAACAGAGAAAACTCACATTGAGGTGACGGTTTCTGTTTTGAGTCTTCAATTTAATATTTTCTTGGCATTTTGAATGGGATGGAGACTCTCTTTCCAGATTTCTTCTATCATTTGGTTTGCAGATATTTCTTTGAGTGGCACCTGGTTTACTGGTCACGTTATTCATTTTTTCAATCATCTCCTTGACATAGTTAGCTCTCACTTCACAATCAATACCTATTTTGAAACAAATTAAAAAACACAGATTTTAATATCTACAAAAAGACAATGATGAAAAAGTCATCATTCGTCATCCTAGGTACAATGTTGTGTTACTTATGCTATGTATACTAGTTAACTAGGGAGTGTTGTAAAATGCATATCTGATATAGTGTCCCATAAGGATTAAGAGGAGGAAGGATCTTATGTAGACATGCCGTTTAATATATCTGTCAATGAGGTGGAAGTTATCCTTCTGTCTCTTTCAGACCGGCTGATAGCTACCTGTTAATTACTTCATATAATTATTTCATGTAAACAGCGAGTGGTGCTGGCCTGAAAATTATAGAGTGTGTAATCTACATATCCATTTTGTTCTCGAGATATATGGGAGCTCCCTCTGTTCTTTCTTTTTGCTCTGTGACCGATCTTTTCTCTGTTTCTTTTGCTTCCTTTCCTTATTTTTAATTTATTATTTTATTTCTTTTCTTTTTGCTGTATATGGAAGGATCTGACATACACCCTCTACATCAGATACTGCTCAAAAGTACTTCAAAAACTAAACTGACACCTTTAGAAATAGATTGTACAAAAATCCTCCTTTTATTGCACTTTTTTGTTTTGATCCTACCTCCCAAACTACTCAATTTCATTGTCTCCTATAATGGAGTATCATGTTGTCACTTACCTCTCACTGTTAGGTTTACTCAAGGCTCTGTCTTAGGCCTTTATTCTCTCTGTATACGTCCCCCTTGGCAAACTAACATGGTTTCCAGTACCACCGCTATGTTGTTTCAACCTAGAGCTCTTAAAGGAACAGTAACACCAAAAAATTTAAATGTTTTAACGTAATGAAAGTATCATGTAGTGTTGCCCTGCACTGGTAAAACTGATCTGTTTGCTTCAGAAACACTACTGTAGTTCATATAAACAAGCTGCTGTGTAGCAATGGCGGAAATTGAAAAACGGCTATATGGCACAGGTTAACAAATGGATAACAGATAACACCATTAGACAGACAGAGCTTATCTGCTATCTGTTGTGTATCTTGAGCTTTTTCTCCTTTGAATGGCTGCCCCCATTGCTACACAGCAGCTTATTTATATAAACAATAGTAGTGTTTCTAAAGCAAACACAGCAGTTTTACCAGTGCAGGGCAACACTGCATTATATTTTCATTACTTTAAAACACTTTTATTTTTTGACGTTACTGTTCCTTTAACGTGGATCTCTTCCCGCTTATCTGCTATTTCTGCTTGGATGTCCCAATAATACCTTAAATTATACAACTCACCCCATCTCCTCAGGCCTGGTGATTTAGGGATTATTCTTGATTCTGCCCTATATACAGTCACTTTAGTTAGAAAAATAAAGCAGGGACAAAAAAAGCGCCCATTGACTTTAATGCATTTCGACCAAAAAGTCACCTTAAGAAATGCATTTGGTGCAGATTTTTTTTTTTCATGAGCGTCAAATAATTGTTGCAAGGAAAAATATTTTTGATGTCCTTTGTTTTTAATGCATTTCACAAATATTTTGGGACAAATTCGCTCATCACTAACGATAACCAGAGGCTTTATAAGCATATAGACATGCATGCCCAGTACTAGAAGATACATAAGAATACAGGGTTGTGTTTTTTAGATTTCCCTTCTTTATTTGATTTTTAACATGTACAATCTGAACATGAACTACCTGAATAAAAGTTTAAAAGCGTATAAATCTAATTTAAAGCTGATAAGGCTGCATTGTAAATGATAACGTCACTGGAACATTGGAACTAACAAAAATATTATTGCTGTTTAATTATAAAATTAAAAAAAAACCTAACATCACAGAAATTAAAAATTTAAGAAGATACTCACTGTCAAAGATGAAAGGTTTAGGTCGGGCTTGTGCCTCTCCCTGAGAACAAAATTTTGCAGTGTTAAAACATTATGGCAAATTTTAGAAGCAGCCCCCCCCCAACCATCCAGAATGTCTGGCTCCCTGGTCTGTGTTAGTGACTGAAATATCCAAATACACACCACTTCAGTCTAATTTGGCTATGGTGCTGCTCAATAGGGATGTAGCGAACTGCCGATTTGGTGTTCGCGAACGCCGTTCGCGAACACCGGCAAAAAATGCGAACGTTCGCGGACAGTTCGCGAACTTCGAACACCCGCTAAAATCGTTCGAATCGAACGATCGAAGGATTTTAATCGTTCGAATCGAACGATCGAAGGATTTTAATCGTTCGATCGAAGGATTTTCATTCGAATCGAACGATCGAAGCCATTAGATCGAATGCTTTTCATTCAATCGAATGCTTACAATCGTTCGATTTTTAGCGGTCGAAGGAATTCGAATGGTCGAATGGTCGAACGACTTGTATTCGAATCGAACGCGAACTCAAAATGCGAACGTTCCCAAACGTTCGCGAACATTCGGCGGACGCGAACGGTCGAAGTTCGCGCGAACTAGTTCGCGGGCGAACAGTTCACTACATCCCTACTGCTCAATGAGCATGCCCAGATCAGCTACCAGTGACCATCTCTCAGATACTAATTACACAGGCAAATATAAAACTTCATTCAATAGCAGAATGGCGTAACAATAGAGAGTATAAAAAGGCAAGAAAGTTGCCCCATATCAGTGACCATAACATATCCTAGGAATTAGAGCATTTTTAAAATAACCTTATGAAAACCCAGAATTGTTTCATAGTTTTATTTTATTTGCACTATAGCCGGATTTAATGTATCTTTGAAAACTCACTTGCTATAAAGAAAACCTTTGCACAAACACTATATTCCTTTATAGATATACTGATTTGCATAGATTTGCATAGAGCAAAGTAACTGATACTGAGTTCAGACTGTGAACTCTCACTAGCTCACTCTGCTCAGCAATCAGTAGTATAATAAACATCTCTTCCTTGAGTATGAGCTTCAAAGTGGAGGGTTATAGGAAAAAAAATATCCCTGTAATAAATTGTTTATAATATTATAGACTGATTGTAGTATGAATGCAATATGGTGTAATGTTATGCTAAAGATTTCTCTTAAAAGGAACAACCATGCATTCCTGGAAAATATTTCAAAACTGACAGAAGCAGTTAGTAAATAGTTGTATATTCTGTTATAGATTAATATAAGTACTGGGCCAGTACTTGGCCAAATTATGCAGCTTTCCATTCATGAATATTTGCCTTTAAATGTTATTTGCCATTTACTAACAATATAAGGAAACTGTACTAATTGGTTAAAATCTCTAGCCCTCTGAAAATGGAAATACTGTTTGGAGAGTTAAGTAGTAAATGGGATTAGTATCAATACTCATCAGTGGAAAGAAAACTTACATTTGAAGTATGTCCAATTATATCTCTCAGACTGGGATTCTGGCGTCCCGGTGGATAAGCCATTTCCTCTTATCTTCATGTAGGTACTTTAACCATCTATAATAATAGTCTGTGTGTGGTGTAGAGAGGTGAGTTAGTCAGCGCATTGTTATTCTCAACATCTTTCTGCACAAAAACAAAATAACATTATGGGGTTATTAACTAAATATCTGGTGAGGGAAAAGACTCGATTAAATCGTGAATAAAATCTGAATCTTAAGATTTTATCAGATTTGTCGCCAAAAACTGCAACTTTTCTGGATTTGATGGCTGAAAACTTCAACTTTTGCGGATTATCACCTGAAAACCACAAAATCTTCTGATTATTGAATAAAACCCAGCGCAGATCGGCATATCTTCAAAATGTCAATGGGACATCTGCCATTGACTTCTACGTGAACTCAGCAGGTTTAGATGGAGTACTTTTTTATTTAGACTTTTAGCACCATCGGGGTTTAATAAATCATGAAAAAATGTTGTTTTTTTTTCTTTGAAAAAATTGTGCTTTCCTCCATATAAATTCTGACTTAAATAAAAAAAAACACTCCTTATTTTCTATACAGTGCAGCTTTTAAAAAGAGGTTAGGGCAAAAAGAAGAGAAACACAGAATCTAGGATTCGGTTCAGGATTCAGCCAGGATTCGGCCTTTTTCAGCAGAATTTGTATTGTTTTGTCTTTGTTACCAAAGTACTGTTATCCTACAGTCTGAATATCATTTTGTTACATAGGTCAGGTAACATTCTCCAACGCTCCCTTTCCTACAACCCTGGCCCAGCCTGGTTTTGTGAGGAAAAAGAGAAATAAGAATAGTTAACTTATATATATGTTCAGAAATCTGTAATTTCCCTGCATGGCTGCCCAGTCAATAGATAAACAAAAAGACAAACAAATAATATAATACTATCACCTCATCATAAGAATAAGAACATGATAATAATAATATTTCAAAGTTCATAATGTGTATGATAACCTATCAGTATAAAAGGGAGCCTTGTACCTTTAGAAAGAACAAAAAGTCCAAAGTTTGTATAAAAATTAAAAAACAAATTTGGATGGAATGGTTAATTACTGTATTTGTAAACCCATGGGGGGGGTCATTTATAAAGGTTGCATTTTTATTTGCAAATGGTTGTATTGCCCATGTTTTTTCCTGAACGGTAAAATATTGCACTGCTGTGCCAGTCTTTACATTTTTTCTGAATTTGCATTCCGCCAAATTATTTGCAAATGAGACGGGTGGTTTTGTGAGTGTGGGCACTGTGCATGAAAATACTGTTGACAGTAATTAAATTTACAAAACCTTTCTCTGCCACCAAAGTAATGGCATAACTCAAAAACAGAGGGGCACATTTACTTAGCTTGAGTGAAGGAATAGAATAAAAAATACTTTGAATTTCTAAGTATTTTTTCGGCTACTTCGACCATTGAATTAGCTACTTCGACCTTCGACTATGACTTCGACTTCGAATCGAACGATTCGAACTAAAAATCATTCTACTATTCAACCATTCGATAGTCGAAGTACTGTCTCTTTAAAAAAAACTTCGACCACCTACTTCGCCACCTAAAACCTACCGAGCACCAATGTTACCCTAGGGGGAAGGTCCCCATAGGCTTTCCAAGCTTTTTTTTATCGAAGGAAAATCGTTCGATCGATGGATTAAAATCCTTCGAATCATTCGATTTGAAGGATTTAATCGTTCGATCGAACAATTTTTCCTTCGATTGTTCGAATGAAGGAAATGCGTTAAATCCTTTGACTTCGATATTCGGAGTCGAAGGATTTTACTTTGACGGTCGAATATTGAGTGTTCACATAAATATTCTTGATTTGGGATTATGCCATATTTAAAACACACTTTTGGACATTTTCAGTGTGAATAAAAATTCAGTTTGCACATTAAATACACTGCTCATCCAGCTTTATAAATATAACCATGCACACGGCAAATATGTTACTGTGCACATCATTCTGCACTGCACAAACTTTATAAATGAGCCACATGGAGTTATGGTGCTGTCTCCAGTTGTAAAAAGATTGAAAAAAGATACTTCCAAGAAGGTCCATTGTTCAGGTATAAAAATGAGAACATTTGTTCACATATTAAGGGGGTTATTTATTAAAACTCAATTTTTTTGAATCCTTGACACTAGTATTTGCTTGCCAACTCAAAATTTTCACGTTTTTTGGCATCAAACTAGATACATTCAAGAAAGTTGCACAATTTAAAGTGAAGCTCAATTTTTTTGTTTGTTTTTTTTTCAATTCGATATTTTTCTACTCAAATTATTAGTTTCCTTCACGTCCTATACGGCAGCACCTACGGGGTTAACTCCCCCCCCCACATAGTAGGACGAGCAAGGACCAATCAAAAAGTATAAGTGGCGCCTCCTCCCCCAGTGCCCTTGTGTTTTTTTCGACCTACCTTACTGCAGGTAGGGAGTGAGGACAGAAGAGGATTGTTGCCGGAGCCTGAAGCGCTCTGAAGACCGTTAGGGGAGCTACCGGAGTAGTAGTTTTTCCCCCAGGGAGGATCTGGTAACTTTCCCTGTTGGTGGCGGCTGCAGCCGATTCTGCTAGACGGCGCATGCGCAGTAGCGCTTCCGGGTTTGCGCGATGACGTCACAGGAACCGGCAAATTTAAAAATCCTTCGTGTTAGAGGCACAGTGCCCCTAAGAAAGGAAAGCAGAGGAGAAGCGTTGTTCTCTCTGGGGCTGCAGTCGCCTGCAAAGCATTAAAAGGTACTTAGGTAGCCTATAGACTTTGCTGTTGTTTGCTGTTTGGTTTTTTTCCCATCCACTCTCACTCTCTCTCTCTATTTTTTTGGATGTCAAGTGTCACTGTGATTTTTTTGTTTTTAGATGTCCAGCCAAATGGAACAGGCTAGAGGAAAAAGAACTTCTAAGTCTAAACATCTTGCCTGCAGAGAGTGCCAGGCTCCCCTACCGGATGCCTATCCTAGGGGACGCTGTGAGAGTTGTTTGGCTAAAGATGATCCGCCTGCTGGTCAGTCTGAACAAGCCATGGGATGGTTTAAGGATATGCTGCAGAAAACATTCATGGAGTTTAAGGAATCCCTCCTTAAGGAAATGCCTAAAGCAGCAACTCCTGATACGCCCTCTTCTGTTGAGGAAGGGGAATTTTTTGTAATCGATGAAGTTTCTTCTTCTTCAGATGAGGAAACAATTGATACATCTCTCTTTCAGCCGGATAATGTCTCCAAATTGATTAAGGCTGTCAAGGGTGCCATTGAAGCTCAGGAGGGGAAAGTGACGGATTCGGATAAGAACCAAGATCCCCTGAAAAAGGGTAAGTCTTTTCCATTACACCCGGTAATTAAGGATTTAATTCAGTTTGAATGGAAGACCCCTGATAAGGCACCAGTATTGAATAAAAGATTTAAATCCCTGTTTCCTATTGATGAGGAAGCTAAAGGTTGGGAAACGCCTCCAGTGGTAGATGTAGCTGTGGCTCGTCTATCTAAAAGAACTACTATTCCTGTAGAGGATGGTTCGGGCCTCAAAGATCCGATGGATCGTAAGGCTGAATGCTCACTGAGGCGTATATATTCTTCGGCCTCGGCCCAATGCAAGCCATTGGTTGCCGCCTCTGCCGTATCTAGAGCTATGAGGAACTGGCTGACCCAATTGGAGGAGGATATTGAGACTAAGGTGTCAAGAGATTTGCTTCTCAAATCACTGAATATAATTAAATTGGCATCTGAATTTTTGTGCGACTCGTCTATTGAGTCACTTAAATTGGCCTCTAGGACAATGGCTCTGTCTACTTCAGCGAGAAGGGCTATTTGGTTAAAACCCTGGGCAGCTGATAATACCTCCAAAGTTAATTTGTGTAATATGCCTTTTGAGCCTGGTCACCTTTTTGGCTCTAAGTTAGACACACTTATGGAGAAGATGTCTGACGAAAAAGGTAAGACTCTGCCCCAAGATAGGCAGAAGTCTAGATGGAGGGGCTCCTTTTTTCGCCGGCAAAAGAGGTCTCCAGCAAGATCTAGAAGACCAGGATATGGTGAAAAGGAAAAAGAAAAGAATCAGCCCAGATTCCAAAGTGGGTCTAGAACCAGCAGAGGGAGAAATAGATCTTTCCCTGCAGGCCGTAAATGGAATCTCTGACGCCAGAAGTATTCAGGTGGGAGGAAGACTTGCTTTTTTTCTAAATCACTGGCGAGACCTTGTGTCAGATCAATGGGTCTTGCAGTTGATCAGGGAAGGGTACAGGATCGAGTTTCACGATTTTCCTCCTGCAAGATTTCTTCCTACCCCCAAAAGTGCTTCTTGGTTCAAACAAAAAGCCTTGGAGGAAGCAATTCAAGTTTTTTACAGCAAAAGAGTGCTAGAAAAAGTTCCATCCTTGGAGGAGGGATTAGGCACTTATTCTACTGTGTTCCTGGTTCCAAAGCCAGATGGGTCGTTTCGAACAATAGTAGACCTCAGATTCGTAAATCGCTTTATTCAGAAGCGTTTCAGGATGGAAACTATAAGATCGGTTCTTCAGATTTTAGAGCCCGGAGACTACCTGGCCACAATAGATCTCAAAGATGCGTATCTTCACATACCGATTTTTCCAGCGCACAGGAGGTTTTTGAGGATAGCGGTGCATTTACAGGGTCAACTTCATCATTTTCAGTTCCTTGTGTTGCCCTTTGGAATCACATCAGCCCCAAGGGTGTTCACGAAGGTGGTAGCCTCGGTTGCAGCTGTATTAAGGCAAGAAGGCATACACGTCGTACCATATCTCGACGACTGGTTGTTAAAAGCTGTTTCCGCATCCCTTCTTCACAAGCATCTGACAAGAACCCTCAGAATTCTTCAGTTTCTAGGCTGGATCATCAACGAAGAAAAATCATCCCTGATGCCATCCAGACAAAAGCAATTTTTAGGAATGTATCTCAATACGGAAACAATGGTTGTCACTCTGACTCCTCAGAGAATTCACACCATAAGAAATCAGATATACACCTCATGAGGCCATCCCCTGTCTCCTTGAGACAGATGATGAAAGTTTTAGGTCTGATGGCGTCTTCAATCGAAGCCCTTCCTTGGGCGAGGTTACACATGCGACCTCTTCAGCAGGAAACCCTGATCTATTGGGACAAAACGATAGAATCTTTGGATTCCACCTTGATAATTTCTCAAGACACATTGAAGACTCTCGAGTGGTGGCTTCAGACCGACAGGCTTATGAAAGGGAAGCCAATTCTGGAACCAGATTGGAACCTAATAACGACAGACGCATCTGCCTTGGGATGGGGAGCGCATATGGAAAGTCAGTCAGCTCAGGGTACCTGGGATGCCATGGAAAGATCTCTCTCATCCAACTTCAGGGAGATGAGGGCTGTATTCAATGCACTCATAGCCTTTTCAGAGATCATCAGGGGAAAAGCAGTCAAAATACAGTCCGACAACTCCAGTGTCGTAACGTACCTGAATCGTCAGGGAGGGACGAAGTCCCACATTCTTCTCAAAGAAACCCAGAGAATTCTTCTATGGGCCGAAGACAATCTCTTAGAAGATAGATCCCAAGGAGTGGTCATTGAAAAAAGACATTTTTCTCAGGTTAGTTCACCTCTGGGGAACTCCAGAAGTGGATCTAATGGCAACCAGGAAGAACACCAAACTTCCCAGATTCTGCTCTCTTGCCCAACAAGATCAACCATGGGTCCTGGATGCGATGACAGTCAAGTGGGAATTCAAACTCGCCTACATTTTTCCCCCCATCGCGATGATCAGCAGAGTAATCCAAAAGATTCGTCAGGATCAGTCATCGGTGATAATAATTCTTCCTTTCTGGCCGAAGAGAGTCTGGTTCTCTCAGGTAATGAGGATGTGTCACGGGAATTTTTGGATTCTTCCACAAGTAAAAGATCTGATCTCCCAGGACCAGGTACTTCATTCGGACTTAGCGTGCCTGAGGCTCACTGCCTGGAAGTTGACAGGCCCCTATTAACGTCATCAGGATTATCAGACAGAGTAATCAGTACTCTTCTTCAATCAAGAAAAAGTTCTACCTCAAAGGCCTATTCTAGGACGGTCAGAATTTTTCAGGAATGGTGTTCCAGACGAGATGTAGAAGCGTTTTCCCCTTCAATCAATGATATCCTGGATTTTCTGCAGCAGGGACTAGATAAGAATCTCAAGCCTGGAACGCTTAGAGTGCAACTATCTGCAATATCTGCTTATCTAGGTATCCAGTTATCTGCTGTTCCACTAATCCAGAGATTTATGAAGGCGGCACAAAAGCTAAAACCTTTGATTCAAAATCCAGTTCCTCAATGGGACTTGAATATAGTTTTGGAAGGATTATGTGATCCCCCCTTTGAGCCTTTGGACAAAATCGACCTAAAACATCTTTCCTTTAAAGCTGTTTTCCTTACAGCCATAACCTCGGCAAGGAGGGTCGGTGAAATTCAGGCCTTAGCAGCTAAAGAACCGTATATTCAGTTTTTTCCAGACCAAATCGTGCTCAGGACTCTACTTGATTTTTCACCCAAAGTGCCTTCTAGAAACAATATAAACCAGGAGATTAGACTTCCATCTTTTTGTGCTAATCCAGTGACAGAGGAAGAGCAGAGATATCACTCATTAGATGTATGTCGGGTGATAAAGAAATACCTTGCTCAAACAGAAGTATTCAGAAAATCTGAGCATCTTTTTGTTGCTATGTCCGGAAAGAATAAAGGAAAGGCGGTATCGAAATTGACCTTATCAAGATGGATAAAGGATACTATTCAAACATGTTATATAGCTGCAGAATTGTCTCCCCCAATTTTTATTAAAGCTCATTCGACAAGAGCAACAGCGACATCTTGGGCAGAACGTCTTCTTGTTCCTCCAGATAAAATTTGTAAAGCTGCAACTTGGTCAAGTCTTCACACTTTCTCTAAACACTATAGGCTGGATGTTGATGCTTTGCAGGAAGCAGCCTTTGGAAGAGCGGTGCTACAAACAGTTTTTCAGAAGAATTGATGCTGTTCCCACCCGTTACTTGCTATGTCCCGTAGGTGCTGCCGTATAGGACGTGAAGGAAAAACGAAATTTAACTTACCGTAATTTCCTTTTCCTTCAAGTCCATACGGCAGCACTATTTGTTCCCCACCCTAATAAAGTTTGTTGTGCAGTAGTGTGTGTACTTTTTTATAACACAAGGGCACTGGGGGAGGAGGCGCCACTTATACTTTTTGATTGGTCCTTGCTCGTCCTACTATGTGGGGGGGGGAGTTAACCCCGTAGGTGCTGCCGTATGGACTTGAAGGAAAAGGAAATTACGGTAAGTTAAATTTCGTTTGAATAAACCAAATTCATTGATGGGAGTTAGGTTGAGTTTGTTTCTGGTAAAACAATAACTCTATGAATATTTGAAATTAATGTTCAAAAAGGAATTTTACAAATTTTGATTTAAACATGTCTGAGTACAATGAATAGTAAATTCAAATTCGAATTTTGATTTTTTATTGGTGTCTTAATGCGCACATTCAAATTTTAATCCCCCAATTTGAATGTAAATTTGAATGTGAGATTTATCACACTTCCACCATGGAAACTATTCTAATTTTGCTACCTAAAACCTGAAGAGTTCATTTACAAGTCAATGGCAGAGGTCTATTGAACTATTTGAATATGTTAATTGCCTTCCTGACATTCAAGGTTTTTTGGAGGGAAAAATCGATTCAAATTCAATTCAAATTTGGTTCGAATTTATGGGTCAGGACTATTCAATTGAATATTAGAAATTCTAATTTTTTATAATTTTTTTAATAACCATGATCTAAGTTGTGAGTGTATTGGAATGTATTAGAATGAAAAAAGTCACATAAATGTGAAATTCGACCTTTGATTACTCTCCCCATAAGTTATTGGGGAACTGCATAAGTGGTGCTTCAATTGGTGCTTCTAAGAAAGACAGGGGCCAACGGTATGACACAATGACCTAAGATGGCTGCATACTCACCATTACACCTAAAGAAAAACACATTTATTGGTTAAATAATAACATTGTTAAATGGTAGAATGCATTATTTGCAATGTAAACGGTGTAATATAGTAATATAAAATACACCTTAAAAATAATGACAGAATCCCTTTCATATCAGTAGATTTTACTCTAAGGGGTTTCTCAACACAATACTTTTATGATTCACTTTCTAATAAGTATATTTAATATACTTATGGAGCTAGCCATGGCATTCGGGTGGGTGTTTTGGGAGCAGGAATGGTAGAGTAGTGTACTTCGGTGGAAAAGTAGTACTAGAAAGGTCAACACAGCTGTACTGTTAATATTAATGTATAGACTATGTCCTGCTGCAAAATCTTGAGGGGGGGGTCAAGGAGGTGATTAAAGGGCACCAATCATGACCAAAATCATTTACTAAGTAAATACACTATGTGAAAGTTCTAGAAATACGATTTTTAAAACAGTTAGAATTGTTTGTATAATGTAAATGATCAGCTCACTATTCCTTCTGCAAGATCTCCCCTATCTCCCCTTCAGTTCTAGCTGAGGCAGCCATCTTGGATTTCACTGGCTCCTCCTAACTATATCTTCCCAGCCAACTGTAGCTTTGAAATCTCGCACATGCTCAGTTTAAATTCCTTTTTTGCTTATAAACCCTTCTAAGCTATTTTCAAATCAGCCAAACCTCTGTGTTAGCTGCAGTTCAGTAGTGCTGCCCCCTGCTGGAAGTTAGTGTGTGCTCTTCATTTGCATAATAACATCACCAGCAGGGGACAAGATAGGGAAATCTCCTGATAATTCTAGTGGAGGAGTTTACTTAAACAAGGCATTCTGGGTAGAATACACAAAGCAGTGTTACAATCTGAGCATGCTCCTGAGATTTGCATATTAGAGTCTCTGTTATAGTCACAGTATGGCCTCCCTCAGTGGAAGAACCCATTTGACAAAGTAAGGGATTTTTTTAGTTTTTGATGGCGAATGGATGAAGTTGAATTTTTGAAGAGATAAATTTCGATATTCAAATTTTCAATTTTTTTTCAAATTTGAATAGAATTTGGACTATTCCCTAGTCGAGGTACACAAAAATAGTTCAAAATTTAAATTTTTTTGAATTTGAAAATTCCTCTTGACCTTGGATAAATCTGCCCCATAGACTGACCAGCCTTTCTTAGTGACAAAACCCATAATAACCTGTAAGTAGATTATTACTATTACTATTATTTTGGAAACCTTAGGCTTTAGAAGTTGTTCTTCTTTGCAGAGCAAGTGCAGAAAATTGTGCAATTTGAAATAGGCTATTGCTTTGGGACATAAGGAATAAGGCCACCAAATAGCAATATAAATACTTATTATATATCTTTTTATTTGTACTCTGTGAATTATCATATGATTGTAATAATAAAAATATTATTTTCTAAAAGCATTTGAGTGTGTTTTATTTCATCTGTCCCTCTGACATCTGATAGCATTAAAGATAATAGCATTACAGATTACACAATCTTTACAGTCTATTGCCAAGAACTTTTTTTCTTTATCAATGATTCACTGCTCATCATTTCATCATAAATATTTTATTCCTTTTTATATGATCGTTGGGCTTTTTTTAAATTATTATTATTGTCGAAAGATACACCTTTTTGTCATCACAGGTGAACTTTGAATCCTCAATGAACTTATCAAGCGTTATGCTTATCTATTAAGGTCGAATGTTTAGCAAATTTGTCTTTTAACATATTTATAAACGTAGTTAAACTGGTCATTGTGAATTTTAGATAATTGTTGGGGATATTCTTTTATCATTGTTTTATATTCATAGTATTCCTTAATAAATATACAATAAATATACAATATATTTGCATTTGCTGTATGAGTCTCCAGTAACTGCTATACAATTTTCCAGATATACAGTACAATACATAGAGATCTAACTTTTGGTACAAAGAAGTAAGCATAAAGGCAATATATTACTACACTTTGCTAAAACAACTGACTATAAGCCAACAGAACAACATATAGGGAATCTGCAAATGGCTAAATGAAAGGTCAGTTAATGTCACTTCAATAAACTTCCTATAAGTAGGTCTTTGGTATAAATACAGTATGCTGCAAGACCAAATGGCCATCTCCATCCCCATCTCCATTTATTTAGTCAATAGTCTTTTGAGCCCAACCATAGTCCAGCATCATAAACCTAGGGATAAATGAACTTGTCCTTACCTTCATATATTATAGGGTTCTTTTTACAGGACCTTCCTAGGTTTTTTCTATTTTTTGCTTACAACTTACAACTAGTGATGAGCAAAATTTTCAATGCCTTTATTATCAAAAATTGACATCTATAGACTTTTTACAGTTTCGCAAATTTTTGACGATGTGAAATGGGTCAGATTCGCCAAATCACTACTTAACTATAGTGATGAGCGAATAAATTAGTCTGGCACGAATTTGCGGCGATTTTCTGCATTTCGTCGGCAGCAAATAAATTCACAAATCTCCTGCGAATATTAGCCGGTGTAAATTCGCCAGCGTCAATTTCTCATTTTCAAGATTTTTCTTGAAAATGTCAGGTTTTCACATTTTTTTTGTGAAAACCTTCAAAATTTTACGTTTTTTTTTAAACCGTTCAAATTTCACTATTTTTTTTTCTGAAAATGTTTGAATTTCACGTTTTTTTGTGAAAACATTCGAATTTCACGATTTTTCCATAGACTTTCTGATTTCACGATTTTTCGATAATTTTTCGCCATGAAATTCGCCCATGACTACATAAATTAATGAAAAGCTCACTCTGCTAGCTGCTTGGGCAATTAGTCAGCTCAAGAAATGTCTATTTTCCGCCATCTTTATCACCATTTTTTCTAATATTATAAAAACCTATTACAATTATATGTTCTATATTTCCAACCAGAATCATCTCTGAAAGAAGCAGACTGAGAGTGTTTTTCCATTTAGATAACTGCCCACTTAAATTTAGAAATTGACTTTCAAAAGAATAAAACCTGTTTCTAGCAGATTTACATGAATCAAGACCTGGGCTGAGTTTGCTTTTCTCAATACCTTTCTGCATTTATAGCCTCTAGTGCTCTGGCTCAGATGTCAATGGCACAGGTTTTGGGCCAATTGGCTCCCACTGCAGAGAGAAACCAGCACCTCTGGCAAAACATTTCATTTCTAGACTTCAGAGATGGGAACTGATGTGGCCGGGAGCAGAAAAAATATAACCAGAAAAAGGCAGAAATCCATTAATGGAGCCTGGATGCAGAGTTGCATTTAAAAGAATGTCAGAATCGCACAACTTAATGGGTTGACTTTATAACCAATTTAAATCTCCCAACTCTCAACAGTATATAAAGTAAAATGATGAATAATACATAAAAGTCACAAATGCAGTATTCTTAAAATGTATTCATCAAAATTAAACTTGGTGATACTGAAAAACATGTTTTTTCCCATTACAAATAAGGGAGAAGGGAAGAAAGGACAATGCAAACATCTAACAATGTTGTTATACAATGTCTGTGTAACACTACTGTACTATATAGGGATAATGAAAAAAAAGTAAGCAAATGATGGAATTGAATCTATTACTCAGAAATCCATTCTCCTGAACGTATACAAATTATTTGTCATCTCCCATAGAGGCGTTTTTCAGCCAAAATTCTTATTAATTGACTGAATTCCATTTTCTCTGTAGTACCTTGTGCTTGATGACAACTAAGGTGTGTGAATTTGTGTTGGTTGTGTGAAGTCATGTTAAAGTTTGAATGTTTTTTAGTAGTCTTTAAGCAATGGATCTCTGAATTAAGAAAAGACCCCCTGGAAACCCCAGGTCCCAAATATTTTAGATAATAGTGCACATGTGTGTTTATAAGTTTCCAAAATCACTTACCTACATGTCATGCAAACAGAATCAGTCCGTTATTCCCTCTTTGTCAGTCATACTGCAGTTTTATGTATTAAAAGCAGGAAATCAGATAAGAATAAATTGATTCCTCCCTCCACCCACCGTTTATTGCACTGGACAAAACAAAACATCTCTGTCTCAAAACACATCTCAAAACACCCCTGCAAAGTAGTTCTCAGGGACAGTGGATTCAATACCTTCATGCATTTAAGATGGTGAAATCCTACATTCCTAAGTAAGTAGATAGGTTTAGATTTATGTAGATAAGTAATGCACTGCAGTGCCAGTTGGCTCCACCACAAGGGAATAAAGGAGATAAGTCTTAAGTATTTATTTTGATACATGTTTAATATGAACAGTCTTTCCCAAAATATGGGAATCCAGTGCAAGTCTAATTGATAAGGCTGCATCTGCTAATGTTTAATCCATGGATTTAGCTGGCTCAAGAATATGGAACTTCATTTTTAAATAATGGTGCCCTGTAAGGTTTGACAACCCTGTATGGCCCCAGCCATGTGATTTTGTGGTTGCTGGCTAGCTGTCATTGGGCTGTTGCTGGCTAGCTGTGATTGGGCTGTAGTTTAATAAACATGTATTTTTGATTGGGTGATACTCTAAGGGGGACTGTCAATGCCTCCTGACAAATGTTCTCAACCATAGCACTCAGATCTTCCTATTGCTTTCATCAAACTGTCAGCGTTCTGAGGGGAACTGTAATTTTGTTTATATCCTGCATAGCTTTTAATTTCAGACATTTTCTGTATTTTCACTGAATAAAAAATTAGTTATGGTTAAGAAGCTTTATACTCTATTCAGTTTGTGTTTATATAAGAGATAAGTGGGGATTAAAGGTTATCTCATAAAGTAATTGTAAGTCAATAAAATCAGGTTTATATAAAGAAATACTTTTTTTTCTAGGGAAGTACAGAAAATATATACAGGTATTGGACCTGTTATCCAGAATGCTCAAGACCTATGGTTTTCAGATAAATATACTACATCAGTTACAACTTTTCTTAAACCTAGTGGGAAAATGATAAAACAATACATTACTCAATTGAACGTATCAGTTAATCACAACAAGTTAAGAGTTTATGGGGCACATTTACTATTGGTCGAATATCGAGGGTTAATTAACCCTCGATATTCGACCGTCAAAGTAAAATCCTTCGATTTCGAATATCGAAGTCGAAGATTTAACGCATTTCCTTAGTTCGATCGATCGTAGGAAAAATCATTTGATCGAACAACGATCAAAAAAAGCTAGGAAAGCCTATGGGGACCTTCCCCATAGGCTAACATTGGTGCTCGGTAGGTTTTAGGTGGCGAAGTAGGTGGTCAAAGTTTTTTTTTAAAGAGATTCAAAGTTGAATAGTCGAATGATTTTTAGTTTGAATCATTCGTTTCAAAGTCGAAGTCATAGTTGAAGGTCGAAGTAGCCAATTCGATGGTCAAAGTAGCCAAAAAAATACTTTGAAATTTGAAGTATTTTTCCTTCTAATCCTTCACTCTAGCTAAGTAAATGTGCCCCTATGTGTTGTTATCAAAACGAACGCACCGTTTTGTTTGACTTTTTATGAGTAAGCTATATACGTTTATTGAAATATTTCCAAAACATAAGGCATTCACATACATCACATGATTCCCATATGAATGCCTAAAAACATTGGTTTCAAAACTGTGGGGGTGGCAGGCAAGAGAGCTCCTTTGGGTGGATCAGGGTCAGACTTACTCAAGGAAACCCTGTATTTTACATTAAAATTTACTTTAGTATGTTGTAGACATTGAGATAAAATGTTTTTAATTGTTTTAATTATTTTCTTGTTTTTACTATTACAAATTGAAAACTCACCGATTTGACTTCTTATATATTCACAGTGTGAATCAGCTGTTGTCTTTCCCTCCTCATGGTCCATGGTGATCACCTGATAAAATAAATTGCTTAGTATCTAAATGAACATAGGTATAGCTGATATATACTATCAGTTTAGGGAGCATTATCCTAGATATGATGAACTACTGTCAGTGTACCGTATAGATAAGAACATGGTGTTCTTTTAATTTATAATATTCAACTTAAAACATTTTTAAATGATCTCCTGGAAGTTCACCATATTCAGAATTTCCAATCTGGAGGAACAAATTCATAAATTTGCTTACTGATGAACTGGATTTATGAGTTGCATCCTTAACTCCTCTACTGTATGTGGGTAATTGTGTGTAGGAGGAGGAGAAGACCTCATTTTTTTCTAACTATGGAATCTGATCTGAAATTAAGTCAAAAAAATTTGAAAGGTGTAGAAATTAATTTTAATAGTTTGAATAAAGGATTATAATAATATTTTGGATATGCTGTATATTTTATGTCTTGAAATACTGTACCATGAATGTAATATTATAATTAAATGTTTATTGTGTTTTCTACCTTTTATCTATCATTTTATTATTAATTTAAAGTAAAGTTTAAATTATGAGTAGTTCTCTAACAGTATAACAGCAGTAGGATACAATCAGGATTGTGCAGTATTGTGCAAATATTTTAAGGGTTTATGTACCCCTACTGTAAATTATATCGATATTAGCCATCACTAAAGGAATTTGTGACCATACAAAGGCGCAAGGCTGATGGATGCTTTTTAAAGGGAACTTTGAGTATCACTCATGTATTATAAGGGATAATGTACCCCCTACTGTAAATGATAAGGATATTAGAAGTCACTGAGGGGTTGTTCTGTGACCATATAAAGGCACAAGGCTGCAGGCTGAGTTATACAGGGAACTCTGAGTATCACTCATGTATTATAAGGGATCATGTACCCCCTACTGTAAATGATAAGGATATTAGAAGTCACCGAGGGGTTGTTCTGTGACCATATAAAGGCACAAGGCTGCAGGCTGAGTTATACAGGGAACTCTGAGTATCACTCATGTATTATAAGGGATAATGTACCCCCTACTGTAAATGATAAGGATATTAGAAGTCACTGAGGGGTTGTTCTGTGACCATATAAAGGCACAAGGCTGCAGGCTGAGTTATACAGGGAACTCTGAGTATCACACATGTATTATAAGGGATAATGTACCTCCTACTGTAAATGATAAGGATATTAGAAATCACTGAGGGGGTTGTTCTGTGACCATATAAAGGTACAAGGCTGCAGGCTGAGTTATACAGGGAACTCTGAGTATCACTCATGTATTATAAGGGATAATGTACCCCCTACTGTAAATGATAAGGATATTAGAAGTCACTGAGGGGTTGTTCTGTGACCATATAAAGGCACAAGGCTGCAGGCTGAGTTATACAGGGAACTCTGAGTATCACACATGTATTATAAGGGATAATGTACCTCCTACTGTAAATGATAAGGATATTAGAAATCACTGAGGGGTTGTTCTGTGACCATATAAAGGTACAAGGCTGCAGGCTGAGTTATACAGGGAACTCTGAGTATCACTCATGTATTATAAGGGATAATGTACCCCCTACTGTAAATGATAAGGATATTAGAAGTCACTGAGGGGTTGTTCTGTGACCATATAAAGGCACAAGGCTGCAGGCTGAGTTATACAGGGAACTCTGAGTATCACTCATGTATTATAAGGGATAATGTACCCCCTACTGTAAAGGATAAGGATATTAGAAGTCACTGAGGAGTTATGTGCCCATATAAAGGCTACAGAAAGTACTCACAGTCATACATTGGCTGTTCCTTTCTCTGGTATGGCTTCTCTGTTTCATGAGATCAGGACATCAAACCTACTGGATCCTTCACAAATAGTAATGCGTATAAATAAAGAGCTAATGTGGATCAGTAAAAACAATCCTTAGTGCATCTCATATTTATATTAATACACACATATATATATATAGTCAAACACAAGATTCCTCTGCACTCAACCCATTATCAATATATTTAAGACAGAGACATTTTGTGCTACTGCTACTAAAAAATGCCTTACCCTTTAAACAAAACAGGGATTGTTTGTCCATATAATGCAATATATTTAAGCTGAACAACTACGTCAAAGTCATCCCATATCTGGCCAGTCCTACGCTTAATTTTCATCTGATTCATTAAGAATTCTATAGTTTCATTTTACATTTTACACAGGGACTAAGTTTTACCTGCAACTTACTTGCTGCTTACTTTGAAAGTATGCACAAAATGTCGCTGTCTTAAATATATTGATAATGGGTTGAGTGCAGAGGACTCTTGTAGTTGACTATATGTATTTTGTGGTCACAGCCTCATTGCACCCCCGCCTAATGGTTTTAAAAATTAGTGGTGAGCACAACTTTCCCTTGTTTGTTATAGTTATACATGAGCAGTGACCAGCTCTATGTTGTAGCTCCCACCCTTCTCAGCTATAGTCAGGTGATCCCACTGGTGTCTAATAAAAGGGCAGCCAAGTTTGGGAGTTTTACTTTGAAAGCAGCTAGTAAGTTGCAGGTAAAACTTAGTCCCTGTGTAAAATATATAATGAAGCAATAGAATTCTTAATGAATCAGATAAAATTGAGCATAGGACTGGCCAGATATGGGATGAGTGTGACGTAGTTGGCCAGATTAAATATATTGCAATATATGGACAAACAATCCCTGTGTTGTTTAAAGGGTAAGGCATTTTTTAGTAGCAGTAGCACAAAATGTCTCTGTCTTAAATATATTGATAATGGGTTGAGTGCAGAGGACTCTTGTAGTTGACTATATGTATTTTGTGGTCACAGCCTCATTGCACCCCCCCTAATGGTTTTAAAAATTAGTGGTGAGCACAACTTTCCCTTGTTTGTTTTTATATATATATATATATACACACACACATACACCACAGATCTCACCCTAACTGTCCTTAAGACAGGTCCCCTTAGCTCCTAACTAGGTTACAAATATATAGAAACATTGGGGTAACAGTCACCCTGCTATAGTTCCAGGGGTATCCAGGGCACAAATAAGTTCTCACCCCAAATCTCACCCTGACTGGCCTTCAGGATGGGCCCCCATAGCTCATAACAAGGTTACAGTTCTAATTAGCCAGACTGACCCATCTTTATTAAAATCAGCTTCATAAAAAAATGACTGCATTATTCTGTGGTTATATAACACCTAAACTTGAATTTAGACTACTGTATGATGATTATATTTGCAGAAATGGATTCTTCTGACATTGCAATGAGGCAGTTATACAAATTATGTAATTATTCATAGAAAAGTTTAAGGTAGAAGAGAAAGATCATGACCAATAACAAGATAGATAGATTCAATCACAACGATCCTAAACATGCCATTGAGAAGCCTCAAACAAAAGACTGAATGTTCTGGAGAAACACTATCCATAGCTTGGAGTGGAACCAATTTGATGGTGCCTGGTAATAAACATTTCTTCTATAAATACATTGCTCCTCACCTTTGGAGCTGGGTGAGGTAGTCACAGTGCCAAGCCAAGTTCTTCTGGCGCACAGTCATAGTTTAATCACATCTCTCTGTGCCAACCGGTACCAAATGTAGGAGGCTGAATTATGCTTAGTGCAGGGGAACACTTATGCTGGCAAAGTTTTATGGTACAGTATCTCTCTCTGGCTATAAGCAATTTAGGGGATTTTCAGAATTAAATCAGAATGATACTTAATACAGGGGAATTTCTACAGAATGTTGGCATGCTTTTATCTCTCAGTTAGGGGGACTGACCTTGATGAGAAATACTAAATCTATGAGCAAACCTGGGAATGCTTTTGCCTTTCGAAATTAGGGGGCCGATTCACTAACTTCGAGTGAAGGATTCGAAGTAAAAAAACTTCGCATTTCGAAGTGTTTTTTGGGCTACTTCGACCATCGAATGGGCTGCTTCGACCTTTGACTATGACTACGACTTCGAATCGAACTATTCGAACTAAAAATCGTTCGACCATTCGATAGTCGAAGTACTGTCTCTTTAAAAAAAACTTCGACCCCCTAGTTCGCCATCTAAAAGCTACCGAACTCAATGTTAGCCTATGGGGAAGGTCCCCATAGGCTTGGCTAACTTTTTTTGATCGAAGGATATTCCTTCGATCGTTGGATTGAAATCCTTCGAATCGTTCGATTCGAAGGATTTTATCGTTCGATTGAAGGAATAATCCTTTGATCGTTCGATCGCACTATTTGCGCTAAAATCCTTCGACTTTGATATTCGAAGACGAAGGATTTTAATTCCCAGTCGAATATCGAGGGTTAATTAACCCTCGATATTCGACCCTTTGTGGATCGGCCCCTAAGTGTTATGGAAAACAAGTATACAGTACATGCTTGAGTATTACCCTATGAGTTTGGACAGTTGTTTTCAGTGAGTAAAACTAGCCATTCTGTGAAATCCAACACAAACTATAATAATATTCTATATATGATTCAAATATAAATTTAAAAACTTACATGTTATCTCTTTGTCTATCTCTTTGTCGGTACTTCCCTGTTGGGTGTCTCATATCCATGAAAGACAAAAAAATGTCTACATCAAGGTATAATCATTTTAAAATTCAGACTTAATGAATTAAAGAAAATGCATGAATTGATTTTTCTTTGAATGGAAGTTTCTAAACATTCCAAAGAAAAGAACTGCTTTCATAAAAACTGAAGCGAGACGACATTTGTCATTGAAAATGAAATTGATTGAAACATTTTAATAAGATTTATATAGCATCATTATCACCCATGCAAATAATAAAATTGCAAAGTGCAAAGATATATCAATGATTTGATTTTTTTAACTGTATTCTCTAGGAAATAGAGAATAAAATGTTTTATTTCCTGAAAATTTTTTCTCAGTTTTATAAAGGGAGGTGATGAGGAGAAGAAAAATCAACATACTGTAGGAACATATAATAATTTAGGAAATTAAACATTTTTATTGAGATAGGTTTAATATGACATGGGATATATTTTCGAATCTGTGACTAATTACCAGTTTTGTTGGTTAATAAACAGAGCATGGGTTAACAGGTTTTATTTTCAAGTCAGTGATATAAATCCTGAATAATATAAATCTTTAGTAATCAAATATTAATAAACAAATATTAATACAGCATCTGAAAATTATGGTGAATTATGACTTTTAAAAGTCATAATTATGACTTTAAATCTCATAATTATGACTTTAAAAAGTCGAAATTATGACTTTTAAAGTCATAATTATGACTTTAAAAAGTCGAAATTATGACTTTTAATCTCATAATTATGACTTTTATTCTCATAATTATGACTTTAAAAAGTCTAAATTATGACTTTTAATCTCATAATTATGACTTTTATTCTCATAATTATGACTTTAAAAAGTCGAAATTATGACTTTTAATCTCATGATTAGGACTTTTATTCTCATAATTATGACTTTAAAAAGTCGAAATTATGACTTTAAATCTCTTAATTATGTCTTTTAAATCTCATAATTATGATTTTAAATCTCATAATTATGACTTTTGCAGTCCTGCTTGCAGCCAAATACCCTGCCTGTAATGTCCTGTGTAGATGAAAGCTGCAAGCAGGACTGCAAAAGTCATAATTATGAGATTTAAAAGTCATAATTATGAGATTAAAAGTCATTATTTCGACTTTTTAAAGTCATAATTATGAGATTTAAAAGTCATAATTATGAGATTTAAAGTCATAATTATGAGATTTAAAAGTCATAATTATGAGATTTAAAGTCATAATTATGAGATTTAAAAGTCATAATTATGAGATTTAAAGTCATAATTATGAGATTTAAAAGTCATAATTATGAGATTTAAAATCATAATTATGAGATTAAAAGTCATAATTTCGATTTTTTAAAGTCATAATTATGAGATTAAAAGTCATAATT
Source organism: Xenopus laevis (assembly GCF_017654675.1). Taxonomy (NCBI): domain Eukaryota; kingdom Metazoa; phylum Chordata; class Amphibia; order Anura; family Pipidae; genus Xenopus; species Xenopus laevis. Next base: position 112,229,287 of record NC_054388.1, on the reverse strand, counting down.
ATGAGTTTAAAAGTCATAATTTCTACTTTTTAAAGTCATAATTATGAGAATAAAAGTCATAATTATGAGATTAAAAGTCATAATTTCGACTTTTTAAAGCCATAATTATGAGTTTAAAAGATCATAATTATGACTTTTAAAAGTCATAATTCACCATAATTTTTTTTTTTTGCTGGCCCCAGTGCTCTTCCGTAGGAAATTGCTAGATCAACAATAAAAAAGTTAATTAACAAAGTCAATTATTTGTTTTTAGGAAAAAAAAAATTCAGAATTTTTTCAAGCAATTGCTTAAAATATGTTAGGGAGAAAATGACACATGTACATAAGGCATTCTTGCATTTCTTTTCTAGAAATGCCTGCCACCTTTGGATATAGAGCTTATGGCTAAAACTATGGATGGAGCTGCAGAACTACCACCAGCTCCACCACCCCGGTGCCACCTTCTCTTTCCAGCCCACCCACTGCCCTCTGCCCCCGCCAGGATGAAGAAGAGCTGGAGAAGGAGACGGGGGGAGTAGAATAGCCAGGGAGGAGAAATCAAGTGCCTCAGGATGGATAGTTGCCCTGTCACCTTTTCTAAAGAGGAGGGGAAGCGGAGTTTCGGTGAGTTATTTTTTAATAAAGGCTTTGCTATTTTAAAGTTTAATTTGTCTTGTTTTTTTATGTATACTAACAAATTATTTTTTGTGTTAATGTTCCTTTAATGTCTTTATTGAAATGGGACATGGGTTAACAGGTTTTAGTTTGGTGATATAGTGGGTGGGGCAGGAGATGGTGTTAGGGAGATATTGTATAAGGAAGCTAAGTGGATTCTCTTTTATTATGTACATCATTCTTACTTCAAAATCCTGTTAGAGGACTGTTGGTGTCATTGATCCTTCTGGGCTGTTACCAGAGCAATAGGGACTGTGAGGATGAGATGTATTTTACCTTTGTATACAATGTATCTTATCTGTGTATCTATAGAGGAGTCTGAGTTCCCAGGCTCACTTCATAGCTACACTGATGGCTCAGATCAGTCTAGTCAGTGGCTGACTCAGGACATGATCCATAAAGCTTTAATAAAAATGTATGTAAACAAGGCTCCAGGGCCTGATGGCACACACCCCCGGGTTCTAAGAGAGCTTAGTTCAGTTTTAGACCAGCCCCTATTTTTGATTTTCTCAGTTTTGCTTTTATCTGGTATGGTGCCTATGGATTGGAGAAAAACTGATGTTATTCCAATATTTAAAAAGGGATTACGATCTCAGCCTGGCAATTATATGCTAGTAAATTTGACATCTGTGGTGGGCAAATAATTTGAAGGCTTGTTAAGGGATCACATTCAAAATGTTGTCCTAGTGAATGGAATTATGAGCAGTAGGGACTGTGAGGAGGAGATGGATCTTTTGAATTGCTTCAGTCTGGAGCTCCTGTATTAGAACCATTGAATGCATTTTATCCACATATCTCATGTTGTTGAACATTTGTAGTGGCATCACTCTCAGTACTGATGTTCACCTTTACAAATCTAATTTCCAGTTGTATTGGTTGGTAAATAGAAACATTTTGCAGTTAATTGTAGGATACAATGTACTCACTAAAATCAGTAGACCATTCCTCCTGGTGTTAAACTTTTCCTTCATGTGTTTTAAAGGGAGGAAATTGCTAGGTCAACAATAAAAAAGTTAATTAACAAAGTCAATTATTTATTTTTAGAAAAAAATAAACTTCAGAATTTTTTCAAGCAATTGCTTAAAATGTGTTAGGGAGAAAATGACACATGTACATAAGGCATGTTTGCATTTCTTTTCTAGAAATGCCTGCCACCTTTGGATATGGAGCTTATGGCTAAAACTATGGATGGAGCTGCAGAACTACCACCAGCACCACCACCCGGTGCCACCTTCTCTTTCCAGCCCACCCACTGCCCTCTGCCCCCGCCTGGATGAAGAAGAGCTGGAGAAGGAGACGGGGGGAGTAGAATAGCCAGGGAGGAGAAATCAAATGCCAACCCCTTGGGTTCTAAGAGAGCTTAGTTCAGTTTTAGACCAGCCCCTATTTCTGATTTTCTCAGTTTTGCTTTTATCTGGTATGAGCAACAATCAGCATGGCTTTATGAAGGATAGGTCATGTCAGACACAGTTAATTGCTTTTTATGATGAGGTAAGTAAGATTCTGGACAGTGGGGGGGGGCAGTAGATGTGATCTATTTGGATTTTGCCAAAGCGTTTGATACTGTGCCCCACAAACGACTGCTTTCTAAACTAAGGTCTGTTGAACTTAATGAAGTCGTTTGCACATGGATAGGAAACTGGCTACAGGATCGGGTACAGAGGGTGGTTGTTAATGGGACATTCTCTACTTGGAGTAAGGTTCTTAGTAGGGTCCCTCAGGGCTCGGTATTAGGTCCACTTTTATTTAACTTGTTCATTAATGACTTAGGGGAGGGTGTTGTAAGTAATGTATCAGTGTTTGCAGATGACACCAAATTATCCAGCCCAATTAATTCCATCCAGGATGTGGCACTTTTTGGAAGTCCTCTAGTGACCCCGCAGGATGAAAGCTGTCCTTGCATAAGAGATTATTTCTGTCAGAGGGATTTTTAAACAAGTCAATGGTAAAACTGCCATTAGTTAATGTTACCTGCACATCAAGGTAGTTAACCGTCAGTGGACCCAAGCTCATAGTAAATTGTATGGTGTCATGTACAGTATTCAAATAGTTGAAAAACTCATACAGGAGTTCCGAAGAACCTGTCCATGCTAGGAACATGTCGTCCACATAACATTGCCATACAGAAAACTACACACAAAAGGTTAATTTTCTCTGGAACCATGGATACAAAGGAGGGGCTAATGGTATAAAGGTGTTTTCTGCACATGTATTGTTATCCTGATGAAGGGTGGGTTAACCCCCCGAAACGTTGATCTTGTTGGTTTCACAATAAAAGGGGAATTCCCCGACTGTTTAAAAATAGTGTGTGTGCGGATCCGGTTACTTCTCTTCACTGTTGCTAAGGGACCTTGCCCAGCCTACGGAAGTCCAGCACCACCATAAGCATGGAGAGTGAACTACTACAGGTGTGCGGAGGTCACAATATATGAATCCACAGTTCTTTTTACAGAGTTCCACTCATTCTTATTACTTGGAAACTTCATATAATTCCCATACACAGAACATAGTGCAATTAGGACCTGCCCAAGGCACCATGAACATGTGGGCTGTAACACTCCACCATATATATCTCCAACTTTCTGAAAACTACCGTTTGCAAAAAAATGAAGGGAGCACAGAATTTCACCATGCCAGGGACAGTATGGCTTCTGTTTGTAAGTGGCTGTAGGTAAGGCTCCAGCTCCTCATAAAGGCCTTCAATTGCTGCCCTGCTCAATCAGTAGCGCATCACTACTTTTTCCTCTGTTAATCCATCTAGAGTAGATCTTTGACGGAAAACTCGAGGAAGCATCACTCTTGGGGATCACAGATTTGATTCTCCTCATCAGATTCAAGCACAATTCCACAGTAATTTCGCACCACTTTATACCTTTATCGCTTTAGAGATGTTTGTGAATTATGCGTTAGGATTAATTCTATTCTATAAGTATCGCATTGTAGATGAGAATACCGTTTTGCGTTAATGTCGAATTAATGCTTGAGATATGTCTATAAGCGCGTGCAAAAAATACTTGTTCCTTAAATAACCATCGTTATTTAACGTAGAATACAGTGCGTTAAGGAATAACGACCTTTAGTGAATCGGCCCCTATGTCTGATGGAAAAAAATAATAGTGCACCATAGGGACAATTACTACCACTGCTTAGAAACCTGGCTTCCATGGAAGGAATACATCAACAAAAAACCCTCCTCTGACAAAAATACAAATGCAGCAATAATATCTAATGGATAACATTCCTCATCACACTATATTACAGACTCTATCAGTACAGTTCATTGCAACATAATGTATGCATAATTCTGTTTTTGCCTCTCTTCTTGTAGGGCTCTTCTTCTTGGAAGGACTTGTTTTGAATATTTGACAGGAGCTGTGTTACCCCTTGTTATCCATGTACCCAACCATGCAGTGATCCCCAACCGGTGGCTCAGGAGCAACGTGTTCCTCACCAACCCCTTTGATGTTTCTCCCAGTGGTCTGAGAGCAAGCCTCGTCTTTCAATTTCTGACTTGGAGCCACATTTTCGAGGCATAAAGACCATATAAATTGTGAAACAGAGCCTTCTGGAAGCTCCCAGTCCTCATGTGGCTACCAAACAGCAAACCACAGTCAATATTTGGCACTCCCATGAACATTTCAGGCTTGTGTTGCTCCCCAACTTTTGTATAGTTAAATGTGGCTCACAGGTAAAAAAAAAAAGGTTGGGGACCTCTGAGGGAAACCTGGGAATGCAGAAAAATATAGTGGCACTGCACCTCTTGCTGTTTTTTTAGTTATCCAAGTTAGTGAGCCACCCTGGCATATGGAATGAATTGACATTCAGCTTTTCTTCCATTCTAGCAAGTTTGCACTTAAAATGAGCTCTCATGTTTGTCACAAACAAAAGTCAGCCCATATCACATCAACTGCTGCTTTGCCCTGTCCTAGCTTCTTTTCACTAAACATTCATCAGATTAGGAGTGTTTAGTTAATCATTAATCCGTTCACTGCCTCTCTGACTGGAAGGAAGGAAGGGAGTTTATTCTGGTTGAACACCTTCCTCAATCCAATCCATTAATAAACCACTTGTTTATAGGTTTCTGACACCAGTGAAAGTGGAGCAAGTGGGGAGATGTTCTTCAAATCAAAGTTTCTTTCTTTATTCCCAGTAAGGAGGTCATTCAATTCTGCCTGATAATTGCACTCCCAGTTAATGTTTACTCGCTTAGGTAACCCCAGGAAGAACAGCTTTGCAGATACTTAGGGGCATGTTCTCAGCAAAACTTAAGTTCAGGAAGTTTTGAACAAATCAACACATTAAACAAGATACATGCTTGGAGCAGTCAGACCTTCAGTGCTGGGTAGTATTGGGCAAAAGCCAGGCATGGATTTTTGGTGAATTTTGCGATTCGTCGCCCGCAAATATTTTTGCGAAACTGCGGCAAAAATTTGGCTTGACAAAAAAAAAGTCGCTTGTCAAAATTGCCGCACGCATAAAAATGATTGGACTCCCGCTCACTTTAATGCATTTGGACAAAATAGTCGTGTGTATAAAAATTGACGCTCGTGTTGAAATTGTCGTGCCTCAAAATTATTTTGATGCCCACTGACTTCAATACGTTTTGCAAATTTTTTGCCATTTCCAAATTTTTCGCTAATTGTCAAATTGTTTCGGCGAAGCAAATGGGACAGATTTGCCTATCACTAGTGCTGGGCCCTCTGGCAGAAGAGTTGAGACACCAAACAACAGATGAAGGTTCAAGGAGCATCTTATCCATCAAACACTGACTGTAGTGCACACAACAGACACTAAAGAATAAGAACTTGGCCACTTGCATCTGAATTGCACTGTATAGTGCTTGGTGTCCTTCTCAATACTAGGCTCAGAAGGATCTTCCAGTTGGTTGTTGGGTATTATCTCCGTATGTTTCATTGGTCTCAGTGTTTCCATAAGAAACTGATAATGTCTGACGAAAAATCTATGGGATTTTTAAAGAGTATTTACTGTATCAATGGGTGAAAGTGAAAATTCCCCATTTGATAGATATGCTTTACAAAATGCCCTAGAAAAGAATGGAGAGTGGTGGATTTTCACTCTAACTGGAGATCTCTAAGTTCCCTCTTTGATAAATATACCCCTTGCACTCCATTTTAACCAAATACAGTAAGTACATTTTTTTAATGATTTCCTTTTTCTCTGTAATAATAAAACCTAAATAATATAGATTTTTATTAGAGGTAAAACAGTGTTTAATTATTGTTATAATGGGTTTTTTTTTTTTTTAGCAGACTTAAGGTATGGAGATCCAAATTAAGGAAATAACCCCAGGTCCCAAGCATTCTGGATAATAGGTCCTTCACCTAGAGGCATAGTCTTCTATCAAGGAATCCTTGGTCATTGTATAGCCCAGCAATATATTTAGTCTTGCCAAGAATATTGGGTCTGGCACTGGAATGTCTATGTTTAGGGTTGCACTAAAGGGTGGTATTTGGGGATGTTGTATTTTGTAGTGCTTTATCACACCTGGGGGGGCTACCAGATTTCACCCTCTGCTGGTTTTCCCAGACCTCTCCAAGTGGGGGCAAATTCACTAAGATGCGAAGTTGCGCCAGGCGCAACTTCGCCGCACTTCGCCAGGCGTAGTTTCGCCAGGGCTCCGCAAATTCACTAAAATCCGAAGTTGCGCACAGGGGTAGCGTAAGGTTGCGGAGTTGCGCTAGCGTTGATTCGCTATATAAAGCGAAGTTACGCTAGCGAAGGCTAATTTGCATACAGCGCGAAATTCAAATTTCAATGGAGGAACACGTATCTGCACTTCAAATGCCTAGAAAACCTTCAAATCTGCAAATAAAAATTTTATTTTGCCCTACACATGTGCCCACTGTCTAGGTAAGTTGCCATGAGTCAGGAAATGTAGGGGGGAGGAAGGGGAGCCCCAAAAATTTTTCGATCTTTTTCAGCCTATCAGCCATCATGTAGAAAACACGCCAGCGTTTTTTGGGACTTAGAAAAAAATTGACTTTTTTTGAAACAATCCCTATCTACTCTATTGCGCTTCGCCAGGTCTGAGGTGGCGAAGGAAGTCTAGCGTAAAAGGTAGCGTTCAGTACACTGCGCAAGTTAGTGAATTTGCGTAGTTTCGTCGCTAGCGAAGATTCGCCTGGCGTAAGGTTGCGAAGTAACACTAGCGAAACTACGCCAGCGTTCGTTAGTGAATTTGCGCAGTAGCGAAAATGCCAAACGCTAGCGAATTAACGCTAGCGTTCGGCGCTTCGCGCCTTAGTGAATTTGCAAGACTCTTACTGGCCTGGACTACATGGCCCGCTCTCCCAATTATGGCTCCCAAACAATCACTGCCCATTTGCTGCTCCAAGGTACAGGAATTCTTTGCCTACTCCCAGTTCCGACTACAACAGTCACCTTTATGAAAAATTTGTAACCGGCAGGTGAGGGGCGGGCACAAAAGGTGGCGGCCGGTGACAAGAAGGTGATGTGGTTATGCCACAAAAGGGGTGGGGCTACAATACAGACAGCAGGAGGGCTTAGGAATGGTTGCCCATACAAACAAGGTAACATTGGGGTGGATCGGGGGCAGGCCAAGGGCTAAATTTAAAGATATTACCTATTCATCAGAAGCTGCACTGCAGTTAATTTGTGATACCGGCCCCAGTCCCATTTTAGCGGCTAGTCTGGTGAAATACCAGCCTGGGGGCAACCCTAGTTCCAGCCTTCCTTTTTTAACGAATTGCTAGATTTTTTTGTGAAAAAGTTCGAATTGCTCTATTTTAGTGAAAACGTTCGAATTGCTAGATTTTTTGTGAAAACTTTTGAATTGCTCGAATTTTTAGTATAAACGTTTGGATTGCTCGCTTTTTTAAGTGAAAATGTTTGTATTCTCTATTTTAGTGAAAACATTCGAATTGCTAGATTTTTTGTGAAACCGTTCGAATTGCTCGAATTTTTTGTGAAAACGTTTGGATTGTTCGATTTTTTAGTGAAAATGTTCAAATTTCACTATTTTTGGTGAAAACGTTCGACTTTCACATTTTTGTTTGTGAAAACTTTTTAATTTCACAATTTTTTGTGAACTTTCCAATTTCGCGATTTTTCACTAATGTTTGGCCATTTCGTGAATTTTGCAGGAAATTCGTGAAGCGAAATGGGAGAAATTCGGCCATCACTAGCCCCCAGTTGTCCAGTCCAACCCTGGCTTATTGCATTTTTCTATGCTGGGTTTGTGAATCAAATATTGCAACCCTTACTGGTTTAACACATCGTTCCTAGTATACCATAAACATTGTGTCTGTAGATTTTATAAAAACATCTGCCGTTCGGGAGAGGACTCGCCTCTATGGAGCAAAGTCAAGTGGACAAGGTTCATAGGTTTCCTATCACAGCAAAGATTTAGTGAAATTTCTCTCAGTCCTTATCATTCAGAACTAACACCCGCCCCTTGTCACTCTCTTCCTTCTCCTTTAGGTGCAGTGATGTTTATTTATAAGAAGACTTGTAAACTGGTAATGGTATTCATAGGGGATTGGAATGAAGGTTGTTAGAACTGCCAGTGTAATGATTGTCTAATAAACAATATGATATTAATCCTATTTGTCTCTTATTATATGGCCCCCTAAAACTAGGCATTATATATATATATATGTGCAGATCACTACCAGTCTGTCCTTCATGCCTAAATATCATTTAAACAACCCAAAAATTATGGACTTCACCCCTGGATGATTCTATCAATGCAGGGTTGGACTGGGACACCAGGAAAAAAATCTGCCCTTGTGGGCCCACACCGGCCCAGACCAGATCCCCCGACTCTTGCTGGCCTGGCCCCCGAAGAAAAATATGAAGTGCTGCAATGTGAGTCTCGTGCTCATGGTGGACTGTCAGTTGTCAGGAGGGGCCCCCAAGACTTCTAGGAGGGCCCTAGGTGTCGAAGACCTGGTGGGCCCCCAATGCTCCTTTCGGACCCTGTATCAATGGTGTATACAGATAATAGGCCAGCAAGTTAAAATCAATCCCTAAAAATAAATCAGTACAAATAAGAGGAGGGGCCCCTCTTTATCATCAAGAGGATTTAACCATTCTTATAATGTATCTCCTCTCTATACAATATTTATTATACGTATTAATGATAACAATGTGTAACGGCTGGTATCCATTATAGAATGGCTTATTCTAAGTACATTTTCTATTCCCCTTCATTTTTTCTTTTTTATAGTTTTTTGAATTATTTGCCTTCTTCTTCTGACTCGTTCTGAGGGTACACCAAACACAGCAGCAAAAAAAAAAAAAACGAGGTGCAAATAACCGAAGGGTACCCCCTCATTCAGTGACCCAAATCTCTGTACAGCAAATATTAGGTATGCACACTTAAAACAATATACAAACAAAACTGGTATAGAAAAAATCCTTTTTTTATATATATATTATAGTAATGAAATATACATCAAACAAATTGGTTTCTTATCAAAGCAGCTTATACACAGCAATATTGACTAATATATACATACCATCAAGGCAAAAAGAGACAAATACTCTTTCTCCAAATGGCCCTAATGAAGATAGGGAATTAACCCTTTTCTTTTAAATGTTCTCTACTCAGCCTTTGTTGATAATGAGTTTTATGTTATTCTGAGGTTTGATATTTTTAAGAAATGGGTTTTAATGGTACACATTGTCTTTACAGACTACATAGGACTTGGATTTAAAAAATCCTTCTATGAACTTTTGCTATTATGTCCCACAGACGTTATTGAAGATGCTGATAATCTATGGATTAATTGGGGGTCCCATGATGGGTATTTTTGAATTGGGGTAATAGGAATTATGTCACATTGATATGATTAATTATATTTATGCACTGTCACTTTAAATAATGTGGAGGTAGAATATTATGCACATTGTGCATATAGAAGTCTAATGACCAGTGATGGGCAAATAAATTCGCCAGGCACAAATTCGAGGGGAATTTCCACGTTTCACCAACAGCGAATAAATTTGCAGTGCAAATTCACCATTGTGTCAAAAAAATGTTGGTGCGCATCAAAATAGTCACGCACATAAAAATGTTTGTCCGTTAATGCATTTGGACGTAATAGAGACACTTAGAAAAATTGTCATGGGCATCAAAATTGATGCGCATCAAGATAATTTTGACGCCCGTTGACTTCAATGCGTTTCGCAAATTTTTTGCTGTTTCGCCAATTTGTGGTAAATCTGCGAATTTTTCTGCAAAACGGGACAAATTCGCCCATCACTAGTGATGACACTTTACACAGTATGATATTATGTCACTATGATCTGAGTATTGTTATGAATGAAGTTTTAGCCCAGGTGCCATTATGTCTATTATGTTCTTGAAGTTTATGTCCTAATTAGATAATTCTGTTACAAGACAAAGGGGCAGATTCACTAAGCGCTGAATTTGCGCTAGCGTCCACTTCGCTCACATCGCAACAATTCGCCAGGCGTAGATTCGCCAGGACAACGCTAATTCACTTAAATCCGAAGTTGCGTCCAGGGTGCCGAACGTTGGCAAAGTAGTGCTAGCGTTACTGCGGCAAGCGAAGCGAAGTTGCACTAGCGTTGGCTAATTTGCATACAGTGGGAAGTTAAAGTTGAATGGACATATATGTTGCAGCAAATACATTACACTACAGGAAACCTTAATAAAATAGATTAAAGTTGTTATAATGCCCTACACATGAGCCCAGTGTATAGTTTATGTGCCATATGTTAGGAAATGTAGGGGGGAACCCGGGTACCCCAGAAAAAATTTACGATCTTTTGCAGAATATCACCCTGAAAAATGAAAAGTCACCAGTGTTTTTTGGGACTTACTCTATTGCACTTTGCCTGGTCTGAGGTGACGAAAGCAAGTCTGGCGCAAGAGGTAACGTTCAGTAAAATCCGCATCTTAGTGAATTTGCGTAGTTACGTCCATTCGCCAGAGCGCAACTTCACCAGGCGTAAAGGAGCAAATTACCGCTAGAGTCTACCTCCTTCGCTAGCAAAGTTACGTCAGCAAACATTAGTAAATTGGCAAAGTAAAGAAATGACATTATGCTGGCGAATTTTCGCTAACGTCAGTCACTTCACCCTTTAGTACATCTGCCCCAGATGAGCTGTGGTTGCTAGGATGCAAAGTGTTAATGCGTGAATGTATGTGCCAGTCCAGTCTCGTCATGTAAGTGCTTTCTTTGGCTATAACATAAAATATAGACATATGTCTTTGATCATCGTATATGTTTGATGCCTTGATTTCCCTATACATACACACTTATATAAAGCTTTCTCCCTGGTTGCAAGGGTACAACGTACGCTCATGTTCTTGATGTGGATATTTACAGTATATGCTAAGGAGATGGCACTAGTCGGGAGCCGCGTCATGACGCTGGATCTAGTATCCATGGAAGTGACGTCGGCGGAAGTGACATCACAAATACGGAAGTGTAGGAAGTGATTGAACATGAAGATCTTTAGGGTATTTATACCTTAGATGGTTTGGCAACACATCAGAATCCCCCTTGACTATAGTGCCGAAACGTTGGGGCATTCTCATTACTGGCAAGTATATCCGTTAGTGATGGGCGAATTTATTTGCCAAGTGCAAATTCTCAACGAATTTGCCCTTTTTCGATGCTGGCGTCAACGTTTTTTCCGGCGATAATAAACCGACGCCCATTGACTTTAATGGGTGCTGGCATCAACTTTGAGGCTGGTGCCCATTTTGTCACCGGCGCCAAAAACGCCATTTGGTGAACTTTTTGACAGTTTCGAGAATTTGGCGAAATTCGTGGCAAAGTGAATTTCGTGACAAAGCGAAATTCGCCAATCACTAGTATCCGTCTCTTGTGGTTGTCTCTTTGTGCCTTGAACATATAACTAGATAGTATGTATATATTAGTCAATATTGCTGTGTATCAGCTGCTTTGATAAGAAACCAATTTGTTTGATGTATATTTCATTGCTATAACATATATCTATATATAAAGAGATTTTTTTCTATACCACTTTTTGTTTGTATATTGTTTTGAGTGTGTATACGTTATATATGCTGTACATTTTTATTACACTACCCAGGAATGTTTGTGGTGCAGTTTGTAGTTAGTGATAATGAGAATTATATCTATAAAGATATTGGTGTAAGAAGCCAGGCTGATTGGTACTGACATTGCCCTGTAGTTAACACACAGTTACACCCACGTATGGGAATGTGAAAGTGAAACAAAGAGAGACGTGACTTTGCTCTTTACTCTCTCCATATTCCCTTCTGGATTCAGCTGCACACGCTCACCACTACTGGGGGCTGCTGGGAAACAAGGGGAGACCTATGGCTGGAATGAAATACATCTCTAGGGGTAAGATCAGCTTTTATTTTTGAGACCCAAGTAACACTTACCAGGCAGCACTGAAGAGCATTATTGGCTGAGTCACAACTCCCAGGGTCCATAGCAGCTACTAATCTCTCTACAATCCAAAAGTTAATCGAGTCAGCACTAAAAAAGCTCAGGAGAGTTCAGTAATTAGCCAAATGGAGAAAGGAAAAAGGGAACATTACACTATATCACTTTTTTTTCCGTTTTGATTCCATTCCTTTCTCCATTTGGCTAATTACTGAACTCCCCTGATTTTTTTTTCAGCCCTAACTCGGTTTACTTTTGGACTGTGGTTTTCGTTCCAGATTGAGTGAGGTTAATCTCACCTAAGAATGCAGAGGTCTAGGGAAACTGGGGTAGAAGTGCAAGGCAGGAGCACCAGGGAAAACAAGGCTTGATGGGACCACGTAACACCTGCTAAACTCGAACACCATCGAAAAACTGTTTTCAATGTCTTTTTGTCATTAGTATTTGCACCACTTTCCATTACACATTCATTACCCGTTTTTCAATTAATTTAAAATTATTTGTAACAGCAATTGCAACTGAAAGTATTGTCTTTTTGGCTACTTAAACCCCCCAATTAAGAAAAGCCCCAACCTACTAACCTAGATAGTCCCCCCCCTGTCCCTGCTTCCACCCCCATACTTCAACAGCCCTAAAATTGTCCCTAACATATGTTTCACCTACTTGTGTAGAGTAAGCAAGTGGAGCTTGTGGGCACCATCTTCCAGATCTTCAGATTTCTTTAGGTCCCCTTCGGCAATTTCTGGCACTTTTGGCGCAAGCTCCAACTGCTCCAACTGCACATGCACCAATATGGCGCTCTATTACAGGTGAAGACTGTCGATCCAGAAGATGGTGCCCACAAGCTCCACTGAGGAGATGGGTTGATAGCGGAATAGTTAACTACCAGTAAACCCCCGATTCTCTAAAGAATCGTTAATGAAAGAATGGTAACAACAGTGAGGCAGCAAAATGCGATGGGTGCTGATTCACTCGGCATCCCCAGGCAGCAACTGGCGACGCTAATTTGTGGGGATGTAGAGTGAATCTGTGCCTATTGCTTGTTATTACCTATCTGCTATTAGAATTCTTAAATTTTGAGTTTATTGGTAGTAAAGTGTTACTGAAAAATTTCTTTATAAACAACATTTTTTGTGAAAATGTTCTCCTGTCCTTGAATGAGTTCTCCCTGGTGAGCTGTACTTAAAATCTTGACTTTAACATCAGATGAACGCTGCACTCTTGAAAATGCAACATAAAGTTGACCATGACCAAACACAGGCTCAGATAGGTAAATGCCGACTTTATCCAATGTTTGTCCTTGTGATTTGTTGATTGTCATGGCAAATGCAGCCTTAATGGGGAATTGTCGTCGTTTAAGTTTAAAAGGTAATTCCTGGTCAGAACTGGTAAGGTCAATTCTGGGAATCAAAACAGTATCACCGCTATGGGATCCTGTAAGCACTTCTGCCTTGATAACATTTTGTCTCATGCTCTTCACAACCAACCGTGTACCGTTACATAAACCTTGCTTAGTGTTAGGGTAGGGGCACACGGCGCGATTTCGCCGCGATTCTGCGCTGGGCGAGTTGTCGCTGCGTTTTTTAAGCCGAAATAGCTTTGCTAACTTTGGCGCTGGCGTCAATGCAAATCGCGGCGAAATCGCTGCGCTAATTCACACGCGGCGATTCTTTTTCTACTGTCGCCCGGAAACGCTCAGCGAGGCAACTTCGGACGACAATAGAAAACGAATCGCCGCGTGTGAATTAGCGCAGCGATTTCGCCGCGATTTGCATTGACGCCAGCGCCAAAGTTAGCAAAGCTATTTCGGCTTAAAAAACGCAGCGACAACTCGCTTAGCGCAGAATCGCGGCGAAATCGCGCCGTGTGCCCCTACCCTTAAGGTTTCTTAACAGCATGACTATTGTTCCTACTTTGAGTATAAGATTGTGTTGTGGTAATCCAGCATTGTTGATAGTGTTTAAATATTCTAATGGGAAGTTAAGTTTCTCACTTTCGTCTTCAGAATCAATACAGTCAGTACTCAGAAAGACACAGCTTTGTCCAGGAAGTAATGCAATCACTTGGTTGTTTTTCATGTCAACATCAATATTTTTTGGAGATAATATAGCCCGTTTTGCTAAAAATGGCCACCCACGCAGGTACGCAACCGGTTCCCCTCCTAGAGTGACGCTAGCGCCGCCATTAGACAAACTTGCAAAGGAGTAGCAAGATGGCCGACGCTTATACAGACTTTAGTGGGCGGATGACAAACTCGCAGAGGAGTAGCAAGATGGCCGACGCTTATACAGACTTTAGTGGGCGGATTTGGCAGTGGGCGGATGACAAAGTCGCAGAGGAGTAGCAAGATGGCCGACGCTTATACAGACTTTCGTGCAGGTACGCAACCGGTTCCCCTCCTAGAGTGACGCTAGCGCCGCCATTAGACAAACTTGCAAAGGAGTAGCAAGATGGCCGATGCTTATACAGACTTTAGTGGGCGGATGACAAACTCGCAGAGGAGTAGCAAGATGGCCGACGCTTATACAGACTTTAGTGGGCGGATTTGGCAGTGGGCGGATGACAAAGTCGCAGAGGAGTAGCAAGATGGCCGACGCTTATACAGACTTTCGTGCAGGTACGCAACCGGTTCCCCTAGTGTGACGGTGAGCGCATCTGCCTCCCTAGATCCTAACCTTCCAGCGGTCGCCGCCTGAGTGAGCAGGAAAGAAGAGGCGGCGGGAGGCAGAAGGAGACGGTGAGCGCATCTGCCTCCCTAGATCCTAACCTTCCAGCGCATCTGCCTCCCCGATCCTAACCTGTTCTGATCCTAACCTTCCAGCACATCTGCTAATCGAAGGCCGCATCTATGTCTTTCGGCTGAAGTTGCGCGCGCATCTCATAGATCCTAACCGAAGTTGCGTGCGCATCTGCCTCCCCTCCACTCGGGACATAGATAGGCCTTCGGTTAGTATATAGGATGATAGATACTTTCGGGATGTTAGTTGGAGGAAAGAGAACCATTTCCATTTTAGAGAGGTTTAACATTGTTGGTTGGGACATCCAAGTAGAGATAGCGGACAGGCAGGAGGAGACACGAGTTAAGAGCGCTGGGTTGAGATCAGGAGATGAAAGATAGATCTGAGTATCGTCAGCATAGAGATGGAATTGGAAACCATATGAGTAATTGGTTACCCATATCCTACAGTCCTTCTGGACAAAAAGCATTAACATCATTATTATCATTGCCTACAAGATGAGTGGGATTTTTAAAAATGATATATGCCCATTGTGCGCATGCACAGAACATTTCAGTGACATCAGAGGAGAGATGCGTGCATGTGCATGATGTCACTTCCATGGATGACACGTCCGCTTACATCATATACCTGGAAAAATTGAGGCAGCGTGGCATGCGCTACAAATCCCCCAGCGGCTCCATGGGAAAAGTTGACAGCTCTGGAACTGCCGTTCCAAGTAAAAATATGTTTCTGATTACATAGATATGATCATCTCTTTCCATAGGTAGTCAAATCAACATCATGGAAATCAATGGAGAATACTGCATATCTGCTACAGTTGCAGCGACAGTACTGGTCTGTGTGTTTCTCAGTAAGTACATTATAAAATCAATGCATGGATTCAGAGTAGAGAACAACTATTCCAATGTACACATTTGGCTGAGGAGGCACCTGGATTATATTTTGAAACGGACATGTATTATGGACATTTAAAGGATAAGTAAACCTTTGAAATAAGCGAATGTAAAATTAATGAGGGTGCTATTCTAAGCACTTTTGTCATTTACATTCATTATTTATTTATTTTGTATTCCAAGATATTAAGGGATACATGTACTGTTAATATGAATGAATTTTGTTCCTACAGCACCACCTGCTGGTCAGTTTCCAACCAGTCTGACCACCAAGTAGTCAAGGAAGTTGTCAGGAGAAAGAAAGAGGCTGATCTGATGTTCTTCTGCTTAGGATAAAAATTAGAAACCTTTCTCACATTTTTCTTAAGCAAAAGCAGCTGTATTTTCTATGTTTCCTAATTAGTATTTAGCATAAAGTATGACATGCACCAGTCACAAATACCTGAACAAACACAGTGGCAGCCTCTTCCTAGTGAGGGCCCTTATTATGTTGCTAAATGAAGAATGGCTTCTCCTTCAGCCGTCAGATGCCTATTCTATATTGCATTATTTTATTTAGAAATATATTTATTTATTGAACTCATTGTTACCTGTTTTTTAAACATTTAAATCCAGTTACTGGCTTTCAGTGTTTTTTTTATCAGAGAAAAAAAATTGCATTTTATTTCTATTAGCTCGTTGCCCTATAGAAATGAAACCCTAGCTATTTTCTGTCTCTTCTCAAGCAACGCCTGGTTTACTGCACAAAACAGAAGTCATATCACAAAGGAGAACTCCTTGTTTTAACCAAATCCATTTTTGTCTTTGCAGAATGTGTGCAAATAGGGAGAAAAAGGAAAAGAAAACATGATGAAGAGACAGGTAAGCTCATAGGTTACAAAACCACTCTCCATTGGCTGGGTCACCATCAGGGGGGGCACAGGGGGTACCTGTACTGAGCCCAGGCCTAAAGGGGGCCCCCAAAACACTTTTTGAATTAGCTGGACCCCCCCTTGAAAGAGCCAAAGTCATGTGTCGAACTGTCAAAGATCCGAAGTGCAGAAGATCTGAAGTCCTGAAAAAGCCCGAAGTCCCGAGAGTGAAGAAAACCCGAAGTGCTAAAGACCCGAAATGCCAAAAACCTGAAGTGCCGTAGACCCAAAGTGCCAAAGACTTGAAGTGCAGAAGACCTGAAGTGCCAAAGACCCAAAGTGCAGAAGATCCAAAGCCGCAAACTGAGCCAAAGCCACGAAAAGACTCGAAGTTAAAGTCCTGAAGCTGCGAAAAGACCCCCCTGGCAACCATTGATTTTTTTTTAACTTATAAGGAGGTCCTGACCACCAATTGCTTTTTATAACTTGTTTGTGAGGAGGTTTTCATTAATTGTTCATTAATAAGCAAACACAAAGAATAAAATATTAAGACCATTTGTAAATTGGGCCTAAAGTTTCATTCCACCACTGCCCAGATACAGGAGTCTGACACTGATTAAATTTGACCTATCATCCCCCTTATGTATTTAATCACTTTAATATGGCACCTTTGCTCTATGACCAATAATGTGCTCCAGGTGAGACCTTAATTGGCGAGCCCTTGCAACGGTGTGGAGGCAGGGTCTCAATACATATTCACAATACAGACCAATGGTAGAGTCTTCCCCCTATTTGTGCTTGAGAGGGAGATGTCAGTCTACCCAGAGTTTCTCCTATTTCCTCTGGGGAAACCTCAGGGTCTCAATACATACTCACAAAACAGACCAAAGGTTGAGTCTTCCCCCTATTTGTGCTTGAGAGGGAGATGTCAGTCTACCCAGAGTTTCTCCTATTTTCTCTGGGGACCTCCTAGTGGGAAACACAGGGGAATCTATCTCCGTCCCTATTGCTCTGTCGCTGTTTCCCTGACTATGCAACAATGCCCTTGGGATCTTCTCCATTCTATCACTCCTTGCTGGAGCCCAAAGCTGCTAAATATAGGTAACCCAAAGGCTAGCTAGCTCTCCTAGATAGACTATTACAAGATAGCTACACCTTACTAATCCTGACTAAAGATGACTCCATGGGAGAATCCTCTGCTCAGGTATTAGATATTATAGCACAGCTCCAGCTAGTGGCCACAACTAGGATAGCTAGGGGTCATAATGTGACCCAGGAACTGCTTCCCTTAGAATAAGGGTGTCCTTTAGGCAAGGTAAATGGAAAGGTAAATGGGGACACATTTACCAGTCCCCATCACTTATATTTTTCTAGGTGAAACATGTTGGATTAGAAGTGCATTTCAAAATGTTTTGTTTGCATATAATTACTATAAATTTTGTGAAACAGTCAGATATTGTGCACGGCATGGCACTATAAAAAAGTAATATCTGCAAACAATTTATACCACACTCTACATTTGAGCGGCCAAGTTTGTTTTTCATGAATCAATATGCCCCTAGCTATCTCATAATAATCCTGACTTGTGTAGTGCCTTAAACTAAAAAGCAAGTTCCCTACGTAACAACCAGTAATAATACAGTTCCAGTTTATTATGGAATTCGCATACTGTGTTTCTCAAGTTTGTTATGGCGTGAAGATCTTTCCTTGCACTTTGTGGCCATACAAAAGTAAGCAAAGACTTGTTGTGTTGTGTAGTAGTGATACAACTTCAATATCTTGAAGGACATAGTTACAGTGTACCCACAAGTAGTTGTAGATTCTTTGTATAAATCCAACCATTAAATGAAGCCTTCTATCTGTTGCACTGTTTGTGATTTTATGTTATCACTATGTGACCCTGAAGGTACAAATAAACAATTGTTGGGGGTTGGATCCAGAAGAACATCGGCTGGGCTTCCACAACATGATTCTTCATGTTGTGGTTATGGTAAGGATTTGTTCTCTATTTGCTGTTTGCTTTAGCCAACACAACATTTATTTATTTGTTTCTGTAATGTTATGTTATCATTGGGTTGTGACACAGAAGATACAAACTTGTTGCAGCATGAAGGCAAAGTAACCCCTGCTGAATCCTGTGATAGTAAGGCTAATGCCACACGGGCTGAAATTGGCCTGCTGAAATATGCCGGCCGAATATCAGCCACTATCCGGGCAGTAGCCTCCTCTTCTATCTGCACCTGGAACTGATGGAGCTTGGGTACAGACATGAGGCTTATTTCAGTATGAGAATGCAAACTCTTGGGTTTCTTCACCAAAATGAAATTGAGGCTACTGCCCTCATAGGAGCTGGTTTTCTGCTTGTGTATATCAGCAGGCAGATTTAAACCCCCTGTGGCACCAACCTAAGGGTTTGTCCTCTATTTACTCTTGGATTAAGCTGCATGTTTTGTCCAAGCAATTGCTCTTCCTGTATAACAATCATTCTGAATGTTCTTGTGAAGTTCCTATGTAGATAGAATGGGAAAACTGCTGTTTTAGGGTCCTGGTGTTGGAAGTTTTATTGTCCCTACAGCAAAATATTAAAGTATTTATATTTTTTATTTGATTTCTTGCAAATCTTTTGTCCCTTTCCAGTGTTTTGTTAGTATTTTCAGGTAATTCTCAAAATTGAACGTTATGTTCTTCTCATTAAGTGAGTGAAATTAAATACATCCACCAATTGCCCATCAATTTTTGTAGTGGGATTCTCATTTTTTTGGTTTGTCCACCGCTCATGTTTTAATGATTTCCTCCAGTGTGTTGTACCTTCTATTTCTGGAGAAAATTATTTGGCAGTAATATTCATCTGTATCTACATTAAGTCACATAACTGCTTGAGACAACTGATCCAATGACCCTAAGGTAGAACTTAAATATGTGTAACCACCATATTTGTGTAAAATGGGCCATCTTCACCTAAAATTTGAGAGAAGAGGCCCTGTAAGCCCACTGAATTTATATATGCCCACAATTGCAGAGTAACAGAGAGGCGCTTCTTCGTACGTCTTCTCTACTTGTACAACCATTAAATCTTGTCTTGAGCTTGAGGATTAAGTTACAATTTAAGAAATTATGATAATAAATATTATCATTAGTCCTGACTTTTGTCATTTACTTTAATTATTTATTTATTTTTTATACCAAGATATAAGGGATACATGTGCTGATAATATGAATGAATTTTGTTCCAACAGCACCACCTGCTGGTCAGTTTCCCACCAGTCTGACCACCAAGTAGTCAAGGAAGTTGTCAGGAGAGAGAAAGAGGCTGCTCTATTACTTATTACTTCAAGTAATAATTAATAATCAGCAAAAAGACCATTACCTATAGGGAAACTTTAATGTACATTCATATTGTTTAAGTGTATCAATACATGCAATACAGTTGTATAATAAAACATTTTCCCTCTTTATCTTTACAGGATTGTGGTCTTGCTGTTCTTGCTGTTGTACAGAAGAGAATGAAGGATGTGAAATAGAAGGTACAAAATAACAAATCTAATGTTTGTTTTTGTCTGCAGTTTCTTGCAGTTTTGAAAGGACATAATGAAATCACATGGGCAGTTGTAGAATGGAATGTATCTATAATGTATGTACTGCAGGCCCCAAACACAAATTACTTGAGGAAACAGTTAGTACAGGTCTGTGCCCATAAAAAGTGAGACGAGAGTCCATTGACTAATTGACTTGTATAGTGCTGGATGTGCGGGTCAACAAAAAGTGTCCCACAACCAAACCCAACCCATTCTCTCCTAACCTGACCTGGGGCACCATTACTACTTATATACCTGTATATAATTATATACCTAAACCTACCTACGACCCAGAGGGGACCCTGACCCAGAGGGGACAGGGCAGGTGTGAACATGTAATTACCAATGGCAATTTGGCAACCAGAAGGCTGGAAACCCACCTGAACCAAAGATTGATCCATGGATCCCACAAGATTCAGGCCAGTCTATGCAACACTATTGTATAACATGGAATTTATGTAGCACCTCAAGCCAACATAGTGCTTCATGCTTTGCATGTTAAGAAAATACTTCACGTAAAACTGGCAATGTGTTTTTGAATTAGTTGAAATAAAAGCCATAACAATAGTATGTAAAAGGCATATTTCAGAACCTGTGCATGCCATGTACTAAGATACACCTATGCCTATTAACCATCAAACGGTTCAATGGACCATTTATATTCATATTAAAGGGGAACTATCGGAAAAATGAAGATTTTATATAAGCTTCAGCATACTGAAATAAGAAACTTTCTAACTACAATCAATTAAAAATTCTTTACCATTTCTGAAATAATCAAGTTTATGTTCACTATCCCTCTCTCAGCATCTGTTTCTCTTCATTCTCTCTTCATGCAGCAGTTGGGTGTCAGATATTCGTTGACAGTTAGATCCAATATATCCTATAGGGGGGCTCCTATTGCCTAGGAGATATAATAGAGCTCACTCTATTAAAATCACCAGACATCATGTCTCTCTACATGCAGGATTTGTGCAAAAGGCGGTTAGTTTGTTAGATTTTGTTTGCACTGAAATACTAATACCAAAGTTATTTGAATGAGCTCTAATACAACTGCTAGGAAAGGAGCCCCCTATAAGATATATTGGATCTAACTGTCATTGAATATCTGACACCCAACTGCTACATGAAGAGAGAATGAAGAGAAACAGATGCTGAGAGAGGAATAGTAAAGATAAAATTGATTATTTCATAAGTGGTTCCGAATTTTTAATTGATCATATATAAACTCACCAAACCACTTGCTACGCTCCTCTACTGACCTGCGAAGTTTCCCTAGAGCTCCTTCGCTAGCGAAGTTGCGCCTGCACCCATTAGTAAATTGGCGAAGTCCCGAAATGATGTCACACTGGAAATAAATGGTATAAATAACCAACCCCAACCGACCCTCTCCTAACCTGACCTGGGGCACCATAACTACTTATATACCTGCCCTCTTTATCTTTGCAGGATGGTGCCCTTGCTGTTCTTACAGTTCTGCAGAAGAGAACGAAGCATGTGAAATAGGTATAACATAACATAATGGAATGTTTTTGTCTGTTTTTGCAGTTTGCAAGGACATAATGAAAACAGATGCCTTAACTTAAAGGTGAACTACCCCTTTAAACCTATAAACATAGAGTATCAAACTGTTCAGTAGACCGCATGGCATTCATATTTAGGGGAGTTTAATCTTGGTGCCTAATGACCTGTAGAATATAGCATTCTGTAAACTGGATGTTGTGATATTTTAAAAAAAATGTCAAAATATTTTACAAAAACTAATAGCTTTAGGAGAACATTGCATGTTTGTAGGTTGGAATAGAGCAGTGATCCCCAACCAGTAGCTCGTGAGTAACATGTTGCTCCCCAAACCCTTGGATGTTGCTCTCAGTTTCTTCAAAATAGGTGCTTATTTTTAAATTCCAGTTTTGATTGCATAAAAACTGATGTACTACTAAACAGAGCCTCCTGTAGACTGCCAGTCCAAGTAGGGGCTACCAATAGCCAATCACAGTCCTTATTTGACTCCATCCAGGAACATTTTTCCAGCTTGTGTTGCTCCCCAACTCTTTTTGCATCTGAATGTTGCTCACGGGTGAAAAGGGTAGGGGATCCTTGTATTAGATAGACATATTTACTCATTTACTCATTTTGTGTTCTTTCCAAAAGTCTTCCTATGGTAAACTGTTAGTGGAATTTGTGGCCTTGAAATCGAAATTTTGCCAATTTCTGGAGCAGTTCTTTGGATATTTGCCAGTGTACTGCTAATAGTTATTGACCTTTATAAGTCTTGGAAAGTGTCTGTGAGCAGCTGTTGAGAAGCTAAGCTTAGGGCTCGTCACTAATTATCCAGCAGAAAATGAGCTTCCCCTGTAATATAAGCTGATGCTACAGGTTTGCTGATTATTCAATTCTGATGCTAATTGCACTGGTTTCTGTGCTGCCATGTAGTAATTATGTGTATTAATGACTAATCAGCCTTATATTGTGACATTTCTATTCTATGTGTACTGTATATTGTGAGTGGGTCCCTAAGCTCAGTAAGTGACAGCAGCACAGAGCATGTGCAGTGAATCAGCAGAAAAGAAGATGGGGAGCTACTGGGGCATCTTTGGAGACACAGAACTTTACTGCTAAAGGGCTGTGGTTGCCTTGGGCTGGTACAGAAGCACAAAACATCATGTACAACATTTCTACCTACTTCTTTAGTTAGGCTTTAGTCATCCTTTAAGCCTTCTGACAATTTTACTGTTTGTAATTTTGTGTTATCAGTATGTGACCCTGAAAGTGGATCGTTGGAGTTTAGAGGAACATCGGTTGATCCTCCACAATATGGTTCTTGCAAACATTCTGAGGGTAAGCCTTTGTTCTCTATTCACTGTTTGCTTTAGCCATTTAAGCTGGACATACCTGCAGAGATAAAACTGTACAGTTATTTGCATGTTTAGTGATGCTCTGATCCCACCCAGTATTCATATACTATAGATATCCGTCAGTCCAGGGATCCGGCTGGTTTAGAAATTGAGCAAATGAAGAGGAGCCAGCGCTGGTCATTTGTGCATTTTGCACTATCTGTCCATTCAGCCTATGGGCCGACCAGTCCAAGAGAATACCAGATAGGTCTTTGTGTAGTTGCCTTTAGGGTTCTTGTGTTTAGATTTTAATTGGCACTGCAACAAATTATAAAATGATTCATATTTCTGTTTCACATCTTGGGAATGTGTTGGCTCATTATGGAATTCTGCTTGTATATTCCGATTACCCCGTAAATGAAAGTGATGTTCTTCTAAAATCATTTACTGGGTTATCTGAATATAGTGTTTCATAATTTCTGTGTAAAATGGGTCAGTGAGAAGAGGCCCTGTAGGTTCATTAAATCAGAGTGAAGGCTCAGTTCTACCAGTGCTGTATTGCCATCAAGCTGTCCTACCCTGTGCAACTGTCAGAAACCAGATGGAATATACTATACTGATAAAAACAGACTTGGTACCATCAGTCCATGTATTCTCTCCACCCTGTCCTCTCTTGTGTTATGGGTGACAGTGCTAGTCAGTAAATACAAGTTCTGACTTGGCAAAATCCAGCATATTCTTTTATAGTTTGTTATATATTTATTTGTCTTATAATATTTATGTTTAATGCATTTCGCTACAGTGTCTCCGCAAAATACTCCCAAAAGACATTCTGTTGAAAGAAAGAAAGGTAAAAAAACATTTTACATTTATTCATAAAATATATTTAAAGAGGGTAATGTACCCCTACTGTCATTGATAAGGCTATTAGTAGCAATTATACATGTGACCCCATCTTGGCAACCTCCCTATGCCATAGAATATACACCATTAATTTCTTACCATACACAAGTCCTGAATCCCCTTTGCTAAATGAAAGGGTACTGAAATATTTGCTCAATGGCAGTGCCTCCACCCAGTGGGATCTGGGATTACACCTACGGGTGGCCCCACTAGGAACAAATGATTAACCAAACCATTGCAGTAAAACAAATAGAAATTTATGTAAATGGAAAGTGCAGAGTAAAAAGACAATCACATATTAATTCCATCTACTCTGGGGAACCCATGTGGTAGTCCTATCCTGGCATAATCCTTACCAGGCACAGTGCCACACTCCACTCCTGGTGGATAAAAAGAGTCACAGTCCATTTTCCCCAAGAGCACTTATACGTCCAAGGTAGTGCTACCTGTCCTGATGGACAGAGGTAGTTGCTCATCACAGCACATGTGCAATACCTGTTTCTCGAACAAACACAGGCACAATTCACACAGGAGGTCATACAGATGGATCAAGCATTCACAGAGACTCCTCAGACTGAGCTCTCAAGATAATCCTAATGGAGCATGAAATCCTGCTTTATTCTTCAAGGAACAGCTCCCAGCATTATCTGCAGTGTGAGAACCTCACAAGTCCCGTTTCAAATTAACATCCATTACACAGGCAGCTGCTGTCACAGTATCTCCACTGCCTCCAAGCTCTAAACCCTCCATAGTTAAGCTTACCAGGCTTGGGGCTCTCATACTCCAAGCCTACCAAGGACCTCTCACATCTTTAAGCCCTTACATCTTGGCTACAGTCCCTGCACTCCCAAATGGAGTGAAATCAGGAAGTAGACTGACCCTGAGCACATAGCAACTCAGCTTTTTAAAGAAATGACATAGTTACACATAGTAATAGCTAAATCAGGTTGAAAAAAGACAAAGTCCATCAAGTTCAACCCCTCCAAATAAAAACCCAGCATCCATACACACACCCCTCCCTACTTTCACATAAATAATACATAACCATACCTATACTAACTATAGAGTTTAGTATCACAATAGCCTTTGATATTATGTCTCTCCAAGAAATCATCCAAGTCCCTCTTATAGTCATTAACTGAATCAGTATCACAACATCACCCGGCTGTGCATTCCCCAACCTCACTGTCCTGACTGTGATGAACCACCTACTCTGCTTCAAATGAAATGTATTTTCTTCTAGTCTGAAGGGGTTACCTCTGGTGCTGTGATCCTCTTTATGGGTAAAAATGTCCTCTGCTATTTGTCTATAATGTCCTCTAAGGTACTTGTAATGTGTAATCATGTCCCCTCGCAAGTGGCTTTTTTCCAGTGGAAAAAACCCCAACCTTGTCTCCTCTCATAATTTAAGTCTTCCATCCCTCTAACCAGTTTAGTTGCACTTAGTCTCTGCACTCTCTCCATTTATATCCCTCTTAAGAACTGAAGTCCAAAACTGCACTGCCTCACCAGGGACCTAAAAAGAGACATAATTATGTTTTTATCCCTTGAGTTAATGCCCTTTTTTATGCAAGAGAGAACTTTATTTGCTTTAGTGGCCACAGAATGACACTGCCCAGAATTAGATAACATGTAATCTACAAAAAATCCTAGATCCTTCTCATTTAAGGAAACTCCCCACACCGGTATTTAGTTTATAACTTGTTTTTATATTATGTTTGCCAAAGTGCATAACCTGCATTTATCAACATTGAACCTCATTTTCCAATTTTCCAACTTAGTCAAATCACTCTATAAAGTAACAGCCTACATGGAACCTATAGTTCTGCACAATTTAGTTTCATCTGCAAAAATAGAAACAGTACTTTCAATGCCCACCTCCAGGTCATTAATAAACAAGTTGAATAGCAAAGGACCTAGTACAGAGCCCTGCGGTACTCCACTAGCAACACTGGTCCAATTAGAAAATGTTCCATTTACCACCACTCTTTGTAGTCTATCTTTTAGCCAGTTCTCTATCCAAGTACAAATATTCTATCCAGGTACAAATAGTATGTTCCAGGTCAACATTCCTTAATTTAACCAGTAACCTTCTGTGTGGCACTGTATCAAATGCTTTAGCAAAGTCTAATTAAATCACATCCACTGCCATCCCAGAATCTAGGTCCCTGCTCACCTTCTCATAAAAAGAAATTAAATTAGTCTGGCAAGATCTATTACGCATAAAACCATGGTGGCTCAGACTCATAGTATTATGGTTTGCTATGAAGTCCATTATCTTATCCTTTATTAACCCTTCGAAAAGCTTTCCTACCACTGACGTCAGACTAACTTTGAGGCTGAGAACAGGATCCCTTTTTGAATAGCGACACCACATTAGCAATTCACCAGTCTCTTAACACCATGCCAGACCTCAATGAATCCTGAAAGATTAAGTAAAGAGGTTTGGCAATCACAGAGCTAAGCTTGCTAAGTACCCTGGGATGAATACCATCTGGCCCCGGACCTTTGCTCTAGTCTCTTTTGAATTTCCTCATGTATGAACCATATACCATTAGTTGTGTAACTAGAATTGAGACTATTAAGAAGGAAACCTTCATTAACTGGTTCCTCATTTGTGTTGACAGATGAAAATTATGAGTTCAGAATCTCAGCTTTTTTTGTTCTCATAAACCAGCTGACCCCCTCTGATATTAAGGGTCCCACCCCTGCCTGCTTAATTTTTTTACTATTTACATATTTAAAAAATAATTTTGGATTGTTTTTACAGCTTCCTGCAATATCGATTCTAGCTTGATTTAGCTTGATGATTTATTGGCCTCCTTGAACCTTATAAATGATTTAGCTGTCTCTAGCTTGAAAGCCTTAAAGGCACATCTTTTCTTACCCACCTCAACACCAACACTTCTATTGAACCAAAAAGGTTTTGCTTTGCAACAATGTTCCTTGCTTACAAGGGGAATATACTGACATGTATATTTATGAAGCAGCATTTTAAAGAATTCCCATTTTTTTTCTTTGTTCAATCCTGTGAAAAGCATTTTCCACTTAATATGTTGCAGAGATGCCCTTATATTGTCAAACTTTGCACGTCTGAAATTTAGTGTTTTAGTTACTCCCTTATAGAATTGCTTCTGCAACAGAATCTCAAAGGAGACCTTGTTATGACCACTATTCTCTAAATGCCCCTCACCCACACAAATGCTAGAGATGAGTTTAGTATTATTTGTTACAAGTTACGAGATCCAAAAGAGAGTTATTTCTAGTTGGTTCTTGAACGAGCTGGAATAAAAAGTTGTCATTCAGCATATTTACAAACCTAATTGCTTTTTCTGGCTTGGCAACCCCATTACCCCAGTTAATGTCTGGATAGTTGAAGTCACCCATAGTAATAACTTGACATAGTTGTGAAGCCGCTTCTATTTGTAGCTGGGCTTCACACTCGTCACTTATATGAGGTGGTTTATAGCATACACCAATGATAATTTTCTTTTTAACCTTTCGCCCAGTCAAAATCTCTTACTAGAGCGATTCCAGGCCCTCACCCGTGCCAGAAATGGTTATTTCTTTAGTGCATGGTTATAATTCAGGCTTTACAAATACACTCCTCCACCCTTTTTAATCCATCTTTCCATCCTAAAAAGGGTGTAACCATTTAAATTCACAGTCCCGTGATGCCACAGTGACACCTTCTGGCCAAACCAGGGATCTGCCAAGGAAGACTGGACAGGGACAAATGACACACTCACCTTCCCTTATCCAATTTAGGTCCAACCTTTAGCTGGCCACACTAGGGGATTTCCAACCATGTGGGGTTTTAACACCATAGGGGAACTTAACCCTATATATTCCTACATTCATTGTTACTCAATTTACTAAAACATACTGTAGGGGATATGGTATTGGCAAGGGGTTAATGGGCCAGCTAACAACAAATAATTTAGATTTCTGGACTAGGGGAAAATACTTTGCCAAGGAATGTGCAGTTCCCTGAGCAAGGTGGCAGCCAGGCCCGGGTTTTGGAGATATTAGACTTTTTTAGACAGCGTTAGACTTCTAATATAAGGCTTTCAGCTCAGCAGCCCTCTTGAAGGCCAAGACTGTCAGTTACCCCCATCCATTATTTACTGACGTAGCCAGTAAAAAACCTTCAAGGCTGATGCCAGTCTCTCCCCTGGCCTGCCCACTTAAGCCTGGTCTACCCCAATCCTACCCTTTTCTCCCTGATCTGCCATGAATCTGCATGTGTCCCACCCATTAAGCTATTCATCCACCTTTTTAGCATCACTCTGCTTGTTTGTGTCAACACCCCTTTATGGCACAGCCCTGTCCCCTTTCATTACCACTTGCCTGTCAGTAAGAATGTCTGAAGAAAGTGGCAGCCCTAACTGTCATGTACTTTCTATGCACATCATGCTTTCTCTTAACCCAAGGGTTTATGAGTCACATTTCACCAAAGGCCTGGTATTAGCATTCTAAAAATGTAAATATCCCGGAAACCACTAAAAATGGAACGTTCATGTAAATTGTTAAAGTGATCATAGAAGCACTGTTTTTACATTCATTTTTTGTGGTTTAAATCCCCTTTAAAGAATCATGTTGGGAGGGCTGACTGGTAAGACGCCACTTCCCTTCAACATTAATTATACAAGAATCAATGTTGCCCTAAGGCCTGTTATTAAACAAAGGGGACATAATGTAATGTTGATGGAGTTGTAAAGGTGTGTAAAAAAAAGTACTTTGCACCAACATTTTACAGTTATTTATAAAGAGTCATCAAATCTGTGGCATGAATTCTCTATACTCCACTATTGCCACTAGGTGCCACAGGAGAGTCATATTTCACTTGTGTGAACTGAGGAATTCTCTGTATATTTTCTGCTAAACCAAAATTAACTTGGCATGATACCTGCATGGGGCAACTACAGGTCTGTTC
Source organism: Xenopus laevis (assembly GCF_017654675.1). NCBI lineage: Eukaryota > Metazoa > Chordata > Amphibia > Anura > Pipidae > Xenopus > Xenopus laevis. The sequence goes on along the minus strand of NC_054388.1, from coordinate 112,200,504 downwards.
CACACCATACCCCCAAACATCGACAATTTCCATACTGAAATACATACTCACGCATTTTAGTGCCAAAATCATCAGATGCCAACAGAGGGGCATGAGTTTAGCTACAGGTGGAGACAAAGTGTGGCATTAACCTTAGGTAACAACCCTGATCTACATTAGTCTCACCCAGGTCCCTGATCCACCCCAGCCCCTGGGCCAGTAATCAGATCATAATAGTATAGTCAGACCTGCTGGGAGAGGAGCAAAGCACCCAAATACTGTATGTGCATGTTTTGTTGTTGCAGTGGATAAGCGTATAACCCATGAAGCCTCAGTGACTCAGTACCAGAGGACTAAACTGGACTCCTATTCCATGGAAACAGAGGATTACATCCCAGCAGGTAGCCATCCTTAGTTCTACATATTTCTCGGAAGAACTATTTTTTAACGATGCACAAATGCTAAATAATAATGATAGAATAATCTGGTAACACTTTTTATTATAGCCTCCTACTAGAGTGAAGATGAGAATACCAGAATACCAGTGGTTTGCTTTCTTTGCTCAACCTGCGGATGGCTGAAAAAAAACCACTCACTGATTGGTTGCTATGTATTACTGCCCAAGGGCAAATTTGCTCAGTGTTTATAAATGAGCGTCAGTTTGTTCGGCACAAATTTTTAAGTAGGCCGTTCCTTCTTTTTGAACACATCCGATTTGTAGCTGCTGTCACATTGCTGCTCATGTCAAAGCAAAAGCAGGTTGAATTTACCCCATTGTATAAATGGCACTGGAGATATTTTGTTCCCCTACGACTGAAGGTGTTATCCCAGATTTCCAGCTATAATCAACCTCAATAACCTGCAGAGGTGAAGCTTTATTTGGAGCTAATATATCACCCCTTGTACTATCTTGTTACAGTGCCAAGATCTTCTCTACCTGCTGATAATCAAGTCCCTGGCTTTGGGAAACAGAGAAAACAAAGAGACTCTACTGATGTTAGGCCCTCAGACAATGGTGTTTTTCAGGAAAGTTCTCAAACTCCTGTTGGCCACCTGGAAACTTCCTCTCCTAAATCCAACAACCACTCTTTCCCTGTGGATGGTTTGGAACAATCAGGTGACAATTCTCAGTTCTTCCTTTTGGCATCATATTATCACATAAATAATGTCACATTTGTCTGATAATGCAAATGGCACTGGAAATATTTTTTTCCCTTAAGATTGAAGGTGTTATCCCAGACTTCCAGCTATAATAATCCTCAATAACCTGCAGAGGTGAAGCTTTATTTGGAGCTGAGATATCACCCCTGTATTATCTTGTTACAGTGCCGAGATCTTCTCTATCTGCTGATAATCAAGTCCCTGGATTTGGGAAACAGAGAAAACAAAGAGACTCTACTGATGTTGGGCCCTCAGACAGTGGTGTTTTTCAAGAAAGTTCTCAAACTCCTGTTGGCCACGTGGAAACTTCCTCTCCTAAATCCAACAACCACTCTATCCCTATGGAACAATCAGGTAACAATTCTCAATTTTTCCTTTTTGGCATTATATTATCACATGAACAATGTCACTTCTCCTCAACAAATCCTCAGTTTTTTGCTTTATTGTCCATTTGGTTTGTTTCTCTTCCCTTTCTCCATCGTATTCTTCTTCTCATATGCCCTGTAGTTCTCTGACCCTCTGTTCTGTTCCTTTTTGTCCTTTATATATTTTTTTATTATTATTTTCTGTTCTGTTTTTCTTCTCTCTTCTTTTACACAGAGAGGGCAGAAGGTCAGACATAGAAGTCGAAGTATTTACTATTTACTAAAACTCAACTTTTCTAGTTTTTAAATAGAAACAAAGTCAATGCAAATATGAATTGCCTTAAGTTATTTAAAAAAAATTGGCATTTTGTCACCTCGAAAAAAAGCCTTATGTGTCATTGCCGAAAAGGCTAAATTAACTAGGTTTTCCCTGAAGGTGTTATACCAATTATGGGAATCTATCTCTCATGGTAGTGCCTCAACCTAATGGGATGGCCCCACTAGGAACAAAAGATTAACCACACCATTGAAGTAAAACAAATAGAACATTATGGGGTATATTTTAAAGAGTGAAGTTAATAGTGAAGTTCAGCCACTAGAGTGAAATTCCACCACTTCCCATTAATTTCTATGGGGTTTTTAAAGGCGTATTTATCAAAGGGTGAAATTTCACTTTCACCCATTGATAAATACGCCTTTCAAAATCCCATAGAAATGAATGGAGAGCTGCGGAATTTCACTCTAGTGGCAGAACTCTTTGATAAATTTACCCCTATATAACTGGAAAAGTGTAGAGTAAAATACAATAACATATTAATACCATGTACCATCTACCCTGGGGAACCCATGTGGAAGTCCAACCCTGGCACAATCCTTACCAGGCAAAGTCCCACACTCCACTCCTGGTGGATAAAAAGATTCTCAGTCCCCTAGAGCTCTTAAACTTTCCCCAGGTAGCACAAACTGCCCAAATACTTCTCCAAATGAACAGAGGCAGTTGTCCCCACATAGCAGCACATGGACAATGTTTATTTTCAAACAGGGGACATGCTGGAGCCTTTCACTACCCTCCCTCAGGCACAACTCACTGGGGGCTCACACAGATGGGTCAGGCATCCACAGCATTTCAATCCTCGGACTGGGTTCCCAAGCTTTCCTAGCTGAGCACACAAAACTTAATTAAATCTTTAGGGCAAGCTCCAACACTATCCTCAGTGCAAGCACCACAGAACCCCTTTTACTGGCATCCTTCTCCAGGCATCTCTTATTGGGGTCTTGTTATCCCCAAACCTACACAGGACATTACCACCCATGTGGTTTCTCTATAGTTGAGCTCATAATCTTGGGGCCACTCAAATGTGAAATCAAGAAGTAGATTGACTGACTGAGCACATGGCAGCTCAACTATATGAAGAAGTTATGCAACAGTGACAGTAAACCCTATAGATTCCTACATTCATTTTTACTCAATTTAATAAGCATAAACAAGAGGTCCTCTGCATTCAACCCATTATCAATATATTAAGACAGAGACATTTTGTGCATACTGCTACTGAAAAATGCCTTACCCTTTAAACAAAACAGGGATTATTTGTCCATATATTGCAATATATTTAAGCTGAACAACTATGTCACAGTCATCCCATATCTGGCCAGTCCTGCACAAAATGTCTCTGTCTTAAATGTATTGATAATGGGTTGAGTGCAGAGGACTCTTGTATTTGTCTATAAGTATTTTGTGGTCACAGCCTCATTGCACCCCCGCCTAATGGTTTTAAAAATTAGTGGCACAACTCTCCCTTGTTTACTCAATTTAATAAAACATAGGTGATATGGTATTGGCAAGGGGTTAATAGGCCAGCTAACAACAAATAATTTAGATTTTTGTACTAGGGGAAAAGAGGTCCAGCACTTTGCTGGCCAAGCAGGGGATTTCCCACCATGTGGTACTTTTAGGACCATAGGGAAACTTTACCAAATGGGTCCCTACAATAGTTACATAGTTAATTGGATATTATGTCTGTCCATTAAATCATCCAAGTCCCTCTTATAGTCATTAACAGAATCAGCATCACAACATCACCCGGCAGTGCATTCCCAACCTCACTGTCCTGACTGTGATGAACCCCCTACTCTGTTCCTTTAAATGAAACTTCTTTTCCTCTAGTCTGAAGGGGAGGCCTCTGGTACGTGATTCTCTTTATGGGTAAAAAGGTCCCCTGCTATTTGTCTATAATGTCCTCTAATGTACTTGTAAAGTCTAATCATGTCCCCTCGCAAGCGCCTTTTTTCCAGAGAAAACAACCCCAACCTTGTCAGTCTCCCCTCATAATTTAAGTCTTCCCTCCCTCTAACCAGTTTAGTTGCACTTAGTCTCTGCACTCTCTCCAGCTCATTTATATCCCTCTTAAGGACTGGAGTCCAAAACTGCCCCCATACTCCAGATGAGGCCTCACCAGGGACCTATAAAGAGGCATAATTATGTTTTCATCCCCTGAGTTAATGCCCTTTTTTATACAAGACAGAACTTTATTTGCTTTAGTAGCCACAGAATGACACTGCCCAGAATTAGACAACGCGTTATCTACAAAGACCCCAAGATCCTTCTCATTTAAGGAAACTCCTGCCATTTAGTGTATAACTTGCATTTATATTATTTTTACCAAAGTGCATAACCTGCATTTATCAACATTGAACCTCATTTTCCAGTTTGGCAGCATCCTGCATGGAACCTATAGTTCTGCACAATTTAGTATCATCTGCACAAATAGAAACAGTACTTTCATTGGCCACCTCCAGGTCATATCTTATTCATGTAGGTCCTATTTACTTAACATCAGGCATTAAGGACATTTCAGCATGCTTGAACCCTTGATTGTAAGTTAAAGTAGTGCAGCAAGATCCAGGCCCTTAGGTTAAGGAAATGATATGGAGGACTTTAATTGCAGTGACTGGAGAAAGCAAGTCTATTGATACTGTAAGTTGACCTAAAAGTGTAAACTGTATTCTGAATATGAAAAATATAAAAATGGATAAAGGGTAACAGTGACCTGTCAGAGGAAATACCAAAATGGAATATGATACAGGTCAGAACTTGTTATTAGTGGGACCACAATGTAAAACAGATTTGAAGGGCCCCATCATTTATGTGAAGTAAGTAGTGATGGGCGAATTCCGAAATTTGCGAAACAGGTGAAAAATTCACAAAACGCGTCTACTACCATGCGAAAATTGATGCCAACGACATTGGACGCCCATTAAAATCAAAATTGTCACCGGCATCGGAACCATCGCCAGTGTCCAAAAAACTTTCACGCCACCGAATTTTTCGCAGCAAATTCATTAATTTATTTGCCAGCAGCGAAAAGAGGAAGTTTGCCGCTAATTTGCGACTGGTGAATAAATTCGCCCATCACTGGAAGTAAGCTCTTGAGCTATAGCTTAATGATGACCACTAGCTTCCCAGCAGCCGACTAAGGGCTCAATTTACAAAATGACTTTTTCTTCTTCCATTTTCTCTTCCTTGCATTTCCTTCTCTTTGCTTTATTTTTCATTTGTTCTGGTTTTCTGTTTTCTTTTTCAGTTTTTTGTTTGCTGCCTTTCTGATCTCATTTTGACTTTTTGGGCTGTTTTCCCCCATTTGCCTATTTACATAGTAACATAGTAAGTAAGGTTGAAAAAAGACACATGTCCATCGAGTTCAACCATTTTTTTTTTATTTTTATTAACTACTGCCAGTTAATCCAGAGGAAGGCAAAAAACCCATCTGAAGCCTCTCCAATTTGTCTCAGAGGGGGAAAAATTCCTTCCTGACTCCAAAATGGCAATGGGACCAGTCCCTGGATCAACTTGTACTATGAGCTCTCTCCCATATCCCTGTATTCCCTCACTTGCTAAACACCATCCAACCCCTTCTTATACCTATCTAATGTATCAGCCTGTACCACTGATTCACTTCCCAGCTCTCCCTGTAACACCCCTTTGCCTCCTCTAATCTCATTGGCTCCCTCCTGTCTGCTGGGAGGAGCTACTGGTGAAAAAAGCATCCGACCCTTCCTTGTACCTATCTAATGTATCAGCCTGTACCACTGATTCACTTCCCAGCTCTCCCTGTAACACCCCTTTCCCTCCTCTAATCTCATTGGCTCCCTCCTGTCTGCTGGCAGGAGCTACTGGTGAATAAAGCATCCGACCCTTCATTGTACCTATCTAATGTATCAGCCTGTACCACTGATTCAGGGAGACAATTCCACATCTTCACAGCTCTCACTGTAACAAACCCCTTCCCAATATTTAGGCGGAACCTCTTTTCTTCTAATCGGAATGGGTGACCTTGTGTCAGCTGGAAAGACCTACTGGTAAATAAATCATTAGAGAGATTATTATATGATCCCCTTATATATTTATCTACTGGCATTGCTTGCTACAGACAAGTTTATCATATACAAGGACTCCAAGGTTCTTTTCCATTATGGATTTGCCTAATGCAGTCCCATTAAGGGTATAAGTGGATATTGTTACATCCCAGGTGCAGGACTTTACATTTATCAACATTGAATCTCATTTGCCACTTAGCTGCCCAGATTGCCAGTTTGACAAGATCCTGTTGCAAGTGTCACATCCTGGATGGAATTAATTGGGCTGATAATTTTGTGTCATCTGCAAACACTGATACATTACTTACAATACCCTCCCCTAAGTCATTAATGAACAAGTTAAATAAAAGTGGACCCAATACTGAGCCCTGAGGGACCCCACTAAGAACCTTACTCCAAGTAGAGATTGTCCCATTAACAACCACCCTCTGTACCCGATCCTGTAGCCAGTTTCCTATCCATGTGCAAACGACTTCCTTAAGCCCAACAGACCTTAGTTTAGAAAGCAGTCGTTTGTGGGGCACAGTATCAAACGCTTTGGCAAAATCCAAATAGATCACATCTACTGCCCCCCACTGTCCAGAATCTTACTTACCTCATCATAAAATGCAATCAAATTCGTCTGACATGACCCATCCTTCATAAAGCCATGCTGATTGTTGCTCATAATGCCATTCATTAGGACATAATTTTGAATGTGATCCCTTAACAAGCCTTCAAATAATTTGCTTACTGGCCTATAATTGCCAGTCTGAGATCGTAATCCCTTTTTAAATATTGGAATGAAATCAGCTTTTCTCCAATCCATAGGCACCATACCATAATGGTACCATTGGTACCATTATTTAATGGAGCAACACTCTCAACCTGCATCTTTTTACTATTAATATATTTAAAAAACTTTTTAGGGTTAGTTTTCACCTCCACCGCAATTAACGCTTCATTTCTTTTCTTTGCCTTCCGGATTGCTGATTTACAACATTTATTACAGTGTTTATATTCATTAAATGCAGCTTCTGTCCCTACAGATTTGTAGTTTTTAAATGCCTTTCTCTTCTTTCCCATTAACTTCTTTACTTCTGTATTAAGCCACACAGGATGATTCTTAGAGCTTCTACGTTTAGTCCTTAAGGGAATAAATTGAGAACAATAATGATTTAATATAATTTTAAAGGACAACCATTTCTGTTCTGTGTTTTTAGCTGAAAACCTAATGCCCCAATCAATGCTCTGTAGGGCAGCCCTCAAGGCACTAAAATTAGCTTTTCCAAAATTCATGGTTTTTGTTGCCCCAGTATATTTTTGTTTTTGCACCAGACATTAAAAGATATAACATTATGGTCACTATTACCCAGGGGTTCAATGACTTGCACATTTGCTATAAGTTCTGGCTCATTTGAGATCATTAAATCAAGAATAGCATTTTTTCTGGTTGGCTCCTCAACAACCTGTGCTAAAAAATTGTCGTGCAATAAGTTTATAAACTTGTTCCCATTAACTGATCTGTCAGTACCGTTGCTCCAGTCAATCTCTGGGTATTTCTCTTTCTTTCTGTTATTCTTATATCTTTCATTCTCTCAATTCTTTTAAGCAGCAATAGCCTGAATGTAAATGGTACTAAATATGAGGAACTTACCGTGGGGACGCACGCTTTGCCGCACGGTCCTTGCTTGTAGGCCGCAGTTGCCTGCTCTATAGGGTGCGCGTGGCACGCTGCTGTTTCATTTAAAGGCCCAGGCGCGCTTACGCAAAGGGTGCAAAATTCAAAAGTATAAATAGCCTGAAAGGGCTTCCAGACCTTGCCCGTGATAGGATTGTGTTTCCTGGTGCTCCTGAGCCTTGTGCTATTTGTTTCCTGTATCCTGAACCTGTTTGATTCCTGTTTTTGACCCCTGCCTGGCTATTTGACTATTCTGACTTCTGGATCCTGACCCCTGCCTGATTACTGACTACCTCTTCTGATTAACCCTCTGATTGACTTCCTGGTTTGACCCTTGCCTGCCTGACTACGTTTTATCTCTGCCTGCCTCGACCGGCCTGATCTGACTACTCTATTGCCTAACGCCTTGTACCACGATCTTCTGTCCAAAGACTTTGCTCTACAGTTGTGCCCCTCTGCCTATCCAGAACCCTCATCTTGCACCTCTCATTTAAGTCCAGGTGGCATCCAAGTAAGCTGAGGGCTCCTCCCGAGGCCCAAAGGTTGTCACACTACTGGTGAAGCACGAGCCGAGACCAGGGTGCCTGGTGTTTGTTCTGGTGTTGGGTGCCGACCGTGACACTAAAACTATAAAGGACCCTAAAACAATGCCCCCCTGCTCTCCAGTGCTAGCTCCCCTCATATGTATTTCCACGTGCATGGCTATGATACAGTTTTACTTCTGTAGGTCAATAGGACTTGCTTATTTTATATAAAGATGAGGACTAGATCTCCATTTATATCCAGAAGCCTCATGACTTAAAATATTAAGGGATACTGTTAATGTACTGTTAATATGAATGAATTGTGTTCCAACAGCGCCACCTGCTGGTCAGTTTCCCACCAGTCTGACCACCAAGTAGTCAAGGAAGTTGTCAGGAGAAAGAAAGAGGCTGCTCTGATGTTCTTCTGCTTAGGAAAGATTTGAGAGATATTTCTATTTTTTCCTAACAAAAGAACATCTCTTTATATCTTTCTTTTACAAAGAATGAGCAAGTGGCCAAAAATATGGTTGCATAAGTACTGTCTTGTGTAGTTTATACAGTATAACTTTGACTAATAGTTTGAATATTTTGTTTTGCAGGAGAAATTTCAACATTTCAGAAAACATTTAAAGAATTAGGATTGGGTGGGTACAAATGTTCTAAACTGAGCCTGAAAGATGTTCTTAACCTTGAACATGAGAGTGAGTGGATGATTCAGTGTCAGACTCTTCAAGAAGTTCCTTGGTATTTTCTGAGAAAGCTGATGTCCCTTAGCAGAAATGCAAGGAATACAACCTTACAGCATCAAATTACACACTTAGACATAGACCTGGATGATTGGTGCTTAGATGAAGATTCATCATCTGACAGTGATGATTCAGTCCATCCTCTAGATGTTCTCTGTGCTCTCCTACATTATTCAGACCCTTGCTTACAGCAAGAAATTCTACTGAAAATGTCCATGTGCCAATTTGCTGTCCCTCTGCTGCTCCCTCCTGGTGATGACACAGACTGTACCTTCATGCTATGGGCAATGAGAGGCATTGTGAAGAGGTGGAGACCGCAATCATCACAAGACAGTAAAGGGTTTAAGGAGGATAACTTGGTGAACATATCAATGCCAGTTTTCTCTTTTGTGAGACTAGGGAACTGCAGAACATCAAAATCCCACATTCTCAATCTTATTCTCAGCCCAGCTCATCAGGTGCAAGACTTTTTTCTTCACAGAGAAATGGAAACTGGGAATGCTTCACGTAAAATCTCAGATGGATTGGTGGAAATATGTTGGTATTTTCCTGGCAGCAACTTAAAATCAGACATGATCAAACAACCCATTGCAGTCACAAATATGAGAGGAGACTTGGGGTCTGGAGAGAAGCAGTTTAGATTTTTAAGCCACGTATCATCGGCAGTGTTCATATTCACAGAGAGTGTCGGGGAGAGAGAGTGTGAACTTTTAGCAAAATCCAAGGACTTAGATAATACATATATTATTATAGATCCTTCTTCACAAATCTCTAGTAAGAAAATAAAGGAATACAGGGAACTGCTACAAGAAAAACTGCACTTAGATCAAAAGAATGTCTGGGAAAGAAAAAGATCATCCAATGATGCAGCACTGGTGAGGGACCTTAAGAATACTATTGCAGATCATATCAACAAATGCAGGAATAAAAAGAATCTAGAGGAAATGTCACAAGACGCACAAACAATGAAAATACGTGTCGATGAAAGCTCCAAAGAGCTTCAAGCAGCAAAGGAACATGCCAATCAAATTGCCACCAATATAAAGGACATTGTTAAATATAAGAATGAAACAATGAAACTGCAGGGGGAGCTCTGGAAAGAACTGTCCAAAACAGAGAAAGAAATGTGTAGAATGAGAGACCAGGGCAGTGAGAATGCAGAAGATTACATGGACAAACTGAGGCAACATTGTTCTTCACTCCGCAAGAGACAAAATGCACATCCTTTCCCTGAAGCCATGGAACAGTTCAGAAAAGCAGCCACTGAGTTAACTCAAGTCGAAAAACAGTGTTTTCTAAAGTTTACAAAATTCAGTCTTGAGTCAGTTGCTAGAGAAAATCTCTGTAAACTGCAGGCAGAGTACAAGGAGACATTTGACAACTCTGGAGCTGATGTAGAGAAATTAAAACAAATAGATCAGAGAATATCAGACAGCTCCTTAGGCATTGAACACTTTCTGAGAGAACTGGGACAGTTTTATGAAGCTAAATATGTTGTGGAGAATGGCAGTAACATGGAAGAGAAATTCAGCAAACTCCCAGGAATGGCTGCTGATCTTCTGCTGGATGGGTTCCCATTGGAGCTGATAGATGGAGATGCCTCCAACATCCCCCTGCAGTGGGTTTCTGATGTTCTGAGTGAGTTGGACACTAAGACAGGAGGGAAATACAGAATGAGAGTAATCACAGTGCTGGGAGTGCAGAGCACAGGGAAGTCCACCCTCCTGAACACCATGTTTGGCTTGCAGTTCCCTGTGGCCAGTGGGCGATGCACTCGGGGAGCCTTCAAATGGAATTAGGCTGTGAGTTTATCCTAGTGATTGACACAGAAGGTTTAAAGTCTCCTGAACTGGCTTCTCTGGAGGACAGCTATGAACATGACAATGAGATGGCAACTCTAGTTGTTGGGTTGAGTGATATCACAATAATCAACATGGCCATGGAGAATACAGCAGAAATGAAAGATATTCTGCAGTTAGTGATACATGCTTTCCTTCGGATGAAACAAATAGGCAAGAAGCACAACTGCCACTTGGTCCACCAAAATGTGAGTGATGTTTCTGCTCATGAGAAGAACCTGAGGGACAGACAGAAGCTCTTACAGCAGTTGGATAAAATGACTGAAGTTGCAGCAAAAATGGAGAAAAAGCACCATATAAAGATGTTTTCAGATATTATAGACTATGACCTTGAAGAACACACTTGGTATATTCCTGGCTTGTGGTATGGTGTCCCACCTATGGCCTCAGTTAATGCTGGATACAGTGATGGTGTAAATGAACTGAAGAAATATTTGATTTCATATATGAAAAAGATGAAAGTGAAGGCTCATACTATCCCAGAATTTACTGAGTGGATAAAAAGCCTGTGGAATGCTGTGAAACATGAGAAATTTATCTTTAGCTTCAGAAATAGCTTAGTTTCTGAGGCTTATAACCAGCTGTGTATGCATTATACAGGCTGAGAATGGAACTTCCAGAAGGCAACTTATAATTGGTTTACTGAGACTGAAACTTCTATCAGGAATCTACCAGCAGACAAACTGGATTCAGAAAGGAGAAAAATAATTATGAAAGAAATGAAACAGATATTGGGAATAGAAGAGAGAAACATGTCACAGTCACTAGAGGAATATTTTAACAGTGGATGTGACAATGTGCATCTCTTGGAACCATTTAGAACTGATTTCTTCCGCAGTGTGAAATATCTCAGAGAGACACAGGAATCTTGTTTAGTCAAAAAGTGTGAAGATGCATTACGTCTGCAACAGGACAGGAGCAAAGTTCAACAAATACAGGAAAGATTCCTCCAGGTTATAGAACATAGAGTTAAAGCTATTATTGAGAAAAGTAGGGATAATGGTTCTGAATTGGATGATAATATGTTGAAGATGGAATTTGAAAATATATGGGAAGATACACTGAAAGGTTTAAATATACAAACACTAAGCAAGAGGAATATAAGCCAGGAAATGTTTCAGTACCTGAAATATAGTTTAGCTAATGAAAAGTTACACAGCCTAAATAATTTTGAAGATTACTATTGGGACTTTGGTTTTCATAACCCAGTAATAAACAAATGCCAGAATTACATAACAAAAATAATTAGCACTAAAGGGAACTATGATGAGAGATACTGCCATGATCTCCTCAGAATGATAAAGGAAGAACATAAAGAAGAACCTGTAGACCTGGTTGTTTTTATTTTTAAAGAAGCTGCTCAAAAATTCCAGACCCTGCACAATGAGTTTATTGAAAATAATGACCCAGCTTGTTCCTTGGAAAACCTCAGGAGCCATTACTTTTCCTTGTTTGAGAACATGTACAAAGAAAAGGATGAATGTCAGAAAAGAGCCAGATATTTCTGTGAGGTTTGCCTGAAGCCGGCCATTGTCCAACACATTCAGAACCACACAGGGAGGGAGCTGTTGGATCATATTCTACAAAAACTAGAATTCAGGAGTCGCAGAACTTTTCAGTTCTATGTCCTCAAACAGCTTCTGCAAGAAAACTCATTTGAGGAATACAATGAATGCATTAATAACTATGAGAGCTTCACTCACATATTTATATTAAATTACATAAAGCAGCAATACCAGAAGCTGAAGAGCAGCAGTGATTTGTATATTAGAGTCCTTGATTCCATAATGCAGAAAGTCAAACATGCCTGTTCTAATTCAGCAGGGCAAGCAAAAAGAATTTCAGATTTTTTAAAATATTTTTGCAGAGCGTTAGATAAAGAACTGGTCATCTCACAGAACAATTTGAAACTGATCGTTTTCAAAAACAAATGCAATGTTTTTGAATTTTCAAATGACGTTGAGATCTTTTTAGGATTCATCAAAAAACAAATTAAAGCAGAAATGAGAGAATGGGATATTGACTCCATGATCTCCAACATCACTCTGAAGCCTCAGGAGGAATTGTATAAGAAGGTCATTGGATGTGGGAAGCAGTGTCCTTTCTGTAAAGTGCCTTGTGAGGCTGGAACTGATGACCACTCAGAGCACTTTGCCTCTATCCACAGACCAATGGGTCTTGCACAGTGCAGTAAAGATGTTCTAGATGTTCTAGATCATTCTATCTGCTCCACTGCTGTTCTCTCTAATAGAAGTTTCAACTCTAAAGAGACAGGCTGGACAGCTCACCCTTATAAAGATTACCGTAAATATTACCCAGAATGGAATATCCACCCTGAGGATGGAAGGAAAGGCACAGATTATTGGAAATTTGTCTTGAAAGAGCATAATGATAAGTTTGCACGGACACATAGAACAAAACCAGCTAAACTTCCAGAAGACTGGCAGAGGATCACTAGAGAGAAAGCTCTACAAAGTCTAAAGTCTTTTAATGTTAAAGAAAGTCACTCTTATTAATCAAATGGGCCACTTTTAAATGAGCCTTTGCACTAAAATGTATTTCATTGGGTTATGAGTTGATCATGAACCAGAGACACGTCCAGAGCTACTTACATTGTGGAAAATCAGAATTTTTTATGAGAAACTTTATGTTGCACTGCCAATAACCAAAATTAATTTAACATTAATTTTGAAATTGAATAAAAACATTTTAAAAATGGTGGGGTATGTTTGTTATGCATTCATGTAGTGAAAAACATTTACTTTAAAAGTGGAGTTCCAGAATATTCCAGAATTTTCCCATGGTTATTTAGCCACTAGAGTTTCTGTGGGATTGTCTGTGGGAAAGGATATTTCATCTGAGCAATCATGGCTGCTCCCACTAATAGAATAACACAACTATGCAAACAAATAAGGCAAAATATTATACTGAACATGTGCTGTAATAAAAAATCTAAATGCATCCAATTTATTAATCCTTTAATTATTTAAGACAAATGAATCATTTAAGACCAATTGAGACATTCTCACAGGGTGGACAATTTCTGATTGATTTGGTAATATTTATTTAATTATGAACATTTCTTGTACTTATAAATTAAAAGTCTACTTATTACTTGAAATGCTTGTTTATGTGACTGTATAACTAATAAAAATGTCAAAATCACCTGTATCACCATACAGGTAGTTTATTGAAGGTATGTTTTCATAAAGGAAGTTTTTTTTTTGTCTGCAATTATGGTAAATTTGGATAGAATTAATTTCATTTTTTAAATAAGGCATTATTTTGTGCTTCCACAAGAAAGTGATGTCAAAGGGTTAGCTTCCTTCCTTCCATTCTTAAAACAACAGTCCTGTTCTGCTTTATGGCTTTCAGGCTGGGACCCCTTAGCTCATAACAAGGTTACAGATATATATAAACATTGGGGTAACAGTCTCCCTGCTATAGTTCCAGGGGTACCCAGGGTACAAATAAGCACTCACCCCAAATCTCCCCCTAACTGGCCTTCAGGCTGGGCCCCCTTAGCTCATAACAAGGTTACAGATATATAGAAACATTGGGGTAACAGTCACCCTGCTATAGTTCCAGGGGTACCCAGGGTACAAATAAGCACTCACCCCAAATCTCCCCCTAACTGGCCTTCAGGCTGGGCCCCCTTAGCTCATAACAAGGTTACAGATATATAGAAACATTGGGGTAACAGTCACCCTGCTATAGTTCCAGGGGTACCCAGGGTACAAATAAACACTCACCCCAAATCTCCCCCTAACTGACCTTCAGACTGGGCCCCCTTAGCTCATAACAAGGTTACAGATATATAGAAACATTGGGGTGTCATCCTGCTATAGTTCCAGGGGTACCCAGGGTACAAATAAGCACTCGCCCCACATCTCCCCCTAACTGACCTTCAGACTGGGCCCCCTTAGCTCATAACAAGGTTACAGATATATAGAAACATTGGGTAACAGTCACCCTGCTATAGTTCCAGGGGTACCCAGGGTACAAATAAGCACTCACCCCAAATCTCCCCCTAACTGACCTTCAGACTGGGCCCCCTTAGCTCATAACAAGGTTACAGATATATAGAAACATTGGGGTGTCACCCTGCTATAGTTCCAGGGGTACCCAGGGTACAAATAAGCACTCACCCCAAATCTCCCCCTAACTGGCCTTCAGGAATGTTCTTCATATCAGATTTCAGCCCAGGGTCAGACTGGAGGGGGGGTCTGGACCCACCGGGGCTGTGCCACATCAGGCCCCTGCACCTCCCAAGGGCCCCACTCCCAGCCGCAAATCCCCCTGTTTAGGAGCAACGACTGTTTAGAGCAGGTCTGGGCCAGCGGGGCCTTCCCTCCCCCAGCTGAATAACTATATACTGAAGCCCCTTGATCATGATCTGCTGACTAAGCAAATAGAAGATACTTGTACTTGCAGAGCTTCTGTCTTTGTACTGGTTTCTTACTTTTTTAAGATCTTTGTATCCATAATAGGTTTATATAGTACACAAAGGGTGGCCTTTAATTTTCAGTAAAGTCATGGAATTAAGTGAAGGGGTGCATTTATATAACTTGAGAAGACAAAGTAGGATGATTGATATACATTGAACAGAATAGGATATGATTACTTGTACAACCTAAAGAGAAGATAGAACTGTATAGTCTACATGTCCTATAATACATTATGTACTGTAATGAATGGGAAGTTCACCCTAACCCCCAGCTTTAGGCACCTACATAACAGTAGAAGACGTTACATCAACAGTCCATTACATTGATTACAGGTGCCTTAAGGCTATTTCCCCACACATATTAAGAATTAATGTTAATGTTCCTTAAGTCAAGTCTCCCGTATAACTTTATGGCCACTTTCTATGGCTTCCTAGAGGCACATGGGGCAAAATCCATTTATAAATTTGCCACAGAGAGGTGTAACAGCTGTAATCCCTAACAGGGCTTTGTACTTAAAGGATAAGTAAACCTTCAAAATGAGTGAATATAAAATTCAGGAGGGGGCTATTCTAAGCACTTTTGTCATTTACATTCATTATTTATTTATTTTTTATTCCAGGATATTAAGGGATACATGTACTGTTAATATGAATGAATTGTGTTCCAACAGCGCCACCTGCTGGTCAGTTTCCCACCAGTCTGACCATCAAGTAGTCAAGGAAGTTGTCAGGAGAAAGAAAAAAGCAGCTCTGATTTCTTTCTGCTTAAAAATTTCTCTCACATCCAGAAAACCATCAGGCCACATATATTAGTTGTGTGGGTAAGTAGTAAAGGATAAGATGCAGGAAGGTCAGCCCTGCCATTGCCGAAGAAGCCATTAGGGACTACAAGCATTTGTATTCAGATATTTGAGGTTCAAACACTACCACATAGATGTGGTAGTGTTTGATCTTCTATGATCACTGGATTGTTTCCCCAAAGCCAAACAGTGGGGTTAGTCACGTTGCTGATCATCCCGGTTCACTTTCACTTGGGGTCTGTGAAAATGTGATTTTTACCAGGGAAGTCTCCTAGCCTCTCAAATACATCTGCTCAGAGCTTGGCCAAGTAATACTGGTGCTCAAAGCAATACTACTTGACCCAGCACCCTGCCTGTTCCCTACCCACTGTGGGTCCCACTTTGGTTGGCATGTCCCTCTCGCTCTTGCTCCCCCAGTTGGCCCTCTCAGATTTTGCCCCTTGCTGGTCTACCCAGGCCTCTCCCCAGTGGTGTAACTAGAGACCCAAGGGTCCTGGTGCGGAAATGTACAGCTGCCCCCCAGCGCCGCAGCCTGGACCATCACTATTACTGATCTAATGTCAGAGGACTAAATTTAAAGATAGAATAAATAGAATGGAAAAATAGAATAGAATACAGTTAGTGTGATTATTTTTTTTATAAAGGGCTTAGTTCAGGGAGATGTAATGAATTAGTATGTTTTGAAGAATTCATTGAGTGGTAAGTTTAGGCTAAAGCAGTTAAGTGGTATCTGAGACCCAGACTCTAAAACCCAATTCGGAAATACATATCCCAAAAGGGTTTAAAAAAAAATCAAAAGTGTAATCGAATTGATACAGTTTTATCTGCCTTATCTCTGTTACATTCCACCAGGATACCTAATTACTGACAGTTCTTCAGTTTAGATAGCAATTCCAATTTCAAATTCTATAGGACGCAATATAAATTCACATTACATCCAATTATCGGTAATCAACATCAAATTTGCCCCATACATAAAACATGGGCATAGTAACATAGTAAGTTAGGCTGAAAAAAGACACACATCCATCAAGTTCAACCTTTTAACTCTATATATAACCTGCCTAACTGCCAGTTGATCCAGAGGAAGGCAAACACCCCAATTTGAAGCTGCTGCTGCAAAAAATCCTTCCTATCTCCCAGATACAATTGGAGCAGAAACCGGATTGTCATGTACTAAGAGCTATTCTCAGTAACCCTAGTTTTTCTAGCTACTTGCAACCAATTAAACATAGCAAGTTATGTTGAAAAAAAGACACACATCCATCAAGTTCAACCTTAAGTCTATATATATAACCTTGGGGGGGTTGTGGATGCACACCTGAGGCCAATTTCAAAAAGTTTAAAGCCCTGTCTAAATAATTCCAGTAAATATGCAAGTGCATGTAATTTTGAAACAGGGTTTTTTTGTTACAAAGTTATGATCATAATATTGATAAGCCACCATACCACGTCAAGGTAAAACCCCACATGGTGGTCCCTAACTTATTTATATATATAACCTGCCTAACTGCCAGTTGATCCAAAGGAAGGAGAAAAGACCAATTCAAGCCTCTACAATTTGCCTCAGAGGGAGAAAAAAAATCAGTACTTCAGAAATGCTTCTACCAGAAATGCATTTTTAGCACATTAACCCCAGGCATGACAGTAAAACTGGGGCACCAGGGTCCACCTCAGAAGTTTGAACTTAGGGGTCTTAACTAAATATGAAAAACTATTGGTTACAAAAGGTGCCCACTCCAATATTGAGGGCAGCTTATAGAAATTCTGATCAGTAACTACTGACCATGTACAACACAACACCACCAACTTGAAAGTTTAGCAGATGTCTATGCATTTTATAAAGAAAGTTAAAGGACTTTAGAATTGGTCAAGAGAGCTCCTTTATAACTTAACCTGGCGTTTATTCA
The DNA here is from genome assembly GCF_017654675.1 of Xenopus laevis. Taxonomy (NCBI): domain Eukaryota; kingdom Metazoa; phylum Chordata; class Amphibia; order Anura; family Pipidae; genus Xenopus; species Xenopus laevis. The sequence continues at coordinate 112,182,676 of NC_054388.1, read as the reverse complement.
AGTGGAGAACAAAATCCTACTTAATCTGAAAAGGCAGCTCACTCACACCCCACCCCTCCCTGATCATATCTCTCTTCAGCAATAGACAGTAAAATCGTGCAGCACAATGCAGAGCACATTATGTCTACAAGCCTCTTATGATCATCTATCACTTCTTCTGAATAAGAATGAGAATGGCTATCTTATTCCTGCGCTCTATTCATGCCTTGATGATGTTTCCAATGCTCTGATATTTTTATGGAGCGGCTGCTGGTGATGATGTCACACGCGCAATTTCCTGGTAATTGTGTCCACATTTAAACACTTTATACTTTTTCAGCAAATAACTTCCCCTGCAGGGATGCGGGACCACGAACCCGGGTGCAGTCTCACTCCTGCACCCCTGGTAGTTAGTCATTGTATAGCCCAGCAATATATTTAGTCTTGCCAAGGTTATTGGGTCTGGCACTGAAATGTCTATGTTTAGGGTTGCACTAAAGGGGTGGTATTTGGGGATGTTCTATTTTGTAGTGCTTTATCACACCTGGGGGGCTCCCAGATTTCACCCTCTGCTGGTTTTCCCAGACCTCTCCCAGACTCTTACTGGCCTGGCCCACATGGCCCCCTCTCCCAGTTATGGCTCCCCAACAATCACTGCCCATTTGCTGCTCCAAGGTACAGGAATTCTTTGCCTACTCCCAGTTCCAACTAGAACAGTCACCTTTATGAAAATGTTTAACCGGCAGGTGAGGGGCAGGCACAAAAGGTGGCGGCCGGTGACAAGAAGGTGATGTGGTTATGCCAAAAAAGGGCTGGGGCTACAATACAGACAGCGGGAGGGAGGGCTTAGGAGAGGTTGCCCATACAAACAAGGTAACATTAGGGGTGGATCGGGGGCAGGCCAAGGGCTAAATTTAAGGATATTACAAATTTACCAGAAGCTGCATTGCAGTAAATTTGTAATACCGGCCCCAGTGGTGTTTTAGGGGCTAATCTGGTGAAATACCAGCCAGAGGGCAACCCAAGTTCCAACCTTCCATCTAAGCACTGGCCCAGTTGCTGATCTTTAGTTGTAACTGGAGACTTGGAAATGTCACTGACATTTCTTAGCAGATCCAGCTTGTAAGAAGGTGATTGGGGTTGTGTGCATGAAAACGTGTATTGTATGTGTAAAGTGAATGTGAGTGTTGTAAAAAATGTTGAAATGATTGAAAGTGTTAAATGTAAGTGATTGGAAGTGTTAAATGTTTTGGAGGCTGTAATGTGTAAAATGCACCACAAGGTGGCAGTGTTGTCATGCAAATGAATGGTAAAGGTTTCATGTGGTGAACTGGGGAAAGGCACATGCACTGCAGTGAGGACAGTACTTGATAGGGAAATGTTAAAAGCACATGCACAGTGAATGTTAAGGGGATGATTGATTAGGGATAGTATATAAAGGGGTGAAACACATTAATGGGTGTTCAGTGGATGCTTCTGAAGAAAAGTAGATAGTGATAGGCTACCGTAAAAGTACTAGGTACTACAGTTAGTGAGTGGACCACTAGAATGGGTAGTTAAGACCCCAACGAGGAGTAAGTGGCTTAGGAGCCAAGGCTTTGCCAGTAAGGGCCGGAGTGTTAGGGGGAACACGAACATCCTGAAGGAGGGGCGCAAGAGAATTCCTATCTGGAGTAGCCAAGAGGGGCATAGGACGTATGCCGGACTGGTAGGACCAGAAGGTGGAAAATTCCTCTCCTAAAAGGTCAGCGGTGCACTGCTGTGGTGTCAGCCCGACTGAAGTAGGAAGGTGGTAAGTCGCCTTGGAAAGGGGTGTTCCTGTGTCTCCAGTGATTTTGTGTGAGGGCTTCGTAAAAGGAAGTTATTGCTCTGCAAGGAAGGGAGTAAGTGAAACCCATGGGACTGTGTATGGACTGTACAAAGTTAATGGATACTGGAAAGCATTACCAATAAAAGTTCTTCATTTTTGTGATTTTACCATCGTGTGGATATCCATCATTCCAGTGAAGGTTGGTTGCCTTGGTGACGGCGGGGCATTAACCCTTAACCCCCCTTACAAGCTGAACACAGGATTGTTTCCCCAAGAGAGCATATGTGAAAATATTTGTGAAATAAAGATAATTGCTGGGTTAGACTGGGCCTGCGGGACACCGGGGAAAAACTTGATGGGCCCCCGCCAACCCTTACTGGTTTAACACATCGTCCCTAGTATACAGTAAACATTGTGTCTGTAGATTTTATAAAAACATCTGCCGTTCGGGAGAGGACTCGCCTCTATGGAGCAAAGCCAAGTGGGCAAGGTTCATAGGTTTCCTATCACAGCAAAGATTTAGTGAAATTTATCACCCACCCCTTGTCACTCTCTTCCTTCTCCTTTAGGTGCAGTGATGTTTATTTATAAGGAGCCTTGTAAACTGGTAATGGTATTCATAGGGGATTGGAATGAAGTGTAATGATTGTCTAATAAACAATATGATATTAATCCTATATCTCTCTTATTACATGCCCCCCTAAAACATTATATATGTGTAGATTATATATATGTCGATTACTGCCAGTCTGTCCTTCATACCTAAACATCATTTAAAGGAGAACTAAACCCTAAAAATTAATATGGCTAACAATGTCCTATTTTATATAGTGAACTTATTGCACGAGGCTAAAGTTTGAGCTTGTCAATAGCAGCAATGATCCAGGACTTCAAACTTGTCACAGGGGGTCACCATCTTGGAAAGTGTCTGTGACACTCACATGCTCAGTGGGCTCTGATTGGCTGTTGAGAAGCTAAGCTTAGGGCTCGTCACTAATTATCCAGCAGAAAATGAGCTTCCCTGGCTGTAATATAAGCTGATGCTACAGGTTTGCTGATTATTCAATTCTGATGCTAATTGCACTGGTTTCTGTGCTGCCATGTAGTAATTATGTGTATTAATTACTAATCAGCCTTATATTGTGACATTTCTATTCTATGTGTACTGTATATTGTGAGTGGCTCCCTAAGCTCAGTAAGTGACAGCAGCACAGAGCATGTGCAGTGAATCAGCAGAAAAGAAGATGGGGAGCTACTGGGGCATCTTTGGAGACACAGATCTTTACTGCTAAAGGGCTGTGGTTGCCTTGGGCTGGTACAGAAGCACAAAACATTATGTACAATATTTCTAGCTACTTCTTTAGTTTGGCTTCAGTTCTCCTTTAAATAACTGGCTTAGATACGGTATTGCACAATGCAAATCTGTATTCCTTGGATTTTTATTACACTGGGCAGGAATGCTTGTGGTGCAGTTTGTACTTAGTGATAAAGATAATTGTATCTATAAAGATATTGGTGTAAGAAGCCAGGCTGATTGGTACTGACATTGCCCTGTAGTTAACACACAGTTACACCCACGTATGGGAATGTGAAAGTGAAACAAAGAGAGACGTGACTTTGCTCTTTACTCTCTCCATATTCCCTTCTGGATTCAGCTGCACACGCTCACTACTACTGGGGGCTGCTGGGAAACAAGGGGAGACCTATGGCTGGAATGAAATACATCTCTAGGGGTAAGATCGGCTTTTATTTTTGAGACCCAAGTAACACTTACCATCTCTAATTATAAATATATAATCTACAAACCAGCTAATTCCCTATGGGCCAGACTGTAAATTATATCCTTATAAACGGCGCGTTACTGTGTCAGAACGCGCCGTTTATATCTTAAAGAGACAGCAATCATTACTGGCATGCTGTCCCTGAAGCTTCTCCTCCAGCTTCGCATCACATTCCCCCCCCTCCTCCTCCTCCTCCTCCTCCTCCCTCCCTTACTTCAAACAGTCGCTACTCCTTCTTCGCTACGGCTGTAGCCTTCCCTCTCACTGCCTCCCAGGTCTTGCGCCCTCTGCCGATGCTTCCTCAGAGTCTTTCTCTTCCGCTCCCCCCTCCATTTCCTGTCACGCTCCCTCTGTGTCTCTCTTCCGCCCCGCCCCCTTAATCTCCGGTTACACTGACAGAGTCTCTCTCCGTCTTTCAACCCCCCACCTCATCTACGGGCCGGCATTGAAACTACAGTTCATGTCAAATCTGGAAAACAAATGGTCCGATTCTAAGGAGAGCACAGATTTATAGGTGGTTACTATATCTTGAAGCATGGAAAGGCTAGAAGCTAGGTAATCTGCCATGATATTGCTCACGTGCACAACCCCCCTATCACAGAACATTAGCTTTGGGAGCCCAGCAACACCATTGAGAGTTTGAGAGCCGCTTCCTCTTTGCATTTGCAATTTTTAAAAAATTCATGCGGTGATCCTCGATCTCTCTCCCTCTTCCACTCACCCCTCCATCTCCTGTCACGCTCCCTCTGTTCCTCCCACGTCACTATGGTTTTGTTCTACCGGTCGCTCCCCACCTCCATCTATAAATCTCCGGTTAACAACATGTCTTGCTCACTCTGTCATAGTAACATAGTAACATAGTAACATAGTAAGTAAGGTTGAAAAAAGACACATGTCCATCGAGTTCAACCTTTTTTTTTTTTTTTTTTTTTTTTTTATATTAACTACCTATCTGCCAGTTGATCCAGAGGAAGGCAAAAAACCCATCTGAAGCCTCTCCAATTTGCCTTAGAGGGGGAAAAATTCCTTCCTTACTCCAAAATGGCAATCGGACTATTCCCTGGATCAACTTGGACTATGAGCTATTTCCCATAACCCTGTATTCCCTTACTTGCTAAAAAGCCATCCAACCCCTTCTTAAAGCTATCTAATGTATCAGCCTGTACAACGGATTCAGGGAGAGAATTCCACATCCTCACAGCTCTCACTGTAAAAAACCCCTTCCCAATATTTAGGCGGAACCTCTTTTCTTCTAATCGGAATGGGTGACCTCGTGTCAGCTGGAAAGACCTACTGGTAAATAAAGCATTAGAGAGATTATTATATGATCCCCTTATATATTTATACATAGTTATCATATCACCCCTTAAGTGCCTCTTCTCCAGAGTGAACAACCCCAATTTGGCCAGTCTTTCCTCATAGCTAAGATTTTCCCTTTACCAGCTTAGTTGCCCTTCTCTGTCCCCTCTCTAATACAATAATGTCCTGTTTGAGTGATGGAGACCAAAACTGTACGGCATATTCTAGATGGGGCCTTACAAGTGCTCTATACAGTGGGACCCCCTCCTCCCGTGACTCTCTGCCCCATTTAATACAACTCAAGACCTTATTTGCCCTTGATGCTGCTGACTGGCATTGCTTGCTACAGCCAAGTTTATCATCTACAAGGACTCCAAGGTCCTTTTCCATAATGGATTTGCCTAGTGCAGTCCCATTAAGGGTATAAGTGGCTTGGATATTTTTACATCCCAGGTGCATGACTTTACATTTATCAACATTGAATCTCATTTGCCACTTAGCTGCCCAGATTACCAGTTTGTCAAGATCCTGTTGCAAGGATGCCACATCCTGTCCTACCGGCCCAAAGTCCCTCTGCCTCTCCAACTCCCACATTCACCATCAATCTCCTGTCTGTATTGCTCACACTGCTGCTTTAACCCTTTGTTCTTCTGTGCCCGTGCACTTTCCACTCTCTATCTCTTTTCCCTTTCCTCCACTGCAACAGCCTGCAGAAATATGGCATATATAGTCAGCATGCCTCAGTCACTCATATCAAAGGAGGACAAAAATGCAGCTACAACACAGGTACAGGGACTATGTAAAGCATAGGGGAAAATGGAACGGAAATAAACTGAAGTGTGCATGGATTATGTGTATGTGTAGATTATAATGAATAATGCACCCACTACCGAAATTTATAAAGATATTTGTAGTCACCTCGGAGTTACGTGACCTGTATAAAAGCACTCGGCCTGCGGCCTCGTGCTTTTATATGGTCACGTAACTCCTCGGTGACTTGTAATATCTTTATAAATTACAGTAGGGGGTGCATTATCCACTATATCATATGACAGACAGCACTGAAGAGCAGGACTGGCTGAGCCACAACTCCCAGGGTCCATAGCAGTTACTAATCTCTCTATATGACAGCATTCATTACAGCTACCCAAATCACCCTCCTATTGCCCTTAAATAATTGCTTGTGAGTTCTTGTTCCAGACTGAGTGAGGTTAATCTCGTCTAAGAATGCAGAGGTCACTTCTAGGGAAACTGGGGTAGAAGTGCAAGGCAGGAGCACCAGGGAAAACAAGGCTTGATGGTTCCATGTAACACCTGCTAAACTGGAACACCATCGAAAAGCTGTTTTCAATTTCGTTTTTTTTTATTAGCATTTGCACCACTTTCCATTCCACATTCATTCCACATTTTTCAATGGATTTAAAGTTATTTGTAACAGCAGTTGCAACTGAAAGCAGTGTCTTTCTGGCTGCTTAAAGGATAAGTAAATCTTTAAAATGTGAAAGTAAAATTGGTGAGGGGGCTATTCTAAGCACTTTTGTCATTTACATTCATTATTTATTTATTTTTTATTCCAAAAAGTATAAGTTTTATTCCTTAAAGTATAAGTAAACCTTTAACATAAGTGAATGTAAAATTGATGAGGGGGCTATTCTAAGCACTTTTGTCATTTACATTCATTATTTATTTATTTTTTATTCCAAGATATTAAGGGATACATGTGCTGTTAATATGAATGAATTTTGTTACAACAGCGCCACCTGCTGGTCAGTTTCTCACCAGTCTGACCAGCAAGTAGTCAAGGAAGTTGTCAGGAGAAAGAAAGAGGCAGATCTGATGTTCTTCTGCTTAGGAAAGATTTGAGAGAGGTTTCTAATTTTATTCCTAAGCAGAAGAACATCAGAGCAGCCTCTTTCTTTCTCCTGACAACTTCCTTGACTACTTGGTGGTCAGACTGGTGGGAAACTGACCAGCAGGTGGTGCTGTTGGAACAAAATTCATTCATATTAACAGAACATGTATCCCTTAATATCTTGGAATAAAAAATAAATAAATAATGAATGTAAATGACAAAAGTGCTTAGAATAGCCCCCTCATCAATTTTACATTCACTTATGTTAAAGGTTTACTTATACTTTAAGGTAGCGTTGTGACAGCCAAGTCGAGATAGTGGACAGGCAGGAGGAGTTCTGGATTGAGATCAGGAGAGGAGAGATAGATCTGAGTATCATCAGCATAGAGGTAGTAGTGGAAACCATAGTGTGATTGGCTCGTGGGCACACACCGATCATTTTTAACACAGACCAATGAGAGTTCCAAAAAAGGTGTTGTTTTTAATGGAAATGGTCTGTCTGAGCCCAGCTTGAAGTCAGGCACCATATAGAATTCATCATTGCCTGCAAGATAAGTAGGATTTTTAAAAATTATATATGCCCCCTTTAAAGGAGTTGTTCAGCTTTAAGTCAACTTTTTGTATGTTCTGAGCAACTTTTCAAATGGCCTTAATTTTTTTTATCTTTTATAGTTGTTTCATTATTTGCCTTCTTCTGGCTGTTTCTAGGTTTGAAAAGGGAGTCAGTGACCCCATCTAAAAACTAATGTTCTGTAAGGCTACAAATGTATTGTTATTGCTACTTTTTATTACTCATCTTCCTATGAGTATTCCAGTCTCTTGTTCAAATCAGTGCATGGTTGCTAGGGGAATTTGTACCTTAGCAACCAGATTGCTGAAATGGCAAACTGGGGAGCTGCTGAATAAAAAGCTAAATCACTCAAAAACCACAAATAATGATGAATGAAAACCAATTGCAAATTGCCTCAGAATATCCCTCTGTACATCATACTAAAAGATTATTTTAAGGTGAACAACCCCTTTAAGAGGTGTGGCAGTTTCCCTATGTAGGTTATCCTGTTGCTTGCCATTGGGGGCTGCTGAATGACAAAAAAAAAAATAATTATGTTATGAAAATGTAAACATAAATATTATTCCTGGTGTTTGTGTTACAGGGATTGGCCCAAAACGACCAACAGTGTTGCAGTGATGAGGTGCACAAAATGCATGTTTCTGGAGGCTTCTACCCCAATTCTGGGGGTTATATTTCTCATGAACATACAAGGTTAGTATCATCAGCCAACTGTATGTAATGAGTGTGGATGATGGGAACTACAGAGCTGTCAACTAGGGTTGCTACATGTCTGTATTTCACCCAGACAGCCTGGTATCTGGAAGGGATGTCCAGGTGAAACCTTCCTGTGTGGATTTCCAAATAAGAACATAAAAGTTAATGACATGGTGATCAGCCAATCTCTGATCCCCACATCATCAGTCCCACCCCCAACATCATCCACCACCACTAAAAGTTGAAAGAGAGGAGAGCACTCAAATGCAGATTAACTGCTTGTGATTATTTATTATTCATGCTGCTTTACACGACATGTTTCGGGCAGGTGTTGCCCTTTCTCAAGTGTAAACTTACAGGTACACAGTGAGCCTTTTAAACACACCCCTCGCACCCATGTGATCTTCAACATCCAATCTTGGATAATTAGATACAATTAAAGGTAAAAATCTTTTAAAAAAAGGACTTTTCTCCATGTCTTTTACTTTTGGATTAATGTCCAATCTTATTCGTAAGTGCTGCTCTGTGCAATGTTGCCAAAAAAATGATACAATTAGTATCAACTGTGCAAAAGGTCAAAAATACAGTTACAAAGTGTCCAGTGTGCACATGTCATTCAATAAATACATAATATGATACAATCCGCACGAAATCAACACCTGTTAAAAATACAAATACATATTATCAAAACAACTGATAAAATTCTCCATTTTAATTAGTTACCTTTAAAATCTAATAGAGAACCACTTGAGGTTGTAACAAGTTACTTAGAACATCAAATTCTTACCCTTCTTCTGACGTTACTGTAGCATTTTGTTTCCTTTAAGCTTTTCTAGTTTCAAGGTCTGCAAAGTAAAAGATTCTGCACCACCGGGCGGAATGTGTGGCAACTGATACAGAGTCCAAAGACAAAGAGCAAAAACATCTCAGAGGAGCTTTGAAAGCGAGTGGCTCCCCAGACTGGGCCATTGTCAAAACAGCAGCAACCAAGCCCAACAGGAACACCAATAGAAATAACCGCCCGGAGACACATAGTAGGTGAAACATAGTCATCCCATATGTAGCTGGAGTGTCAGAGAAACTCAGGAGGATTTTCAACAAACACCATGTCCCTGTGTTTTTCAAACCTAGCAACACACTGAGACAAAAACTGGTACACCCAAAGGATCCAACACCAAAAGAAAAACAAAGCAATGTGGTATACGGAGTCCCGTGTAGCGAGGAGTGCACAGATCTATACATTGGGGAGACAAAACAACTGCTCTCCAAGCGAATGGCTCAGCACAGGTGGGAGAACTCTACAGGGAAAAACTCAGCTGTCTTTCTACACCTAAAAGACAAGGGACACTCCTTTGAAGACAGCAAAATCCAAAGGATAAAGAAGACCACTCGTTTTAACAAGGTGTGAAAAAGGCGATTCATATCAAGGTGGAGAAACCATCCCTGAACAGAGGTGGGGGCCTTCGACACCACTTGTCTGCTACATACAATGCTGTTCTAACATCTGTACCGCGGTGGATTCAGAACACTTCACACATCCATTCATGCAACTCTCACAAGTAACACCTGTATCTAGGAGTTGCATGACACATTGGATAATCCTATCACAACTACACAGAATCAACACCTCTGTGAGTTTCTTCAGATGTCTCCTCTTTGAAGAGTTACAATGTGCCATTGTGATTGGATTAGTGGAGGAGTTTATATGCCGAGAACTTCCCGCACCAGTCAGTTGTACTGAAGAAGCTGCTCGGATGAGCAGTGAAATGTCCTCAATAATTACTCAACAAGTTCAGTTGTTTATTTTTGAATTACTTGTATTACATATTATTATTTTTCGTGAGTTACCAGATTTTGCACTCTTGTGCATTCCCCTGATTTTTGCAGATTTCTGAACATTTTCCATGATTTGCAGGCAAAATTCCATTGTGCACATGCACAATGACATCAGCGGAGAGATGTGTACATGCGCAGCACTGTTTCTGTAGCTTCAGGAGACGGGTGCATGCTCATGACATCACTTCCGCTGATGTCACGTCCGCTTACATCATATACCTGGAAAAATTTGTGCAGCATGCTGGCACGCTCCTTATGAAAAGTTGACAGCTCTGGAACTGATGATCGGTGTAAAAACATAGTTCTGATTACATAGATATAATCTTCTCTTTCCATAGGCAGAAAAATCGACATTGTGGGCATATCCGCAGCTACTGGTGGATTGTTAGCCTATGTGTTACACAGTAAGTACACTTTCAAATCAATGCATGGATTCAGAATACAGAACAAATATTTCAACTTACACATTCAGCTGAGGAGGTGCCCGGATTCTATTTTAAAATGGACATGTATTATGGACATTTAAAGCAGAAAGAATAGCATTTTACACTTGGGGGTGCCAAAAGTTAAGCACCACCAAGTGACTACTTTTACTTACCTGACACCCCGGGCCGGCGCTCCTATCAGCTGAAAACCACACCGACCTGGGGTTCTTCCAGCGACCACCATAGAGAGATCCTCTTCCTGCTTCTTCAGGTCTTCTCACGGTTGCGTAAGCGCAGTAGAGGAAAAAGCCAGACTTTAATGAAAAAGCTGGTTATTTCGCTCTACTGCGCACACGTCTGCCCCAGGAAATTTGAAAACCGATGAAGCAGGAAGAGGATCTCTCCATGGGGCTCGCCAGAAAAACCCCATGCTGGGCGGTTTTTATGCTGATCGGAGCATCGGCCCGGAGTGTCAGGTAAGTAAAAATAGTCACTTGGCGGTGCCTGCCTTTTGGCACCCCATTTCTAAAATGCTATTCCTTCTCCTTTAAAGGATAAGTAAACCTTTAAAATAAGTGAATGTAAAATTGATGAGGTGATTGGTGCTATTCTAAGCACTTTTGTCATTTACAAACCAACAATTCCGACCAGTCTGACCACCAAGTAGTCAAGGAAGTTGTCAGGAGAAAGAAAGAGGCTGCTCTGATGTTCTTCTGCTTAGGAATAAAATTAGAACCCTTTCCTTTAGACAATACAAGAGTCCTCTGCACTCAACCCATTATTAGTATATTTAAGACATTTTGTGTATACTGCTACTGAAAAATACCTTATCCTTTAAACAAAACAGGGATTGTTTGTCCATATATTGCAATATATTTAAGCTGAACAACTACATCAAAGTCATCCCATATCTGGCCAGTCCTACGCTCAATTTTATCTGATTCATTAAGAATTCTATTGCTTCATTGTACATTTTACACAGGGACTAAGTTTTATCTGCAACTTACTTGCTGCTTTCAAAGTAAAACTCCCAAACTTGGCTGCCCTTTTATTAGACACCAGTGGGATCACCTGACTATAGCTGGGAGGGGTGGGAGCTACAACATGGAGCTGGTCACTGCTCCTGTGTAACAAACAATCCCTGTTTTGTTTAAAGGGTAAGAGATTTTTCAGTAGCAGTAGCACAAAATGTCTCTGTCTTAAATATATTGATGATGGGTTGAGTGCAGAGGACTCTTGTATTTGTATATATGTATTTTGTGGTCACAGCCTCATTGCACCCCCGCATAATGGTTTTAAAAAATTAGTGGTGAGCAGTAGCCCAACATTTCCTTGTTTGTCAAATCTTTCCTAAGCAGAAAAACATCAGAGCAGCCTCTTTCTTTCTCCTGACAACTTCCTTGACTACTTGGTGGTCAGACTGGTGGGAAACTGACCAGCAGGTGGCGCTGTTGTAACAAAATTCATTCATATTAACAGCACATGTATCCCTTAATATCTTGGAATAAAAAATAATAAATAATGAATGTATTTACATTTACATTTACATATTGACAAAAGTGCTTAGAATAGCTCCCTCATCAGTTTTACATTCACTTATTTTAAAGGTTTACTCATCCTTTAATATATGTTCATATTGTTTCATTGTGTCAATCACTATCACTTCATGCAATACAGTTGTATAAGAAAACATTTGCCCTTTTTATCTTTGCAGGATGGTGTTCTTGCAGTTCTAAAGAAGAGAAAGAAGGATGTAGAGAAGAAGGTATAAAATAACAAATGTAATGTTTGTTTTTGTCTGATGTTTTTGCAGTTGGAGGGACATAATGAAATCACATGGCCAGTTGTAGAATGGAAAGCCTCATTTATCTGTAATGTATATAGTGCAGGTCCCAAAAGGAAATTACTTGAGGAAACAGTAAAGGATTTCCTTGCACTTTGTGGCCATAAAAAGTGAGACAAGAATCTATTACCTTGTATAGTGCAGGGTGTCAACAAAAAGTGTCCCACAACCAACCCCGACCCATCCTCTTATTTAAAGGGATTGTTCAACTTTTATGTAACTGTTGGTATGATGTAGAGAGGGATATTATGAGACAACTTGCAATTGTCTCATAATATCACAGCTCGCACCAGTTCGCCAGGCGCAAATGCGGTACGACGACGCCAATTCACTAATATGTGGATCTTCGTCCTGGGCACCAAACACTGGCGACTTTTCACTATCGTTACTTTGCCAGTGCGAACATTTCATTTGTGCCTAGTGAAAATTGGGCTGGTACAGAAGCACAAAACATCATGTACAACATTTTTAGCTACTTCTTTAGTTAGGCTTTAGTTATCCTTTAAGCCTTCTGACTATTTTACTGTTTGTAATTTTGTGTTATCAGTATGTGACCCTGAAAGTGGATCGTTGGAGTTTAGAGGAACATCGGTTGATCCTCCACAATATGGTTCTTTCAAACATTCTGAGGGTAAGCCTTTGTTCTCTATTCACTGTTTGCTTTAGCCATTTAAGCTGGACATACCTGCAGAGATAAAACTGTACAGTTATTTGCATGTTTAGTGATGCTCTGATCCCACCCAGTATTCATATACTATAGATATCGGTCAGTTCAGGGATCTGTCTGGTTTAGAAATTGACGAAATGATGCCCAAAAAAATGTGTGTCAAAAATGTTTTGCCGCACGTCAAAAACAATTTGTCGTCTATGAACTTTGATGCATTTTATCAAATTTTCGTCAGCTGCAAATTTTTGATGAAGTGAAATGGGTCAAATTTGCCCATCCCTGGTCATCGGCCCCCTAAAATTTGAGAGAAGAAGCCCTGTAGGTTCATTAAATCAGATTGAAGGCTCAGTTCTACCAGTGCTGTATTGACACCAAGCTGTCCTACCCTGTGCAACTGTCAGAAACTCGATGGAATAGATGGAATATTCTATACTGATAAGAACACAGTCTTGGTACCATCAGTCCATGTATTCCCTCCACCCTGTCCTCTCTTGTGTTATGGGCCGCAGTGCTAGTCAGTAATTACCTTACATTTGTTCAACATTTCTGACTTCTCCAAATCCAACGTATTCTCTTATAATTTATATATATTTATTTGTCTAACATCACCTCCTCCTTTATATGAGATTTAAATCCTGCCTAACATACAGACATACCCCTCCTCCTTTTCTATTGCCTCTGTCCCTCCGAAACAAAGTATCGCCACTGATATTTACTGCCCAGTCATGTGACTCATTCAGCCATGTTTCAGCCACACCAATCACATTATATTTTCCCTCCAGCACCTCCAGCTCTCCCATTTTTCAGATTATTTGCATTTGTAAACATACATTTAATACTGGTACCATATTGAATATACAACATGTGGTCCTCCCTATCCTAAACAGTCCCCCCAACCAAATCTCCTCCCTCATTTTCCCTTCCTTTGCCCACTATCTCATCTAACCTGTCTTCCACTGAATCTTTTACTGAACCCTCCCCCCCACATCTAGTTTAAAATCTCCTCCAACCCTCTAGCCATCTTCTCTCCCAAAACAGCTGCCCCATCATCATTGAGGTGCAGCCCATCCCTAGCAAAGAGCCTTTAGCCGACTGAGAAATCAGCCCAGTTCTCCAAAAACCCAAAACCCTCCTCCCTACACCAATCTCTCAGCCACGCATTAATCTCCATACGCTCCCTTTGTTTTCTTAGCATTGCTCGTGGCTCAGGTAATATCTCTGAGAAAATTACCTTGCAAGTTCTCGTCCTCAACTTTGCACGTAGTTTTTTAAAATCATTCTTCACTTCGCCACCTCCTCTTATTTTGGAGGGTCCTTACAGCAGATTACCCTATCTATCTTTCGAATACCTGAATCCCCTATAACTAAAGCCTGACTTTCCTTCCTTGCACTCTCCCCACCACCCGTATTAGAGTCTTTGCCTCCCAGGGTGCTCTGAGAGTCCATACATGCCAGTTCAGAGCTGTTCTTCCAGCATCTTCTGCTGCTTTGGACAAGCTGTAAACCAACCCCCCTACCCTTTTGTCCTATACTTCTCCTCTTAACTGTAACAAACCTTCCCCCCTCATTAGCCTCCACTGATGCCGATGGATGTTGTAAAGGTGTGTAAAAAAGTAAATGACACCAACATTTTACAGTTATTTATAAAGAGTCATCAAATCTGTGGCATGAATTCTCTATACTCCACTATTGCCACTAAGTGCCACAGGAGAGTCATATTTCCCTTGTGTGAACTGAGGAATTCTCTGTATATTTTCTGCTAAACTAAAATGAACTTGATACCTGCATGGGGCAACTACAGGCCAGTTCCACACCATACCCCCAAACATTGACAATTTCAGTGTTGAAATACATACTCACGCATTTTAGTGCCAAAATCAGCAGATGCCAGCAGCATGAGTTTAGCTACAGTTGGAGACTCAGTGTGGCATTAACCTTAGTTCACAACCACGTTAGTTCACGTTGGTCCCACCCATGTCCCTGATCCACCCCAGCCCCTGGGCCAGTAATCAGATCATTATAGTATAGTCAGACCTGCTGGGAGAGGAGCAAATCACCCAAATACTGTATGTGCATGTTTTGTTGTTGCAGTGGATTCGATTATAACCCATGAAGCCTCAGTGACTCAGTACCAGAGGACTAAACTGGACTCCTATTCCATGGAAACAGAGGATTACATCCCAGCAGGTAGCCATCCTTAGTTCTACATATTTCTCGGAAGAACTATTATTGCAACTATGCACAAATGCTAAATAATAATGATAGAATAATCTGGTAACACTTTTTATTACAGCCTCCTACTAGAGTGAAGGTGAGATTACCAGATTTTCAAAGTAAAATCCAGACAAACCTAGGGGCAGATTTACTAAGGGTCGAAGTGAATTTTTGAATAAAAAAGTTAGAATTTCGAGAAAAAATTTTTTGGGTACTTCGACCATCGAATAGGCTACTTCGACTTTGATTCGAAGTAAAATCTACTTTGAAAATCGAAGTACTGTCTTCTTAAAAAGACTTTGCCTTTGACATTTCGCCACCTTAAACCTGACGAATTGCTGTTTAGCGTATGGGAGACCTCCTGTGTCTTTGACTACATTTTTTGAAGTCGAAGGATTTTTTTGTACGGTTGAATGATGTAAAAAATCCTACGAATTTGACTTCGAATATCGAAGTAGCCTAATCGACGCTCAAAGTTTATAGCACTTCGAAATTGGACCTTTGATAAATCTGCCCCTTACTGTATAAACTTGGCACACAATGTGTTTGGCTCACATTTTTAGAAGGCCGTTCCTTCTTTTTGAACACACCTGCTCTGTAGCTGCTGTCACATTGCTGCTCATGTCAAAGAAAAAGCAGGTCCTCTATAGCAGAGTCGCGGAGCAGGTGAAGCCAAAAAACAGGACATTTGTAATCCAATAGCTGCAAACAGGAATACTGAATGAGGACACTTCTCCATGGGGAACTAGGTCCTGGAACAGGACAGTCCCCCAGTCAATGAAATAAACTCTGGGTAAAAGGGAAATGAATAAAGTATACAAACCTAGTTTGATTGTCTGATACTAAAGGCAACCTGTACTCTTTCCTTTTGGCCACCTCCTAAATCCAACCCCCACTCTATCCCTATGGATGGTTTTGAACAATCTGGTAACAATTCTCAGTTCTTCCTTTTGGCATTATATTATCACATGAACAATGTCATATTTGTATGATGACGCACAGCACTTCTCCTCATCACATCATCAGTTTTTTGCTTTATTGTCCATTTTATTGTCTTCCCTTTCTCCATGTCATTCTTCTTCTCAGCCACACTCTTGTTCTCTGATCCTCTGCTCTGCTCCTTTTTGTCCTTTTATTTATTTTTATTCTCCATTTTCTGTCTTTCTTCTCTCTTCTTTTACACAGGGAGGGCAGTAGGCCAAACTTAGAAGTCCAAGTATAAAGGGCCTATTTTTAAAACTCAACTTCTCCTAGTTTTTAAATAGAAAAAAATGCGACCCAAATATGAATTGCCTTAATTTATTATCATAATCGAGAAGAAACATCTGCCATTGACGTCTACGTGACGTACACAGGTTTTAGCTGGAGTATTTTTCAGATTTGAAGTTTTAGCAGCTTTGGGTTATAATAAATCTCAAAAAAATTTGTTTTTTCCCTCTAAAAATTCAAATTGTGGTTTATTAAATAGGCCCCCTAAGTGCCATGCATTCACTTGACCTCAAGTGTCATTTTGTTACAGAAAACTGAAATGTCAGCTCCTAATTACCAAAGGGACAACTGTAACAGAAAAGCAAAAAATTATATATTAGTAGTGATGGGCGAATTTATTCGCCAGGCGCAAATTTGCGGCGAATTTGCGCGATTCGCCGCTAGCGAATAAATTCTTTCTTTTTTTTAGAAATTTTTCGCTGTTTTGCGAATTTCCCGAATTTTTTGGCGAAGCAAAACGGCGCGAATTCGCCCATCACTATATATTAGGTTTTTAAAAGCAATTATACATTTTTACTCCATTTAATAAAACATAGAATGTATGTTATTAGCAAGGGGTCAATAACCGGTTAACAACATAGGGGGAAATTCACTAAAGGGCGAAGTGACTAACGTTAGCAATAATTCGCCAGCGTGACGTCATTTTGGCATGTCACCGATTTACGGGCGCAGGCGTGAATTCGCTAGTGAAGGAGATAGACTGTAGCGCTACTCTAACTCTAATTTTCGCTCTGGCGAATGGACGTAACTACGCAAATTCACTAAGATGCGGATTTTACTGTATTGCTGCAACATATACAGCCATTCAACTTTAACTTTCCGCTGTATTCAAATTATCCAACAGTAGCGTAACTTCGCTTTGCTTGCTGAATTAACGCTAGCGAAACTTTGCTATCATTCGGCGCCCTTGACGCAACTTCGCATTTAAGTGAATTAGCATTGTCCTGCTGAATTTTAGCCTGGAGAAGTGTTGTGATGTGAGCGAAGCCGTCGCTGGCGAATTCCGCAGGTTAGTGAATTTGCCCCAGAGAATATACATTTCTGGAGTAGGGGAAATTGCCTAGCAGTGCAGTTCCCTGAGCAGGGTGGCAGCCAGGCAGGGAAAGGGGAAATATGTTAAAGGGATCTAAACCCAAAAAACAAACTAATGTAAATTTACTTAGAGTGGTTTCTGAGATAATACCCTATTTTTAGACAGTGTTAAATTGCTAATAGAAGGTTTTCAGCTCAGCAGCCCTCTTTGAAGGCCAAGACTCTAGGTTAGGTGGCCACCCAACCAGTATGTACCAGCCTAGCTGGTAAAACACCTGCCAAGGAAGTCAAAGGTACAAGCAGAGATTCACTCCAGTGGCTCTCTGGAGTGAATCTCTGCTTGTACCTTTGATGCTGTGTGGCTGGGACGGTGCCACTGACTCTATTTGATTGAGCCTTGGAGCTATTGGAGTGAGGGACCACCCGATAATCAATTGGACTATTTGCCAAGGAAGTCAGTTGCTCCCCTGGTCTGTCCACTTATGCCTTTCACCACACCTGCTCAAAGTCTGGGCTACAAAGTTTATTGATAAACAGAAAATAAATATTTTATACCCTGAGGCTGCTGTTGCTGTCAATGCGAAAGCAGCTATAGCAATAGAATTGTGGGGCGGATTAAGCAAAAAAATGGGGACATTCTTGAGCCAATAGCTGCAGGTGGGGCTTTGTATAGGTCACTTCTCCCTAAAATCAAGTTTCTGAAACAAGGCTGTTCTCCAGTGAGTGATGAGAATTCTTGGTAGGAGGGAAAGTATTCATACTCAGTTAGATTCCTCTATTGTATATGTATAATGACACTGAAGGTTTTTGTTTACAGTCAAAATACAATGGTATTGTGACAAATTATACTCACCCTGGTGGCCTAGTGGGGCAGCGGGGACGCCAGCCACGCCGCACTTCTGCCTCTGTCTCCATGCCGGTTCGTTAGGGCGCGCGCGCCCGCGTCTCATTCCTTTTATGGATGCGCTGGCGTGATGACGCGCAATTGGCGCGAAAATCAAACAGTATAAAAGGCTCTATTGGGCTTCAGTAATTTGCCCGTTATAGGATCTTGTTCCTGTGGTTTTCGTGCTGTTAAGCTTCTGATTCTGTATTCCTGATTCCTGTTGTGACCCCTGCCTGGCTTTTTGACTATCCTGACTTCTGAATCCAGACACACCTAGGGGCAGATTTACATAGGGTCGAATATCGAGGGTTAATTAACCCTCGATATTCGACTGCCGATTGTAAATCCTTCCGATATTCGAAGGATTTAGCGCAAATAGTTTGATCGAACGAAAAAAATCGTTCGATGGAACTATTAAATTCTTCGAATCGATTCGATTTTAATCCATCAATCGAACGATTTTTCTTCGACCAAAAAAAGATGGGGGACCTTCCCCATAGGCTAACATTGACTTCGGTAGGTTTTAGGTGGCGAACTAGGGGGTCAAAGTTTTTTTTACTTCGACTATCGAATGGTCAAATATTCAAACGATTTTTAGATTGAATCGTTCCAGTCAAAGTCGTAGTCGAAGGTTGAAGTAGCCAATTCGATGGTCAAAGTAGCCAAAAAAAATGTATTCTATTCCTTCACTTGAGCTAAGTAAATGGGCCCCCTACTGTATAAATTGACACACATCTTTAAAAGGCCGTTCCTTCTTTTTGAACACACCCGATTTGTATCTGATGTCACATTGCTGCTTATGTCAAAGCAAAAGCAGGTCCTCTACAGCAGAGTTGCAGAGCAGGTGAAGCCAAAATATGGGGCATTCATAATCCAATAGCTGCAGACGGAAATACTGTATGAGGACACTTCTCCATGGGGAACAAGGTTCTGGAACAGGACAGTCCCCAGGGTCAATCAAATAAATTCTGGGTGAGAGGGAAATGAATAAAGTATACAAACCTAGTTTGATTGCCTCTGTCTGATACTAAAGGCAACAGTTACTAGGTTGAATTTACCTCATTGTATAAATTAAAATTAAGTTATTTTGTTCCCATAAGATTGAAGGTGTTATCCCAGATTTCCAGCTATAATCATCCCCAATAACCTGCAGAGGTGAAGCTTTATTTGGAGCTGAGATATCACCCCTTGTATTATATTCTTACAGTGCCGAGATCTTCTCTATCTGCTGATAATCAAGTCCTTGGCTTTGGTAAACAGAGAAAACAAAGAGACTCTACTGATGTTGGGCCCTCAGACAGTGGTGTTTTCCAGGAAAGTTCACAAACTCCTGTTGGCCACCTGGAAACTTCCTCTCCTAAATCCAACAACCACTCTATCCCTATGGATGGTTTGGAACAATCAGGTAAAAATGATCCATTCTTCCTTTGGCATTATATTATCACATGAACAATGTCACATTTGTCTGATGAAGAACAGCACTTCTCCTCATCACATCCTCAGTTTTTAGCTTAATTGTCTATTTGGTTTGTTTTTCTCTTCCCTTTCTCCACCGCATTCTTCTTCTCATCCACACTGCAGCTCTCAAACCCTTTGTTCAGCTCCTTTTTGTCCCTTTATTTGTTTTGCATATGCAAATTAGGACTCGGATTCGGTTTCGGCCAGGCAGAAGGATTCGGCCGAATCCTGCTGAAAAAGGCTGAATCCTGGCCGAATCCCGAACCGAATCCTGGATTCGGTGCATCCCTACTAACAACAGAACAATGGGAAGGTAACCAGATAACAGCTCCCTAACACAAGATAACAGCTGCCTGGTAGATCTAAGAACAACACTCAATAGTAAAATCCAGTTCCCACTGAGACACATTCAGTTACATTGAGTAGGAGAAACAACAGCCTGCCAGAAAGCAGTTCCATCCTAAAGTGCTGGCTCTTTCTGAAATCACATGACCAGGCAAAATGACCTGAGATGCACCTACACACCTATATTACAACTAAATACACTTGCTGGTTCAGGAATGAAATTTTATATTGTACAGTGAATTATTTGCAGTGTAAACAGTGTCATTTTGAAATAAAAATGACATCATAAAAATCATGACAGAATCCCTTTAACTTCTTTATTCCTTTTGAACTTGACTAACATAAATAATAACAGGTCAATGTGTGATATTATTTATTTGCATTTCGCCTCCCTCTCAGGCTTTATGAAGCTGCTACAGATTCATGTTGCTTATTTACTCATGCCTAAGCTGCTATTGTCCAATCTGATGGTCATAAGCTTCTTCATCATCTACAGAGCCTCCCTATTGTGTCTAACGTCATTGCCAGAAGGACTTGTGATGGAAGAAGCAGGGCTTGTTGGAAAGAGCTAAAGGTGGAATGATCTAGGTCCCACTTAGTGGTATCAACCTCCTCGCAGTCTAGTCAAATCCAGTCTTAAGAAAAGTATAAAAGATCCTGACGTAATAAATGCATTGCCAGAGATCCACTCTGTTATTTTCTGTTATTTTGTTGCAGAGGAGAAAATCACAACTCAAGCACAAATTGCTTCTGAACAGGAGGTCTTATCAGTCTCAGGGCGGAAATCAATAGATCCTAGCCTGGAAAGAAACAAGCGCCCCAAATCAGAAGGTACCATTTAATAGTCACTCATTTAAAAGCCAACTTCGTATTGGTCGCTATGAGTTAATGCACCTGGGCAAACATCAAGGGGCATATTTACATAGGGTTGAATATCGAGGGTTAATTAACCCTCGATATTTGACTGCTGAAGGTAAATCCTTCGACTTCGATATTCGAAGTCGAAGGATTTACCACAATAAGTTTGATCGAACAATTAAATCCTTCGAATCGAACGATTTGAAGGATTTTAATCCATCGCACGAACGATTTTTCTACGACCAAAAAAAGCTTAGAAAGCCTATGGGGACCTTCCCCATAGGTTTTAGGTGGCGAAGTAGGGGGTCGAAGTTTTTTTTAAAGACACAGTACTTCGACTATCGAATGGTCGAATATTCGAACGATTTTTAGTTCGAATCGTTCGATTCGCAGTCGTAGTCGAAGGTCGAAGTAGTCAATTCGATGGTCGAAGTAGCCAAAAAAAACATTCGAAATTCAAAGTTTTTTTTATTCTATTCCTTCACTCGAGCTAAGTAAATGTGCCCCCAACTTTTTACATTGGATATTGAAATTGAAATCCAGGGGCACCTATAAGGGTCTGGCACACAAAGCAAATCTTACAAGTATTTAGGCCATGGCTACTTTTTGACCACTTTCCTTTCACCGCACCTGCTCAAAGTCTGGGCTGCAAAGTTTATTGATAAACAGAAAATAAATATGTTATACCCTGAGGCTGCTGCTGCTGTCAATGTGAAAGCAGCTATAACAATGGGGACATTCTTGAGCAAATAACTGCAGGTGGGGCTTTTTATAGGACACTTTTCCCTGGGATCAAGTTTCTGAAACAAGGCTGTTCTCCAGTGAGTGACTGAGGAGAACTCTTGGTAGGAGGGAAAGTATTCATACCCAATTAGATTCCTCTACTCCTCTATGTATAATGACACTGAAGGTTTTTTTCTGTCACTTTGTCACCTCAACAAAAAGCCTTATGTGTCATTGTCCAAAAGGCTAAATTCACTAGGTTTCCGCTGATGGCGTTATCCCAGATTCCCAGTCATAGTGATCCTCAATAAACTGCAGGAAGCTTTATTTGGAGCTCAGATATCACCCCTTGTATTATCTTGTTACAGTGACGGGATCTTCTCCATTGGTTGATGATCAAGAACCTGACTTCAGGAAAAGGATAAAAGTAACAGACACTATTGACGGTGGGCCCTCAGGCAGTGGTGTATTCCAAGAAAGACCCCAAACTCCTGATGGCCATGGGACAATTTACTCTCCTAAATCCAAATCCCAACCTATCCCTATGGAGGGTTTGGAAGAATCAGGTAACAATTGTCAGTTCTTTCTTTTGGGACTTTATTATCACATGACTAATATTATATATGTCTGATGATGTTACTAGACGTATCTCTCTCTCTCTCTCTCTCTCTCTCTCTCTCTCTCTCTCTCTCTCTCTCTCTCTCTCTCTCTCTCTCTCTCTATATATATATATATCATATCCACTATTACTGAAAATGCCTCTGATTTCTTAATTTGCTCAGTCTGAGTCATGGATTATTTAAATTATGATTTGGAGGGAGTTCTGTCGGCAGAGCTAAATAAGAATGAAGAGAGGAGCTGTTGTAAAAAACAAATAACAATGTCCTTTTAGGAGAATGCCTATTTGTTCCTTTAGATACACATGAAAGCTCAGCTTGAAGGTCAGTTAGGGGAAGATTTGGTGTGAAAATGTATTTGTTGTCTTAGAGTCTAAGGTCCCCAAACAGTAGCTCGCGAGAAACATGTTGCTCACCAACCCCTTGGATGTTGCTCCCAGTGGCCTCAAAGCAGGTGATTATTTTTGAATTCCTGACTTTGAGGCAAGATTTGGTTGTATAAAAAAGAGCCTCCTGTAGGCTGCCAATCCACATAGGGGCTACCAAATAGCCAATCACAGCCCATAATTGGATCCCCACAAACTTTTTTCATGCTTGTGTTGCTCTCCAACTTCTTTTTACATTTGAAGTGGCGCATGGGTAAAAAAGGTTTGGGATCCCTGTCTTAGACCCTCGAATGTCGTACAAAGTTATATAGTTACATAGTATATTTGGGTTGAAAAAAAGACCAAATTCCATGAAGTTCAACCGCTCCAAATGAAAACCCAGCATCCATACACACCCCTCCCTACTGTCACATAAATTATATATCCCCATATCTATACTAACTATAAAGTTTAGTATCACAATAGCCTTTGTATTATGTCTGTCCAAGAAATCATCCAAGTCCCTCTTATAGTCATTAACTGAATCATCACCCGGCAGTGCATTCCCCAACCTCACTGTCCTGACTGTGATGAACCCCCTACTCTGTTCCTTTAAATGAAACTTCTTTTCTTCTAGTCTGAAGGGGAGGCCTCTGGTACGTGATTCTCTTTATGGGTAAAAAGGTCCCCTGCCATTTGTCTATAATGTCCTCTAATGTACTTGTAAAGTCTAATCATGTCCCCTCACAAGCGCCTTTTTCCCAGAGAAAACAACCCCAACCTTGTCAGTCTCCCCTCATAATTTAACTCTTCCCTCCCTCTAACCAGTTTAGTTGCACTTAGTCTCTGCACTCTCTCCAGCTCATTTATATCCCTCTTAAGGACTGGAGTCCAAAACTGCCCCCATACTCCAGATGAGGCCTCACCAGGGACCTATAAAGAGGCAGAATTATGTTTTCATCCCTTGAGTTAATGCCCTTTTTTTATACAAGAACTTTATTTGCTTCAGTAGCCACAGAATGACACTGCCCAGAATTAGACAACGTGTTATCTACAAAGACCCCTAGATCCTTCTCATTTAAGGAAACACCCAACACACTGCCATTTAGTGTATAACTTGCATTTCTATTATTTTTGCCAAAGTGCATAACCTGCATTTATCAACATTGAACCTCATTTTCCAGTTTGCTGCCCAGTTTTCCAGTTTAGACAAATCACTGTGCAAAGTGGCAGCATCCCGCATGGAACCTATAGTTCTGCACAATTTAGTATCATCTGCAAAAATAGAAACAGTACTTTCAATGCCCACCCCAAGGGTCATATCTTATTCATGTAGGTCCTATTTACTTAACATCAGGCATTGAGGGCATTTCAGTATGCTTGAACCCTTGATTGTAAGTTAAAGTAGTGCAGCAAGATCCAGGACCTTAGGTTAAGGAAATGATATGGAGGCCTTTAATTGCAGTGACTGGAGAAAGCAAGTCTATTGATACTGTAAGTTGACCTAATAGAGTAAAATGTATTCTGAATATGGAAATGTGAACCTCGAAAGAAAATGGATAAAGGGTAACAGAGGAAATACCAAGATGGAATATGATACAGGTCAGAACTTATTGTTAGTGGGGCCACAATACAAAACAGATTTGTAGGGCCCCATCATTTCTGTGAAGTAAGCCCTTGAGCTATAGATAAATGATGATCACTAGCTTCCCAGCAGCTGACTAAGGGCCCAATTTACAAAATAACTTTTTCTTCCTCCATTTTGTCTTCCTTGCATTTTCTCCTATTTGCTTTATTTTTCTTTTGTTCTGATTTTCTGTTTTTTTTTATTTGTTTGCTGCCTTCTTGATCTCCTTTTGTCTTTTTGGGCTGTTTGCCCTATTCTATTTCTTTCTGACTTTAAGTGGACTTTAAAGGAATTGTTCAAGGATAAATAAACCTTTATTAATAAGTGAATGTAAAATTGATGAGGGGGTTATTCTAAGCACTTTTGTCATTTACATTCATTCATTATTTATTTTTTATTCCAAGATATTAAGGGATACATGTACTGTTAATATGAATGAATTTTGTTACAACAGCGCCACCTGCTGGTCAGTTTCCCACCAGTCTGACCACCAAGTAGTCAAGGAAGTTGTCAGGAGAAAGAAAGAGGCTGCTCTGATGTTCTTCTGCTTAGGAAAGATTTGAGAGAGGTTTCTAAATGTTTTCCTAACCAAAAGAACATCAGAACAACTCACTATATTTCTTTCTTTTACATAGAAAAAGTGTAGTTGTGTAGTTTATACAGTGTTACTTTGACTTATGGTTTGAATATTTTGTTTTGCAGGAGAAAAGTCAGCATTTCAGAAAATATTTAAAGAATTCGGATTGGACAGTTACAGTTCTAAACTGAGCCTGAAAGATGTTCTTAGCCTTGGACAGATGATTCAGTGTCAGACCCTTCCAGAAGTTCCTTGGTATTATCTGAGAAAGCTGATGTCCCTTAACAGAAATGCAAGGAATACAACCTTACAGCATCAAGTTACACAGTTAGACACAGACCAGGATGATTGGTACTTAGATGAAGATTCATCATCTGACAGTGATGATTCAGTCCATCCTCTAGATGTTCTCTGTGCTCTCCTACATTATTCAGACCCTTGCTTACAGCAAGAAATTCTACTGAAAATGTCCATGTGCCAATTTGCTGTCCCTCTGCTGCTCCCTCCTGGTGATGGCACAGACTGCACCTTCATGCTATGGGCAATGAGAGGCATTGTGAAGAGGTGGAGACCTCAATCATCACAAGACAGTAAAGGATTTAAGGAGGATAACTTGGTGAACATATCAATGCCAGTTTTCTCTTTTGTGAGACTAGGGAACTGCAGAACATCAAAGTCCCACATTCTCAATCTTATTCTCAGCCCAGCTCATCAGGCGCAAGAGGTTTTTTTACACAAAGAAATGGAAACTGGGAATGCTTCACGTAAAATCTCAGATGGATTGGTGGAAATATGTTGGTATTTTCCTGGCAGCAACTTAAAATCAGACATTATCAAACAACCCATTGCAGTCACAAATATGAGAGGAGACTTGAGGTCTGGTGAGGAGCAGTTCAGATTTTTAAGCCACGTATCATCGGCAGTGTTCATATTCACCGAGAGTGTCGGGGAGAGAGAGTGTGAACTTTTAGCAAAATTCAATAACTTGTATAATACATATATTATTATAGATCCTTCTTCACAAGCCTCTAGTAAGAAAATAAAGGAATACAGGGAACTGCTACAAGAAAAACTGAACCTAGATAAGAAGAATGTCTGGGAAAGAAAAAGATCATCCAATGATGCAGCACTGGTAAGAGAATTAAAGAATACTATTGCAAATCATACCAAAATATCCGATTATAACATGAATCTACAACAAATGTCGCAAAAAACTCAGACATTTAATATTCATGTTGATGAAAGCTCCATAGAGCTAGAAGCAGCAAAGCACCATGCCAATCAGATTGCCACCAATATAAGGGACATTGTTAAATATAAGAATGAAACAATGAAACTGCAGGGGGAGCTCTGGAAAGAACTGTCCAAAACAGAGAAAGAAATGTGTAGAATGAGAGACCAGGGCAGTGAGAATGCAGAAGATTACATGGACAAACTGAGGCAACGTTGTTCTTCACTCCGCAAGAGGCAAAATGCACATCCTTTCCCTGAAGCCATTGAACAGTTCAGAAAAGCAGCCACTGAATTAGCTCAAATTGAAAAACAGTGTTTTTTAAAGTTTACAAAATTCAGTCTTGAGTCAGTTGCTAGAGAAAATCTCTGTAAACTGCAGGCAGAGTACAAGGAGACATTTGACAACTATGGAGCAGATGTAGAGAAACTAAAACAAATAGATCAGAGAATATCAGACAGCTCCTTAGGCATTGAACACTTTCTGAGAGAACTGGGACAGTTTTATGAAGCTAAATATGTTGTGGAGAATGGCAGTAACATGGAAGAGAAATTCAGCAAACTCCCAGGAATGGCTGCCGATCTTCTCCTTGATGGGTTCCCATTGGAGCTGATAGATGGAGACGCCTCCAACATCCCGCTACAGTGGATTTCTGATGTTCTAAATGAGCTGGACACTAAGACAGGAGGGAAATACAGAATGAGAGTAATCACAGTGCTGGGAGTGCAGAGCACAGGGAAGTCCACCCTCCTGAACACCATGTTTGGCTTGCAGTTCCCTGTGGCCAGTGGGCGATGCACGCGGGGAGCCTTCATGACACTGATTAAAGTGGAAGATAAGTTCCAAATGGAATTAGGCTGTGAGTTTATCCTAGTGATTGACACAGAAGGTTTAAAGTCTCCTGAACTGGCTTCTCTGGAGGACAGCTATGAACATGACAATGAGATGGCCACTCTAGTTGTTGGGTTGAGCGATATCACAATAATCAACATGGCCATGGAGAACACAGCAGAAATGAAAGATATTCTGCAGTTAGTGATACATGCTTTCCTTCGGATGAAACAAATAGGCAAGAAGCACAATTGCCAGTTTGTCCACCAAAATGT
This sequence comes from Xenopus laevis, assembly GCF_017654675.1. Classification (NCBI taxonomy): domain Eukaryota; kingdom Metazoa; phylum Chordata; class Amphibia; order Anura; family Pipidae; genus Xenopus; species Xenopus laevis. The sequence goes on along the minus strand of NC_054388.1, from coordinate 112,155,609 downwards.
CAGTGATGTTTCTGCGCATGAGAAGAACCTGAGGGACAGACAGAAGCTCTTGCAGCAGTTGGATAAAATGACTGAAGTTGCAGCAAAAATGGAGAAAAAGAATCATATAACGATGTTCTCAGATATTATAGACTATGACCTTGAGGAACACACTTGGTATATCCCTGGCTTGTGGTATGGTGTCCCACCTATGGCCTCAGTTAATACTGGATACAGTAATGGTGTAAATGAACTGAAGAAATATTTGATTTCATATATGAAAAAGATGAAAGTGAAGGCTCAGACTATCCCAGAATTTACAGAGTGGATAAAAAGCCTGTGGAATGCTGTGAAACATGAGAAATTTATCTTTAGCTTCAGAAATAGCTTAGTTTCCGAGGCTTATAACCAGCTGTGTATGCATTATACAGGCTGGGAATGGAGCTTCCTGAAGGCAACTTATAATTGGTTTACTGAGACAGAAACTTCTATCAGGAATCTACCAGCAGACAAACTGGATTCAGAAAGGAGAAAAATGATTATGCAAGAAATGAAACAGATATTGGGAATAGAAGAGAGAAACATGTCACAGTCACTAGAGGAATATTTTAGCAGTGGATGTGACAATGTTCATCTCTTGGAACCATTTAGAACTGATTTCTTCCGCAGTGTGAAATATCTCAGAGAGACACAGGAATCTTGTTTAGTCATAAAGTGTGAAGATGCATTACGTCTGCAACTGGACAGGAGCAAAGTTCAACAAATACAGGAAAGATTCCTCCAAAATATAGAATCTAAAGTTAAAGCTATTATTGAGAACAGCAGGGATAATGGTTCTGAATTGGATGATAATATGTTGAAGATGGAATTTGAAAATATATGGGAAGAAACACTAAAGGGTTTAAATATACAAAGACTAAGCAAGAGGGATATAAGCCAGGAAATGTTTCAGTACCTGAAATATAATTCACCTTCTAAAAAGCTACATGGCCAAAATAATTTTGAAGATTACTATTGGGACACTGATTTTGACCCTGTAATAAACAAATACCACAATTACATTTCTGAAATAATTAGCACTAAAGGGAACTATGATGAGACATACTGCCATGAACTCCTCAGAATGATAAAGGAAGAACATAAAGAAGAACCTGTAGACCTGGTTGTTTTTATTTTTAAAGAAGCTGCTCAAAAATTCCAGACGCTGCACAATGAGTTTATTGAAAATAATGACCCAGCTCGTTCCTTGGAAAACCTCAGGTGCCATTACTTTTCCTTGTTTGAGAGCATGTACAAAGAAAAGGATGAATGTCAGAAAAGGGCTGGATATTTCTGTGAGGTTTGCCTGAAGCCGGCCATTGTACAACACATTCAGAACCACACAGGGAGGGAGCTGTTGGATCATATTCTACAAAAACCTGAATTCAGGAGTCGCAGAACTTTTCAGTTCTATGTCCTTGAGCAGCTTCTACAAGCAAACTCATTTGAGGAATACAATAAATGCATTAATAACTATGAGAGCTTCACTCACATATTTATATTAAATTACATAAAGCAGCAATACCAGAAGCTGAAGAGCAGCAGTGATTTGTATATTAGAGTCCTTGATTCCATAATGCAGAAAGTCAAACATGCCTGTTCTAATTCAGCAGGGCAAGCAAACAATTTTTCAGATTTTTTAGAATACTTTTGCAGACAGTTAGATAAAGAACTGGTCGTCTCACAGAACAAGTTGAAGCTTATAGTTTTCGAAAACAAATTTAATGTTTCTGAATTTTCAAATAATGTTGAGATCTTTTTAGAAGATACCGAAAAACAAATTAAAGCAGAAATGAGAGAATGTGACATTGACTCTATGTTCTCCAACATCACCTTGAAGCCTCAGGAGGAATTGTATAAGAAGGTCATTGGATGTGGGAAGCAGTGTCCATTCTGTAAAGTGCCTTGTGAGGCTGGAACTGATGACCACTCAGAGCACTTTGCCTCTATCCACCGACCAATGGGTCTGGCACAGTGCAGTAAAGATGTTCTAGATGTTCTAGATCATTCTATCTGCTCCACTGCTGTTCTCTCTAATAGAAGTTTCAACTCTGAAGAGACAGGCTGGACAGCTCACCCTTATAAAGATTACCGTAAATATTACCCAGAATGGAATATCCACCCTGAGGATGGAAGGAAAGGCACAGATTATTGGAAATTTGTCTTGAAAGAGCATAATGATAAGTTTGCACGTGAGCATGGAAAAAAACCAGCTACATTTCCAGAAGACTGGCAGAGGATCACTAGAGAGAAAGCTCTACAAAGTCTAAAGAAATCGTTTCATGTTAAAGAAAGTCACTCTTATTAATCGGATGGGGCCACTTTTAAATCAGCTTTATATAATTCATACCCAGGAACTTGCGCTTCAATGGCCATTGCAGTAGAATGTATTCCATTTGGGTTATGAGTTGCTCAAGAAACAGCGACACATCTAGAACTACATACAAAGTGAAAACTCAACATATTCACCTTTTTTATACTGAAAAACTTTATGTTGCACTGCCAATAACAAAAATTTATTTCATAATTAATTTTGACTTTTTTTTTTTTTAAAAACGGTGGGGCCTGTTTGTTCTACATTCACTTAATAAAAGACATTTCCAGCAAATATTCCAGCATTTTTCATGGTTATTTAGCCACTAGAAGGAGTTTATGGGAAAGGTTATCTCGTCTGAGTAATGATGGCTGCTCCCTCTGACATGAAAAAACACACCTATGCAAAAACATGTACGGAACATGCAGTTTAATAAAAAATCTAAATAAAACAAAATTATTAATCCTTTAATCTTTTTTAAAAAATGAATCCTTTAAGACAAATTGAGACATTCTCAGATTTAAAAAAAACTCAGACGGTGGAAAATTTCTGATTATTTGGGAAATTCTACACCTTATTTACATGAAAATATGTGAATATGTTATTTAATTATGAGCATTTCTTGTACGTATTACTTAAAAAGCTCGTTTATGTTACTGTGTAACTAATAAAATTGTCAAAATCACCTGTATCACCATAAATTGGAAATAATATTAAATGGTTGTTTTCATGAAGAGAGTTTTTACTTGTGCCTGAAATTATAATAACTTGATAATATGGATTAATTATTTTTTTTTTTTAAGAAATGTTGCTGTTTTGTGCTTCCATAAGAAACTGAGATCAAAGGGTTTGTTTCCCTTTTTTCTTTCACAAAACATCAGTCTTTTTCTGCTTCATGACTGAGATTCTAGTTATCTTTATAACAAGGCATTCAGTCCTAGTGGTCAATACCTGCCTCAAACCCAATGCAAATAGTGGACAAGACTGAGGCTCTTTATCTTTATAAAATTTAGCCCACAATTGTCCCACAAACATCCTTTTTGAAAAAAAATTGAATTATAACAAGGTTACAGATATATTGAAACATTGGGGTAACAGTCACCCTGCTATAGTTCCAGGGGTATCCAGGACACAAATAAGCACTCACCCCAAATCTCCCCCTAACTGGCCTTCAAACTGGGCCCCCTTAGCTCATAACAAGGTTACAGATAGATAGAAACATTGGGGTAACAGTCACCCTGCTATAGTTCCAGGGGTACCCAGGACACAAATAAGCACTCACCCCAAATCTCCCCCTAACTGACCTTCAGACTGGGCCCCCTTAGCTCATAACAAGGTTACAGATATATAGAAACATTGGGGTGTCACACTGCTATAGTTCCAGGGGTATCCAGGACACAAATAAGCACTCACCCCAAATCTCCCCCTAACTGGCCTTCAAACTGGGCCCCCTTAGCTCATAACAAGGTTACAGATATATAGAAACATTGGGGTGTCACCCTGCTATAGTTCCAGGGGTACCCAGGGTACAAATAAACACTCACCCCAAATCTCCCCCTAACTGACCTTCAGACTGGGCCCCCTTAGCTCATAACAAGGTTACAGATATATAGAAACATTGGGGTAACAGTCTCCCTGCTATAGTTCCAGGGGTATCCAGGACACAAATAAGCACTCACCCCAAATCTCCCCCTAACTGACCTTCAAGCTGGGCCCCCTTAGCTCATAACAAGGTTACAGATATATATAGAAACATTGGGGTAACAGTCACCCTGCTATAGTTCCGGGGTATCCAGGACACAAATAAGCACTCACCCCAAATCTCCCCCTAACTGGCCTTCAGGCTGGGCCCCCTTAGCTCATAACAAGGTTACAGATATATAGAAACATTGGGGTAACAGTCACCCTGCTATAGTTCCAGGGTATCCAGGACACAAATAAGCACTCACCCCAAATCTCCCCCTAACTGACCTTCAAGCTGGGCCCCCTTAGCTCATAACAAGGTTACAGATATATATAGAAACATTGGGGTAACAGTCACCCTGCTATAGTTCCGGGGTATCCAGGACACAAATAAGCACTCACCCCAAATCTCCCCTAACTGGCCTTCAGGCTGGGCCCCCTTAGCTCATAACAAGGTTACAGATATATAGAAACATTGGGGTGTCACCCTGCTATAGGTCCAGGGGTACCCAGGGTACAAATAAACACTCACCCCAAATCTCCCCCTAACTGGCCTTCAGACTGGGCCCCCTTAGCTCATAACAAGGTTACAGATATATAGAAACATTGGGGTGTCACCCTGCTATAGTTCCAGGGGTACCCAGGGCACAAATAAATACTCACCCCAAATCTCCCCCTAACTGGCCTTCAGACTGGGACCCCTTAGCTCATACAAGGTTACAGATATATAGAAACATTGGGGTGTCACCCTGCTATAGTTCCAGGGGTACCCAGGGCACAAATAAATACTCACCCCAAATCTCCCCCTAACTGGCCTTCAGACTGGGCCCCCTTAGCTCATAACAAGGTTACAGATATATAGAAACATTGGGGTGTCACCCTGCTATAGGTCCAGGGGTACCCAGGGTACAAATAAACACTCAACCCAAATCTCCCCCTAACTGGCCTTCAGACTGGGACCCCTTAGCTCATAACAAGGTTACAGATATATAGAAACATTGGGGTAACAGTCACCCTGCTATAGTTTCAGGGGTACCCAGGGCACAAATAAGCACTCACCCCAAATCTCCCCCTAACTGGCCTTCAGGCTGGGCCCCCTTAGCTCATAACAAGGTTACAGATAGATAGAAACATTGGGGTAACAGTCACCCTGCTATAGTTCCAGGGGTACCCAGGACACAAATAAGCACTCACCCCAAATCTCCCCCTAACTGACCTTCAGACTGGGCCCCCTTAGCTCATAACAAGGTTACAGATATATAGAAACATTGGGGTGTCACGCTGCTATAGTTCCAGGGGTATCCAGGACACAAATAAGCACTCACCCCAAATCTCCCCCTAACTGGCCTTCAAACTGGGCCCCCTTAGCTCATAACAAGGTTACAGATATATAGAAACATTGGGGTGTCACCCTGCTATAGTTCCAGGGGTATCCAGGACACAAATAAGCACTCACCCCAAATCTCCCCCTAACTGGCCTTCAGACTGGGCCCCCTTAGCTCATAACAAGGTTACAGTTATATAGAAACATTGGGGTAACAGTCACCCTGTTATAGTTCCAGGGGTACCCAGGATACAAATAAGCACTCACCCCAAATCTCCCCCTAACTGGCCTTCAGACTGGGCCCCCTTAGCTCATAACAAGGTTACAGATATATAGAAACATTGGGGTAACAGTCTCCCTGCTATAGTTCCAGGGGTATCCAGGACACAAATAAGCACTCACCCCAAATCTCCCCCTAACTGGCCTTCAGGCTGGGCCCCCTTAGCTCATAACAAGGTTACAGATATATAGAAACATTGGGGTAACAGTCACCCTGCTATAGTTCCAGGGGTACCCAGGGTACAAATAAACACTCACCCCAAATCTCCCCCTAACTGACCTTCAAGCTGGGCCCCCTTAGCTCATAACAAGGTTACAGATATATATAGAAACATTGGGGTAACAGTCACCCTGCTATAGTTCCGGGGTATCCAGGACACAAATAAGCACTCACCCCAAATCTCCCCCTAACTGGCCTTCAGGCTGGGCCCCCTTAGCTCATAACAAGGTTACAGATATATAGAAACATTGGGGTAACAGTCACCCTGCTATAGTTCCGGGGTATCCAGGACACAAATAAGCACTCACCCCAAATCTCCCCCTAACTGGCCTTCAGGCTGGGCCCCCTTAGCTCATAACAAGGTTACAGATATATAGAAACATTGGGGTGTCACCCTGCTATAGGTCCAGGGGTACCCAGGGTACAAATAAACACTCACCCCAAATCTCCCCCTAACTGGCCTTCAGACTGGGCCCCCTTAGCTCATAACAAGGTTACAGATATATAGAAACATTGGGGTGTCACCCTGCTATAGTTCCAGGGGTACCCAGGGCACAAATAAATACTCACCCCAAATCTCCCCCTAACTGGCCTTCAGACTGGGACCCCTTAGCTCATAACAAGGTTACAGATATATAGAAACATTGGGGTGTCACCCTGCTATAGTTCCAGGGGTACCCAGGGCACAAATAAATACTTACCCCAAATCTCCCCCTAACTGGCCTTCAGACTGGGCCCCCTTAGCTCATAACAAGGTTACAGATATATAGAAACATTGGGGTGTCACCCTGCTATAGGTCCAGGGTACCCAGGGTACAAATAAACACTCACCCCAAATCTCCCCCTAACTGGCCTTCAGACTGGGACCCCTTAGCTCATAACAAGGTTACAGATATATAGAAACATTGGGGTAACAGTCACCCTGCTATAGTTTCAGGGGTACCCAGGGCACAAATAAGCACTCACCCCAAATCTCCCCCTAACTGGCCTTCAGGCTGGGCCCCCTTAGCTCATAACAAGGTTACAGATATATAGAAACATTGGGGTAACAGTCACCCTGCTATAGTTCCAGGGGTACCCAGGGTACAAATAAACACTCACCCCAAATCTCCCCCTAACTGACCTTCAAGCTGGGCCCCCTTAGCTCATAACAAGGTTACAGATATATATAGAAACATTGGGGTAACAGTCACCCTGCTATAGTTCCAGGGGTATCCAGGACACAAATAAGCACTCACCCCAAATCTCCCCCTAACTGGCCTTCAGGCTGGGCCCCCTTAGCTCATAACAAGGTTACAGATATATAGAAACATTGGGGTAACAGTCACCCTGCTATAGTTCCGGGGTATCCAGGACACAAATAAGCACTCACCCCAAATCTCCCCCTAACTGGCCTTCAGGCTGGGCCCCCTTAGCTCATAACAAGGTTACAGATATATAGAAACATTGGGGTAACAGTCACCCTGCTATAGTTCCGGGGTATCCAGGACACAAATAAGCACTCACCCCAAATCTCCCCCTAACTGGCCTTCAGGCTGGGCCCCCTTAGCTCATAACAAGGTTACAGATATATAGAAACATTGGGGTGTCACCCTGCTATAGGTCCAGGGGTACCCAGGGTACAAATAAACACTCACCCCAAATCTCCCCCTAACTGGCCTTCAGACTGGGCCCCCTTAGCTCATAACAAGGTTACAGATATATAGAAACATTGGGGTGTCACCCTGCTATAGTTCCAGGGGTACCCAGGGCACAAATAAATACTCACCCCAAATCTCCCCCTAACTGGCCTTCAGACTGGGACCCCTTAGCTCATAACAAGGTTACAGATATATAGAAACATTGGGGTGTCACCCTGCTATAGTTCCAGGGGTACCCAGGGCACAAATAAATACTTACCCCAAATCTCCCCCTAACTGGCCTTCAGACTGGGCCCCCTTAGCTCATAACAAGGTTACAGATATATAGAAACATTGGGGTGTCACCCTGCTATAGGTCCAGGGGTACCCAGGGTACAAATAAACACTCACCCCAAATCTCCCCCTAACTGGCCTTCAGACTGGGACCCCTTAGCTCATAACAAGGTTACAGATATATAGAAACATTGGGGTAACAGTCACCCTGCTATAGTTTCAGGGGTACCCAGGGCACAAATAAGCACTCACCCCAAATCTCCCCCTAACTGGCCTTCAGGCTGGGCCCCCTTAGCTCATAACAAGGTTACAGATATATAGAAACATTGGGGTAACAGTCACCCTGCTATAGTTCCAGGGGTACCCAGGGTACAAATAAGCACTCACCCCAAATCTCCCCATAACTGGCCTTCAGGCTGGGCCCCCTTAGCTAATAACAAGGTTACAGATATATAGAAACATTAGGGTAACAGTCAGTCTGCTATAGTTTCAGGGGTGCTGGGGGCACAAATAAGCACTTACCCCAAATCTCCCCCTAACTGACCTTCAGACTGGGCCCCCTTAGCTCATAACAAGGTTACAGATATATAGAAACATTGGGGTGTCACTCTGCTATAGTTCCAGGGGTACCCAGGGTACAAATAAGCACTCACCCCAAATCCCCCCTTACTGGCCTTCACCTGGGCCCCCTTAGCTCATAACAAGGTTACAAATATATAGAAACATTGGGGTGTCACCCTGCTATAGTTCCAGGGGTACCCAGGGTGCATATAAGCACTCACCCCAAATCTCCCCCTAACTCAAGATACATCTTCATTATTTATTTTTTATCCTTTTGAATGATTTGCCTTTGACTCTCTCCAGATCTCAAATAGGGGGTCAATGACCCCATTCAAAAAACAAATGCTCGGTAAGGCTACACATTTATTGTAATTGCTTATCTTTCTAATATTACCTCTCTTATTCATAATCTCTTATTCAAACAACTCTCTGGTTGCTAGGGGAATTTGGACCCTAGCAACCAGATGGCTGAAACAGCAAACTGGAGAGCTGCTGAATAAAAAGCTAAATAAGTCAAAAACCACAAATAATAAAAAATGAAAACCAATTACAAATTGTCTCAGAATATCACTCCCTACATCATACAAACAGTTCATTCAAAGGTCAGCAACCCCTTTAATATAATGGAAGAATGATACATCTTGAATTGCTAAGTGTTTCCTGGTGTCAGTGATAGTCACACATTTGCCAAAACAAGTCTCTTTGTATTTCTTTAGCAGTTTCACTTCTCTTCATATGTTTCTATTTAGAAGGCCTTTCCTTCAGCAGCTTATGGGACACATTGGGGCACCTGGATTTTCCAACAGGTCTGCAGGTCACATAGACCACACTAGGCTGAATCAGAAAATACATACCGAACATACCATTTATTGGAAGGCTCTGGTACAGGGTCTCGTAATGAGAAAAGTGTCAGGTCCTCTGCGACCCCTAGATCAGGCCAGTCGTCCCAACCTTGATCTGCCATATTTGGCCTGGGCATGGCTTCCACTTGGCCAAAGAGAATAGCAGCCGCAGGGTGAATAGGCAGCAGGGGAAGGTACACAACTGATCCAGCCACAGCCACGGTCCGGTGAGGTGTGGCACTTGTGGACCTGAAGAGTGTGATGTAAGTCGCTCCAGGATCCGCAGTGAAGAGCAGTAATGTAGCTGTGTACCACTAGCGGGAGAAGGAGATATGGCAGAGAACCTTTAGCAGCTGCTAAGGGGTAGGCTCAAATTCAGGAACTGGAGCAGTGGTGTGCACGTCCGTCTCCGATGACGTGAATCTGGAAGCCGCCTATCTTTAAGTGCACCAAACAGGCTCTCATGCCTAAAATGGTGCCAATGAGATCTCGCACACTTTGAGAGAATGACAGTGGCACTGGCCAATAAGGGCAACAGGGAAAAACCTCCAAGCCCGAACCCACAGCAGGAAAAAATGTGCAGGACTGCCTTTTGCCTATTGGGTCCGGCAGTCTGTCACAAAAAACTGTAACTCAGCCTTTTAAAATCGAGCCCCACGTTGATCGCTAAAATGTAACACTATTTTGGGCTATTTAGACAAAATGGGGTTAATGTCCATCTAGTGATCAGAGCATGGGTTACATGTGACTCTTAAGGCAGGGTCTTTGCTAAGTGGAAGAATAAAGGTGTGGTTTAGTGCAGCTACAGCTACAATAAAAATGTACAAGAATGGACACCAGGAGGTTCTTGCAGTAAAACAAGCAGGCTAAGACAGGTTGATGAGACAGCTGAATGTGACTCCCCTGAGGATGTAGTCAAGGCAGTACAGCACCTCCAGGCAGAAATAGCTCACACGTGGTCTGGATCTCACCCAGTGGAGGGGTCAGGGAGGAGAAGCTAAAGCCTGACATCCTATCCACTGTGTCCCTTTACTGTAGGCGATTTTACAGCCTAGGAAGCTACTCCCTGCTACACCTCCTTGATGGAGCACAACGCTGCTCTTTCTCTCTTCCCTCACTGACCTAGAGAGTCTATAACAAATATATTCCTGCCACTCACTAGCTCATTCACAGGGTCCCTGTTCCCTGACTTGGGAACACCTAGATAGTTAGGACACCAGGAACCAAAGAGGAAGATCCACCCCTTTTCAAACACTATATTAAAGTGTGGCAGGAAGTGGTCATTACACCTCTTGGCCAATAACTAAGATGTAGATTAACACTAGAAACATGGGCTTTTGCCCAGCAACTAGGGAAATGAGGAAGGGTAGGGATGTAAAGCTATAGAAGCACATTAACCCTATGGGTCCCTACAACTGTATATACAGGTATGGGAAACCAGGACTCCATTTTATCCAAATAATCCAAATTTTTAAAAATGTCCTTTTTCTTTGTAATCATAAAATAGTAGCTTGAACTTGATCCAAACAAAGTTATAATTAACCCTTATTGCAAGCAAAAGCAGCCTATTGGTTTTATTTGATGTTTTTTTCTTACAGTATTGTAGGGACCTATAGGATATCCTATCCCTATAGAGTAAAACCCCTACCTTTCCTTGTAGTTTCTCTTATCCTTTGTTATTGGGCACAAGCCCTTGCAACAGTTTAAGTGTAACATCCTCACCTATTGGACAAAGAGTGTAATGACACTCCCCTGCCACACTGCTATATAGTGTTGTGCAGGGAGTGGCCTCTTCCTCTTTGGCTCCTGGTGCTGCTGCTAGGTGATCTCCATTGAGCCTGGGATCACCATAGGCCCCAGTAAGTCATTTACCCCTGACACCTTTGGTGCTAAGTCGGGGACCAGGTAAGCCCATGAACAAGGAACAGCTAGCATAGTAAGCTCCTGTAACAGACTCTCTAGGAGAGTAAGACAGAGAGGTGTAGCAGAAAGAGCAGTTGTCGCTCCAACGAGGATTGTAGAAGGAAGTAGCTTTCCCACAAGGCCTGTTTGCCTTTAGAGCAGGGAACTCAGTTGATAGGCATCTAGGTTAGCAAAGGACTACCTGTACCCTACCTGATCGATCCCCTCACTGGCAACGTCGGTTAACTGGGAATTGATGTACAACTATCTGCAAATACCTAAGGGAGTCGATCTGTCTGACTGTGATCCTTACTATGTCCCAAGTGATTCCATCTGCTGTATCCTGTATATGCTGTGAGTAAACCTGAGAACATTTGCATTTGTGCATAATAAATACATTCACCTGTTTTACTATTCAAGAACCTCCTGGCGTCCATTCATCTATTTTTACATTAATATGCCTGTGGGTTGTAGTTCTACAACATCTTAAAGGGGAAGCTTCCATTTGGCGAAGGCTCTGCCCTGGGTGTAGATTTGCAATGTAACCCATGCTCAATTCCTAGCTGGACACCCTTAACTACTAATTGGCAGGATAGCCCAAGAAAGCGTTACAGTATGAAGATCCAAATTACGGAAAGATCCATTATCCAGAAGTACCAGTTCCTGAACATTCTGGATAACAAGTCCCATACCTGTATAAGAATCTACGCATTTTAAATTTAATAAAAATTTAGTCAGTCAGCATTTTACATCTAATCTGAGCAGGTGGTTAATATTTGCAAGCAGGTGTCCCTACTCACCATGGCTCAGCATTCTGCATTATTTATTCTGCATGCATATGTATACAGTATATATATCAGCATTTGGGGGGTAGAAAACCTGCAGGGTTGATGATAATCTGATAGGGATACTTATCAAATAGAAAAAAGAAAAATACAATTTAACTTGTTATATAAGTTCCATGTCAGATATGTTTTATCAGACTGAATATTATGGCTTAGTTTTATTCATCTGGAATATTAACTTTATATTAGTAGGGAGTTACAGTATAGTCTTTATATAGTGGATAATGTACCCCCTACTGTAATTTATAAAGATATTATTAGTCACCGAGGAGTTATGTGACCATATAAAAGTACGAGGCCGCAGGCCGAGTGCTTTTATACAGGTCACATAACTCCGAGGTGACTTCTAATATCTTTATAAATTTAAGTTGGGGGTACATTATGCATTATAATCTACAATTTTTGTGTGCAGTGGTTTATTTTCTAAATAGCTGACTTTACTACAATTTACTACAATTTTTGTGTGCAGTGGTTTATTTTCTAAATAGCTGACTTTACTACATATCTGTCTTAACATTCTATACAATTGTAAATTTTAGTCTGTAATTGTTCCCTTGGCTGACTTCAGTTTTTGGTTTACCCTGTTTCCCTTATTTAGGACTAAGTACCTGCATCTGTACTCCTTAGTTAGTTCTTTTGATGTGGCCTGCTATGGGTGACGTCATCAGCTGAGGAGAGGGAAAGGAAGAGAGATTGAAACTGGTACCGGATAGTGGAGGGGAGCGACACTGGAGAGGGGCCTTGTGAGGGGAAGCCAGACAGAGCAGACTGTCACTTGACGTCTGCGAAGCAGAGGAACCGAAACTTGAGATGGTGGGAGGGAGGGGGAGCCAGACTGCAGACGGAGCGTGCGAGGAGGGAGCTGGGAACGTCATCACGTGAGGCACTAGACGGAGCCGACACGGAGGGGCAAGGAGAGAAGAAAGTAAAGGCTGGATGACTTGCGAGTATGTTAGGAGGAGCGCGTTAGCTGGTCTAGGAAATTAGACGGAAGGGGGGGCAGAGTGGAGTAACAACTACAGGGAGAGCAGTGGCAAGTGCTCTCTGTCTTATAATCGGCGCGTTCTGACGCAAGAACGCGCCGTTTATAAGGATATCATTTACAGTCTGGTCCCATAGGGAAATGACCAGACTGTAGATTATAGGGAGTTATAGTCTAGTCCCACCACAATGGTCCTGTCTGTGGCCTAGAATTGATTAAGAAAGGGGGCAGACCCTAAAGCTGGCCATAGACGCAAAGATCTGATTGTACGAATCGAGGATTCGTACGATTTTCGGAACGTGTGTGGAGAGTCCCGACATTTTTCGTCCGGTGGAGATCAGCCGTTTGGTTGATCGGACAGGTTAGAACATTTCTGTTGGCTGCCGATAATATCTCAGCGTGTATTGCCGATCTTACGATTTTCAGAGGGAGACTGTCACTGGCTTTGGTTGGACATAGATATCGTACGATTGCTGTCAGGGGCAGAACATTGCTGATCTGTTCTTTAACTAATCTGACTGGTAAGACTTTGATCTGAATGGTTAGTGGCGGGTCGGGAGATGGGAAAGTCCGATCGTACGATGATTCGTACGATCGGATCTTTGCATCTATGGCCAGCTTAAAATTCAGACACAATGGAGCCTACTGCTGATTTATCTCACTACTCAGGTTTATGAGTGTTCAGGATGACAACAATGGCAGGTTTAGAGTAGAAGAGGCTCACACCAGACCTCACCATGACACCAATGACCTGTATGGAGTCTCACATTGGAGCTCAGGAGGACAACACTAACCTGCAGAGAGTAGAAATGGCTCACATAGGAACTCAGGATGATAACACTGGCATGTATGAACTGGAAATGACTCACTAAGGAGCACAAGATTGCACCACTGGCCTTCTTAGAGCACAAATGACCATCATAGGAACTCAGGGTATAAAGTGGAAAAGGATCACATACGAACTCAAGATGACACCACTGTTCTGCATAAAGTGGAAACGGTGCAGACAAAAACTCAGGGTGACAAAACTGTCATTTATGAAGTTGAAAAGGCTCACACGGGAACTCAAGATGAAGGATGACAACATTGGCATGTTCTGTATGTAACCCATTTTTGGCCACCCCCTGATGCCCAGGTGGTACATCACATAATTGTTACCGATGCAGGTCCTGAGTCCCCTTTGCTAAGTGAAAGGTACTCCTCTCTGGCAGCGCCTCCACCTAATAGGGTCCCGGAATACACCTGGGGATAGTCCCATTAGGAAACAAATCAAAGACACACTTTATTATATAAAAATATAAACTTTATAAAAAGAAGTGAAATTTTAAAGGTTTAGTAAACTGTAACATTATACACATAAATGCATTCAAAGCATTACCCACTACCCTATTAACCTGTAGCAGTCCAGTCCTGGTAATTCCCTGCCAGGAAAGGTCCTGCAACTCCATTTTGGCAGCCCAATAGTCTCAATCCCTTGTCCCCAAAAGAGTACCAGTCCTAGGTAGCGCTACCTGCCCAAATACAATCCCGAAGGAAAGTATTTGCTCCCACGTGCCAAGCACACAAACAGCCTGTTTCTCCAAACAGGAGGTCGTTGGATCCTCATCCTTTCCTACCCCTTCCCTCAGGTAACACTCACCCCAAAGGAGTCGCACAGACGGGTAGTCTCACACAGAGCTGACAGGCACAACAATGATCTTTTTATAGGATCCAGACTCTCCCAGTGGAGCACATAACAAGGCTTGAATCCTTTGGGTATTTGCTCCCAAAACTGTCTATAGCGTGGACTCTCCACTGCTGAACTGCAGCTCTGAACACTCTCCATAGTGTGAACATACAAATCCGGAAATCCAAACCCTCCTTGGTTGAGTTTTCAGGCACTGGAGGATTCTGCCCAGCCTTGGCAGGCATGTCGAACTCCCTTTTGCCTCCTTTTTGCCGGATAGGATTCACTCTCTCCACAGTGAATAAGGTTCAGCAGCAAAATTGTAATCTGTAATGGCTGACTGAGCACATGGCATCTCCTTTTATATTGTTGCACAGCGACACCTTGTGGCTGCCTTTGGGATCAGCCATGCTGCACCAATCACAAGGGCTCTGCCCCTTAGGAAACCCTGTATCTCACCATGAGGCTCAGACTAAAGGGGAAATTAACCCTTAGGGTCCCCATATGTATATAGTATAAAAGCATCAAACAGGAACTCAGGATGACAATACTGTCCCTCATAAAGCAGAAATGTCTCTCAAAGAAACTTAGGATGACAATAATGGCATGTATGAAGTTGAAAAAGCACACATAGAAACTCAAGATGACACCACTGACCTGCATAGAGTAGAAATGGTTCACACAGGAGCTTAGGATGACAACACTAGCATGAATGGAGTGGAAAACGTTCATAAAGGAACTCAGGAAGACACACATGGTAACCCAGGATGACAACATTGTCCTGTTTGGGGGCCCATATTCTAAACTATTGGAACCTCACTCAACCTCTTTATTTTCTTAGTCTCTTTTCTCTACATACTATACTCTATCCTTCCATTATTAAGCCTCTTTTTACCCTTAAAGAAATGAAGGAATAAGCATAAAATAGGCCAAATGGTAAGACGCAAGAGGACCACTGACACCTGGGCCCACCGGGAGTTTTCCTGGTATCCTGGTGGGCCAGTCCGACACTGATAGTGGCCTGTATGGAGTAGACAATGCACACATGATTAGTGATCGAAGAAACTAATTGAAGTCAATGGGCATAAATAAATTTTGACGCGTGCGACAAGTTTTATAAGTGCGTGTATTTTTCCGCGCAACATTTTTTATGCATGCAACTATTTTGACACGCAACCACTTTTTTTTGACTCGCCGCGTATTTTTGCCTGGCGAATTTATTTGCCCATCACTAAACATGATAAATCAAGATGACAACGTTGGTCTTTATGGAGTGGAAAAACACAGAATTTGACCTGCTAGATCATTCCAGCCTCACCTTTATCTATGCAAATGGCCTGATGTCCAACCCTGAAACTCATTCTATGTTTGATTCATAAACTCTCTTATATGGTAGATACTCCACAGTTCATTCATTTATTCACCTATCTTGTCAAAATGTTTGTGTAGATCAGCCAACTGCTTTGCTCCAGTCTTCTAAACAATGGTGCTAAAGCTATATATGATTCCACGTTATTCACTCACCTGAAGCCCACAACAAGAGACTATAGAAGATCACACCCAAACAAAGACTTCACTGAAACTTTATTGAAAAATTCAATGCAGGTCCTGTGTGCTCCACTCTTGCCTTACTGAGTGCTAACTAAAGTTATTTATTCAGTTAATAGAATGGTGAATAGATTCCTAATTCTGCATATACTCAGCTGGAGAAAGTGTAGCGCTTTCACTTTCACAAGTCCCACAACTTGTTTATAGATAAACACTGCCCGTGAGCACATCTGCTTGTTGGACACATAAGATCATAATGCAGCTATATCATACCAGTACAGTTATATATAGAAACCAAACAGATATTAGTTTTTATTTTTCTAATCTGAAGTAAACTGATCAAAACTAAATGCTGATTTGTTTAATTTAGCACCTGTGTTGATAAATGAACCCCACTGTGGTGTAAGGTGTCAATATGACTTTGACATCAGTGATTATTACTAATTAAATGTACACTGTTGGATTGGCCCACAGGGATACCAAGAAAACTCCCAGTGGGCTCAGGTGTCGCTGGGCCCCTATGTTGCTAAAGATTAAGCCTATTTCATGGCCATTCCTTATTTCTATGAGAACAAAGAGGCTAAATAGATGGAATAATAGATTATAGTATGTAAAGAAAGAGATTAGGAGAATAGAGGTTGAGTGTGGAGAGGAAGAATAATAGTATTGAGAGTGGCCCCTGGTCTAAGGTTTTTGGGTGGACCCCTGGTGTCCCAGTCCAACACTGTAAATGTATCACAATCAAAATAAATTCTTAATCACTTACACAGCTGTATGTATTGAGTTTATTCATTTTATCACACTTGTTTTCCTCCCTGACCCTTGAAGATACCTCTACTGGTCCCAAACCACTGGCTATTAGCGTAAGCTCTAAATAATATTCTTCAGTTTTGTTCCCTTCGACAGAACAACTAACATATTCTGAATGCATTATCTATCTACCCTGCTGCCAGTTAAGTCTTTCTACTGAAGGCAGGTTGCAATTAGTTACAGTTGACTCCTAGAACCTACTATGTTTTGGAACTGCTCGGTCGCCTGTGCTAGATGTTATGTATCGCTGACAGAAAGCCGAAAATATTGTAAAATATGATGGCATCAATATGTAATTCAATCGAAAACTTTTTTTTTACTAAAATATGTAAACCTTGATTTGGATTTACATAACATGAAGACATTGATTTGGACCCCAAAACATCTACCCTAGGCCCAATGGGTTCTACATGTTCTGGTTTGTAAAACCCCCATCATATCTGCTTCCCATGTGCTAAAAAGCATTTTCCAATGTCATGTAACTGTGAAGTTTCAACAGAACAACAAATACTGAGTTGAATGAAATGTTGACCTTCTGCAAAGACAAGAGCTATAAACCACACAATATCTGTCCATGAAGTGCAGCTTGTTTATAGCCTACAGTATTTGCACAGGAGATACTGCACACAGGGCAAATTGATTGAGCTTAACTGTCATATTATTGACCTCAATCCAAACAAACTTCCTCTTTGTACAGATGCAGAAGGCTGAACGGAATGGTGTACAATTCCAGTAGATTCATGGAGCATTCTAGCATTAACAAAAACATTCATTCTAAGAGGCAAATGGGAAATTTCAAGCTCTTTGGAATTTGGTAATAATTAGTATCCTATCATTGATCATAAAGGAATTGCTTATTATGGATAGATGATGGTTTAGAATCTACATTCATGTTATGGGCAATGGGGAATATTGTCAAGAGGTGGAGACCCCAATCATTAGCGGAAAGTAAAGACAGCAGAGAAGAGAACTTGGTGCTCATTACCATGGCAACTTTTTCATTTCTGAGAATGGGGGAATGCAATCAATCCAAGTCAAGAGTCCTAAATAAGATCCTTATCCCAATTTCCCAAAATCATGATTTCTTTGTGCATCAAAATATGGAAGATGGGAATATTTCAAGGAAAATCTCTGATGTATTGGTGGAGTTTTCCAGGAGGAAGAGAAAATTCTGCTATTTTGCCAGAATCTGCTGCATTTACTAATTTAAGTGGAGACCTAAAGCCTATCTTGAGTCAGTTCCCTTATTTAGCATGAGTTTCCTCCATTAATGAGCAAGATTAGGAACTTTTAACAAACATAAATATTGTAAATACAAATTAATTCTTTATCGTTGCACCTTCTTCTCAATGTGTCACTGGAGAGACTCAAAAATATATAAAAATGTTATACCCTGTTCTGAAATAGTGTTTTGGTTATGAACCGTTTAGTGAATGAGGCAGAATTAGTAAAGCAAAATCATGCTTCACACAGGAGATGGCACCAGTTGTCAATTCCATTGGAATACATGTAGATGACAACTAAGAATAGTTACAGAAAGTAAAGAGAATTGCCAAGGAAATTGCCATAAATATAATGATGTGGTTGAATTAAAAAAAAAGACAATGAGACTGCAGGGGGATCTCTGGAAAGAATTGGCTCAAATAGAAAAAGAAATATGCCTAATGAAACAACAAGGAAGTGAAAACAGAGCAATGCATGTAAGAAAATGCTCTGAAATGTGTATGTTTCAAAGGGAACATGATATGCCTGATTTCATGCTCAAATTCCTAACTGCCATCACCTCCTTACCTCAGGTGGAGAAACATTTGTTCTTGAAATGGCTAAAATTTTATCTTGACTCAATTGGAAGACATCATCTTTGTGCACTGCAATCAGAGATGCGTTCTCCGGTAATCTTGACCAATTAAAACAATTAGATCAGAGAATATAAAACAGCTCCTTGGGAGTGGAGCACTTTCTACGAGAGCGAGGACAGTTTTATGAGGCTGAAAATTCTATTGCAATTGATGGCATCAAAAGGGAAACATTTTAAAAATTCAGCAGACTCCCTGGCATTGCTGCAGACTCCTACTAGATGGGTCTCCACTAGAATTGATAGATGGAGATGCCTCTAACATCCCCTTGCATTGGGTAACAGACATTCTAAATGAGTTGTATAAAAAGACAGGAAAAACCGCAGAAAGAGCATAATCACTGTATTGGGAGTGCAGAGCACAGGGGAATCCACCCTCCTGAACACCATGTTTGGGTTACAGTTACATAGTTAGTTAGTTAGTTAGTTAGTTAGTTAGTTAGGTAGTTAGTTAGTTACATAGTTAAATTGGGTTGAAAAAAGACAAAGTCCATCAAGTTCAATCCCTCAAAATGAAAACCCAGCCCCATACACACACCCCTCCCTACTGTCACATAAATGATATATACCCATATCTATACTAACTATAGAGTTTAGTATCACAATAGCCTTTGATATTATGTCTGTCCAAGAAATCATCCAAGTCCCTCTTATAGTCATTAACTGAATCAGCATCACAACATCACCCGGCAGTGCATTCCCCAACCTCACTGTCCTCACTGTGATGAACCCCCTACTCTGTTCCTTTAAATGAAAGTTCTTTTCTTCTAGTCTGAAGGGGAGGCCTCTGGTACATGATTCTCTTTATGGGTAAAAAGGTCCCCTGTTATTTGTCTATAATGTCCTCTAATGTACTTATAAAGTCTAATCTTGTCCCCTCGCAAGCACCTTTTTTCCAGAGAAAACAACCCCAACCTTGTCAGTCTCCCCTCATAATTTAACTCTTCCCTCCCTCTAACCAGTTTAGTTGCACTTAGTCTCTGCACTCTCTCCAGCTCATTTATATCCCTCTTAAGGACTGGAGTCCAAAACTGCCCCCATACTCCAGATGAGGCCTCACCAGGGACCTATAAAGAGGCAGAATTATGTTTTCATCTCTTGAGTTAATGCCCTTTTTTATACAAGACAGAACTTTATTTGCTTTAGTAGCCACAGAATGATACTGCCCAGAATTAGACAACGTGTTATCTACAAAGAATTAGACAACGTGTTATCTACAAAGACCCCTAGATCCTTCTCACACACTGCCATTTAGTGTATAACTTGCATTTATATTATTTTTGCCAAAGTGCATAACCTGCATTTATCCACATTGAACCTCATTTTCCAGTTTGCTGCCCAGTTTTCCAGTTTAGACAAATCACTGTGCAAAGTGGCAGCATCCTGCATGGAACCTATAGTTCTGCACAATTTAGTATCATCTGCAAAAATAGAAACAGTACTTTCAATGGCCACCTCCAGGTCATTAATAAACAAGTTGAAAAGCAAGGGACCTAGTACAGAGCCCTGCGGTACTCCACTAAAAACACTGGTCCAATTAAAAAATATTCCATTTACCACCACTCTTTGTAGTCTATCTTTTAGCCAGTTCTCTATCCAGGTACAAATACAATGTTCCAGGCCAACATTCCTTAATTTAACCAGTAACCTTTTGTGTGGCACTGTATCAAATGCTTAAGCAAAGTCTAAGTAATTCACATCCACTGCCATCCCAGAATCGAGGTCTCTACTTACCTTCTCATAAAAAGAAATTAAGTTAGTCTGGCAAGATCTATTACGCATAAAACCATGCTGGCACAAACTCATAGTATTATGATTGGCTATAAAGTCCAGTATCTTATCCTTTATTAACCCTTCGAAAAGCTTTCCTACTACTGACTAACTGGCCTATAGTTTTGAGGCTGAGAATGGGATCCTTTTTTGAATAGAGGCACCAAATTAGCAATTTGCCAGTCTCTCGGCACTATGCCTCAATGAATCCTGAACAATTAAGTAAAGAGGCTTGGCAATCACAGAGCTAAGCTCGCTAAGTACCCTGGGATGAATACCATCTGGCCTCGGACCTTTGTTTACCTTAACATGTTCTGGTCTCTTTTGAATTTCCTCATGTGTGAACCATGCATCATTAGTTGTATTACTAGAGTTGGGACTATTAAGAAGGAAACGAAAAATATGAGTTCAGAATCTGCTCTTTTATTTTGTTTTCATCAACCAGTTGACCCCCCTCTAATACTAAAGGTCCCACCCCTCCCTGCTTCATTTTTTTACTATTAACATATTTAAAAAATTATTTTGGATTCTTTTTAGTGTGGCCAGTGGACTGTGCACATGAGGAGCTTTCATGACACTGCTTAAAGTGAAAAAAATGTTAAGAATGATGTTGGCTGTGAATGTATTTTGGTGATTGATACAGAACTGGATTCTTTGGAGAATATTTTGAACCATGACAATGAGTTGGCAACTCTAGTAAATGGGTTGAGTGATATCACTATAATTAATATGGCCATGGGAAACACAGCAGAAATGAAAGATATTTTACAGATTGTAGTCCATGCGTTCCTTTAGAATGAAAGAGGTAGGAAAGAAGCTAAACTGCCAGTTTGTGCATCACAATGTGAGTGATGTGAGTGTTCATGAAAAGAACATGAGGGACCGAAAGAGAATTGTGGAACAATTTGATGAGATGACCAAAGCAGCAGCAAGAATGGAAGAGAATAACAATATCCAAAAGTTCTCCAACATAGTTAGTATATTTCTGGTTTGTGGCACGGTGTCCAACCTATAGCTTCGGTAAACACAGGATACAGCGAAAATATTTTTCAATCAAAAAAACACTTAATTGAAATCATGAAGAAACAAAACAAAAATAGGAAGCCTCACACCAATTCTGAGTTTCTGAAATGGATGAAAAGCTTGTGGAATGCTGTCAGATATGAGAATTTCATATTCAGCTTCTGAAACAGCCTGTTTGCTGAAGCTTATATCATGCTTTCAGTAAAATACTCAGAGCTGGAGTGGCACTTCTGAAAAAGGATAGATAACCGGTTGACTGAGGCAGAAACCCTCATTAGGAATCAGACATCTGAAGAACTATTAGACGCAGAAATCAAATCTATAGATTTGAAATACTCCATGTGCTGTGTCTTACATGAACAAGAGGATCATGACACTGGAGATGTATTTTGAGAATGAAGAAAAAAATGCCCATCTACTAGAGAAGTACAGGAAAAATTTCTTCAGAAGCATTAAGATACTTAGGAATGAGCTTGAGGTTTATTTAAGTAACAAATGTGAAGAAGTGATTCGCATTCAGAAAGGGAAACATGGGATCAAACAAGTTCAGAAGAAATACCCGCAGACCATTAAAGAGAAGACCATCCGCTTCTTGTAAATCTGCAGAAGTGTAAAACACAAGCTCACTGACCAAGAGCTAGAGTCGGAATTTGATGTGATTTGGAATAACACATTATTGGGGCTGCATATGGGTACCTTAACCAAAAGGAACACCAGTCAAGAAATGTTGGATCAAATTAGGAAGACACAAAGCCAGGTATGTAACTGAGAAGCTCAACGGTAAAAAGAGTTTAGCAGACTATAGACATAATTGTTTTATCATGGACAAGAAATATTTTCAAAGCCGATGGTTAGATAATGTGCTTGAAAGCTATCGTTACGAGTATTGGAATAAAATAAATGTTCTTGCTGTCTCCTTGGTGGACACATGCAATAGCCATGCTAATCAACTAGCTGGCACACTGGATGATTATGACCAGACATATTGCCAAGAATTGCTGAATGTCATAAACAACCAGCTTAATCAGGATCATGTGAAAGGTCTTTCACCTCTTTTTTGAGAACGACTTAAAACTCTTTATCTTAAGTAAAGCAGCACCACTCTTTCAGAAGACTCACAATCGCTTTATTCAAGAAAACAACCAAAAGTTGTAACCATAAAAATGTTATTGTTGAACCAATAAATGTATTTTTTTTTCCCGGTTGTTTGTGTGTAGGCAGCCATCTCCGGTCATTGTGCCTGATCCTTGCTTTCAGAAAGGCCAGCACTTCACAATGGAACTACTTTCAGATGAGATATATTGTTTCTCCTACTCATCCGCAGTTGCAGTGGGACTTGGATTTTTCTTATTGAATGCTATTCTCATATTTACCAGAGAGCTGTTATATTGTGTCAGGGAGCTACTTTCCCATTGTTCTGCTGATGAGCTGATGGGTGGAAAGGTATGGGGTGATATCACTCCAACTTAAAGTGCAGCGGTAAAGAGTGACTGAAGATTATCAGAGCACAAATCACATGACTGAGGGCACCTAGGAGACTAACATGACTGTTGAAAAAAGCATAAGAAGAATCCATGTACAGAAGTTTTATTATTTTTCCACCAATCACAGGATAAACCTATTCATTTGAATCTGGACCAACATGTGATCATTTGGAAACAGGTGAAGAAACTTGCAGAACGTTTCGAAGGATAAGTAAACCTTTAAAACAAGTGAATGTAAAATTGACGAGGGGGCTATTCAAAGCACTTTTGTAATTTACATTCATTATTTATTTATTTATATATTCCAAGATATCAAATTATACACATGCTGATAATAGGAATGAATTTTGTTCCAACAGCTCCACCTGCTGGTCAGTTTCCAACCAGTCTGACCACCAAGTAGTCAAGGGAGTTGTCACTAGAAAGAAAGAGGCTGCTTTGATGTTCTTCTACTTAGGAAAGATTTGAGAAAGGTTTCTAATTTTATTCCTAAGCAGAAGAACATCAGAGCAGCCTCTTTCTCTCTCCTGACAACTTCCTTGACTACTTGGTGGTCAGTCTGGTGGGAAACTGACCAACAGGTGGTGCTGTTGGAACAAAATTCATTTATTTTAACAGTACATGTATCCCTTAATATCTTCGAATGAAAAATAAATAAATAATGAATGTAAATGACAAAAGTCATTAGAATAGCCCCCTCGTCAATTTTACTTTCATTTATTTTAAAGGTTTATTTATCCTTTAAATGTCATGCTGTATACTTATTTTAAAGGTTTATTTATCCTTAAAGGGCCAGATTCAATAAGATGAGAAAGACTCATCACCTTGTTTCATTTCAGATTATCCCATAGAGACAGATGCAATTTAATGAGAAAATGTTTATCACATGAAAAGTCTAGGTTTAAACTAAATTAGGAGAAAATGAACCAATCTCACCCATACGGTTTCACGTGATAAACCATGAAATGAAGTTTCATGGTTTGACTTTGCATGTGGATATGCCATTCATGAACCAACCAGGAACCCATGCCACTATCATTAGTTGACTATGTACCAACAGATGTCATTTGCTAGATCCAACTCATCTTTTTCTTTAACCTGATCAATGCTATTGCCGGTATCCAAGGCACGAGTTCCAAAAAGCAACAATATAAATCTAATGAATGAATCGAAACTAAAGAGGATTCATGAGTTGACGGGGGTGGGGGGGGGGAATTGGATGCAAGAATATTCTCCCAGGCCATACTATATGAATCAATGGTACTAATCAGTAGTGATATGAATCCTCAGTACCGTTGATATGACTAACATTATTTTAAATTGCTTCTGCAGAAAAACTGACCACAATCTAATACACCACTTTACCTTTGACATACAACGAATTGCTGACTTTGATTTTCCATCGTAGAATAAAATATTGAATCAGGAGCTATATGAGAGCAAAAGGAGAGAAGATGAGAGTCCATGAAGAACGTTACTGCCATGTAGTTGTATAAAACCTCAAGATGGTGTGATATATTAATGTGCCATATAGAACATAGTTAAATAGACAGGTAAATGGGGAAGGATATTAATAAACCTTGGCACATTTATCGTAACATGTTCCAGAGGGAATCCTCACAAAGCTTGGCAAGAAATGATTTGCAGGTAAACTGGTAATTAAAGAGAATTCCATTGCCAAGTTCTAATGGAATGCAATCCACGCTGTACAAATCTGCCCTGGGCAGTTTCCAAGCTTGTGAAGGGGAGGGGGTGTAGCCCAAAAAAGCACAAAGGTAAATAAAGAATTCATTCACAACTTGATTGTAATTAAAGAGAAACTCCATAGGAAGCAGGAAGAGAAATGTTTGAATGTCTTTAAACACAATGAATTCTCAGATCAAATTTGTTAATCCAATTTGTGTAATCAAATTTGTGTAATCCTTTGTGATTGGCCACACTGCAGACAGGGTTTGACTGGGTCATGGTGGGCTGGATGTTCAGGGGACCCCCTGGTGAACTCAAGAGCCATTGTAGTGTCATGCTGGGCTGGAAGTTCAAGGGACCACCTGGTGAACTCAAGGGCCATTGTAGTGCCATGGTGAGCTGGGAGTTTAAGGGACCGCCTGATGAATTCAAGGGCCATTGTAGTGTCATGCTAGGCTGGGAGTTCAAGGGACCTCCTGGTGAACTCAAGGGCCATTGTAGTGCCATGCTGGGCTGGGAGTTCAAGGGACTGCCTGGTGAACTCAAGGGCCATTGTAGTGCCATGCTGGGCTGGGAGTTTAAGGGACCGCCTGATGAACTCAAGGGCCATTGTAGTGTCATGCTAGGCTGGGAGTTCAAGGGACCGCCTGGTGAACTCAAGGGCCATTGTAGTGCCATACTGGGCTGGGAGTTCAAGGGACCTCCTGGTGAACTCAAGGGTCATTGTAGTGCCATGCTGGGCTGGGAATTCAAGGGACCAACTGGTGAACTCAAGGGCCATTGTAATGCCATGCCTGGCTGGGAGTTCAAGGGACCACCTGGTGAACTCAAGGGACATTGTAGTGCCATGGTGAGCTGGAAGTGTAAGGTACCGCCTGATGAACTCAAGGGCCATTGTAGTGCCATGCTGGGCTAGCAATTCAAGGGACCACCTGGTGAAATCAAGGGCTATTGTAGTGCCATTCTGGGCTGGGAGTTCAAAGGACTGCCTGGTGAAATCAATGGCCATTGTAATGCTGTTGTTGCACTTCCTCCTCCTTAACTTTACGTTTGACTGTCCATGAGGGTAGTGAGCCTGGGTATGGGTGGGTGAGCAGTCCCTGGGCTGGCGGGTTCCATGAAGTCTGGGGCCCACCAGATTTCTACCAGAGTCCTGCTGGCCCATTCTGACACCGGATGCAGAAAGTATAGAGTGTAACAGCCTTGATTTGCAGAGGACTGGAGATGGGGCTGGGAGTACCAGAGCTCAAATAATAATAGGTTTATTAGAAAGTAAATGTCTGTTTTCTGATTTTATAGATAAACTCACTTTTTTTCAGAGGGATGTCTGACCTTAAATTCTCATGCCCCAACAGCAGCTAATCCTATTCCTTCAATCTACCCAATAGTAAGACAATTCTACTCCAATGCCAAACATAACTGGTTTCATCCAACCAAAACACATTAAAAATATATTTCACTGGCCCTTGTTATTTATATAGTGTCTGGTCCTGCCAGACCACACCTCCTCTGCACTGGTTCCTACACACTCCAGTCTGGTTCGGCGAGTCTGTGCTGTTGTGGAAATTCCCAGGGCTTGTTCTTCTCCCTGAATAGCATTGTATGAACACGGGTCATAACATCTGAGCATTTCAGCCTTGTGTCAATATGAGCAGGAATAGGTCAGTGCAAGAACCTTGTCTCCACCCCAAGCCAACACTTCTTGCCAGGTTCAGATCAAACTCCTATTGCTTAGGCCACCACTATCCAGACACTTACAGTTTTGTGAAGGCCACACATCAAATGGGCCTCATTGCTAAGGGAGGAATGGTTTTTGCGCTGTTTACAAACTCACCTGCATTCACTCGGGCCCCTTGTGGCCCTTGAAACAATAGATTTATTGACGGGACTTGATGGTATAGATGCTACAGCACTTGATTCTTGCAAGATGCCAGGCGTCAAACCGGACATGTTGTTACAGTCAGTGGTTCTAACTCAGTGGTCACAGCAACAATGTACAAAGCCCCCCAGGAGCAGTCTAAGAAAGTCTCCTTTGTTCTGAGCCTACACACT
Source organism: Xenopus laevis (assembly GCF_017654675.1). Classification (NCBI taxonomy): domain Eukaryota; kingdom Metazoa; phylum Chordata; class Amphibia; order Anura; family Pipidae; genus Xenopus; species Xenopus laevis. The sequence goes on along the minus strand of NC_054388.1, from coordinate 112,128,832 downwards.
GATACTATTGGACCCTACTGCTTTACTAACCCTTCTGCTCTTTCTTGTGTAGCTTACTCTACTCTAATACATAAACCTAGATTATCTTTCTGAGATGAACAATAACTAGTCATGTTCTTCTGCTATTTCTTTTGAGATAGACCTCTTACCCAGTGGTCTTCACTAAGGCCTTCCTTTTCACATGGTCCCAGTCCCATCCACTCGACCCTTTTATACCACTAGGAGGAAACCACATAACATGTCTGTATCAATGTGGGTTTCTTTCCAAAGGACATACAGTACCTACACCTGGATAGGTTACAACTCCTGCCACCCTTTACTAACTCCAGCCCAGGTGTATCTCAGGCTTCCAAACTGAATGGGAACTGTTAACAATAGGCCCAAAGCCATTGGGTTAATTAGTGGGCTGTTTACTAGCTTGACGTTAATTCAGGTTGAGATTTGGAGAAAACACATTTGCTGCCCTAGATATTTTTGAGACGTACCTGTTAATTATTTATCAGCTATTTATATCAGTGCTTCATAGACATTACACCATCAATATAAGTCCCTGCTCCAGTGAACTGAAAAAGTCCTATAATTACTGCCCTATACTAGGCACTAGTCTGCAGGAACAATTTTCTCATAGAACCCAGCAGGAACAGCCCCTAACGTAGCTTATAGCCTATATGAGAGATTCCTTAAATCTATGGCAGCGTAGGTAAGCAGAATTCAGCAGGAACAGCCCTTAAACTAGCTCATAGCCTATATGAGAGATTCCTTAAATCTATGGCAGCGTAGGTAAGCAGACTTCAGCAGGAACAGCCCCTAAGTTCGCTCATAGCCTATATGGAGAGATTCCTTAAATCTATGGCATTGTAGGTAAGCAGAATTCAGCAGGAACAGCCCTTAAACTAGCTCATAGCCGTTATGGAGAGATTCCTTAAAATGATGGCATCGTAGGTAAGCAGGATTCAGCAGGAACAGCCCCCAAGAGTTAGTCATGAGTGTTCTAAAGTGTTCTAAAGATCTGTATAAAAAGCCAGGGAAACCCTGACACAAATATTACTGAAATGGCAAATATTTCCTTTAAACAATGCAAAAAAAAGTTTCAGTGACTCTCACTTAGTTGCTATTTAAACCTCCCCCACCTCTGTAATAGAAAAGGTAATTTCCCATATGACGAAAAAGTCCAGCTGACTGTATTTACTGCTGTAAAAGATTTCCAGCCCTCACTTCCTGCTGCAGACTGAGAAAGAGAAGAGACTGCATGTGACAGAGACAGACTGAGAAAGAGAAGAGACTGCATGTGACAGAGACAGACTGAGAAAGAGAAGAGACTGCATGTGACAGAGACAGACTGAGAAAGAGAAGAGACTGCATGTGACAGAGACAGACTGAGAAAGAGAAGAGACTGCATGTGACAGAGACAGACTGAGAAAGAGAAGAGACTGCATGTGACAGAGACAGACTGAGAAAGAGAAGAGACTGCATGTGACAGAGACAGACTGAGAAAGAGAAGAGACTGCATGTGACAGAGACAGACTGAGAAAGAGAAGAGACTGCATGTGACAGAGACAGACTGAGAAAGAGAAGAGACTGCATGTGACAGAGACAGACTGAGAAAGAGAAGAGACTGCATGTGACAGAGACAGACTGAGAAAGAGAAGAGACTGCATGTGACAGAGACAGACTGAGAAAGAGAAGAGACTGCATGTGACAGAGACAGACTGAGAAAGAGAAGAGACTGCATGTGACAGAGACAGACTGAGAAAGAGAAGAGACTGCATGTGACAGAGACAGACTGAGAAAGAGAAGAGACTGCATGTGACAGAGACAGACTGAGAAAGAGAAGAGACTGCATGTGACAGAGACAGACTGAGAAAGAGAATAGACTGCATGTGACAGAGACAGACTGAGAAAGAGTAGAGACTGCATGTGACAGAGACAGACTGAGAAAGAGAATAGACTGCATGTGACAGAGACAGACTGAGAAAGAGAAGAGACTGCATGTGACAGAGACAGACTGAGAAAGAGAAGAGACTGCATGTGACAGAGACAGACTGAGAAAGAGAAGAGACTGCATGTGACAGAGACAGGTGGCTGGGGCAGAGACAGAAAGAGGCAGAGACTGGAGGGGACAGCACAAGCCAATGGCAAAGACAATAAACAATTAACTGGATCCAGCAGGAACTTTTAACAGAAAATACAAATAAAGAAAAGAGGAGGATACAAGATTATGTAATTGCATAAAAGAGAGTGCTGGGAGGAAAGAAAACTGTCTGTGCAGCAGTACAAATCAGGTAGGTACAAATGAGCAGCAAGTCTCCCGCTGTTGGCTGTCTGTCTCTATCTGTCTCTATCTGTTATTGACCTAAATCTCCCAGTAGAGGGAGCAAAAGTACAAAGTCAGCAGACCTATCACTTAGCCCGGGGCTGCATTGTGCAACTATGTGAGTTTCTCAAAGAGCAGCAAAGAATTATTTCAGCAGGGCCAACAAGTTCATGGTTCCTTCCTTCTGGTTTTAGGGCTGGAGCCTGGTCTTTAATTGGCAGTGGCTCCTAACAGAGAAGCAGAGCTTTGGCTATGACTGTTGCCGAGCAGGGGAACATTTAGGCACCCTGATTTACACTGGGGGTGGAGCAGTGACAAAGGGGCGTGATTTGGGTTAATCAGGCTTTAAACGGGTACAGTTATCTTTTAGTATAATAAAGAATGGCTCATTTAAAGTAGTTTTTCAGTTGGGCTTTACTTTGGCTTTTTATAGTTTTCGAATTGTTTGCCTCCTACTTTTGACTCTAATGGGGGGGGGGGGGTCACTGACCCCGACATCTAAAGAAACAAATGCTCTGTAAGGCTACAAATTTATTGTAATTGCTACTTGTCATTACTCACCTTTCTATTCACCTTCCAGCCTCCCGTTCAAATCAGGGCTTAGTTGCTAGGGTAATTTGGATTTCAAAATAAGTGAATGTAAAATTGATGAGAGTGCTATATTTATTCTAAGCACTTTTGTCATTTACATTCATTATTTATTTATTCCAAGATATTAAGGGATACATGTACTGTTAATATGAATGAATTTTGTTCCAACAGTGCCACCTGCTGGTCAGTTTCCCACCAGTCTGACCAGCAAGTAGTCAAGGAAGTTGTCAGGAGAAAGAAAGAGGCTGATGTTCTTCTGCTTAGGAATAAAATTAGAAAACTTTCTCAAATCTTTCCTAGGCAGAAGAACATCAGATCAGCCTCTTTTTTTCTCCTGACAACTTCCTTGACTACTTGCTGGTCAGACTGGTGGGAAACTGACCAGCAGGTGGCGCTGTTGGAGTAAAAGTCATTCATATTAACAGTACATGTATCCCTTAATATCTTTGGATGAAAACAAAATAAATAATGAATGTAAATTACAAAAGTGCTTAGAATATCACCCTCGTCCATTTTACATTCACTTATTTTAAAGGTCTACTTATCCTTTAATGATCCCCTGAGAACCCCTCCCCAGTCACATACACCAGGGTTGCGCTATGCTGCCCCAAGCTAATTCCTTGTTTGGCTGCTCCATGATAAAGAACATTTGGCAACATGAAGGAGGAGAGGTTCTAGTTTCAAGTGATTGCTCCATATGTACAATGATGTACTGAGCTTCCCCAGTGCAAAACCCACTGAAGCCTCTGCTCTTACACATAGAGGCACATTTATCATAGGTGGAATTTCGAATTCATGTGGGTTTCTAAAAACTCCCATGAACTCTAAATTCAACCAATCTAAATTTATTTTAAAAAATCGAATTTTTTAAACTCGGGGAAAATACTCGAATGTCAGGAAGTCAAACAACTCCAAATTCATCCCAGGACGTCTCCCATTGACCAAAACAGCAAATCGGCAGGTTTTAGGTGGCGAATAGTTGAATCGGGTCAGAGCATGATAAATCTCAAAAATCGAATTCGAATTTTTTTTTTAAAAAAAAAAAAAACTCGAAGCGAATTTTAGAAATGCCCTGGTTGAATTTGATCATTTTGGCCTTAAAAAAACTCGAAAATTCGAATTTGAAATTCAAATTTTTATGTATAAATATCTCCCAACTCCAGAGACTGGCCTCAGCTGAGATAAGTAAGATATCCTGTGAGTCTGACCTAGAACATTCCGGAGTGGAGGATACAGTAGATAGGTTCAAGGAAGGGTCGGATGCAGTTTGGAGACGGCTTCTTCTTTTTCCTCCGACTTAGTGAGACTTTTATCGTTGGAGTTGCCAGGCTTGTAGGGGCCCAGTATGGATTATTCCCTCTCGGAGCTGGAGGACGCGGAGAAAGACTTTGAATCAAGCTGGATCAGAAATAGGGAGAGTCCTTATGAAATGGACCGGTGAGTCTTACATGAAGCAAGAGGTGGGACTGGGAGAAGATCTGGAGTCATGGAATCAGGGGAGGTGGTCAATACATACATAATCTAACAGCTACAGTATATGACAGTTAATAGGGTGGTTCACCTTTAAGCTAACTTTTAGTATGGAATGCCCAATTCTAAGCAACTTTTCAGTTGGTTTTCATTATTTATTTTTTATAGTTTTATAGTTTTTTTTGTATTATTATTATTTGCTTCCTACTTCTTTTTCTGACTTCCCATCTTTCAAATGAGGGGGGGGGGAGCACAAACAAATAAGACTAATTGCAAACTTTTCAGTTGGTATTTTTTATTATTATTATTTGCCTACTTCTTCTTCTGATTTTTTTCCCAACTTTCAAATGAAAGGGGGTCACTGACCCCAGCAACCAAAAAAAAATTTTTTTATTATTATTGATACTTTTTATGACTTATTTTTCTAATCAGATCCTCTTCTATTCAAATACCAGTCTCTCATTCAAACCACTCCCTGGTTGCTAAGGTAGTTTGAGCCCCAGCAACCAGATGACTGCTGAAATTCCAAACTGGGGAGTTTCTCAACAAAAAAGTAAAATAATAAAAAAAAACAACAAACAAATAAGGCCAATTGCAAAATTTTCAGTTGGTCTTCATTATTTTTTAGCGTTTTTTTAAATTATTATTACTATTAATTGCCTATTTCTTCTTCTGACTTGTTCCAACTTTCAAATGGGGGGGGATCCTAGCGACTTAAAAAATATTGCTCTGTGAGGTTACAATCTTATTATTATTATTGATACTTTTTATGACTTATTTTTCTAATCAGGTCCTCTCCTATTCAAATACCAGGCTCTCATTCAAACCACTCCCTGGTTGCTAAGGTAGTTAGAGCCCCAGCAACTAGATAACTGCTAAAATGCCAAACTGGAGAGTTTTTGAACAAAAAAGTAAAATAATTTTAGAAAAGAAAACACAAATAAGACCAATTGCAAATTGTCTAGAATATTACTGTCTACATCTTACTAAAAGTTAACTCAAACACATTGTTTATGTGCAATAGCATGGTATGTCATCAAATAAGATTCATTTGATTGGCCAATTACTTTCTCCTCCCATGCATATTCAGTGTCGGTACAGCCCCCGAGGTTCTGATGGGCGGGGACAGGCTGGACTCTGAAGGGCAGAGGACTGTGATCACGGAGAGTATGTCCATCACTGCTTCCGACGAGGAGAAACTCCAACTGCTGAACAAGAACACGGAGCTGCGCCGACTCAACGCAGAGGTGGCTCCCTCTCTTTGTAGGCGTCTGTCTGTCTGTCTGTCTGTAGCAGTGGGTGGGGCTCCGAGAGGAACTGGGATACAATGATTTAGCAGTCCTGTCCTGTTTTATGGCTGAGATTCTTACTGAGCTGAGCAAACAGAGCTAATTTCTAATTCGTTACTGATTCAGATTAAAGTAAGGAGCACAAGAGAGTTAAGCATCGGAGGGGTCCCACAACCACCCTGTTCTGGCAAATGCCAGAGGGGCTGCTCTAAGGTCCCATAGACAGTCACTATTTAGTGGGCTGGTGGAGGACTTTATGGGCCTCTGAGTTCTTGGAACGCCAGGGCCTATTTTGACTCCCAGTCCAGACCTGACTCTGTTTGTTGTGGGGCAAGTTGCCCATAAGGATTGGATTGAGGTGATTGGCCCGTATAAATATATAGGTTTCTTTTGGCAGCTGATGAAATTGAATCAGCAGTGGGATGAGATCTATCGGAACACCACGCAGAACCTGCAGCACACGGCGAGGGCCCTACAGAGCGAGGTGCACGGCCTGAGGCAACACATTGACAAGCTCAGCATGAAGCTCGAACATGAACAGGTGACTATGGGTCCGGTTGGTCTGCTTCTTTATGGAGAGTAGATATATGAATATATAGATGTATGTATTCAAGCAGGTGGAGCCGTTGGAACAAAATTCATTCATATTAACAATACATGTATCCCTTAATATCTTGGAATAAAAAATAAATAAAAAGTGAATGTAAATGACAAAAGTGCTTAGAATAGCCCCCTCATCAATTTTACATTCACATATATTTAAGATTTACATATCCTTTAAGTCCTGTAATATTAGTTGGGCACCAGGGTCATCTGCGTCATGTATGAACACAAAATATACTGTAGGTAAGTCATATGGTCCATCACGGGGAGGCACATTTTTCAAAGGTTGAATTTAAAATTCATGTGAGTTTTTAAAAATGCTCCTAAACTCCCATGAATTTGAATTTCGACCAATCAAAATGTAATAAATTTTAGCCCCCTCATCAATTTTACATTCACTTATTTTAAAGGTTTACTTACCCTTTAATTGATTCCTACGTGTAGAGAAAGAAGGGCCACTAGTTGGCATTTCTCTGTTTTCTCCACAGCACAAACGAGAGTTCTATGAGAATTCGCTGCTTCAGGAGATGAAGAGGAACCAAAAGCTTCAGGAAGACGTCCGCCACCTCGAGAGAGCTCTGCACTACAAGGTCTTGTCCCAGCAGGGAGCCCAAAGTGTAAGCACATCACCAGTAAATGGGTGGCACTAATGCCGGCAGATGGGCTGATTCCACCCAACTCTAACATTTACATAACATTTGCACATTGGAGTATTGTACATTGATGTGAGAACAATCTGGTAACACATGAACCCACCGAATATCTAGAAAGTGGTACCATTGGTACAGCACCAGGGGGTAGTATTGTAAATATCGACACTACACCCCGTTGTTTATGTAACTATCACATATCTCTGTCTTACTGCTCATCAGGCTGCAAGTATCTCCAGAGCTCACAGCCAATCAGATCTCTCCTCTGCCAGCCACACTGCCTTCATGCCGCCCCACCTGACCTACAAAAGAAGCCCATCTCAGCCTGAAGAGAAACTAGGGCAAGTTCCCAAAAGTCACAAACCTGCACGGAATACACAGTCTACGGGGAACATCTCCCGAGGCAGCCAGAACAGTCTTGGCCAAAGCCCAAACATCACCAACACTGAGCAGGACGTCAACCAACTGAAGGACCAACTCAAAGCTCTGAAATGTCAGGTAAGAGACACTTTGACTTTGCCTGCAGACACCTCTCTGTATTAGTGTACTGATATATACCTGTGTCATGCATTAATGCTCTTAGCAACTTCCAGAACCTCTTATAATCTCATAATATAAACAGGTTGTATGTTACTCCCTACTATACCTGCTATACCCCGGCTACACTCCCTTCCCAGAGACTATTATCCCACTGTTACTATAGGCACCATCTCTCCCTACTATACCTGCTATCCCACAGTCACACTCCCTTCCCAGAGACTATTATCCACTGTTACTATAGGCACCATCTCTCACTACTATACCTACTATCCCACAGTCACACTCCCTTCCCAGAGACTATTATCCACTGTTACTATAGGCACCATCTCTCACTACTATACCTACTATCCCACAGTCACACTCCCTTCCCAGAGACTATTATCCACTGTTACTATAGACACCATCTCTCCCTACTATACCTGCTATCCCACAGTCACACTCCCTTCCCGGAGACTATTATCCACTGTTACTATAGACACCATCTCTCCCTACTATACCTGCTATCCCACAGTCACACTCCCTTCCCAGAGACTATTATCCCACTGTTACTATAGACACATCTCTCCCTACTATACCTGCTATCCCACAGTCACACTCCCTTCCCAGAGACTATTATCCACTGTTACTATAGACACCATCTCTCCCTACTATACCTGCTATCCTACAGTCACACTCCCTTCCCAGAGACTATTATCCACTGTTACTATAGGCACATCTCTCCCTACTATACCTGCTATCCCACAGTCACACTCCCTTCCCAGAGACTATTATCCACTGTTACTATAGACACCATCTCTCCCTACTATACCTGCTATCCCACAGTCACACTCCCTTCCCAGAGAATATTATCCACTGTTACTATAGACACCATCTCTCCCTACTATACCTGCTATCCCACAGTCACACTCCCTTCCCAGAGACTATTATCCACTGTTACTATAGACACCATCTCTCCCTACTATACCTGCTATCCCACAGTCACACTCCCTTCCCAGAGACTATTATCCACTGTTACTATAGGCACCATCTCTCCCTACTATACCTGCTATCCCACAGTCACATTCCCTTCCCAGAGACTATTATCCCACTGTTACTATAGGCACCATCTCTCCCTACTATACTTGAGGTTACAGAAGTTGTTTCCCCACAGACAGAGATTTACGCAGCTGATTACAAGACGGAACACACAGACCGGGAGCGAATGAAAACGGAGAACAACAAGTTGAGGCACAAGGAGAGGGAGATGAGGGAGCAGATGTTGATGCTGCAGGAACAGGTAGGAGGAGCCAGTGTGTGTTGGGAGAATATGAGGTGGCAGTTGGTATAGGTGATCAAGTGAGTCACTAACTGACAGTTATTATATATAGTTATGGAAAATGTCTGTGGTACAACATATATTTATAGGGCAGTATAAAGGTTTCCTCTCTCCGGCAGCTGAAGGTATATGAGGATGATTTCCGCAAAGAGCGCTCCGATAAACAAGTGCTGCAGCGGCTTCTCAAGACTCGGAGCTCCGCCCATGAGCCAGTCCTGGTGCATCGCTGCAATAACGGGAGCCAACCCAAGGGGGCGCTAACAGGCAGCGAGTCTACTTCTGGCACTAGAAGAAACAGCAGGAAACAGAAAGCTGTGGATGGGGAGCAGCAGCCGTCACAATATTCTATAGGTTACTAGTGGGGAACTCTTATTTCTTGCCTAATTTATGCACATAATATTCTATGTATAGTGAATAAAGTATTCCCTATTGTAAATTATAAGGATATTATAAGTTACAGAGGAGTTTCATGACCATAGAAAAACACAGGCCAAAAGTCACGGAACTCCGAAGTGGCAGATTTATCAAGGGTCGAATTTCGAGTTCAAATTTTTGAGTTCTTTCATGGCTAAAACTGTCAAATTCGACTAGGGAATTGGATTCGTTTTTCTTAAAAAAAAAATTCTAATTTGATTTTCGAGATTTATCTTACTCTGGCCCTTAAAGGGGACCCGTCACCCAAAAAAAAATATTCAAAATCCTATTTTATCACATTAGTCAAGCAAAATGAACTTTAATTACACTACATAAATGATTTGAATCTTGTTTCCTTCTGTCTGGGAATTCATAATTATAACAAGCAGGCAGGAGCCATTTTGTGGACTCTGTTATTAAGACAAGTCTTGTATCATCTCAGAATCTTGTTTGTGCACCAGAATGGGGGACCTGATGTCCATCCCCATGTCCTGGTTACACAATTAAATGGTGAAGAGATTAGGGGGAATGTGGGGAGAGCAGTGACATGTAGGAAGTGCTGAATGGAAAGTGAAAGTAATTGCTCAGGGCATAGAGGAGGGGCAGACAATATTTGATTGACAGCTGAGATGTTTAAATGAGATTACAACAGCTATGAATGCTTTAATAAAAAATAGAAATTGGTTTTCATGTTTAATTTATTATACAGATTTTTGTGTCTGGGTGACAGGTCCACTTTAAACTTGCCAAATTGCTTTATAATTGCCTTATAATTGCCTTATAATTGCTTTATAAGTCAATGGGATCCATTTGGAGTTCTTTTCAGTCTTCCTGACATTCAAGTTTTTATCGATTTTTTAAAACTCGATTCAAATTCAATTTAAATTTTTGGGTCGATCCTAATCGCCCGAATTTAAAAAAAAAAAAATCGATTTTTATAATAAATTTAGATTGGTGGAATTTCCAGTTCATGGGAGTTCGAAAAACTCACGTGATTTTGAAATTCGACCCTTGATAAATGTGCCTTCTCATATTTTGCAACAGGAGGGGCTTTATTTATTATAATACACAAGTTTTAGTGAGTCATCACTAGTGACCGTTTATAACTGATGACATCAGTACTCACCGTTTATAACTTGCTCACCGTTTATAACTGATGACACCACTACTCACCGTTTATAACTGATGACACCACTACTCACCGTTTATAAGGATATAATTTACAGGATATTAATGGCTCTTGTGCGTTATATATATATATATATATATATATACACACATGGGTTCATGATGGTCCCCTATATCTGGTATTGCATAACAGTCTCAGTTTTTTCGTAGGCAGCAAAATATTAAGTCATCTTTTTTTTTTTTTAAGAATAAACAGCTATTTCCCCTTTATTTCCTGTATTGATGCAAAAATGCAAGGAATTTGGGATGTTTCAAAGAAATATGTTGGAATCCTCAAATATCATAGTTTTTCATCCCCAGAATGGGGCAAGAGTCCAGACCCAGCCACTGAGATAGGAAGGAAAGGAGATTTCAATATCAGCACAGGAAGGGTGCCTTTCGTGTAAGGGCAGTCAAGTTATGGAATCCTACAGTGAACTGAGGAGCACCTCTTATTGTACAATTTCTCTTGAAACTCAGTAGCACAATACTGTAAAACATACGGACTTTATTATAAAATGCCATAGAAAAGGGAATGGTACAGTAACAGCGGGTAGTAACGTATAAGGCACTCAAGTCCTCATGTGACCTATGGGAAGGCTTGTGATTGGTTCTCTTCACATTGGCAGCATAATATAGGCTCAGAATTTGCACTGGGGCAGCACAAGGTAGCAGCTGGCTCCTCCTCCCTATTCCTCGGGGTGATGATAAACTTCCTCATTGCATCATGGGTAAACAGGGAACCGAATAACAATGGGCCAGCACCTACAATATAGAATGCCAGCGAGCAGCACTCATTAAATAACATGACACTGCATGTTGGGAAATAACGGAAGAACTATGGGAACAGTAAGGATTTAGTGCAAAACTCAAGGGGAAGTTCACCTACAAATACACTTTTTTTAGTAGTAATTATTCTACTGGTCTTCATCTGAATGATTTAGAGTTCAGCAGCTATCTGGTTGCTAGGGATCGATTTAGCCAAGCAACCAGGCAGTGGTTTGATGAGACGGGCAGCTAAGAATTAAGCCTTTCTGGAACAGTAAAAGTTAATGTCAAGGTGAACTTCTCCTTTAAACACTGAAGGCAGATAAATGTGGCCGTGCATGGGTAAGTACCCTTCTACATGGAAGGCAAACTTTCCCTTTAAAGGGGTGGTTCACCTTTAATACCCTTAGTATTTTATAGAACGGTTAATTCTAAGCAACTTTTCAATTGGTCTTCATTATTTGTTTTTTGTTGTTTTTTTCGTGATTAATGTTCACGTGGCTCCCCAACTCTGAATGTGGCTCCTGGGTGGGTAAGAAAAGGCTGGGGACCCCTGCTATCGACAAATACCCCAAACAAGTAAAACAAGGTAGTAGATGTCAGTTTTTAGGCAACCCCTCCCCCACACACTGTTTTTTTTTAACTTTACTTGTCCTTTAACGGGATGGTTCACCTTTTCAGTATATTATAGAATGGTGCTATTAAGCAACTTTTCAATTGGCCTTGGGGTTTTTTTTTTTTTGGTATAGTTTTTTAATTATTTGTTTTCTTTTTCTTCTTCTGACTCTTTCCAGCTTTCAAATGGGGGTCACCGACCCCATCTAAAAAAAAAACAAATGCTCTGTAAGGCCGCATTGCTTCTTTCTACTACTTCTCTTTCTATTCAGGTCCTTATATCCCAGTCTCTTATTCAAATCAATGCATGGTTGCTAGGGTATTTTAGCCACTAGCAACCAGATGGCTAAAATTGAAAACTGGAGATCCGCTGAATAAAAAGCTAAATAACTCAAAAACCACAAATAGTAAAAAATGAAAACCAATTGCACATAGTCTCGGAATATCTCTCTCTACATCATACTAGGAGTTCATGTAAAGGTGAACAACCCCTTTAACCCTTTGGTTGCTGTGCATGTAGTGTCTATTATGGGATGTCTGTTGGGTGGGAGGGAAGGAGGAGATGGTGATATAAGGTTGTCCGCTTGGCCCGCTGTGATTGGTTGGTTGGCCGCATGGATTAGTTCTTCTTGCGTTTGTTCTTGTGCTTTTTGGGGGGCGCTCGGAGGGAGGACAGGCGCTTGAGGTTGAGCAGGAGGAGGAGGAGGTTCAGGACGTAGGTGGAGACGCAGATAACGCAGAAGTCGCGCAGTACATAGACCAGGATATAGGCCAAGTACATGGAGCCCCCGATGGACATCAGAGACGTTCCCAGTAGCGTGGAGGCGGCAGCCAGGGATCCGCTGAAACCTGATTGGACAAAGATCTCTCATTAACTTCATATGGACTAGAAGAGTTCCCATAATGCCTTGCACACAGGACATGCAGGGGATTGTGGGAGTTTGAGTCCTGGCTGCATGGGAGCAAATTACTGTAGCAAAGATGAGCAGGGGGGAAGCAGGGGACAGACAGATGAAGTTTTGGGAAATGCGAGATGGGGGGTCACGGCCTTAAGTTGCCCGTTAAAGGATGCACAATAGGACGCTGCCCAGGACGGCCATATTTAGTGAGTGTTTCTCTTACCCAGCAGGAGCTGCAGGCCGTAGAACAGGACTCCAAACACGCTGTTGGGCTGATTCAGCAAACTCTGCTGCCCCAGGAATTGCTCCACGAGCCCAAATCCTCGCCCCCATCTGCAATAAAGAACCAAAGTCACAATGAGAGGCACAAATATCCCCACGGGCCCCCCATCTTTTCCTGCTCTCAGTCGCTCATCTCTTGCCCCATCTCCCCTCATGGGTCTATTTTCTTCTGTGCAGCGGCTCTTTGCCCCGTTAGGTAAATCCTGCCCACATCACATACACAATCCCCTCCCATGAGACCAGCGAGAGTGACAGAGAGACCAGAGAGAGTGACAGAGACCAGCGAGAGTGACAGAGACCAGCGAGAGTGACAGAGACCAGGGAGAGTGACAGAGACCAGCGAGAGTGACAGAGAGACCAGCGAGAGTGACAGAGAGACCAGAGAGAGTGACAAAGAGACCAGCGAGAGGGACAGAGAGACCAGCGAGAGTGACAGAGAGACCAGAGAGAGTGACAAAGAGACCAGCGAGAGTGACAGAGAGACCAGAGAGAGTGACAGAGAGACCAGAGAGAGTGACAGAGAGACCAGTGAGAGTGACAGAGAGACCAGTGAGAGTGACAGAGACCAGTGAGAGTGACTGGGACCAGTGAGAGTGACAGAGACCAGTGAGAGTGACAGGGACCAGCGAGAGTGACAGAGAGACCAGTGAGAGTGACTGGGACCAGTGAGAGTGACAGGGACCAGCGAGAGTGACAGAGACCAGTGAGAGTGACAGGGACCAGCGAGAGTGACAGAGAGACCAGTGAGAGTGACAGAGACCAGTGAGAGTGACAGAGACCAGTGAGAGTGACTGGGACCAGTGAGAGTGACAGAGACCAGTGAGAGTGACAGGGACCAGCGAGAGTGACAGAGAGACCAGTGAGAGTGACAGAGACCAGTGAGAGTGACAGGGACCAGCGAGAGTGACAGAGAGACCAGTGAGAGTGACTGGGACCAGTGAGAGTGACAGAGAGACCAGTGAGAGTGACAGAGACCAGAGAGAGTGACAGAGAGACCAGAGAGAGTGACAGAGACCAGTGAGAGTGACAGAGAGACCAGTGAGAGTGACTGGGACCAGTGAGAGTGACAGAGACCAGTGAGAGTGACAGAGACCAGTGAGAGTGACAGAGACCAGTGAGACTGACAGAGACCAGTGAGAGTGACAGAGACCAGTGAGAGTGACTGGGACCAGTGAGAGTGACAGAGACCAGTGAGAGTGACAGGGACCAGCGAGAGTGACAGAGAGACCAGTGAGAGTGACTGGGACCAGTGAGAGTGACAGAGAGACCAGTGAGAGTGACAGAGACCAGTGAGAGTGACAGAGAGACCAGAGAGAGTGACAGAGACCAGTGAGAGTGACAGAGAGACCAGTGAGAGTGACTGGGACCAGTGAGAGTGACTGGGACCAGTGAGAGTGACAGAGACCAGTGAGAGTGACAGAGACCAGTGAGAGTGACAGAGACCAGTGAGAGTGACAGAGACCAGTGAGAGTGACAGAGACCAGTGAGAGTGACAGAGAGACCAGTGAGAGTGACAGAGACCAGTGAGAGTGACAGAGAGACCAGTGAGAGTGACAGAGACCAGTGAGAGTGACTGGGACCAGTGAGAGTGACAGAGACCAGTGAGAGTGACAGAGAGACCAGTGAGAGTGACATAGAGACCAGAGAGAGTGACAGAGACCAGTGAGAGTGACTGGGACCAGTGAGAGTGACAGAGACCAGCGAGAGTGACAGAGAGACCAGTGAGAGTGACAGAGACCAGTGAGAGTGACAGAGACCAGTGAGAGTGACAGAGTGACAGAGAGACCAGCGACCAGCGAGAGTGACAGAGAGACCAGTGAGAGTGACAGAGAGACCAGAGAGAGTGACAGAGACCAGTGAGAGTGACTGGGACCAGTGAGAGTGACAGAGACCAGCGAGAGTGACAGAGAGACCAGTGAGAGTGACAGAGACCAGTGAGAGTGACAGAGACCAGTGAGAGTGACAGAGACCAGTGAGAGTGACAGAGACCAGTGAGAGTGACAGAGTGACAGAGAGACCAGCGAGAGTGACAGAGACCAGCGAGAGTGACAGAGAGACCAGTGAGAGTGACAGAGACCAGTGAGAGTGACTGGGACCAGTGAGAGTGACAGAGACCAGCGAGAGTGACAGAGAGACCAGTGAGAGTGACAGAGACCAGAGAGAGTGACAGAGACCAGCGAGAGTGACAGAGACCAGCGAGAGTGACAGAGACCAGCGAGAGTGACAGAGACCAGTGAGAGTGACAGAGACCAGTGAGAGTGACAGAGACCAGAGAGAGTGACAGAGACCAGCGAGAGTGACAGAGACCAGCGAGAGTGACAGAGACCAGCGAGAGTGACAGAGACCAGCGAGAGTGACAGAGACCAGCGAGAGTGACAGAGACCAGCGAGAGTGACAGAGACCAGCGAGAGTGACAGAGACCAGCGAGAGTGACAGAGACCAGCGAGAGTGACAGAGAGACCAGCGAGAGTGACAGAGAGACCAGCGAGAGTGACAGAGACCAGCGAGAGTGACAGAGAGACCAGCGAGAGTGACAGAGACCAGTGAGAGTGACAGAGACCAGTGAGAGTGACAGAGACCAGTGAGAGTGACAGAGACCAGTGAGAGTGACAGAGACCAGTGAGAGTGACAGAGAGACAAGTGAGAGTGACAGAGACCAGTGAGAGTGACAGAGACCAGTGAGAGTGACAGAGAGACCAGTGAGAGTGACAGAGAGACCAGTGAGAGTGACAGAGAGACCAGTGAGAGTGACTGGGACCAGTGAGAGTGACAGAGAGACCAGTCAGAGTGACTGGGACCAGTGAGAGTGACAGAGAGACCAGTGAGAGTGACTGGGACCAGTGAGAGTGACAGAGACCAGTGAGAGTGACAGAGACCAGTGAGAGTGACTGGGACCAGTGAGAGTGACAGAGAGACCAGTGAGAGTGACAGAGAGACCAGTGAGAGTGACAGAGAGACCAGTGAGAGTGACAGAGAGACCAGCGAGAGTGACAGAGAGACCAGCGAGAGTGACAGAGACCAGCGAGAGTGACAGAGAGACCAGTGAGAGTGACAGAGACCAGTGAGAGTGACAGAGACCAGTGAGAGTGACAGAGACCAGTGAGAGTGACAGAGACCAGTGAGAGTGACAGAGACCAGTGAGAGTGACAGAGACCAGTGAGAGTGACAGAGACCAGTGAGAGTGACAGAGACCAGTGAGAGTGACAGAGACCAGTGAGAGTGACAGAGAGACCAGTGAGAGTGACAGAGAGACCAGTGAGAGTGACAGAGAGACCAGTGAGAGTGACTGGGACCAGTGAGAGTGACAGAGACCAGTGAGAGTGACTGGGACCAGTGAGAGTGACAGAGAGACCAGTGAGAGTGACAGAGAGACCAGTGAGAGTGACAGAGAGACCAGTGAGAGTGACAGAGAGACCAGTGAGAGTGACAGAGAGACCAGTGAGAGTGACAGAGAGACCAGTGAGAGTGACTGGGACCAGTGAGAGTGACAGAGACCAGTGAGAGTGACAGAGAGACCAGCGAGAGTGACAGAGAGACCAGCGAGAGTGACAGAGACCAGCGAGAGTGACAGAGAGACCAGTGAGAGTGACAGAGACCAGTGAGAGTGACAGAGACCAGTGAGAGTGACAGAGACCAGTGAGAGTGACAGAGAGACCAGTGAGAGTGACAGAGAGACCAGTGAGAGTGACAGAGAGACCAGTGAGAGTGACAGAGAGACCAGAGAGAGTGACAGAGAGACCAGTGAGAGTGACAGAGACCAGTGAGAGTGACAGAGACCAGTGAGAGTGACAGAGACCAGTGAGAGTGACAGAGACCAGTGAGAGTGACAGAGAGACCAGTGAGAGTGACAGAGAGACCAGAGAGAGTGACAGAGAGACCAGTGAGAGTGACAGAGACCAGTGAGAGTGACAGAGACCAGTGAGAGTGACAGAGACCAGTGAGAGTGACAGAGAGACCAGTGAGAGTGACAGAGACCAGTGAGAGTGACAGAGACCAGTGAGAGTGACAGAGAGACCAGTGAGAGTGACAGAGAGACCAGTGAGAGTGACAGAGAGACCAGTGAGAGTGACTGGGACCAGTGAGAGTGACAGAGAGACCAGTCAGAGTGACTGGGACCAGTGAGAGTGACAGAGAGACCAGTGAGAGTGACTGGGACCAGTGAGAGTGACAGAGACCAGTGAGAGTGACTGGGACCAGTGAGAGTGACAGAGAGACCAGTGAGAGTGACAGAGAGACCAGTGAGAGTGACAGAGACCAGTGAGAGTGACAGAGAGACCAGTGAGAGTGACAGAGAGACCAGTGAGAGTGACAGAGAGACCAGTGAGAGTGACAGAGAGACCAGTGAGAGTGACTGGGACCAGTGAGAGTGACAGAGACCAGTGAGAGTGACAGAGAGACCAGTGAGAGTGACAGAGACCAGTGAGAGTGACAGAGAGACCAGTGAGAGTGACAGAGAGACCAGTGAGAGTGACAGAGACCAGTGAGAGTGACAGAGAGACCAGTGAGAGTGACAGAGAGACCAGCGAGAGTGACAGAGACCAGCGAGAGTGACAGAGACCAGTGAGAGTGACTGGGACCAGTGAGAGTGACAGAGAGACCAGAGAGAGTGACAGAGAGACCAGAGAGAGTGACAGAGAGACCAGTGAGAGTGACAGAGAGACCAGAGAGAGTGACAGAGAGACCAGAGAGAGTGACAGAGAGACCAGAGAGAGTGACAGAGAGACCAGTGAGAGTGACAGAGACCAGTGAGAGTGACAGAGAGACCAGTGAGAGTGACAGAGAGACCAGTGAGAGTGACAGAGACCAGTGAGAGTGACAGAGAGACCAGTGAGAGTGACAGAGAGACCAGTGAGAGTGACAGAGACCAGTGAGAGTGACAGAGAGACCAGAGAGAGTGACAGAGAGACCAGTGAGAGTGACAGAGACCAGTGAGAGTGACAGAGAGACCAGTGAGAGTGACAGAGAGACCAGTGAGAGTGACAGAGAGACCAGTGAGAGTGACAGAGAGACCAGTGAGAGTGACAGAGAGACCAGTGAGAGTGACAGAGACCAGTGAGAGTGACAGAGAGACCAGAGAGAGTGACAGAGAGACCAGCGAGAGTGACAGAGAGACCAGTGAGAGTGACAGAGAGACCAGTGAGAGTGACAGAGAGACCAGTGAGAGTGACAGAGACCAGTGAGAGTGACAGAGAGACCAGTGAGAGTGACAGAGACCAGTGAGAGTATAATAATGGGACCAATGAGAGTAATGAGATGATAATGAGAGTAATGAGACTAATGAGAGTAATGAGATGATACTGAGTTAATGAGAGTAATGAGGCGTTAGAGCTCGGGGTACCTGGAAGTGAAGACCTTGGAGCAGCTGATGGAGGGGTTGATGTCACACAGAGCGGTATAGTCGGGGTCTCTTTCCCGGGAGGTCTCTACATGGAAGGCATATAGTGACAGGGCAATACCCACAGAGCACAGCAACAGCCTCACTGGCCTCTCCCAGCCCGGCACAGACATGTCTCTATCCGGGAGTTGTGAGTAAATGAGCTGCAGCCCCAGGAGTGAGCAGAGACAGACACGTGTTACACACACAACTCAATGACACGTGACACCGGTGCCAGCATTAAAGCTGACGTGGGCACACACACAGGGCTAGAGGACCATTAAAACGGGGAGCTCTCCTATTGGACGGGACATCCGGAAGAGGCGAGAAGCTAACAAAACAAGGCATGCTGGGAATTGTAGTTTATATCGTTGTGATTAAGAGGAGCGCTGGATACAGGACACGTGACACCAGTGTCTGAACCAGCCTGAGTCCCAGTACAGATAGAGTGTAAGCTCTTGTGCAGGGAATACAAGTGCCAGTACATATAGAGTGTAAGCTCTGCTGCAGGGAATACAAGTCCCAGTACATATAGAGTGTAAGCTCTGCTGAGGGAATACAAGTGCCAGTACATATAGAGTGTAAGCTCTGCTGCAGGGAATACAAGTCCCAGTACATATAGACTGTAAGCTCTGCTGCAGGGAATACAAGTCCCAGTACATATAGAGTGTAAGCTCTGCTGCAGGGAATACAAGCCCCAGTACATATAGAGTGTAAGCTCTGCTGCAGGGAATACAAATTCCAGTACATATAGAGTGTAAGCTCTGCTGCAGGGAATACAAGTCCCAGTACATATAGAGTGTAAGCTCTGCTGCAGGGAATACAAGTCACAGCACATATAGAGTGTAAACTCTGCTGCAGGGAATACAAGTCCCAGTACATACAGACTGTAAGCTCTGCTGCAGGGAATACAAGTCCCAGTACATATAGACTGTAAGCTCTGCTGCAGGGAATACAAGTCCCAGTACATATAGACTGTAAGCTCTGCTGCAGGGAATACAAGTCACAGTACATATAGAGTGTAAGGTCTGCTGCAGGGAATACAAATTCCAGTACATATAGAGTGTAAGCTCTGCTGCAGGGAATACAAGTCACAGTACATATAGAGTGTAAACTCTGCTGCAGGGAATACAAGTCCCAGTACATATAGACTGTAAGCTCTGCTGCAGGGAATACAAGTCCCAGTACATATAGAGTGTAAGCTCTGCTGCAGGGAATACAAGTGCCAGTACATATAGAGTGTAAGCTCTGCTGCAGGGAATACAAGTGCCAGTACATATAGAGTGTAAGCTCTGCTGAGGGAATACAAGTGCCAGTACATATAGAGTGTAAGCTCTGCTGCAGGGAATACAAGTGCCAGTACATATAGAGTGTAAGCTCTGCTGAGGGAATACAAGTGCCAGTACATATAGAGTGTAAGCTCTGCTGCAGGGAATACAAGTGCCAGTACATATAGAGTGTAAGCTCTGCTGCAGGGAATACAAGTGCCAGTACATATAGAGTGTAAGCTCTGCTGCAGGGAATACAAGTCCCAGTACATATAGAGTGCCACTAGTGATGGCATGACTATTAACCCAGTTAACTCAGCACGCTGCTTAGGGGTCATCTTTGAGCAGTCCCTTTCCTTCTCTAATCATATTAATAATACTGCCAAAACCTGTTGTTTCTTCCTCCGCAATATAGCCAAGATACGCCCATTTCTTTCATAAACTACAGCCAAAACACTAATCCATGCCCTTATCCTATCCCGTTTAGACTATTGCAATCTCCTCCTAACTGGTCTTCCTGACTCCTATCTTTCTCCCCTCCAATCAATCTTAAGCTCTGCTACCAGGATCCTTCTGTTCTCTCCTAAAAGGGAACCTCCTCAACCCCAACTAAAATCCTTAGCGTGGCTGCCTGTTAAGCAAAGTATAACATATAAAACTCTTCTACTGACATTCAACGCCCTTCACTCCTCTGCTCCTCACTACATTTCTTCTCTTGTCTCACTATACTTTCCTGGTCCCCGTCTTCTCTGCTCCTCTCAGAGCCCCTTCTCTTCTCACCATCCACATCCACTGCCACCTCTCCTCTCAAACTCTTCTATCTCGCTGCTCATTCCCTCTGGAATTCCATCCCTGAATTCCTCCGTATGGAATCCTCTCTTAAAGGGGACCTGTCACCTACACATAAAAAACTGCATAATGAAAGTCCTTTCCAAATTAAATATGGAACCCCAAAAATTTTTTTTATTAAAACATCCATATCTGTTATAAAGCTGTTTAAATATCTAAACTGTCAATCAAATATTACCTGCCCCGCCTCTATGCCCATGGCATAGAGGAGGAGCAGACAATTACTTTCACTTTCCATTCAGCACTTTCTACATGTCACTGCTCTCCTCACATTCCCCCTTCCC
Source organism: Xenopus laevis (assembly GCF_017654675.1). NCBI lineage: Eukaryota > Metazoa > Chordata > Amphibia > Anura > Pipidae > Xenopus > Xenopus laevis. The sequence continues at coordinate 112,108,140 of NC_054388.1, read as the reverse complement.
TCCTCAGGCTTTATAATTGTGTAGGGCACTGCACATGGCCATTAGGTCCCTCATTTTGGTTCATACACAAGATTTTGGGGTGATACACAATTTCCCTTAATAACCGTGTCCACAAAATGGCAGCTGCCTGCTTGCTGTGATTGTATAATTCCAAAACAGAAGGAAACAAAATTTAAATAATAAATACAGTGTAAGTAAAATTTATTTTGCTCAACTAACATGATAGAAAAGAATTTGAAATTAATTCTTAGGGTGACAGGTCCCCTTTAATCTCTTCAAAAAAAAAAACTAAGAATTTACCTTTTGGAGCACTAGAACATTAGCCTAGTCCTGTTCCTACTGACTTTGCCTTACCTTGTGCACTTTTTCATCTCTAATTTGTACCTGTATTTTAGTCTCCCATCCACTTAGACTGTAAGCTCTATGGGGCAGGGACCTCACTTTTACCACATAGCACTTAAGCTCTTTGTCCTGATATGAGTCTGTATATATTTATTATGTGATTTGTCTCCCCCATGTATACTTTTATACATATTGTACTTGTATGCTCTGTACAGCACTGCGGCTCCTTAACAGCACTTTACAAATCAACTTATACATACATATAATTAAACATCTCAGACAGGGGTGCTTCACCAATGAGGCAAGTTGAGGCTGTTGCCTCAGGTGGCAGCGCCCCACAAGGTACCAGGGGCAGCAAAAATGCTGCTCCTGGTACTTTAAGAGCGAATTTCCGGGGGAGGGGGGCAGCAGCAACTGCTTCTGCCTCAGAGGGGTTAGGATCGCCCCTGATCTCAGCTGTCAATCTAATATTGCCTGAGACATAGAGGGAGGCAGTCAATTACTTTCACTTTCCATTCAGCACTTCCTCCATGTCACTGCTCTCCCCACATTCCCCCCATTCTCTTCACCATTTAATTGTGTAACCAGGACATGGGGATGGACATCAGGTCCCCCATTCTGGTGCACAAACAAGATTCTGAGATGATACAAGACTTGTCTTAATAAGGGCTAGTCCACACGGGGAGATAGCCAGGCGTTTGCGGTCGCGGCGACAAAGCGCCGCGCCAGTCGCCGCGACCGGCGCAGGCGACAGTTTTGTATGGGCGCCTATGTAAAAACGCCTGTGCTAACCACACGAGGCGATGCGCTTTTCAAAAGTCGCCTGAAAATGCCTCGCCAGGCTTTTTCAGGCGACTTTTGAAAAGCGCATCGCCTCGTGTGGTTAGCACAGGCGTTTTTACATAGGCGCCCATACAAAACTGTCGCCTGCGCCGGTCGCGGCGACTGGCGCTGCGCTTTGTCGCCGCGACCGCAAACGCCTGGCTATCTCCCCGTGTGGAATAGCCCTAACAGTGTCCACAATATGGCTCCTGCCTGCTTGTTATAATTATGAATTCCCAGACTGAAGGAAACAAGATTCAAATCATTTATTCAGTGTAATTAAAGTTGACTAATGTGATAAAAATGGAAAATTCTATCATACTTACCGTAATTTTCCTTTCCTGGACTGAAGCATGGCAGTAGGCACTAATGGGTTAACTCCCTCGCACAGCGGAAGTACAGGAACCAATAAACCTAATTCCCAACCCCCTTACCCCATCTCTTTCCCTGTCCGAGCTCAGGTACTGAAGGGGTGGGTCGTGCCTACTGCCATGCTTCAGTCCAGGAAAGGAAAATTACGGTAAGTATGATAGAATTTTCCATTTTCCTGTCCTTCCGCATGGCAGTAGGCACTAATGGGAATTAACTAAGCAGTACAGACTTTGGGCGGGAAAATCATTTATTAAATTGAACTGAAGAGAGGACTTTAAGCCCGAAACCAGCTTTGTTTACGGAACAAACATCAAGCTTATAACAACGAACAAAAGTAGATATAGAGGACCATGCAGCTGCACTGCAAATTTCTTCCGGCGTAGCTTGAGCCTCGAACGCCCAGGACGCAGCCACCGCTCTAGTGGAGTGAGCCTTAACATGGGGAGCCTGCATAGCTTTGAGTAAATACGCCTTCTTGATACAAGCTTTTATCCAGCTTGCAATCACACGCTTAGAAGCTTGATGGCCCATAGAAGATCCTTTAAATAGCAAAAAGAGACTATCACACCTCTTGAATGCCTCGGTTCTTCGCAAGTATATTGACAAACACCTCACCAAATCCAGTTTATGCCAGTTTACTTCTTCTTCCGTAGCGGGGTTAGGGAAGAAAGCCGGCAGCACAATCTCCTTACTAGCATGAAAGGAGGATACCACTTTCGGGAGGAATTTCTCTGGTAGCCTTAACGTTACTTTATCATGTAACATTTTCAGATATGGTTCTTTCCTCAGCAATGCTTGTATCTCCCCCACTCTCCGTGCTGACGTTACCGCTATCAAGAAAGCAGTCTTCATTGACAGGAGGTCCAAGCTAATTGACTCCAGAGGCTCAAATGGTTCCGTCATGAGAGACTGAAGAACCAAATTCAAATCCCATGATGGCAAAATTGGTCTCACTTGCGGTTTCAGATGTTTGACTCCTTGAATAAAGCGGGTCACTAATGGATACTCCGCCCATTTGACTTTCGTCAATGCTGACAAGGCTGACACTTGCACTTTCAGAGTAGCCAAGCTGAGATTCTTCTCTAAGCCTGACTGCAGAAAATTTACTACTGCCGACTCGGTTGGTGATGTAAATGAATCTCCTGACAATGTACACCATTCCCTGAATCTTTCCCAAATTCTATGGTAGGTATTCTCTGTTGATGGCTTTCTAGCTGCCAACAGTGTGTCAATAGTCATTTCTGCGAGCCCAAGCTCTGTCAGCTCTTTCCGCTCAAAAGCCACCCCGTCAAAGCCCATTTTTGTGGGTTTGGGTGGAATATTTTGCCTTGGCATAGCGAACCCTGGTGATAGGGTAGCTTGACTGGATTGTCCAATGCCATTTCCCACAACCGGGCAAACCAAGGCCTTCACGGCCACCATGGCACTACTGCTATAACTGTAGCTTTGTCTTTCTGAATTTTGTTCAATACCCTTGATATGATCGGGATCGGCGGAAAAATGTATGCCAGTTTGAACATCCACTTCAGACTGAAAGCATCCTGACACAATGCTTGCCTCTCCGGGTACCAGGAGCAGAACAGTCTCACCTTCCTGTTCCTGGATGTAGCCATGAGGTCTATCTGAGGGAGGCCCCAACGATTCACCAACGTTTGGAAACTCCCCTGCGACAACTCCCACTCCCCTGGGTGGAGTGTCCTCCGACTCAACAGATCTGCCAGAATATTCTGACGACCAGGAATATAAGTTGCTGACAAGTCGAGGAGATTGTTCTCTGCCCATTCGAAAATCTCCAAAGTCAGACTCAACAATTTCCTGCTGTGAGTCCCTCCTTGTTTCTTTATATATTTTACCGTTGTTATATTGTCTGACTGAATGAGGACTGCTGTCCCTTTGAGCTGACTTTTGAAGCTCACTAGCGCCTGCAACACCGCTTTCAGTTCCCTGAAGTTCGAGGACCACGTTACTGCCTCCGGTGGCCATATGCCTTGTGCTGATACACATGCCGTATGAGCCCCCCATCCAAGACTGCTGGCATCCGTCGTGACCATCTGCCACGATGAGCAATCTATTGGCTTGCCCTGAGAAAGATTGAACGGATTTAGCCACCACTCCAGGCTCTTCACTGTTTGTCGTGACAGAATAATGATTTGAGACTGAGTAACTCTTTTCCACTGTTGAAGAAACCCGAACTGGAGCTGTCGAAGATGAATCATTGCCCACCTGACGGCATCCTTCGTAGCTACCAGTTTCCCTATTATCTCTTGACAGATCAGAGCCGTGGTATAAGGAAATTTGATAACACTCTGCACTCTTCGAATAATGTCTTCCACTTTGCCTGGGGGAAGATATAGTCGCGACTGCTTGGTATCCACTAGAACCCCCAAGAACTCCATCCGTTGTGACGGGACCAGTTGTGACTTTTGGAAATTTATTAACCATCCATGTTCCTCTAGAACCGTAATGGTCACCTGGACCTGCTGGTTCAGCAGTTGTTCGTTTGAGGCCTTTATCAGCAGGTCGTCCAAATAGGTGAAGATCTGTATGCCCTGCAGGCGTAGGGCGGCTATGACTGGAGCCAGAACTTTTGAAAAGGTTCTCGGTGAAGACGCTAGCCCAAAGGGAAGTGCTCGGTATTGAAAATGCTCCCCCCTTACCGAGAACCTGAGGAATCTCTGGTGACTTAAGAGAATAGGGACATGAAGATATGCATCTCGCAAATCTATCTTTGCTAGCCAATCGTTTACCCGTAGGTTCTGCGAAATAATACTCAATGTCTCCATTTTGAATGACTTTACCTTCAGGAACGAATTTAATCCTCTGAGATCTAAGATAGCTCGGAACTCCCCCGACGCCTTTTTCCTGAGGAAGATCGGAGAATAGATACCTTGTCCCTTCTGGCACTGTTAAAATTACTTCCTTTTCCAACAGATCTAATAAAATGTGATTCATTGCTCGATGAGCTTCCAGCGTTTTCGGAACCTTTGATTCCACAAAAAAACTTCTGTTTGGTTTTTTCGAAAACTCCAAGTGGTAACCTAAGGATACCACTTCCCGGACCCAACTGTCCATCGTAGTTTTCCCCCAGACTGCCTGGAATTGAAGTAGTCTTCCCCCTACTGGCGGCAGCTGGGCCTGAACACCGTCAGAACGATTTAGGCTTTCCCTGCTTGAACTCTTTTTTGAGCTGATTTTGCCCGCGATTTCTCCAAAAGGGCTGCCTATCAAATTGCTTTCCAGGCCTATAGGTCTTGGCATCCTTAAACGGCATTCTGTCCGCCCAGCCTGCACGGACTGGCTGACGTCTCACACGCCTTTCTTGCGGCAAAAAGGAGCTCTTGCCCGCCGAAGCCTTAGAAATAATACTGTCAAGTTTTGGCCCAAACAGCAACTCCCCCTCGAAAGGGAGCGCACACAGATTGAACTTGGAAGGGGTATCTGCTTGCCAATGTTTTAGCCACAGCATCCTCCTAGCTGCCACTGCATACCCCATATTTCTGGCTGCCAATTTCAGCACCTCCAATGATGCGTCCGTGATGAAATCAATAGCCACCTTTATATCACCCACTAGGTGACCCACCTTGTCTTTGTCTCCAGCAAGCTGCAGCTCAGTTTCTATCTCTTGCAGCCAGATTTTGGATGCCTTTGCCACACACGTGACTGCTACCGCTGGCTTGCAGAGTAGCCCCGAAACTGAATAGGCCTTCCTCAGCACTGTATCCTGTCTCCTTTCTACAGGATCCTTCAAGGAAACCCCCTCATCCACTGGCAATGTGGTCTTACGAGCCACCCTTGTGATGGCAGCATCCACTTTGGGGGGGTTGGTCCACCGACTCACATCCCCCTCCGCATACGGGTACATCTTCTTCATGTGTCTAGGTTCTGAGTACTTTTTATCTGGTACTGCCCACTCTTCCTTAATAATATCTTTCAGTACATCGTGGACTGGAAATACCAGATCTTTCTTTCCTGATGATTTAAACATTCTGTCCTGCTTTTTCTCTTGTTCAGTGTCCTCTAGTTCCAATACTTTCCGGACAGCTTTTACTAGAGGTTCTATTAGATCCAAATCAAACGAGGAATCTTCATCCAATACAATTAGCTCCTCTTCCTCCTCTGAAGTAGCCGAAAGGCTACACCTTGCTGCCCCCTGCTGACGTGCTTCACACTCCGCAGGCACCTTAGGATCACGGCTCTCTTTCCCCATTACTGGGGCACTGGGACCCACTTTCTGTATCACATTAGCTGTCACAGTTCCTACTAGGTCCTCCAGTGATTTAGACATAGACTCCTTAAACCAGTCTCTCATAGCACTCCATTGATCATCTGCTCTTTTGCCAGACATAGATTCCCAGCACATTAGGCATACTTTTTTGTTATGCATCGCTGGATTATCACATATTGAACACTCTTTTTCCACCGCCTTCCTTGAATGATGACTCCTCCTTCTAGGTGACCTACAAAGAAACGAGTTTGTTACCATCACATAGGAGTCACCACACATCTCTCTGATACACTTACCCCCTAGAGGATGACCGGGATCTCCGGCTCCTAGAACTCATGCTCTGAAAAAAGAGGAGTAAATATAAGTAGCTGTACAGTTCACCTAGGTCCCCAACCGGTAGGCCTGCAACACTCCAGCAAACGGCTCCTGCTGCATGTACTGCAAACAAAACCTGCTCCTGCTGTACAACAGGTAATGGGCGCTTTAAGAGCCAAGGGCGCCTAGATATGACATCATCAAGAGTCTACACAGTGTCTTACCGCGGGATCCGACTTACTGCACTCAGAACGCCTTACTGCACACCCCGCGTCTTACCGCGTTCTAAAAGCCCAGCTACCAGGCTCCACCGGCTATATGTGAACCGGTCGCTTCGGTGAGGCAGAGAGGAACCACACCGGCACAGGGGAATCCTTCCTGATGCGAGGACAGGAAAAAAAGAGATGGGGTAAGGGGGTTGGGAATTAGGTTTATTGGTTCCTGTACTTCCGCTGTGCGAGGGAGTTAACCCATTAGTGCCTACTGCCATGCGGAAGGACAGGAAATAGGATTTGGAATTATTATTTTTTGGGATGACGGGTCCCCTTTAAGGCTATAGAGAGTCCAGCTGTATGATGTCACCTCCCATCACGTGGGCTCCTATATTATGTGACTCCCACTGGGGTCCCTCCCCCTGTCTCTTCTCCATTACTCCCTCCTTTTCTCATTTCCCAGCGCTCCTCCCCTTATAGCCCCGCCCCTAGTATAGCTCTTCCCACCCTCACACATAACCCTCTCACTGCCACATGCCCCGCCCCCTGCAGCTCCAATCCCGACATCGACTCGTCCCTTTAAATGAGAGTTAAATGGCCCCACGCGGCTCGCTGATTGGCTGACAGCGCAGAGTCTCAGAGCGAAGCTTTGTGTTGTACTGGCGGCGTCTGTAGATAAAGGGCCTCCCTTACGGAACGCATTTTAGGACATCATGCGTCTACTTACGTTTGCTGCATGCGTCGTCCTATGCCTTCTCCCTCCCACTCCCGTCTCACTCCTCCCCCTCCTCTCTGCTCCCTCCCCCTCCTTCCCATTCTTTCCTTCTCTCCCTTCCGCCCCTTTTCTCTCTGTCATCCCCCCTCCCCCCCTCACTCACATGTTCCCCCTCCTCCCCTCCCCCACTCTCCTCTGTTCTCCCGCCTCCCCCACTCCTCCTGATCTTGGAGAGACAGACGCATGGGAGAGACACATATAGAGACAGCTCAGGGGAAAAACAGAGAGAGAGACTGCTCAGGGCCAGGAGGATGTCTGAGGTGTAAGAGACACTCAGGGGTTGCAGAGTAAAAAGGGTGTGGGCAGCAGGAGCCACTGACTGGGGTTAAAGAGACAGCAAGGCTTAGTCTGAGGTCACACACATTAACCGTCCACAGGGAATAAGAAGAGACAGCTTGGCTTTAGGGAGCACTGGCCAATCTGATTTGCTGCTCTGTGTGAAAGAGACAGCCCAGAGTAAACAGACAGATAAAGAGACTTCTCTGGAGTGGAAACACTGGCCAGGAAGAGACTGCTGGCAGTCACATTAGCTACAGTGCTTAAAGGGGCACATTTTAGGATATTGGGAAAAGAGACAGTCTGAGATCAGTTTAAAGGCTGACAAGAGACCTCCTTGTAGCAGTAGTCAGTCGGGGTGAGAGAGATTTGGGTGTCTGGGTGAGGGGGGCAGGTTACTGACAGACCAATCACAGCAGTGATTTATGGGTAAGGGCCCAGGGATTTGTAGCTTGAGACTGAGACAAGTGAGACAGTAATTGGTATCTGATTGGCACCAGCAGGTGAGACATTGGCACAGGTGAGAGACAATATTTGGCACAGGTGAGACTATATTTGTCGCAGGAGAGAGATATTGGCAGAGGTGAGAGACTATATTTGGCACAGGTGAAAGACTATTTGGCACAGGTGAGCGACATTGGCACAGATGAGAGACTATATTTGGCACAGGTGGGACTATATTTGGCACAGGTGAGCGACATTGGCACAGGTGAGACTATATTTTCCACAGGTGAGACTATATTAGGCACAGGTGAGAGACTATATTTGGCACAGGTGAGCGACATTGGCACAGGTGAGACTATATTTGGCACAGATGAGAGACTATATTTGGCACAGATGAGAGACTATATTTGGCACAGATGAGAGACTATATTTGGCACAGGTGAGAGACTATATTTGGCACAGGTGAGAGACTATATTTGGCACAGGTGAGACTATATTTGGCACAGATGAGAGACTATATTTGGCACAGGTGAGAGACTATATTTGGCACAGGTGAGAGACTATATTTGGCACAGGTGAGAGACTATATTTGGCACAGGTGAGATTATATTTGGCACAGGGGAGAGACTATATTAGGCACAGGTGAGAGACTATATTTGGCACAGGTGAGAGACATTGGCACAGGTGGGACTATATTTGGCATTAGCCATGGCCTCTAGTCCAGTTCCGTTGCCCCTGCTCCCCTCTCTGAGCTGCATTATGTGCCAGGACGTGCCCCGGGAGCCAGTCACACTGAGCTGTGGCCATTGCCTGTGCCGGGGGTGTTTGGAGCGGGCGTGGAGAGGGCAAGAGGCCTACCCTACCTGTCCCAAGTGCCGCCCCCCTCCTGCTGTACCGACCCCAGACACAGTTCAGCGGGGTGCCTGCTCGGAACATGGAGAGAAGCTGCAGTTATTCTCCACACAAGATGGCCGACTCATGTGCCCCTCCTGTAGGAACGGAACGGAACAGCACCCTCCCCACACACTCGTCCCCCTGCAAGAGGCAGTGGGGGGCTACAAGGTGAGAATCTAAATATCTGTGCCCACTGGCAGTAACCATACCCCATATTAACCTCCTTTATTTACCCCAAGGATGAACTCATCTCTGCACTTGCCCCGCTGGAGGCCCGACTCAAGGAGCTGCAGCAAATGCAATGTGCCCAGGAGCAGATGATCGCCCAGCACCGGGTAAGTTATTGCTGATACCCCTGTGCCTTCATGGGCACCACTAGGGATGTACCTACTCATGCACCTCTGTATCTGGGCCCCTCAACTCCTACGTACTAGCCCAGTGGCACATTGCCTAAGGCTACAGCACCTGGTGCATGTGTGTATATGTGGGAGGGGCGTGTGTATATGTGGGAGGGGAGTGTGTATATGTGGGAGGGGAGTGTGTATATGTGGGAGGGGAGTGTGTATATGTGGGAGGGGAGTGTGTATATGTGGGAGGGGAGTGTGTATATGTGGGAGGTGCGTGTGTATATGTGGGAGGGGCGTGTGTATATGTGGGAGGTGCGTGTGTATATGTGGGAGGGGCGTGTGTATATGTGGGAGGGGCGTGTGTATATGTGGGAGGGGCGTGTGTATATGTGGGAGGTGCGTGTGTATATGTGGGAGGTGCGTGTGTATATGTGGAGGGAGGTGTATATGTGGGAGGGGAGTGTGTATATGTGGGAGGGAGTGTGTATATGTGGGAGGGAGTGTGTATATGTGGGAGGTGCGTGTGTATATGTGGGAGGTGAGTGTGTATATGTGGGAGGTGCGTGTGTATATGTGGGAGGTGCGTGTGTATATGTGGGAGGTGCGTGTGTATATGTGGGAGGGGCGTGTGTATATGTGGGAGGTGCGTGTGTATATGTGGGAGGTGCGTGTGTATATGTGGGAGGGGCGTGTGTATATGTGGGAGGGGCGTGTGTATATGTGGGAGGTGCGTGTGTATATGTGGGAGGTGCGTGTGTATATGTGGGAGGTGCGTGTGTATATGTGGGAGGGGCGTGTGTATATGTGGGAGGGGCGTGTGTATATGTGGGAGGGGCGTGTGTATATGTGGGAGGGGCGTGTGTATATGTGGGAGGTGCGTGTGTATATGTGGGAGGTGCGTGTGTATATGTGGGAGGGGCGTGTGTATATGTGGGAGGGGCGTGTGTATATGTGGGAGGTGCGTGTGTATATGTGGGAGGGGCGTGTGTATATGTGGGAGGGGCGTGTGTATATGTGGGAGGGGCGTGTGTATATGTGGGAGGTGCGTGTGTATATGTGGGAGGTGCGTGTGTATATGTGGGAGGTGCGTGTGTATATGTGGGAGGTGCGTGTGTATATGTGGGAGGGGCGTGTGTATATGTGGGAGGGGCGTGTGTATATGTGGGAGGGGCGTGTGTATATGTGGGAGGTGCGTGTGTATATGTGGGAGGTGCGTGTGTATATGTGGGAGGGGCGTGTGTATATGTGGGAGGGGCGTGTGTATATGTGGGAGGTGCGTGTGTATATGTGGGAGGTGCGTGTGTATATGTGGGAGGGAGTGTGTATATGTGGGAGGGGAGTGTGTATATGTGGGAGGTGAGTGTGTATATGTGGGAGGTGCGTGTGTATATGTGGGAGGTGCGTGTTGTATATGTGGGAGGTGCGTGTGTATATGTGGGAGGTGCGTGTGTATATGTGGGAGGAGCGTGTGTATATGTGGGAGGTGCGTGTGTATATGTGGGAGGTGCGTGTGTATATGTGGGAGGTGCGTGTGTATATTGGGAGGTGCGTGTGTATATGTGGGAGGTGCGTGTGTATAATGTGGGAGGTGCGTGTGTGGGAGGTGCGTGTGGTGGAGGGTGCGTGTGTGGGAGGTGAGTGTGTGGGAGGGGCGTGTGTATATGTGGGAGGGGCGTGTGTATACTGTGGGAGGGGCGTGTGATATGTGGGAGGAGCGGTGTGTATATGTGGGAGTGCGTGTGTATATGTGGGAGGGGCGTGTGTATATGTGGGAGGGGCGTGTGTATATGTGGGAGGGGCGTGTGTATATGTGGGGAGGGGCGTGTGTATATGTGGAGGGGCGTGTGTATATGTGGGAGGGGCGTGTGTATATGTGGGAGGTGCGTGTGTATATGTGGGAGGGGATGTGTATTGTGGGAGGGGCGTGTGTATATGTGGGAGGGCGTGTGTATATGTGGGAGGGGCGTGTGTATGTGGGAGGGGCGTGTGTATGTGGAGGGGCGTGTGTATATGTGGGAGGGGCGTGTGTATATGTGGGAGGGGCGTGTGTATATGTGGGAGGGGCGTGTGTATATGTGGGAGGGGCGTGTGTATATGTGGGAGGAGCGTGTGTATATGTGGGAGGTGCGTGTGTATATGTGGGAGGGGCGTGTGTATATGTGGGAGGTGCGTGTGTATATGTGGGAGGGGCGTGTGTATATGTGGGAGGGGAGTGTGTATATGTGGGAGGGGCGTGTGTATATGTGGGAGGGGCGTGTGTATATGTGGGAGGTGCGTGTGTATATGTGGGAGGTGCTTGTGTATATGTGGGAGGAGCATGTTTGGGTGGCCACCAACTGTAAGACCCTCCTCTGTCTCTTCTCTACAGGGGAATGTGCTGAGCACTAAACATCATGTGAATGTGGAGTTTGAGAAGCTGCACCAGTACCTGCGGGAGAGGGAGGAGAGGCTCCTGCGTGAGCTCCAGCACGAGGGGGACGTTATACTGACTGACATGGAGGAAAGTCTCAATAAGATCAAACAGAATTGTCAGGGGATCCTACAGACTATAAGCTCCACCCAACCCAGACTGTATGAGCAAGATACCATCTCCTTCCTTACTGTAAGTCTCCCTCTGTATTACACCCAAGATCCCATCTCCTTCCTTACTGTAAGTCCCTCTGTATTACACCCAAGATACCATCTCCTTCCTTACTGTAAGTCTCCCTCTGTATTACACCCAAGATACCATCTCCTTCCTTACTGTAAGTCTCCCTCTGTATTACACCCAAGATCCCCTCTCCTTCCTTACTGTAAGTCCCTCTGTATTACACCCAAGATCCCATCTCCTTCCTTACTGTAAGTCCCTCTGTATTACACCCAAGATACCATCTCCTTCCTTACTGTAAGTCCCTCTGTATTACACCCAAGATACCATCTCCTTCCTTACTGTAAGTCTCCCTCTGTATTACACCCAAGATACCATCTCCTTCCTTACTGTAAGTCTCCCTCTGTATTACACCCAAGATCCCCTCTCCTTCCTTACTGTAAGTCCCTCTGTATTACACCCAAGATCCCATCTCCTTCCTTACTGTAAGTCCCTCTGTATTACACCCAAGATACCATCTCCTTCCTTACTGTAAGTCCCTCTGTATTACACCCAAGATACCATCTCCTTCCTTACTGTAAGTCCCTCTGTATTACACCCAAGATCCCATCTCCTTCCTTACTGTAAGTCCCTCTGTATTACACCCAAGATACCATCTCCTTCCTTACTGTAAGTCCCTCTGTATTACACCCAAGATACCATCTCCTTCCTTACTGTAAGTCTCCCTCTGTATTACACCCAAGATACCATCTCCTTCCTTACTGTAAGTCTCCCTCTGTATTACACCCAAGATCCCCTCTCCTTCCTTACTGTAAGTCCCTCTGTATTACACCCAAGATCCCATCTCCTTCCTTACTGTAAGTCCCTCTGTATTACACCCAAGATACCATCTCCTTCCTTACTGTAAGTCCCTCTGTATTACACCCAAGATACCATCTCCTTCCTTACTGTAAGTCCCTCTGTATTACACCCAAGATACCATCTCCTTCCTTACTGTAAGTCCCTCTGTATTACACCCAAGATCCCATCTCCTTCCTTACTGTAAGTCTCCCTCTGTATTACACCCAAGATACCATCTCCTTCCTTACTGTAAGTCCCTCTGTATTACACCCAAGATACCATCTCCTTCCTTACTGTAAGTCCCTCTGTATTACACCCAAGATCCCATCTCCTTCCTTACTGTAAGTCTCCCTCTGTATTACACCCAAGATACCATCTCCTTCCTTACTGTAAGTCCCTCTGTATTACACCCAAGATACCATCTCCTTCCTTACTGTAAGTCCCTCTGTATTACACCCAAGATACCATCTCCTTCCTTACTGTAAGTCCCTCTGTATTACACCCAAGATACCATCTCCTTCCTTACTGTAAGTCCCTCTGTATTACACCCAAGATCCCATCTCCTTCCTTACTGTAAGTCCCTCTCTATTACACCCAAGATCCCCTCTCCTTCCTTACTGTAAGTCCCTCTGTATTACACCCAAGATACCATCTCCTTCCTTACTGTAAGTCCCTCTGTATTACACCCAAGATCCCCTCTCCTTCCTTACTGTAAGTCCCTCTGTATTACACCCAAGATCCCATCTCCTTCCTTACTGTAAGTCCCTCTGTATTACACCCAAGATCCCATCTCCTTCCTTACTGTAAGTCCCTCTGTATTACACCCAAGATACCATCTCCTTCCTTACTGTAAGTCCCTCTGTATTACACCCAAGATCCCATCTCCTTCCTTACTGTAAGTCCCTCTGTATTACACCCAAGATCCCATCTCCTTCCTTACTGTAAGTCCCTCTGTATTACACCCAAGATCCCCTCTCCTTCCTTACTGTAAGTCCCTCTGTATTACACCCAAGATCCCATCTCCTTCCTTACTGTAAGTCTCCCTCTGTATTACACCCAAGATCCCCTCTCCTTCCTTACTGTAAGTCCCTCTGTATTACACCCAAGATCCCCTCTCCTTCCTTACTGTAAGTCCCTCTGTATTACACCCAAGATCCCCTCTCCTTCCTTACTGTAAGTCTCCCTCTGTATTACACCCAAGATCCCATCTCCTTCCTTACTGTAAGTCTCCCTCTGTATTACACCCAAGATACCATCTCCTTCCTTACTGTAAGTCTCCCTCTGTATTACACCCAAGATACCATCTCCTTCCTTACTGTAAGTCCCTCTGTATTACACCCAAGATACCATCTCCTTCCTTACTGTAAGTCCCTCTGTATTACACCCAAGATCCCATCTCCTTCCTTACTGTAAGTCCCTCTGTATTACACCCAAGATCCCCTCTCCTTCCTTACTGTAAGTCCCTCTGTATTACACCCAAGATCCCATCTCCTTCCTTACTGTAAGTCCCTCTGTATTACACCCAAGATCCCATCTCCTTCCTTACTGTAAGTCCCTCTGTATTACACCCAAGATCCCATCTCCTTCCTTACTGTAAGTCCCTCTGTATTACACCCAAGATCCTATCTCCTTCCTTACTGTAAGTCCCTCTGTATTACACCCAAGATCCTATCTCCTTCCTTACTGTAAGTCCCTCTGTATTACACCCAAGATCCTATCTCCTTCCTTACTGTAAGTCCCTCTGTATTACACCCAAGATCCCCTATCCTTCCTTACTGTAAGTCCCTCTGTATTACACCCAAGATACCATCTCCTTCCTTACTGTAAGTCCCTCTCTATTACACCCAAGATCCCATTTCCTTCCTTACTGTAAGTCCCTCTGTATTACACCCAAGATCCCATTTCCTTCCTTACTGTAAGTCCCTCTGTATTACACCCAAGATCCCATCTCCTTCCTTACTGTAAGTCTCCCTCTGTATTACACCCAAGATCCCATCTCCTTCCTTACTGTAAGTGTCTTTCTATTTCACCCAGTGAGACAGCCAGGACCCCTCATTATTAGACTACCCTGCAGTACAGCTGATAGGAACTGATAAGTACTAGTCTATATTAACTGTTCTCTTTTGTTGCAGGACATAAAGTCTTGTATGGAAATGTAAGTGTCCTCTAGTCACGGGGCAGTAGAATATTGTATGGAGGGATCATTTGTGTGTCATTGTGTGTCATTGTATTGTGTGTCATTTCCTATAAGATGTGTATTTAGTCCTATGATAAGAGCTCCTTTAGGGGCTAGCTTTGCATGATGGGAATTGTAGTGTAAATCTGTACCAGACACTGGACTATGAACGTTTGTTTCCATGCTCAGATGTTACGCGGGTTACAGAGACGGCTTCCCAGCCCAGAATGTAGTGGCCCCAAGGGACTTTGGCTTTGGGGCAGTGAAGGATCTGATTCAGTACACGGCCTGGAAAGATATGAAATCTTACATCAGCCCAGGTAAGTGACCCAGCCTGGCTAATTCTGTGTTACCTGACTTTCATTGTTCAGCTGTTTTTAAGATACAAAAGTCTCCTTTATTCTCTTTGTAAACGTGTTTTATCCATTTCATCCTGTTCCATTCAGCAGAAACATGTTGCTCCATCAGGCTTTTCACTTTATCAACCACTGGATTTACCTAATTGTGCTTAGTACAGGGGATAACTATGTGCCATCGTTTTATGGGATCTCTCTGTACAGACTATGAGCAAACTTAGGGGACTGTTCCTGCTGAATTGTGCTTAGTACAGGGGAATACCTATGCTGCCATCGTTTTATGGGATCTCTCTGTACAGACTATGAGCAAACTTAGGGGCTGTTCCTGCTGAATTGTGCTTAGTACAGGGAATACCTATGCTGCCATAGTTTTATGGGATCTCTCTGTACAGACTATGAGCAAACTTAGGGGCTGTTCCTGCTGAATTGTGCTTAGTACAGGGAATACCTATGCTGCCATAGTTTTATGGGATCTCTCTGTACAGACTATGAGCAAACTTAGGGGCTGTTCCTGCTGAATTGTGCTTAGTACAGGGAATACCTATGCTGCCATAGTTTTATGGGATCTCTCTGTACAGGCTATGAACAAACTTAGGGGACTGTTCCTGCTGAATTGTGCTTAGTACAGGGGAATACCTATGCTGCCATAGTTTTATGGGATCTCTCTGTACAGACTATGAGCAAACTTAGGGGACTGTTCCTGCTGAATTGTGCTTAGTACAGGGGATACCTATGTGCCATAGTTTTATGGGATCTCTCTGTACAGGCTATGAACAAACTTAGGGGACTGTTCCTGCTGAATTGTGCTTAGTACAGGGGGATAACTATGCTGCCATAGTTTTATGGGATCTCTCTGTACAGACTATGAGCAAACTTAGGGACTGTTCCTGCTGAATTGTGCTTAGTACAGGGAATACCTATGCTGCCATAGTTTTATGGGATCTCTCTGTACAGACTATGAGCAAATTTAGGGACTGTTCTTGCTGAATTGTGCTTAGTACAGGGGGATAACTATGCTGCCATAGTTTTATGGGATCTCTCTGTACAGACTATGAGCAAACTTAGGGACTGTTCCTGCTGAATTGTGCTTGGTACAGGGGAATACCTATGCTGCCATAGTTTTATGGGATCTCTCTGTACAGACTATGAGCAAATTTAGGGACTGTTCTTGCTGAATTGTGCTTAGTACAGAGGGATACCTATGCTGCCATAGTTTTATGGGATCTCTCTGTACAGACTATGAGCAAACTTAGGGGACTGTTCCTGCTGAATTGTGCTTAGTACAGGGAATACCTATGCTGTCATAGTTTTATGGTATCTCTCTGTACAGGCTATGAGCAAACTTAGGGACTGTTCCTGCTGAATTGTGCTTAGTACAGGGAATACCTATGCTGTTATAGTTTTATGGGATCTCTCTGTACAGTCTATGAGCAAACTTAGGGACTGTTCCTGCTGAATTGTGCTTAGTACAGGGAATACCTATGCTGCCATAGTTTTATGGGATCTCTCTGTACAGTCTATGAGCAAACTTAGGGGCTGTTCCTGCTGAATTGTGCTTAGTACAGAGGGATACCTATGCTGCCATAGTTTTATGGGATCTCTCTGTACAGACTATGAGCAAACTTAGGGGACTGTTCCTGCTGAATTGTGCTTAGTACAGGGGAATATCTATGCTGCCATAGTTTTATGGGATCTCTCTGTACAGACTATGAAATATTAATCTAATATTCGATCAAATGGTTCCAACCCTAAAAATCAAATCAAGTTTCTGTACTTTTTTTGATCGAAGGTAAAAAGGGTCGCTGACCCGAGCAGCCAAGAAGGGGTTTAAATGACAGGATGAAGGTGGGAAAGATATCTAGCCTCACAACCTGCTTTCTGATTTTGACCATTTCCGCAGCTCTGCCCAGTATAATCATGGACCCCAGCACGGCACATCTCAATCTCATCCTCTCTGAAGACCTGACCGGTGTCCGATACAGCGATACCAAGCAGAACATGCCGGAAAATCCCCGTCGCTTTGATTACTGCTGCTGCGTGCTGGGTACGGAGGGCTTTACGTCGGGACGGCACTACTGGGCTGTGGAGGTCTCCAACAAGACCAAATGGAACCTCGGGGTGGCCAAGGAGTCGGTGAACAGGCGCGGTGGCATCACCTTGTCCCCCGAGAATGGTTTTTGGATACTCTGGCTTCGAAATGGCCACGAGTTTAAGGCCTTGGATGTCCCGTACCGGACTCTCACCTTGAGAAACAAACCACAAAAGGTGGGCATCTTCCTAGACTATGAAGGGGGTGTCCTCTCTTTCTACAATGCTGACGACATGACCCACATCTATACCTTCGTCACGTCCTTCTCTGAGACCATCTATCCTTATTTCTGTCCCTGCCTCAACGACTCGGGGAAGAATGGCGGCCCTCTAAAAGTTCTCCACCATATACCGTGAGAATCGGTTAGCTAGCCTGCATATCAAAGAGCTCCGAAAGAATAACCATTCCAGCCAAAATACCTTCTCTACTGTGTTCTTTCTGTAAACTAGATGATGATCCCTAGCAAGCCAAGGAGCGGGACTGGGACTTTTTGATTTAGTCATACTCCTTTTACTAAAAATATTCAGTATGATGAAGGAAACCAGTCCAAGTGTGGGTTTCGTTACTGCCCCCAGTTTCTGTCATCTACATCATTCATAAGGTCTGTTCTGCTTTAGTACCTTAAGCTCTTATCACTTTGCACCCCCCACTACTCGGTAAACTAAGCTGCAAAATGGGAATTAATGTATGTCATGTTTATATTCCAAGTACAAGGTTCAATAAACTCCCAACTGGAACCAAATGGCGGAGTCTTGGTGCCCAGTTACTTCATTTAGGGCAAAGAGCAGTGGGTGGTGCATTGGTATCATGTTACTCATCATGGTAACCAAAAATGATTGGCAGTTATGTCCAACTGGAGATTCGTAGGCTGGATGTGGCCACCAGGCTGCTCCGTTGGTTGGATGTGGCCACCAGGCTACTCCAAAGTCCCATTGACCTTGATGAATAACATCATCATTTTATTATAATCTGGCCCCTGAACATGTAGCAGTTAGTATGTGGCCAACTACATGGACAACCCTACTCTAAGGTTGTTCAACCTTCATAATTATTCCTATGTAATACTCAAGAGCCAGAAACAATCCTTTCAATATATCCTTATCAATGGTGCTTGGTGATCTCACTTGTGTCACATGATCTATGTATCGTATAGTGTAAGGATATTATAAGTCACCAAGAAGTTTCATGAGTATGAACAGCCACTCTATCCCAACCGTATGAAGAATAGTAAGCAGTTTTCCTAACCGACATGGGGAGGCGCATTTATCAAAGGTCGAATTCGTGTTAAGTTTTTAAAAACTCCCCTAAACACCACACCCCTATTCGACCAATCGAAATTTATAAATAAATAAATTTATAAATAAAATCAAATTTTTTTAAACTCGGATGAGTGGAATCGACCTGAAAGCTCGAATCAAATTTGAATCAAATTCAATTTGAATTTTAAGGTGGTGATTAGTTGAATTTGAGTTCTTAAAGGGCCAAAGTATATTAAATCTCAAAAATCAAATTCCCTATTAGAATGACAATTTTGACCATAAAAAATTTGAATTTTCAATTCGACCCTTGATAAATCTGCCCCTGAATCTGCTGTAGGCTTCTTAGAGCACCATATTATGGGGAACACTGCTTTATGATGTAAGTATCAAGGGATAGGGCTTCGCTGTTGGTTGCTATGTACAATAGTATATTCATTGTGAAGATGCAGGTCATCTTTGGACTTACACACATCATGTTCTGGGTTACTGGGATGGCGGTGGGAATCCTACCTGAGCTGCAAGTCTCTTGTGCTTACGGGTTGATCCAGGCACCTTCATGATATTTTCCGGTAAGTAAGCAGTAGGAATTTGGAGTTTATAGAAAGCTGCATGTATAGAAGTTATTTTACGGACAAAACCATATTGGTCTGAGTATTTGTTAGCCAATGTAAATTGAAGCATTAAAGAACAATGTAACGGTGCCATACTAGTGTAAAACAATGCCCTTGTTTAGCTTTACTTCCTTCCAAAAGGACTTGGTTTTCCTTATTGAGAAATGGTGCATCAAAGAATTACTATTAAAACACACAAGTCGGTATGTCTTTTTAATAAGTCACCAAACATAGAAGAAGCTTTTGGTACACGATGAGTTCATTAACCCTTGGGTAACAAGTTTGATCCAAGCCTAGAAACCCATAGTAACCAAGTGTGCTTGGTAGCATTTATGGAAATCTGAGTGGTTGCTATGGGTTGCTACACCTGGATCAAATTTTGCATTTGGGTTGACACAACATTCATACACAGCAATACCCTGTGTTACACACGGTGCAATGCTTGGTGGTTTATTACTGATTGTCCTCTTGGAACAGAGAGAAACTGAGGCCCAGGCCCATAATTTAAAGCCTCCTCATCATCATCTGACTTGCCTTGAGGGTTTCTGGGTATTCGACCCATGTCACCCAGGAGAAGCCATTTTGCGGAGTCTTCAACGTGTTGGGTGTGATGTAGCGTGCATTGAGTCCAGCATCGGCACAGCCATTGGGATAATACCAGAAACCGCCCCCCCAGTACTCGGCACAGTTCTGAAAATCGTTGGCTTGGTCATTGTCATAAGTGGAGAACTTCTGTCCCATGTGTGCAGTCAGTGAGTCTCCTGCAAGGAAACATGGTGGAGTTTGGGTTAGAACTCATTAACTTGGTTGTACTAAAGACACAGCATTTATTCATATCAAGAGGTGCCTTTATGGTCTACATAGACAATCTCTCGCTGTTAAAAAAGGCCAGAACTCATGGGCCATCATTTATTGAGAGGTGTTGTTGGAATTAGGGCCCAACAAAGAACCCTGGACAGAAATTAAATTAGACAGTGCTGTATAAAATAGTTTTTTATATAGTTCCATGGTGTTAATAAAACTTGACTGATAAGTTGATGGATGCCATCAGCATTTATGGCCTAGGCCCACTAGGAGATTGTCTGGTACTTTGATAGGCGAGGTTGACACTGGTTATAAAAGATCCAGGTCAGGTAGAATTTAGCCAACTGCCATCAAAAGTACCCGGTGCCTGCAATGAAGCACATGTTTTGGTCCTTTGAACGGTGACCAATCTCTGTACAGTTCTATGGAATATGTTTGCATCCATCACTACTGGCTTCTACAGGGTCTCTCTTGAAACCCCCTAGATAACACAAGTAGACTATTGTACCTTTTCCCTCCAGTATATTATATTACCTGCGCCACCATCTATAAATCCATCGAAATACAGCTTGTATCCATCATGCTCTGCATTCAGTGCATGGGGCGACAGGCTGAAGTTGGAGTATAGGGCGTAGACTTTTTGCTCATCAAACCTTTCCAGTTCCACCATCAGTTCATACCGACCAGTCATGGTCAGGCGCTGGATGTTCTGCAGCCCTAGAATGAAATTAGCAGGAGCTCAGCAGGATATGCTATGGACAAAGGAACCTATAGTAGGAGGTTTAATAATACCATCAAGATATATTTACTTGTACAACAGGCATAAGTGAAGCTACACTCTTTTCATGGTTTGCCCTGTGTGCTGCCTACATCAAAGGCATCAATCCAGATTGCTCCATCTATACATTATCGTAAAACTATACAGTAAATAAAGATGTATTT
The DNA here is from genome assembly GCF_017654675.1 of Xenopus laevis. NCBI lineage: Eukaryota > Metazoa > Chordata > Amphibia > Anura > Pipidae > Xenopus > Xenopus laevis. Next base: position 112,087,452 of record NC_054388.1, on the reverse strand, counting down.
GATGCTCTTGTCACCACAGCTCCTGTAGAAACCCCCAAAGAAGCCATCAGATACCTGACTGAGCACTGAGGGGGATGGGTGGTTAAAAATCGCTGGATTTATACTAAATGTAAGAAGAACAAGGGAACCGGATTGATGTTTACCCAGCCAGTATTCCCGATCCGCATTTCCAAATCCTGTCACATAGTCTTGCCAGTTTTGGTTGAAGTCAATGGAGCCATCAAACCTCTTCTGAAATACCTGTCAGAGGTACAGTCCAGTCAATACTATGTTCAACAAAATGTATCTACTACCTTTGAGAAGAAACTTGAGAGCTCTACACTGACCCTAGATATGGCCTCTCTGATAGTTTATATTACTCGATGAGAGTTCTCATTTGTAATCCATGGACCTTTCGCGGCTAATTCAACTCCAGTGGAAAACTATTGGTCCTAAGGCTAAGCCTTTTCATGTCACTTACCGTCCAGGGCATCCCATTGGTTGTCATGTCACAGTATACAGGTAGAGGGTGCTGGGGGCCTCGGGGGTAAATGAGATATTCACCATCAGACCGAAAACCTTTGTCCCACAAGTCTTGGCAGTCAAGAGGCAGGATTTTGTGTTGAGCTGGAGATATGTGAAAAAACTGACTATTTTAAGACTGAAAGAGAGAGGGTGAAGCACAACAAAGACAAAGAGGAAAGACCAGAGGAAACTAAAGGTTGTTTTAAAAGTTTTTATTTCATGTTTTATAGAGGATATATATTGGATTCATTATTCAGTTTAGGGCATGTAAAGGCAAAAAATATAAAATCCCATTTTTACTTTCTTTAACTAAAAATAAACCTATCTCCAATATACTTTAATTAAAAAACGTGTACTGTTTTTATAAGAAACCTGACTGTATGCAGTGAAATTCTCCCTTCATTTACTGCTGTGGATAGGAATTGTCAGACGGTCCCTCACTGCTCTGCAGGGAAAGAATCATACTTATAAACAGCAGGGGAGCAATGTTTAACAAAGTTACAAGATGGTGACCCCCTGTGGCCAACTTTGAAAGCATAAATTATTGGTTTGATTAGGGTTGTGGTGCAGTAAGTTCATGTTTATGTTTAGTATACAAAATACAGCATTTCTAGCCTTATTCTATTTTACACTTTAGTTGCCTATCTTTGGATATCTACATATGAGTTTGTGGACCCCATTACTTTATATATCTAGACTTTTATATTTGAGAAAACTAGGTCTCAATACTCAAAAGCTAGGTCTCTGTGTATGGTATGTCTAGGACTATTACTTGATATATCAAGAACTTGGGAGTATCTAAGATCTGTATTTGACACATCTACACTGAAGTGAGAAAGTAGCCAGACAGTTGTGGCATTATATAAGTCTCATAATATTATCACTGGTAGATAAGCTCACATTTTAATATTAGTTTTATAACATTTCATTTACTCAAACATCATTGCCTTGACTGCGATTTTTAGTGAAACAATAGAACAGGGCTGTCCAATTAGAGGCCAAAAGACCAAATGTGAACCACAGCAAATGATTTCCATGCCCCCTAATTTCCTCCTTAGACCTCACTGTATGACATCATGATTTTAATTAGAACAAGGCTTACTACATGTCATAAGTTGTAAAACATTGCCGTAGAGTATTTACTCTTTGTAATAGTGTTTGAAAATCTTTGGTAAGTTCAAACTTCATCTCATGAAGTTATGCAACTCTCTAGGGCTTATTTACTCATTTACATAAGGGTATAAACATAAATTATAAAGTGCAAAAATGCATGAAATGGAACATGATGGGGTATAGAGGTAAGTAAGGAACAGAAAATTAAAAATGGAGGAGGACATGGCTATTAATCCAAGACTGCTCGGGATGCAGAAGGAAAACTAATTTAGGGACAAAGAATGGAAAATTGTAGGAAGGAGAAAGGCATATATGATATGTAGCAAAGACTAGCATATGGGTAAAGAAGAAGAAGGAAAAGGGTTGAGGAGCTCAAAATGGCACATGGAATTAGGGAAATGGCATAGCATGACAAATAAAAGTAACAGGGTTATGTATCAGAGAAGAGTAAATGGTCTGATAAAGTTGGAAAGGCTAGAGAAGAGAATGTAGGATAAGCAAATGAAGAGGCTAAAAGAAGAAAAGGAGAAGCAGGTAAAAGAAGGAAAGAATAAGAAAGAACATGAGTGGGTGAAACACTGGGGGGCCGATTCACTCAGCTCGAGTGAAGGATTCGAATGAAAAATACTTCGAATTTCGAAGTATTTTTTGGGTACTTCGACCATCGAATGGGCTACTTCGACTACGACCTTCGACTTCGATTCGAACGAAAAATCGTTCGACTATTCGACCATTCGATAGTCGAGGTACTTTCCCTTTAAAAAAAACTTCGACCCCCTACTTCGGCAGATAAAACCTACCGAAGTAAATGTTAGCCTATGGGAAAGGTCCCCATAGGCTTGCTAAACATTTTTTGATCGAAGGATTTTCCTTCGATCGTTGGATTAAAATCCTTCGAATCGTTCGATTCGAAGGATTTAATCGTTCGATCGAACGAAAAATCCTTCGATCGATCGAACGAACGTTTAGCGCTAAATCCTTCGACTTCGATATTCGAAGTCGAAGGATTTCAATTCGAGGGTCGAATTTCGAAGTATTTTTAACTTCGAAATTCGACCCTTAGTGAATCTGCCCCTAAGTGTAAAGATGTTCAGCAAAGAAGTAAAGGAGAATAGAATGGCACAATGGAGGGAGGTATAGGAAACATACAAATGGGAAAAACAGGATTTAAAAGGGGATGAGATAGTATGTAGGGGGGCGAGAAAAGAGAATGGCACATGGGGATAGAAGGAATGGAAGAAAGATGGCATTTGATCTGTTGATGTTCATATGTGTTAACATGTGTTAACATAATAGAATTATAACATAATAAATAATATATAAACTAATACAACTATTAGCACTATTTGTCATATTCTTGGGAAGTACAGTATATAATTTAGAAAAATACATACACAATGTGTCCAGTGATTCCGGTTGTGAGATGATGGGACTTATAAGATACAATGGTCCAATCAGGATCAAAAGAAGCATCTAAAGATAAAATCAGGTTGTAAAAAAGCAAATACATGGGTGAGAGATTACAGATAGGACTGTCACATGAATATCCTACCATCATTGTAATACAGTGATCCAGTCTACTCTCTCTACTCTAGTCCTCAGTCCATCAAGGGCACCAGCAGCAGCAAGTTCTCTACTCATGATGGGTGTAATCCATTTTATACCCAAAGAGTTACATTTAGAGGAGGAACTCTACAGTGTAAGAAATTTGGGGTTTACCAGAGATGGGGAAAGAGTCTAAAAAATAGTAAAGATCTGTTGCAACAAAAACATAATTCTCCTTTTTGCTTCCCCAGTCACTCACATGAATGAATGGCTGTTCATCTGAAGGAGTCTCAGATTTTTTTTTGGTTGTTTTCTGCAAGTGAACCTTGGTCTTCATTGTCTAGATATTTATTTTTTTATCTTAGGCTTTGATAACAGTATCATAGTGGAATCCATGGTGTAACAAGATGAATGAGTAGTCATATCTATGACAATGAGTAGGATTTGTCGTTAACACAAGCCAATCTGAGGGTCAAGTGGAATCTCTGAATGCTGCATGTAAGGATGCTGAATGTAAATGTTGTGCTCAGTAAGTTCAGTATATAAAATATAAAATTTCTAGCAATATTTATTATTAGGGTTTAGTTCTTCTTTAAGAGGAGCCGGTGTAGAGCAGCTCAACATTTGCCTACAGCCCTAGTTCCAAGAATATCTGGGGCAACAAATAAGTGTTCCTCCTAAATCTCAATCTAATGAACTTCTATTGAAGCTATGGTTCCAGGTGTAATTAAAGTAGACTCATAGGCATCCTCCAAAATCTATCTTAAATGTCCTTTAATCCAGGCCCCCCAGCTAAGGATCAGGTGCCCCCTCCACAGTTTGGAAACAACTTGGGTAGAGTAAGGTTCCAAGATAATGCAAGATAACTTTTTTTGGTACGAATAGAAGAGTCCTAAAAGGTTATGTTGTAATAGTGTGGAAATACAGAAAGTAATAGTATGTTGTGGAGCCATTGGTAAGGGCAAACAAAGAGCAGTGTTTAATACTGTCCTATTGTCAAAAAGCATCATACAGAAAGAACCTGACTGAAGAATAATGGCTATTATTATATTCCAGGCAAACCATAAAAAACCCAGATTTTGCTATCAATGCACTTCCTTTTTTCTAAATAAAAATCTAACAAAAAGCAAAAAATTACTTTATGGTGAGTGAAAACCCCCTTGCCTGTTCATTAGAAGTAGGTTTGAGTTGGGTTTTTCTTTCCCGACATTGGTGACTCCATTAAAGAGACACTCCTGGCAGCATTGGACACTGGACGGGTGCATAATCTTTATAGATGCATAGGTGTCTTTATAAAACAAAATCACAGAATCCTCACCTTCTTCAAATCCATTGAAGTCAGGAGACTTCAATGCCTAGCTGGCCAGTTTGAACTGTTTACTGAAGAACAACTGCATTTTTTTGCGTACAACTGTATTTAGCAATAGCTCCAAAAATATCTCAGTACATTTTTATCCAAAATAAGCTTCAAGTTGGGCTTTCAGATCTAGGAGAGCAAACAGGTATTCTTCCCAAATGTCTCCCTAACTAGCCTTTAGGTTGAGCCCCCCTGCTACTGCATCATGTCCTCTAAGGGACTTCCCAACAGTTTGGGAACCCCTCCTCTAGAATGAAGCATTGCCCCTTTATCAGACCTTATCATAAAAAAAGTGTGTGCCAATGTGATTAATAGCAAAGAAATGGGTTGACTACTAAAGGTAGTGCTGAAGAAGTTCCTCCTAAAAAGGTGATGATGCAGAGCTTGGTATTTTGCATATTTGTGCTCAGCAGTCTCATATCACAAACCTCAAAAGAGATGAGGCTTACCAGTCTCTTCTTTTTTTCTTATTCCTCTTACCCTACTTAAAGTTGGCACCTTCTCAAGACATATATTAATGGTCACTTGGTTGTTGTTCGCTGTCACTTCTTCGCAAACACCAAGTGTGAGGCCATTACTGGATGTCATTATAGGTGAGCAATGCTTGTGGGTAAAAAAATTCTTCTTTGTAAGACAATAGCATTTTTGCTTAATCGAGACAGAATAAATGAAAGAAACTGCATTCATAGATGTGACTATGAGGATTTTCATTCACCCAGGCCACGGTATATCTAGTATAAGTAATTTGAAAACAACTGGATTTGCTTAGTACTTATTGAAGATGTTTCAATACTCATACAAGCGACTTCTTCAGTTCAACTGATTTGGGAAATCCCTGGCATATAAATCCACTAATCCAATCACAATGGCACATTGTAACTCTTCAGAGAGATGACACCTGAAACTCACAGATTCTGTGGGGTTACTGTGATAGGATACTGTGTATTCATAGATGGTTTATATTTTAATCTAAGATATGTGAGTTGAAAAATTGTGTTCTGGACGATTGAATTGCATAGTGCCAAACTTGTAGACTTCCCTCTGATGTTGATGCAACTCTTCCAGTGAGGATAGCAGACCTGGCAAGGCATTGGTTGGCTCCATGGTGTATATCTGGGAGTGTGAGTTTAGATGGTGACATCTTTATTTCACTCCTTTCAGAGAATAGTAGTGCCCTTTCCAGCTGTTCAATACAAGGCCAACAGCATACTGAATTGTTGTGGCTTCTAAATATCTGCCATTCAGGTTACAAGCATGGCAATGACAATACCAAAATCCTGCTTTATAGTTGTCAAAAGTGCATCTCATTAAGCCAACCCAGAAAATTCCCTTTTGGGAGAAAAGAAACGTCTACTGTCAGGAACCTAGAAGATTGTCTTAATCTTAAAGACTTAAAATATGAGTTTTCAGGTCCTAACTACATAAACCATTAAAATAATGCCGCAGTGGTCAGCTTTCAACCAGCCAAAATTCTTATTCCCTCAATGATTCTCTAAATGTGCATTTTAATAGTCAATACTTTGTAATGTTGTTCTTAAATATAACAGTACATTGTACCAATAACTTGCAACATAACTTTTGGTTGTCAAAGGGACAAGTTAGAATCAAGATCAATGTTGGCAAAGGGACCCCTGTATCTGAATGGCATCTATTGGATTAGATGTCTCACCTTCTTCAAATCCATGAATATTAAGTCTGTATCCATCCTTCTCGGGGGAACTGGCGAAGCACGAGGGAGAGAAATCTTTGTAGGTCACAAACGCTTATTGTTCTCAAAACCTTCCCTGTCAACCCAGTTTTTTGTTAAAGTGAGACAGTAGATATTGTGCAGACCTGAAAGGGTCAGGAGCAAGAGTTTCTTATTAATATAAATTTTTTACATTAAAAGTCTTGCCTATATGGCTGCTTTAGCAACTATGTAGCCTTCAGCCCTGATATGTTGGAGAGGCCAATATGAAGTCAATGCTGGACTGAAGCTTATTAGTAAATTCTCAAAAATGTCTCTCATCCTCTCTGTAACACACAGAATATCCTGCAATTTATTTACCCAACCAATATTCTCTGGTTGCTTGTCCAAAGCCAGATTGGTATTCACGCCAGCCTCTGTAAAAGTCCACAGAACCGTCAAATCTTTTCTGAATAACCTGACATGAAGGTAAAATAAAGGCAAGTTATACTTTACATTATCCTTAAAATACAATGGATGGAAGGAGGGCAAATGGGCATAGATAGATCACAGAAGATCCACTACAGTAGATGTTTCACAGGCAGTATATCAATATGGCAGAGAGGGTTGTGGGGATATAATCACTGTGCAATTAAATGTACCAAACCACTTGGGCCTATAAAGGTTTACAACTGCCATGACCACAATATTCCAGGTCAATAGGATCAAACCCAACAGTATTAAATCAATAAACCCCTGGGTGCTACTGTATCATTTCATAAGTAAATCAAATCCATGGCAACAGGTTTCTGAAGTCTACCCTGTACCTACATACTATACAAACTTACAGGCTACATAACATCAAACAAAGGCTACTTTCTCTTAAAAGGACACTGTCATTGATTTATTTTTGAAATCGGACATGGGGCTAGACATATTGTCAGTTTCCCAGGTGCCCCCAGTCATGTGACTTGTGCTTTGATAAACTTCAGTCACTCTTTACTGCTGTACTGCAAGTTGAAGTGATATCACCCCGCTCCTCCCCACCCCCCCAGCAGCCCATCAGCAGAACAATGGGAAGGTAACCAGATAACAGCTGCCTGGTAGATGTAGGAACATCACTCAATAGTAAAAACCCATTTCCCACTGCGACTCCTTCAGTTACATTGAGAAGGAGAAACAGCAGCCTGCCAGAAAGCAGTTCCATCCTAAAGTGCTGGCTCTTTCTGAAAGCACATGACCATGGCATCCCTTTAATGATTCTGCTTACAATGCCTAAATGTTTCACTAAATAGGGTACTTAGTAGTGAAAATCATGAAGGATATTACAAGACACCTTGAGAGTTGTTTATCAACCCAAGGCAACCACTAACTGATGGGTTGCTATGGGTTATGCCTATAGGAAAATCTGCCCAGTGTTGATAACTGAACCCTGTTGACTTTTGTTGACCTGAAAAGCTCAGTCTGCAGCTTTTTCTAAGGAGGTAAAATATCAACATTTCTCAAATTGTTCAAAAAAAGAAGAAAACATACTCTGTAGGTGGATATCATTTATTGCAGAATAAGAAACACAATCCAATGAATGTAAGTGGCATGCAGATCATCCCATGCGTCGTATCTTCATCTCGGTGGTTTTGAGGGAGTAATTAAAACCCTTCCAGCGAGTCCAAGTGATGCCATTGCCAGAGGACGTGTAGGTGCCCTGCAGGTATGGCCCATTTAGGTTGGCCATGTGACAGCCCTTAAACCAAAAGCCACTGGAATAGAGGAATGCGCAGTTCTGCTGGTAAGTGTCCTGGTCACGGTCATAGGTAGAGAACCTCATCCCCTTGTGGTAAGTCAGAGAATCTCCTGGAAAGAAAATTCCAAATAAATAAGTGTATGTGTGTGGAATCTCTGGCTTTTGCTTGTTACCAAGGAACAAAGCACCCAAATGTTCAGGCATGGGAAATGATTGGTTGAAATTAGACTTGGACCAGATTTGGAGGTTTAGCTGCTATCTACTCTCTAGGGCTTAAATAAGGTGGAATTGAAGGTGACTAGTAGATGGACTGAATGAAAATAGAAACTATATAAAAGGTGGAGAATGATAAGATTTAAGCCACTCTGTTGACCATGGGGAAGTCAGTGCATATATATATTATTATTTTATATAATAAATAAGTACTTCCAGTCATTTTGGTAAAGCAGCTGAATGAGGGTATTTTTTTCTAGTAAATGGTGCCTTTGTTTTCTGTTTCCTTTTTAACCTTCCTCTTAGTTATTGCTTAGTTCTAGTTTCTCCCACCAAATTTGATTATCCACCCCATCCCCATTCTTGTTCAGGTGTAAATTTGTGCTAAAGGAGACCACATGACCTTTCTATTTAATCGGTTACATTAATACAGATATTGTCTATTGGATTTTCGATTGTGAAAAGATTGACCGAATTGGTACATAGTAATAGTTCTGTATCATTATAGCCTCCTACCTGCACCTCCATCAGTGAACCCATCCACATAGAGAGTATAGCCATCCTCCTCTGGGTTAATAGCATTGGGGGAGAGGGAGAATTCAGCATATTCTACATGGGCTGCATTGTCCTCAAAGTCACCCAGGTCGATCCTCAGCATATATTTCTTCCCTAGTGTTAGCTGGTAAATATTATGGAGCCCTAAGAAGAAAGTGGTTGCCGTTTAGGTAATGCTGGTTTTATTGCTTGGAGGAGTTGGTGAGAACTTGTTAATTAGTAGAAAGAAATATACAAGAAAGCTGCATGACATCTAATGGCAAGGCAACAGGACTCACCTAGCCAGTACTCTTCATCTGCCCGGCCAAACCCCAACTTATAGTCGGTCCAACCACGGGAGAAGCTTAGGGAACCATTGAACCTCTTCTGGATCACCTGGGGAAAGACTGGTTTTAGATCTCACATCCTTACAAAGGACAAACCTTTTCATGCAGAGTGAATATAACTCTATATTTTTATTTTTGCAGATGAGACTAAATTGTGCAGAACTATAGGTTCCATGCAGGATGCTGCCACTTTGCACAGTGATTTGTCTAAACTGGAAAACTGGGCAGCAAACTGGAAAATGAGGTTCAATGTTGATAAATGCAGGTTATGCACTTTGGCAAAAATAATATAAATGCAAGTTATACACTAAATGGCAGTGTGTTGGGAGTTTCCTTAAATGAGAAGGATCTTGGGGTCTTTGTAGATAACACGTTGTCTAATTCTGGGCAGTGTCATTCTGTGGCTACTAAAGCAAATAAAGTTCTGTCTTGTATAAAAAAGGGCATTAACTCAATCTGGAGTATGGGGGCAGTTTTGGACTCCAGTCCTTAAGAGGGATATAAATGAGCTGGAGAGAGTGCAGAGACTAAGTGCAACTAAACTGGTTAGAGGGAGGGAAGAGTTAAATTATGAGGGGAGATTGTCAAGGTTGGGGTTGTTTTCTCTGGAAAAAAGGCGCTTGTGAGGGGACATGATTACACTTTACAAGTACATTAGAGGACATTATAGACAAATAGCAGGGGACCTTGTTACCCATAAAGAGAATCACGTACCAGAGGCCTCCCCTTCAGACTAGAGGAAAAGAAGTTTCATTTAAAGGAACAGAGTAGGGGGTTCATCACAGTCAGGACAGTGAGGTTGGGGAATGCACTGCCGGGTGATGATTCAGTTAATGACTATAAGAGGGACTTGGATGATTTCTTGGACAGACATAATATCAAAGGCTATTGTGATACTAAACTCTATAGTTAGTATAGATATGGGTATATAGAATTTAATTAAAAGTAGGGAGGGGTGTGCGTATGAATGTTGGGTTTTCATTTGGAGGGGTTGAACTTGATGGACTTTTGTCTTTTTTCAACCCAATTTAACTATGTAACTATGTAACTCGGCCTTGGAATTGTGGGTGATCCTACACAAAGATAATTTTTATATTTTAGGTCCAGTATTTCTAGGCACACTGAGCAGTGGCTATGGAAGGATAAGGGGCAACAGCAGCAATGCACTCTATATTGTATCCTTGAGAGAGGAGTACAGGTAAAGACATCTCATTACCACCCAAAATTCCAAGTGCATTGAGAGAGAGTTGAGAGAGCTCTGAAACATTCAACTGGAGGTTCCAGAAGTGACCCTTGCAGCCTGAGTTTAGCTCAAAGTAAATGGTCACCACAACAAAATCTGTTAAGATCCTTATTCTCCAAAGTGTTTAAAGGCTAATGTATTTTGGAATTATAAATTATCACATTGACTGGGTCCTCTGTATTTTTATTACAGCACCGGCAACTATGGGGGCAAAGGTGGACATGGCCTGACATTATTCAGGTCAGTTTGTTTTGCTTATTTACAATGTAAGGGAACTTGGTTATATCGCTGTCCAGAGTCCCACTGAGGGAAACGAACTTATTTGAAACACCTGGGGCTGCTTAAAGGATAAGTAAATCTTTAAAATAAGTGAATGTAGAATTGATGAGAGGGCTAAGTAGTCAAGGAAGTTGTCAGGAGAAAGAAAGAGGCTGCTCTGATGTTCTTCTGCTTAGGAAAGATTTGAGAAAGGTTTCTAATTTTGTTTCTAAGCAGAAGAACATCAGAGCAGCCTCTTTCTTTCTCCTGACAACTTCCTTGACTACTTGGTGGTCAGACTGGTGGGAAACTGATCAGCAGGTGGCGCTGTTGTAACAAAATTCATTCATATTAACAGCACATGTATCCCTTAATATCTTGGAATAAAAAAATAAAAAAATACTGAATGTGAACTAGAAAAGTGCTTAGCCCTCTCATCAATGCTACATTCACTTATTTTAAAGGTTTACCTATCCTTTAACAAAGCCCTGTGCTTATTGAAGGGCCTGCAACGGAGCTCCTCTTTAAAGAGATATCAGCTGACATTGTCATTATAGTACATGAAATGGGCTCCAACTCACCGTCCACTTCCCACCATCAGTAGTCATGTCACAGTATACGGGCACAGCACTTGAGGATCCAGCAGGGTATATAATGTACACCCCATCTTCATTTGATCCGTGAGCATAGACATCTTCACAGTCTACAGGGAATGGCCCTGTGTCTGGAATATGATAAGGGAGTGTGAGTATCTACAAAAGATCTGGCATGGGGAGCTGCTCATTACCCGTGTCTGGGGTGCAAAAAGGAATGTAGGAACTGGTATCAAGGCATAGAACTTGCACACTGGAATAGTGCTGGAGAACCATAGTCTACTCACCAATTTCTGACTGTCTCTTCAATTTCTGGCCCCAAACAGAGCCACACACCACCAACAGAAGTGCACAGTGTCCAAGGATCCCCATTGCCTGGAACAGAATAAACCTTGTTGTAACTGAAGATTGCAACCTGGAGTAACCTTTAGAAATGTGGACTTGTATGTTTCTGCATCTGGCCAATCAGATCTTAAAGTGATAATGTCATGGGAAAACATTTTATTTTCAAAGCGCATTAGCTAATAGTGCTGCTCCAGCAGAATTCTGCACTGAAATTCATTTTTCAAAAGAGCAAACTGATTATTTTAAATTTAATTTTGAAATCTGACATGGGGCTAGACATATTGTCAGTTCCCAGGTGCCCCCAGTCATGTGACTTGTGCTCTGATAAACTTCAGTCACTCTTTACTGCTGTACTGCAAGTTGGTGTGATATCACCCCTCCCCCCAGCAACCTAACAACAGAACAATGAGAAGGTGTAACCAGATAGCAGCTCCCTAACACAAGATAACAGCTCCCTGGTAGATCTAAGAACAGAACTCAATAGTAAAATCCAGGTCCCACTGAGACACATTCAGTTACATTGAGTAGTAGAAACAACAGGCTGCCAGAAAGCAGTTCCATCCTAAAGTGCTGGCTCTTTCTGAAAGCAAATGACCAGGCAAAATGACCTGAGATGCACCTACACACCAATATTACAACTAAATACACTTGCTGGTTCAGGAATGACATTTTATATTGTAGAGTAAATTATTTGCAGTGTAAACAGTGTCATTTAGGAATAAAAACTACATCAGAAAAATCATGATAGATTCCCTTTAAATGCTGATTTATCTTATGGGGACAACCCATTTGCTTTGTGAATACTCACTCATCTCTTAGTAAACTATCTTATTGGAAATAATAACCCTTTGCTTGGGTACCCAGATTACCTGTATCCTCCAGAAACATCAGTCTCAGTCTTGGGCCCCATTTTATTTGGCAGTCCAACAAATGACACTAATGGTATACGTAACTCATTAGTCTAATGAATTAATGTTAATTATTATACATTTTAGATCCAACCCTATCTGTTCCCAGATCTTACCTTCATTCCTGTAGCAGATTGTCTGTAATTTTGGATTAATGCTGCTATTTATATGGTTCTCCCACCGACCCCCCTGTAATGTAAAGTAATGAGGCAATCTGATATACGGGAAGAATGGGGGCAAGGGTGATAAGGTATAATGATTAACAAAGGTTTACATGATAAGGAAAAGGGGGTCAAGTCAAGTTTTCTGCATGACATACAGTAGACCCTGAACAGGTATACAATGCGTAATACTAACCCTTGAACTGGGAAATCCGTGAAGTGACTGTCTGGAACGGTGGATACGGTTACTGGAAATGGATTGCAAAAATTAAACATACTGTGTGCAACTCCCCGCCTATGCCTGGTTTATATACATTGTGCTTTGCTTCACAGAATACAATGATGTCTACCACATTTATCTGACCTGCTAATTCAAATCTCAGCAGGGAGTGGGTGACAAATTTCCCCAGATTGTAGGCTCTACTTTACCCAGGTCTCTAAAACCCAACCACTTTGCATGTATTCTGTGGGTAGTATGACCCATATAGTTGCACCTTCCCACCCTAATTAGTTGAATTCCCAGAGCAAAAAATAATAAAACGTAACTTTTATTAATCACATCCTAAAATTAATGTGAGACAAATTGAGTATAAAGTGTCTATTAAAACCTAGGTTAGGTAAGGAAGCTGTAATTGACTCAAGGTCGACAGCTAATAGACAGTACTTTAAAGTTTGGAATAATGATGTGGGTTTTTCAAACCCAGTGGTAGCAATTATCCCACATTATTGCTACCACTCTAATTTATCTTAATTATTCTGTGGGTACCAACCTGATTTTATTTTGCACCTCTGATGCATGTAGTTTGCTGTCTTTTCATTGGTTTAAAAATTCATTTTTTCCAGATCTTTAGTTTTCCATACCATCATAGAGATATCAGACGAGGGCCTTACACAGAACATTTCTCAATGTATATCTTAAGTATAAACTCACAACCTATGCTGCCTCTGTCTCATTAACTCCCCTAACTGGCAGCTGTAAGCGTCTCTCTACAACTTTCCTGTAGGCCATCACATATAACAAAGGCAATGTTCAAACCGGAACTAAGGATAGACAGAAGAGACAGATGGTGGTGGTGGAGTCTCTAGGCACTTACCTCTTCTATCTGCCTACGTACTTCTAGTCCAGGCCCTGGGTGAGATGATGGCCCAACAATGTTGGAAGTCAGCGATTGTGGTTATCAGTGATGGAGGTGTTTGCAATTGGGGGCGGCTAACCCGGGAAGTAGTCCTCCTGCCATCAGCCCAAGAGCATGAGTAATGAGGAGCCAATGATAGCCGGTTGATGGTTAATGGATGGCTGGATGGTTGATGTAGATATGTTTACCCCTTTAGTTTGTATGTTCCTTATTACAACTTAGAAACATGGAGTAACCTAAGAAGTCTGACGAAGTGCCTGGAAAGAGGGCACGAAACGCGTAGGTTTTCCTCACCAACCCACTGCTAGAAACTCACTAAGATGTGCCAATAAAGCCGCAAGAAAAATGAACAATACCGTCTCCTGTGATTCCTTCGTTCTACGCCGTGAAACGGGGTAAATCTGTGTACTGAAGTTACCTCCCCAACGAAGTGAGGAGGATCCCGCGAGAGCTGCGACCGAAGAGAGAAATGGTTCATTGAGAAGGGTGAGCTCCGATTTAATATCTAGACCTGTTTCTGATGTTTGTTCACAAGTCAATACCTCTTCTATCTGCCTACGTACTTCTAGTCCAGGCCCTGGGTGAGATGATGGCCCAACAATGTTGGAAGTCAGCGATTGTGGTTATCAGTGATGGAGGTGTTTGCAATTGGGGGCGGCTAACCCGGGAAGTAGTCCTCCTGCCATCAGCCCAAGAGCATGAGTAATGAGGAGCCAATGATAGCCGGTTGATGGTTAATGGATGGCTGGATGGTTGATGTAGATATGTTTATCCCTTTAGTTTGTATGTTCCTTATTACAACTTAGAAACATGGAGTAACCTAAGAAGTCTCTAGCTGCTTTTCAGTCTGGCATCTTTGTAGCTCTTCATCTACAGGATTTTTATAGTACAGGTCCCCAAACAACTTGTATACGGTTGGTAATTGTCTCCAGCCAAAACTGTTAAAATTCATCCTATTCAAGCAACTCATCTTGATGTTCTTGTGTAGAATTTGAAACTATATCAAGCTAAAAAATAGATGTTGGGTTCTTGGGTGTTCTTGGGGAACATCAACCATTATTGGTCACCTGTGTTATCGAGAGGCTTTACCAATCAATACAAACCACTGTCCGCCATATTGGTTTTGCTCATAGACTCAGTTGGTAACCTTGGAAATATCAAACAGCCGTTCCTAAGAGAAATCCTCCTCAAAAACACACATTTACGCAGATTAGAAAGAAACTGGATTCCTTGGTGGCCTTTTCTAAATCAAAGCAACTCAACCCAGTTATTTGCTTATATGATATCAGTTCCAGTATATTCATTTCTATAACACCTCAAAAATATTGTTGCCTCCAAAAAACAATTGTCCCTCCTTTTTTTATACAGAATAATGTAATGTAATGTTTTGGATTTTTGCCCGAAAATCCCGAAATAGCACAGACTACAGAAACGACAGTAGGATAGGGACCTCTCTCTTTTGACTTATATACAACCTTAGCAAGTCTGAGATGGTGGATTTTCTGATTCTGACTTTTTGTATCCTCGGGGTATAATAAATGTCGGACTATGATAATAAATCTTGAAAAAATTTGAGTTTTTTCCACTAGAAATTTGGATTTTATAGTAAACAAAACTCAAATTTTGCGAGTTTTTGGCATTCGGACTTAATATATAACCCCCTAACTGTAACTGATCTTCTCTTACCAATCTAATCCCTCTTTTATATCCTTTTACCTTTTCTTTAAGTTGAACAACTATCATGTATTTCTACATGTTTCCTGTATCCTTTTTATTGTGTCCCCAAACTTTTTTTTTACCTGTGAGCCATGTTCAAATGTAAAACAGTTAGGGAGCATGAAAACGGGGGCATTAAAAAGTTTCTGGGGTGCCAAATAAGGCCTGTGATTGGCTATTTTGGAGGCTCTATTTGGCAGTACACATGGTTTTTATATAACCAAAACCTGCCTCCAAACCAGGAATTAAAAAAATAAGCACCTGTTTTGAGGCCGCTGGGAGCAAAATCAAAAAAGTTGGTGAGCAACTGGAGAGCCACTGGTTTGGGATCACTGCAAAAGCATATAGTGTAAAATAGTGTAATATAGTGTAATATCAGACACCTGTTAGGGCAGTGGTCGATCACCTGCGATAAAAATGCACGACTGGGGTTGACAAATCTCCCGAAAAATGCCTCTCCATTGGAAATACAGTAACTAAAATCCCTGGCAGTAAAATGTTGCCTCTGGAGGAAACTTCAGACGACTTCAAAATACGTTGGTTATATCGCTGGCGATTTCAGTTATTTTATATTTGAGAGGGATTTTCTGGAGATTTTCCACCTGCAGTCACGCATAAATAATCACGGGGACAAATCTCCCCGTCAGCCACTGCCCTTATCTAATCATTTAAGTTTGTCACTTAATTATGAAGTCTTTGGAAGATATGGTAGAATGCCTTGGGGACCTTAAGTATCCCTATCACTCAAACATGGAAGAATCATTTCATAATTACCATTTCATTGCTTTCAAGAAGAAGAAGAAGAAACACTTTCCACTGGAAATTAAAACTTAAAACCAAAATGATGAGACATATTTATGAGACAGATTCAAGTTACAGCATTCTTTAGTGGACATCATCTACAGAATATTAAAGGTAGAGCAGGTCGTGATGAACACAAAGGAGGACAAATGGACATAGATAGATCACAGAAGATCCACTACAGTAGATGTTTCACAGGCAGTATATCAATATGGCAGAGAGGGTTGTGGGTATATAATCACTGTGCAATTAAATGTACCAAACCACTTGGGCCTATAAAGGTTTACAACTGCCGTGACCACAATATTCCAGGTCAATAGGATCAAACCCAACAGTATTAAATCAATAAACCCCTGGGTGCTACCGTATCCAATGCTATAGTCATTTCATAAGTAAATCAAATCCATGGCAACAGGTTTCTGAAGTCTACCCTGTACCTACATACTATACAAACTTACAGGTACATAACATCAAACAAAGGCTACTTTCTCTTACAAGGACACTGTCATTGATTTAATTTTGAAATCGGACATGGGGCTAGACATATTGTCAGTTTCCTAGGCGCCCCCAGTCACGTGACTTGTGCTTTGATAAACTTCAGTCACTCTTTACTGCTGTACTGCAAGTTGAAGTGATATCACCCCTCTCCTCCCCCCCAGCAGCCCATCAGCAGAACAATGGGAAGGGAACCAGATAACAGCTGCCTGGTAGGAACACGTGGCACGTAGGAACATCACTCAATAGTAAAAACCCATTTCCCACTGCGACTCCTTCAGTTACATTGAGTAGGAGAAACAACAGCCTGCCAGAAAGCAGTTCCATCCTAAAGTGCTGGCTCTTTCTGAAAGCACATGACCATGGCATCCCTTTAATGATTCTGCTTACAAAGCCTAAATGTTTCATTAAATAGGGTACTTAGTAGTGAAAATCGTGAAGGATATTACAAGACACCTTGAGAGTTGTTTATCAACCCAAGGCAACCACTAACTGATGGGTTGCTATGGGTTATGCCTATAGGAAAATCTGCCCAGTGTTGATAACTGAACCCTGTTGACTTTTGTTGACCTGAAAAGCTCAGTCTGCAGCTTTTTCTAAGGAGGTAAAATATCAACATTTCTCAAATTGTTCAAAAAAAGAAGAAAACATACTCTGTAGGTGGATATCATTTATTGCAGAATAAGAAACACAATCCAATGAATGTAAGTGGCATGCAGATCATCCCATGCGTCGTATCTTCATCTCGGTGGTTTTGAGGGAGTAATTAAAACCCTTCCAGCGAGTCCAAGTGATGCCATTGCCAGAGGACGTGTAGGTGCCCTGCAGGTATGGCCCATTTAGGTTGGCCATGTGACAGCCCTTAAACCAAAAGCCACTGGAATAGAGGAATGCGCAGTTCTGCTGGTAAGTGTCCTGGTCACGGTCATAGGTAGAGAACCTCATCCCCTTGTGGTAAGTCAGAGAATCTCCTGGAAAGAAAATTCCAAATAAATAAGTGTATGTGTGTGTGGAATCTCTGGCTTTTGCTTGTTACCAAGGAACAAAGCACCCAAATGTTCAGGCATGGGAAATGATTGGTTGAAATTAGACTTGGACCAGATTTGGAGGTTTAGCTGCTATCTACTCTCTAGGGCTTAAATAAGGTGGAATTGAAGGTGACTAGTAGATGGACTGAATGAAAATAGAAACTATATAAAAGGTGGAGAATGATAAGATTTAAGCCACTCTGTTGACCATGGGGAAGTCAGTGCATATATATATTATTATTTTATATAATAAATAAGTACTTCCAGTCATTTTGGTAAAGCAGCTGAATGAGGGTATTTTTTTCTAGTAAATGGTGCCTTTGTTTTCTGTTTCCTTTTTAACCTTCCTCTTAGTTATTGCTTAGTTCTAGTTTCTCCCACCAAATTTGATTATCCACCACATCCCCATTCTTGTTCAGGTGTAAATTTGTGCTAAAGGAGACCACATGACCTTTCTATTTAATCGGTTCCATTAATGCAGATATTGTCTATTGGATTTTCGATTGTGAAAAGATTGACCGAATTGGTACATAGTAATAGTTCTGTATCATTATAGCCTCCTACCTGCACCTCCATCAGTGAACCCATCCACATAGAGAGTATAGCCATCCTCCTCTGGGTTAATAGCATTGGGGGAGAGGGAGAAGTCAGCATATTCTACATGGGCTGCATTGTCCTCAAAGTCTCCCAGGTCGATCCTCAGCATATATTTCTTCCCTAGTGTTAGCTGGTAAATATTATGGAGCCCTAAGAAGAAAGTGGTTGCCGTTTAGGTAATGCTGGTTTTATTGCTTGGAGGAGTTGGTGAGAACTTGTTAATTAGTAGAAAGAAATATACAAGAAAGCTGCATGACATCTAATGGCAAGGCAACAGGACTCACCTAGCCAGTACTCTTCATCTGCCCGGCCAAACCCCAACTTATAGTCGGTCCAACCACGGGAGAAGCTTATTGAGCCATTGAACCTCTTCTGGATCACCTGGGGAAAGACTGGTTTTAGATCTCACATCCTTACAAAGGACAACCCCTTTCATGCAGAGTGAATATAACTCTTTTTTTTTTTTGATTTTTGCAGATGATACTAAATTGTGCAGAACTATAGGTTCCATGCAGGATGCTGCCACTTTGCACAGTGATTTGTCTAAACTGGAAAACTGGGCAGCAAACTGGAAAATGAGGTTCAATGTTGATAAATGCAGGTTATGCACTTTGGCAAAAATAATATAAATGCAAGTTATACACTAAATGGCAATGTGTTGGGAGTTTCCTTAAATGAGAAGGATCTTGGGGTCTTTGTAGATAACAAGTTGTCTAATTCTGGGCAGTGTCATTCTGTGGCTACTAAAGCAAATAAAGTTCTTGTATAAAAAAGGGCATTAACTCAAGGGATGAAAACATAATTGTGTCTCTTTATAGGTCCCTGGTGAGGCCTCATCTGGAGTATGGGGTCAGTTTTGGACTCCAGTCCTTAAGAGGGATATAAATGAGCTGGAGAGAGAGCAGAGACTAAGTGCAACTAAACTGGTTAGAGGGAGGGAAGAGTTAAATTATGAGGGTAGACTTTCAAGGTTGGGGTTGTTTTCTCTGGAAAAAAGGCGCTTGTGAGGGGACATGATTAGACTTTACAAGTACATTAGAGGACATTATAGACAAATAGCAGGGGACCTTTTTACCCATAAAGAGAATCACGTACCAGAGGCCTCCCCTTCAGACTAGAGGAAAAGAAGTTTCATTTAAAGGAACAGAGTAGGGGGTTCATCACAGTCAGGACAGTGAGGTTGTGGAATGCACTGCCGGGTGATGTTGTGATGCTGATTCAGTTAATGACTATAAGAGGGACTTGGATGATTTCTTGGACAGACATAATACAAAGGCTATTGTGATACTAAACTCTATAGTTAGTATAGGTGTGGGTATATAGAATTTTATTAAAAGTAGGGAGGGTGTGCGTATGAATGTTGGGTTTTCATTTGGAGGGGTTGAACTTGATGGACTTTTGTCTTTTTTCAACCCAATTTAACTATGTAACTATGTAACTCGGCCTTGGAATTGTGGGTGATCCTACACAAAGATAATTTTTATATTTTAGGTCCAGTATTTCTAGGCACACTGAGCAGCGGCTATGGAAGGATAAAGGGCAACAGCAGCAATGCACTCTATATTGTATCCTTGAGAGAGGAGTGCAGGTAAAGACATCTCATTACCACCCAAAAGTGCATTGAGAGAGAGTTGAGAGAGCTCTGAAACATTCAACTGGAGGTTCCAGAAGTGACCCTTACAGCCTGAGTTTAGCTCAAAGTAAATGGTCACCACAACAAAATCTGTTAAGATCCTTATTCTTTCAAAGTGTTTAAAATCTAATGTATTTTGGAATTATAAATTATCACATTCACTGGGTCCTGTGTATTTTTAGGGCACCCGCTTTTATTACAGCACCGGCAACTATGGGGGCAAAGGTAGACATGGCCTGACATTATTCAGGTCAGTTTGTTTTGCTTATTTACAATGTAAGGGAACTTGGTTACAGTATATCGCTGTCCAGAGTCCCACTGAGGGAAACCAATTTATTTGAAACACCTGGGGCTACTTAAAGGATAAGTAAATCTTTAAAATAAGTGAATGTAGAATTGATGAGAGGGCTAAGTAGTCAAGGAAGTTGTCAGGAGAAAGAAAGAGGCTGATGTTCTTCTGCTTAGGAAAGATTTGAGAAAGGTTTCTAATTTTATTCCTAAGCAGAAGAACATCAGAGCAGCCTCTTTCTTTCTCCTGACAACTTCCTTGACTACTTGGTGGTCAGACTGGTGGGAAACTGACCAGCAGGTGGCACTGTTGTAACAAAATTCATTCATATTAACAGTACATGTATCTCTTAATATCTTGGAATAAAAAATAAATAAATACTGAATGTGAACTAGAAAAGTGCTTAGCCCCCTCATCAATTCTACATTCACTTATTTTAAAGGTTTACTTATCCTTTAACAAAGCCCTGTGCTTATTGCAGGGCCTGCAACGGAGCTCCTCTTTAAAGAGATATCAGCTGACATTGTCATTGTAGTACATGAAATGGGCTCCAACTCACCGTCCACTTCCCACCATCAGTAGTCATGTCACAGTATACGGGCACAGCACTTGAGGATCCAGCAGGGTATATAATGTACACCCCATCTTCATTTGATCCGTGAGCATAGACATCTTCACAGTCTACAGGGAATGGCCCTGTGTCTGGAATATGATAAGGGAGTGTGAGTATCTACAAAAGATCTGGCATGGGGAGCTGCTCATTACCCGTGTCTGGGGTGCAAAAAGGAATGTAGAGAATCTGGAACAATGGGAAGATCTGGCAAAGGAGGTGTAGGAACTGGTATCAAGGCATGGAACTTGCACACTGGAATAGTGCTGGAGAACCATAGTCTACTCACCAATTTCTGACTGTCTCTTCAATTTCTGGCCCCAAACAGAGCCACAAACCACCAACAGAAGTGCACAGTGTCCAAGGATCCCCATTGCCTGGAACAGAATAAACCTTGTTGTAACTGAAGATTGCAACCTGGAGTAACCTTTAGAAATGTGGACTTGTATGTTTCTGCATCTGGCCAATCAGATCTTAACGTGATAATGTCATGGGAAAACATTTTATTTTCAAAGCGCATTAGCTAATAGTGCTGCTCCAGCAGAATTCTGCACTGAAATTCATTTTTCAAAAGAGCAAACTGATTATTTTAAATTTAATTTTGAAATCTGACATGGGGCTAGACATATTGTCAGTTCCCAGGTGCCCCCAGTCATGTGACTTGTGCTCTGATAAACTTCAGTCACTCTTTACTGCTGTACTGCAAGTTGGTGTGATATCACCCCTCCCCCCAGCAACCTAACAACAGAACAATGAGAAGGTGTAACCAGATAGCAGCTCCCTAACACAAGATAACAGCTCCCTGGTAGATCTAAGAACAGAACTCAATAGTAAAATCCAGGTCCCACTGAGACACATTCAGTTACATTGAGTAGTAGAAACAACAGGCTGCCAGAAAGCAGTTCCATCCTAAAGTGCTGGCTCTTTCTGAAAGCAAATGACCAGGCAAAATGACCTGAGATGCACCTACACACCAATATTACAACTAAATACACTTGCTGGTTCAGGAATGACATTTTATATTGTAGAGTAAATTATTTGCAGTGTAAACAGTGTCATTTAGGAATAAAAAACTACATCAGAAAAATCATGATAGATTCCCTTTAAATGCTGATTTATCTTATGGGGACAACCCTTTTGCTTTGTGAATACTCACTCATCTCTTAGTAAACTATCTTATTGGAAATAATAACCCTTTGCTTGGGTACCCAGATTACCTGTATCCTCCAGAAACATCAGTCTCAGTCTTGGGCCCCATTTTATTTGGCAGTCCAACAAATGACACTAATGGTATACGTAACTCATTAGTCTAATGAATTAATGTTAATTATTATACATTTTAGATCCAACCCTATCTGTTCCCAGATCTTACCTTCATTCCTGTAGCAGATTGTCTGTAATTTTGGATTAATGCTGCTATTTATATGGTTCTCCCACCGACCCCCCTGTAATGTAAAGTAATGAGGCAATCTGATATACGGGAAGAATGGGGGCAAGGGTGATAAGGTATAATGATTAACAAAGGTTTACATGATAAGGAAAAGGGGGTCAAGTCAAGTTTTCTGCATGACATACAGTAGACCCTGAACAGGTATACAATGCGTAATACTAACCCTTGAACTGGGAAATCCGTGAAGTGACTGTCTGGAACGGTGGATACGGTTACTGGAAATGGATTGCAAAAATTAAACATACTGTGTGCAACTCCCCGCCTATGCCTGGTTTATATACATTGTGCTTTGCTTCACAGAATACAATGATGTCTACCACATTTATCTGACCTGCTAATTCAAATCTCAGCGGGGAGTGGGTGACAAATTTCCCCAGATTGTAGGCTCTACTTTACCCAGGTCTCTAAAACCCAACCACTTTGCATGTATTCTGTGGGTAGTATGACCCATATAGTTGCACCTTCCCACCCTAATTAGTTGAATTCCCAGAGCAAAAAATAATAAAACGTAACTTTTATTAATCACATCCTAAAATTAATGTGAGACAAATTGAGTATAAAGTGTCTATTAAAACCTAGGTTAGGTAAGGAAGCTGTAATTGACTCAAGGTCGACAGCTAATAGACAATACTTTAAAGTTTGGAATAATGATGTGGGTTTTTCAAACCCAGTGGTAGCAATTATCCCACATTATTGCTACCACTCTAATTTATCTTAATTATTCTGTGGGTACCAACCTGATTCTATTTTGCACCTCTGATGCATGTAGTTTGCTGTCTTTTCATTGGTTTAAAAATTCATTTTTTCCAGATCTTTAGTTTTCCATACCATCATAGAGATATCAGACGAGGGCCTTACACAGAACATTTCTCAATGTATATCTTAAGTATAAACTCACAACCTATGCTGCCTCTGTCTCATTAACTCCCCTAACTGGCAGCTGTAAGCGTCTCTCTACAACTTTCCTGTAGGCCATCACATATAACAAAGGCAATGTTCAAACCGGAACTAAGGATAGACAGAAGAGACAGATGGTGGTGGTGGAGTCTCTAGGCACTTACCTCTTCTATCTGCCTACGTACTTCTAGTCCAGGCCCTGGGTGAGATGATGGCCCAACAATGTTGGAAGTCAGCGATTGTGGTTATCAGTGATGGAGGTGTTTGCAATTGGGGGCGGCTAACCCGGGAAGTAGTCCTCTTGCCATCAGCCCAAGAGCATGAGTAATGAGGAGCCAATGATAGCCGGTTGATGGTTAATGGATGGCTGGATGGTTGATGTAGATATGTTTATCCCTTTAGTTTGTATGTTCCTTATTACAACTTAGAAACATGGAGTAACCTAAGAAGTCTGACGAAGTGCCTGGAAAGAGGGCACGAAACGCGTAGGTTTTCCTCACCAACCCACTGCTAGAAACTCACTAAGATGTGCCAATAAAGCCGCAAGAAAAATGAACAATACCGTCTCCTGTGATTCCTTCGTTCTACGCCGTGAAATGGGGTAAATCTGTGTACTGAAGTTACCTCCCCAACGAAGTGAGGAGGATCCCACGAGAGCTGCGACCGAAGAGAGAAATGGTTCATTGAGAAGGGTGAGCTCCGATTTAATATCTAGACCTGTTTCTGATGTTTGTTCACAAGTCAATACCTCTTCTATCTGCCTACGTACTTCTAGTCCAGGCCCTGGGTGAGATGATGGCCCAACAATGTTGGAAGTCAGCGATTGTGGTTATCAGTGATGGAGGTGTTTGCAATTGGGGGCGGCTAACCCAGGAAGTAGTCCTCCTGCCATCAGCCCAAGAGCATGAGTAATGAGGGCCAATGATAGCCGGTTGATGGTTAATGGATGGCTGGATGGTTGATGTAGATATGTTTATCCCTTTAGTTTGTATGTTCCTTATTACAACTTAGAAACATGGAGTAACCTAAGAAGTCTCTAGCTGCTTTTCAGTCTGGCATCTTTGTAGCTCTTCATCTACAGGATTTTTATAGTACAGGTCCCCAAACAACTTGTATACGGTTGGTAATTGTCTCCAGCCAAAACTGCTAAAATTCATCCTACTCAAGCAACTCATCTTGATGTTCTTGTTTAGAATTTGGATCTATATCAAGCTAAAAAATAGATGTTGGGTTCTTGGGGACACCCATTAACACTTACATCAACCATTATTGGTCACCTGTGTTATAGAGAGGCTTTACCAATCAATACAAACCACTGTCCGCCATATTGGTTTTGCTCATAGACTCAGTTGGTAACCTTGGAAATATCAAACAGCTGTTCCTAACAGAAATCCTCCTCAAAAACACACATTTACGCAGATTAAAAAGAAATTGGATTCCTTGGTGGTCTTTTCTAAATCAAAGCAACTCAACCCAGTTATTTGCTTATATGATATCAGTTCCAGTATATTCATTTCTATAACACCTCAAAAATATTGTTGCCTCCAAAAAACAATTGTCCCTCCTTTTTTTATACAGAATAATGTAATGTAATGTTTTGGATTTTTGCCCGAAAATCCCGAAATAGCACAGACTACAGAAACGACAGTAGGATAGGGACCTCTCTCTTTTGACTTATATACAACCTTAGCAAGTCTGAGATGGTGGATTTTCTGATTCTGACTTTTTGTATCCTCGGGGTATAATAAATGTCGGACTATGATAATAAATCTTGAAAAAATTTGAGTTTTTTCCACTAGAAATTTGGATTTTATAGTAAACAAAACTCAAATTTTGCGAGTTTATGGCATTCGGACTTAATATATAACCCCCTAACTGTAACTGATCTTCTCTTACCAATCTAATCCCTCTTTTATATCCTTTTACCTTTTCTTTAAGTTGGACAACTATCATGTATTTCTACATGTTTCCTGTATCCTTTTTATTGTGTCCCCAAACTTTTTTTTTTTACCTGTGAGCCATGTTCAAATGTAAAACAGTTAGGGAGCATGAAAACGGGGGCATTAAAAAGTTTCATGGGTGCCAAATAAGGCCTGTGATTGGCTATTTTGGAGGCTCTATTTGGCATTACACATGGTTTTTATATAACCAAAACCTGCCTCCAAACCAGGAATTAAAAAAATAAGCACCTGTTTTGAGGCCGCTGGGAGCAAAATGAAAAAAGTTGGTGAGCAACTGGAGAGCCACTGGTTTGGGATCACTGCAAAAGCATATAGTGTAAAATAGTGTAATATAGTGTAATATCAGACACCTGTTAGGGCAGTGGTCGATCACCTGCGATAAAAATGCACGACTGGGGTTGACAAATCTCCCGAAAAATGCCTCTCCATTGGAAATACAGTAACTAAAATCCCTGGCAGTAAAATGTTGCCTCTGGAGGAAACTTCAGACGACTTCAAAATACGTTGGTTATATCGCTGGCGATTTCAGTTATTTTATATTTGAGAGGGATTTTCTGGAGATTTTCCACCTGCAGTCACGCATAAATAATCACGGGGACAAATCTCCCCGTCAGCCACTGCCCTTATCTAATCATTTAAGTTTGTCACTTAATTATGAAGTCTTTGGAAGATATGGTAGAATGCCTTGGGGACCTTAAGTATCCCTTTCACTCAAACATGGAAGAATCATTTCATAATTACCATTTCATTGGTTTCAAGAAGAAGAAGAAGAAACACTTTCCACTGGAAATTAAAACTTAAAACCAAAATGATGAGACATATTTATGAGACAGATTCAAGTTACAGCATTCTTTAGTGGACATCATCTACAGAATATTAAAGGTAGAGCAGGTCGTGATGAACACAATGAAGTTATAGCTAGCAACATCAAGTGAGCCACAGGGAGAAGAAGTGAAATTTGGGGGTGAAGGTGAAAAGCTCACAGCAGAATGACACTGATATTATAACAGACTGTTGTGCTACAGGTCGTAAAGCTAAGTGATCTGGAGGGCCATCACACACGTCGTATCTTCATCTCGGTACTTTTAAGGGAGTAGTAAAGACCCCTCCATTCAGACCAGATGACGCCACTCCCATAGGACAGGTGGACACCACGCAGGTATGGTCCATTCAGATTAGCCAGGTGACAAGCTCTGAACCAGAAGCCGCCAGCAGAGAGGGAAGCACAGTTTTGCTGGTAAGTATCCCGATCTCTGTCGTAGGTGGAAAACTTCATCCCGTTGTGATAGGTCAGAGAGTCCCCTAAAAAAGAATTGACAAGAGTGTATCAGGATGGAAACATATTAAGGGGCCAAAGAGAAGAAACTGCTGGAGGCCCCATTGATTCAAAACAACGACTCTTGATCTATGTGATGGTTTTGGATACCTTACCCTTGCTATGAAAAATCTAACTATGGCAATGTGTCTTCTGCAGAACTAAAGAGCAATTGCAAGGAACCGCCATGGAGGACCTTCTTCCACACACACACACACACACATATATATTATCCCTCCTTATACCGAGTTCATCTGTATCTCTGGTGTCAATGACAATATTTTCTAGACAAAATAAGGATTTCACTTGGACCTCCTAAAAAGTACCCCATACACTTTGTTTGTTTGAATGGAAACCTTTTCACTTTCAATTCTCAGATTTCAATTTCTCAATTTCTTTGCCATTAAAATCTAGAAGAACCTTGTGCAATTAAACAAAAACATATCCAGACATTATTAATATATTAGATACATCGTCCACTTTTCTTTTTGTTCCCCCTTTTTGTTCCCCCGTTGATCGTTAGACTTTTTCAGTTCAAGCCACCTAAGAGGTCTAAACTTTGGTCAGATACCCATAAAGCTCATAACAAGGTTACAAATATAGTTAAACATTGGTAGAACATTCTTCTGCAGTTCCAGGAATATCTACGGCAGCCAATAAGCTTCAACCATAAATTCCACCCTAAATGACCTTTTAGCTGGGTTTTCTGTTTTATTTTGAGAGCAGATGGCCATTCGCCCTATATCTTACCCTACTTGATATTTGGGTTGAGCATTTCCTGACACTACTTCAATGACTGGAAGAATGTTCAAGGGGAACAAAGGGAAGTTACACATTGGGCAGTTTTCAGGTTTTTTTTTTTTTATCAAAATATGAATTGATCTCATTATTTTCTGAAATATACTCAGACCAAATCCGTATGGGTTATTACCCATTTTCTGCTCGAAAACCCAGCACAGATAAGGATATCTTTGGGACTTCTCCCATTGACTTATACTATATACAACCTCGGCAGGTCTGAGATGCCAACTTTTTACATCCTCGCGGTATAATAAATCACAAAAAAATTTAGTTTTTTTTTTACTCAAAATTTTAAAAAAGTTTAAAACTTTGCTATGGTCTTCTTTCACTTGATAAACAGGCACAGAATCCTTTCTTAAATCTATCTAATGTATGTGCCAGTACAACTGCTACAGGGAGTATATATCTTTAGCTTGCGCTGAAGAAAACCCTTTTCAAACCTCCTTCGGCTAATCTCGTTTTGTGTCCTTTGGAAAACTTTATCACTACTTTTACAGCAGTGGTAGATATTATTAACAATTCTTGCAACAGGTATAACTTAAAAAAAAATTCTGCTAAAAAAAATATACAAATATCAGGCTGGTAGAAAAAAAATATTTCAAAATTGCCTTCAAGAAGAACGTCTATGGGGCTTAGGCAGCACCACTAAATGCCACCTTACTTCTAACGTATGTAATAGAAGGAGAGAGGGAGAAATCTGCTACATCTCTAGGGATGTCCTTTGGAAATTTCTATTACCACTTTAAAATAAAATAAATGTTTAAGAAGATGAATAAAATCAGTCTAGTAGGTGAAACATTATAATTTTGCTCATAGAGGAACATCTGGGATCTAAGGCAGACCCACGATATGTCTACTTGTTTCTGACAAAGACAATAAAAACAGAGTAGGGGGACAAATATAGACCATCAATTTGTAACAGAATTTTTTTTTTTTCAGAGCAGTGATTAGCATTCATTGTGTAGCCAACTTTTGATGTCTTCTCCTTGGGAACTTCTGCTTTTGGTCTTAGACAAGTGGACCCCTTAGTGTCTCAATGCACCCTGACCACTAGGTGCTCCTACCTGCTCCTCCATCAGTGAAATCTTCCACATACAAAGTGTAGCCATCTTCCTCTGGGTTAATGGCTTTGGGGCAGAGGGAGAAGTCCCCATATTTAGCATGGGTCATGTTGTTCTCAAAGTCTCCCAGTTCGATCCTCAACTCATACTTCCTCCTCAATGTTAGCTGGTAAATATTGTGCAGTCCTAAAGGAACATAAAACAGGAAAGAGAATTTAATTTACAGAATGTATTGTTGATAGGGGTTGCTGGGAACTTCAATGAAGTAGGCAACAGTCCTGCATGAAAGTAACCAGAAGGGATCAGTAAGGGAGGCCATATATAGACTGTTGCATTATCCAACCAGTTTGTGGAGCAAAACATTGAATATTGTGTGATAGGACCATGAACCAATTGGGATTAAACGCGCTTACATCTCAGGGGTATCAGAGGTTTCTCTGGAAGAGCTTAGAACTTACCAAGCCAATATTCTTCATCTGCTCGACCGAACCCCAATTTATAGTCAATCCAGCCACGGAAAAAACTCAGGGTGCCATTAAACCTTCTCTGGATCACCTGGGGGGGGGGGGCATACTGATTTTAAAACTCAAAGGCAAACATTTCACACATATTGAAAGAAAGGAGGGGAGAGTGTGGTTGATAGCATCATTATAATCCTTTTATTCTAAGGGACCTGCCTATACCCAGGCTAAACTGTTTTCAGGGGTTCAGTGAAACTGAATGAGACGTTGTAGTCAGCCTGGTGTACATTATACAGCATTACAGAGCCTCCAAGTGGAGCATATATCAATGATTCACCATAGATGTGATTGTGGCCCTGAACTCTTGGTTATCTGACCACTTTACTGCTCTGTGATTAACTACACAACTTTGAGGTGAAATTATTCCAAGATCTTCATTCATGTACACTACTATTTATATAAACTTATATACAACATCATAATGGGCTCCAACTCACTGTCCACTTCCCACCATCAGTAGTCATGTCACAGTATACGGGCACAGCACTTGAGGATCCAGCAGGGTAGATGACATATACCCCATCGGCTTCTGCTCCTGCATCATGTACCTCCTCACAGTCTGCAGGGAACTGCTCAGAATCTTCACATGGAAAGTGAGAAAACAGTGAGAATCCGGTGCAGCGGCTGAATCTGACACACTGTAATAGGGAAATTATATGTAGAGGGGACTGCTCATTATCTGAACATGGAGAGTGAGAAGGTAAGGTTAGTGTCTGGTGCATAGGGGATAGAAGGGATAATAGTCTCTGGGAAGGGAGTGTGACTGTGGGATAGCAGGTATAGTAGGGAGAGATGTGTCTATAGTAACAGTGGGATAATAGTCTCTGGGAAGGGAGTGTGACTGAGGGATAACAGGTATAGTAGGGAGAGATGGTGCCTATAGTAACAGTGGATAATAGTCTCTGGGAAGGGAGTGTGACTGTGGGATAGCAGGTATAGTAGGGAGAGGTGGGGCCTATAGTAACAGTGGATAATAGTCTCTGGGAAGGGAGTGTGACTGTGGGATAGCAGGTATAGTAGGGAGAGATGGTGCCTATAGTAACAGTGGATAATAGTCTCTGGGAAGGGAGTGTGACTGTGGGATAACAGGTATAGTAGGGAGAGATGGTGCCTATAGTAACAGTGGATAATAGTCTCTGGGAAGGGAGTGTGACTGTGGGATAGCAGGTATAGTAGGGAGAGATGTGTCTATAGTAACAGTGGATAATAGTCTCTGGGAAGGGAGTGTGACTGTGGGATAGCAGGTATAGTAGGGAGAGATGGTGCCTATAGTAACAGTGGATAATAGTCTCTGGGAAGGGAGTGTGACTGTGGGATAACAGGTATAGTAGGGAGAGATGGTGCCTATAGTAACAGTGGATAATAGTCTCTGGGAAGGGAGTGTGACTGTGGGATAGCAGGTATAGTAGGGAGAGATGTGTCTATAGTAACAGTGGATAATAGTCTCTGGGAAGGGAGTGTGACTGTGGGATAGCAGGTATAGTAGGGAGAGATGGTGCCTATAGTAACAGTGGATAATAGTCTCTGGGAAGGGAGTGTGACTGTGGGATAGAAGGTATAGTAGGGAGAGATGGTGCCTATAGTAACAGTGGGATAATAGTCTCTGGGAAGGGAGTGTGACTGTGGGATAGCAGGTATAGTAGGGAGAGATGTGTCTATAGTAACAGTGGATAATAGTCTCTGGGAAGGGAGTGTGACTGTGGGATAGCAGGTATAGTAGGGAGAGATGGTGTCTATAGTAACAGTGGATAATAGTCTCTGGGAAGGGAGTGTGACTGTGGGATAGCAGGTATAGTAGGGAGAGATGGTGCCTATAGTAACAGTGGATAATAGTCTCTGGGAAGGGAGTGTGACTGTGGGATAGAAGGTATAGTAGGGAGAGATGGAGCCTATAGTAACAGTGGGATAATAGTCTCTGGGAAGGGAGTGTGACTGTGGGATAGCAGGTATAGTAGGGAGAGATGTGTCTATAGTAACAGTGGATAATAGTCTCTGGGAAGGGAGTGTGACTGTGGGATAGCAGGTATAGTAGGGAGAGATGCTGCTTATAGTAACAGTGGGATAATAGTCTCTGGGAAGGGAGTGTGACTGTGGGATAGCAGGTATAGTAGGGAGAGATGGTGCCTATAGTAACAGTGGGATAATAGTCTCTGGGAAGGGAGTGTGACTGTAGGATAGCAGGTATAGTAGGGAGAGATGGTGCCTATAGTAACAGTGGATAATAGTCTCTGGGAAGGGAGTGTGACTGTGGGATAGCAGGTATAGTAGGGAGAGATGGTGTCTATAGTAACAGTGGATAATAGTCTCTGGGAAGGGAGTGTGACTGTGGGATAGCAGGTATAGTAGGGCGAGATGGTGTCTATAGTAACAGTGGGATAATAGTCTCTGGGAAGGGAGTGTGACTGTAGGATAGCAGGTATACTGTAGTAGGGAGAGATGGTGTCTATAGTAACAGTGGGATAATAGTCTCTGGGAAGGGAGTGTGACTGTGGGATAGCAGGTATAGTAGGGAGAGATGGTGTCTATAGTAACAGTGGATAATAGTCTCTGGGAAGGGAGTGTGACTGTGGGATAGCAGGTATAGTAGGGAGAGATGGTGTCTATAGTAACAGTGGATAATAGTCTCTGGGAAGGGAGTGTGACTGTGGGATAGCAGGTATAGTAGGAAGAGATGGTGCCTATAGTAACAGTGGATAATAGTCTCTGGGAAGGGAGTGTGACTGTAGGATAGCAGGTATAGTAGGGAGAGATGGTGCCTATAGTAACAGTGGATAATAGTCTCTGGGAAGGGAGTGTGACTGTGGGATAGCAGGTATAGTAGGGAGAGATGGTGTCTATAGTAACAGTGGATAATAGTCTCTGGGAAGGGAGTGTGACTGTGGGATAGCAGGTATAGTAGGGAGAGATGTGTCTATAGTAACAGTGGATAATAGTCTCTGGGAAGGGAGTGTGACTGTGGGATAGCAGGTATAGTAGGGAGAGATGGTGTCTATAGTAACAGTGGATAATAGTCTCTGGGAAGGGAGTGTGACTGTGGGATAACAGGTATAGTAGGGAGATGGTGCCGGTATATTGTTCTGTGGGAAGGGACTGTATCCCCCATGTGAATTTGTATCTGTGTCCCACTATCACAAGAAAGTAGACCTGCTTTTAATACTGTATATATCATATCTTATTTACTAAAAGTAACTTTTTAGGTGGATGTTTCTTTAAACAAACCGCTTTCCCATTCTTTTCAATTACCAGCCAATTAATGTCCTGGCAGATCTAATGAGGTGTTTGTGGAGCAAACAATTTCCTTCTATCTGCTCTTGATTTGCAGACTTAATAACATTTCCTTTAAAGATTCCAGTAGAGATTTGTGTGTCTGCGGTTTTGGCATTTGCCCTCTCCTTTGTGGTTGGATGTTGGGACATGTGAGCTTCTGGGATGAGTTAGTTCCGGTTGGTTGGAGGTTTAATGTTGCTTAGAGTAAGGAGATGTTATTCTAGATTTTATTTAGCATTATTGCTCTTCTAGTTAACTTTAATGGTAGAAGTAAGCCACCATACCACGTACAAGTAAACCCCCATATGGTGGTCCTCACTATTAACCTCTTGCCATGTGTTTCATAGACTGGGCACCTCCAGGTCGTATTTCTTGGGAAAAGTGTCTTCTGACCCAACCGATCGATAGGGAAGACACCTCAAAGACCAACACACAGTTCTACAGGCATAAGACCATTGAAGAGTCTGGTTTGAGGTTCTACAACCTTGGAAGTAGAGATTGCATCTGTTAACCACAATATTTTAGTTTTTAGAAACGTGGCCATCCTTTCTGATGGCATTTCACGTGCCCCTTAAAAAATATAGATTTGGTAATGTATTTCTCCCACCTCTCTGCAGGCTTTATCTCATCCCAAGAGACCCAATGGCCCCAACAGATTCTTACATCACTTTTGTTTAGTTTGAGCAGCGGATTGTTTGTGTAACATATCAGTTGTGCAACGGTCTCAGCAGCGGGCATGGTGCCAGAGCTGGCAGCTAATACTTGGCACAGGATTATAATACCATGTAATGAGAAGAACATCAGATCCATGGGAAATGAGAAGAAGCTGTACCTGATATTGGAAACTGAAAATGTCAATACAACTGTCAGTTGCTGGGAATTTGAAGATCCAAGGCTATTTTAATGCCACTTAGTGCTCAATGAAGACAAAAAATCAGGCGGAGGTGGGTGCAAGGGATCTCTGAACTTTCTGCCTGCCATAGGGCTCCTTAGCACCATGCACCCACCAACGCTCCTTAAATTGCTTATCTGAAGTGTAAGTGCATGTGTGTGTGTGTATTCTATTAACATGACATATGATATAAATGGATTTTCCATCAAACATCTGGCTCAGCACTCACCATTCTCTGGCTCTCGCTTGGATATCCGACTCCAAACTGAGTCACAAGCCAACAGTAAGAGAGCGATGTGCCCAAGGGCCCAGAGTGCCTGCAACACAACACAACTTATTCAGCTGAGCTACAAATCCTAGGGAGGTGTGTGTGCATGATCTTCTGTAATGGGCCACCATAAAGTGACCTTCAGGGTCCAAGCTGACCCTTTCTGTGGTGCTCTGAGAGGGCTGGAATAAGAGAACAGTGGTTTGCTGAAGTGGCAAATTCATAATTGTACATGCCCCTCAGGGTGTTGCCTCCTTGAACTACTGTAACACCTATCCCCCCGTTCTTCTAGTTAGAACTACTTGGGGTGCCCTGTGAACTTTCCCTTTTCCTATGGAAATGTATGCCACTTAGCTGCACATTTTTGTTATTGGATTGCCCTATAACTAATACTTTCATAAATACACAACCATTGCTGTTAATCGCATCAAAATTTGTTCATAAGTTAGAACCTACATAAGAGACCCAAAACCTCAACATTCCACCCCATCCATACAGTATTTAGGACCCCTTGTTATGTAAATCTCCATTGTTAAGTCAATCGGGTGACTGGTTTTTTTTTTTTAGGGGGATCAGCTTATTTACCTAAAGACATTTGTTCCCACAATCAGAATCAGACTGAACCCCATCTGTCCCCATGGCCCTGAGCTCCTACCTTCATCCCTGCAGCTGCTGCTCTGTAATTCTGCTTTTTTAAGCTCTTGTATTTATATGGTGTGTCTGGTCCAGATCTCTCCTTCCAACCCTGGCCCCTCTTCCCCAGCAATATAAGGGGGAGCGTTTCGGGGGAGTTGGAATATTATTGTTAAAATAAAAAGTACACAGCACGCGGGTGTTGGGCTTCAGCCTCCAGGATACAAAACACACATGTTTTTGCAGCATAACAGAATGCCCAGAGCTGGCACTCACACCAGGGAGGTTCGTTGAAGGTGAAAAGACAGACAATGGAATGAGGTTACACAACACAAAAGTCATATGTTTTTGTATTTCCATGCACTGTACTGTGTTGTATTGTTCTGCCACACAACTCCACTTGCAATAACTATTATACAGTGAACATGGAGTTCAGCCATAGAGAGAGGAGCTAGGGAGATAGAGTAGGGCAGGAAGGTAGAGTGAGTGAGGAAGGAAAAAAAAGAAAAAGTAAGACAGGACTTTCTTTTCTTTCTATAGTTATAAAATGTACGAGGAGAGACAACAATGAATTAAGGAAAAAGGGAAAGGTCCAGGTAAAGAGAGAGTTAAGGCAAATATGGTAAAGAGAGATACGTAGAGAGGGATGGGGTAATACAGAGATGGACAGAATAAGGAAAAATAGGTTGGTGGAAAAGAGGATTAATAAGAGAGAAAATGAAGAGAGAGTGAAAGGGAGATGAGAGATAAAAATATTAGGAAGAGATGGAAAAAGAGAGAAGAAAGAGAAAAGAGGGTGGTAGAGTGAGACAGAGAAGTGCAACGAGAGATTGTGGGAGAGAGTGGAAGAGAAAGAGAGCAGGGAGAGCATGAAATAGGATGAAAAGAGAGTGAGATTGCAAATATTTTGTGTTGTCTTGGCAAAGAGAGAAGTGTCATTTCTAAACATGAGTAAAAGAGACCAACCAACACAGAGAGAGATAACAGGACATTGGAAGAGACCCCTATGATTCAGAAAGAGAGTCTCTCCAGGAGAGAACTTGAGACCAGAATGGGAGCCAAGGCCTCCATCCCTACTCTGTCTTCCATCAAACCATTTGCCTTACACAACGGCCGACACCCCTATAAATCACAAGTGACAGACATGGCAAGAGCCCAAATCTTTCCCAGACTGGCGCCTCCAGGGCCTGTGTATTTTGTGAGGTGGGGGGGGGGAACATCAGGCACAGGAGCACCTACAAAATGCCCCAGCCACAGAGCTTTCTAAGAATCTGAACAGGGAGACCAATAGCAGAACTACGAGTTACTGGATCCAACAGCAAAATAACATTTTTTGGGACTTAATTGCCAAAAAAGTGATGATTTGTAAATAATCAGTATATAAGTATTGTGAACTGCGCCCGCTCGTCCTTTACCATCAGCTGCTTTTACAGCCTGACATTGGTACGTTGGGTTGTCCTATCTGGTCTGCAGGAAAGTGAATTTGAGAACCAATCTGATATACAGTTACACATTGGCATCAGGCAGCAGCCCACTGATGTACATTAGGGCTCATGGCAGTTTGAATGTGCCAGTTGGCTCCTCCACCTTATTCTGTCATTTTGTATTGACAGTCAGGGTATATCTCATGCATAACCAATAGAGATATTGAGCTGGAACACTCCCTACTAGCCAGGGGTGGCACTGAGATGCAAGCAGTGATCAGTTGCCAGTTGGCTTATCTGGATAGATGCAATTGGCTCATCCATATGTTTTTATCAGGACTTTTATTATGGATTCATCTTATCCTATCCCACCT
Source organism: Xenopus laevis (assembly GCF_017654675.1). NCBI lineage: Eukaryota > Metazoa > Chordata > Amphibia > Anura > Pipidae > Xenopus > Xenopus laevis. The sequence goes on along the minus strand of NC_054388.1, from coordinate 112,051,755 downwards.
GCTTAGGAGGTAGACCTTGGGCTTGGTGGGCAGTAGATATCCTAGTTGGCTTTCAATTAGTTGCTCACCAGTCACATCACAAGGTGAGAATCTCTGGAGACAGGCAGGGCATTTTCCTAGGCAATAACCAATAAGGGGCCCCTCGTTTATGGAATTCCATTGGCAGAAGAACAAAGTTCCTACAACTAATGTACTTGATGAAGGCTATTTATTTGTACCATTTACATCTTGTTTTCTTAACCCCGGAGGCCATTATATTCCTATATTACAGTGGGCCCCTCTTATCTAAGAAACAGGGAACAATACATTGTGCATCTACTTGGTGTAGGGTGCCATAGAGTGTTGAACTGAACTGGAATAGCCAAAGGGGGACCCTGTAGATACAGAGCTGAACTGGAATAGCTGAGGGGGAGACCCTGTAGATACGGAGCTGAACTGGAATAGATGAGGGGGACCCGGTAGACACAGAGCTGAACTGGAATAGCTGAGGGGGGACCCTGTAGATACAGAGCTGAACTGGAATAGATGAGGGAGACCCTATAGATACAGAGCTGAACTGGAATAGCTGAGGGGGGACCCTGTAGAAACAGAGCTGAACTGGAATAGCTGAGGGGGGGGGCCTGTAGATACAGAGCTGAACTGGAATAGCTGAGGGGAGGGGGCCTGTAGATACAGAGCTGAACTGGAATAGCCGAGGGGGGGACCCTGTAGATACAGAGCTGAACTGGAATAGACAAGGGGGGGACCCTGTAGATACAGAGCTGAACTGGAATAGACAAGGGGGGGACCCTGTAGATACAGAGCTGAACTGGAATAGACAAGGGGGGGACCCTGTAGATACAGAGCTGAACTGGAATAGATGAGGGAGACCCTATAGATACAGAGCTGAACTGGAATAGCTGAGGGGGGACCCTGTAGAAACAGAGCTGAACTGGAATAGCTGAGGGGGGGGGCCTGTAGATACAGAGCTGAACTGGAATAGCTGAGGGGAGGGGGCCTGTAGATACAGAGCTGAACTGGAATAGCCGAGGGGGGGACCCTGTAGATACAGAGCTGAACTGGAATAGACAAGGGGGGGACCCTGTAGATACAGAGCTGAACTGGAATAGACAAGGGGGGGACCCTGTAGATACAGAGCTGAACTGGAATAGACAAGGGGGGGACCCTGTAGATACAGAGCTGAACTGGAATAGACAAGGGGGGGACCCTGTAGATAGGGAGCTGAACTGGAATAGACTAGGGAGACCCTGTAGATAGGGAGCTGAACTGGAATAGACGAGGGAGACCCTGTAGATACAGAGCTGAACTGGAATAGACAAGGGGGGGACCCTGTAGATAGGGAGCTGAACTGGAATAGACTAGGGAGACCCTGTAGATAGGGAGCTGAACTGGAATAGACGAGGGAGACCCTGTAGATACAGAGCTGAACTGGAATAGCCGAGGGGGGACCCTGTACATACAGAGCTGAATTGGAATAGCCAATGGTGAACCGGTAGATACAGAGCTGAACTGGAATAGCTGAACTCGCTTGCATGTAGTTTGCTGGATGCAGTTTCTCTGTACACCTGTTTCCTATTTCTAGAGTCCAATCTCTGTTTGCTCAGTACATCTCTCCATCACACACAGCTCAGATCCAACATGGATTGGACAGTGTCCCATATACTTTGCATTTCACTGGGAGATTCAGTCGCCAGTGTCTGGAGTCAATCCTGGCACAAGTGCTGTTTGTGGGGATAGCCTGTGTGTTTATATATATATATATATATATATATATATATATATATATATATATATATATATATATATATATATATATATATATATATATATATATATATATATATATATATAAAGGGGCATAAGTCCCCGCACCCATTGGATAACAGAGTGCTACACGTAGTCTGTTCTGCGGTGTAACCTACTCAAGCTGCAACACAGTACAGGAACACATTGGGTTACAGTACAGGAGCTGTGCAGCACGTGACACAGATATCTAGCACCCAATGGGTTAAGGCCTAATCATACTCTATTTGCTGCTCCTCAGATCTGGCACACAAATAGTTAAGGAATGAGGGAGCTGAAGGAGCAGCAGAACATGATGTCATGAGGAACCAGCATCCAAGTGTCTGGAAACAGCAAGTGTATCCCTGAGTGTGAACACACAAGCGCACACATCTACACACTGACCCACAACTGCACAGTGACACTCAGGTGCTTGCTGGGGGCACAGCAAATCTATTATTTGTATTGTGGAACCGAGGGCAGAATATCATATTTTGATCGTCTATAGATAAAGCTACTGAACCCATAGCTTGGAGCCTGGTGAATGGAGCACAGGGAAGCCCCCAAGGTCCCAGGAGGTGGTCTCCAGTTAGGTCTTTGCTTTCGTTATTTATCTTGTACTAGACTGATCAAACTGCTAAACAACATTTATTAAATGGATGCCAGGACATACAACTACCGTATACAAATTTCGTGCTTTACCCCTTAACGGAAAAACCTGCCCAGCACTGCAGACATGACAGTTGTGAACATCGAAACAGCTCCAGATGCAACTTCCATAGCAACAGCCTTCTCGCCCACTACGGGCTGTGCCGCCAGCACTACAGTCCCTTGGGCTGCTGCAGCTCCCATGACACCATAAACCCCGAGGCACGCGGTGATGCAGACTCCAGCAGCGTTCATTTTGAAGCGCGTGGGGAAGTCCGTATGGAACTTCTCTTGTCTCTCCAGCAGTCTGGTTTCTAGATCCTTCAGCATGGCGTTGTGACTCGAGGCGTTGCTGCCCTGTAGAGACTGCTTGAATTTCTGGAGGAGTTCTGAGGATTTTTCTGAGACTATCACCCGCATTGTGGGAGGCAACGTGAGGGAAGGCTGAGTATGAGAAAGAAGTGATGTTAGTGGGGGTTCATGAGTGCACACATGGCGTCTAAGAAATATACAAACTTGGCATTTATATAGTTATCATTCCTCATATCTAGTCATGTTCAAGAACATTGGTACCTTTGGACATTTTTTAAATAATCCCTTTGGACAGTTTGGTCCACTCTTCTTCTCCAACCAGCTGCAGAGCTTCCAGATTCGAAGGATGCCGTCTCCCAACTGCAGTTTCAGACCTATCCACAGGTTTCCCATGGATTAAGCTTTGGACTCCTTGGTGGCCACTTCAGAACAGTCCAGTGTTTCTCCTTTCACGATTCCGGTGGTTTTTTTTTAAGTGCTTCAGAAGCATAGAACAGCTCTGTGATGCCATGTGGGGTCCAGCATTATATGGCACCATGGATCTAACTTTTCATGACACAGTGGTCTCTGTCCTGTTAGAAATCCCATGATCCACTACACTACTTGATCATCTCCTGCTTATACCATGCACAGATTAAAGGCACCCAGTTTCAAGAACAGCAAAGGTTGTAGGGATGGTCTTCTTTTCTTTGAAGGCTTTCCACTGAACAAAAAGCGACAATTTTGGCTCCACAGGACATCCTGCCAGAAGAATTTGGGCTTGTCCAAATGTGTTTTGGAGAATTCAATCAGGCTTTAAGTCTCTTCCTTGCCTCCAATCACAGAAACTCCTTTCACAGAGATAGCAATGAATGGCATGATTTGAAAATGTTGTACCTAAAGTCCAATTTGAATCTACCTGGCAGTTAATCAAGGTTCTATCACCACAATTAGAACTCTAGATCAATGTTTCTCTTAAAGGGGATCTATCCTGAAAATTTTTTTATAGTACAGGTATGGGATACGTTCTCCGGAAATCCCTTATCCAGAAAATTCCAAATTACAGAATGAACGTCTCCCACAGACTCCATTATAATCAAATCCAAATGTTTAAATATTATCTAATAATAAAGCAGTACATTGTACTTGATCCACAAGAAGATATAATTAATCCTCATTGGAAACAAAACAAGCCTATTGGGTTTATTTAATGTTTACACGATTTTCTAGTTGATTTACGGTATGAAGATCCAAATTACAGAAAGATCTGTTATCCAGAAAACCCCAAGATTCGAACATTCGAGTCAGTTTTTTTTTTAGCTTTTGTTTGTGCTCGAGTCAGTTATTGAGTAAGCTCTAAAACATTTGTTAGGAAAGGGAACCCCCCAAAAAGACGTATTAAACCTGCCTATCAATCAAACTCTGACCCAGACCTCTGCAGGAAGACAGAAAGATAGCGAAGAGTAGCTTGACTATTAAAAGGTTCAGAATATTTCATTCATTATATCAGAAAGTGTCTTATTTAAAGGGATACTGTCATGGGAAAAAAAATTTTTTTCAAAATGAATCAGTTAATAGTGCTGCTCCAGCAGAATTCTGCACTGAAATCCATTTCTCAAAAGAGCAAACAGATTTTTTTATATTCAGTTTTGAAATCTGACATGGGGCTAGACATATTGTCAATTTCCCAGCTGCCCCCAGTCATGTGACTTGTGCTCTGATAAACTTCAATCACTCTTTACTGCTGTACTGCAAGTTGGAGTGATATCACCCCCTCCCTTTCCCCCCCAGCAGCCAAATAAAAGAACAATGGGAAGGTAACCAGATAGCAGCTCCCTAACACAAGATAACAGCTGCCTGGTAGATCTAAGAACAGCACTCAATAGTAAAAACCCATGTTCCACTGAGACACATTCAGTTACATTGAGAAGGAAAAACAGCAGCCTGCCAGAAAGCATTTCTCTCCTAAAGTGCAGGCACAAGTCACATGACCAGGGGCAGCTGGGAAATTGACAAAATGTCTAGCCCCATGTCAGATTTCAAAATTGAATATAAAAAAACCTGTTTGCTCTTTTGAGAAATGGATTTCAGTGCAGAACTCTGCTGGAGAAGCACTATTAACATGACAGTATCCCTTTAAGTGAAATTAATTATAATATTAAATGTTCATTTTGTGATAGATCCCCGTTAAATCATTATCTGGGGTTACAGTGCCATGGGCCTCAAACTGTCAGGAGTTCTCTGTTGCGCAGCACTCCGTTTTGTTTCCAAGATGGCGGTGTCCAGGGCCACGCAGTGACGTCATCACACCGAAAATCTACACGAATTTCCAACTTTAAAGGACATTGAGGTCATGGGTTCAATGCCCGATTATAGGTCCTAGGTGCTCCTTAATTTGTGTATTATTGATTCCTGGACTTTTGACCCTTTGCTTTGTCTGACTACAATACTTTGCTGCCTGCCTCCTGAACTTTTGCCTGAATCCTGAACCCTTTGGCCTTTAACCCTAGTGCTTCCTCCTTGGTCTGGATTTCTCTGCAATCAGAGCCGCAAGGCCCCGGATACAAACATCTTGGAAACAGGAACTGGAGATGGACTTGAAGCCTGAAAATTCTCCATATTATCTTATACGTTTCTGTCTCACCTTCTCATACAGATTTCCGCTCTTCTTTCTTTTCTCCATGTTCAGTATCAGAGCTTTCAAACTTTCTTTCAACTTCTAAAAAGGTGACACAAAGCTTTTCTGGTCCATTTTAGGATTTGTGGAATAAGATTCATTTTTGCACCATCTCCAGTTTTTTTTTTTTGCAGGCAAATGAAATACATATGTGAATACCAAGGCACTAATATTTTCAGTATTTGGCAGAACGGGTGTTGGAAAGGTGCCAATATTTTTGGCCACGGGTGTAGGTTTGTTTTGCCTTCACGGAATTAGTCCCACCACGCGACCCACTGGAACATAATGGAGGGTAAGTGGAGCTTCTTTTAGCAGCCTACAAAGATTTGTAATTAGCAAGTTGTGCATAACAAATGGAACACCAACAGTTTTTCTTTTCACCCACCTGATTTTTCAAAAACTCTTCAAACTCATTTTCAATGTCTCCCATGAACTTCTGGTTCTTCATAGCATAAAACATCTGTAAATGAGCAGCAGCAGCAGAAGAAGAATTCAATACATTACATTGACACGTTCTTGGTTTACTAAAATGTGGTTAATGGGTGACACAAAATTTGGACCAGGTCTAGGAAACTATACAAACCAATGAGCCAGTAGCATTAAATGGTAATAGATCTGGTGCAATCTTTGCCTTTTTATTATTTTACCCAAGGATGCAGCATAAATGAATACAGTGGTTCCCTTAGAACTAACGACTCCTAACAACCCTCAGCATAGAATGGCCCTGGAACTTCCCTGACGTAGTGACCCCAGCATTTTTATAACACACTGGTCCCAGTATTCCAGGACACATTGGGCCCAGCAATATTTGCTACAGAGGTACCAACAATACATAATATGGCCCAAGCAACAGCACAGACCCTCAACATTTCATCACACAGTGGCCCTATTAAAATACGGTATAGTGGCCCCAGCATTTCATGACACAGTCTCCTATAATGGTACCATTCTCTGCACCCTCTTCCTCATTGGACACAGCAGTGCATAAGATCAGAAGCTGAATTTCCCACATTAATCACAATTCTTATATGTCCACAGAAATGCACACTCAGAACAGAAAACGTGGTACGATTGAGCCGGGACAAAACCCACCCCACTTCCTGCACTGCCTGTAGCAACTTTTTTCATTCCACCCTCTCTTGCACACCCACCTACCTCTAAGCACGTTGGCTTTGATATTGGATTTTTTTTCTTCTGCTATGGCAAAATTTAATCGAGCATCCCTGTGGTCACAATCCCCGATGCTACACTGTGGGGCAGATTTATCAAGGGTCGAATTTCGAGGGGTTAAAACCGAATTGAAATCCTCGAATTCGAATATCAAATTCGAAGGATTAAGCGATAAAATAGCATTCGATCGATCAAATAAAAATCCTTCGAATCGAACGCATAAATCCTTTGAATCGAACGTTTCGAACGATTTTTAGCGATCGATCAAAGGATTTTTATTCAGTGCCAAAAACTTGAAATATGCACTGGAAGGTCCTCATAAGCCATATAGCAATTCGGTAGCTTTAATTTAGCGAAGTATTGAAATCGAAGGATTTTTAAAGAGACAGTACTTCGACTATCGAATGGTCGAATATTCAAAAAATTTTAATTCGAATCGAAGTCGATGTAAATTCGAAGTCGTAGTTTCCTATTCGATGGTCGAAGTATCCAAGAAATTCGAACTTTTTGGACTTCGAAAATTCACTCGAGCTTAGTAAATCTGCCCCTTTGTGTTGTCTAAACTTTTTCCATGCAGTTGCTTAGATTTCTTCAACAATAGGTCAGGCATTATAAAATCTAAATGTGCCTTTTCTTTTGAAGGTCTCTCATGGGTTCCATTGCCCTCTAGTGGAGACCCTCTGGTTTGAGATAGCTGATATTAAACATGCACAGGCGGGACCCACCTCAATTACAACAGATTCCACAAGGGTAAAACGTTTAGTTTTTGTTATTCTGTAGGTGGCTTATTGTGTACAAAACCATATGGTTTCCATATTCAATACCCACCTCCATCGGGGAAGAGAAGCCATATGTTTGCTGATCAAGAACTTCCATAAAGTCCTATCAAACAGATAAAGATATGAAAACATGGCAAATACCCCATATACCACAATGACCAGAGTTCCATCTCTATACAGACCTGTAACATAGACGGTATGTGAGCAGAGGTCAATGTTTCTCCATTTATATTCAACTTAATATGTGTCCAGACCCTCTTAACTAATTCGAATACATAGTATCTCAGGCTTTCCTGGAAGTCTTCGTCCATGTCTGAAAATGTGAAGAAGAAATATGAATAAAGAAAAACAACATCCAGGAGAGCTTCCATATTGAGTTCCTTGGGAGACCGGTTGATTGAACTGGAGTTGAGCTCCATATCAGCTTTCACACTATTCTGTCAAGCTGGTCAGAGTGAAGGCATTATTATTATTAACATGTATTTATATAGCGCCAACATATTGCGTAGCACTGTAAAGTAAATGTGATTATACAACTAAATCAAATGAATTATATACATAGAACATATGGAGTTACAAACATCGCAATCAATACAGGTACAAAGAGGTGAGGAAGGCCCTATGCAAAAGAGCTTACACTCTAAAGGGAAGGGAGTAATACACAAGGTGTGGGAGTGGGCAAGATCGAATTAAGTGGGTGAGAAATGTGGTACTGTATGTGGTGTTGTGTTTGGTAGTTAAGCAGAGTGAGGGGAGGCTTCTCGGAAAAAGTGCGTTTTCAGAGATTTCTTGAAAGCAGAAAGGTAGAGAGGTAGTGGAAGCCAGTGCAGGGATTGACAGAATGGTGAGGCAGAGGAGGAGCGGTTGCTGAGGTGTATGAGCCTCGCAGCAGTGTTCATTATGGACTGGAGAGCTGACAGTCTCTGGAGGGGGAGGCCAATTAAAAGAGAGTTACAGTAGTCTATACGCGATATGACGAGAGAGTGAATAAGAATTTTGGCAGCATCTTGAGTGATAAATGATCGTATTTTGGATATGTTCCTTAGGTGGAAGTGACATGATTTAATAAGTGACTGGATATGAGGAGTGAATGACAGGGAAGAATCTAGGATAACCCCAAGGCACCGGGCCTGGGGAGAGGGGGTGATAGTGGAATTGTTAACTATGAAGGATACTTCCGGGATGTTACTGGTGTTAGTTGGAGGAAAGAGAACCATTTCAGTTTTAGAGAGGTTTTATTTAAGGTAGCGTTGCGACATCCAGGTAGAGATATCGGACAGGCAGGAGGAGACGCGAGTTAGGAGTTCTGGGTTGAGATAGACCCATCAGGCATCAGATAGACCAACACAGAGACCACCAAACGTATTACGATACCTTGTAGCCTTCCCTCGCTCTCTACAGTTATCCCCTTGCCTGGGTGGGGCAACAAAAAGCAACGTGTTTGGTTGCTTTTCAGACTCCATAAAACTTTGGGGTAACTGTTACACTTGTGGAGTTTCTACAGGAGAAACAAACAGAGAATGTTCAGCGCATTTCACGTAAAATATATGTATATAGAGCACTTTAATGTAATAGCCATGATGATAATTACCTCAATTTCCAGGTTGATGTAGGAACGGGCCACATCTCTGTCCCACTTCTTTGAGTTGTACCAGTCTCGAACCAGGATATCCAGATGCTGGAATACACGAGAAGGCGGTGGTAAGAGCTGGTGGTTTGTTTACACTGCCTTTGCTTAGCATTGATCAATCTGCCGGACAGGACTGCTGCTTTTGTAGAGAACAATGTATTACTGTAATGAGATACTTGGCCGACAATTTGTCACTCACAGGTGTGCTCCCCTGAGGTCTGTTTACTTGGACTTGTAGAAGAATTACTGCCTCTAAATCGGACCAGATCGTTTATGAGAACAGCCTTGTATTATGCCAAGAAACTGGTAATTATGGATTGGATGGGTGATAATCCTCCCACAGTAGCCCAATGGGTTTAACTTAAAGGATAAGTAAACCTTTAAAATAAGTGAATGTAAAATTGATGAGGGGACTATTCTAAGCACTTTTGTCATTTACATTCATTATTTATTTTCTTTTTATTCCAAGATATTAAGGGATACATGTACTGTTACTATGAATTAATTTTATTACAACAGCGCCACCTGCTGGTCAGTTTCCCACCAGTCTGACCACCAAGTAGTCAAGGAAGTTGTCAGGAGAAAGAAAGAGGCTGCTCTGATGTTCTTCTGCTTAGGAATAAAATTAGAATCTTTCCTAAGCAGAAGAACATCAGCCTCTTTCTTTCTCCTGACAACTTCCTTGACTACTTGCTGGTCAGACTGGTGGGAAACTGACCAGCAGGTGGCGCTGTTGTAACAAAATTCATTCATAGTAACAGTACATGTATCCCTTAATATCTTGGAATAAAAAGAAAATAAATAATGAATGTAAATGACAAAAGTGCTTAGAATAACACTCTCATCAATTTTACTTATCCTTTAATTAATAAAGCCCTCCCATCCATTAAGCTTACCTACTTAGCCAGAGGCTGCCCTGGAAAATTGGAAAAGATATGGGACCCATGGCTAGACATCAAACCACTTGAGCTCCCAGGATTCTAAGATGTATGCCAGCCAACCAGACAAACCAAACATTACAGCACAGTGTATTGATCCCATGCAAGATGTCATGTGGGATTGTCATTTGTTATATTAAAGTGCTGATGACTATGAAATCTTTAATGTATAATGAGGACACCAAGGGGCACATTTACTTATGGTTAATTAACCCTCGATATTCGACTGTCGAAGTTAAATCCTTCGACTTCGAATATCGAAGTCGAAGGATTTACCGCAATTCGTTCGATCGAACGATTAAATCTGATCTGATTCGATGGATTGTAATCCATCGATCGAACGATTTTTCTTCGACCAAAAAAAAGATTGCAAAGCCTATGGGGACCTTCCCCATAGGCTAACATTGACTTCGGTAGGTTTTAGGTGGCGAACTAGGGGGTCGATGTTTTTTTTAAAGAGACAGTACTTCGACTATCGAATGGTCGAATATTTGAACGATTTTTAGTTTGAATCGTTTGATTCGAAGTCGTAGTTGAAGGTCTAAGTAGCCCATTCGATGGTCGAAGTAGCCAAAACAAACATTCGAAATTCGAAGTTTGTTTTTTATTCTATTCCTTCACTCTAGCTAAGTAAATGGGCCCCCAAGTGTCAATTGTTACAATTATTTGTGAACCAAGTTTTTGTATGTATCCCTTCCCTTGAAAATCAAAAAATAAAAACTTTAAAAAAAAATAAAAAAAAACCCCAATGTATTACTGTAAACACAGCAACAGCTCTTACACACCCCAATGGTTTCTTGGGCAACATCCTTTGTATTTACGATCTGCTTTGGCAGATTGAATAGAATGATTCATCCTTTTGGCGAGTAACAATTGAGCAGAGTTTACCGATGCATCTGGCGCAGACAATACCCATTCTATCCCATTTCATTGTTGCCAGCAGCTGACAAGGGGAGAGTCCCGTTCCAACGTAGTGAAAGATTCCAAAATAGTGAAAGAAAAAGTACAGCCCAGTCTAGTGTACAGCCTAATGCTGGTTTGCTGCCCAGTCCAAACTACACTCTCCAGAGGTCCCCTCTCCTGCAGTCCTGGCCAGTCTGAAGTCCATTATTAAAACAGGGTTATTTGGTAATGTAGGAAACGAGCACGGGGGGGACAAGAACAGATTGTTAGAATACGTGAACCCCGTTATGTTATCAGGTGTTTCCATCAAGTCCATTAAGAAAGCATGAGATGAATGGATAGTTATGGAACACATTCTCTGGGAAAGAAAATGCACGAGGAGTCTTACCTGCAGGTTCGTTGGTCCATATTCATCTCCCATATTCAGGTACATCTAATAAAAAAGATAAACATTATTACTACCATTTAGCCTGGAGCACCCAACCCTACAAATTACCGATATACGCAAACTACTGGGAGCAACTTACCTCCATATAGTCTAACTCAGTTTCCTTTAGATTAGAAGCCACATTAAAAATCTGCAAGATCCAAATAACAACAAATAAAACAAGTGAGCCTCAACTTAAAGTGATACTGTCATGGGAAAATAGTTTTTTTTTCCAGTTAATAGAGCTGCTCCAGCAGAATTCTGCACTGAAATCCATTTCTCAAAAGAGCAAACAGATTTTTTTATATTTAATTTTGAAATCTGACATGGGGCTAGACATATTGTCAGTTTCCCAGCTGCCCCCAGTCGTGTGACTTGTGCTCTGATAAACTTCAGTCACTCTTTACTGCAAGTTGGTGTGATATCACCCCCTCTCCCCCAGCAGCCTAACAACAGAACAATGGGAAGGTAACCAGATAGCAGCTCCCTAACACAAGATAACAGCTGCCTGGTAGATATAAGACCAGCACTCAATAGTAAAATCCAGGTCCCACTGAGACACATTCAGTTACATAAAGTAGGAGAAACAACAGCCTGCCAGAAAGCAGTTCCATCCTAAAGTGCTGCCTCTTTCTGAAATCACATGACCAGGCAAAATGACCTGAGATGCACCTACACACCAATATTACAACTAAATACACTTGCTGGTTCAGGAATGAAATTTTTATTTATTGTAGCGTGAATTATTTGCAGTGTCATTTAGAAATAAAAACGACATCATAAAAATCATGACAGAAATCTTTAAGTCTGCCATCTTGTGTACTTATGATTCAAATGACAAATTCATTTGGCTCTAGAAAGAGGAGAAATCGTTTACCAAGTGCGAGCTGAGGAACAAGGATAATGCAGAGAGCTTGATGCAGGTTTCTCGGTCACTCCCAATGTCCAAGGAGCCTTCGGAATCCAGGAGAAAGACTGCGATCTGGAAAAGGGGATCCGAGGGTAAGACAGAGATATTGGTGGTTGGTGTAGAGATGGGCTCCTAGATCTATGAGGTTCCTCCAGCAAACCCTAGTCAGTCTGGTGAACATTGTAGGAACGTGTTGTTGCTAGCTAAGGCCTCTTACCGTCCCCCCTTTATGATTCAGTAGGAAAGGCCGGTTCCACATCCAGATGCCCTTTGTGGTGCTTTCAGTTCCAGGACTCCAATCAAAACCTTTCAAGGGTTCATCGGCTGCCCCCAAGGTGATCTCCTCGCCCATCTCCTGAAAGTGCAGACACCAGGGGACAAGCATATCCATTGTTAGCAGTTGGGTCATTTGCATCGGTCTTCAGCCATGGGCTCAACATTCTGCACCTTTAGTGATACAATTATTATTGACTGCCCTGTAACTACACACATGTATGAGTAACTACACGCTCATGCACGTTGACCTTTGCTTACATGATAGCAGTTGCCAAACCAGTATTCGCAGACGTCATATGAAAGCACTTGACGATTCACTAGAAATCAAGTCTCGAAAGCTTACTCAATAAACGTTACAGCCCTGATAGAGGTATGGTAGCCCACTGATGGATTGTTATTGTCCCCACACTCACCATGCTTCTCAGTGCCCGCATAATATAGTTCATCAGAAAGGACTTGCCCCGCCGTTTCTCCCCAATGATGCAGAGAAGGAACACTGGGTAATTTGAGTATCTCTTATTTAAGAAGCAGTCGTAGGCAGCGAATAGATCTAAATTCAGGCGACCAAACCCATCCGTCCAGACCAACTGAATAGGATGATCCGGCTCCATGTCCATAAGATTCTCCTAAGTGTTGAAATAATTGGATTTTAAGAATGAATATTGAAATGCACGTTTATCACCTCACTCTCTTCCTCTTAAAACCTTCCTTCAAGACTATGCCATTCTTCCTATTCCACATTAGACTTCATCATAACTCCCTTAATTTTCCAGCAAAACATCAAAAAACGTTTTGGTTAAATGGCCATAAAAACTTTCACCAAAGGGCCTATTTATTAAAACCAGAGATTGGAGATATTTTCTAAAAATCAATGCGGATTTGGTTTTACTATTTTACTGAAAATTATCAGACATTTTTGGACTGTGATAAATAATCCCCCCCACCCAACCTGAGTTGTCTTCATGGTCAACCCTATTCCTACCAGTAGTAGAACCTTTCTGCCTGCACATCTCATAGCCCATTGGTTGGCAGCTTTCCCTTACCTGCATTGTGTCTCTCTCTTTTACACCTTGCTCCATTTTAGAGACGAGATTTCCCAGTCTGTAGTCAGGAACAGACTTGGGCAGTTACCTTCTCAAAGGTCTTGTGTTTTACAGGAGATTGTGGGAAGGTTTGGGGACTGCATTGTGCCCAGCCCACATTCTTTATAAGCTCCTCGCTCTCCCTGGCATGTGTTTGTTGCTGTTTCGTTTCTGCTCTAATCCCTCCCTCTCAGCCCAGCAAGTTTCCTCCTCCCAGCATGCTCAGCCCACCAGTCACAATATGGCAGTGATCCCCAACCAGTAGCTCGTGAGTAACATGTTGCTCTCCGACCCCTTGGATGTTGCTCCCAGTGGCCTCAAAGCAGGTGATTATTTTTGAATTCCAGGCTTGGAGGCAAGTTTTGGTTGTATAAAAATCAGGTACACTGCCAAACAGAGCCTCAATGTAAGTTTACAATCCACATAGGGGCTACCAAATGGCCAATCACAGCCCTTATTTGGTACCCCAAGAACATTTTTCATGCTGGTGTTGCTCCCCAACTCGGTTGGGGATCCCTGCACTATGGCATTAGGGGATAGTGATCCACTCGGGGAGTTGATTAAATGATTTGGAGCCAGAGGAATTAGAAACCCTAAAATGTCCCTAATGATGAGTCCATGGGGGTCGAGGGCAGTGGGAGCAGCCGGTAATGGTCACATGTCATATCTTTATACTTGAGTCTTTCCTTATTAACCCCTCGGGTGCTGCAGAGCTTTCATCTGCCCATGCAGGGTGTAATAGCAATGACTCACAGTGTAACCCTAAACTTTAGCACTGAGCTGACACTTTAATACTGATCATGTCTGTGTGCTGGAAGCTTTACAGTCTGACAACTCCATTAGCACAAATACAGCCTGGAAAATGACGCTTGTGAGTCCCCACCCGTATGCCCACCTAAGGTGATCCATATAAAGTTAAATACACACCCTATGGTTATCGGTGAACGATTGTAGAACGTACTACACTTAAGATTGTCTTCTTGCTTCATTCTATTTCCTAAGCTTTCACTTTAGCGCTGACTCAAAACGGACTTTCAACTTTTACCCGAGGAGGAACAGGTTTTCTGAGTCGGAACAAAGGGAAGAATTCCAGAAACGGTGCTCACCTATACTAAGCCCTTGTGTGTGCCCGGGGCTAGTCAGTGTAATGGTTCCATCAGTGACTGCCTGGAGCTATACAGTCTGACGGCTCCATCTGCATGCCCAGCCCTATACAGGTATGGACTTCTTTGTGCACATCTGATTTATAATGTTGGAGGGTGGGACAATCTTCATTGTGATTTCTGCCCAGCTCTAAATGGCAGTTGCATCCCCCGTCTGTCAGTAGTTTCCCGTGTGCAGCATAGGAAGTTAGAGAGCCCCTACAGTGAGCTTCACATACATTGTGTAATATTAATGGGGTATATCTTATAGCAATACTGCCATTAGCTTTCAGGTGCCACTACCTCCTCGTGCCACAGAGACACCGCAATGTCACGTACACGTGTAACGTAAAACACACACAGATACCAGAAAATCCTGCTTTAATTAAATATATCTCCTCTGCACTGACAGGGTTAAATAGAGCAGGATTAATCCTTTGCATGAAGGATCCACCAGATACATATAAAAAACATACAGTGCAATATCCATAAGTTTATTCCTCTCCAACAATGACAGAAAGTTCAACCTTCGCTATATCCCCCCCCCATACAAGTAAACAAAGTGCCCTTCTGTTAAGGTTTAAACCGCTTGTCACCAGTGCGTTACGTACAAAAATAGGAACCTCTAATAGATACGAAGCGGTTTCAAAAAAGTTACTAAAAAAAACCCACGAGCCGCACCAACAATCAGTTGTCTCCAGGGTGGGACTGGGCTGCTTCATATCCATCTCAGCAGCAATAGAAAGCCCTCTAGTAATTACTCAGTCTCCTGCAGGGGAGGAATCCAGGGACCCCCCAGGCATCTACATTTTCCAGTATCCTGAAAGCAAAGTTCTAACAGGAAGTGTTGAAGGCACAATCCAATATATCTCCCCCTCACACTATGGTTTCTGCCTGCAAATTAAACTCATCACGTTGTTGCTCTTACTTAATGGAAGTTCCGGTTACTTTTCAGGTGCCACCAGTAGCTGTATGTCTGCTCCGGACCCGTCTCCGCCATCTTCTGCCGTTCCCTGCTCTGTTTCTGCTTTTCTGTTTGCAATTGCCTCTCCGACCCCAGCCCCGACTCCAGCCCCCACCCCTGTGCCAATGGCTCCCAATGTCACCGTCCCTCCCACGGCCCCTGTAATCAACGCCGCTGTAGTGCTGCCCATCAGAGCCACAGCCTCAGCGGCCAATACCGTTCCAGCTACCGCAGCTCCAGCCACTCCTCCGGCCAAGCTTAAAATCCCACCCCCCACAGCGCAGCCAATCCCTATGGCGCACTTCTTGAACCGCTTGGAGTATTCATCATGGAATTTTTCCTCCGATTCGAGCAAAATGGATTTCATTTCGTCCATGAGCAGCTGCCGGTCTTGGCTGCCATCACCTTTAATTGATTCTTCATAGACAGCGAGAAAATGGGCAGCAGCTTCACTGGTCTTGGACTTCATTTTGTTGGGGGTCACTCCCAAAATCTTGAACAGAGAAGAACTGGCCGGGGCCTGAAAAATAGCAAAAGCGAAAATCAACCACAGAGACTTGCCAAAGCTCATACCTGACTTATAGTTGTGTCTTGCTTTGCTACATCATGTCACCTGCACTTTATGCTTTTCCATTCAATTTCCCCTGGGAACTGTCCCAGTTGAAAATGTTTGGCTCTTTTTGAGACCTTATTTTATGTTTGAGGAGGAATTAGGAGAAAACGAATCCAGGACAGGATCATTATCACCCTCATGACACGGGGATCTTTGATGTCTCTGAATATAAGGGAAGTAGAAGAATGGAAACAGGAAGCAAAGTGCAGGAAGTGCCTGCAGGAAGTGTGCAAACAGGAAACAAGGAGCACTTAAAGGATAACTAAACCTTTAAAATAAGTGAATGTAGAATTGATGAGGGGGCTATTATAAGCACTTTTGTCATTTACATTCATTATTTATTCTTTTTTCATTCCAAGATATTAAGGGATACATGTACTGTTAATATGAATGAATTTTGTTACAACAGCGCCACCTGCTGGTCAGTTTCCCACCAGTCTGACCACCAAGTAGTCAAGGAAGTTGTCAGGAGAAAGAAAGAGGCTGCTCTCATGTTCTTCAGTTTAGGGACAAAATTAAAAACCTCTCTCTAACCAGAAGAACATCAGAGCAGCCTCTTTCTTTCTCCTGACAACTTCCTTGACTACTTGGTGGTCAGACTGGTGGGAAACTGACCAGCAGGTGGCCCAGTTGTAACAAAATTCATTCATATTAACAGCATTTGTACCCTTTGATATCTTGGAATAAAAAATAAATAAATGATGGATGTAAATGACAGAAGTGCTTAGAATATACCCCTCATCAATTTTACATTCACTTATTTTAAAGGTTTACTTATCCTTTAACATGGCACTCCTGGGCAGGCAGTGTAGCACTTGTGGGGCTTCTTTCCCCACCCAGAGTGTGAGCTCTTTTAGCCCAATTGGGGAAAAAACAATATTTGCATGATAAAATAGTGATTGCATTAGGGATCCACCGAATCAACTATTTTGGATTTGGCCGAACCCCAGAATCCTTTGAGAAAGATTTGGCTGAATACAGAACCAAATCCTGATTTGCATATGCAAATTAGGGGTGCGAAGGGCAAAACATTTTTTACTTCCTTGATTTGTGACAAAAGGTCACGCATTTTCCGTCCCCGCCCCTAATTTGCATATGCAAATTATGATTCGGTTTGGCCTGGCAGTTGGATTCGGCCGAATCCTGCTGAAAAAGCCCAAATCCTGGCCCAATCCCGAACCCTATCCTGTATTGGGTGCATCTCTAGACTGCTTACACCTAAAAGGTAAGTACCTAAGAAGTTCATGCTCAGCCGCTTACCAGATTATCAATGCGATTCAGGAATTCCCTTTTAACACTGGCCATATTCTTGCGATTTTCAAATGTAAAGAACATCTAAGGATGAAGAAGACGGTAACATATTATGTCAAGGTGTTCAGTGCTGTGATCTGTAGGCTTCAAACAAGCAACCAATCAGGTCTGCCGTAGCCCCTCCCACCAATAGAGACAACTAGAGATCCTCACCAACGTGCCCTTATCATTACACCTGGGCAGGCAGAAGATTCTCAAGGCACAGACTGAAATAAAAAATATGGGTTCTTACCTCCAATGGGGAGGCAAAGCTGTATTGCTCTTTCTGCAACAGGCCCACGAATTCCTACAGAATACAAAATAAACAGTCACATTTCTAGTAATGAATGTTACCTTTGCGTTTTTGGGTTGTTCAGATGTATGTGCGATGGGGAAACCTGTTCTATGGACGTCTCAGATACAAGAGCCAACGTGAAGCAGCACTGCTGCCAGAAATACCTTTAATTTTGCCTCCAGCTGGGCGCAGGTCACTTTCTCTCCATGGATATCGGTTTTAACGTGGCGCCAGATGCCTCGTACAAGGTCCGTTATGTAGTTTCGAAGGTGGTTCCTGAAATCATCATCCATGTCTGTAAAGAGAAGCAGCATGAAATGTGTAAAGCAGGGCTGCCAAGTGGAGACCTTTATCTTGCCGAGTGTTCGGAGACATTCCACATGACCCCACCAGTGGCCATATCCCTATTGTGAGTGTAATGGGGAGTCATTACATGCAGCGAGACACCAATCTCAAGTGGGAATTTCATAACCTTATAATGGATTTTATGGGCAACTGGTTGGTGACGCAGTTTTGAGAACATCAAGGAACGTGATTTGTCGACACTGCAGGCCACGGGAAATCTGAGAACAATTATTTGGGTCAGAAAGGACAGAGCGATGTTTACTAGAGGGGAGTGTTACCTGAAATCCTTCCCTGGCTGTCTCCCAGCAGTTTTTTTCCAGGGTGGGGCAAGAGGCAGCAGCTCACTGATGGACTTCTCAGGGTGTCCAACACAAAGGGATACTGAGACGTCTTTCTCATGGTCTTTCAGGAAAAAAAATGTTGTAGTTAGTTTGTTATGTCCATCACATTTATAAAGTTCTGGGCTGGGTTTCTCTCTTATAAATAACACCAATGACCTACCTATACTGGCTCATTCTAATGAGAACAGGACTGGTTGGTCTCCAGGTCAAGTGCTATGACTGAGGACAATTTGACCAACCCTGGAACCCAATGACTGGCCGGAACCTTCAGCTGAGGGAGTGGACCACCGTATAGAGAAAAAGAGCAGGCACTTCCAAAGACCAATCCTCCAGGCAGACTTGTCAAATCATTAGTAGTTTTATTTCTGTATACAAGGATACAGCCTTGCGCATTTCATATCGTTCAGATACTTAATCATAGGCTCTATGACCCTGTGCTTGAATGGCTCCCCCATGGCTACACAGCAGCTTGTTTATATAAACTATAGTAGTACTTATCTGTTATCTACTGTGTATCCTGTGCTTGAATGGCTGCCCCATGGCTACACAGCAGCTTGTTTATATAAACTATAGTAGTACTTATCTGTTATCTACTGTGTATCCTGTGCTTGAATGGCTGCCCCATGGCTACACAGCAGCTTGTTTATATAAACTATAGTAGTACTTATCTGTTATCTACTGTGTATCCTGTGCTTGAATGGCTGCCCCCATGGCTACACAGCAGCTTGTTTATATAAACTATAGTAGTATTTATCTGTTATCTACTGTGTATCCTGTGCTTGAATGGCTCCCCCATGGCTACACAGCAGCTTGTTTATATAAACTATAGTAGTACTTATCTGTTATCTACTGTGTATCCTGTGCTTGAATGGCTGCCCCCATGGCTACACAGCAGCTTGTTTATATAAACTATAGTAGTACTTATCTGTTATCTACTGTGTATCCTGTGCTTGAATGACTGCCCCCATGGCTACACAGCAGCTTGTTTATATAAACTATAGTAGTACTTATCTGTTATCTACTGTGTATCCTGTGCTTGAATGGCTGCCCCCATGGCTACACAGCAGCTTGTTTATATAAACTATAGTAGTACTTATCTGTTATCTACTGTGTATCCTGTGCTTGAATGGCTGCCCCCATGACTACATAGCAGTTTATTTATATAAATTATAGTAGAGTTTCTGAAGCAAACACACCAGTTGTACCAGTGCAGGGTAACAGTACATTATATTTTAATTACTTTAAACCGCTTTCATTTTTTGGTGTTAGTGTTCCTTTAAATTGTCTTCTGCCTACCCCTAGTCTGTTTTCCCATCCCTCTTTGGTTCCCCTCCCCTTTGTCATTTCCCCCCCCTTCGCTCCTCTCCTCCCCTCTGTCGTTCTCACCCCATCCTGCTGACCTGTGCAAGTTGAGGTCAGTCTGGGGCACGCAAGGGGGGGGGAGCTGGGTTGCCTAGGGCACCTGGCTAGCTTGGCCTGGCCCTGCTCTTGCTGTTACCCAACTAGTGCCCAGCCAGCAATGGAGCGGGGGGGGTAGACAGTTGGTCAAGAATCAATCAACCCAAAGTGGTTGAGATACATGGAAGTGCATACCTCAGTCTCACGGTTTATATATGACTGGCCGTCTTCTCTCCGACAATTCAGCGAATCATGCCAGTCTCTGATCAGTAGATCCAGGTGCTGGAACACAAATGGCAAACTCATGGCAACAAGGACTAAGATATTACACCATGGGGCTATGAACCATGTAGTCAAGGAGAAAGATACTGGATCCCTTCCCTATGTCCTTTGCAATATGGTGTATACAGGAGTGGGTAACCCTTCACACATTCAATGGCTTCAGTTAAAGGAAATAAGGAAGAGCTTGTGATTGTTGCTGGACAGGAATGTGAGGGCTCAGCTGGACAAAACACAAGGCATTATCAGGGCAATGAGGTGGAGCAGATGAAGGGCACAAAAACTGCTAGAGAATAAGGAGTTTTCCACAATTGTTCATTTACCTGTAAGTACTGCAGATCAAAGGATTTCCCGGCCAATTCTGCCACATAAAGATACATCTGAAGACAAAACAAACAAAAAAAGCTTTAGGGTGAAGGTGAACGACCAGTACAGTCGGCCGACACATCAGTAAGCTGGCCATAGACACAGATCCGATCGTATGAATCCTCGGTTTCCGGACCGTGTGTGGAGAGTCGTGACATTTTTCATCCCATGGAGATCGGTCTTTTGGACGATGGGACAGGTTAAAAGATTTCTGTCGGCTGCTGATAATTTCTCTGCACGTATTGACAATTTTCAGTGGGAAATTGTCACCAGCTTTGTCGGACATAAACTTTCATACGATTGCTGTCAGGGACAGAACATCGGCTGATCTGTTCTTTTACTACTTTATTTGATCTGAAGGTTAGTGGTAGGTCGGGAGATGGGGAGGTCTAATAGTTCGAGGATTAGAACCATCGGATCTTTGAATCTACAGCTTAAGTTGTGATGATCAGATAGGAAGGAAACATTTCCTTGACCCACCAGGAGTACAGGTTAAGCTCTGTGTGTATGGAAACTGAAGAGTTAAGGTGGCCATACATGGAGAGATCCGCTCGTTTGGCGATGTCGCCAAACGAGCGGATCTCCCTCCGATATGCCCACCTTGAGGTGGGCAATATCGGGCTGATCCGATCGTGGGCCCTAGGGCCCAACGATCGGATCCTAGCGAACGCAAACGGGCGGTCGGATCGCGGGACCGCATCAACGAACAGATGCGGCCGCGATCCGACAGGATTTTTAGTCCCATCCGATCGAGATCTGGCCGACTTTCGGCCAGATCTCGATCGGGAAAGTCCGTCGGGGACCCCCATACACGGGCCAATAAGCTGCCTACACGGTCTGTCGGCAGCTTTTATCCCCAACCTTTTTTACTCGTGAGCCACATTTACATGTAAAAAGAGTTGGAGAGCAACACAAGCATTAGAAAGTCCATGGGGATGTCAAATAAGGGCTGTGATTGGCTGTTTGGTAGCCCTTATGTGAACCAGTAGCCTACAGGAGGCTCTGTTTGGCAGTACACCTGGTTTTTATACATCCAAAACTTGCCTCCAAGTCTGGAATTCAAAAATAAGCTCCTGCTTTGAGGCCACTGGGAGCAACATCCAAGGGGTTGGAGAGCAACATGTTACTCACGAGCTACTGGTTGGGGACCACTGTACTAAAGGGTCAATTTTCACCTCGAAAAGCTCCGCCACACTTTGCGCATTTCCTCAGACGTTAATTCTCAGCGCAAGTTTCGTCTAGGAAGGCGATCACTGGCGAACTTTCACTACTTACTTTCTTCCTAGCGAAACGTTGTTAATATGCTTACGCTTAGGTAATTAATAGGGCGGGTACATATAGGTCATATAGACGTCTTTTTTAGAGATGAACCAAATCCACTATTTTGGATTTGGCTAAACCCCGAATCCTTTGGCCGAATAGGGGTGGGAAGGGGAACATTTTTTTACTTCCTTGTTTCGTGAAAAAAAGTCACACGATTTCTCTCCCCCCTCCTAATTCCAATATGCAAATTAGGATGCAGATTCGGTTCGGCCGGGCAGAAGGATTCGGCCGAATCCTGCTGAAAAAGGCAGAATCGCGAACCGAATCCAGGATTTGGTGCATCCCTATTAGAGATGTTGGTGCAAATGCTTGAAGTCCTTGAAGTGGCCACTAGTGATAGGCGAATTTCTCCAGTTTCATTCCACCAAAAAATTTGCCCTCCCTAAAACAAATGTGCCATAAGCTTCAAATGGTTAAAAAAAATTACACAAATTCCATGGTAAAATATGAAAAAAACACCATTGTTTTGTCTTTTTTTTTATGACTTTTCAGCATACAGGATATGATGTCAATGACAAGACTGAGGAGGATGAAGCTTCATCGTATCAGTTCGCCAGGTTTAAGGTGGTGAAGGAAACTCTGGCAAAACAGGTAACGCAATGGGAAATTCACACTTAAGTGAATTTATGGAGTAACTGATCACTCACCTGAGTGAAAAATTTGCCCGGTGAAAGGGCATAAAACTTCATTAGTGCTGAACTACTTCGCTAGCGAATTGTCATCTACACCTTTTAGTAAATTGCCTGTGTCCCCGCGTATTGTCTTTTTGGCAAATTTTTCCTAACTTTGCCCTTTAGTAAATATGCCCCCATGTAGCTTGTGCCTAGATGCAGTATAAAGTATAGAGCAACTATTTGCCCATACCTCTGTTGATTTCATATGAGAAAGCTAAAAGAGTAATAATATTCATGTTTCTCTGCTCCCCTTCTTCTCACCTCCAGATAATCCAGTTCTGTTCTTTTCAGGCTTGAGTTTACATTGAAAATCTGAAAAAACAACAAAAGCCGGTAAGTCATGCAAAGTATTTATCAGGCAGGAATGGCCTCTCCTACATGAACCGGCAACTAATCTGTAGCATAACACAAAATGACTTGAGTTTAAAAAGTTGTTATTGTCAGTGTCTCCCAGAATGCACTCTTGCATGCAGGTGCTATTACAAGGCCAGATTTGCTGCTGATGGTAAATGGTGAGCTATTGGCCACATATTGGGTGTAGTATCTGGCTCATCCAATATGTAGTATGCAGCACACAGACGCACCTTTTTATGAATTGTATCTATTTTATTGGTTCAATACCTCCGGGGAAGCACTGATCCAGGGGGGAGATGTGTGGCCATTAGGCTACTTCTCCCCCTGAAACCCGGCTCCAAGTGGGCGCATGCGATGCTGGGATCTCTTCCGAGGTCCATTGGTTCTGGACCTCTGTCTCTGGACTGTAGGGAGAAGGGATAACGGGGTTCTACTAGCCTTGCAGCGAAGGGAACTTGAAGACTCTTGGCCCCTGCCTGTGGCATTTGTGCTGGGGGGCTGGGATAAAGGGTTCCACCCTAGCCTTCGGGTAGGGTTGCCACCATTTCAAAAAAATTTTACCGGCCAGTGGTGAGGGCGGGAACAAAAGGGACGGGCCCTGGTGCAAAGAGGGGCAGAGCCACGTCGTGTGACGGCCAGAACCCAAAGAAAAGGCAAGTTTGGAGCGGAAGGTCAAGAGATTTTGTTAAGGGTATTACAAATTTATCTGTGAATACATTGCCGGTAAATTTGTAATACAGGCCCCGGCCTTGGCAGGTGGATGTGAAGATTCAGTTCATCCTGCTCGTCCGTTCATTTGGCCTGATAAACCGGAGTTTTATGGGACTTAGTCCTTTTTAAGTTGACTGTGTGCGCATTTGTGTGACACAGCACTTGGGTGACTGAAGCACGACTCGAGCATCAATAAAAATAAAAAAAATCTGTTCTTATTATTTTCCATCGTGGTTTCCCCAGTCCCCATTGATGGAAGGGAGAACCACTTGGTCGAGGCCTTGGGCCAGGAGGATTTGAAGTCCGAGTCTTTTTGACCCCCAGGCTTTGCACACCGGAAATGCCTTACCACACGGTACTTGCACTACTGTCTGTGAGCACGGCACTAGGGCACTTTACTCCGGCACTTTCATTGCAACACCTTACTCTCAATCCCAGCCTTTTGGCACAGGGACGGACAAGAATTCTAACAAATCCGGCCATTAGGCTGGGGCCTCTTGTAGTCACCTTATGATTTTTTAACTTATTTATTGGTACTATAGCACTTTTTATTTTGCACTTTTGGATCTTTGCACTAGACCTCAGGGTTGAAGCACAAATCTGGGGTGCAATGTGTGGCCATTAAGCTCCTTTCCCCCCCTGAAATCCCTGGCCCGGAAGAGGGTGCAAAGTTGCTGGGTCCTCCTCGGAGGACCATTGTGGCTCCCTACCTCTTGTAAGCCTTTTGGCTGGAGGGGTAAGGAGTAAAGTGCCCCCTAGCCTTGTGTTGAAAGGGGTTCATAGACCCTTGCCTCCCATCTGGGGTGGTCAGAGATAAAGAGGCTCCCCTAGCTTCACTGAAGGGAAGCCCGAAGACGTCTCGGCTATTTTTATGCCATTTGGCCAGGTGACCTTGAGGTTTTAATGGACTTTTTTTAAGGCTTTGTCATTTTCACTCTTTGCACTTTGTGTTTTTTACACTTTTTGAAGCATGCTTCAAAGAGCTCCTTTACTGCAGTAGACTTTGGCACAGGAGTATTAATTTGCCTTTTAGTGGAACATCTAGTCCCCTGGAGTAGTAAATGACATGATAGTAGCAGTGACCTACCAAATAGGAGCTGAGGATCATGGATAAGGCAGAAAGCTTAATGCTTGTGTCTCTTGAACCCTCAATATCCAGGGAGCCCTCTGTGTCCAACACAAACACCGCCATCTACAATGGGAAGAGCAAAGAAGATCACAGTCACTCCGCACTATGCAATCTTACAAAAGAGATAATATAAACCCACTAGGTTCATTATTGTTGATTTGGGACAATGAGATAGATTATTCAAAGCTTAACACTCAGAAATCCGGAAATGTCTCTTTTTGGTAGAGGAAGGTCCAGACGCCCATAGTAGGGGGCACAGTCTGAAAAACATGGTGGCCTTGGGCCTATTTTTGCACTTTGGAATCTATCCCAACACTGTGGCCCTTAAGGGTCATGGCACACGGTCAGATTCCCGGGAGATTAGTTGCCCGGAGACAAATCTCCTCTTCTTCAGGGCGGCTTATCTCCCCAAACTGCATCCAGCCTGCTAGAATGTAAATCACTGGCGGGGTGGCAATTGGAGCACTTAGTTTTCCGAAGCTGCCTCACGAGGAAGCTTGGGGCAACTTCAAAAAAAAAAAAAAGTGCTCCGCCATCCCGTCGGCGATTTGGGGAGATTAGTAGCCCCGAAGAAGAGATGATTTTTTTCGCCAGGCGACTAATCTCCCCGAATCTGAGCGTGTGCCCTGACCCTAATACCGGAAAAAGTATTTTAGAAGCACAACAGGCACTTAAAGGGATACATGGGAAAAAACAGTGCTGCTCCAGCAGAATTCTGCACTGAAATCCATTTCTCGAAAGAACATTTTTTTATATTTCATTTTGAAATCTGACACGGGGCTAGACATATTGTCAGTTTCCTAGCTGCCCCCAGTCATGTGACTTGTGCTCTGATAAACATCAGTCACTCTTTACTGCAAATTGGAGTGATTTCACCCACAGCAGCAGAACAATGGGAAGGTAACCAGATTACAGCTCCCTAACACAAGTTAACAGCTGCCTGGTAGATCTAAGAACAGCCCTCAATAGTAAAATCCAAGTCCCACTGAGACACATTCAGTTACATTGAGTAGGAGAAACAACAGCCTGCCAGAAAGTAGTTCCATCCTAAAGTGATGGCTCTTTCTGAAAGCACATGACCAGGCAAAATGACCTGAGATGTACCTACACCCCAATATTACAACTAAAAAATACACTTGCTGGTTCATTGTATATTGTAGAGTGTATTATTTGCAGTGTAAACAGTGTCATTTAGAAATACAAACTATATCATAAAAATCATGACAGAATCCCTGTAAGTCCTACATCCCCATAAATCAGACAGGGCAGAACCAGAGAGGATATTCTATAGGCTGGAATCCAAATTCTGTTTCATTCTCACCTTTTCTCCATTGCGTTCTAGAATGAACGGCTTGTTCCAGATCCAGATCCCCTTGGTGATGCTTTCTGTCCCTGCACTCCAATCAAATCCACAGAGAGGCTCATCCTCTGCTCCCAAGCTGATCGGCTGACCCCTTTCCTTAAAGGAGACATATTATGTAATGTACCAGTGAGTTTAATTTTTTTAGATATAGAAGGAATGAGCTTTAAAAAGTTGTTGTTTCTGGTTACTTTATTGATAATTTCAGCAAAACCCCAACTAGTACTGCCCACTTGCTGCTGCCTCCTTTCCCAAGGCTGTGCAGCGGGGGCGGTGACTCTCAGCTCACTGCACTGTAGGACAGGAACCAATCAGCAGCTAGCAGGACCTGATAGGGAACTGAAGCCTGTGCTTGTGTAAATGCAGGGCTGTGATTGGCTGTCCCCCTCCTACTGTGCTTCTGGCAGGGACCGTTAGGACACGCCCACCCCTCATTTGAAACACAGACAGGGACCAGAGAACATCTATAGGGAGCTCCAATAAAGGGGCTATTTTTATAGATAATATTATTTTTTAGCACCATGTAAAAGCAACACCATATATTACTTATAATTGCCTACAAAATTTGATTTTTTTATTTCATTCATCCTATATGTCTCCTTTAACAAAAAAATTAAATATCATTTCTTTCAACTGTGCTCATTTCTGATTTGTTTTTACATTTTTGTCATGAGCCATTTGTGTGGCATGAGCCGAAATGCAAAGCTTGGAGCCCGTCCTTCAAAGGCAGAGGTGCAGAAATTCAACAGGCAAAGATAAAAAAACAAGTCAGAGAACTGATAAGAGCTAATCTCTATTATTTTGTTGCATCACACTATGAAATGCATTATGGGCTCTTTACAATCTCACCTCACCCAACTGATACTGCGGCACATGAGGGTGTTAGAAAAGTTTAAAGAGACAGAGCATAGACTGTTGGAAGTCCACATTCTACTGGGGAAATGATGCTGACAGCAAAAACGGCTGCAGGATGTTACAGACTGTGATAGACTGAGAGAAACAGCAAATATTATGGATTAAAATCTCTTATCTGATAATGTCCTTGAACTCTTCCTTCCCCATAGTCATCCCTTATACCAATAATGAACCGGCACTCATTCCTTTTTCTTTTTTAACTGGTGTAATTGTCACCCTGCTATAGTTCCAGGGGTACCCAGGGTACAAATAAGCACTCACCCCAAATCTCCCCCTCACTGACCTTCAGACTGGGCCCCCTTAGCTCATAACAAGGTTACAGATATATAGAAACATTGGGGTGTCACCCTGCTATAGTTCCAGGGGTACCCAGGGTACAAATAAACACTCACCCCAAATCTCCCCCTAACTGACCTTCAGACTGGGCCCCCTTAGCTCATAACAAGGTTACAGATATATAGAAACATTGGGGTAACAGTCACCCTGCTATAGTTCCAGGGGTACCCAGGGTACAAATAAACACTCACCCCAAATCTCCCCCTAACTGGCCTTCAGACTGGGCCCCCTTAGCTCATAACAAGGTTACAGATATATAGAAACATTGGGGTGTCACCCTGCTATAGTTCCAGGGGTACCCAGGGTACAAATAAACACTCACCCCAAATCTCCCCCTAACTGACCTTCAGACTGGGCCCCCTTAGCTCATAACAAGGTTACAGATATATAGAAACATTGGGGTGTCACCCTGCTATAGTTCCAGGGGTACCCAGGGTACAAATAAGCACTCACCCCAAATCTCCCCCTAACTGACCTTCAGACTGGGCCCCCTTAGCTCATAACAAGGTTACAGATATATAGAAACATTGGGGTAACAGTCACCCTGCTATAGTTCCAGGGCACAAATAAGCACTCACCCCAAATATCAAGCTGACCCCCCTCCAATGCTTTGGGCCTGTTTTCCCATATAGCAGGGTGGAGCTAGTTCTGGTCATTGAAGTAATTCTTATAGTTCTCAGGTGCCCAAGGACATCACTACATTTATAGATAGTTACACAACTAACAGCTTTGTGTGTTTGCACATGTTGTTATTGCAAATGAACTTTGTACTGCTGTTCCTTGTGTTTGGCCAAAGAGATACAAACAGCAGCCAAAATGTTGCAGTCAGTGTGGAAACCTCAATGGGGGGAATTCACAAAGGTGGAGAGAGGCCATTTTTGGAGTAAAATTGGTGGTAAACTTGTGTAAAATACTTTCTCCATATTCACAAACATAAATCTGCCTAAATTCCGACTCAACTGCCACTTTTCATTTGTTAGTGAAAGAGACAGTTACAGACACTTTTATGAATTTGTCTTTCAAACGACATAAAAATGGTGCAAAAAACAACATTTTAAACGACATTTTCTCCCGACATTTTAAAAATGTAGTAAAGCTCAGTATAACTCTTCCCCATGTGTCAGATCAATTCTAATATAATTTGCTTCACCCAATCATTTCACCCCTCTTGTAGGTGCCCCATTGGGGAATTATCATATTAATAGGGATTCGTATTTTATAGTCAGGGCACACGTTTGTGATTAACTCTATAAGTGTAAAATCCTCATTAACAAAACAAGTAAAACACTGATTAAACAAAAACACTGATTATACAATTTTAAATGTTTTTAACTCACACGCATCATTTTACTAGTTTTATCTTAAAGGACCAGCAACATTAAAAACATTTTTTTTCAAAATTCGTTAGAATACGTCGAAAAACCCCCCACCAAATTAAACTTTAAAATCGCAAAGTCTTTATTGAGAAATAATTTACCGAAACTCTGCTTGCGCTCCTTTTCAGAAAAGGCGATCCATTGTGCGGTGCTCGATTTCTCCTTCCTGCCTTCCTTATAGGAGATAGCCAGGGGGAGAAATCGAGCGCCGCACCATGGATCGTCGATGTGAATCCTTTTCTGAACGGAGGGGAAGTTTCAGTCCGTTATTTCTTTATAAAGACTTTGCAATGTTAAAGTTTAATTTGTCATGGTCTTTTTTTTAATGTATACTAATGAATTTTTTTTTTTAAAAAAAATTTGATGTTACTGGTCCTTTAACAAAACAAATAAAACTGATGAAACAAAAAAAAAGTGTATTTCATACAATTTGATATGTTAAATGTTTATAACTCACATTTGCGTGACTTTACTAGTTTTATCTTAATGAGCAATTTGAGTGAATATATTATCTAAAGGAAAAGTAAAGCCTCCCAGGCAAATATTTAGTTTTAGCAGCAATTGGACACTTGACCTAAGATAATAAAACATTTAGAGCCTTCTATCTTGTTACAGAAGTGGAATTACACAAACATGTAGGCAGATTAAGAAAGCCCAGGTTATCCTGAAAAAAAAAATGATGTATAAATAAACCCCTCCCCCAGAAATTCCAATTTGATGTCTGACTGACAGGTTTAGTGAGAGCTAAAGACAATTCAGAAAAAATGTCGCTAAAATCTGAAAACTTTCTGTTTAAATGACAAATTTTATTTTGTCTCAATATCATCACTTTTCTCAATCCCCCCCCCAATTTCTATCATTAGATCACAAATAAACTCCTATAACTGTATATTAATAGGCCTTCCCCCAAACACTGTCACTTCTCCGGTCCATGACAAACTGTCACTTGGTTGATACTAGGGATGCCCACGAATACACTATTTTAGATTCAGCCAAACCCCAGAATCCTTCGTGAAAGAATCGGCCTAATAACGAACTGACTCTGAATCCTAATTTGCATATTCAAATTAGGGCTGGGAAGGGGAAAACATTTTTTACTTCCTTGTTTTGTGACAAAAAGTCATGTGATTTCCCTCTTGCCCCTAATTTGAATATGCAAATTAGGATTCAGTTTTCGGTTCAGCCGAGCAGAAGGATTCAGCCTATTCCTGCTGAAAAAGGCTGAATCCTGGCAGAATCCCAAACCGAATCCTGAATTGGGTGCATCCCTAGCTGATACACCTCCCCCCAAGCCACTACCTTTTAGGCCAACAATCCCCAACCAGTGGCTCGTTAGCAACATGATTCTGATCAACCCTTTGGATGTTGCTCCCAGTGGCCTCAAAGCTGGAGCTTATTTTTGAATTCCAGACAAGTTTTGGTTGACTAAAAACCAGATCTACCTAAAAACTTGCCGAATGGCTGTTATAGTCATTGGGAGAAGTCCTGAGATCAGTTTAAAGTTGTTTGTAGCCTTTCTGACATTTGGGGGGGGGGTGGGTTTTGAAGAGAAAAAAAAAAACGGAATCGAGTTTTCGGGTCGATCCAAATTCGATTTTTTTTTATAAATTTCGATTGGTCGAATTT
The DNA here is from genome assembly GCF_017654675.1 of Xenopus laevis. Taxonomy (NCBI): domain Eukaryota; kingdom Metazoa; phylum Chordata; class Amphibia; order Anura; family Pipidae; genus Xenopus; species Xenopus laevis. Next base: position 112,021,405 of record NC_054388.1, on the reverse strand, counting down.
CGAGTTCATGGGAGTTTTTAAAAACTTACATGTATTCGAAATTCGACCTTTGATAATAAATGTGCCTGTAAGTGTTTGTAACACGAAACGTGTAAGGCTATATATGTGCCATAAATAATGTTACTTATATTTATTGCCTGGTGAAAGATTGCCTTCATTCCAATGCCTGCTCTGCAAATTTTCGGTTTTGAACCGCTCAGGGCAGTGCACCTGAGCGTCTTGCATTACCTGGTCAGTTACTAATTGATGTTGGGCTACCGTATTTTTGTATATTAGAGATGTCACTTTCTCCTATTTATGGTCACATCCCTCGTGATCGGATTTCCCCGTCTCACATTACTTTCACTTTCCCTTCTGTGACTCACATACACACCCTTATGTTTTTCTTCATTAAAGGGATACTGTCATGGGAAAACATGTTTTTTTTTCTCAAAACGCATCAGTTAATAGTGCTGCTCCAGCAGAATTCTGCACTGAAATCCATTTCTCAAAAGATTTTTTTATATTCAATTTTGAAATCTGACATGGGGCTAGACATATTGTCAGTTTCCCAGCTGCCCCCAGTCATGTGACTTATGCTCTAATAAACTTCAGTCACTCTTTACTGATGTACTGCAAGTTGGAGTGATATCACCCCCCCCAACAGCCTAACAACAGAACAATGGGAAGGTAACCAGATAATAGCTCCCTAACACAAGATAACAGCTGCCTGGTAGATCTAAGAACAACACTCAATAGTAAAATCCAGGTCCCACTGAGACACATTCAGTTACATTGAGTAGGAAAAACAACAGCCAGCCAGAAAGTAGTTCCATCCTAAAGTGAAGTCACAAGTCACATGATTGGGGCAGCTGGGAAACTGACAATATGTCTAGCCCCATGTCAGATTTCAAAATTGAATATAAAAAAAATCTGTTTGATCTTTTCAGAAATGGATTTCAGTGCAGAATTCTGCTGGAGTAGCACTATTAGCTGATGTGTTTTGAAAAAAACATGTTTTCCCATGACAGTATACCTTTAACTAAACTTTTTTCCCTTACCGACACTAAGGGCAGATTTATCAAGTGTCAAATAGTAAATTTGAATTTTCGAGTGACAAAATTCACACATTCGCATTTTAAACCCCCTATTTTTATCACACCTCGAACATGGAAGTAATTTGAATATTCGACCACCTAAAACCATTCCCGAGCTCATGTACAAGTCACAGGCAGGGGTCCGTTGAGCCGTTTGAAGATGCTAATAGCCTTCCTGACATGAGGGGTTTTTGTTTTTTCGGGAGGAAAAGTTGGTTGGTCTGAATCGAATACAATTCGAACTTTTGGGTCGGAACCATACGATAGAACATTAGACATTCAAATTTTTCCTTAAATAACCTCCCAGTCAAATTGTGAATATATTCGAATTTAAAAAACTTCACATGAATTTTCAAAATTCGACCTTTGATGAATGGGCCTCTATAAGTGCTGATCTTGTCGCAATGAATAAACCCATATACAGTATAGCTGACCTTGATCCATTTATGGACCGTGACCCTACCCATTTCACAGGTGGCCCCTGCCAGGACTATTAGAAACCTTTCTTAAATCTTTCCTAAGCAGAAGAACATCAGAGCAGCATCTTTCTTTCTCCTGACAATTTCCTTGACTACTTGGTGGTCAGACTGGTGGGAAACTGACCAGCAGGTGGCGCTGTTGTAATACAATTCATTCATATTAACAGTACAATATCCTGGAATAAAAAATAAATAAATAATGAATGTAAATGACTAAAGTGCTTAGAATAGCAGCGTCATAATTTTTTTACATTTATTTTAAAGGTTTACTTATCCTTTAAAGAAAACTTCATTATCCTACCTGGCAGGACAGAGCCCTCAGAATGTAGTTCAAGAGGAAGGATTTGCCGCGGCGTTTCTCTCCGATCACACATATTAAGACTACGGGGTAATCGGATACATCACTTCCCAGAAAACAGCTTTCTACAGTGGCTTCATCTGTCTGCAGGTGCCCATCACTGTCTGTATAAACCAGCGGAATGGCGTGGGCTGGGGTCTCCTTAGGGAAGAGAAAAGAAATTTAAATTGGAGGATACTTTTCAAAGCGAATAAAGGATAAGTAAACTTTTAAAATTAGTGAATGTAAAATTGAGGAGGGGTCAATTCTAAGCACTTTTATCATTTACATTCATTATTTATTTTATTTTTTATTCCAAGATATTAAGGGATACATGTACTGTTAATATGAATGAATGTTGTTACAACAGCGCCACCTGCTGGTCAGTTTCCCACCAGTCTGACCACCAAGTAGTCAAGGAAGTTGTCAGGAGAAAGAAAGAGGCTGATGTTCTTCTGCTTAGGAAAGATTTGAGCAAAGTTTATAATTGCTTTTCTAAGCAGAAGAACATCAGCCTCTTTCTCTCTCCTGACAACTTCCTTGACTACTTGGTGGTCAGACTGGTGGGAAACTGACCAGCAGGTGGCGCTGTTATAACAAAATTCATTCATATTAACAGCACATATATCCCTTAATATCCGTGAATAAAAAAATAAAAAAATAATGAATGTAAATGACAAACATGCTAAGAATAGCCTTATCAATTTTACATTCATTTATTTTAAAGGTTTACTTATCCTTTAAATGTCATGCTGAATATTTATAATAACAATGGCTATGTCTGTTTGTGCCCCTCCTCTATCTCTTACCTTCTTGGCCAGCTCTTCTTTCACCACCAGCTGGACTTTAGAGATCAGATTCTTCAGTCTATGGACAGGAATCAGCTGGTCTCTGGGACAAACCTTCCTACATTCGGGGCAGCGGTAGCCCCATAGTTGTGGGGTGTCCCAATAAGAGGAAATGCACTTCTCACAGAAGGTGTGGCCACAGGCGATGGATACCGGATCCGTAAGCTCACTGAGACACACAGAGCAGGTGATATCTTCTTCCAGCTTGTGGAAACTTGCAGCTCCCTCCCGCGGCATGCTGGGCCTACACACAAATACAGTAAGTGCCACATCATTTCCAAGTTAAAGGATAAGTAAACCTTTAAAATAAGTGAATGTAACATTGATGAGGAGGCTATTCTAAGCACTTTTGTCTTTTACATTCATTATTTATTCTTTTTTATTCCAAGATATTAAGGGATACATGTACTGTTAATATGAATGAATTTAGTTACAACAGCGCCACCTGCTGGTCAGTTTCCTACCAGTCTGACCACCAAGTAGTCAAGGAAGATGTTCTTCTGCTTAGGAAAATATTTAGAAACCTTTCTCAAATTTTTGAGAGCAGCCTCTTTCTCTCTCTCCTGACAACTTCCTTGACTACTTGGTGGTCAGACTGGTGGGAAACTGACCAGCAGGTGGCGCTGTTGTAACTAAATTCATTCATATTAACAGTACATGTATCCCTTAATATTTTGGAATAAAAAAAGAATAAATAATGAATGTAAAAGACAAAAGTGCTTAGAATAGCCCCCTCATCAATTTTACATTCACTTATTTTAAAGGTTTGCTTATCCTTTAACATGAAATCATATACTGATGTAGAAATCGGACACTGCCGTTGGGGATCAGTCCTTTCACAATATCAGGGTTCTAATTAGGGATGCACTGAATCCACTATTTTGGATTCGGCCAAATGCCCGAATCCTTCTCGAAAGATTCGGCCGAATCAAATGTGCATATGCAAATTAGGGGTGGGAAGGGGAAAACATTTTTTTACTTCCTTGTTTTGTGACAAAAAGTCCTGTGTTTTTCCTCCCCGTCCCTAATTTGCATATTCGGTTAGGATTCGGTTCGGCTGGGCAAAGGGATTCGGCCGTATCCTAATCCTGCTGAAAAAGGGTGAATCCCGAACCAAATCCTGGATACAGTGCACCCCTAGTTCTAATTCATCCCATGGGGGTTCCGTTAGCTTGAATTTAGGAGGCACATTTACCAAAGACCATGAGCTTTTAAAAACTCCCATGAGCGCAAAATTCGACCAATCGTAATCAGTGTATGATAAATCTCGAAAATCAAATAAAATTTTTTTTTAAAAATAAAAACTTGAATCGAATTTGAATGATTCCCTAGTCGAGTTTTGGGCATAAAAAACTTGAAAATTTTAATTAGAAATTAAGATTTTCCATTCAAGCTTTGATAAATCTGCCCCTAGGTCTCTGCGCAGTCAGGTTATTCACCTCCAATCTCAGTTTTATTGTGCTGAAACCATCAGGAAAGGGCATTGCCCAAATTGTTTGGTCACTGTAAGACGTAATGGCATCTGTTTCAGCAGGAATGGTATTGGCTTAAATAACTAATTCAATAATTAGAAGGGGTGTCCACGTACATTTGGCCATACAGTGTCAAAACACACAGGACAAACACAAATATTAAAGGAGAACTAAACCCTAGAAATGAATATGAGTAAAAATGTCCTATTTTATATAGTGAACTTATTGCACGAGGCTAAAGTTTGAGCTTGTCAATAGCAGCAATGATCCAGGACTTCAAACTTGTCACAGGGGGTCACCATCTTGGAAAGTGTCTGTGACACTCACATGCTCAGTGGGCTCTGATTGGCTGTTGAGAAGCTAAGCTTAGGGCTCGTCACTAATTATCCAGCAGAAAATGAGCTTCCCTGGCTGTGATATAAGCTGATGCTACAGGTTTGCTGATTATTCAATTCTGATGCTAATTGCACTGGTTTCTGTGCTGCCATGTAGTAATTATGTGTATTAATTACTAATCAGCCTTATATTGTGACATTTCTATTCTATGTGTACTGTATATTGTGAGTGGGTCCCTAAGCTCAGTAAGTGACAGCAGCACAGAGCATGTGCAGTGAATCAGCAGAAAAGAAGATGGGGAGCTACTGGGGCATCTTTGGAGACACAGATCTTTACTGCTAAAGGGCTGTGGTTGCCTTGGGCTGGTACAGAAGCACAAAACATCATGTACAACATTTCTAGGGGTGGTTCATCTTCAAGTTACAATTTAGTATATTATAGAATGATTAGTTCTAAGCAACTTTCTGGTTGGTCTTCATTATTTATTTTCTATTGTTTTTTTAATTATTTGCCTTTTCTTCTGGTTCTTTCCAGCTACCAAAGGGGGTCACTGACCCCATCTAATGGCAGGCAAAGTTGTTGTAATCAGCTTGAAAAAGGAACTAAAATGTTCAGAAAGCTTGCTATGATTATATTAGTTAGCCAATAAAGGTATCACCTTTATACCACTTTTGTTATTTTTTTTTTTTATTTCAAAAGGGTTGTCCTGTAACATGACCCCGTCTTAAAAACAAATTCTCTGTAAGGCTAAACATTTATTGTTATTGCTACTTTTTATTACTCCTCTTTCTATTCAGGCCTCTCCTATTCATATTCCAGTCTCTTGTTCAAATCAGTGCATGGTTACTAGGGGTATTCGGACCATAGCAACCAGACTACTATACATTGCAAACTGGGGAGCTGCTGAATAAACAGCCAAATAACTCAAAAAACACAAATAATAAAAAATGAATTCCAATTAGAAATTGTCTCAGAATCTCTCTCTACATCAGACTAAATGTTAACTCAAAGGTGGAAAACCTGTTTAAGCTTTAGTCTGCCTTTAAGCACAACAAAATCCACAAACTATATATATATAAAAATACACAAAAGCCATGAATATCTTGTAAATTATATCCCTATAAACGGTGAGTTCTGATGTCATCAGTTATAAACGGTAAGTAGTGATGTCATCTTTGCCACATGACTCACTAAAACTTGTGTTATAATAAATAAAGTGTTGGAAAATATGAGGATATTAAACGTCACCTCTGAGTTCTATGACCTGTATAACACTCTGCTATCAGCCTTGTGTTTTTATATGGTCATGAAACGCCTCATAATATCCTCATATTTTATAATAGAGGGCACTTTATTGACTGTATATGTAGCACAAAATGAGTGTGAGCTCAGGCACATTCCTACAACAGAGAAATACCCCCAGAATAAAGGCATGGAACGTTCAAGTACGGCTGTCCCAGATAACAGGAATACAGAATAAAGTGAGAATGATTAGGGAGGAACCAAAAAGAGAGGGAGGAGACGGCACATTCCCACTCACTGTTTGTTGTTGTTGCTGCTGGTGGTGCCTCCCATGTGCTGAGTGTTTGGGTCGGTGAGAGTCTCACAGGGAGTCAGTAACTGGGAATCTGCAGAGGAACTTGATGGTTAGTGAGAAACATTAGAGAGGAGAGGGATGAGAAGAAATGAAAGTGACACATGACTTAATGAGGGGGGGGGGGTCTCTGGGGGCCCAGGCTGGGGAGGGGGGGGAGTCTCTGGGGGCCAAGGCTGGGGGAGGGAGTCTCTGTGGGCCCAGGCTGGGGGGGGGGGGTCTCTGGGGGCCAAGGCTGCGGGGGGGGTCTCTGGGGGCCCAGGCTGGGGGAAGGGCGGAGTCTCTGGGGGCCCAGGCTGGGGGGGGGAAGTCTCTGGGGGCCAGGCTGGGGGGGGGGAAGTCTCTGGGGCCCGGGGGGGGGGGAGTCTCTGGGGCCCAGGCTGGGGGGGGGAAGTCTCTGGGGCCCAGGCTGGGGGGGTAAAGTCTCTGGGGCCCAGGCTGGGGGGGGGGAAGTCTCTGGGGCCCAGGCTGGGGGGGGGGAAGTCTCTGGGGCCCAGGCTGGGGGGGGGAAGTCTCTGGGGCCCAGGCTGGGGGGGGAAGTCTCTGGGGCCCAGGCTGGGGGGGAAGTCTCTGGGGCCCAGGCTGGGGGGGGAAGTCTCTGGGGGCCAGGCTGGGGGGGGGGAAGTCTCTGGGGCCCGGGGGGGGGAGTCTCTGGGGCCCAGGCTGGGGGGGGCGGAGTCTCTGGGGCCCAGGCTGGGGGGGGGAAGTCTCTGGGGCCCAGGCTGGGGGGGGGGAAGTCTCTGGGGCCCAGGCTGGGGGGGGGGGGAAGTCTCTGGGGCCCAGGCTGGGGGGGGGGAAGTCTCTGGGGCCCAGGCTGGGGGGGGGAAGTCTCTGGGGCCCAGGCTGGGGGGGGGAAGTCTCTGGGGCACAGGCTGGGGGAGGGGGGGAGTCGCTGGGGGGAGGGTAGTAAATATAAAAAGCTGTAAGGCCTCAGGGAGGCTACAAAACACTGTGAGGGGTAAAGTGATAAGAATAAGAGATGGCCAAGCTGTGACGCTGTTGTGGGAAGTACAAGTCCCAGAATACACAGCCCGTCAGTCTGAGGAAATGCTTCTAGAGGTTTCCTGTCAGACCCAGGTGTGTGTGAATAGGAGACTCCTCTGTTCTCCTCACCAACTGGGAATCTCACTCCTTGTCTGTGAAATGTTACTGAGACCCCCGCACATACACACGACTCACCTAGTGCACCGGGCTCTCCCTTCCCCGCTCCCTGCAGTGTCTGTTCCGCATTCCTTATCTCCAGGCGGCTCCCTGAGCTTTCACACTGACCCGCCCCCTGCTCTATCCGCTTCTTCTACCGCAGCTCAGGAAATGAAAGTAAAAGGAGATGCGCATTATCACTTCCCATTGGCTGCTGGCAGACACGTGGGGTTTGTTTCGGAAGCGGCGAGTGGATGGGGAGAAGAGCTCGGGTATTGGCTCACACAAGCACGTGGGTATTGCTTCTGTACGCTACTGTTTATTGGGTAACGCTATACTTCTCCGTTATTGGCTGTTCAAAGCACGTGGATGTTAGTAGCCTATTGATTGGCGAAAGCATTTGGGGCTGAGTGTCCGGCAGGAAGCACGTGGTTAATAGAGATCTGGCAGCGTGGGGTATAGTGTGGCTAGCCGTTGGCTCTCTACGATTTCTGCATCTCAGTTCTGTTCAGAGTAGGAACATGGGGCGTGGCTGGAGTATAATTCTTATACAGAGACTTCAGTCCTCCAGGAAGAGTTTTGGAGTCTCCCAGACTTTTATACAGCGGGTTGGGGACATGAAAACTGGGGCAGATGAGCAGATCAGGGCAAGAAGAGGGGGAGCTGTGACAAACAATCCACTGATAGAAGTAAGAGGGAGGCTGAGATTAATTAACACTCATTCCTCTCTGTATTCAGGGAATATCTAAAACAGACGGAAAAGAGAAATCACCCCTAAATGTAAAGCATTTCAAACGCCAGACTGCTGTACCCCAGGTAGGATTACCACCTTCCCTGATGGCTAAACCCGCATAGGGGGGGCGGGGCAAATAGCATTGGGGGTGGGGCAGTGATGTAGGATCAGGAATGATGACATCAGAGGTGGGCACAATGATGGTGGAGTTATGACACCAGGCGAGGCTATTGCATCACTTGTAACTGCTTTGATTTCTATCCAGTTTTCACAATGTTTTAGAGGGGCAACCTTATGCTATGTCCTCCTGACAAGTAAACCCAATCCTTTAATTAGAGGTATGAGATCTGTTATCTAGGAAGCTCTGAAATACAGTTGTAGGGCCCTATAGGGATACAGGCCCTATAGAGTTAATCTTTTCACCATTTCCTTGGGTTATTGGGTAGAATCCCTGTTACAGAATAACCTTTACAGTGATAGGCTGAGAGATTTGGTGACACTGCTCTGACTCACTCCTATATAGTGTGTGCAGGGAGTGGCCTCTTCCTCTTTTGCCTCTGGATGTGATTCCAGCTGGATGTGCTCAGGGGGACTGAGTGCAATAGGCCCAGAAGAAGTCATGTGTCCAAGTCGGGGACCAGGAAACCCCATGAATGAGGAACAGATATACTAGGGCAGACTTGTCATAGTCTCTCTAGGAGAGAAAGGCAGATAGGATAGAGAGAAAGAGCAGCTGAAGCTCCAACAAGGATTTGCAGAAAGGGAGTAGCTTCCCAGAGGCTCTGTGTGTTGCCTCCAGTCAGGGACCTCAGTGAAGAGGGACTGTAGGGTAGAAGCTGCTTGCCTGACAACTTCCAGGAGGGAAAGGTTGTACTGCATTTGCCTGTGTACACTCTGTGTGAGCCTGCCTTTGATCTGTGTGAACTCTCAATATGCTGTTTTCCTCAACTCCTGCGTGAGTACTGAAACCTGTGGTCATTTGCCCTTTTTGGCAATAGTTAAATAAACCGTTTTCTGTTTTACTGCAAGAACCTCCTGGCGCCCATCTTTTGTTGTATGCACAGTAACCTGGGGGATGTAGTTGCACTACACCATAGAGGGAACACTTCCACATGGCGAAGGCCCTGACCCTGTTGTGTGAAGTCGCGTGTAACCCATGCTTCTACTGCTAGCTGGACAGTTTAACTATTTGTGCGCTATGCAGCCCAAATAGGTGTTACATTTGGCTGCCCAACGTGGGGCTCGATTCCCTAAAACCAGGCTGTGCATTGTTTTGTTCGAATCGTACGAATGGATGTTCGAATTTGTCGGAGTGTACGAATGGATCGTACGAATTTTTCGAAGTGGATAAACGGAACGTACGAATTCTTCGAATCGTACGAATTTCCTTTAAAGTATTTGGCCGTGGGTTCGGGCTTGGAGGTTCGCCCCGAATTTCACGAAGGCCTGCGGATGTCAGTTGGATGGGAGGAAGATGGATGTCCCGGATGGAGCCATTTCCTGCTCATGTGTGATCCCGGATCATGGATCTGGAAGAGGAGAACCTGGAGGATGGATTCTTCTGATGTTTGCTACAGCTCTTCTATGGACTCCGGCAGAGTGAGATGCCTAGAGTGCTGCTTGCTTGTTTTTTTGTGGCTGGAAGGACTGCTGGACTAAGTGGGTTCTAATTCAGGACTATTGATCCCCACCACAACTCTTCTGCCTTGTTTCTGCACTTCAAGGATAACCTGTGTGGACCCTTGGGAGGAAAGAAAGTTTTTGGCGTATAATAAAGTTGACCAACTGCAACTGTTATTATATAATGTTGATACAGTATTGTGCATGCTGTGTTTCCTTTACAGTGACCATTGTTACCAGGTATGCCTTAGGAGAGGATACCAGAAGTGGATGTGATGGTACTGTAAGTTGATATATGTTGGGGATTGTTAAACCATTGTCAGGAGAAATGGGTTTTTTTCCCCCGGGTGAATGTAGGGCCCTATAGGGATACAGGCCCTATAGAGTTAATCTTTTCACCATTTCCTTGGGTTATTGGGTAGAATCCCTGTTACAGAATAACCTTTACAGTGATAGGCTGAGAGATTTGGTGACACTGCTCTGACTCACTCCTATATAGTGTGTGCAGGGAGTGGCCTCTTCCTCTTTTGCCTCTGGATGTGATTCCAGCTGGATGTGCTCAGGGGGACTGAGTGCAATAGGCCCAGAAGAAGTCATGTGTCCAAGTCGGGGACCAGGAAACCCCATGAATGAGGAACAGATATACTAGGGCAGACTTGTCATAGTCTCTCTAGGAGAGAAAGGCAGATAGGATAGAGAGAAAGAGCAGCTGAAGCTCCAACAAGGATTTGCAGAAAGGGAGTAGCTTCCCAGAGGCTCTGTGTGTTGCCTCCAGTCAGGGACCTCAGTGAAGAGGGACTGTAGGGTAGAAGCTGCTTGCCTGACAACTTCCAGGAGGGAAAGGTTGTACTGCATTTGCCTGTGTACACTCTGTGTGAGCCTGCCTTTGATCTGTGTGAACTCTCAATATGCTGTTTTCCTCAACTCCTGCGTGAGTACTGAAACCTGTGGTCATTTGCCCTTTTTGGCAATAGTTAAATAAACCGTTTTCTGTTTTACTGCAAGAACCTCCTGGCGCCCATCTTTTGTTGTATGCACAGTAGCCTGGGGGATGTAGTTGCACTACACCATAGAGGGAACACTTCCACATGGCGAAGGCCCTGACCCTGTTGTGTGAAGTCGCGTGTAACCCATGCTTCTACTGCTAGCTGGACAGTTTAACTATTTGTGCGCTATGCAGCCCAAATAGGTGTTACACAGTCATGCTAATTTAGAAAAATAAAATCTTATTTTTGATTGATTTGCTTTTTTTGTATCTGTAATAATAAGAAATTAACTGCACTTGATAGTAACTAAGCCACGTGGAGGTGAAGAGGTGAATATCTTAGTATTTAAATGTTTTTTGTGTATTGGCCAGATTATTATTCAGGTTTCATAAGGCTGAAAACCAAACAGAAAGCTCAGAACCGAACAGGCCTACAAAAAACGAACTGATAAAAAACCAATGTGGTGGCAACCCTAATCCACAAACCACAAGTCGCTGTCAAGCGCTGACCAAAAATTCAGGAGTCCAGGCACAGTTATCATCAAATATCGGCTTTTATTCGCACATTAAAAGGAGTTACAGTGGGGGGTGTGCAATTCTAACGCGTTTCATGCCGCATAGCTGGGCAGTCGGCACCCAACACCAGAACAAATGCCAAGCACCCTGGTCTCGGCTCGTGCTTCACCTGTAGTGTGACCACCTTTGGCCTCGGGAGGAGCCCTCAGCTACTTGGATGCCACCAGGACTTAAATGAGAGGTACAAGGCTAGAGGTTCTGGATAGGCAGAGGGGCAGGACTGTTAGCGAGAGTCTTTGGGCAGAAGGTCGTAGTACAAGGCGTTAGGCAATAGAGTAGTCAGATCAGGCCGGGTCGGGGCAGGCAGAGAATAAACGTAGTCAGGCAGGCAAGGGTCACACCAGGAAGTCAATCAGAAGGGTTAAGCATAAGAGGTAGTCAGTATTCAGGCAAGGGTCAGGATCCAGAGGTCAGAATAGTCAAAAGCGAGGCAGGGGTCACAACAGGAATCAAAACAGGTTCAAAACAGGATAGCAAACACTCAGAAAGCTCCAGGAACAAACTCCTATAATGGGCAATGAGAATCTGCATAATGGCCCTTTAAATATTTTCAAAATCCGCGCCACTGCGCGCTGACGTCAACACGCCAGCGCGCATGTGCCAATAAATACAGGAGAGACGTGCCGTGCGCGCCCTAACAGCACGCAAGGAAGAAGAGGATGCGGCTCGTGGCAGGCGTCCCCGCCGAGGGGTGGCAGGCGTCCCTGCGGACCCCCTCCCACTACACCGCCAGGGTAGGTTATTACAGTATATCTGAAATGTTTCAATATCTCATATTGAGTTAATCAGTGACTCTTAGTAAGCTCTGCCCAGTTCAAAGACTTACTGATAGAGATTGTGACCTGTCATTACTAATTGGTGTCCCTACCCCTTGGTTCCCCCTGGGAACTGTCCCTCCTGCTCCTACAACAATTGTTATTCCACCTTGTTAGCCAGTTAAACCTTTAAAGGTTAATTATAACATAGATAATATAAAGGAGATTCTTCGCTAACTAAGAAAACAATCAAAGATTGATCCAGTTAAAGGATAAGTAAACCTTTAAAATAAGTGAATGTAAAATTGATGAGGGGGCTATTCTAAGCACTTTTGTCATTATTTATTTATTTTTTATTCCACGATATTAAGGGATGCATGTACTGTTAATATGATTGAATTTTGTTCCAACAGCACCACCTGCTGGTCAGTTTCTGACCAGTCTGACCACCAAGTAGTCAAGGTAGTTCTAGTATAGGTCAATCTAAAAACAACTGGACTTGCTGAGTAATCATTGAAGACGTTTCACTACTCATCGGAGCAGCTTCTTCAATTCAACTGACGGTGTGGGAAATTCTCAGCATATAAACTCTTCCACTAATCCAATCACAATGGTACATTGTAACTCTTCGACACCACCTGTCTGCTACATACAATGCTGTTCTAACATCTGTACCCCGGCGGATTCAGAACACTTCACACATCCATTCATACAACTCTCACAAGTAACACCTGTATCTAGGAGTTGCATGACACATTGGATAATCCTATCACAACTACACAGAATCAACACCTCTGTGAGTTTCTTCAGATGTCACCTCTTTGAAGAGTTACAATGTGCCATTGTAAATGGATTAGTGGAAGAGTTTATATGCCGAGAATTTCCCACACCAGTCAGTTGTACTGAAGAAGCTGCTCGGATGAGTAGTGAAATGTCTTCAATGATTACTCAGCAAGTCCAGTTGTTTTTAGATTTACCTATACTAGATATACCATGACCTGGATGAATGAAAATCTTCATAGTCATAGTCAAGGAAGTTGTCAGGAGAAAGAAAGAGGCTGCTCTGATGTTCTTCTGCTTCAGAAAAAAAATTAGAAACCTTTCTCACATCTTTCCTAAGCAGAAGAACATCAGAGCAGCCTCTTTCTTTCTCCTGACAACTTCTTTGACTACTTACTGGTCAGACTGGTGGGAAACTGACCAGATGGTGGTGCCGTTTTAACAAAATTAATTCATATTAACAGTACATGTATCCCTTAATATCTTGGAATAAAAAATAAATAAACAGTGAATGTCAATTACAAAAGTTCTTAGAATAGCCTCCTCATCAATTTTATATTCATTATTTTAAAGTTTTACTTCTCCTTTAAGAGAACGCAGAGGAACGAAAAAGCTTAACATAAATAAATAAATAGAGTTAATTAGAAGAAGAGCCACATAGATCCCAGTGATTAAATGATTCTGATACAATTTATAGATAATTAATATTATTTTGCAATTAATTGGTCCCAATTAAACTGGTTGGACACCATTCTTATAGCACCAATAAATATAAGGGGAGAATGAGACCGATTCAGTAATGACTGTGCTGTGCTCAGAAGGCAAAAATGAAAATATTATATTCATTCTGTGCTGTGCTCCTACTGAGCTTTGATAAGTGTCTCTTTAGCAAATGAAAGACCAACTCTTTTAAAAAATAGGATTGTGCTGAAAAAAGTTGTGTATCAGGCTGATTTATTGAAAATTTCTACATAAACCCTAACAGTCCCACCCATCAGTTCCATTTCCTGCTGCCTCCTTTCCCAGGCTGCGCAGTGGAGCCGGAGGTATTCAGTACTCTGCGCTGTAGGACAGGAACCAATCAGCAACTCGGCTGACCTAATAGAGAACTGAAGCCTGTCTTTGCTTGTGTGATTGCAGGGCTGTGATTGGCTGTAGCCATCCTACTGTGCTTCTGGGAGGGACCGTTAGGACATGCCCACCCCTCATTTAAACACAGACAAGGACCATAGGGGATTTATGGGGAGCTCCAATAAAGGGGCAATTTTTAAAGATAATATACATTTTTATCCCAAAGTGAAACCAGCATCAAATACTATCAAATACTATTTATTATTGCTTATTATTGCTTAAAAGATTGAAGAGATTTTTAGTAATATCATATTTCTCCTTTAGATTGGAGACTCCATTTTTTTTTAAAAAAAACCCTATCGAACAAAGAGAAATGGAGAAGGGCCTCCATCCTCAAAGTAAATGAATGAGGCAAGGAAAAGCCAAAATATGGAAATTTGGAGATATTGTCTAACCTCCTCCTGACTTTCTTATTAGACTGTATTCCTGAACCCCTTTCCTGAGTAGTCAAGACCCTTCCATAGACATGAAATCATTCTCAAACACACAATACTTTCTTCTTTCAGTGAGCAAAGCTACTGCTTTAATAGTAAAAAAGAAACACGGTCACCGCTACTGTTTTGGAAAGCCTCCAACATTTCCATTTGCCAAGAGTTTCGTTGTATGGATTTTCAGGTGGTTTCCTTAGGGAGTCAACCTTTTTACTTAGAATAAGACTAACTTGTATCATTAATAAAGCCTGGCAAGAGAGTACTACACCTAGTGGACAGCTATTTGAATTACCCGTTGTAATTCCTACTGATGATCTGGTAGATGAGGAGAAAAGGGAAGATGGGAAAATATGGAAGAAATGTACAGCACTTTTTAACTTCAAACCCTTTACACTCTTTGCGTCCTCTTTCAAACCAAACTCTCTACCCTTTTACTTACAGCCTGATCTAAACTTGTATTCTAAATACTCACCAATAATTATTAGGAGTTTGAGGAAGCAAATGGGAAGCTCGAGAAAGGACTAAACAAATATAGAATTGGGAAATAAAGAGAAATGTTATGTTAGAAGGTTTCACCACCAGCTTCATATATTTTTGAGAGACAAATTGAAACATGAGCGCGATACAAGAAGGAATCATAGAATAACAGCCTCTGTAGAGGACATAATCAATAAAAGCACACTGTAAAGTTTCACTATCCAGTGAAATGGAAGCATGGTGAACTGCAATTATTTCAAATGACTTGAGTTGTATCTCTATTGTAAATGACCCCCCCCAATGCATGGCCATTTTATACAGAAATGAGCCCGGACATGCCTTCTCATATTTCCTAAAAGCATGTGGACAACATCTGGCTTGCAGTCCAATAGTGGGAGGATAAAAGTCCCAGCCAGGCATGTGGCCTTGGCAGGTGTACCTTTGGCAGGTGGACTTGTGGATCTCTGATAACAAGTAAATTAGTCACCTCTGCGCTTACTGCTGTAACAGGTCAGTTGTCCATGATATGGGTGGGCAGATTTTCTAAAACTCAATATGGAGGAGAGGCCACAGAGTATTTGTATTATTTGTGGAAACAATCTTAGTCCCTCACTATTTGCTCTCTTAAATAGGGATGAAGCGAACGTCGGAAAAAAAGTTCGCGAACATATTCGCGAACTTGCGCAAAAATGCGAGCGGTTCGCGAACGGTTCGCGAACCCCATAGACTTCAATGGGAAGGCGAACTTTAACATCTAGAAAAGACATTTCTGGCCAGAAAAATGATTTTAAAGTTGTTTAAAGGGTGCAACGACCTGGACAGTGGCATGCCAGAGGGGGATCAAGGGCAAAAATGTAGCTGAAAAATCTGCCTGTGTGTGCTTGGAAGAGATAGTGTAGGGGGAGAGCTGGTAGTGATTTCAGGGACAGATGATAGTAAGCTTGCTGGCTAGTAATCTGCTTGATACTGCTCTGTATTGGAGGGACAGAAGTCTGCAGGGATTTGAGGGACATTTTAGCTTAGGTAGCTTTGCTGGCTAGTAATCTACTGTTCTCTTTAAACAACTGCCATACGTTGACCTTGTAGGCATTGTTTGCCCAGTTTTTTTGGACGCAGCCACTGAAGCACAGTTGCCATAAAAAATATGCCATATAAATGCTGAAAATAGTAATTTTTCGCCATACGTTGACCTTGTAGGCATTGTTTGCCCAGTTTTTTTGGCCGCAGCCACTGAAGCACAGAGGCCAGAAAAAATATGCCATATAAATGCTGAAAATAGTCATTTTTTTGGTCGCAGCCACTGAAGCACAGTTGCCAGAAAAATTATGCCATATAAATGCTGAAAATATAAATTTTTTTGGTTGCAGCCACTGAAGCACAGAGGCCAGAAAAATTATGCCATATAAATGCTGAAAATATAAATTTTTTGGTTGCAGCCACTGAAGCACAGAGGCCAGAAAAATTATGCCATATAAATGCAGAAAATATGCATTTTTTTGGTCGCAGCCACTGAAGCACAGTTGCCAGAAAAATTATGCCATATAAATGCTGAAAATATAAATTTTTTTGGTTGCAGCCACTGAAGCACAGAGGCCAGAAAAATTATGCCATATAAATGCTGAAAATATGCATTTTTTTGGTCGCAGCCACTGAAGCACAGTTGCCAGAAAAATTATGCCATATAAATGCTGAAAATATAAATTTTTTTGGTTGCAGCCACTGAAGCACAGAGGCCAGAAAAATTATGCCATATAAATGCTGAAAATATGCATTTTTTTGGTTGCAGCCACTGAAGCACAGAGGCCAGAAAAATTATGCCATATAAATGCAGAAAATATGCATTTTTTTGGACGCAGCCACTGAAGCACAGTTGCCAGAAAAAATATGCCATATAAATGCTGAAAATAGTCATTTTTTGCCATACGTTGACCTTGTAGACATTGTTTGCCCAGTTTTTTTGGTTGCAGCCACTGAAGCACAGAGGCCAGAAAAAATTAAACCAGTAGGGTTTGCACCCTAGTTTGTAACGGTGGCGGAGGGAGGAGGAGGACGCTAAAGGACAGCTGTGTGTGGAGTCATGAGGCTTGAAGAGAAGGACAGCTGCATAGAAGTCAGAACAAGTCTTCCGGCGTGCAGTAACCCTCCGAGATCCACCCCTCATTCATTTTAATAAAGGTCAGGTAATCTACACTTTTGTGACCTAGGCGAGTTCTCTTCTCAGTTACAATCCCTCCTGCTGCACTGAAGGTCCTTTCTGAGAGCACACTTGAGGCTGGGCAAGACAAGAGGTTCATGGCAAATTGTGACAGCTCTGGCCACAGATCAAGCCTGCGCACCCAGTAGTCCAGGGGTTCATCGCTCCTCAGAGTGTCGATATCTGCAGTTAATGCCAGGTAGTCCGCTACCTGCCGGTCGAGGCGTTCTTTGAGGGTGGATCCAGAAGGGTTGTGGCGCTGCCTTGGACAGAAAAACATTTGCATGTCTGACGTTACAGACTGGCCAAAGGGCTTTGTCCTTGCAGGTGTGCTCGTGGCAGGATTACTGGCACCTCTGCCCCTAGAATGTTGATGAGTTCCTGAAGTGACATCACCCTTAAAAGCATTGTACAACATGTTTTGCAGGCTGGTTTGTAAATGCCGCATCTTTTCGGACTTGTGGTATGTTGGTAACATTTCTGACACTTTATGCTTGTACCGAGGGTCTAGTAGCGTTGCGACCCAGTACAGGTCCTTCTCCTTAAGCCTCTTGATACGGGGGTCCTTCAACAGGCATGACAGCATGAAAGACCCCATTCTCACAAGGTTGGATGCAGAGCTATCCATCTCCGCTTCCTCATTATCAAGGACTGCATCATCCACGGTCTCCTCCCCCCAGCCACGTACAAGACCAGGGGTCCCCAAAAGGTCACCACTAGCCCCCTGGGAAGCCTGCTCCTGTTGGTCCTCCTCCTCCTCCTCCACAAAGCCACCTTCCTCCTCTGACTCCACTTCTGGCACCTCTCCCTGCGTTGCAGCAGGTGCCTGGGTTCGTTCTGGTGATTCCGACCAGAAATCGTGCGCTTCCAGCTCCTCGTCACGCTGGTCTACAGCCTCATCTGTCACTCGTCGCACGGCACGCTCCAGGAATAAAGCGAAGGGTATTAGGTCGCTGATGGTGCCTTCGGTGCGACTGACCATATTTGTCACCTCTTCAAAAGGTCGCATGAGCCTGCAGGCATCGCGCATAAGCACCCAGTAACGGGGGAAAAAAATCCCCAGCTGTGCAGATCCAGTCCTACCACCCAGTTCAAAAAGGTACTCGTTGACGGCCCTTTGTTGTTGCAGCAGACGTTCCAACATAAGGAGCGTTGAATTCCAGCGAGTCTGGCTGTCAGAAATCAAACGCCTGACTGGCATGTTGTAGCGCTGCTGAATGTCAGCAAGGCGTGCCATGGCTGTGTAGGAACGTCTGAAATGGGCCGACACCTTTCTGGACTGGGTGAGAACGTCCTGGAATCCTGGGTACTTGGAGACAAAACGTTGGACTATTAAATTTAACACATGTGCCATGCAGGGCACATGTGTTAAATTGCCTAGTCTCAACGCTGCCAACAGATTGCTTCCATTGTCACACACCACTTTTCCGATCTGCAGTTGGTGTGGGGTCAGCCACCGATCGGCCTGTGACTGCAGAGATGACAGGAGTACAGATCCGGTATGGTTTTTGCTTTCCAGGCACGTCATCCCCAAGACAGCGTGACAACGGCGTACCTGGCACGTCGAATAGCCTAGGGGGAGCTGGGGGTGCACAGGTGTGGAGGAGGAGAAGGAGGACCCAGCAGCAGAGTAAGAAGAAGAAGAAGACGAGGTAGAGAGCGATGGAGGAGTAGAGGTGGTGGCAGAACCGCGTGCAATCCGTGGCGGTGACACCAACTCCACTGTTGTTGTTGAGCTACCCATTCCCTGCTTCCCAGCCATTACCAAGTTCACCCAGTGGGCAGTGTAGGTGACATACCTGCCCTGACCATGCTTGGAGGACCATGCGTCAGTAGTCATATGGACCTTTGGCCCAACACTAAGTGACAGAGATGCGGTAACTTGGCTCTGCACATGTTGGTACAGGTGTGGTATTCCCTTTTTAGAAAAAAAATTGCGGCTGGGTACCTTCCACTGCGGTGTCCCAATTGCTACAAATTTGCGGAAGGCCTCAGAGTCCACCAGCTGGTATGGTAAAAGCTGGCGGGCTAAGAGTGCAGACAAGCCAGCTGTCAGACTCCGGGCAAGGGGGTGACAGTCAGACATTGGCTTCTTACGCTCAAACATGGCCTTCACAGAAACTTGGCTGGTGGCAGATGACTGGGAATGGGAACAGGTGGTCAAGGTGGAAGGCGGAGCGGAGGGTGGTTCAGACGGGTCAAGGAGAGCAGAGGTAGAGCAGTAAGATGCTGGACCAGAAGGAGTGTGGCTTTTAGTTTGCCTGTTGCCTTTGAGGTGTTGCTCCCAAAGTGCTTTGTGCTTGCCGCTCATGTGCCTTCGCATAGAAGTTGTACCTATGTGGCTGTTGGGCTTACCAAGGCTCAGTTTCTGACTGCACTCATTGCAAATTACAATGCTTTTGTCAGAGGCACACACATTAAAAAAATCCCACACTGCTGACTTTTTGGAAGTGTGCGATCTGGCGGTAACAGTAGAAGTTGGCGGCATTGGCGGCAATGGCGGGTGCGTTGGCCGGCTGAACACAGGTGCCGAAACATGTTGTTGCCCTACTGATCCCTGCGGGCTGTCCTCCCTGCTTCTTCTAAGTCTTATCCTCCTACTGCCTCTCTGACTCTCCGTCTCTCCATCTGAACTACCCTCCTCTTGCTCTCTTCTACTAGGCACCCACAAAACATCAATCTCCTCATCATCATTCTCCTCAGATGCATCAATTTCTTCTGACACATCACAGAAGGAAGCAGCAGCGGGGACCTCCTCCTCATCACTCATTATGTCCATCTCTATCGTGTTCTCTGCCAGAATTAAATCTGGTGTAAGGTCCTCATCTCCTTCATCTTCTTCTGGCAATAATGGTTGCGCATTACTCAGTTCAAGAAACTCATGGGAAAATAACTCCTCTGACCCCAGTGAAGAAGGGGCACCGGTGGTGGAGGAAGTGTTACGTGGGGTGGCCATAGCAGTGGAGGATGAGGAGGATGTTGTGGTAAAGTTAGAAACGGTAGAGGATGGGGTGTGCTGTGTAAGCCAGTCAACTACCTCTTCAGCATTTTGGGAGTTCAGGGTCATTGGCTTTTTAAAACTGGGCAATTTGCTAGGGCCACAGGATTGCATAGCAGCACGGCCCCTAGCACGGCCTCTGCGTGGCGGCCTGCCTTTGCCTGGCATTATTTTTAAAAAAACAACAACAACAACAAAAACTCAGTTGGTTTTTCTGGAAACGATAATACACACAGCTAGATGGCGGGTTGAAGAAAACAGTGTGCAAATAATGCCTACAAGGTCAACGTATACACTACTACAGCGGTGGATATGGATTACGTAAAATATATGAATGCTGCTTGAAAAAAAGTAACTCAAGTGGTTTTTCTAGAGACGATAATATTATCAATATTTAGACAAAATGTGAACAAGGTCACACAGCTAGATGGCGGGTTGAAGAAAACAGTGTGCAAATAATGCCTACAAGGTCAACGTATACACTACTACAGCGGTGGATACGGATTACGTAAAATATATGAATGCTGCTTGAAAAAAAGTAACTCAAGTGGTTTTTCTAGAGACGATAATATTATCAATATTTAGACAAAATGTGAACAAGCTCACACAGCTAGATGGCGGATTGGCGGGTTGAAGAAAACAGTGTGCAAATAATGCCTACAAGGTCAACGTATACACTACTACAGCGGTGGATACGGATTACGTAAAATATATGAATGCTGCTTGAAAAAAAGTAACTCAAGTGGTTTTTCTAGAGACGATAATATTATCAATATTTAGACAAAATGTGAACAAGCTCACACAGCTAGATGGCGGGTTGAAGAAAACACTGTGCAAATAATGCCTACAAGGTCAACGTATACACTACTACAGCGGTGGATACGGATTACGTAAAATATATGAATGCTGCTTGAAAAAAAGTAACTTAAGTGGTTTTTCTAGAGACGATAATATTATCAATATTTAGACAAAATGTGAACAAGCTCACACAGCTAGATGGCGGGTTGAAGAAAACAGTGTGCAAATAATGCCTACAAGGTCAACGTATACACTACTACAGCGATGGATACGGATTACGTAAAATATATTATGGCTGCTTGAAAAAAGTCACTCCGGTGTTTTTTCTGGAGACGGTAATATTATGGATATTTAGACAGAATGTGAACAAGGTCACACAGCTAGATGGCGGGTTGAAGAAAACAGTGTGCAAATAATGCCTACAAGGTCAACGTATACACTACTACAGCGGTGGATACGGATTACGTAAAATATATTATGGCTGCTTGAAAAAAGTCACTCCGGTGTTTTTTCTGGAGACGGTAATATTATGGATATTTAGACAGAATGTGAACAAGGTCACACAGCTAGATGGCGGGTTGAAGAAAACAGTGTGCAAATAATGCCTACAAGGTCAACGTATACACTACTACAGCGGTGGATACGGATTACGTAAAATATATGAATGCTGCTTGAAAAAAAGTAACTCAAGTGGTTTTTCTAGAGACGATAATATTATCAATATTTAGACAAAATGTGAACAAGCTCACACAGCTAGATGGCGGGTTGAAGAAAACACTGTGCAAATAATGCCTACAAGGTCAACGTATACACTACTACAGCGGTGGATACGGATTACGTAAAATATATTATGGCTGCTTGAAAAAAGTCACTCCGGTGTTTTTTCTGGAGACGGTAATATTATGGATATTTAGACAGAATGTGAACAAGGTCACACAGCTAGATGGCGGGTTGAAGAAAACAGTGTGCAAATAATGCCTACAGGGCAAATAATGCCTAAAAGGTCAACTTATACACTACTACAGCGGTAGTAAAATAAAAAAAAGTAAAATAAAAAAAAAATGAATATTAAAAAAAAAAATTAAAGTTGGTGCTGCTGAACTACTAGGAGCAGCAGATTAGCACACCAGTCCCACTCCCCAACACTGCTAGACTAATAGCACTGGGCTCTTATAGTAGTAGTAGTAGTAGTAGTAAAACAACAAAAAAATAAATAAAAGCAGTCCTTACAAGGACTACTGTTATTGCAGCAGTCAGCAGATGAGATCAGAAGCAGGACAGCTGCCCACTGCAGCTACATACAGAGCACTGCAGTAGAAGGTAGATTACTAGCCAGCAAAGCTACCTAAGCTTAAATGTCCCTCAAACCCCTGCAGACTTCTGTCCCTCCAATAACAGAGCAGTATCAAAACGATTACTAGCCAGCAAACTTTCAACTGTCCCTGAAATCACTAACAGGCAGCAGCTCTCTCCCTACACTATCTCTTCAGCACACACAGGCAGAGTGAAAAAACGCTGCAGGGCTTCGGTTTTTATAGGGAAGGGGAGTGGTCCAGGGGAGAGCTTCCTGATTGGCTGCCATGTACCTGCTGGTCTGGGGTGAGAGGGCAAAAAAAAGCGCCAACAATGGCGAACCCAAAATGGCGAACGTCGCGCGACGTTCGCGAACTTCCGGCGAGCGCGAACACCCGATGTTCGCGCGAACAAGTTCGCCGGCGAACAGTTCGCGACATCTCTACTCTTAAACTGAGTAATCCTTCCTTGAGCAGAAATTCCATCCCAAATTGTCTGCAGCTCTTCCCAGAGGTGCCACTTGTAGATCTTACATTAAAGTTCTCCCCACTAGAGCTTGAAGGGGGTAGCGATCTAGGCATTGTTCCACTCTAACATATTAGGGAAAATGCAAATTATGCAATTGAGGAGAATATAAAATCTACAGATCGGAAGTCTTTCCTCACATACAAAGGTTTTGGAGAGCACATGGTGTGGCACCATGATGGTGTTGCCAAGCACACAAGCAAATGCTAGATACAGGACATTGAACTCAGTTCATGGATTATGTGATTAAAATTTTAAGGATGTGAAAATTCTTGGCAAAGAAGAAAAGAGTGATAGACTGTCTATATCAGAAGTAGGGACAGAGGAACTTTGTTTTAATACATTAAGGAAAAGCAATGTCAATTAGAGTATTGTAGACATACAGATGACACTGCACATCCTCAGGCACCCCTGTTTGCTAACTGTATTACTAACTGTATTGTTCTTCTACATGGAGCAACTTCCTGAATAACGTTGTGTTTGGGGGCTGGAACACTGTTTACTTTTGTCATCCATCACAACATTGCCCACCCCCAATCACAATAACATTGGCAAAGCCTCTCCTGGTCAGAGATTGACACAGTTAGTAAATGGTGGGCTGGGGTGAAACAGTGGGGCACCTGCACTAGCTTTTGATATCTGTGTCTATCTTGAGGATTTTTGTTCCCGAAATAGAAATGATTTAAATATTTTATATGAATTATGAATGTACTGTATTTACAAAGTGATTACTGGTTTCTTAATGTATTATCAAATAAATTATCAATTAGTCAAATAAATGACCAATTAGTCAAATAAATGATCAATATTTAAAGTAATAAATCATGTTAATTAAGTATTATCATTTTAATTATTTGCTCATAATACATGCAGACAGATCATTCTTTCCCAATTAGAATCAGTAATGGACACTTGTCATGCTGGTAATGCTGGTAATGCTAACGCCATAATCCAGTTGGTAATTATAATTCATAAAAATGTGTTCTTAACTAAAAAAAAATACTTAATTTAATATTGTTTTGTGACCTTCTGGGGTGGTATTAATAATATAATGTGCATGTTGAGTTATATTTACACTTACAACCAGACTGTGGAGTGTAAAAATACATAACCTAAGTTATCTTATAACTATCCTTGTGTTTTAAGACACTGCATAATGACATTTTATAGACTTACAGTAGTCATTTCTCTGTGTTAAATTCTCTTTACCAAGCTGTCCAGACTCACGTTCTATAGACTCCAGCCACAAACAAGCAACAAGGAATGCGACCAATGAATTTAAGCTAAAATGGTGCTAAAAATATTTCAAAAATAATTTTGACTTAAAATTGCTATTAAATTTTTTTAATGTGTGTAACAAGAGAAGGGCATTAAAGAATAGGATAATAAATAGTGATGGGTGAATAAATTCATCTGGCATGAATTTGCGGTGATTTTCCACATTTCGTGTCAATTTTTTCGTGAAAACTTTAGAGTTTCTAGATTTTTCCATGAAAACGTTCAAATTGCTAAATTTTTTCCGTGAAAATGTTCGAATTGCTAGATTTTAGTGAAAACGTTGAATTGCTCGATTTTCCCGTGAAAACTTTCGAATTGCTCGATTTTATAGTGAAAACGTTTGAATTGCTCAATTTTTTTCGTGAAAATGTTAGTTTTTCTAGATTTTTTCGCGAAAACGTTTGAATTTCAGGATTTTTCCGTGAACTTTCTGATTTCACGAATTTTCTGGAATTTTTCACTGTTTCGCGAATTTTGTGGGAAATTCTTGAAACGGGAGAAATTCATCCATCTTTAGTAATAAATGATGCAATCCCTGGTCTGTACATGGTCACCACAGACATTTACAGTTGTTCTAAGCATGTCGTAAGT
This sequence comes from Xenopus laevis, assembly GCF_017654675.1. Lineage (NCBI taxonomy): Eukaryota > Metazoa > Chordata > Amphibia > Anura > Pipidae > Xenopus > Xenopus laevis. Next base: position 111,996,958 of record NC_054388.1, on the reverse strand, counting down.
CAATTTCAGTAGGGTTGACCCTTAATACATCAGTGCAAACATACCACCTCCACTTTTAAACTACGATGTTAAGATTTTAGCAAAAGTGTTGGCTAGAAGACTCTAAAAGGTTATATAGGACCTCAGACCTTCTGACCAAATGTGCTTTATGCTGCACAAGAGCACTTCAATTAACCTTAGGAGACTATTTGCCAACTTAGCTACGGACCATGACAATATCGGAGACAGGGCCGTGGCGATGCTGGACATCGCCTTTGACACAGTAGTGTGGCACTTTCTATGGCAGGTGATGATAAAAATTAGTTTTGGCCCCCGTTTTCTGGCCTTTACTCAACTACTATACTCTAACCCCTCAGCCTCAGTGCTAGTCAATTGAATACCTTTTTCACATGCATTGACACAAGGAACAAGACAGGGTTGACCCTTATCCCTGTCCCTATTTGCAATTGCGAATGAGCCAATAGTAGCTATTATTTGAAGGGATTCATAGAAAGTGGTTGGAAAGTAGGTCTCATTCAGGAGAAAATACAGCTATATGCTGATGACTTCTTACTCTACCTTTCTGATTGCAATGCATCTCTGTATAAACTGGCCTCTACATTTTTGGGGACCACTCTGGTCTGAGGGTAAACCTCTCTAAATCCACCATGGGGCTGGTGAAGACAAAGTTCGAACAAAGGGTAGGCCTGCCTCTCAGCCCACAAGGGCACATTATCTTAATTAAAATTACAATACTCCCTAACATCCTTTACATACTTGCATGCAGCCATAATAATCCCCAAAACCTTCTTCCAAAAATTGAATAAGCTAATGAGTCCATTCATATGGGGAACAGGGAGGAAAAGACTATAATTAGATACCCTTAAAAAAGCCTGAGATAATGGGGGACCAGCCTTGCCAGATGTATCACCCAACTGTGGAAGAATGTAAATCCCCCAACCCACCAATTATGGATAGAGCAAATGCAGAAATATATAGATTGCATGTCCTACCTATATACCAAGAGAACTACCCCTGAAAAATTTGAGAAGGAATGGGGCTCATGGCCCTACCCCTAAGTCAAAACAGTAACCACAGCAACCCACCAATACTACACGATTACCACTGAGTAAGAGATGACAAATACACGTCTGGGTTTTAACTAAGTTTAGGTTTTTATTCTTCAGTTGTAATACTTTGTATCCATGTACAATGCTAATGCCTCTTACTGTGGTAGCAGCTATGTAAACATATCAAATACCTTTAATACTATTGTAATAACTGACATATAATGCATACTATTTAGTTATGACATTAAAAAACCAAAACAAAAAAATGTACCCACCTCTATAATTCCCTGATTGAGTAGCTGCCCTGCTGCCTGATATTATCTCTGTGTATGACATCATCACTTCTGCACTGTCATTAGGTGAGTTCCTGATTGAGCAGAAAGCAAAACCACAAGAGACGTGGCACCAAGCCCAAGAAAGATGGCCTGATATTGTGTTTGTTCCCAGATCTATTGTAGCAAAGAGATCATTTCATTTATCAAGCAGGTTATCTGTACATTTAATCCAGTTGGAATTTTAAGATATAATTTATTGGCACGTGTTCTTATTTATTGGAAGAAACATCACTGCATCCTGTGTCACTCACCAACTCTGATGCCTGAACACTAGTGATGGGCGAATTTATTCGGCAGGCACGAATTTGCGGCGAATTCCTGCCATTCACCGCGGGTGAATAAATTAGCGAAACCGCCGCGAAAATTCGCCGGTGTCCAAAAAAATGGGCGATGGCGTCCAAAAAATGGTCACAAGCGTCAAAAACGAGACGCCAGTGCCATTTTGCACATTTTTCACCATTTCACGAATTCGCCCATCACTACTGAACACAGGATCTAGTCCTAGTTCTAACCAAGAATCAGCATAAAAAACTAACCAATGCCGAGGCATGTTTTTAAGATGGACAAAATGTTTTTGTTGACCTTACACCATGCTAGGAAACACACACTTGTGCATTTTATCATGGTGCATGAATAGTGATGGGCGAATAAATTCGCCTGTCATGAATATGCGGCAAATTTCCGAATTTCGCCGCCGGTTAATACATTTGCGAATCTCCCCTGAAAATTCACCTGCGTCAAAATTTTTTGCTTCAACACTATTCAGACGCCCATTGAGTTTAACGCCAGGCACAGGCGTCAATTTCCACCATTTTTTTGCTAATTTTTCACCGTTTCGATACAAAAGAAATTCGCCCATCACTGCGCATGAACCAATTGTGGATATATATGTGCCATCAAAATCTTAGTTTAATGTCCAAACCCATCATTCTGCAATGGAAAACTCTTAAACACTTAGGGGCACATTTACTAAGGGTCGAATTTTGAAGTTAAAAAACGTCTAAATTCGACCATCAAATTTGATACTTCGATAGTCCAAGTATTTTTTCGGTCGAAAACGGGCATTTTCGATCGAAGTAAAAATCGTTCAATCGATTAAATTTTACAAAAAAATACTTTGACTACTGAAAACTTAGCCAAACACTCAGAAAGGTTATAGGAGGTCCCCCATAGGCTAAACAGGTGGCGAAGAGTCAAAGTTTTTTTAAGAGACAGTACTTTGATTTTCGAATGGTCGAATTTGTGAAGTATTTTCAATTCGAATCTAATTTTGGCCTATTCGATGGTCGAAGTCCCCAAAAATTACTAATTCGAAAATTCACTTCGACACTTAGCAACCATATTCTAATTCTTCAGGGTTGTACTATGGCTCAGTGTAGGATCTTCACTCTCCTATATACTCATCCTATATACCAAAGGTAATCAGTTATAAAATCTTAACCTCTTTTTATTGTTATGGACACGTGCCATATTATATTCATAGAGCCTCTGGAATGGAAATGTACATGAGTGTGCGGCATGAGATTATCTCTTCAACTCATGTGTCTGTTTATGATGATTAAAATATTCTTTAACAGGTAGAATATAGTTCATCATATCCTTTGTGGTTTCTCAGAATGATTAACCAGAACTTTAATGATGTCACAAGGATTTACAGAAACAGAGAGGAATGAGGGTTGAAATGACAGCTTAAAGCAAAACACAAGGTATATTTATATTCTTGCATCTCTTCACAATGAGTTTAGGTGTAAAGAACTTTAGGATAATGAAACACCAAAAGACTGAAACAGGAAAGTAACATGTCAGAGTAAGGCTGATTTAAAAATACATTAAAGGAAAACTACACCCCCGAACAATGTAGGTCTCTACATTGTCTTCTGTTGCTTAAAGGGATACTGTCATGGGGAAAAAAAAAGTTTTCAAAATGAATCAGTTAATAGAGCTGCTCCAGCAGAATTCTGCACTGAAATCCATTTCTCAAAAGAGCAAACAGATTTTTTTATATTCAATTTTGAAATCTGACATGGGGCTAGACATATTGTCAATTTCCCAGCTGCCCCCAGTCATGTGACTTGTGCTCTGATAAACTTCAATCACTCTTTACGGCTGTACTGCAAGTTGGAGTGATATCACCCCCCTCCCTTTTCCCCCCAGCAGCCAAACAACAGAAAAATGGGAAGGTAACCAGATAACAGCTCCCTTACACAAGATAACAGCTGCCAGGTAGATCTACGAACAACACTCAATAGTAAAAACCCATGTCCCACTGAGACACATTCAGTTACATTGAGAAGCAAAAACAGCAGCTTGCCAGAAAGCATTTCTCTCCTAAAGTGCAGGCACAAGTCACATGACCAGGGGCAGCTGGGAAATTGACAAAACGTCTAGCCCCATGTCAGATTTCAAAATTGAATATAAAAAAATCTGTTTGCTCTTTTGAGAAACGGATTTCAGTGCAGAATTCTGCTGGAGCAGCACTATTAACTGATGCGTTTTGAAAAAGACATGTTTTCCAATGGCAGGATCCCTTTAACTATTCATTTTGGGAGTAAAGATTTCCTTTAACAGATGGACTTTCACAGTACAAATATGGGATTTATTATTCAGAATTTGCTGGCCTGGGTTTTTTTCATAATTTGGATCACCATAACGCAAGTCTCCAAAAAATTCTTTAAACATTAAATAAACTCAATAGGAATGGTTTGCTCCCACTATGGATGCATGCATCTTAGTTAGAATCAAGTACACAGTACTGCTTTTCTATTACAGGGTGGAAAGGAAATCATTTTTAAAATTTAGATTTTATTGAAAAAGGACTTTATGGGAGATGGCCTTCATGTAATTCAAAGCTTCCTGGATAATGGGTTGCTGGATATGGGATCCCATACTTCATTTCAGAAGGAAAGCTGTGTTGCCCCTATAGATTGAAAAGAGGATGAAGAAGTGTTGAGGAGCTTTCAATACCAATGGCTCATGACTAATGTATTGCCAAGATTAGTTTGTTATGAATAAAACTAATTAGGAACTGGTTGACCCACATTCTAACAGCGCACTATATAAACTGGGAGATTTGGACTGCCAGTTGCCACTTCTGTATGAAGAAGAAGATGTTCCTATTAGCCCTTGCTCCTCTTCTGGCATTCTTGGGTAAGTAGGTCTATTCCATTTACTCATAATACAGTCTGGGGTATTATTTCAAGTGAATATGATCTCTGTTTCTTATGTGCAGCCTATTGATTCTGCCATTCTGAATGTCCATTGGCCACTATGCGACAAACCTGAAAGAGCATAAAAGGAACCATTGTTTTCATTGAGAATTCACATGCATTGAGTTAATAGTCCTGCAGTGCTGCATATGGATCTTACAAATTTTGTTTGTGTTATTGTTAATCATATATTTCCCCTAATTTTCTTTCATTAGGAATCTCTGGAATCGCTAAGGCAGCAACAGGTAATTATGAGTCCACAATTATAATAAAGAGCACTCTTGTTTGTAAGTAAAGGAAGTACAGTAGGCGGATCAGAAGAGTAGGAAGGTCAGTACAGTACAATACAGTATAGGATCCATTTTACTGAATAATATGCATGTGAATAAGAGCTTGAAGATAAAAATAAGAGCATTATTACTATAGCTATTAGCCTTAAAGCTTAAGAAGTGGAGTCTTTTCAAATAAAGGACCTTTTGTGCCATATAGCAATGTGGACCAATGCCCGTTTTGTGCTGCCTCAGAGATCACCTGACCAGAAACACTGGTCTAACTGTAACAGGAAGAGATCACCTGACCAGAAACACTGCAGCTCTAACTGTAACAGGAAGAGATCACCTGACAAGAAATACTGCAGCTCTAACTGTAACAGGAAGAGATCACCTGACCAGAAACACTGCAGCTCTAACTGTAACAGGAAGAGATCACCTGACCAGAAATACTGCAGCTCTAACTGTAACAGGAAGAAGTGTAGAAGCAAAAGACAGAACTCTGTCTGTTAATTGGCTCATGTGACCTAACATGTATGGTTTGTTTGGTATGTTTGTGTGCACCGTGAATCATTGGATCCCAGGGGGCAGCTCTTATTTTTTTTAAAATGGCGGTTTACTATTTAGGATTACCCAATGGCACATGCTACTTAAAAAGTGTATTATTATGAAAATGGTTTATTTACATGAAGCAGGGTTTTACATAAGAGCTGTTGTATGCAATATATTTTTATAGAGACCTACATTGTGCACCTGTAACCCCCATGTATTTTTTTGAGTTCACCACACTAAGGGGCATATTTAGCAAGGGTCGAATTTCAAATTGGAAAAACTTCAAAATTAAAAATAAAATAAAAAGTTATTTTTTTGGTCGAATAGGTCAGCTTTGAATCCAATAGGTTCGTATTTGGCCAAATTTGAATAGTTTGAATCAAAGTAATAGCGCATTTGATCGAATTCGATTCAAAGTTTTTCCCAAAATTTTTTTTCAAAGTCCACCAATGGACTCCAAATAGGTTCTAGGAGGTCCCCCATAGGCTAAAACAGCAATTTGGAAGGTTTTAGATGGCGAATGAATGGTCGAAGTCAAATTTTTTAAGAGACAGTACATGATAAATTTCGATATTCAAATTTTCACATTTTTTTCAAATTCGAACTGAATTTGGACTATTCCCTAGTCGAAGTAAACAAAAAATAGCTTAAAAATTCTAATTTTTTTCATTCAAAAATTCACGTTGATCTTTGATAAATCTGCCTCTTAGACTTAATGGATTGCTCTTTAAACCTAATGTGGATTACCATGCCTTGAAGCAACCAGAACATTGTGATGCAGTAGGATTGTTTATTTCAGTAATCCCACTGCACAATGTATTTTTTGCACAAAATAAAAATGCACAATGTTGTATTGCTTAAATATTGGGTTATGTAATGCTCTGTGGACAAATGTGTTACTTAGCCCTAATGTGGCTGCTTTGTTTTCCTATTTGGGTGTATTGTTATTTTTATTACACTGCTGTTAGGCTGACACAGGTCCAAACTACTTGTCACGTTGTAACTTCTATTATACAGTATTTTATTTCCGCTCTGACTAGTCTACTGTCATGCTGCATACATGCCCTGTGTGTGTGTGTGTGTGTGTATATATATATGTATATGTATGTAACATGTCTAAGGAATTGGATTGCTTACTGGTACCTTGTACCTGTGACTCTTCTTTTTGGTGGGCCCATGTATTGACTGTTAAACTATGGGTAATCTCTCTCTCACAAAATTTTTAAGACATATTAAGGGTCATTTATCAATACTGGGCAAATTGTAACCCATGGCAACCAATCAGATTGCTGCTTAAATTGTTCTACTTGCAGCTGGCTTTAAAAAGCTAATCAGTGATAGGTTGCTATAGGTAACTGCCCATAGGCAAATTTGCCCAGTGTTGATTAATGAGCCCCACTGTGTTTCTGGGTTTGGGTTTCACAGACTAATCTCTGTACTCTAGAAAGTTGTCTCACTGGAATGGAGTTTTAGGGGCACATTTACTAAGGATCGAAGCGAATTCTAAGTGAATTTTCTTTCAAATATGTTTTTATTTGCATTATAAGGGAAACAAACAGGGAAATGCTGTCAAACAAAATTACAATACAGAGTTATCACTTTTGCAGATTATTTACAAATCTTATCTGTTTACATACAAATACAGTGATAAGCATATCTTGCATAGGGTGATGGAGGGGGTAAAGGGGAACATGTGCATTGTTGGTAGCATTAGTATATGTTCACTTATAAAGTCATAACACACCGTATATTTTTATTCAGAGTACAAGCTGCTTATATTCATTTGTATCTTTAAATAGGATCCAGGTAATCCATTGAGCCGTATAGTCCCTTAACTGTTTCTCTGTGTATGCAGAGCGTTCTTCAAATTGTTGGATCTCGTCTACTTTCGCTAGCCATTCGCTGACCGTTGGAACACTTTGCGTGTTCCAGCGTCCAGGGATCAAAAGTTTGGCTGCATTAAGCAGATGAGGTAGTGCAGAGCTAATGAAGATTAGTCTATCTTCAGGGGACATATGGAATAATAAAGAAAATGAAGGGTCTTTAAGATCCCTTCCATTTGCCACGTGGGAACATACTTGAAGAATTTGTTTCCAGTACTGTTCGATTAATGGACATGTCCAAAAAATATGTAACATTGTGCCTTCCCCACCTCTGCACCTCCAGCATAAATGGGTAGCGTTAGGGAAAAGTCTATGTAGCCTAGAGGGGGTATAGTACCAATTTGTTAAAATTTTGTAGTTTAGTTCTTGGATTCTGCTGCATCTAGAACTCTTCATCAATGTGCGTACCATATCTAGAATTTCATTTTCGGATAATGTAAGGTTAAGTTCTCTATTCCATTTCTTTATAAACGGTAATTCCTCTATCTTGCCGGCCCCTATAATGTTTTTATAAATTGATGAAAGGGTATGTCTAGGGGGAGTAGAGTTACAACATAGCTTCTCAAAATTCGACAGCGACCTATTAAAAACTTTATCTCCCCCCAAAGAGTTGTAATAGTGTTTAAGTTGGCCATATTGGAGGTGCATAAGTGGGGTAAAGGCCCTTTGCTGTTCCAGTTTCTCTTTAGATATCATTTTGCCATCATCAAGTAAATGTAAAATTTGTAAATGATCTTCTACCAACCAATGCTTGAACTGGTCTTTTTCCAGTGCTGGAGGGAAAGCCGGATTATTTATAATGGGTATCAGAGGGGATGGGCGTTGGGCTACCTGTAAATTTATTGGGAGACTATCTAGGATCTCTAAAGTATTGTCCAGGAGAGGATGTTTATTAGTCAGGAGCCTCCTATCAGCTTTATTAATCCATGGGAGATGTATCAAATGTGTTGCTGTCGCTTGCTGTTCAATTTCAACCCATAGTTTATTATCTAAGTGGTGTGACCAGTCCAATATTCTATTCAAGACTGCTGCCTTATAATATTTACCTAAGTCGGGCAATGCCATACCTCCCATCTGTTTAGGTCTAGTCAAAACATTTTTGCTTATTCTAGGATGTTTGTCTAACCAGACAAATCTTGTTATGGATGCTTGAAATTTATTAATCCAATTTGCAGGATACTTTAAAGGTAATGCTTGAAATAAATATAGTAGTCTAGGAAGGATATTCATTTTAACCACATTTATACGACCGAACCAGGATAATGTGTTTAATCTCCATCTTTTCAGATCCTGTTCTATTTTTTTATATAGATTGGCACAATTCAATTCTCCCCACGTGTCGTATTGTTTTGTCAATGTAAGGCCCAGGTACGTGATATTGTTTGGGGCCCACTTATAGGGAAAGTTTTGAGATAAGCCTTGGATTGTTCTCGGTGAGAGTGATATATTGAGCGCCTGCGATTTGTTAAAATTTATCTTGAAGTTACTCACTGCACTAAATTGGGTCAGGGTATTGTTTAAATTTGGTATTGAGATGAGTGGGTTCGTAACCATAAACAGTAAATCATCCGCATAAGCGGCAGTTTTATGGTGTCTGCCTCCAACTTGAAGTCCTGTTATATCTGGGTTGTTTCGTATTGCCGTCAGAAGGGGTTCAAGGGCTAAAATGAAAAGCGTGGGTGAAAGGGGACATCCTTGACGTGTGCCATTTTTAATTTTAACTGGTTGGGAAAGAATATTATTAACTTTTACCCTTGCAGTCGGGTTATTATATAGTGCTTGTATCCACTTAAGTAGTCTAGGCCCGAAGCCAAATTGTGTTAAGGAGTCAAACATGAATCTCCAGTTGACCCGATCGAAAGCCTTCTCGGCATCTGTGGAAAGTAGAAGCAATTTTTTGGATCTCGTCTGTGCATAATAGAGTAGATTTATTATCCTGTTCATATTATCCCTGGCCTCTCGATTGGGGACAAAGCCCACTTGTTCTGGATGTATCAATTTGTCAAGTACACATTGCATACGTTTCATTATAATTTTGGCAAATAATTTGACATCATTGTTTATTAAAGAGATAGGCCTGTAATTACCTAGCTCTGTTGGGTCTTTGTTTGGTTTTAATAAGAGAGTTATTTGGGCCTCTAGTGACTGTGGTGAAAACTTTGCATCTCCTTGAAGGGCATTAAAAGAATTACATATATGTGGAGAGAGGATGTTTTGAAATTCTTTATAATAGCTCATCGGGAATCCGTCTGGGCCTGGGCTTTTCCCTGACGGTGTAGAAGAAATGGCCATTAAAACTTCTTCAGTAGAAATATTTGATTCTAACTGTTGACTTGTCTCTAAAGGTAGTTGAGGCATGGTCTTCTGTTTCAAGAAGGAGGAGGCTAAGGTGGAATAAGTACTCTCTTTGTCGTTAGGATTGGGGCTTATGTGGTCCACTTTTGTGAAAAAGGATTCGAATTCTTTTGCTATCTCCTCACTTATAAACACTGTCTTGCCTTTGGCCGTTTTTATCTTTGGTATATAATTTTTTGCCAATTTCTGCCGAAGGGCTGTCGCTAGCAGTTTACCGCATTTGTCCCCATGTTCATAGTATGTATGCTTAATCAATGTACGTATTCTATTAGTGTACAGACTTAGTTTCTCCCCTAATTCCTTCCGAGCATTTGTTAATTCTTGTGCAGTTTGTTGGGCCAAAGACTGTTTATGCTGAGTTTCTAAGAGTTTGATTTGGGATAACAGCTTCTCAATTTGTGTATTGTGTGCTTTTTTCAATCTCGTGCCTATTTCGATCAAAGAGCCTCTGATCACACATTTATGTGCTTCCCAACATATAACAGGCGAGGTCTCTTGTGTGGCGTTAGTTTTAAAATAATTCTGTAAGTTGGAGCTAATTTCTTTTATAAGTAGTGGGTCTTTTAGAAAGGATTCATTAAATCTCCATGTAGTATGTGGTTTATTTGAGTCGGGTATAGTTAACCTAATCGTGGTTGCCGCATGATCTGAGAATGTCCTAAGATGTATATGTGAGTTTTGAGCGTCTTTTAAAGCAAATTGTGAGACATAAATATAATCAATTCGGGTATAGGTATTATGCCTAGCCGAGTAGTATGTGTAATCTTTCTCATTGGCATGCTGGATTCGCCATAAATCTGCTAAAAGTAGATCATGGAGCTGTTTTTTAATTTTGAGTCGAATCGTGTGTGGTGTACTTGTCTTCCCAGATGAGCAGTCCAGATGGGGTTCCATTGGAACATTAAAGTCACCCCCTAAGACAAGTACTCCTTCCATAAAGTGTTGCAAAATTGACATGATTCTAATAAATTCTTTATCTTGATCTATATTCGGGAGATATATGTTGGCAAATGTGTACATTAGTTTTCCAATACGTCCTTTAATAAAAACAAATCTACCATTGGTGTCTCTTTTAGCATCCTCTATTGAGAGATTCACATTTTTTGAAATCAGAATTGCTACTCCCTTTGTTTTGGTTTCTTGTGGATGGCTCGCGTATATCTCTGGAAAATATTTGTTATTCCATTTGGGTTGGTGGCCTTTTTTAAAGTGAGTTTCTTGTATGAAAGCGATATGTGTTTTGTGTTTCCTCAATTCTGCTGACAAAAGTATTCTCTTCTGGGGAGAATTTAGTCCGTTAGTATTAATGGAGGTAACGTTGATGGCGTACCTCGTTTTGTTGGTGTTAGAGTCTGTCATTGCGCTACCTCACACTGTTCGCTAAGGGTAGGATAGGGGTATGAGGGAGTTAAACTGGGAGAAGGATGGAAACCAATAACCTAACAGTAAATTACAGTTTTAAATTAGGGCTAACAATAGCCCGTGGGAGGTTATACTCTGCCACCTGTTAGGGTTATAAGCCCTAAGGGTGGCCCACTCTCGAGTGTGAGTATCGTGGGGGGTGGGTGGCGGTTGCCGAGCCTCTGGTATGTGAAGGGCACCGCCCCGGGACCCGCGAAGAACTACTTATTGCAATTATCCGACCTTCAATTTACTCGATGGCATTTTCTGTATCTTTCTATCATTCATCGTACCAGTTATACACCATTATAAATTCCGCATTATAGTATAACTTCTATCATATTACATCATGTAACCATGTAGTGGTTCTAGTATGCTTTATTTACATTGGTGACCTCCCCAGCACATTCGTCCAGATTTTAACATTTCACAAAGGAGTCATTGAACTTGCTATCGATGCCAAGTTATTGAGACAGTACTATATATACTTGGGCTTAACGAGCAGTTCAAATAGTTATCTCTGCTGGCTATGCACAAGGAGGCAGAAGGGGGATGTTAAAAGAAATAAGGTAGCATAGATCTTGATATTTGGTAGATTTAGGCACATTTAAAAGCATTTGTATATATCAAAAAAGTTTCCAAACATTTAACATACAAACTAAGATTAATACACCAGTGATATTCCTAATTACTTAATGTCCAGGAATTAGGAGAAAAGTGTATTCATAGCCTTCATTATGGCTTTTGTTCAAAACTATCAGCATCTTATAAACAACAATTAGTGTAGCTCAATCCGTGCATTATAGCATTTCATGCAGGGCATTGATCTGTGGCTACTTGGAAAAAAAAAAAAAAAAAAAGGGGGGGGGTTATCAAATAGGTAACTTGCAATCACAAACTGATAGCCCGTTGAGGTCAATGGGTAAATTGCTTCTAAGATTTCGAGGGAGGTCTGGTCTTGCCTGGTATTATGACCTCTGATTATAGCTTCAGTATTATAAATCTGCAAAATCATATAAGTCAGTCCATATACTGTGATGTCGCATGCAGAATGTTTATTTTAAGTTATGTATATAGTAGCAAGAAGGGGACAAAGAATCGGGGAGATTAAGAAGGCCATCTCCCCCCGAACGTGACATGTAAGTGCCATCAGCAGAAAAATCTATGTGTTAAGCCAATTACAGAGGTTGGTTACCGTATAAAAAATGGTAAGTAATCCTGTAGTTGAGTCTCAGTTCCGGTAAAGAAGTGATAGCAGACCTCACTGTAGTCTTCACAACAAAGGTGATGCCGTTTAAAGGGAAAGATGCTAAGAAGGAATCACCATAGATATTGAATGTTGGTAATATCTGTATTCCATATATGTCCCGAAATCATATAAAGAATGATGAGTAATCCTGTAGTTGAGTCTCAGTTCCGGTAAAGAAGTGATATCAGACCTCGCTGTAGTCTTCACAATAAAGATGATGACGTTTAAAGAAAAAGATGCTGAGATGGATTCACCATAGATATTGAATGTTAATAGTACCTGTATTCCGTATATGTCCCGAAATCTGAGGAGAGAAAAAAAAAAAAAAAAAATAAGGGGGGGGGAGGAACTGAAAAAGATCTCGTAGTTATGTTGGCTCACTACTCCGTAGAGTCATAATTGGTATAATGTCTTCCTGTTTCAACCACATTTTGTGGCCTCTGTGTATGCTATCCCAGTGTACTAGGTGAATAGGTATTAACAAGGTTAAATGGGACTCAGTCTCCCTCTTTTGTTGTCCTGCGCCTCCTCTTGTCTATCTTCTGGCGGAGGCTGCTGATCCTGAGGTTGTGGACCATAGACATATCTAGCCCATTCAGTAAGATCCGACGGTGGTAGTTCCAAACTGCGGAAAAAGTTCTCCCCTTCATCTGGTTCCCTCATGATATGGTTTCTGCCGTTATGTCGAGCTATAAGGGAAAATGGGAATCCCCATTTATATGGGATATTCCTGTCTTTGAGGTGACTGGTTACTTCCTTGAGCAATCTTCTTTGGTTAACGGTCGTTGGAGCTAAATCTTGAAATAGTTCTATGTGGTCCTCTTCTATTCTGACATTTTTAATTTCCCGAGCCTTAGTAAGAATCTGGTCTTTAGTTGTGTAATTATGCAGGCAGCATAGGATATCTCTTGGTTTGCCTGTTCTTCCCCCAGCCACTCTATGAAAACGGTCTATGGGGATATCAGTGCCTTTGTCGCGGCCCAGTAGCTCGTTAAACAGCTCTATAAGTAATCGTTTAGCTTCAGGAATTTGAATGTCTTCATGTAAGCCTCTTATCCTAATATTGTGGCGCCTGCTTCTATTTTCAGCGTCCTCTAAGCCCCTGCGCAGGAGAAATATTTGCCTTGCCTGTACAGATAGGGCCGCGCTGTGCATATTGATTTTAGAGTCTGCTTCAGCCTGCTGCGCTTCTATTGTAAGAAGCCGTGTGGAAATAGCTATTAATTCAGTTTTAATAATTTCAGTTTCGCTACGCTGGGAGTTTTTAATGTCAGATAGTAGCTGTAACAAATCGTTTTTAGTAGGCAGATTGGCTAGTATATCAGTTAATCCAACATTTTCCGTAACTTGCCTGCGTGGCGAATCAGTGAGGGAAGACGCCTCATTTTCCTCCGCCATATTGGATTCCTGTTGCGCAGGTTCCTCCTGTTTCTCAAAGAAGTCGGCTATTTCTTTTGGTTTTCTGGGTGCCGACGATTTCTGAGTGGGGAGGGTAGTCGTTGTTCTTGTTAGCTTGCCCATATTGGTCGGTAAGGTCAGGTTATCAGCTGCTTCGTCGAGGTCCGGAGCGGAGAGCCCTTAATACGCGTCCAGTCAGTCCGACATCCGGCCACGCCCCCTAAGTGAATTTTCGAATTCAAAAACTTCAAACGTCGAAGTAATTTTTGTGTACTTCGACCATCGAATAGGCCAAATTCGACTTCGATTCGAATTTGAAAAACTTTGAATATTCAACCATTTGAAAATCGAAGTACTGTCTCTTTAAAACTTCGACTTCGCCACCTTAAACCTGCCGAAATTGCTGTGTTAGCCTATGGGGACCTCCTAGAACCTATAGCCAACATTTGGCTAAGTTTTTAGAAGTCAAAGTTTTTTTTATTTGAAATTGTTCGTTCGATCGATCGGTTAAATCGGTAGAACCGAAGGATTTAATTGATCGATCAAACAATTTTACTTCGAAATTCGACCCTTAGTAAATGTGCACCTTAGTGTGGGGTAGATGTTGACTATAGTGTATAATTTGATTACGACTTATAGATTTCATACAGTATATAGAGCGGTGTACAAATGACCATCATGGGCCTTATAAATCAAAACATCAAGAAAATGTATGCTTTGGAGATCAAATGAAAGTGATAGAGGGATGTACCTAATTCAGTCTACTGCGGAAGGGCAAAAGGGAGTCAGCGTCACCCCACCATAGTACAAAAACATCATCGATGTATCTCCACCATGCTAAACAATGTTTGGAGAAGTGTACATCACAGTATATGTGCAGTTCCTCAATTCTAACCATAAAGGCATTGGAATATGATGGGCCAACATTGGATCCCATTGCATTTCCACATAGCTGGAGATAAAACTGTTCCATAAAAGTGCAATAGTTCTTACTCAATATGATCTCCAATGCCTGTAAGAAAATGTGCATCTTCTGTTCAGAATAATGTGTCCTTTCATTAAGAATCTATGCACAGGCCTGTGTTGTATCTTGGTGTGGTAACAGAGTATACAAACTGGCAACATCTAGTGTAGCTATAGTTTTAGCATCCCCCAACCATACCATCAAAAGAATACAGTCACTGTAAAAATGCCCGTTATTTTTACTGTATGAAAGTACTGTTTGGGTCAAAGGACTGAGTATGCTGTCCAATACTGTTGCAAGAGGACAGAATACTGATCCCATCCAGGCCACTATGGGCCAACTAGGGGGATGTATGACATCCTTGTTCACATTTGGCAAGACATATACAGTAGAACCATTGTCACAGAATTTTTCACTTTTAGATAATTACACAATTTTAGTAAACATTTTCAGTTCTCACACCATCACAATACATACAGTCCAACCATCTTGATCCAAAAAATAATATTCAAGAAAGAATCAAAATGTAGAGACTTGTAAACCTTCCTATCTGTGTGTTGAGTTACTATTTCAACAATGAAAATGAAGTGTCCATAACTACTATTACGCTCTCTTTATCAACGGGCTTAATTATAATATCTGCATGTGTCTTATTGCCTGTAATTCAGTTTACAGCCTCTCATCTAGAACTTTAGCATTTTTTAAAAAATCTCCCTTGTAATATAACTAATTATAAATTATATAAAATGCTTATTCAAATTCAGGGAAAAAAATAATTTTACCTACACACTTTAATTGTAGCTCTCATAGATTCATTCTGGACCATGTTAGAAATGGGAAACACAGTAGATTATGGCAATCCAATCACAGTTCCCTCACAGGTCAGTCAAGTTGTTGGCCTGCAAAGTACCCAGCAGTAATGGCCTGGTTTTCACAGGTTTTTGGAAGGACAAGCAGACAAGTTTAAACCCATATTTAGAGGTGTATAATTAAATATAATTTAAACTGTAAATATTAGGGAGTCGATTAAAAAAAACACAAAAATAGGTCAATAAGAGAAATATACAGTATTGAAGATTCAAGCTATAGTAAATAGTAGAAGGTAGAAAGATGTTCTATAGCCTAATTAAATAAATATAAATAAAAATCCTCTATAATCTCATTAAATAAAGGTAGACTTTTGTTTTTTTTTAAACTGGCCATACACTTCTTTGATGAGATCACCTACTGTAGTACTTTCATTTTACGTTTTTCAGGGGACCCAAAAAAAATGGTGTGTAATCCAAGAAAATGTAAAATTAGGGAGGTGTATTATGGAAGTGGAAATGGTGAAGAATGCAGTTAAGCAGGTATGGGTCAAGCAGGCCCTCTATCCCATATACAAAACAATAAGCTGCTGATTCTGGAGCATACCCACGCATGTAGGTGTTAAGCAACAAAGAAGTCTAGAATAACTGGGCAGCCATTTTGTTGCTTTCAATAGACAATTGCCAAGGAACTGTTGAGATAGATTGTGAAATGATGTTCTCGTTTTCTTTCAGAATGTGGAATCTCCCAGGTGTCTGGGCGCATTATGGGAGGGCAGGATGCAGCACAAGGCAAGTGGCCCTGGCAAGTTAGCTTGAGAGATGTGAATGGACGGCACTTCTGTGGGGGAAGCCTTATCAGTAACAAGTGGGTTGTATCTGCAGCTCACTGCATCACTAATCCCAGGTAAATCTATGCTCATGCATCTGTTTGGATATGTTTATGGGGCAAATAGAATTGAAGATTTAGAATATCTGATCTGGCAACGATAGCTCACAGAGGACCATAATGTCCAGTGAGAGAACCTGCTCATTACAAATTTTGAACTCATTGTTTTTCTGTAGTGATATTTGGGTTTTATGGTTATGCAAAAAACTAGGTGAAAATCCTCATACTTCAAGTTTAAGTTGTACCTTGAACCTTAAATATGTTCATGTTGCTTGCGGAGCTCCTCAAAGACCTTTTAGAAGGGTCATGAATTTTGTTGGAATGAGAAGATACACCACAGTAGAAATGAAGAAGGATACATTATTCTGTCTTACTGAAACCAAGAAGCTTTGCTTTAGTTATTGCTAAGTGAATCCAATTGGGCTTCAAATCAAATCTAACTTGTGTGATTTTGTGCAATTGTTCATTCTTTCTTTCTGTAATAGCCTATAAAGGCCCTGTGGATTCTAAACTGTCAGCTAATATGCTTCTGTTATCTGTTCTGTTTCCCTCACGTCAAGGGGAGGCCAATACTTTACTGGGAGATATGCAGAAACATGAGCAGAGTCTGTGCCAGTCCAAAATTCCATTTCTATAGAAACTAAGCATCAGCAGAGTCATCTGATAATGACTCTCAAGATCCAAAGCTTTTCTACCTGTGAGTCATATTCAAAGGCTAGATATATTCTTAGGCCACTAAAGCGAAAACAAGATACTTTGGCAGTTGCCAAATAAGTGTTATGTTTGCATAATGCTTAGCTACTGTCCTTCTGATTGGATTCTGATTTCTGATTGGCTGAGATTTTGTATCTTCATGTGTTCCAACAAGATCATTTTCTGCTGTTTCTCGGATACTTCAAAACTTGTTGTGAGGTGGTGGCAGCAACATCAAGGGGGTATGGAACAACACGTTCTTATTCTGAAAGCATTTTAATGTGATACAAGAACTACATTCCTGGTGCATTTCTGACCTGATAGACTTGGAGTCCCCAACCTTTTTACCCATGAGCCTCATTCAAATGTAGAAAGAGTTGGAGAGCAACACAAACATCCTACTTTGAGGTCACTGGGAGCAAAATCCAAGGGGTTAGTGAGAAACATGTTGCTCGCTAGCCACTGGTTTGGGAACATAGATACCCCATTACACCATTGTCCCAGCCTATTATGTATATGCATTTCCACCAGTAGTGTGACAATTGCACATTAATGTTCTCCTGCTATTTATTCTTTAGTGACTTATCCTCAGTTGTGGTTTTCCTTGGCTCCTACAAGCTAAGTGAGACCAACCAGCAGGAAATCCGAGTTGCAGTGGTGAAGATGATCACACATCCCAGCTATGATAAGAATCTGGGTATCAACGACATCAGCCTCTTGGAGCTTGAAAAAGAGGTAGCCTCGACAAACTACATTAACCCTGTTTGCCTCCCTGCCCCTGCTGTTAATTTCTCAACAGGCCTGAAATGTTGGACAACAGGCTGGGGAGCCATCTTGCCTGGCGGTGAGTACCTCTGCTCATTGAGGGCTAATTTAATGAAGATCATATTTCTCCGACACTTCCAGCCTTCTTTGTATATAGTCACCAACATATCTAGTGAGCTATGCTGACCCCCCCTCCAAAACGGTTTCCCAATTCTTCTGCCACAGACTGACTAGTGGGGCCACCATACCCTTAGGTTCTCATGAAGCACTTCCTACAGGAGGGGGTGGAGGATGAAGCCACATCATTCACCTCAAGTAGCAATGATTTATATGAAACTGGTGTCAGGGCTATACTGATCATTAAATGAATAGATACTTTCTTTTGCATCTAATATCTAAGTGAACATTTCTTTCCACAGTTTCTTTGCCGAATCCCAAGACCTTGCAGGAAGTGGCACTGCCAATAATTGACATTCAGACATGTTCACAGTATTATAGCACCTCCTCCAATAAGGCAATACTCCAACCTGATCTCATGATATGTGCTGGCTATGTAAACGGGGGAAAAGACTCCTGCCAGGTTTGTCTTTATTGAAATAGGAACAAAAAATAAAAGCTAAAGATCTAAAATACCTTCCTATAATTCTCTAGGGCCATATGGGTCAAAACTGAGATTTAAAGCAGAGGTCTTCTCTCCTAATAAATAAGAATATTGAAAAAGTTTCAATTGATAAAATATTCATTCTTTTAGTAGTGTGGAACATTATTACATTGACTTATTTAGTGCTTTGTTCCACAATTATCCTCATTTGCAATTAGGAAGAGAAGGCAGTGAGGACAGTTCCTTCCTTGTTTAAAGAATTGCACAGGTCTGTGTGCTCCATGAGTGTTATATTCATGAGTGGCAGTTATGGGGAAGCATGTAGGCAATATTGTGCCCTTTAGTGCTCTTGCATTTTTCCCCTGGACTTTGTAAACTATCCATATCATTTTACGGTTAATATATTGTCTAGAGGAGTGCAACAGACTGAGATTTATGTTGCCCTGACATTCCCTGGGACTCTACTGATATTCTTATTCATAACGTCTATGATTTATTGAGGAAAGTGTTTTTTTGTTCATTGTGATGTTTCTCACAATAAGTTTTTTTTTTTTGCTTTTCAGGGTGATTCTGGTGGGCCCTTGGTTTGCAGTGAGAACAATCAATGGTTCTTAGGTGGGGTGGTGAGTTTTGGCGTAAGTTGCGGGAAGCCATACAGACCTGGCGTTTACACGCTCCTGACACCCTTTATTGGCTGGATTCAGTTAATTGTTCCCAATGTCTCTGCCAATGTGCGAAATGTGAATTTCACAGGTCCATTCATTTCCCTTTATAATACAGCAGAAACCCTCTTTATTTCCACCTTCTTCCTTCCTTGTGTGATCCTTCTGCTCATCAGCCAGTGAAGCCTTCTTCGCACATAGGGAACTGTGTTTGATTAATTTGGGCTGCATATTCATGTACATTGAAGGATATTTTGTAATGTGCTGTTGGCTTATAATCACATACCTGCAAATATTTTAATTTTGAAAATTCATACATTTAGGGCATGCTACCGTCTACCATGAGCATATCCAGAATGAACTTGACATTCCTCAAATCCTTGAAGAAAATAAATTGCATAAAATGTGTAATATGTAAATCCCCTGCTTTGTGTAAATAACCATTTTATAATAATATACTTTTTTAGTAGTATGTGCCATTGGGTAATCATAAATAGAAAATTACCATTTTAAGAATTATGATTCATGGTGCATGCAAACAAACCAAACCAACCACACATGTCCCATGAGCCAATTCAACTTGACGTTCCTCATATCCTGACATTTTTGTGGTTCTGCAAATCAAACAGTGCAACTTAAATCATTGGTTGGAATGTTTTTGTTGGTTGTACATGAAGTCCTCTGAACATTCTGCATCGATAATAAACCAATTATTATTTAATTAAGCTCATCTGTTGAACTGATCTATGGCCTAAACATAAGCCCAATACAACAGAGAGCAGGCAGTCATGTTTTTGAAACCAATTGATCATCTCATAAAGACTTCTTAGAAGGTCATTGGCTGTCTTTTTATTTTGGTTTGTAACCATTGATTGCAATCGAGGTCGGCTATTGACAGACTGTAAGGAAACACTTGATTGGGTGAACCGATTAGGAGTCAAATTTAATGCACAATGGTTCAATTTTAATATCTGACCTAAAAAATTCTTAATTCTGATATGTGGTAGTTTGGGATTTGTAGAGAGACCAACATAAGAGGTGGAGTGAGGCAGTTATGATTCATGGAACAGGTGTGTTTAGATCATTGATGTCCGTTTGAGAAGAAATCTAATAATCAAACACCTGTGACTGCCTCTCGTGATTCATGTAAATGTCTATAACAAAAGGTACTATTGGAAGGCAAGGATTGCTCAGGAATGCTGACTTACAGGTTCCCAAGCCTTATGCATTTCTATGCCAATTCATATAAATAAGAAGTGGCTGTCAGCAGACACAAGCAGTTTAAGTACATTAGTTACACCTGAGAAATATGCAACAATCATTAATAACCATCACTTTAAAGGTGTAAAAATCTACTGTTTAATTTTTAATTAAACCAACAGAGTCTCAAATGTAACCAGGTAATGGTTAAACAGAGAAATGCTCCAGGTAAAACAAGTTTGTGGAGCAATAAAAATGTCAGTAATTGTGATATCAGTGACCAGCATTGCAACTTTGTAGTGCTGGGGTCCCAGGTTTGATTCTGACCAGGGCAGCATCTGGAGTCATGGAGTCTGTATCTTCTCTCCAGTCTTCCTTGGGTTTCCTCCTGCATTCTAAAAACGTGTTGACTAAGGAGCTGGTTCCTACTGAAACTCATCCCAGGCATTATATTGCAAGCTCAACTGAGACAGGGACAGGGACTGATGACTGAAACATTTTCTGGAAAGGGCTACATCAGCACTATATGAACACTGGAAAATAAAGAAACATCAGCGTTGGGCATCTCATGGTTGAAAACTGCACCTAATGTAACAAGACTGGGATTAAAAATGTCCTTATTTTTATTGGCAAATCAGATACAAAATAAATCTTGAATCGTTTTGACTGTACTTTATTAAAATGTATATAATTATTGACATTTTGCTAAAAAAGAGAATACAAATGTCTTTTAACATACTGTATGCAGAACTGTGTGTGGGTCCTGCTGAGGCAAAGGGGGGGTTCTCTGTAGATTTTGTTTCTTTATTTTTTGACAGACTGTGGGGTGCAGGGGGGCAAAATATTGGCTTTGATGCTTGGCCTTACTATTAGCCCTTTTATTAGTAGGTGAGTGCCAAAATATTTCTGCACCTCTATCTCTATAAGACTTGTCCTTGTTCCTGGAAATCCAAATACTATATAGCCATACTTGGTGATGCAATTGAGGTCCAGCATTTACTCAATCAGAAAAATATATTGAATCCCTGATATGTAAGCAAGACTCCTTTCTGTGGAATAAAGAAGGTTGACTTTTGCATGCACAATGGGCATCAAGGAATACTAAGGATCTCGGCACATCATTTAACAAATGACAAAGAGCTAACAGGATACTGTTAGGTGCCTGAACCCACATTCATGGATAGAGGAGGGTGTCCCTCCATCACTTGTAGGAGTTCAAGGTTTCCACTTCACGCCTTAACTGCTCTACCTGCTCACATCTAAACTGGGTAACCAAAGGTGAAGGGCGAAGGCAATTCTTCTGAAGTTCCCTATAAAATACTCTAAGCCCAAGTTCTTTTTTATTGGAATAGTGATCGGCGAATTTATTCGCCACGCGCGAATTTGCAGCGAATTTCCGCATTTCGCCGCCGGGATATAAATTCACGAATTTGCCATAAAAATCGCCGGTATCAAAGCTTTATGACAGAATCAACACCTGGGGAAATTTAGACGCTGGCGACGATTAACGGACGCCCATTGACTTTAATGGGCGACAGCATTTCGCAAATTTTTCAGCACAAATTAGAGTAGCGAGTTATTATAGGGAAAGTTGTTTTTCAAGCTCTGATAAATACTGCCTGTTCCCTACACAGTCTCTATAGCACATCCCCTCACTTACAGGCATCTAATGTCAGGGTGTGCCCTGCAAAGTCAGCCCCTAAGTAAACATGGCTGGTTTTATGGCTGCAAGATGGAAACAAATCAAAGTATTTACTGGCCTGTCCAACAAAATGTATTATTTATACACCGGGCCCCCACACACAAACTTTGGACCCCCCCTTCTATCACCTCCATGGGCCCCATGCACCAGACGCAATCTCCCTGCCCCCCCAGCCGCTAGCACAAACCTGGGAGCACAAAGGTTCAGGAGGCCACGGGAAGCAGGTCTGGGCCGGCAGGGCCCACGAGGGCCGGGGGCCAATTGTATTTTTTCCCAGTTTCCCAGTCCGACCCTGGGCTGTACTGTACACGTTTACTCCTTCTATGACACATGACTGGACATCTTCTTAACACTTATCAGAGTTTTGTCTTTTACTCCCAGACTACTTCCTGTTACAGTTCGAGCTGCAGTATTTCTGGTCAGGTGATCTCCGAGGCAGCACACAGACCATCACAAAATGGGAGCTCAAGGGAAAAGATTTAAAAGGACAATAACTATTAAATATATATTCCAGTTTGGTAAGATTCTTTAATATGCCACTTATTATGTTATAAAATAAGTAATCCTTTAAAATAAGTAAATGTAAAATTGATGAGGGTGTCAGAAGAAAGAAAGAGGCTGCTCTGATGTTCTTCTGCTTAGGGAAACAATTATAAACCTCTCTCAAATCTTTCCTAAGCAGAAGAACATCAGCCTCTTTCTTTCTCCTGACAACTTCCTTGACTACTTGGTGGTCAGACTGGTGGGAAACTGACCAGCAGGTGGTGCTGTTGGAACACAATTAATTTCTATTAACAGTACATGTATCCCTTAATATCTTGGAATAAAAACAAAATAAATAATAAATATAAATTACAAAAGTGCTTAGAATATACCCCTCATCAATTTTACATTCACTTATTTTAAAGGTTTACTTTAAAGGTGGCCATAGACCAATAATATCATATGAAAAAATTTTCATACAATATTCAGTGGTTGTATGGTGGGAGACGAGGCGACTGATATCGGCAGAAGACTTGGATATCGGTCGGCTTTGAAGGCACCTGAACATCGGCCATTGTTAGTGTTAAATGGTCAGATACAGGTAGAATTCTATTGTTTCTCCCTGTATATCTAACAATTCAGCTCTACACAAGTGTATTGAAACTATCTTTTCCAGGAAAGATCATAATTGTTATGTATATGGGCACCTTTAGTGGCAGGAGTTGCACCAACAATTTCCTACAATGACCTACCCAGTCCTTCATATATCAAAACAACTTAAACCATTATATTGGATTTATGATATGATGTGCAGAAGAAGTACAGGGAGCCATTTTGAATTCATGAAAAAGACCCAGAAGGTAATTTTACATCATTCCTGGATAGATGGAGAATTAAATATATCACATTATAGCATTTAGCAGCATTTAATTTTGTAATATCTCAGTGGCGTGTAGAAAGCCTGCAAAAAGTACACGTTACTGACTAAATATGTCAATAAGACTTGTAAATCCTTAGCAAGCATGATATACTGGTTATTCCAGGCCATGTTCTGGATACTGGGAATGACTATGCACTAGTTCAGAGGAAACGTGTCACTAGACATGAAAGAGGAGGTGCTTGTATCTTTTTATGTGAAACCATAACTTTCTACAGCACAGCACCGGTTTTCTAAGTTGCCTTGTGTGAATTTAGGATGAACATTTTAGGTTATTTCAAAGTTAAGTATTGGGTGCTGAAGGCTTTGTAGAACTTTGAGTGGGAAGACGTCTCCATTCCTAGATCCACTAATGACTTTGCAATGAGTCCATAATACAGGTATGGGACCTGTTATCCAGAATGCTCAGAACCTGGATAACAGATCTTTCCGTAATTTGGATCATCATAAGGGGCATATTTATCAAGGGTCGAATTTCGAATTGAAAAAAATTCGAAACTCGAATTCAAAAATACCAACCAAAAGGAAGTCGAAGTTTTTTTTGGTCGAATAGGTCCATATTCAGCCAAATTTGAATCGTACGAATTGAAAGAATTTGATGCATTCGATCAAATTTGATTTGAAGTCCACCAATTGACTCCAAATAGGTTTTAAGAGGTCCCCCATAGGCTAAAACCGCAATTTGTCAGGTTTTAGATGGCGATTAGTCGAAGAGACAATACATGATAAATTTTGATATTAGAATTTTTGAATTTTTTTCAAATTCGAATCTAATTTGGACTATTCCCTAGTCGAAGTACACAAGAAATAGCTTGAAATTCGATTTATTCTCATTTGAAAATTCAATTCAACCTTTAATAAATCTGTCCCTACGTCTACTAGAAAATCATATAAACATTAAGAGGCCCATTTATCAAAGGTTGGATTTCAAATTCATGTGAGTTTTTTTAATAAATTCAAATATACTCAAAATTTGATTTGTAGGGGTTTTAAGAAAAAAATCTAATATCTAAAACTCAAATTCTGCCGACCCCAAAACTCAAATCAAATTCGACTAAATTCGAATCTAGTTTCGAGTAATGTCAGGAAGGCTAATAACATCTTCAAATTGGTCAATGGACCTCTCCCATTGATTTATACATGAATTCAACAGGTTTATGGTGGCAAATAGTCAAATTCAAATTATTCCCAGGGTATAGGTTTTAAAAATCTCGAAAATTCTAATTCAAATTCGAATTGAGTTTGGATAATTCACAATTCGAATTCGAGAGTTTTGACCAAAAAAAAATTTGAAAATTAAAATTTGAATTTGAATTTCCAAATCGACCCTTAACAGATCTGCCCCTAAATAAACTAAATAAAATCGGCTGGTTTTGCTTCCAATAAGGATTAATTATATCTTAGTTGGGATTAAGTTCAAGCTACTGTTTTATTATGACACAGAAAAAGGAAATCATTATTAAAAATTTGGATTTGGCTTGGATTTGGATTGGAGTCTATGGGAGGTAGTCTTTCTGTAATTTGGAGCTTTATAGATAACAGGTTTCCGGAAAATGCATCCCAGACCTGTATTGGCTTTAGCTGTCTTTATGGCTTGTCTGGAAACAAAGCTAAGCTGCAGCAGAACACAATTTTTAGAACTAGAACACAAGTGTGACACAACATGGTGGGATTTGTAGTCCAGCAACGAGCAGTGCAGCAGGGTTTAATAAAAGGAACAGAGAGTTTTGTTTCTTGGTGACATCCCAGGCTGAACAACCCCTTTAATGTTTAACAAGGGCTGAACAATTACTCCTGAAAACTGAAGTCTTCTCTTCTTTACAGATAAATGAAAACATAATCATTACTTTGTGGTCATAAAACAGCAGTTGACGTATTTCAGTTATCTTTAGACAAATGAAGACACTGGGAGAGGAGAGTCCAGCTCATTCTGGAAAGAGAGACTGAAAGGGAATCAGCTGAAACTACAAGTAAGTGTGTAAGTGTAAGTAACCCCAGACCCCTCTCCTATTCACAGTCCAGCCTCTCATTCAAATCAATGCTAGGGGAATTTGGACTCTACCAACCAGTTGGCTGAAATGACAAACTGGAGAGATGCTGAATAAAAAGCTAAATAACTAGAAAACCACACATGAAGAGATATATTTCAGTGCACAAAGGGCAGTAGTAGTTAAGGATGAGCAGCAAAGGGAACGATCCTGGAAGAAGAATTCAGCAGTGCCAGTGTTTCTAGTTTCACATTCCATTCTCTGGAAACCCAACTTCCAGGCACAGACCTCAGGAATCAGGATGAGATGTTATGGGTGAACAGTGTCCACTTTGGATCAAAGAGGAAGGTCGGGGAATCAGGAAAAGCTGCTTTGGGTTACTTGGTTTATCTCTCCACCTTTCCAGAAATGTCTTTATGGTCTTTTATCAATAAGTTTTGTGTTCACAGTTCGCAAGAGGGTCCTTCTTTATTATCTTGTACTCATTTTTATCCACCACAACAGGGTCTTCAAATCTCGCCAGCGCTTATTTGTGCCCTGGGAACCCCTGGAACTATAGCAGGGTGACTGTTACCCCAATGTTTCTATATATCTGTAACCTTGTTATGAGCTAAGGGGGCCCAGTCTGAAGGCCAGTTAGGGGAAGATTTGGGGTGAGTGATTATTTGTACCCTGGATACCCCTGGAACTATAGCAGGGTGACTGTTACCCCAATGTTTCTATATATCTGTAACCTTGTTATGAGCTAAGGGGGCCCAGTCTGAAGGTCAGTTAGGGGGGGATTTGGGGTGAGTGCTTATTTGTACCCTGGGTACCCCTGGAACTATAGCAGGGTGACTGTTACCCCAATGTTTCTATATATCTGTAACCTTGTTATGAGCTAAGGGGGCCCAGTCTGAAGGTCAGTTAGGGGGAGATTTGGGGTGAGTGTTTATTTGTACCCTGGGTACCCCTGGAACTATAGCAGGGTGACACCCCAATGTTTCTATATATCTGTAACCTTGTTATGAGCTAAGGGGGCCCAGTCTGAAGGCCAGTTAGGGGGAGATTTGGGGTGAGTGTTTATTTGTACCCTGGGTACCCCTGGAACTATAGCAGGGTGACTGAGAGTGAGCATTTAAAACCTAATTGTTGGTTTTGCCTTAACTAAGTTCTTAGCCTCTCCCAGCCATTTGAACATTTTGTGCTCTTTCTCTTAAGGTGCATTGTTGGGAAGGACTTTTAGTTTAGGGCAACTTAACCTTTTCAATTGACGCTGGAATTATTGAAGTAGAATTCCACTTCTGTAAAAAGATACGCCTAATAAATAAAAATGAATATGTTTCTTAATATAAGTTAGGGTTGAATCAAGGGTTGTCACCTGTACAGTTTTGACCCAGACAGTTCCATTTTTTCAAGTTAGGAATACAGGATTCCCTAAGATTGATGTGGTGATTGGCCAATCGCTGGTTGCCACATCATAACTCTGCCCCTGAAACATCATCAGCCCCCCCCCCCGCACAGAGTTAAGCATGGTGAAAGGTGGCAACCCTAAGATTTCAAGGCCAAAACTTTCACTAAAAGTTGGTTCACCCCTGAAAGCCATACTTTCTAAATGGATTAATATCCATTATGCACCAAAACTCCTTATGCACCAAGATCAAACAACCTAAAAATGAATGGCAGTGATCTAGTTAAAAGTTTTATACCCAAAGGACACACATTTATCCATACATAAGGTCAAGACCATTCAACCTTTACCCAATTAGATAAGAATCTTGTAGATCAGGATACTAATAAGTGTATTAATCAATGTGTTTTTATCTGCATGGCTATTTGTAGCACCTTAAACCAAAAAAAGTAAAATACCAGTTATATAGAGTAAAATGAGCCTTGGGTGGGAAATATATAAAACAAGGCTGATAAGTCCTTTCTTGCAGGAGAAATTCCAGAGTTGCAAGGAGAAGCTCATATGGATTCCAGGTAACTATTGCTTTGTGCCCAAGTGAATGTTTAAAGGAAAAGTAAACTTTTAAAATAAAGGGTGCTGTTCTAAGCACTTTTGTCCTTTACATTCATTATTTATTTATTTTTCATTCCAAGATATTAAGGGATACATGTACTGTTAATAGGAATGAATTTTGTTACAACAGCGCCACCTGCTGGTCAGTTTCCCACCAGTCTCCTGACAACTTCCTTGACTACTTGCTGGTCAGACTGGTATGAAACTGGTGGTGTTGTAACAAAATTCATTCATATTAACAGTACATGTGTCCCTTAATATCTCAGAATAGAAAATAAATAAATAATGAATGTAAATGACAAAAGTGCTTGGAATAGCCCCTCGTCAATTTTACATTCACTTATTTTAAAGGTTTATTTATCTTTTAAGGAATTAGTCTTGGTGAAGTTTCACTACCTGTGGTCAGGGAAGAGAGGATACAGGTGCAATTTCTGCTCCAAGTCAGGACTTGCTCCTCTGTCTGTTCTACAAGTTCATTTGTTCATGCCTTTCTAAAGCTTTCCATGATGCAATAAATAGGAGCCCCTACAAGGCCCTGACTGTTCTCCTTGCAGCAAGCTAAACTTGGACTTGGAAGCCTTCTGCAAACTGTATCATAGTGTTCTCAATCATCCAACCCACTAAAACATGTTTAAATTCCTATGAATGATTGCATATTAATGTTACTGATTTCTCATTCCTGTGCCAAGAAACCAACCCATCCAACTGGTACACACAGATGAATCTGGGCAACTGCAACTAAATGAATCTGCTGTACAGACCTGTTTTCTGGATGGAGAGATATCAGATTACCCTCTGTGTCTAATATGTGTGATCGGAGAGAAACGTCGGGGCAAATCCTTCCTCATGAACTACATACTCAGGGCTCTGTCCTGCCAGGTGAGAGGATCTTATAGGAAACAATAGACTGTAGGGTGAAATACACTTTGGCTATCTAGAACCAGCTGTCAGTTGTTCTTGTCAAACTGGATGGAGGTAAGAGAAGTCCATAGTGCAGTTAAATGGCATTTAGTTGCCCATTAACTTATGCTAATCTTTTCTATACTTTTGTGTTAGCACTTGCCATAAATATAGCTGGAGCTGTTTCAAAAACTCACAGAACAACAATTCCCAAATGTCGATCAACTGTCAGTGATCCTCCTGCAGCTATATAGAGAGCACTAGAGAGCCAGAAGTGGGATAGTGTTAAGGAAAAGCCCTAAATTAGCTGTCAGTTGTAACCGGATTAGACAATAGGAAAGCTCTTTTTTCCTTTGTAGTAGAGAATATATTTTATTTATATCATTTATTACTATTATTTAGTGTTTTATGCACCCAAAGGGTGATGTGTTGGAGACTGCCACAAAACAGCGACACCCTAAACTGTGTAAACAGGGTTTACACAGGGGTTTTATTGCACCAGGGTATAAAATTGTGAGAAACAGGAACAAGTGAGAGACCCACAAGTTGATCACTGAAATCCCATACAGAAAAAAGCTTGGCTAAAGATTCCCCTAGTGGCAAACCAGAGGTTACAAAACTAAGTCCTCCTTATTCAGTCCAAGGTCAAGTTCCTTCTATACAGGTAGAAGGTCAGAGTCTCATCAGTCCACACAATAAGGCACAGTCCAGCATACACATTTTCTCCAGGCAACTCCACAAATAAAGGCACAGGATTCCTTTAGGTACCTCTATAGCATAACGATACCTTTAGCTTGTTTTTATTTCCACCAATAAGGGGCAGGAGAAGCTTCACGTGTAACTTACTCAGATCCTACTGCTGCAACAACAACAACCCCTACTTCTCAAATGTAGAAAAGGGAATTTTTCCAGACCCCTGGGATTAACTAATATGTCCACTATGTAGCTTTAATCAGGGTGGGAGCTGGGTACTGTAATGTGCCTTTCACTGTCTTTTCTACACTGAAAAGGGGGGAATTATGGGAAAAAGGTGCAAGCACATTCCAATAGTCAAACCACATGCCCTTTTGTCACAATTTTTAGCATATTCATCTGGCCAGAGGGCAACTGCAATTTACAAAGAATATAGTATGTACACCAGAGACAATAAATGGCAACCTTCTTAGTGATAAAAAGAGATCTCAACTTAGAACTAGGGATGTAGCGAACTGCCGATTTGGTGTTCGCGAACGCCGTTCGCGAACACCGGCAAAAAATGCGAACGTTCGCGGACAGTTCGCGAACTTCGAACACCCGCTAAAATCGTTCGAATCGAACGATCGAAGGATTTTAATCGTTCGATCGAAGGATTTTCATTCGAATCGAACGATCGAAGCCATTCGATCGAAGGATTTTCATTCGATCGAAAGCTTACAATCGTTCGAACGAACGGAAATCGTTCAATTTTTAGCGGTTGAAGGAATTTGAATGGTCGAACGACTTGTATTCGAATCGAACGCGAACTCAAAATGCGAACGTTCCCAAACGTTCGCGAACATTCGGCGGACGCGAACGGTCGAAGTTCGCGCGAACTAGTTCGCGGGCGAACAGTTCGCTACATCCCTACTTAGAACAGGCTTCCAGTACTTTTTGGTTTGCTCTAACAAATCACAGCTAACACCACTGAACCTAGTGTTTCAAAAATATCAAAACACGTTTTTTGCATTACTGGATAAAATCATATGGGGATTTTTGCCCCAGCCCATTAGGCAAACAGGGCCAGAAGGTGTATAGGCAAAACATCATGCTCGAAGTTCAGAGTTTGTGCTGTCAATATAATAAAGACAACCCGGTCAACATCAAAGTACTACTTGTGTAGCAAAGCCCTTTACAGTTAAATTAAATCTGCAGCTCATACTCAGTAAACATTATAAACATTACAAGTCCTAGATCAGTGATCCCCAACCAGTGGCTCATGAGAAACATGTTGCTCGTCAACCCCTTAGATGTTGCTCCCAGTGTCCTTAAAGCAGGTGCTTATTCTTGAATTCCTGGCTTGGAAGCAAATTCGGGTGCATAAAAACCATGTGTACTAAAAACAGAGTCTCCCCAGGAATGTTGCTCAACATTTGAATATGGCTCACAGGTAGGGACCCCTGTCCTAGATGGATTTCAAACCTATTCTTTATTTACACTAAGTGTTGAACTGGGCCACCTACCTTGGTCCCTGTTCCCCGAACAGGAAAACAGTTACACACGAGAGGCCAGATGGGGGTTGTGGCTGGGGCAGGGGGGCCTGGGGTGTCTTTGCCGCAGGGGTGGGGAGCCCAGGGAGGGTTGTGGAGGTCCCTGAAGTAGAAGCTCCGGTGGGCCAGACCCTTTTTACAGTAGCTTGCTAGGTAATGATTGGAAATTGTGTACAAACTATGGCATGTTTGAACCTGCAGTCATAATCAATGGCTCATTGCAGTTGCATAGATAAGTTCAGCATATATTTGCTCTTTGCTGATCTTGGAATATCATTCCTCTCCCTGGCTTTGTGTATTGTCCAACCAGATTCAGGATAAAATTTGGAGGTCTCTCATCAGCACTTGAGGAATTGTTTGCTTTTGGGTGAGAAGTAGTAATTTACAAATATAATATCTCCAATTTGTCCCAGAATTTATGACCACTCAATTAAGTATTTATTTACTAGCTTCTTTAATTATTGAGTGTTGTGTGTTGCTACAATTGATTTGTTTTTTTTGGAGCTGAGTAGAGAGAGAGAGAGACAAGTTTTATTATTTTTTATATAGGAGAACGGTCATCCACTCAGTCTGGGGGAAGATGATGATCCTCTCAGTGGATTTGAGTGGAGACATGGAGACAGCAGCACAACCAAGGGGATCTGGATCTGGAGCAAGCCCTTCATTATAGAGCGTAACAAAGAAAAGGTGAGTGTGATTACCTGTATATATATATTGGTGATTTAAAATCCGGAGTGCTGGTCCCTCTTGAATGATTCCATATGTACTTTTGACCAAGCACCCACTACAAGGAAACTTTGGCGGGTACGAGTGCGGGTACTTTCTAAACAAATATATATATATACATCTCCAGAAGCACAGAAGCAATTTTCTTTATAATCTTCACTGAATTCAAATCTTTTGGTGTTTCCATTTTGTTTTCCATTTTTGATTTGGCGTTTCCATCTTTTAAATCTTGTCTCCTATTTCATCTGGTTAGACTAGGCAGAAACGTTTTTGTCAAGTTTTTAAAATTTATTTAACAAAAAAATACGTATCATGATGTAGATATTTGCAACCCAAGGCAATTTACCTTTGGTCTTTATTTTTTTATTCTTGCATTTTTTTAAGCCCTCAGGTTTTTAAGTTTTTTTTTTTAATCTGGTTGCAAGACTCCCATTAGCCTAGAGACAGGGGTTTGTACATGTCAGACTAGAAGATGAATAGGACAGGGCTTAAAAAGAAAGATAAGTAATACAAAATCAATAATAAAAAACACACAACAATATGAGAATGCCTAATTGTTTCAGAATATTTAGATCATACTAAGGGCCTGATTTATCAGTGTTTAGTAGTTAAATTAAAACTACATTAGAAACACAAGTAAGGGTTTCAATCTCAACAACTATGAGGTATATATTCAAATGTAATCAGTAAAATATATTAGAAGAATTTAGATTTTAGTGTATGCTTTGGGCACATACACTCTCCTCCATGTTTACAGAGCAAACATCTTTCTCAAACACACCCCAGACTCATATGTCCTCATTCAAAATCAAATAAGATCTTTAGGCATGGCATCTACCCTTGTTCCATGACTTGACCTTTGTTCTCAGATGGCCGTGTTTGTCCTGGATACAGAGGGATCCCTGGATATTCGAAGTCCAAGAGACATTTGCTTGAAGTTGTCTGCCTTATCCATGATCCTCAGTTCCTACCTGGTAGGTCACAACCCATGTAGCAAAAAAAATATATATATTTCAGATTTGTCTGCAATGAAATATAATTATTCCAGTTCTAAATGTTATGATATTGTTTTGTTGTTTAAATTTCCAGATTTTCAATGTGAACTCAAATTTGAAAACAACAGAAATGGACTATCTTGAGGTAATTAAAGGACTATGGAGTTAGTAGATGGAAATTAGTAGTGGAGAAAAGGGAATGAGGAGCTGACAGAGTAGACATGTGCTACATTTGTTCCACTGATGTTGTGTTGTCTGCACCAAGTGTGTCAAATGGGTCAAGAAAAACCTCCCCCTCTGCAGGAACATAAAACATAACTTGAAACATAACTTAGTTCCACACCCAGTAACAGATAGCAAGGCCTCATTGTTCTCTGTACTTGCTGCTGTGGGAAAGAAGGTGCAGGTATCACATGAATTGAATACGTTCTTGTGTTGGAAGCAGCTCATTCAACTGCTTCATATTTGCAATCTGAAATTACACTTTGCACACTGCACTTAAACTCATAAAAAAGCCCTATAGAATAATCAGAAAAATCAGCTCCCTAATCTATTGACCCTAGTCTATTGATTAACCTTTGTGCAAAGTAGAGTTCCATAAAATGATTTAAAATGAGTCATTTTAGACCAATGATCCCCAACCAGTAGCTTGTGAGCAACTTGTTACTCACCAACACCTTGGATGTTGCTCTCAGTGGCCTCAAAGCAAGAGTTTATTTTTGAATTCCAGGCTTGGAGGCAAGTTTTGGTTGGATAAAAACCAGGTGTACTGCCAAAAGACCCTCCTATATGGCAATTCACAGAGGTGCTGCCAAATAGTCAATCACAGCCCTAATAGGGCACCCCAGGAACATTTTGCATGCTTGTGTTGCTTCCCAACTCATCTTACATCTGAATGTTGCTCCCAGATAAAAAAAAGGTTGGAGACTCCTGATTTAGACCAACTCCTTAATAGCCTTATGACTATTATCTATTGGGATTACTATTAACTATTACTATTAACTATTGGGCCGGTCAATAGTTGGGGCAGATACATGGCTAGGGAGATCTGAGACCAAGGAAGAATGTTAGTTTACTTTCCTTGCTACTCTTGAAAGTCCAGCTTGATGGTTAATTAGGGGGAGATTTGGGAGATGTTTGCTGTTCTTGGGGCTCATGGGGCAGTGGCTGCTATGCTATCAGCTAAAGGGTTAAACTACAGAGAAATATCCACAAATGAAATAGCTAAACTATATGAAGTTAAGATTTTGCTCCAGTAATGCCTTGGGTTACAGGCGCCTATTCCTAGACCTTCAGCTAAAGGGACCATGGTAAAAAAAATAAGGAAAGGCTAACATATAATAATCACAGTTTATTCTTCTGCAAACAGGTCCAAGATAGCCTTATGCCAACCTTAAATTGTTCTTTGAACTGTAGACATCTTATAAATGAACTGCTGCGTGACTCATACCTACATCACTTTTATGCTTCTGTTTACAGATGTATCTAGATGTTGCTCAGTATATTGGAAGATCGTTTGATCTGCTGGCCTTACAGGTATGTGAACTATTGTGTCAGTCTGCTTCCATTACAAAAGTCCAAGGTAGGAAGCACCATTTTTGCCACCTTAAACCCACGATTTAAGCTTAAATGATACAGTTATTCCAAAAGAACGTTCTCCCAACACCCCATCAGATTCACTTGCATCTATCTCCATAGTCAATTGCCTATATGTATGTATATATTATATTATATTATGCCATGTTTTGTGTTATAGCACCTCGATATCCTGATACGTGACTGGCAGGATTTTAAGAACTGTGGAAAAGAAGACGCCCGAGCTTATATATTTCAAGAGACTGAGGTATAAGGTTATATATCAACACTGCATCATCAGTTGATGTCCAATAGTTGCAACATGCTGTGGGTGTAATAATCACATACACTGTAGCTGTGAGGGTTTAGAGATAATATTGTCAAATATTGCGAGAACTTACTGATTCATAAGAGTAGGACTGTGGCATGTCCAAGCATTTGTCCTACAACCCAGGTACCCACCAATGTGGTTGGATCTAAATGCAGAGCTGTACCTTAGGGTTGAATAATAAGTTCTGGGTTAAAACAATACACACATCAATGGGGGGGGGGGGATCAGGTTTGGAAAACAAAAGTCCAAGCAATGTGATGTGATTATTATAAATCCTCTTTAGAACGGTCCAAGTATAGACTGGAGATAAAACTCTTAGCTGTAAATAATAAAATGTTATAAAAGCAGTGACGAAAAGACCCCAACTCTGTGATATAACTCCTAAGGCACACATTTATTTATAGGGCTTAAAACATCAGGATATTCGAAAACAATAAGAATGATGAGTTTTATTGCATCTGTTGGAGAATGGCATTCATTGTTTACAGGCTGAGATAAGACCATGGAGGGAGAAAGGTTTTATTGACCAGAAGAAGAGCTACTGGGGCCAGCAAAAAAAAAATTATGATAAATTATGACTTTTTAAACTCATAATTACAACTTTTAGGGGCAGATTCACTAACTTCGAGTGAAGGATTCGAATGAAAAAAAATTCGAATTTCGAAGTATTTTTTGGGTACTTCGACCATCGAATTGGTTCGAATTCGATCGACCCCCTAGTTCGGCAGCTAAAAGCTACCGAACTCAATGTTAGCCTATGGGGAAGGTCCCCATAGGCTTGCCTGTGATTTTTTGATCGAAGGATTTTCCTTCGATCGTTGGATTAAAATCCTTCGAATCGTTCGATTCGAAGGATTTAATCGTTCGATCGAACGAAAAATCCTTCGATCGTTCGATCGCAGGATTTGCACAAAATCGTTCGACTTCGATATTCGAAGTCGAACGATTTTAGTTCACAGTCGAATATCGAGGGTTAATTAACCCTCGATATTCGACCCATAGTGAATCTGCCCCTTAATCTCATAATTATGACTTTTAAATTTATAATGTTAAAAGTCATAATTTTACATTTTTAAAGTCATAGTTATGAGATGTATTGGGTTATGTAATAAAAGGCACTAAGTTTGCCCAGGTGCAGTAACCTATAGCAAGCAATCAGCAGGTAATATTTACTGGTCACGTGTTTAAAAGCAAACATCTTATTGGTTGCTATTAGTTACTGCTCCTGGGCAAACGTAGTGCCTTATATTACATATGGGGGTAAATGTCATCATTATGAAATTAAAAAGTCAGAATTTATCAGAATTTATTTTTGTTTGCTGGCCCCAGTGCTCTTCCGTAGCTACACAATAAGTGAGCTGGAAAAGTTGATCTATATAAGGAAGAGATAACATTAGTTTGGTTTGTGAATTTACTGGAGCAGGAGACAAAATCAATCTGATCATTCTTTCATCTTCATGCCTTCAACTGCCCGACAGCCTGGCCCTTCCACTCTCCTCCAATCCATTTTGGGACCAGATGGAAAACATATAACACCCATACAAGGAAAAAGTGGAAAAAAGGAATGGATGTTCAAGGCATTAGAAGGGCACATTAAGCCATTGCCAATGATGCTCAGGTAGTGATGGATGAGAGAGGCCATCAGAATGCAGCATTGTTTGCTGACAAACTTTCTACACATTTGCTCAATAATTAATTACTATTCTGTCATTCCCTTAACTTCCACCTTACATTTTCTTGCTCTTGTTCAGAAGCTGCTAAATGGATCTTCGTACAGATTGGTGTCAGAGACCCTGAGAGGCCCATTAGCAGACTGCTCGCTCCTGCCCAACCCAGGGAGAGGTCTCCTGGTTGATAGTCAAGGGAAGTTATCAGGTAACATCCAACCCTTGAAACTGTTTTTTTTTTGTTTTTTTTCGTTCCATTAACCACAATCACAATTATCCACTATTTGTTTTAATGATTTCCTTCTTCTCTATGGCAGATATGGAAGAGGATTTCAGGAATCTTCTAACAACCTACATATTCACCCTGGTGGGAGACATTTGGTTGCACAAAAAAACCAACAGACAAAGGGAAAATGTGACGTGTGCTCAACTGGTAAAAATATTAAAGGTCTGTGACATTATATTTGTGTCTTTCAAAGCTTCTCATTGAAAAAAAAAATATTATGCATTCGAATTTTGCAAAAACACAACAGCTTGATCCACTGAGCATGTTCATTTCTTTACAGAGAGTTGTAAACGTTTTGCAGAGTGCACCATACAGCTTTGCCTCCCCATTGCAGGTAAGTATCTAAATGCCTTCCTATGCTTTAAAACCTCAGAACACAAGGCTGCAGGCTGAGTTATACAGGGAACTCTGAGTATCACTCATGTATTATAAGGGATAATGTACCCCCTACTGTAAATGATAAGAATATTAGAAGTCACTGAGGGGTTGTTCAGTGACCATATAAAGGCACAAGGCTGCAGGCTGAGTTATACAGGGAACTCTGAGTATCACTCATGTATTATAAGGGATAATGTACCCCCTACTGTAAATGATAAGGATATTAGAAGTCACTGAGGGGTTGTTCTGTGACCATATAAAGACACAAGGCTGCAGGCTGAGTTATACAGGGAACTCTGAGTATCACTCATGTATTATAAGGGATAATGTACCCCCTACTGTAAATGATAAGGATATTAGAAGTCACTGAGGGGTTGTTCTGTGACCATATAAAGGCACAAGGCTGCAGGCTGAGTTATACAGGGAACTCTGAGTATCACTCATGTATTATAAGGGATAATGTACCCCCTACTGTAAATGATAAGGATATTAGAAGTCACTGAGGGGTTGTTCTGTGACCATATAAAGGCACAAGGCTGCAGGCTGAGTTATACAGGGAACTCTGAGTATCACTCATGTATTATAAGGGATAATGTACCCCCTACTGTAAATGATAAGGATATTAGAAGTCACTGAGGGGTTGTTCTGTGACCATATAAAGGCACAAGGCTGCAGGCTGAGTTATACAGGGAACTCTAAGTATCACTCATGTATTATAAGGGATAATGTACCCCCTACTGTAAATGATAAGGGTATTAGAAGTCACTGAGGGGTTGTTCTGTGACCATATAAAGGCACAAGGCTGTAGGCTGAGTTATACAGGGAACTCTGAGTATCACTCATGTATTATAAGGGAAAATGTACCCCCTACTGTAAATGATAAGGATATTAGAAGTCACTGAGGGGTTGTTCTGTGACCATATAAAGGCACAAGGCTGCAGGCTGAGTTATACAGGGAACTCTGAGTATCACTCATGTATTATAAGGGATAATGTACCCCCTACTGTAAATGATAAGGATATTAGAAGTCACTGAGGGGTTGTTCTGTGACCATATAAAGGCACAAGGCTGCAGGCTGAGTTATACAGGGAACTCTGAGTATCACTCATGTATTATAAGGGATAATGTACCCCCTACTGTAAATGATAAGGATATTAGAAGTCACTGAGGGGTTGTTCTGTGACCATATAAAGACACAAGGCTGCAGGCTGAGTTATACAGGGAACTCTGAGTATCACTCATGTATTATAAGGGATAATGTACCCCCTACTGTAAATGATAAGGATATTAGAAGTCACTGAGGGGTTGTTCTGTGACCATATAAAGACACAAGGCTGCAGGCTGAGTTATACAGGGAACTCTGAGTATCACCCAAGTACCACTTATAAGGATATATTTTAAAATCTAAAGGGAGGCCTCTTGTGCATTGATATTTTCTATGGGAAAATGATCCTCTGATATGTTTAATGTCCTTGTACTTGAAAGTAATGTTTCTTCAGAGAAAACAACAGTTCTTTATTTGCTTTAGTAGCAACTGAGCGCCTAAACTGACAAAACTTGTTATCCACAAAAATCCCCAGATCCTCCTCAATAACAACTAATTCGCTACCATTTAATGTTTAACTTGTATTTATATTATTTCTACCAATAATAGAAAACAGTACTTGCAATGCCCAACACCAGGTCATTAAAGACACAGTAACACCAAAAAATGCAGTGTTTTACAGTAATGACAATATAATGTACTGTTACCTTGCACTGGTAAAAGCTGTGTGTTTGCTTCAGAAACTCTACTATAGTTTATATAAACAAGCGGCTGTGTGATCACGAGGGCAGCCATTCAAAGGAGAAAAAGGAGAAAAGGCACAGGATACACAGCAGATAGCAGATAAGTTCTGTAGTATACAATGGGATTCTTCAGAATCTGTATCTGTTATCTACTGTGTATCCTGTTGAATGGCACTAAGCAGCTAGTTTATATAAACTAGTTGTGTTCCTGAAGCAAAAACACCCGTTTTACCAGTGCAGGGTAACAGTACATTATATTATCATTCCTTTAACACTTTAATTTGTTGGTGTTACTGTTCCTTTAATAAACAAGTAGAAAAGCAAGGGACCTAGTACAGAGCCCTGCGGTACTCCACTAACAACACTGGTCCAATTAGAAAATGTTCCATTTACCACCACTCTTTCTAATCTATCCTTTGTTTCAATGTATAGTAGTGAAAGTTAATGTGTAAGTCAATCAGTAGTGACTAAAATAAGTGATGGTTGGAATCTTAACACCTTAACGTGATTGATAACCTTTAAAAGCAAAAGAAGTGATTAGTGGTCTTCCAAATGCAATTTTGGGTTCACTATCCTGATTGAATACTTCAGGCTGTGGTTTAGGGAATAAAAGTTTTTGGTAACTCTAGCCACCATCTATTCACACATGAAAGAATAACAGTCACAAGGGAGATCCTTTGATTGGCTTGGCTACTTTCAAATAGGCTTGCAATCCATTAAAGGATAAGTAAACCTTTAAAATAAGTGAATGTAAAATTGATGAGGGGGCTAGTCAAAGCACTTTTGTCATTTACATTTATTATTTCATTATTTTTAATTTCAAGATATTAAGGGATACATGTACTGTTAATATGAATGAATTTTATTCCAACAGCGCCACCTGCTGGTCAGTTTCCCACCAGTCTGACCACCAAGTAGTCAAGGAAGTTGTCAGGAGAAAGTTGTCATGCTTAGGAAAATAAAATAAATAATTAGAAACCTTTCTCAAATCTTTCCTAAGCAGAAGAACATCAGAGCAGCCTCTTTCTTTCTCCTGACAACTTCCTTGACTACTTGCTGGTCAGACTGGTGGGAAACTGACCAGCAGGTGGCGCTGTTGTAACAAAATTCATTCATATTAAAAGCACATGTATCCCTTAATATCTTGGAATAAAAAGAAAATAAATAATGAATGTAAATGAAAAAAGTGCTTAGAATAACACTCTCATCAATTTTACGTTCACTTATTTTAAAGGTTTACTTATCCTTTAAAGGATAGCTTAATAAATCTAATATTAAGATCTAATCATTTATCATGATTTATGACCATCAGAATTGTACTCACTAAGGCTTTTAGGACCGTCCCTCATTTTTCAGGCTGGTAAACCAGCAAATTCTGTGAACATGTTTTCAGAGAATTTCATTTTTATTTTACACAGATGTATCGTGCCTTTGAAAATCAAAAAAAAATTGAATCATTAAAGAAGAACTTCCGAACTTTTAAACAGGTGAGTTAATGTCTCTTAAATGCTTAGTTCTTGTAGTTCTTGTTTCTATTCACAGCATCTTGTTCATTTTTATGTTCTGTATTTCATGCACCTACTCCTGTGTGTAAAAACAAGGTGAGGTTCCAGGAGTATGCCCAAAAAAGCCAGGCAGATCCCACGCCCACTATGCATGTTTGCCCAATGTCAGTGTCCTTGACTTTTGATCTTTTGTATATCCATTTTTCTTATCAGAATTCATTTTCAGGTTGTTTTCACATTTTTAAATGTTTCCATGAGCCAAGTATTCGCCAAGCAGGCTGCCAGGCCCCTCAGGATCACTGCTAAAAGCCTGACTCAGTTAATTGAAGGTTAGAGGATTGTGTAGACTGGTGAATACTTGGGTCAAACTGTGTTCTTAAAGGACCAGTAACATCAAAAAACTTTTTTAAAACAAATTCTATAGTATACATTAAAAAAAAAACACCAAGTCAAATTAAACTTTTAAATCGCAAAGTCTTTGTTAAGAAATAACTTACTGAAACTCTGCTTGCGCTCCTCTTCAGAAACCAATTGGGCAATCCATTGTGTGGTGCTCGATTTCTCCTCCCTGCCTGCCTTATAGGAGATAGACAGGGACGAGAAATTGAGCGCCGCACGATGGGTTGTCGATGTGTCGCCTTTTCTGAAGAGGAGCGGCAGCGGAGTTTCGGTAAGTTATTTAATAAAGGCTTTGCGATTTTAACGTTTAATTTGTGTTGGTGTTTTTTTTTCAAGGTATACTAACAAATGTTTTTTAATGTTTTTTATGTTACTGGTCCTTTAAAGGATAAGCAAACCTTTAAAATAAGTGAATGTAAAATTGATGAGAGTGCTATTCTAAGAACTCTTGCAATATACATTCATTATTTATTTTGTTTTTATTCCAAGATATTAAGGGATACATGTACTGTTAATATGAATGGATTTTGTTCCAACAGCGCCACCTGCTGGTCAGTTTCCCACCAGTCTGACCAGCAAGTAGTCAAGGAAGTTGTCAGGAGAAAGAAAGAGGCTGCTCTGATGTTCTTCTGCTTAGGAAAATAATTAGAAACCTTTCTCACATCTTTCCTAAGCAGAAGAACATCAGAGCAGCCTCTTTCTTTCTCCTGACAACTTCCTTGACTACTTGGTGGTCAGACTGGTGGGAAACTGACCAGCAGTTGGCGCTGTTCTAACAAAATTCATTCATATTAACAGCACATGTATCCCTTAATATCTTGGAATAAAAACAAAATAAATAATGAATGTAAATGACAAAAGTGCTTAGAAAAGAACCGTCATCAATTTTACATTCACTTATTTTAAAGGTTAACTTTTCCTTTAACATTTATCATAAGTAAGGTAGCCCAGATCTAGCAGTCCAGCAATATACATGTTTTCTGTAATAATGAGGCCTCATTTTGAATGTGGTAGGTGCATTTACATTTTGGGGAACTCATGAAAGGCTTCAAGACTTTTGTATGTACAGAGAGAACAATTTGATCACTAACATCTAGGGAACTGAAAGAGTTAAGGATGGAAGAATTTTTTTGGCAGAAATATCCAGGACAGTACTACGTGACACAACATGAAGGGAACATATGACATGAGAACATACAGGATTAAAAGGAAGTTACCAGTGGGAGAGCATAGAGATATTTCTTGACAGCACAGAAAAACAAAGAACTGCTCTTATAGCCAAGCAGGGGATTCTGCCTTAAGGCCAGGGTACTAGTGACCAATGCTTCCTTGAGAACAGAAATCATTCATGTATACACAGAATTTTGTCCTCTTTCAGTGCCATGGAGTAACTTGACTTTTTATTGTTAACTACTTGCTTGTAGTACATAATAAAGATAATTCAGGAATGTTCTATGAGGTAATATGGTATATCTGTGAGTCTTTATTAGGAACAGCCATACAGTATTATTTTAATAAACTTGCCACTGAAATATTTGTATATACTTTATATATGCAACAAGAGAACAGAGATCCAGGTACATCACTGTCTCCTCACTCCACGTCTGAACTTTTCTAATAAGAATCTTATTATGATAACGACAAGGTAAGGGAACTCACTAACTAGAGTTAATTTAACATTAGAGCTTTACAATTTCAGTCAATAGAAGCAGATTCTCTAATCACGGAACAGAATGTGAGTCCAGCTCAAATGGAGACCAGCATCAGTGATAAGGCAGACGAACTCCTACAGAGATCTAGGCAATTCTTTAAAGGGGATGATGCCCAAGAAAAAGAAAGGCTTTTAAATGAACTGGAATCCTACTTACTAGAAGAGCAGCAAGAGTTTTGTGAAGCCTACTCCAAGGTACAACATTAAAATGGAGCAATGGTTAAGGGTGCAAAGTTGTGTGTGGTCTGGAACTGGTTTAAAGGTTGCCCCCCAGTGCCTAGTGAAGGGCTACAGACCTACTTAAGGTATAATGGAAAGTGATGAAATGTTGAAATAGGTGCCACTTATTTCAATTTAGTACTGGGTTCTGGGTTGCCTCAGAGGGTAGAGAAGTATTATCCTCCTCAGCAAAGGCCAGTGGGAAGCATGCCTCTGACAGATGTAGAGTGATGAGACTACCCTTGCCACTCTCCCTAAAATCCTCCCTTGCACTAGACGTGGTGTCAGTCTTCCTTCCACTAAGACTCGGAATTTTCCCCATGAGAATCAGGGGTAGTGCTCTGATCAACTTTGTCCTTTACAGGAGCTATTGGCTCAATGTCCAGACCAGCACTCACCTCCGGCTGGATAATGGGCACAGTAGCAGGGGTAGCCGCTCCTTCATCAGACACAGCCTGTGTCACTTTGGGCAGTTTTATTCCCCCTTCCGCCGCCGACTGAGTCAGTCTCTGCACCGGAACTTTACTTACAGTAGGCAAAGTGGGGTCAGGAGGTATTTGACCAGTGAATAATAACAGCTCTGGTTCCACGACCACTACAGGTGCTTGTTTCAAGCTCCAACTGCTTTACTATTTTGTCCATAACCTCAATGTCCAAAGGTAGCTGATCCAAATAAAATGGACCCATGTAACATTTGCGCTTACATGCGGCGCAGCTGCCTTCTATTTCCACACCTGCCACAGGTGGGGATCAGCAGTATCTTTCCCCGCTCTGTTAATTTCTGTGTGAAGTAGCCGGCCCACTGATACCTGAAGCCAGTATCAATTAGATGTGCCGTGGTGCTGGGTTGATCCATAGTCCCCGTTTGCCGTAGTTGCTTTCACTGGTACACCCACAACCACGCAACAAAATTGCACAGAGTCCATTTTCAGCCACGCCTAAGAACAGCAGTGCCAATGACCTTCTCAATATGGCTGCCTTTCTCTTTCTGCTTCCTGTTGTTCCATCCATCGACAGGCCTACTTCCAAAATGGCGGCCGTATGCTTTCCCCCGATTCCAAAAACTCCACCAACACAGACAGTGGCAGCAAACACAATTTCTACCCCCGTTAGCCGATCATAACCTAATCCTGCTCACAGCGCCTAATTCAAATTGTGGGTTCGAAAGATGGGTCCCATTCATTACCGATGCCT
This sequence comes from Xenopus laevis, assembly GCF_017654675.1. Taxonomy (NCBI): domain Eukaryota; kingdom Metazoa; phylum Chordata; class Amphibia; order Anura; family Pipidae; genus Xenopus; species Xenopus laevis. The sequence goes on along the minus strand of NC_054388.1, from coordinate 111,953,670 downwards.
ATATTCTTCCTTCACAGGGGCGTTCCTTCAGCGCATACACTTCCGGTAATGCTGACGACTGTTTAAAGACACAGTACACAAAGAAGGTTCAAGAAATTAAAAACTTTTAGTAGTATTGCAGCACATCGTTACTTACTCTCTTCTTCATACAGCTTAGTCCAATTGGTCCTTCTTTCAGGCTTTAAGTTTACCAGTACCACTCCAACACATCACTGGACTTGCAAACCCAGCCAAGGAATGTTTCTTGCACCATCTAATGGTCAAGTAGTCCATCATAAGACCTATGACTCTCACCTTTGCCCCAGCTAGGAATTTCTCTTGTGCCACTTTCCTCCTTCAGCCAGCTTGACACCCTGTCAATGCCCTCACTGCCCTTTCCAGGAAGGAATTTCTTCACCTTGTCCTGTGTTGTCCACACTGTCCCTTTTCTCACAGTTCACCCTGTCTATGGTAGAACCACAGCTACTAAGCTACTTCCTCCTTCTTGGGACACCAGCTACCCATACTAGCTACCCTTGTCTGGCTAAGGCACCTAGTGCCTGTACTTAGGAGACCTCACTTTCTACACCTGCAGGAACCTAATACCACACCCTGGGCAGAACCCCTACTTTTATACCTTCCACCACCTGTCTCTCTATTTCCCTCTAATGGTGAAGGGGAATACTACACCTAAACCCTGTCCCTTTGCTGCCAACTAATGGCAGTTTTACCAAATTACTTTAATTCACCTACATTTTCAAATTTAATTCAAAATTCCCATAAACACAAGTAATCACCATAGCATACATTACGGTTCACTCCCTTACAAGTATGATTCCAAAACCAGAGCAATGCTCCTGCTGGAAGCTTAATAGAAATGTACAGCCCAGAGCTAAATTCAGAAAAGCTGTTAAACTTGGCTTACAGATATTTACACAAACTTGTCAGTATAATGTTAACGAGCAATCAAAGATCTTTAGTTATTTACATGTGTCAGGAACAATGGGCTGACTGTTACCAGACAGGGTGGGTGCAGCAATGCAAGAAAAAATTACTTTATATACAGTATTTTTTTCATTAGTTAGCATGGCACTCACTGATATTAACTGACATCCATCAACTCTGACTTAAGGGCGATGGAGATCGATATTTTTACTTGTCCTCAGAGAACGGGCAAACCCATTTTAGAAAAGAAAAACCTATTGCGGCTCTATCCAAATGAATTCACCTATATGGCAAATATGAGCTTAATGGCCAAGAAAACTCACCCGGTGATTGAATTGACTTGGGTGCAATGCCCTAAGTCCGTCTCTTTGCGTGAGATGTAAAAAACGGTATAATCCAAATCACATATATCTCAATCAATGAAACTACTTGCACTCAACGATGATTGGTAGTGGCCCGGGTGCAGCACCCCGAACCCGTAGCTTGGGGTGAATGTCGAAGTGAATGTGTGGAAAAGCACTCACTTCTGCGACCACCAAGGAAAATTATTCCAAGGGTAAAAGCAAACGTCCTGACGCGTTTCGTATCCAAAGATACATAGTCATAGACACATGCCTACCTATGCCTATAACTACGTATCTTTGGATACAAAATGCATCAGGACGTTTGTTTTTACCCTTTTAATAAAAATGTATTTTTTACAAACTTGGTGGTCGCAGGAGTGAGTGCTTTTCCACAAACCCATTTTAGACACTTACTTTCAAAAATATTCTATAATTATAATTGTTTCTCTTCCATTCAGAGATTCTTTGATTTTAAAAATCGGAAAAGCATGCAGGACACTAAGAGAAGGTTCCTGAATTTTCTAGAGCATAAGGTAGGTGTGTCCTTCTAAGCAATGTACATGAAATATTTAACTTCTCTGCTCCATCCCATAGAGCTGCTGCCTACACCAGAGAGGAACAGGTAGGAGTCCAATTAACAGACACACATGTAGGGGATTATAATAATGAGACACTAACCATAGATGATAATTAGAATAAATAGATGGAGAAGGACAATATCATTGGTAAAGCCCAGGCATTTTACCCATCATTTGCTCTAATTTTAACATATGGCACTTCTGCCCAACCTGCCTTTTTCATTCCTACTTCCATTGACTACCGTAAACCTCTTCTGTTTATTTTAACTCTAACCACCATTGCACTACCAGTAGTTTTTAATTTCTAGTCCTGTTTCTGATTCCTGTTCCACATTAGTCACATTTTGTTGCCTCCAAAGTCACATTTTGTTGCCTCCAACAGTCCCTTCTACTCAGTAATACTGGATTTTGCAATGCTTTGTAGGAGCACTAGGAGGATATATGATGATCATTGGAGCCTCTAAAATGTACTGCTATGGCTCTGGGGGGATTGTACAGACTCTTTAGTATTTGGGTCGCTGGGCCTGTGCACTGGGTTGCTGCTGAATGCATCACATGGTCATTTGTGGGTTGTTATCATGAAACAGTGTCTTTATGTTCAATACATGTTCAATACATGTATAATCTAATTGGGTCTGGAGTTGTCACCAGTTGGTGTTCCAGAGACTCAAGCAATCACATTCATTTTAGGTACATCAATTTAGTATAACCCACTTACTGGAATTAATCTATTTCTGATTTTACTATTTTCCTCCATCACAGGAACCAGAAACTCGGCATTTCATTTTGAACAATTCAAGCCCTTCTACAATACAGAGCGAGATACTTGTGGAAGTCGATCAATTAATTGATATTTATAGAGAATCCCTTGAGGCCGTTGATGACCAACAGAAGCAACTGCTCGTCAATAAAATGGAATGTCACTGCTTGCAAGAGAAAAATGCCTTCTGGAAGGATTACTGCAAGGTAAAATTCTAAATAAACACTCAAATGGGATCTATTATTTATAAACCTGTGCAATGCTGCTGCTGCAACCTCCATAGAAATGTACAGTTTGGTGTTAAATTCAGAAAAGCTGTTTAGGTTGACATTTTCAGAGACTTGTCTCTATGTCTTCAGAAGACAATACTATAAAAACAGTGGCCACCCAGTTGGGTAAGAGAGAAAAAAAGTAATTATTTCAAAAGCCATAAGTTTCCAAATTTAAACTTTCTTCCGAAGATTTACACACATAAAATACCGGGCTCTGTTCTACTTAAAGAGGCATCGTGCTCTCTACCAAAATTTGCACCGTGCACCATTACACCATATTTTCTCCCTCACTATGTACAATCCAAACATCTCAATAAAACTTATAGCCACAGTAATCAATGCAATGAGTGCAGCGATGCAAGAAAAACATGACTTTATGTGCAGCATTTTGTCACATTGATTAGCATTGTACCCACTGATAGTATTAGTTGTCAATCAACGCTGCAAAAGGGGGGTGGAGATCAATGTTTTTAGTTGTCTTTAGAGAATGGGGCAAAGCAATTTTAGAAGCTTATTTCCAAACATTCAATAATTATAGATGTTTTTCTTCTATTCTATTATGCTTTCAAAAAATCAGAGAAGCATGGAGTATACAAAGGGAAGGTTCCTTATTTTTCTTGAGCAAAAGGTAAGTGTGCACAGAAATGTATGTCCTTCTTCTGAGCAATTTACATAAAATAAATATCTTCTCTGCTGCCTACACCAGAGATGCACATGTACTAGTTCAGACTGGGCTCCAATGGTAGGTCAAAAAGGTGACAGAGCTTTCAGGGATTGGCAGGATTTGGTTGGATGATGTATGTGTTTCTTTGTAATGGGTTGTGGAGGGGGGTGGATGATCAATTGATCAAGTAATTAACTCTGGGGCACCCTGGAATGACTGTGCATAATATCCAGTAGAATAAGGCCAAAATTAAAGAATAAAGCTCAGAAAAATTGTCACTTGGGGCAGCAGTGAGAAAATAACCACTGAGAAGGGGCAGTGGATGTGTAGTAGGGATAGATGGTGCCTATAGTAACAGTGGGATAATAGTCTCTGGAAAGAGAGTGTGACTGTGGGATAGCAGGTATAGTAGGGAGAGATGGTGTCTATAGTAACAGTGGATAATAGTCTCTGGGAAGGGAGTGTGACTGTGGGATAGTAGGTATAGTAGGGAGAGATGGTGTCTATAGTAACAGTGGGATAATAGTCTCTGGGAAGGGAGTGTGACTGTGGGATAGCAGGTATAGTAGGGAGAGATGGTGCCTATAGTAACAGTGGATAATAGTCTCTGGGAAGGGAGTGTGACTGTGGGATAGCAGGTATAGTAGGGAGAGATGGTGCCTATAGTAACAGTGGATAATAGTCTCTGGGAAGGGAGTGTGACTGTAGGATAGCAGGTATAGTAGGGAGAGATGGTGCCTATAGTAACAGTGGGATAATAGTCTCTGGGAAGGGAGTGTGACTGTGGGATAGCGGTTATAGTAGGGAGAGATGGTGCCTATAGTAACAGTGGATAATAGTCTCTGGGAAGGGAGTGTGACTGTGGGATAGCAGGTATAGTAGGGATAGATGGTGCCTATAGTAACAGTGGGATAATAGTCTCTGGGAAGGGAGTGTGACTGTGGGATAGCAGGTATAGTAGGGAGAGATGGTGCCTATAGTAACAGTGGATAATAGTCTCTGGGAAGGGAGTGTGACTGTGGGATAGCAGGTATAGTAGGGAGAGATGGTGCCTATAGTAACAGTGGGATAATAGTCTCTGGAAAGAGAGTGTGACTGTGGGATAGAAGGTATAGTAGGGAGAGATGGTGCCTATAGTAACAGTGGATACTCGTCTCTGGGAAGGGAGTGTGACTGTGGGATAGCAGGTATAGTAGGGAGAGATGGTGTCTATAGTAACAGTGGATAATAGTCTCTGGGAAGGGAGTGTGACGGTGGGATAGCAGATATAGTAGGGAGAGATGGTGTCTATAGTAACAGTGGATAATAGTCTCTGGGAAGGGAGTGTGACTGTGGGATAGCAGATATAGTAGGGAGAGATGGTGCCTATAGTAACAGTGGATAATAGTCTCTGGGAAGGGAGTGTGACGGTGGGATAGCAGGTATAGTAGGGAGAGATGGTGCCTATAGTAACAGTGGATAATAGTCTCTGGGAAGGGAGTGTGACGGTGGGATAGCTGGTATAGTAGGGAGAGATGGTTCCTATAGTAACAGTGGATAATAGTCTCTGGAAAGAGAGTGTGATTGTGGGATAGCAGGTATAGTAGGGAGAGATGTGCCTATAGTAACAGTGGGATAATAGTCTCTGGGAAAGGAGTGTGACTGTGGGATAGCAGGTATAGTAGGGAGAGATGGTACCTATAGTAACAGTGGGATAATAGTCTCTGGGATGGGAGTGTGACTGTCGGATAGCAGGTATAGTAGGGAGAGATGGTGCCTATAGTAACAATGGGATAATAGTCTCTGGGAAGGGAGTGTGACTGTGGGATAGCAGGTATAGTAGGGAGAGATGGTGCCTATAGTAACAGTGGGATAATAGTCTCTGGGAAGGGAGTGTGACTGTGGGATAGCAGGTATAGTAGGGAGAGATGGTGCCTATAGTAACAGTGGATAATAGTCTCTGGGAAGGGAGTGTGACTGTGGGATAGCAGGTATAGTAGGGAGAGATGGTGTCTATAGTAACAGTGGGATAATAGTCTCTGGGAAGGGAGTGTGACTGTGGGATAGCAGGTATAGTAGGGAGAGATGGTGCCTATAGTAACAGTGGATAATAGTCTCTGGGAAGGGAGTGTGACTGTGGGATAGCAGGTATAGTAGGGAGAGATGGTGCCTATAGTAACAGTGGATAATAGTCTCTGGGAAGGGAGTGTGGCTGTGGGATAGCAGGTATAGTAGGGAGAGATGGTGCCTATAGTAACAGTGGATAATAGTCTCTGGGAAGGGAGTGTGACTGTGGGATAGCAGGTATAGTAGGGAGAGATGGTGCCTATAGTAACAGTGGGATAATAGTCTCTGGGAAGGGAGTGTGACTGTGGGATAGCAGGTATAGTAGGGAGAGATGGTGCCTATAGTAACAGTGGATAATAGTCTCTGGGAAGGGAGTGTGACTGTGGGATAGCAGGTATAGTAGGGAGAGATGGTGCCTATAGTAACAGTGGATAATAGTCTCTGGGAAGGGAGTGTGGCTGTGGGATAGCAGGTATAGTAGGGAGAGATGGTGCCTATAGTAACAGTGGATAATAGTCTCTGGGAAGGGAGTGTGACTGTGGGATAGCAGGTATAGTAGGGAGAGATGGTGCCTATAGTAACAGTGGATAATAGTCTCCGGGAAGGGAGTGTGACTGTGGGATAGCAGGTATAGTAGGGAGAGATGGTGCCTATAGTAACAGTGGGATAATAGTCTCTGGGAAGGGAGTGTGACTGTGGGATAGCAGGTATAGTAGGGAGAGATGTGTCTATAGTAACAGTGGGATAATAGTCTCTGGGAAGGGAGTGTGACTGTGGGATAGCAGGTATAGTATGGAGAGAAATGCCTATAGTAACAGTGGGATAATAGTCTCTGGGAAGGGATATAAATAATTCAGTAGTAATTCAATTTATAAATACTTAACTCTAAACTCATTCAAAATATTAAGGGGTATGTTTACTAACATTGCAAATAAATATCTGGAGAGATTTCTGGAGATGTTGCCCATAGGAACCAATCTAACTTGTAGGTGGCTTTTTAAATCTCTCCAGTAAATGTTTATTGTAAGTCTGTATGTAATTTCAGTGCTGCAGTAGAAATATGCACATAAACCATTTGTATCTCAAAGACATTAAAATAAATATAAAACCTAATTTTTATTATGAATCATTGAGCTTTGATTCCTATTAATTAATGAATGATTTAATTAATTAGGGAATTAATTAACAGAGCTCAAAGCTCAATTATATTGGAGCTGCAAATGATTAATTAATTAATTAAAGTTTTTTCCCTTTAATATACAGTAGGTGTAATTTATTATTATTATTATTATTAACATGTATTTATATAGCGCCAACATATTGCGTAGCACTGTAAAGTAAATGTGATTATACAACTACATCACATGAATTACATACATAGAATATATGGAGTAACAAACATCACAATCAATACAGGTACAAAAAGGTGAGGAAGGCCCTATGCATAGGCATACAGTCTAAAGGGAAGGGAGTAATACACAAGGTGTGGGAGTGGGCAAGATCGAATTAAGTGGGTGAGAAATGTGGTATTGCGTTTGGTAGTTAAGCAGAGTGAGGGTAGGCTTCTCGAAAGAAGTGCGTTTTCAGAGATTTCTTGAAAGTAGAAAGGTTGGGAGAAAGTCGGACAGACCGTGGGAGAGCGTTCCAGAGGAGGGGTGCAGCCCTTGCAAAGTCTTGAATGCGAGCATGTGAGGAGGTAATGAGAGAAGAGTTGAGTAGCAGGTCAGTAGAGGAGCGTAGTAAGCGAGTGGGTGAGTATATAGAGATGAGTTTAGAGATGTAGGGTGGGGCAGAGTTATGAAGTGCTTTGAAAGTCAGTGTCATTAATTTGAATTTGATTCTGAAAGGTAACGGAAGCCAGTGCAGGGATTGACAGAATGGCGAGGCAGAGGAGGAGCGGTTGCTGAGGTGTATGAGCCTCGCAGCAGTGTTCATTATGGACTGGAGAGGTGACAGTCTCTGGAGGGGGAGGCCAATTAAAAGAGAGTTACAGTAGTCTAGACGCGATATGATGAGAGAGTGAATAAGAATTTTGGCAGCGTCTTGGGTGATAAATGATCGTATTTTGGATATGTTCCTTAGGTGGAAGTGACAAGATTTAATAAGTGACTGGATATGAGGAGTGAATGACAGGGCAGAATCTAGGATAACCCCAAGGCACCGGGCCTGGGGAGAGGGGGTGATAGTGGAATTGTTAACTATGATGGATACTTCGGGGATGCTACTGGTGTTAGTTGGAGGAAAGAGAACCATTTCAGTTTTAGAGAGGTTTAATTTAAGGTAGCGTTGTGACATCCAGGTAGAGATAGCGGACAGGCAGGAGGAGACGCGAGTTAGGAGTTCTGGGTTGAGATCAGGAGATGAGAGATAGATCTGAGTATCGTCAGCATAGAGGTGGTAGTGGAAACCATAAGAATTTATTAATTTGCCAAGGGAGGAAGTATAGAGGGAGAATAGTAATGATCCCAGGACAGAGCCTTGGGGAACTCCAACAGAAAGAGGTAGGGGAGAAGATGCTACTCCATTGTAGGAGACACTGAAGGAACGATTGGTGATGTAAGAAGAGAACCAAGACAGGGCTGTGTCACGAAGGCCAAGTGACTGGAGGGACTGGAGGAGGAGAGGGTGATCTACAGTGTCAAATGCGGCTGAGAGGTCAAGCAGTATTAGTAGTGAGAAGTGATTGTTGGCTTTAGCGGTTAAAAGGTCATTAGTCAGTCGAGTCAGGGCAGTTTCCGTGGAGTGTTGTGGCTTAAAACCAGATTGTAGGGGGTCCAGCAGGTTATTGTCAGAGAGGAATGAGGTAAGTCGGTTGTAGACTAGGCGCTCAAGTAGTTTAGAGATGAAAGGTAGCAGAGAGATAGGTCGGAGGTTGTCAAGATTGGAGGGATCAAGAGAGGGTTTTTTCAGGATGGGGGTGACAAGAGCATGTTTTAGTTGAGAAGGAAACAGTCCAGTTGAGAGGGAAAGATTAAATAGGTGAGTTAAGGCTTTGATTAGACACGGATTGGTATTGCGGAGAAGTTTTGAGGGAATTGGATCAAGCGGGCAGGTGGTAAGGTGAGAAGAGGCCAGAAGCTTTGAGACTTCCTCATCAGTGACAGGGGTGAAGGAGCACAGGAGGGACTGGGGAGTGTGGAGGGAGGGTGGTGGAAGTCTAGGGGGGTTGAGTAGTGTAATGTCCCTTCTGATAGTGTCAATTTTGTTTTTGAAGTGCTCAGCAATATCTTGAGCAGAGACAGATGTGCATGGAGGGGGTGGAGAAGGGGAAAGGAGAGTGTTAAAGGTGGAGAAAAGTTGTGCTGGTTTTTTGTACTCCATATTGACACTTCTACTGGTAGTGGGGATGGTGGTTGTTGGGGGGTATTAGAGAATTGACCCATGACATATTTGTCCTTCTAGAAAGAAGAAATTGTATCATCTCCGTTGAACATGTTGATGTTGATGCCATTTTTAATGGCGTCCCAGATAAAGAAAACTGCTGAAAAGCACCTGGATGAATTTAAATTGTCACTTGAGGACATTGATATCCAAGAGCAGGAGATTTTTGTGGATGAGCTGAAATCATACTTGAAGAATAAGGAGGAGGAGTTTTGTAGAGAGTACTCCAACATCTATACCAAAACATCAATGCAGTTGTTCGCTAGTGGAGCTCTCATAGGGTTCATAGGCAAGAGCACATTTGGAAAGGTATCACTTGTAGCAACAGCAGCTGCAGAAGCGCCAGTATTGGCAGCAGTCATTGGTGGAGCTGTGGTAATTGGCTACGTTATAGCTTGGGGAAGAACTTATACTATAACATGGAACAGTAGTAGTGCAGTAGCACTACGAGGATCAACTGTAACCACTACATAGTTATGACTAAAAGACAAGACCTCATATGTAATAAAAAGCACGAAGTTTGCCCAAGAACAGTAACCCATAGCACCAATAAGATGTTTGATTTTAAACATGTGTCCAGGAAATGCTACCTGCTGATTGGTTGCTATAGGTTACTGCCCCAGGTCAAACTTAGTGCCTTTCATTGCCAAAACCCCAAGAGGTCTAAACTCATAATTAGTGACAATTGTTTCTGAGATGCTTGAAAAATTATACATATTATACAAATTAACATAAATTGCTACTCATATGGTCTCACAAGTCCAAATGGCAAAAACTCAAAAAATTTGTGGGGGAGAAAACTGTCAATCAGAGGATAAGTAAGCCCTGCGGAACTATACTTGGATATGAATGCCAAATGATAGAGAAATCCGAATACTAGAAAACATAAGTATGCTCGCCTAAGCTATAGCCTAAGTTTTCTTTTTTTTTTTCTTTTTTTTCCCCTTCTTTTCTCTTTTTTCCTTTTTAACTCTTTTTTTCTTTTTTTTAAAAATTGGTTGGTTATGGATATAAGATTTCATTTTGTAATTTGTAAAATGCAATAAAAATAATTAAATATAAAAAGCGAAAACTAATTTTTCTGCATTTATTAAACCCCAAGGGTGTTAAAAGTCCGAAAAAAAAGTACTACAAATCAGACCTGCCGAGTAAATGTAGAAGTCAATGCGCTTGGTTTTGTTAAATAATCCAAAACTTTCTTGTTTTTTGGGCAATAATCCAAAGAAATCAGAGTTTTCAGGCATCAAATCCGAAAAAATTTGTACAATTCTAATTTTTTTCATGAATTTTTTGTGTTTTCCCTCGCGCAGTAATTTTCAGAAAATGTATTGCCTAATAAGGGGTAAAAATCAGTGCGGATTTGGTCTGAGTATTTTTCTAAAAATTATGAGAAAGTTTTGGATTCTGATAAATAACCCCCAAAGTGTTTCCTGCTCCACCTGACTGTAAAAATGGCATCTCAATGTTCCATTAAAATTCTATGTGCAGTATATTGTTCAATAACCCAGCGGCACTACAGTTAGTTTAAAGGAGAAACAAACCCATGACATAAAAAACCCCTACCCCCCTACCCTATGGAGACCCCTCCTCCCCCCCAGGCTAGGTGGTACCTCAGGCAAATGCCCCTAACTTTTTACTTACCCCTCAGTGCAGATTCTGTCCCCTGCAGTTCATGGCAGCCATCTTCTTTTCTTCATTAAATTTTTTTGGAAATTTTCGTGATTTTCGGCACATGCGCAGTTGTTTGGGACCAGAAAATTACTCCAACTGCGCATGTGCCAAAAACTAAGGTCTGCTTCCGAAATGTAACCAAGAAAAGAAGATGGCTGCCGGGAATTGCGGGGACAGAATCTGCACCGAGGGGTAAGTAAAAAGTTAGGGGCATTTGCCTAGGGTAGAGGGGTAGGGGTTTTTATGTTATGGGTTTGTTTCTCTTTTAAGCGTTCCTGAGTTCCTCAATAAGCCTCATAAGCTCTAACCAGGTTCTATGCAAGATCTGAGCAGTTTTACTTGGCCTTACCTTATTACACTACCTTATTACACTTATAATTACAAAAATACTAAAATCAGCATCCGTACTTCATAATCTCAGTGCCAGTAGATAAACCATGTGACTGGTGCTGGCCTGTAGGCTCTGCTTTTAGACCTTCTAAACTCAATGCAGATGGCTCTTAGTCAAAGAGGAGTGGCCTAATTATTTTTTAGGCATTTTAAGAGTGTCAATGAAATTGAGGTTCACATTGCACAGGGTCTCCAGAGATGTTCACCAAACTCCTCATGTTACTAATGTTGGACTGTCAATGTGCTTCTCTTGGTCAGTCTTGTCTTGTCTGCTGTAGGCGTCTAATGGGCAAGACAGATATCTGGTTAAAACAGAAGAGCACCCTAATATTGATGAACCCTTGAAAAGTAGGTGGCGGGAGGAAAGGAATGAATATGGACAGCTTCAGTATGTAAGATCGCTATTGCAAAGCATTGTGTTATATAAGTCGTATAATGTCCCGTTGCAACAAAATATAAATCAATCCATATAATTAGATCAGAAATCAATGATATAATTGTCCATATCTAATGATTCTGCTATTAGGGTGACATTCTCTATCTCGATTTTAGAGGAAGACGTGACCCAATATATAATTTCACATAGAACTGCCTAAAAAAATTGTTCATTATAAAATTTCCTCAATTAAAATGAGCATCAGTTCCAAGCTCTGAATATGTCCAATAAACAAGGTCACCTCTATAGCAAAGCCACCTTCTTAGTGTGATGCTCATTGTATTGTATTCTACAGTATTTCGGGTTTGGCCTATTGGTATAAATCAATCTAATCCTTCAACAAAGCCTTAAATACAAAGACCATGGAGCACTATAACCATTATAAACCAGGGCCTGGTGTTTACCTTCTTTTTTCTATTTTGCTTTAGCATTAAATAATCTGATAATCTTAATAGAATAATGTCATTTTTAACTGTTCTAATGAAATCTAGAGGTGTTGGGATTTAGTCTTTCCTTTACTGGAAGAGGATAACACCAGCCATGGTCTTGGTCTATAGAAAGTTGGGAGAGGGATGGCATTCTGTATCCATTGTTTGAGTCCTGTTGGGCCTGAGAGTTTCCTATTGGCTAGCATTGTCAGAAAGGTTCCCTTGGTCATTGAAGGGAGGGGTCAAATTTAGACACTTTGGACTACATTTGCTGGGTGGGGCATAGAGGTGCTGAAGGAGGAGGAGGTCACAGTAGGAGCAGAAGATCTGAATGTTGGTAGGACAGGTGTGAGGGCTACTTCCTGTTATAGCTCACATCAAGAGTAAGAGTTAGGACTAGGGTATCTAGTATAACCCTAGGGGGGTTATTTACTAAACTCTGAATGCAAAAATCAGGAAAAATTTGTGATTTTATTTTATAAAATCGGACTTTTAAAAAAATCATGAATTTTTCGGGAATTTATTAAACCCTGAGTTTTTGAGTCCAAATCTGAAAATCAGGTCTCCTGGACCTGTCGAGGTTGCATATAAGTCAATGGGAGAAGTCCCAATTTTTTGATGTGCGCTGGGTTTCGTGCAATACCCCAATGTATTCGGGTGGAAATTCTAAAAAAATTGTGAAAATCGGATGAAGAAAAATCTGAAAAAATCATGAAAATCAGATTTTTTGCCGCTAAGAAAATTTTCGGGAAAATAGAATAATAAATAAGTGTAAAAACCTGAGCAGATTTGATCTGAGTTTTCTGTAGCAGAAAATACTGAGATAAATTCAGACTTTGATAAATAACCATGCAATGAAAAATAGTCACTGACTGCGTTGATATTAATAGCAAATCGGCTTTATTATTTCACACAAAGTGAGGATAAAACAGTGGGTGTGCAAAGCTCCAAAACTTTTATCCTCACACTGTGTGAAATAATAAAGCCGATTTGCTATTAATATCAATGCCTCCTTACTCAGATCGTCAGCGCTGACAGTGAGTATTTTTAATTGCATTGTTCAATGTTTGGGTGAAGTAGCCGAAATCTCGCGACGGCTGCGGCCAGCCAGGAGACGCTGAGCAGCCGGGGAGAGCTCCACCATTGCTGCCTCTCTAATACATGCTTTGATAAATAATCCCCTAGGTGTTGTATATCAGGGACTCATGGATGGAGGGATGGCTGATGGATATGGAAATAGATATAGAAATCCTAAGGTAGAGAACCAAACTGTGAGGGCCTTGTAGTTTGGGTTTGGACAACTGTTGAGTGCGTATTGCCAATGACTGTATCTACAACCCTGCTAATGTCCATTGTATCAGTAGAAATATGCTAATAAATGAATTGGTGTACTTTCTGTAAAATCAGTAGAAATCTTGTAATCATTAGGGATGTAGCGAACGTCGGAAAAAAAGTTTGCGAACATATTCGCGAACTTGCGCAAAAATGCGAGCGGTTCGCGAACGGTTCGCGAACCCCATAGACTTCAATGGGAAGGCGAACTTTAACATCTAAAAAAGACATTTCTGGCCAGAAAAATGATTTTAAAGTTGTTTAAAGGGTGCAACGACCTGGACAGTGGCATGCCAGAGGGGGATCAAGGGCAAAAATGTATCTGAAAAATCTGCCTGTGTGTGCTTGGAAGAGATAGTGTAGGGGGAGAGCTGTTAGTGATTTCAGGGACAGATGATAGTAAGTTTGCTGGCTAGTAATCTGCTTGATACTGCTCTGTATTGGAGGGACAGAAGTCTGCAGGGATTTGAGGGACATTTTAGCTTAGGTAGCGATGGATACGGATTACGTAAAATATATTATGGCTGCTTGAAAAAAGTCACTCCGGTGTTTTTTCTGGAGACGGTAATATTATGGATATTTAGACAGAATGTGAACAAGGTCACACAGCTAGATGGCAGTTGGTTGAATAACACACTGGGCAAAAAAAACTGGGTAGTAAAATAAAAAAAAGTAAAATAAAAAAAAAATGAATATTAAAAAAAAAAAAATTAAAGTTGGTGCTGCTGAACTACTAGGAGCAGCAGATTAGCACACCAGTCCCACTCCCCAACACTGCTAGACTAATAGCACTGGGCTCTTATAGTAGTAGTAGTAGTAGTAGTAAAACAACAAAAAAATAAATAAAAGCAGTCCTTACAAGGACTACTGTTATTGCAGCAGTCAGCAGATGAGATCAGAAGCAGGACAGCTGCCCACTGCAGCTACATACAGAGCACTGCAGTAGAAGGTAGATTACTAGCCAGCAAAGCTACCTAAGCTTAAATGTCCCTCAAACCCCTGCAGACTTCTGTCCCTCCAATAACAGAGCAGTATCAAAACGATTACTAGCCAGCAAACTTTCAACTGTCCCTGAAATCACTAACAGGCAGCAGCTCTCTCCCTACACTATCTCTTCAGCACACACAGGCAGAGTGAAAAAACGCTGCAGGGCTTCGGTTTTTATAGGGAAGGGGAGTGGTCCAGGGGAGAGCTTCCTGATTGGCTGCCATGTACCTGCTGGTCTGGGGTGAGAGGGCAAAAAAAAGCGCCAACAATGGCGAACCCAAAATGGCGAACGTCGCGCGACGTTCGCGAACTTCCGGCGAGCGCGAACACCCGATGTTCGCGCGAACAAGTTCGCCGGCGAACAGTTCGCGACATCTCTAGTAATCATCAGTTGACATAATGTGTTGAAAGAATCTGATGTGAGGTTCTGACCAAAGCTGTTAATTGTGTATTTAACAACTGCTGGTGGCCAGTTTATTTTAGATCTACAATTCCTCCCAACATCTGAAAAATGGAAAGAAGGAGAAAAAGATCTTCCATGCATAGTGTGGCAACATGTTTTTGACCACGCTCGTTTTATGGCCACACCCACGACAACATTTGGCAGGTTATAAAAGTTTAAATACATTTCTGGGAGTTTTGGGGCCATGTTTTATATGTTATAAAATGTTTTGCTAATGAAGTTAAATTTCCCTTTAAGCTGTCAGTCACAGTCCTCCCAAGAGACTCGTTTACCTTAAATTGTTGCAATTGTATCTTTCCTTAGCTTTTATGAATAACTACCACCAAGTAGTCAAGGAAGTTGTCAGGAGAAAGAAAGAGGCTGATCTGATGTTCTTCTGCTTAGGAATAAAACTAGAAACCTTTCTCAAATCTTTCCTAAGCAGAAGAACATCAGAGCAGCCTCTTTCTTTCTCCTGACAACTTCCTTGACTACTTGGTGGTCAGACTGGTGGGAAACTGACCAGCAGGTGGTGCTGTTGTAACACAATTCATTCATATTAACAGTACATGTATCCCTTAATATCTTGGAATAAATAATAAATAAATTTGAATGTAAATGACAAAAGTGCTTAGAATCGCCCCCTCATCAATTTTACATTCACTTATTTTAAAGGTTTAATTATCCTTTTTATAAAAATTCCTTAGTGAATTAAAACATTGTTCATCATTTCCCTTTATAATCACATGTGCTATTATATAGATTATGTACAGTATGGTGTAAGTTCATTCCAGATTTATTTTGCATTAGACAAATCTTAATATAAAGTATATTTACATATGGACACATGGGGTTATGTAATAAAAAACACTAAGTTTGCCCAGGACCAGTATCTAATAGCAACCAATCAGCAGGTAGCCTTACTGGTCAGTTCTTAGTGATTGTTATAGGGTTACTGCTCCTTGGCAAACTTAGGGCCTTTAATTAAATTTAGGAGTAAGTTATGGAGTTATAAGCAAAAATACCTCCAATTAGCAAGATACTACTACTACTATGGACCCTTGGGAATAGATCACTGACACAATCTATCGCTCACAAAAGGAGGGTGAGGCAAATGCTTAGGAACCTATTTATTTTTCTGTATAAATGGAATCTGGATGAAAAATTGGTGTAAAAAGCTAAGTAAAATAAACTGCTAATTGATCAAGGTTTGTACCATTCCGAACACTGACTATGATACTGATTTTTTACACCATTTCAGACCTTGCATAGACCCTTATGGTGGGGAAATTCAAGCAGCAAGCAAGTTCCAGTGGAAGTCACTCTAAAAAAAAACCCTGCATAACCAGCACAGCATTTTCATGCAGTATCTTACAGTTATGCCAGATTTGTTTTTTTACATAGCACAATAAATCTGCCCCATAGTGTACAGAAGACAGATAGGGGCACAGATTGGGCTGGTTGCCCAATTATTCCTCCAGGCAAAGGCTCGGAAGCTACAAAACAAGTAGAGGCTGAGTTCCACTCACTGGGACTGATTACTCATGGACCTCTTTTAACAAACAATTGAGATATGTGTAACCCTAATTTGGTTACTGTCTCTTTCAATCACAATTAACCCTTGGCAATCCAGGGGCCCTGAGTCCCTTCTGCATATGAAAAGTACTGGGAACTGGGATTTACAGCAGTGCCTTCACCTAGGGAACACTGAGGAGCACACCTCAGGTAATTTCCACTAGGACAAATTTAACACACAGTTTGCAAATGAAACAGATATAAACTTTATATAAACAGTAAAGAAAGAACTTGGGCAATCTAATACACAATGCACTCCTGCACTGGGGACACGTGGGACTTACCTATCTCACTATTAGGTACCTTACTGTTTCTCCAACACAGTACTTTTTATTATCAAAGTACCAATCCTCTGGAAGGGGTTAATAACCACACAGTTCAGTTCAATTGCAATGTCCCTTCCCCAGAGCTCTTATACAGCAGATAGCGCTACCTTTTCCAAAAGTACCTCTCCCTTTGGAACTTAGCAGCCGCTCCCACGTAGCAGGTAAATGCACAAGACCTGTCCTCAAACCGGGGGCCCCACATTTGTATCTTTGCCAGTATCCTCCCTTGGGTGGCTCTCTCCCTGGTTTGCTCTCAGAGGCAGTCACACTGGAGATTACGGGCAGCTCAGCAGCAGGATCAATCACACCAGTGGCACCTTTCTCCTTCTGAGTCTCTAGCAGCTTGGCAGGGAACAGAATGGGCTCTCTCTGTACTTCTAGAGATGCAACAGCTTGGACAGTCTCACAAGACTTAGTTCTGGCTGTATCTTAAACCATAAAACTCCTGTTGATCTCTGTTGGAGACCCTGTACAAAAGGCCCCAGAGTCAGGCACTCCCTCTCTCCCAAGGATGCACTGGGGCGCCCAGCCAATCGTATGGCTCTCCAGCCTGTAACTGGGCTGGATGATGTCACAGACAGAAAAACAGGGGAAGGATTTCTCTGGTCCCCTACATATGCAACACTTGTGAGTAGTCATTTATATTTTGTACTAATTTTATAATAAAATAGAATTTCGTATGTATTTGGCTAAATGTGGTCTTGATCAATACTAGATTTTTTTAGGAAACTGATTCTTTTGAACATCTTGGCATCTCAGACCCTTCACCTTCTACTTAAGATTATGAAGTTGGTTCAACCCAGCAGAGCAAACATACTCAGAGGGTGGCAGTAAAAATTAGCAATATAAGTGCATTTGTAAGAATCATGGAAGCCAATAAGGGCTGGGCTAGGGTTGCCACCTGTCGGTATTTTGAAGGACTGCCCAGATCAAAACTTCCTGCCCGGTTTTCCAAATAAGGAAAACTGGGCAGGATTCCCTTGATTGACATGGCAATCCCAATTGGCCAGCCCCCTGACATCTCACCAACTCCCATCTGGTCTCAGCCGTACGGAAAGGTGGAAACCCTAGGCTGGGCTGAACCAACTGGGTGCCCCAGGCAACCCGGTCAGCTAACTCCACCCCTGAGCCATACGACATATGAGAGGGGAAGCAGGAGAGGGGATGATAGGGAATGTGGAAGGGCCAGGGTTGTTGAATGTGGAAGGGCAGGGGAGGGAGGGTGGAAGATGAGAGCGGCACAGGGGTGTGCAACCAGACTACGGGCAGGCATAAAACCCTTGCCCAGTGCCCCTACATTATTACACCCTAGGCAGGTGCCACTTCTGCCTACCCCTAGTTTCAGCCCTGAAGCAAACAACCAACACACATAAGAAGTTCTAGAAAACTCCAAACCAGATTTGACAACCTTAAATGAAATTGTATGCGGGTGTAGTGAATACTCAAGTGAGCTCTTATTTACGTTGGCCGCACATGTGTAACGGGCCCGAAGGCACAGTAATAGTGTAGACCAAAGAGGAGACCAGACCAGGTTCGAGGTACAAAAGGGTTTATCCAAAGAATCGTCAAAATACAGGCAAAAGGTCAGACCAGGCAGAAGACAAGCAAAATCGAAGAACAGGCAGGAATCGGTACACAGGAATCAAAATAGATAATAACACCCAGGAACACCGTAGCAGGAACCTATAGTTGGGCAAGGACTGGAAGGGGAAGTGAGTTTAAGTAGTCCCTGGGTTGGCGCCAAATTTTGACGCGCTTGCGTCAGACGCAGACGCCAGCGTCCCCACGCTGACGTTTTGACGCCGGCGCCCGATTTTGACGCCGGCGTCCATTCCGTCGCCGACGACCAATCCTGGACTGGGAAGGAGATGAGGTCATAGACCTGTGCCCGGCAGGAGCCATGTGGTGAGGCAGGCGGTCGCCATCTTGGACGCCATCTTGAAGACTTGGAGTAGATTCCATTACAGTACCCCCCTCCTTAGGGGGGGCCTCAGGACCACCGAGTCTAGGGGAAAGAGGGAATAATTTATGGAATCTACGAACCAAGATGGGCGCATGGACATCTGAGCTCCTGACCCAGGAGCACTCTTCGGGACCGAACCCCTTCCACTCGACGAGATATTGAAGAGTGCCCCTGGAAAAACGAGAGTCCAAAATCCTCTTCACTTCGAATTCCTGGTGATTGTCAACCAGGACTGGAGCTGGGGGAGAAGAAGAAGAAGAAAGAGACACAGCAGGCTTAAGGAGAGAGACATGGAAGACATTCGGGATCCGCATCTCTGGGGGGAGTTGAAGACGAACCGCCACTGGATTGATGATTTCAATGACAGGATAGGGACCGATGAATCTGGGACCAAGCTTTGGGGTAGGAATCTTCAGGCGGATGTTACGGGTGGAAAGCCAGACCTTATCACCAGGAGCATAGGGTGGAGCAGGAATCCTCTTCTTGTCGGCAAACCTCTTTTGGATCAGAGAGCTCTTCAGTAGATTAGAGGCAACAGCAGCCCAAATCGCCATCATGTGGGCAGCCTGGTCGTTGGCGGCAGGAACATTGGTGAGGAGAAGATCCTGGGGAAACGCCAATGGATTCTGACCATAGACACAGAAGAAAGGGGACTGATGTGATGAAGAATGCAAGGCGTTGTTATGGGCGAACTCAGCCCAGGGAAGGAGATCCGACCAATCGTCTTGGCACAGGGAAACATGGCAGCGAAGAAATTGTTCCAATGCCTGGTTCACTCTCTCAGCAGCTCCATTGGATTGCGGGTGATAGGCAGAAGAAAATTGTAAAGAAATGTTGAGAGCTTTGCATAAGGATCTCCAAAACCTAGAGACGAATTGTGAGCCACGGTCAGAGACGATCTCGGCAGGAAACCCATGGAGACGAAAAATATGATGGATGAAAAGCTTGGAAAGTTCAGGAGCAGAGGGAAGTTTGTGGAGGGGAATGAAATGAGCCATCTTGCTAAACCTGTCAACGACAACCCAGATGACAGTGTGACCGGAGGAGACAGGCAGTTCCACAATAAAATCCATGGCAAGATGAGTCCAAGGACGAGATGGAATAGGTAATGGAAGAAGGAGTCCTTTAGGGGGAGAATGTCCAGACTTGGAAATGGCACAGATGGTACAAGAAGAAACAAAGTCTTTGACGTCTTTCTTCATGGATGGCCACCACACCAGGCGAGAAAGGAGTTCGGTAGTCTTCTCTACTCCGGGATGACCAGCCTGTTTAGAACTGTGAGCCTGGGATAGAATAGACTGGCGACAATCAGGAGGAACAAAGGCAACCCCTAGAGGAATATTGTCCGGAGCAGAAGCCTGAGCGGAAAGGATTTGCGAGGCCAAGGAGGGAAATAGGGCAGCTACGATCTTGGAGGAAGGCACAATGGGTTCAGGATCTTCGGAACAGGGAACTTCAGGGATAAAACTTCTAGACAAAGCATCAGCCTTTCTATTTCTAGAGCCAGGACGAAAGGTGATGACGAAGTTAAAACGGGAGAAGAATAGTGACCATCTGGCTTGTCGAGGATTCAAACGTTTGAGGGACTGGATAAATTCGAGGTTCTTATGGTCTGTAAAGATGGTCACGGGAATGGAGGATCCTTCCAGTAAATGTCTCCACTCCTCCAGGGCGAGTTTCACTGCCAATAACTCACGATTCCCCACATCGTAGTTCTGCTCGGAGGAGGAAAACTTCTTAGAGAAGAATGCACAGGGATGCAATTTCCCGTCCAAGGATGATCTCTGTGACAAGACAGCTCCAGCTCCCACATCTGAGGCGTCGACTTCGAGGAAGAAGGGAAGAAGAAGATCAGGGTGTCTGAGAATAGGTGCAGAAGAAAAGGCAGTTTTCAGGGATTCAAAGGCTTCCAGGGCTGGAGGAGGCCAGTGCTGTGGCTTACCCCCTTTGCGGATGAGGGCCAGGATAGGAGAGATCTTGGAAGAGAAACCTTTAATAAATTGTCTGTAATAGTTGGCAAAGCCAATAAATCTCTGGATAGCCTTGACACTTGTGGGGAGGGGCCAATCAAGAATTGCTGAAACCTTGGCTGGATCCATCTTGAAACCCTGCTGGGAGATGATGTACCCAAGAAAAGGGATGGAGGACACTTCAAACAAACACTTTTCCAATTTAGCGAAGAGATTATTCTTTCTTAGACGAAGAAGAACTTCCTTCACTTGGGAGCGATGCTCGTGGATATTTTTGGAAAAGACAAGAATGTCATCCAGGTAGACAACAACACTTTGCCCCAACAGGTCTCTGAATATATCATTCACGAACTCTTGGAAGACCGCGGGGGCGTTACATAGTCCAAATGGCATGACTAGATATTCATAATGCCCATCTCGGGTATTGAAGGCAGTCTTCCATTCGTCCCCTTCACGAACTCTAATGAGGTTATAGGCACCCCGAAGATCCAGCTTGGTGAAGATCTTGGCCCTCTTAACTGATCGAAGAGTTCGGAGATTAGGGTGAGAGGGTAACGGTTTTTAATGGTGATTTTGTTTAACCCCCTATAGTCGATGCATGGTCGCAGACCTCCGTCCTTCTTTTCGACAAAGAAAAATCCAGCACCAGCAGGGGAGGAAGAAGGGCGGATGAAGCCTCTTTGGAGATTTTCCTGAATGTAGGTCTTCATGGCAGCCGTCTCAGAGGGGGAAAGAGGATAGGTGTGACCCCGGGGAGGCATGGAACCAGGAAGAAGTTCGACTGGACAGTCATAGGGTCGATGAGGAGGAAGAATCTCTGCAGAGCCCTTATTGAAGACATCAGCAAAATCTTGATAGATGGAAGGAAGGGTCAACTTGGGAGAAATAGAAGAAACCTTGATAAGGGGCACAGCAGGCAAACAGTTCTGTTGGCAATAGGGGCTCCAGCGGGAGACTTGAGCGGAGGTCCAGTCAATGACTGGATTATGGGTACACAACCAGGGGAGCCCCAAAACAAGTGGAGTTGAAGGGCAGTCGATGATTAGAAAGGCCAATCTCTCCAGATGCATGGTGCCCACTCTAAGAGAAAGTTCGACGGTGGTTTGAGAAATAATGGCCGAAGACAGAGGGCGGTCATCAATAGCCAAGACTCGCAGAGGAGAAGCCAAGGGTTGTAGAGGAACCGCATAGCGAGTAGCAAAAACTCTGTCCAAGAAATTTCCAGCAGCACCAGAGTCCAGGAAAGCTTGCACTGGGATCTTCTGGGAACCGAATTGGATCTGTGCCGGAAGAAGGAAGCGTTGAATAGAGGGTTGGGGAGAATGACAAACACCACCCAGATAGGTCTCCCCAAACCTACCTAGGTGCTGGCGTTTCCCGGCTTCACAGGACACTCATGGGCGAAGTGTGATTTGCCCCCACAATACAGGCATAGGCCGGCAGCCCTTCTCCGTAGCTTCTCCTGTTCGGAAAGACGAGCCCGTCCGATCTGCATAGGTTCCTCAGTAGATGGAGCAGAGGAAGCAGAAGCCGCAGGAGTAGGAGAGGGGGAAGCAGAAGCCGGATTGAAGAGTAGGGGTCTCTGAAAGCGAGGAGCCAGGGTGGATTGGAACCGGGGATACTTCTTCGAACGCTCTCTGTCGAGCTCGAGTTGAAATTCCCTCTGTCGGGTGTCAACCTTTATGGCCAACGCCACCAGATCCTCCCACCGAGAAGGAATTTCCCGGGAGACCAAATCGTTTTTGATCCGCATGGCTAGGCCGTTGTAAAAGGCGGCATGGTACCCATCATTGTTCCAGGTGGTCTCCGCCACTAGGGTGCGGAACTCAATAGCGTACTCCGGAACAGAGCGAGTGCCTTGCTGGATCTGGAACAGGCGAGCAGAGGATGCCGTAGCTCGGCCAGGGGCATCAAAGACAACCCGAAGTTCACGGATGAAGGCACTGGCATCGTCAATCAAATGATCCTTGACGCCGGCGCCCGATTTTGACGCCGGCGTCCATTCCGTCGCCGACGACCAATCCTGGACTGGGAAGGAGATGAGGTCATAGACCTGTGCCCGGCAGGAGCCATGTGGTGAGGCAGGCGGTCGCCATCTTGGACGCCATCTTGAAGACTTGGAGTAGATTCCATTACAACATGTTCCTTATGTTCCAAACTGGTGTAGCTGAGCAAAATGCCAAAGCACATCACAATTGGAGGGTGGTCCATGATGTCATTTCGATAAGTAAAAATGAGTAGTGATGGGCGGATTTGCACCGTTTAGATTCGCCGGAAAATTTGCGAATTTCCCATGAAATTCGCAAAACGGTGAAAAACGGAAAAAAAAAATTTTTGACGCCGGCGAATTTTTTCTGGCAAATTTTCGCGGGCGTTTTGCGAAATTTATAAATTCGCCCATCACTTAAAATGAGATTCGTAAAAATTGCACTTGATTCCTTATGAGTTCATGAGTGTCCATATTCTTCCACTGAAGTGGAGACAGTTGCCAATAAACCTGATGTAAACAATCATCTTATTTAATCATGAGCCCGTTGTATGGACAGTTTTAATGGAATCTGCACTGATTTGACTAACCCCCAAAATAATCCATGAACCTCTAAGCTACCAGTCCATGCCCCAGGCCAGCTACTCTAAAGGTTATATAACATGGCTAAAATTACATAAAGAGCCAATAACACTTTTGTAGAAACTAGAAGTTGGGGCAGCATATAACAGTGTAAATATTCAGACATTTTCATACGTTAGATGACTGTCAATTCTTACTTCATTCAATATAAATTAATCATCACCGCATGGAAAAGCTTCTTTCCAGAACAAAAGCTCAGAGACCTTGGGAAATCACTGTGTGGGTCACTACTACCCTGATTTTTTTTTTCATGCTCTCCTGTTTGCTGGGGCTCTGGCCCTGTTTTTATGTAAACATTCCACAATGTATTAGGAATAAAATTAGAAACCTTTCTCAAATCTTTCCTTAGCAGAAGAACATCAGAGCAGCCTCTTTCTTTCTCCTGACAACTTCCTTGACTACTTGCTGGTCAGACTGGTGGGAAACTGACCAGCAGGTGGCGCTGTTGTAACAACATTCATTCATATTAACAGCACATGTATCCCTTTATACAAAATAATTAAATAATAAATGAAAATGACAAAAGTGCTTAGAAAAGCCCCCTCAAAAATTTTACATTCACTTATTTTAAAGGTTTACTTATCCTTTAAGCCATGCAATTGTATGTTCATATAAGGTTTCTTAGTTTTTCTTTCTTTTCTTCAAGACCTTGGGCCTTGGGTTTGCAGTGAAAACAATCACTGGTTTTATAGGTGGAGTGGTGAGTTTGCAGATATTCGCAGGAAACTGTTTAGGCCTGGGGTTTACCCACGCCTGACACCCTTTATTGGCTTTATTCCCAATGTGCAAAATGTAACTTTTAAAGGTCCAGTCTGTCCTTCTTCCTTGTGTGCTCCTTCTGCTCATCAGCCAGTGAAGCCTCCCTTGGACTCAGAGAGCTGTGTTAGAACCTATTGATTTATTTGTGTACTTTGGGGATGATGGGTTACCAGGCACATTCTCTGGGGGAAGTGACATCACAAGCAAAGTTAGTGCCGTCACTCATACCAGAAGTGATTTCACATGCAGATGTATACATGACATCACTTCTGCAAGCTGGGGGCATCAGACCTAAATACAGCATTTATTTTAATGCAGCTGAACCCCACAAATGAATGGGCAGATTGATGGATCAATCCATGGCCAGATTGGTCAGAACACTACAACCCCTTTTTTCTGGACTAATTAGTAACTTCATACAGGCTTCTTAATGGGTCATTAGTCTAAAATTTTAAATGCTGTAAAGACTGATCTGTCATTTATTTTGGGGCCTTACACACACACACATAAGCATACATCATGGCTGAATATTGACCATACTGTAAAAAAAAGACTACTGGCAGTTGTAGACTGTTGTCACTTTAAAGATCCACTAGTTGTGAGATGTGTAGAGCGACCACTATAAGAAGGGACAGGGACTTGTTTAGACACTTGTTCTTCAATGATCTCGTGCCAACTGACTGCGCCGCCCGTCTTAGGCAGTTTATTGCCAATTTGCATAATTCACAAGGTTGGTGCAGTTTGATAAGTCACCCTGATAAGAGTGCAGATATCTGAAATAACCCATGTGATGTTAGTGAAACATATTGACATTTCATCAATGCTCTGTTGCATCAACTTAATTACCTCTGCCTTGCCGGGGCTACTATGTGTCAATTAAAATTATTAAGGTTTGAATTGTAGATTCAAATTTTCAACATTTTTTTGGGGTTAAAACTCACAAATTCGAATTTTAAGTCACCAACTCGAATTTGAATTCGAATATGACATTTATCGCACTTCAACCCTGAAAACAGTTCTAATTCGAATATTTACCACCTAAAACCTGCTAAATTCATGTAGTCAATGGTAGAGGTCCGTTGAACCTCACATTTGACGAAAACGATTCCTTTTTCGGGTCGTTTGTATTCAATCGAATATTAGACGTTCAAGTTTTTTTCATTCATAACCCCCCAGTCAAGTTGTGAATACATTCAAATTTATAAGAGTTAAAAAAAAGAATCACATGACTTCAAAATTCGACTTTTGATAAATCTGCCCCTTATAGTGAACAAGGTATCTCTAGAAGCTGCAGTTGTTTATGGATCCAACAGGGGTGCCAGTGTAAGAGCATTAGGGTTATGAAACAGGGAACCACACCAAAGGGCAGATTTATCGAATTAAAAATTCAAATTTCAAATTCAAATTTTTGAGCTTAGGTGAGTTATACCTGGTGACTGCAAAGCCCAACTAATTCTCCTGGTTTTGGCACAGAACTGCCCTTGCTCACTAAAACTCACTGGGGCTAATTTATAAACAGTGGACAAATTTGCACCTGGGCAGTAACCCATGACAACCAATCAGATGATTGCTTTCAGCGCTCAACCTGCAGCTGGCTTTAAAAAGTTACTGCCCAGGTGCAATTTTGTTAACTGTTTATAAATGAGCCCCATTGTCTCTATAATCTATACCAGCCAGGCAGGGGGTGGGTTTGTGATATAAGATGGTGGGACCATGGCATCACAGTGGCAGACAGAGTCTAAGGAGACCGAGCCACATCATCTCAATCTCAGGTAAAATAAACTCACTTAGGAACCAGTGTTTCTTTATTTAATCAGTTTTTATTTGCCGAAACATAAAGCAGTCTCACGGGAGGACATTGGATGAAGAAATTACTCACAAATAACTTCTCTGTCCTCAGACAGGATAATAATTAAAATAACAATCGTTTATAGTGCTCACTTGAATGTGCTCCAATGGAAATCAATCAGGCAGGTGGAGCAGACAGCTCTTTGACCGACTTCCTATTCAATTGAGAAGGCAGGATCTATACACTAAAGTGGGAGGAGCTCACACTAGATCAGGAGGCAGCAGTTTTCAGCTTCTATCTTAGAAAATACATCAGATTCAGTGTAAGGAGAGAGGTATGTCATTTGGGGGCTGTTAAGCACTTTTAAAATTTACATTCATTATTTATTTATTTATTTGTTATACCAAGATATAAGGGATACATGTGCTGTTAATATGAATGAATTTTGTTACAACAGCGCCACCTGCTGGTCAGTTTCCCACCAGTCTGACCACCAAGTAGTCAAGGAAGTTGTCAGGAGAAAGAAAGAGGTTGCTCTGATGTTCTTCTGCTTAGAAAAACAATTAGAAACCTTTCTCACATCTTTCCTAAGCAGAAGAACATCAGAGCAGCCTCTTTCTTTCTCATGACAATGTCCTTGACTACTTGCTGGTCAGACTGTGATTGGAACAAAATTCATTCATATTAACAGTACATGTATCCTTTGATATCTTGGAATAAAAAATAAATAAATAATGAATGTAAATGACAAAAGTGCTTAGAATAGCCCCTCATCAATTTTACATTCACTTATTTTAAATGTTTACTTATCCTTTACAGTGGACTGCATAGGAGCTGGTCTTCCTGTAAATTAAAAGATTTCTGGATATGAGATCTTCTATAGAGACTTGTGTGGGCAGAATGGCCTTGAATCTATGGGTCAGGTGGGTTCAGATCAATAAACACACAAACAGTCCCCACCCCTGCCGGCATTATGCCTTAATTGCACAAATTTTGACACAACTACAATTGCGGGATTTGCCCCTTATTGGCGCATATACATTGAAACTGTGGGGGAACCTGTTTTTTACTCATGATTGTAGTGTTCAATGCTGAGCCTTTAGTGTTCCTGCATTCATTATCCCTAATACTGTGTGCTCTTATTTGCATACATGCGCCTCAACGTTAAAATGGTACTGCCTATAACAACAACTCCAATGACTCCTGGCAGCATCACTCCACCAAATTTTATTGCTGCAGCAACTGTTTTGTTTTTAATAATCTCCTTGAACGCAAATAAACCATATGCTCCAACTGGTGCAACGCGCTTAATCCACTCGATTGTACTTCTGTAGTCACTGGAGTACTGTTTACAAAACTCATTCTCCATTTCCATCAAATGTGATATGAGCTCCTCCTTAATAATTGTCTGATCTTCACTATCGATGCCCTCAAGTGAATTTATAAAGTCAAGCAAGTGTATATTGATAGGTTCCTTGATCTTGGACTGCATTACAGATGGTGTATTCATCAAGTTCCATAGAGATGATGAAGACTCTTCTTTCTAGGATTGCAAAGGCATGATTAACCATGGTCATTAAGTTGTCCTATCCCATCAGCCCCACTACCAACACAAGTGTAAAGATGGAGCACATTTTATTTTGATACCATGAATGTTCCTCTCCACCTCCTTCATTTCACACAAAGGGGCACCTCTATTTCAACTAAAAGAAACTGACACATTTATACAAGTGACAGTTTGTTAAAGTCCGCTCCTCAATGTCAAGAATAAATATTCTTGAAATTGTTCTCACATTGCGTGTTACAATAAAGCCACATTATTATTAATACTAGTGACTCCAGTGTGGATATGAAGGTCAGCGCTCACTGCGAGTAACTGTTGTTGCATTTGTCTCCTGACCAATGTATAGAAGTTCTTCCTAACAATATAGTATGTACTGTATGCAATACATAAGGAGGATTTGTGTGTACATATGATGAACAAACTGATAGAGGGTGCAGTGAATCTGGAACAAGCTACACGAAAATGAGGTACTGAGATGGATCAGAGAAGAGAATTACTGTAGATATGTTTCTCGGAAGTATAAGGTATATGTTACTTACTATTTGGTCTAGAAGTTTCTTGATTTTTTTCTTGGAATCTTCCATCCTTTTCCAAGCATCAAATATCTGAATAGAATAAAAATGATTTATATTTAAATTGCTTATAGTTATATTTTCTTGCATGACTACACCAATACCTTTGGCTAAGGTAAAGGTGCAGCACAGAGCATACGGAACAGAGAACTCATTCACAAGATTACAAGACTTCCATTGGGCACTCTGTCCATAGAGGCTCATTTTTACACCAACAAAGTTGAGCACAATTACGGAACATACCCTGCTTTTATTAAGCCTATAACAATGTGAAAGCAACTTGAACACTCTTTACAAACATTGGGTATCCATGTATTCCTGACACAGAGAACTGAGGTTTAAGAATAGCCAGTACACCTTACAAAAATGAGTTTAAGTATAAGTAAACCTTTAAAATAAGTGAATGTAAAACAGATGAGAGTGTCATTCTAAGCACTTTTTTCATTTACATTCATTATTTATTTTCTTTTTATTCTAAGATATTAAGGGATACATGTACTGTTAATTCTGTTCCAACAGCGCCACCTACTGGTCAGTTTCCCACCAGTCTGACCAGCAAGTAGTCAAGGAAGTTGTCAGGAGAAAGAAAGAGGCTGATGTTCTTCTGCTTAGGAAATATTTGAGAAAGGTTTATAATTATTTATTTTATTTTCCTAAGCATGACAACTTTCTCCTGACAACTTCCTTGACTACTTGGTGGTCAGACTGGTGGGAAACTGACCAGCAGGTGGCGCTGTTGTAACAAAATCCATTCATATTAACAGTACATGTATCCCTTAATATCTTGAAATAAAAAATAATTAAATAATAAATGTAAATGACAAAAGTGCTTAGAATAGCCCCCTCATCAATTTTACATTCACTTATTTTAAAGGTTTACTTATCCTTTAACAGATTGGGACTTTTCAACTATCAGATAAGCTTTTCCCTGTAAAAACCTAATAATATAACTGTATATAGGTATTTTTTAGTGCAATGCATCCTAGAGGGGATATGGAGTCCCTGGGGCAGCAACCACATTGGGCCTTGAGCACCCCAGTCAAACCCTGGGTGCTCTAGCAGATTTGATTATTAAACCTGCCAAACCCTTGAACTGACCACTATCCATAGAAAAGGAATAACAGTTGGAATCTTAGTGTCACATATTAACATAGTAAGTTAGGTTGAAATCAGACACACATCGATCAAGTTCACCTTTTATGTCTATATATAACCTGCCTAACTGCCAGTTGATCCAGAGGAAGGCAAAAAAAACCTCTCCAATTTGCCTCAGAGGGGGAAATATTCCTTCCTGACTCCAAAATGGCAATGGGACCAGTCCCTGGATCAACTTGTACTATGAGTTATCTTCCATAACCCTGTATTCCGTCACTTCACTATACACAAGCCAAAAATCGTAGTAGACCTTGTTTAATTCCAATCTTGTATTCTACTGTTAATTTTTTTGTACAGACCACAAAAACTCCTGGTAAAAGCCTGGAAATAAAATATATTCTGTAGAGTAAGCATGTAATGCATATAGGTGCCAAACAGATGTTTGTGAAACATATAAAACCCAGAACTAAAACCAAGATCCTGGTTACAGTTCACATTTCCGCCTATAACAGCCCCCTTTTATTTCGGGAGGAGCCGGTGGATGCTGCCAGGTCTTAAAGTTAGAGGACCAAGGGGAGAGTTCTGGGCAGGAAAGGGAACTGAATGTGAACTGGAAGAATGGGGAACAGGAAGGGTAGTCGAGGGACAAGCCAAGGTCTTTACCAACCTAGGAGTGCAGTACAGAATCAGTATTCAAGGTCACAGGCCGAGGTCAAAACCAGAAAACGCAGTACCAAGTCAGGATCCGGAAGAATAGTCAATACAGATGAAGGTCAAACTTATAGGAATGCACCAGGAACTATGAGAATAGACTTATTTGAGCAGTATGTAATTGGCCGAGACCCCTTTAAATATTAGAATTTTGCTCCAAGTGTGATGACGTCAGACACGGCTCGCCAAATAGTCACAGAGGCACGAGCGGTGCGAACCCGGAAGCGTCAGAAAGAAGAGGGGGAGGCGGCTGATAATAACAGTGTAATAGGTATTATTACACTGCTATAATCAGCTTTAATATGGTTATACCCCGAGGGTACCTGCAGGAGCATTACACAGATTTCCTCTGGTGCACCAACAAGGTTTTTGACTTAATACTCTACCTTCCTGTACATTTTACAGAATTTTTCTATCTCTTGCGAAAGATCTGATTCCATTTCACTGAGAAGCAGAAGCTCCCGTTCCTCATCAATGCCTTCAAGGGATTCTTTATAATTATTCAGCAATTTGTTAACTTCATTGCGCAACTTATTCTGTATTCTTATTGGGTGACGACCCTTCTTGATGAGAGAGAACTTTTCATATTCCTAGGACAGAGAAATAATAGTGTCAATTTAGTCAGTGGCTTCAGCAAAAACGTATGAAAAACATAACTTCATTTGATCCAGTTGTGTTCATTTCACATATAAGTAAAACCTTTGGAAAGAGGTGGTTAGGAAATTTTAACCTTTGTATATAGAGAATCCCCAGGCCAGCCCTCATCTTGTGCTTTTATACAGGTATTGGACCCACTATCCAGAATACTTTTGACCTGGGGTTTAATGGATCTTTCTTTAATTTGGATCCTAATACCTCAAATCTACTAGAAAATCATGTAAACATTAAATAAACTGTAACAACTTTACCAGGTGGTCTAGCGGGAGGGGGTCTGCAGGGACGCCTGCAGCCCCCTCGGCGGGGACGCCCGCCACGTTGCTCCTCTGGGCCGCAAATGGGGAATGGTTAGGTCGCGCGCGGTGCGTCTCTTCCTGCTTTATGTGCGCATGCGCGCTGGCGTGTGACGTCAGCGCGCAGTGGCGCGAAATTTAAAAGTATTAAAGGCACAGTTTGGATTTTTCACATTGCCCGTGATAGGATTTTGTTCCTGGTGCTTCTGAGCTTTGTGCTATATTCTGAACCTGTTTGATTCCTGTTTTTGACCCCTGCCTGGCTATTTGACTATTCTGACTTCTGGATTCTGACCTTTGCCTGATTACCGACTACCTCCTCTGATTAACATTCTGATTGACTTCCTGGTTTGACCCTTGCCTGCCTGATAACGTTTATTCTCTGCCTGCCTCGACCCGGCCTGATCCGACTACTCTTTTGCATAACGCCTTGTACTACGATCTTCTGTCCAAAGACTTTGCTTTACTGTCGTGCCCCTCTGCTTATCCAGAACTCTCATCTTGCACCTCTCATTTAAGTCCAGGTGGCATCCAAGTAAGCCGAGGGCTCCTCCCGAGGCCCAAAGGTTGTCACACTACTGGTGAAGCACGAGCCGAGACCAGGGTGCCTGGTGTTTTGTTCTGGTGTTGGGTGCCGACCGTGACATAAACCTAATTGGCTGATTTTGCTTTCAATAAGGATTAATTATATCTTAGTTGGGATCAAGTACAAGCTACTGTTTTATTATTAAAGAGAAAAAGGAAATCATTTTTAAAAAATTGGTTTATGTGGATAAAATGGTCTATGGGCCTTTCCGTAATTTGGAGCTTCTGGATAATGGATCCCATACCTGTACCATGTATTTTCCCAGTTAATACATTACAGAAGATCTGAATGTCATTTAGTAATAGCATGGGTAAAAACATCAACTGCAGTGCCAATTCCAATTTAGAAGATTAAAGGGATACTGTCATGGGAAAAAAAAGTTAATAGTGCTCCTCCAGCAGAATTCTGCACTGAAATCCATTTCTCAAAAGAGCAAACAGATTTTTTTATATTCAATTTTGAAATCTGACATGGGGTTAGACATTTTGTCAATTTCCCAGCTGCCCCAAGTCATGTGACTGGTGCCTGCACTTTAGGAGAGAAATGCTTTCTGGCAGGCTGCTGTTTTTCCTTCTCAATGTAACTGAATGTGTCTCAGTGGGATCTGGATTTTACTATTGAGTGTTGTTCTTAGATCTACCAGGCAGCTGTTATCTTGTGTTAGGGAGCTGTTATCTGGTTACCTTCCCATTGTTCTTTTGTTTGGCTGCTGGGGGGGAAAAGGGTGGGTGGTGATATCAGTCCAACTTGCAGTACAGCAGTAAAGAGTGATTGAAGTTTATCAGAGCACAAGTCACATGACTGAGGGCAGCTGGGAAATTGACAAAATGTCTAGCCCCATGTCAGATTTCAAAATTAAATATAAAAAACATCTGTTTGCTCTTTTGAGAAATGGATTTCAGTGCAGAACTCTGCTGGAGCAGCACTATTAACTGATTCATTTTGAAAACATTTTTCCCATGACAGTATCCCTTTAATGAGGAAGAGGTCTGTTTATGGATTTTGCAGGATCACCATTGTGCTGATTTAAGGAAACTGAGAAGTGGGCCCTACCAAAGGACTACCTGACCAGATTAAAGATAACTCAAAGAGAGGACATCCATGCTGAATAAAGATGATTGAAGGTTTCACCATAAAACACCCATAGACTCCATTGAGTAAAAAAATTGTTTTGCATCAAAAAAACTTTCGCCCATACACATTGAGGTATTTGGCTCTTTCACAAATTTTCGGCAAAGCAAAATGGATCAGATTAAACCATCATTACTGCTGAGTTTCATTTGAGCATTTTAAAATGGAACCCCTTAATAGTTTCTCTTGCTGCTGGTAAAAAGCAGAGGACCACTACTGCTTGAATTAAAGTATTTTTGGCATAATGTAAGCAGGAGTCTCTAAATCACCCGTTGACGGATTACTCAAAACACAGTCCTTTTGAGAGGACAGGGAGCTGGAAACTAAAGTGCAGTATAACCTGGCAAATTCGAATAAGTATAAACATAGACAAATTAGTATACCGAGGGCTGAGAACATATCTAATATCTAAAATGTGTTCTCTCCTCACTTACCTTTATTGTTATTTTTGTCTGCAACTGATGTTTAGTAGCCTCCATCCTCTTTTGATTTTTAAATCCATAAAACTTCTATAGGAAATAAATATAAGGATTATAGAAAGAATGATCTTGGACCCTAGGTATAACTCTCTCTCTTACTGAACACTAT
Organism: Xenopus laevis; assembly: GCF_017654675.1. Classification (NCBI taxonomy): domain Eukaryota; kingdom Metazoa; phylum Chordata; class Amphibia; order Anura; family Pipidae; genus Xenopus; species Xenopus laevis. The sequence continues at coordinate 111,920,807 of NC_054388.1, read as the reverse complement.
TCAGACTTTTATGTTTTCAAGGGCACATGGACCATGCACAATATGACACCCCACTAGTCCACCTGTTTTATCTTTGTACCTGGGTGTAGTCTTTACAGAACTTTTGCTGCTGTTTTAATAAATAAGATTCCAGTTTGTGTTTAAGCCTTTTCTTTCCTTGGATATCATGACCTTGAAGTGATTGTTTAAAGTCACAAATACATTTTTTTGCCATATCTTTAACGATGACCTCCATTCTTGCCGGACTCAAACTTTTTTCCATGATCAGAGATTCTACTTCTTTTGACTGTAATTTAAAAAAAAAAACCAAAAACTATATATATATATATATATATATATATATATATATATATATATATATATATATATATATATATATATATATATATATATATATATATATATATCACCTAAAGATTATGGAAACCTCCTAAAATGAGTTCTCTACTCACTTACTTTTAGGGTTATTTGAGTCAGAAACTTCTCCTTAATATTCCTCATCCTCTTGTGATTCTGAAATCCATAGAAACTCTGAGGGGAATGAAAAATAAATACCAAGGTCATATTATAAGCAAAGGCTGCTGAACGATAAATTGTCTGGGGGCTTCCAGAAGAATAAATGATTGGCAATTTCACTTAATTACAAAACTATAGAGGCTAACTGACAATCCTGCATGCAACAGTTGAGGAACATGGTCAAAAAGAATTTGTTGGTGATTGGGGTGAGGGCTAGTGCTTGGCATTGTTCAGCTCTCATTTTCATCATGACATGGCCTTGCTACTGGGGGGATACAGCTACACCCTGGAAATGTGACCTATAGGGGCTTCCAGAAGAATAAATGATTAGTCTTTTCACCTTTTCACAAAAACTGTACTCTACAGAGGTCAACTCACAATGCCACATGCAGCAGTTAAGGGTCATGGTGGACAGAAATTGTCTGATACCACAGGAGAGCAATTACAAAATCCTCTCTCACTGGTACAGAGTATCCAGTAAATTGGAAAACATTTACTCAATGGTCCCAAGCTCCTGCTGAGGATGCAACCAACCAAATGGAAATCTATCATACATCTTCTGGCACAGCATTATTCTATGCCCTCGCTGGCTCAAAGTCCAACAATGCCTACACAAATTCACTGACATGGAAATTCAGCTACTTTCTTCCAGTTAAATACTGTACCTTTGAGTAGTCTTTACAGAAATGTTGCTGTTGTTTTAACAAAAAATATTGCAGTTCATTTACAAGCCTCTCCTTTTCTTGGGCATCAACCCCTTGAAATGATTCTTTAAAGTCACGCAGGAATTTGGTTGCCATATACTTGATACTGGATTCCATTTGAAATGGATTCACATTCCATCTACTCCTCAGAAAATCTGCTTCGTTTGACTGAAATTTTAAAACACTGATGTCAAATTAACTTTAGTTAATGAATTCACTACCATTTACAGTTAGTCGCCAGGCTCGAATTTGCGGCGAATTTGCACGATTCACCGCTAGTGAATAAATTTGCGAAACGCCCGCAAAAATTTGCGGCAAAAATGGGCGCCGGCGTCAAAAACGCTGGCGCAGTTTCGCAAATTTTTGGCCGTTTAGCAAATTTCGCACGAAATTCGCTAATTTTTCGGCGAAGCGAAACGGCGCAAATTCGCCCATCACTATTTACAGTATCAAAAGAAACACTGTTAGCTGATTAATATGTAGTACGTATGGCGTATATGTCAATATAAAGGTTCTTGCAAAAAGACAGTAACAAATACTCACAGTTATAACATATTACCTTAGAAAAGGCTGTCATATAGAAACATTTAAATAGGATTATAATCAGACAACTCCATAACTGGAATGAATCAATAAAGACTTCACATGCCATAAGAAAGATATACAAAGCATGGGTTTATAGTTTAATGCAGGGGCACAGCCAAAATATGAGGATTAAATGGAAAAAGTGAACACTACAATAAACTGGGAGTGGATACTGGGGAATAAAAAAAACCCATGGGTATAACCATAAATCCAATTTCAACAATAAAAATACTTTACATATACTAAGATATACCAATAGCAGGAGCATGAAATACAGTATGTAGTACAGGTATGAGATCTGTTATCCAGAAACCCATTGACAGAAAGCTCCGAATTACGAAAAGGCTCTCCCATAAACTCCATTTTAGACAAATAATCTTAATTTTTAAAAATGATTTCCTTTTTCTGTGTAATAATAAAACAGTCGCTTGTACTTGATCCCAACTAAGATATAATTAATCCTTATTGGAAGCAAAACCAGCCTATTGGGTTTATTTCATGTTTATATGATTTTCTAATAGACTTAAGGTATGAAGATCCAAATTATGGAAAGATCTGTTATTCGGAAAGCCCCAGGTCCTGAGCATTCTGGATAAAAGGTCCCATACCTGAACAGGGAAAATGAATAAGATACTAAGAAAAGAAACCAAAAAAAAAACTCACCATTCTGTTTATATACTTTTGGAATTGATTTTTCGTTTTTTCCATGTTCTTGTGATTTTCAAAGGTAAAAAACATCTGAGCAAATTAAAAATGAGAATATGGACCCGTTTTTGTGTATGTCATGTGGTAGAAGAATGAGATAAAATATAAAAAAACAGTTTACATTTACAAAGTATCAGTAATTCTGGTACATGATTGAAGTAGGTGGTACATTATCCTTTATAATACATACATATAACACAAATATAACACATACATATATGGACACATATACTCCAGTCTTGTGCCTTTATATGGTCACAACCCCTCAGTGACTTCTAATATCCTTATCATTTACAGTAGGGGGTACATTATCCCTTATAATACATGAGTGATACTCAGAGTTCCCTGTATAACTCAGCCTGCAGCCTTGTGCCTTTATATGGTCACAGAACAACCCCTCAGTGACTTCTAATATCCTTATCATTTACAGTAGGGGGTACATTATCCCTTATAATACATGAGTGATACTCAGAGTTCCCTGTATAACTCAGCCTGCAGCCTTGTGCCTTTATATGGTCACAGAACAACCCCTCAGTGACTTCTAATATCCTTATCATTTACAGTAGGGGGTACATTATGCCTTATAATACATGAGTGATACTCAGAGTTCCCTTTATAACTCAGCCTGCAGCCTTGTGTCTTTATATGGTCACAGAACAACCCCTCAGTGACTTCTAATATCCTTATCATTTACAGTAGGGGGTACATTATCCCTTATAATACATGAGTGATACTCAGAGTTCCCTGTATAACTCAGCCTGCAGCCTTGTGCCTTTATATGGTCACAGAACAACCCCTCAGTGATTTCTAATATCCTTATCATTTACAGTAGGGGGTACATTATCCCTTATAATACATGAGTGATACTCAGAGTTCTCTGTATAACTCAGCCTGCAGCCTTGTGCCTTTATATGGTCACAGAACAACCCCTCAGTGACTTCTAATATCCTTATCATTTACAGTAGGGGGTACATTATCCCTTATAATACATGAGTGATACTCAGAGTTCCCTGTATAACTCAGCCTGCAGCCTTGTGTCTTTATATGGTCACAGAACAACCACTCAGTGACTTCTAATATCCTTATAATTTACAGTAGGGGGTGCATTATCCCTTATAATACATGAGTGATACTCAGAGTTCCCTGTATAACTCAGCCTGCAGCCTTGTGCCTTTATATGGTCACAGAACAACCCCTCAGTGACTTCTAATATCCTTATCATTTACAGTAGGGGGTACATTATCCCTTATAATACATGAGTGATACTCAGAGTTCCCTGTATAACTCAGCCTGCAGCCTTGTGCCTTTATATGGTCACAGAACAACCCCTCAGTGACTTCTAATATCCTTATCATTTACAGTAGGGGGTACATTATCCCTTATAATACATGAGTGATACTCAGAGTTCCCTGTATAACTCAGCCTGCAGCCTTGTGCCTTTATATGGTCACAGAACAACCCCTCAGTGACTTCTAATATCATTTTAATTGACAAGAGCCATAACTATCCTGTAAATTATTTCTTTCTAAACAGTTAGTATCTGTACCATGAGTTATTGAAAGGTGTGTATTATAACAAATAATGTAGCTCCTGTTATAAAATACAAGAATATTAGATATCACCTTGGAATTCCACGGCCTTTGACTTCATGCTTTTATTTGGTGTTGGAACTCCTTAGTGACTAATAATATTCTTTTATTTTAAATAGGGGGTACTATATATCATTTGCATTCATGATTGCTTCTATGACCTACTGTATACTGTTTTCACCCTGAGCTTATAAAACAGCTAAATTTCGATCTTTACCTGTAATGGGGAGGCAAAGTGGTGCTGTGTACTCTGCAAAATGTTCACACCTCTCTGTAAAAATATATAAAGTTGACACCACAGTTTAGAGGACAACACTGGCATGCAGGAAAACACATCATTATACATTTAAACTAAAAAAGAATTAAAATGTGCCTTTCTCTGAATTAAGTTGTTGAGTGTGTTTGCATCAGAGTGTTGGGCCTGATGTCACATGTTTAATTAAATGTAATTTAACTTCTAAGAAGAATATTTCATTCAACTATAGGGTATGTAGGTGGAATAGAACTTGCAGCTTTCAACAGTTGTTTCCGAATTGTTCCCATGTGTACACAGACATAGGGAAAGACCCTTTAAACTCATGTGTCACATACATGCCCCTACCCCTATATTTTTTTATAGTGGATAAACCCACTAATTCCCTGGACATTATTAACCTGTAGTCCCTTTTCACTGTGAGGCCAAGCTATAGCAGATACAAAGTGATCAATCCGGAGGACAGTTGTCACCATTTATTACAATTACTTCTCTGTTTGAGAGGCATTGAAGAGTGCAAAACTAACAGACCTTTAATATACTTGCCAGCTGAGCACATGTCACCTTTTCCTCTTGTCTGTTGGTTTTTCTGTAGAGCCAAAGGTTTCCCACCAGGGTGAATATGTAGGTTGTTAGAAGGTTCCTAAAATCCACTTTCATATCTGCCACAGAGATGAGGGAAAGTAACAAAACAGAGAAAGAAAAATGTGTTTGTGGTTAATGGAGAGAGCGGAAACTAAAGTGTTGTGTGTTACCTGATAACTTCCCTTGACTATCAACCAGCAGACCTCTCCCTGGGTGGGGCAGGAGCGAGCAGTCTGCTAATGGGCCTCTCAGGGTCTCTGACACCGATTTGAACTGAGGTTCCTTTTGCAGCTTCTATTGAACAAAAAATGTAAGGTAGGGGTTATGGGAGAGACAGAATAATGATTCATTACTCAGCAAATCCCAGCAATATTGGCACAGTCCTACTGTATCTACTTCCTTCCTATTTCACTTCATCTACTTAAATCCCTTGAAACCACGTCTACAGCAGTGACCCCCAACCAGTGGCTTGTGAGCAAAATGTTTCTCACAAAACCCTTGAATATTGCTCCCAGTGGACTAAAAGCAGGTGCTTATTTTGGAACTCCAGGCAAGTTTTGGTTGCATAAAAACCAGGTATTCTGCCAAACAGAGTCTCCTGTAGGCTACCAGTCCATATAGGGGCTCTCAATAGCCAATCACAGCCCTTATTTGGCACCCCAGGAACTTTTTGTGCCTGTGTTGCTCCCCAATTCTTTGTACATTAGAATCTTGCTCAAGCATAAATAAAGGTTGGGGACCCCTGCTCTATAGTATCAGTCTTCTGTTTTATCTATGACTTCCTATCTATGCCATCTTTTCATCATTCCTTTATTTTTTCAAATTTTTTACCATACTTGCCTCTGTACCAACTCAATAATCCTGACCTTTATATGGATAGCCTTCTCAGATCCCCAAAATCCAAATTCAACTTGTATGACATTTACAAATCTGTGTTTGACTCATGGCTGTGCCCAGCAGCAGTCACAGAATCAATCGGAACCAGATCATCAGAATCAGTACCTGGTTTATTCATGTCAACCCACCAAAACCTAATATTGCCATTTCGCTACTGTCTCTGTGGCAGTTGCACAAAGTTGTGACCACTAGTGATGGGCGAATTTATTCGGCAGGCGCGAATTTGCGGCGAATTTGCGCGTTTCACCGCCAGCGAATAATTTTTTTTCGAAAAAACGGGCGCCGGCGTCGGAAAAACAGGCGCCGGCATCAAAAACGAGTTGCCGGCGTCGTTTCGCGTATTTTTCGCCGTTTTGTGAATTTCGCGCGAAATTCGCAAATTTTACGGCGAAGCGAAATTGCCCAAATTCGCCCATCACTAGTGACCACATCTTCTCTAGATCAATGAATATAATACACACTGTAATTGGATAGTGGATTATGCAGTGCTCATATACAGTAGATCCATATACCTCAGTCTCATGAATAAGATATTCCCAAGCATCTTTGTTTCCACATCTCTTAAAATCATGCCAGTCACGTATAAGGATATTGAGGTGCTATAATATCAAACAAGGCATAATATTGTGATAAAACATACAGACAATGGCATAGCAGTGCTGTCCAATTTACATGGTACAGAGGGCCGGAATTTTTCTAATCTACATGGTGGAGGGCCGATAATGGAAGCCAATGTTAGCCACTCCCTGTTTTTAGACTACACCCACTTTAAACCACACCCATGTTACCGCAAGTCCATATCCACATTAATAGCAAACCAAAAAACCAAATGGTTGGTGCTCACTGCAGGGATCAGGGCCGGAACTAAGGGTAGGCAGAGTAGGTGGCTGTCAAGGACGCCATCATTGGTGCACTTTTAATGTTTTTTTTTTTTTTCTTCAAGCGTTTATTTAATAATTTGTTTCAGTAATCATGGTCACTCAGTTGGGTGGAATCCCCCTCCATCACCTTCTCCCTCTTGCCGGCAAGTAATAGCTCCTTCTGTGCGGTGCAACGTGCGTATATGTGTCAATGACGTCACTGATTGGGCGGTTGGGTGACAGAGAGAGGCAGAGAGTTGGGGGGCTGCTTGGTGTGCCTCTCGCTGCTCTCAGACTTGCACAGTTACACTGAACTCAAGACTTTCTTTCTATTACTGTAAAGTGTGAAGCTTCCTGCTGGCACAGCCACGTACAGATTTGGGGGCCATATATTTGCTGTTGCTGCTGGGCGCTGGCACAGGTACATAAATACTTGGGGGCAATATAATGTGATCAGATTTATTTTTGGCTGCTGCTGACACAGGTAAAGATTGGGGGCAATATGATGGCTGCCAGAGGGCTGTATGATGGAGGGCTGCTGAGCTTGCTGGTACAGGTATGGGGGGCAGTATAATGGATGGCTACTGGCACAGGTACAGGGGGGCTGTATTATGGATGGCTGCTGGGCTTTCTGGTACAGGGGGCAGTAATATAAATGAAAATGTTTTGTACATTTTCTTGCTTTCTTTATTTAAAAACCATCATGATAAGGAGGTAAATGGTAATGCAGGACAGGCGGGCACTGATTGAAGCTCTTGTCTAGGGAGCCAAACTACCTTGGCCCGGCACCGGCAGGGATGTCACTCATATGTGAACAAAGTTAAGTCATATTAAGACATACCCTTAAATCCATATGCCTCCTCCTCCCCTGTGTATAATACAGTACCCCATCATATGCCAGTTGGACAGCCCTAGCATAAGGAATTTTGGCTTTTTTTGTCATAGAAGATTTCCTCATGGAATGATGGGCTTCATTTGAACAAAGATGCCGCTCGCTACATTAGCTCACTTACCTGTAAGGACTGCAGATCAAATGATTTTCCAACATTTTCAGCAACATCTAGATACATCTGTGAATAGAAACTACATGGTAACTGTCTGCGAAGGTTCTCATTGATCCAGATCATGGTATATGGTATATGGTATATCTATAGTAGTTGCCAAATGTGCTTGGTCAACCTCCCCCAAACCACACATAGACTTGGATGTTCAACATTTGGTCAGAGCCTTCAAGTCACAGTTTAAAATAGTTGTAGATATGAGAACAATGCTGTATCAGTCCTTCAGTCATAGTTATAATATTTTGTACAGCAAATAAGTGTCCCATCCTCCAGCCATACTACAGTACCTGACCCTCCTGGCTGCTCCAGCATGGCTTTCAATTGCATTATGGGAAGTAAGCTGGCATCCTCCACAAATCTCACCCTATATAAAATCTGGGCTGACTCCTCTTGGGCCAGTACCTAAGTTTTGGAAAAATCTGGTTGCTAACAATAATTCTGGCCATTTTACTAATTACTGTCTATGTAGACATGTGCAGGCTACCCTTGTGTGTTAAAAAAAGCCTTTTATAAGAAATGGTTGATGCCAGCTGGCATGGCACCCATAAAAGTATGTTTGCATGGACAACCAGTTTTATGAAGTCATATGCACAGATTTCTCCCAACAATAAAAGCTGCCATTAAATTAGTGCACACGTTAACGATTTTCCCACTGAGCTACAAATCTATCTTCAGTCATGAAGGATGGAGGAGGTTTTACTAACCACACCTGAGACATAGAACACATCATTTCAGTGGTGCACATCTACTGTGTCTGTATCTACAGGGAACTATTGGCTTAACTTATACACATTCTAGTTTTTATTCTCTTTGGCCATCTTTAGGTTATATGCCAACGCAACCATTGCCATTTTGCCTCAACAGATCTGGAGGCCTAAAATTACCTCAAGATAGTCCAAATCTGTGGTCTTCAAATTTGAGTTCACATTGAAGATCTGAAAATTTAAACAGCAAAACAATAGTAAACAAATGAATGTAGATCTGTAATAAATACATACCATTAATCATCCAAATGATATATTCAGATATTTTGTACTTTAACACCTAATACTTTCCTGCTATAAAGTGTAGATCTGGAGGTTGTGACCTACCAGGTAGGAGCTGAGGATCATGGATAATGCAGACAGCTTAAGGCAAATGTCTCTTGAACTCTGAATATCCAGGGAGCCCTCTGTGTCCAACACAAACACGGCCATCTGAGAACAAAGCACACAGCAACCAATCAGATGTTTGCTATCAAACAGGTGATCCGTAAATGCAGCCTCTTAATTGGTTGGTATGGGTTACTAGACCGGCATCAAACATAGTCACATTGTATAACATTACACTTACGGACTGGATTCCAATGTCTACTTCATACTAAAATGTTATTAAAAGGTGAACATATTTTTAAATAAAATATTCAAAAAAAAAATCATACTCCACTTTACTCTCACCTTTTCTCCATTGTTCTCTAGAATGAAGGGCTTGCTCCAGATCCAAATACCTTTTGTTGTACTCTCTATTCCATCTCTCCACTCAAACCCACTAAGGGGGTCATCATCTGCCCCCAGACTGAGTGGCTGGGCCTGCTCCTAAACAAACAAAGATGAATTTGTTTTTTTAAGAAGTGTTGCAACTCACCTGTCATGATTCCCAATCAATTAAAGGCAACAAAAACCTACAACAAATTTAGTTTTTTTTTAATGAAAATAGATATTGGTAGTATATCGTCTTAAATGCCCATGTGGACACACATCCAGGCAGGTGAAATTAAGAATAATAAAACACAAAAGATCTGTATCCTCTTATCATCTGGAAAATAAAAATACTTTCTGGGTATTTACAAATAAAGTACTCCTACTACTCCTGTATGAAGCAAAATAAATTCACATGTTAAAGAAACCCTGAACTCCAAATATCTACTATGTGATTAAAGAGTTGGTTCACCTTCAGGTTTGCAACTAGTTTTTGAATTATTTGTCTTCCTCTTAAGACTCTTTCCAGCTTTTAAATTGGGCTGCCAAAAATCTATTGCTCTGAGAGGTTCTTCTTTTTTTTTTTTTTATAAAAAAAAAAGTTCAGAAGCCATTTGCAAGACCATTTGCAAAATGTCAACATTTACGAACATCATACTAAAAGTTAATTTACCTGTAAAAACCCCTTTAACATATCGTGTTCCCATTTTTTAGCCACAAGAAATCTATCTGAGCCATCACTGTAAAAAAGAAATACCCCACCCTTCTATATGTGTTTCATGTATGTAAAATATTAAAATGATAAACTGTTTGGAGTCGGTTGTATCAGTAGTATTTCAATCTATGCAGAAGGTAATTGGTCCTCTGTTTGTGAAGATTAATGAAGTACTAGAACCTTGCTGAAACTTGTGTTTACTGTATATAATTAATGGTAATAATATTAATAATCACTTCCTTTGTTGAAAAGTCTTTTTCCATCAAAGTATTGTACCATCCACACAGTAGAGGTATATTAAAAAAAAGTCACCTCAACTTCCCACTGTAGGAAATGCACATCTTCTGGGATATCTCTAAAGAGCAATACATCTTTGAAACCGTAGATCACTTTGGTTGTAATTTTTTTGTTATTGTACTAGCACCTTTGAAGCCAAATAATGGAATCAAGGTGTTCATGGATAACATTTCCAACCAAGATAAATCTTAAATGCCATAGTCAGTAGATACTGCTCAGCAGGTTCAACACTTTAAGGGCTAGTCCACACGAGAAGATTCGCCCGCGACAAGTCGCCGCGGGTAGAAAATCAAGAGTAGCGGCGACAAAGCGCATGGAAAAACAGGCATGTAAAATACGAAGCGATTTGGCTCACGCGCGACTATGTTTCCCATGGTGCATCTCAGTACTTCCGCCCAAACTGTATTATGGGTAGAGGACGGAAGTACCAACAGTACAGTGTTGTTGTTGCCGGCGTGTTTACTTCGGCGTGTTTTCGCAGCGTCTTTTGAGAATGGAAGCAGATTTGGCTGCTGTTTTTTTTTTGGTTTACTTATATTTCTATTTGCTAGAGAAAGATAAACAGGAAAGGGCTGCTGCTAGAAAATATTGGGTTCATCCCTTAACTGATCAGCGGCTAAGGAATGGACAATTTCATGTTTTATATGGTGAACTTCGCAACTATCCTGATAAATTCTTCAAGTATTTCAGAATGTCAATTGCAAGTTTTGATGAACTTCTCAGCATTGTAAAACCAGGACTGTGTCGTGCCCAAAGTTTGATGAGGGTTCCAATCTCACCAGAGGAGCGGCTGTGTGTGACACTAAGGTTGGTATGCTTTTTTTTTTGCTGCTTCTTTGTGATATATATGGTTTTAGGTGACTGGTATGGGCAATTTGGTGTGTGTATATGTATATATATGCTGGATATACTGTATACATATATAGAGATAGATAGATAGATAGATAGATAGGTAGATAGAGAAAGGTATATGTGTCTTTTAGCAATAATACAGGTCCTCCCTATCATAATATATTTTTTTTTTATCAGAGAAGTAATGCTTATCTTTTCTTTTTCTTTCAGGTTTTTAGCGACTGGACAGTCATTTGCTTCTTTGTACTTTCAATTCCTAATTGGTCGAAGCACTATAAGCAACATTGTAAGAGAAACATGTCAGATTATTTGGACTGAGCTGCAAAGAATTGTCCTGCCGCCCCCAAATGAAAATGCTTGGCGTACCATTGCTGAAGATTTTTACAAACACACCAATTTTCCTAATTGCTTGGGGGCCTTGGATGGAAAGCACATCAGAGTTACAATGCCATTCAAAAGTGGATCAAAGTACTTTAATTACAAAAAATACTTTTCAGTTGTCCTTCTGGCTAGTGTTGATGCCAATTATTGCTTCACTATCATTGATGTGGGATCCTATGGAAGCACTGGTGATGCCAGTGCTTTCCGTCATTCGGCATTGGGACGCAGATTATCAGAAGGGTCACTTGGTATACCTCTTCCTAGACCATTGCCTGGGACCACGGCACCTTCCTTGCCTTATGTTTTTGTGGGAGATGAAGCCTTTGGTCTCACAGAAAATATAATGCGGCCTTACCCAGGGTCACAGAGGGCAATAGAGAAACGTGTTTTTAATTACCGTTTATCAAGAGCACGACGTATGGTAGAGTGTGCTTTCGGCATTCTCTCAAACAAATGGCGTGTGTTCCATACAAGTATACAATTGGAACCCCAGTTTGTGGACATTATAATAAAAGCATGTTGTGTCCTACACAATTTTGTTCGCCTTAGGGATGGCTATCACTTTCAAGACACCCTGACTGATGATATCCCAGATATTGATTGGGCCCCTGTTAGAGGTCCAACAGGAGGGATGAGAGTTCGGGATCAGTTTGCAAATTATTTCATGTCTCCTAATGGAGCTATACCATGGCAGCTGAACCGAATTTAGTCTGCATACAGTTGCATACAGTTGCATAGATACATATAATTAAAATACTCATTGTCTACATTGTATTAATAAAAAACTTTATTTCACAATCTATGGTGTACTCAGTTGTCTTTTCTGAAATGTTACTAAAATGACAATTTACTTTGCTACTGTAAGAGCCCAGTGCCTTAGTTGCACCTGTTAGCTGTTCTGAGCTATCTTCCAAAAGCCAATTAAGTTAGTTCCAAAGTATGTTATTTGCACCTGTTAGCTGTTCTGAGCTCTCTGGCAGAATTAAGAATTAAGTTAGAAACTGTTTGGTTGTTCTGGCAGTGCAGATAAAAGAGGGACTTTCCAGCACAAAAGAGGGATGTGATAGAGGGTTGAGTGCTTAAAAGAGGGACTATCCCTCAGAACTGTCTAAAAACAACACGCAGACGTCAAAGAATATAGAAAATACGCCACGAAAATACGCCACGAAAATACGCCACGACAATACGACCGTATACGACGGTATGCGTCATGCGTCATGCGTCATACGTTACGTCGTGCGTTACGTCGTGCGTTTTAGAGCCTGCGTCATTGTTTTTTTGCAAAGTCGCAATAATGGTGGGTCTGAACTCCCTTACTGATGGGCAGACTTGGGAAATTGCTAGCTTTCTGCAGGCGGAAAGCTATGACAATTTGCCTGTGTGGATGCCCAACAAAAGGGCACATAAGCAGAGCCTGCTGCGCAGGCTCCGGCGCAGGTTGAGGCATCGCCATGGGGTCAATCTGGACCGCCGCACATTGCAGCGACTGTGGTCAGATTTAAAGCGGAGGGACCCAGATTATGTTATGCAAGTGCAGCTGCACCATCTCAGTGAGTATTTACTATTTCTAAACTAACCTTAACAATACATATATTAAATATATCCATTAATTGATTACATAATTTTCTATCAGGGGGACATCCACAGGCCAGAGCTGATGTTGAGCAGGAGGCAGAGCTTTCTGATATGGAGGAGGGGGGACATCCACAGGCCAGAGCTGCTGATGAGCAGGAGGCAGATTTCCTGGAGGCTGAGCAGTCTGATGTGGAGGCTGCAGAGGAGTCCGTGGAAGCAGAGCTGCCAGTGGAGGTAGCAGAACAGGAGGCACGTGCATCAGATGAAGGTAGCTGCAAGATGACATCACACCCCCCACATAAAAAAATGTTATGATATACTTCAACATGAGTTTATTATAATAATTCTATATATTTTTTTTTTTCATAGAAGACGATGAAAACTGGGACCATGCACGGCTGGTGGCAGAAGTGCGGCAGCTTAAAAATCGTGTGCTGGACCTGGAAAACCAGCTTATGTAATTTTTTTTTTTTTGTAAATAGTTTTTTTTAGTAAAAAGCTTTCCACCTTATGGATATCTGTCTGTCATTTTTATAAAAATATATGGATAGAAGGAAGAATTGAGCTTAACAAGTTCACCATTTATTTAGAAAACAATGGGAAAAAAGTGCAAAAACATAACAAAAAAAGACAAAGTGCAATCTGTTTGAATAAACAGTATACATTAATAAACATAATAAACTGCATAACAGTTAATGGTATACCAAACCAGTAATTCTATTAAAGGTCGGTAAATGAATTTTGGGAATCCCATGCTTGGGAAGTCGAAGGGTATGGAAAAGGGTAAGGATAAGGGTTTGGGGTACTACTTTGAGGCATACTGAATGATTGTGGGGGTTGATGAAATGGTTGCGGTGGGTGCATAAGAGGCCTGTTTGGTACGTTATTGCCTTGGGGTAAATATTTATATAGCAACTGCAAAAAGTCCATTCTCAGCATTTGCCTATGCCCCTCAGGAACCATCATAATGGTTGGAATTAAACCAGTATAAAAGGCAAATTCTTGAGAATCCTCAAAGGCATAGGCCCTCTTAGCAGAAGATTCTTGGGAAGCCTCTCTGGAAGATGAGACCGAATCACATAACTTGGACAGCATATTTTGTACATCACCATATGAAATGTTTGATTTTTTTCTTTTTGCTGCCCGAGTGATGTCAGATTGAGATGATTGTGAAGGTGGGGTGATAGTGCTGCTTAAAGTGCCAGGTGGAGTGCGAGTACATCTGGAAGTGCCAGGTGAGGTGACAGTGGTACTGGAAGTGCTAGGTCTTGTAGGAGTACCAGTTGGTGTAACAGTTCTGTTATTGTTTGCAGGATCCACTGTTTCTTGAACCTCATCATCCAGATTGCTAGAAGTTCTAATGGAAAAAAAAAAATTTGTTACAACGAGGCATTGTTTCCTTAAATGCATACATTTTGTATACTCTGGCATTCCTCTGCATTGTAGTGTTACATACATATACAGTAATACATATATATACCAGGGTAGGTAAAATTCAAATGGAGTTCACTGAGTCCACCTGAAGTTCATATAATCAAAGGCTACAATGTTATCCCAATAACAATTATTTATCTTCTTTCTATATAGGCCCAGTCCAAGATTAGTATGATGCATACCTCCCAACTCTTTTACAGCTCAACCTGCAGTCCCTCATTTGTACTGGAAAGTCCCTCTTTTCTCTGCACTGAACAGCCTAAAAAAATGGTTTCTAACTTAACTTCTAACTTAATTTTGCCAGAGAGCTCAGAACAGCTAACAGGTGCAAATAACATACTTTGTAACAATTTTGCGATAAGAAATAAGAAAATAAGTAATTATAACAGTTTTGATAAGGAGACATACTTTCAAACTTTTCATAAGCTACCAAAAATGATGATGTAGCATTGATCAACCCCCCCCCAAAATTAAGGAGGATTATTGACCCCCCAAAAATAAGGAGGATTATTGACTTACTGTCTCTTAGCAAAAGCAGGTAGTAAAAATGTTAAATGATCTGCATAGATGTACTTCTTCCGTTTGGAAGGCGATGCACCACTCCGTGTTTCTGTCTTCTGGGCAGCCACTTCCCTACGAAAGCAATCACGAACATGCTTCCAGCGCATTTGCATTTCTTTGACTGGGACAAAGAAAAAATAAATATTAGTACTAAACAAAAAGAAAAAGCCATACTAATGATTACCACATACCACATACCTATATATAAAAAAAAAAAACACATCCACAGGCTGTATGCATACCCCCTACATAAGCTTATAACAGTATAAGGTTCGGTCGGTATAACAATTTTAAAAAAAAGAAAGTGGCAGACATACCCTAAACTTTATATCAACTAAAAATTGTGGCCATCACTTACCTCGCAAATTTTTTTCAACATCCGAAAGAGCTTCCCAGCCTTCAAACAGTTCAACCGCCACCTCATCCCACAATTGTCTCCGAGCAATTTTGTTGTGATATAACGGTTGCTCTGTCAAATAGAGAGCAGGTCGGTTTTCCACCAATTGAATCAGCCTGTCTGTATCAACATACAGCTTTGTCAAAGACATTTTTCCAAAATGTGTTAGCGCAGGAGAAAAGTCGCACCGCGATGTCCCTCGACCAAACAAAGTTTGAAATTCGCGGTTATGTGTTGACGCCGTGATTTATACGTTCACGCCTACGTCTTGTCGCCGTGACATCTACGGCCGTGACATCTACGGCCGTGACATCTACGGTCGTGTCCTCGCATACGCAATTACGTATGCGTCATGTCGTAGTAATGTATCGCCGCTGTTCGTAGCCTCGTCTATTTGCTACACGCGTTTTTGTATGCTTTCCTATGCATTTGCTTTTTTCGTTGTGGCCGCGTCGTGTCGCTTCGAAAAGGGTCTCCATGCGTTTTCAGGCTACTGGCGCTTTTTAGTAGCCTGGTGTGGCAGGTATCTTGCGTTTCTCTGTCTTGCCTATTGCAAGACAAGACGAGCGTTTTGTCGCCGCTACTCTTGATTTTCTAACCGCGGCGACTTGTCGCGGGCGAATCTCCCCGTGTGGAATAGCCCTAAGACTTTGCCCGAGAACACAAAAGTAGGATTTAATGTTTCTGTCCTACCAAGCAACGTCTTTGGATCAGGCTGTCACAGTTTGTACTATGTTTGCTTGTCATTCTCTAAACTTTATCTGGAAACCAGTTGCAAAATTCACAAATAAAAGTAAAGGAATGCAAACTCAACATTAGATGAAGAGCAAAAACATGCAGCGCTTGCACATGCAAAGCGTTCTCTGCCTTTGTGTCAATGTATTAAATAAATACACATGCAAAGTTCAATTTGGAGCCCTGTGTACTTGTGACATAACTAGATGTTACTGGGCCCTACAGCAAATTCAAGTTTGGGCCCCAAAAAATGACCAGTTCACCCAGATATGCTGAAGTTTCCCATTAAATGGGGCCTGCAGGGTCTGGGTCCTCAGTAGAAATGCCCCATGGCAGCCTAGCTAAAATGCACATTTGACAACGGGCAGTGTGTTTGGTCACTGAAAAGTGTAGAACAAAGCCTCCTTTGAGTTGTTCTATATAAGAGAACATAAAACGACCATACCTCATTTGAGTGCATGAGGGCTTGAGTGTTTTTTTAATGAATCTTTTCCTTAGCTGGGAAGAGGATGGAGGGTTGAGGTCATGCTAGCAATTAGAAGTGGTAGGTCAGAGTCAGAATGAGAGCAAAGTGATCAACATATGTTTTTATGCATCTACTACTTAATAGATTCTCAGCCCAATTGGTCAGGCCATTTTTACAGACAATACAATATATATTAATGAACTAGTTTGTGAGCCATTTAACCACAGTTCCAAGTATATATATTTAGTTCAAGAAGGACACTTAAATAAAAGGGAAAAATTAAAGGCACATCTGTAACAGATTGAAGACCCCTACAACAAATGCCATGATTTAAAAACTGGGAAATTTACAGTCTATGGGGATTATTATTTAGTAAAATTAAAAATTTATATTTTTTAACAAATCTCAAAAAAAAAAAAAAAAAGATTTATTAACTGTAAAAACCATGAAAAACTAAAGAAGTCAATGGGAGCTGCACTGATTCTATTGGACCATTTTTAATTAATACTGCCTAAAAGGTTTTTGGATTTATTTTTTGCTAGCAATTGCCTACTTTTTATATTCAGATTTTTTAATAAATGTCATGGCATTCGTGATTTTAGAGAAACAGGGGGAAATGTAATAAAAACTTTTATTGTATTGTGAACCTTACTTGCATATTGCAAAACTTTAACACCTGCTCGGGAGTTTCGTTATATATTTTGTCTCAAAAAAAAAAAATGGTTTGCAAATGAGAAATTTTATTACATACACTGCGAATGTTCGTAAAAGCAATTTGGACGCAAACTTTGCAAGGAAGTTGTTGAGTTCTTTAATCATCGAAAAATGGAGCAAAAATGCTTATGTTCGCAAAGGTGTTTATGAACATGTTTTGCGCTAATGAAACATATTACATTCACCAGTAGCGATCCTAGAGGGGGGCGGGCCCTGGTGCGGGCCCTGGCGCAGCCGGGCCCCGCCCCCTCATACGGCTGCATTTTCAGTGGCAAACGGACTTCCGGGGGGCCCTGAGGGGGTGAGGGCCCTGGCCCTCTCGCACACTTGCTCCCCCGGTAGTTCCGCCACTGACATTCACCCATATAAACAATAAATTGAGACTGTTGATAAATGGGCAGATTTTAGTGGTTTTAGAGGTACAACTAAACTCACAAGCTCTAAAACCACAATTGTCATTGAATTTATTAAAAGTTCTGATTAAAAAACTAAAAAAAAAATTGAACGATCTAAAAAAAAAAATAGGAATACCTCAAAAACCTCTCAATATTACAGTTTTCCAGACATATCGTAGCAAACAAAAATCCAAAAACCTCTAAAATTCTAATTGGTTTAAAAAAGGTCTAATAGGATCAGCTCATTTTCTGCTGACTGCTAGACCAACTCGATAACTTGGTGAAGTTTGCCATGAAACACTTTTGTGTTTTTTTTTCTCTTAATAAATCTCGAACTTTTAGAGCTTTTTAGAAATATAGGAAACCCACAAAATTTTCATGATTCGGGGAAAATATTGCATTTTCAGTTGTTAGTAAATAGGCCCCTCTTAGTGAGTTGGAAAATAAGTGAAAGAGACACAATGTAATTTTTTTATAGTTTAAGTTTTAACTTAGTTACTGTATGTAGTATCTCTCCAACAATTACAATGCCTTATTCTTACCTGGCAGGACAGAGCCCTGAGTATATAGTTCATGAGAAAGGATTTGCCCCGACGTTTCTCTCCGATCACACATATTAGGCACACAGGGTAGTCTGATATCTCTCCATCCAGAAAACAGGTCTGTACAGCAGATTCATTTAGTTGCAGTTGCCCAGATTCATCTGTGTGTACTAGTTGGATGGCACGGGCTGGTTTCTTGGAAGAGGAATGAGAAAACAAACAATAATATTCAGTAACTATCTGCCCTTAATTGTTTAGTGGTAATGTTGTGGGATAGAGGACATAGTGATAAACTTTGCTGAAGGCCAGTCCATCTTGTTCCAAGTTTAATGGACGTGTAGGGGATCTTTCAGATAGGAGATCGTTTTCATTTGGGAAGACTGATGTATGAAATTAATGGCCGCATTAATCAATCTGTCCTATATCACAGAGCACAAAACAGATGGAAATTGCTCCTAAAAAAGGAATTTGCTTTATGCCAAAAATTTGTTCCCAAAAAGATTTTCTCTATGCCACTCTAATGGGGAACTATTTACTTAACATTTAGTGAATGCAAAATATGGCGGCATTTGCAATGTTGTTGGATTTCTGTTATGGGGGGGGAGGGGTGAATAAAGAATTATGGATAAAGGAGACTAAGCATTGCTCCAAATTCACAATTTATCTGAACTGCCTTCAAAACCCAAAAATTACATCATGGAGTAACTTTAGAATCGGAGGGGAAAATAAACTCAGAGAATAGACATACGACACAGCCCAAACTTTAGGAGATTGTGTCTGCACCCAGTTTGTACTCACTGCGGGAAGGGTCATTATAGTAAAGCTGCTAACTTTCTCATTCATCTGGAAATGTGGCAATAGTTCAGTACTTACCATGTGTCTATGGTAGTTACTCCATACAGGTCTGTGATGGAATCTGGGCCTGCAAGAAGGAACTTATTAGAGTTGGTTTTATAAGAGGCTCTTTTATGGACAGTTCAGTGTGCAAGAAGGAGTAAGAAAGGGTCTCCTTACACCATAAATACTAAGAGCTTAGTGCTGCAGATTTGCATCCCTTGAAAAATCTCCATTGTGAGAGACTCCTGGTTTAAATTTGGCTTCAATGTGACAGGGTAGCTCAGGTTTTGATTAATTGGTGAAACCTATAAATACCCTATAAATTAGTTTATAATTATAAATTATAAATACCCAATAAATGTATTAAAATGTGTCATTGTCTCCTACAGCCAATGACACAGTTGGCAGTACACTGAGCTACTGTACATTATAGATCTCTCTCTCTCTCTAGATGACTAGAAGGGGTCCTTCCAGAATACCCTTTCTAATCATTCTGGGCAGATTTATTAAGGGTCGAATAGTAAATTCAAATTTGAATTAGAATTTTCAAAAAAAAAATTGGTGTCAAAATTTACACATTCAAATTTTAATCCCCCAATTTCGAAGTGTAAATTCCAATGTGAGATTTATCACACCTAATCATTAGGGATGTAGCGAACGTCGGAAAAAAAGTTCGCGAACATATTCGCAAACTTGCGCAAAAATGCGAGCGGTTCGCGAACCCCATAGACTTCAATGGGAAGGCGAACTTTAACATCTAAAAAAGACATTTCTGGCCAGAAAAATGATTTTAAAGTTGTTTAAAGGGTGCAACGACCTGGACAGTGGCATGCCAGAGGGGGATCAAGGGCAAAAATGTATCTGAAAAATCTGCCTGTGTGTGCTTGGAAGAGATAGTGTAGGGGGAGAGCTGTTAGTGATTTCAGGGACAGATGATAGTAAGCTTGCTGGCTAGTAATCTGCTTGATACTGCTCTGTATTGGAGGGACAGAAGTCTGCAGGGATTTGAGGGACATTTTAGCTTAGGTAGCTTTGCTGGCTAGTAATCTACTGTTCTCTTTAAACAACTGCCATACGTTGACCTTGTAGGCATTGTTTGCCCAGTTTTTTTGGACGCAGCCACTGAAGCACAGTTGCCAGAAAAAATATGCCATATAAATGCTGAAAATAGTAATTTTTCGCCATATATTAGTAATAGTAATAGTAATTTTTCGTATATTATGGCTGCTTGAAAAAAGTCACTCCGGTGTTTTTTCTGGAGACGGTAATATTATGGATATTTAGACAGAATGTGAACAAGGTCACACAGCTAGATGGCAGTTGGTTGAATAACACACTGGGCAAAAAATGCCTACAGGGCAAATAATGCCTAAAAGGTCAACTTATACACTACTACAGCGATGGATACGGATTACGTAAAATATATTATGGCTGCTTGAAAAAAGTCACTCCGGTGTTTTTTCTGGAGACGGTAATATTATGGATATTTAGACAGAATGTGAACAAGGTCACACAGCTAGATGGCAGTTGGTTGAATAACACACTGGGCAAAAAATGCCTACAGGGCAAATAATGCCTAAAAGGTCAACTTATACACTACTACAGCGGTAGTAAAATAAAAAAAAGTAAAATAAAAAAAAAATGAATATTAAAAAAAAAAAATTAAAGTTGGTGCTGCTGAACTACTAGGAGCAGCAGATTAGCACACCAGTCCCACTCCCCAACACTGCTAGACTAATAGCACTGGGCTCTTATAGTAGTAGTAGTAGTAGTAGTAGTAAAACAACAAAAAAATAAATAAAAGCAGTCCTTACAAGGACTACTGTTATTGCAGCAGTCAGCAGATGAGATCAGAAGCAGGACAGCTGCCCACTGCAGCTACATACAGAGCACTGCAGTAGAAGGTAGATTACTAGCCAGCAAAGCTACCTAAGCTTAAATGTCCCTCAAACCCCTGCAGACTTCTGTCCCTCCAATAACAGAGCAGTATCAAAACGATTACTAGCCAGCAAACTTTCAACTGTCCCTGAAATCACTAACAGGCAGCAGCTCTCTCCCTACACTATCTCTTCAGCACACACAGGCAGAGTGAAAAAACGCTGCAGGGCTTCGGTTTTTATAGGGAAGGGGAGTGGTCCAGGGGAGAGCTTCCTGATTGGCTGCCATGTACCTGCTGGTCTGGGGTGAGAGGGCAAAAAAAAGCGCCAACAATGGCGAACCCAAAATGGCGAACGTCACGCGACGTTCGCGAACTTCCGGCGAGCGCGAACACCCGATGTTCGCGCGAACAAGTTCGCCGGCGAACAGTTCGCGCCATCTCTAGCTTTAAGTAAGAAATTCTAATACATTTTACGTTGATGTAATAATTGGGGCATTTGTGACATGGGATCCCAAAAATGACCAATGAGAATGTTGATTGTATTTTTTTTTTTTTTTTTAATACAGAGGGGTAGAAATTAGTGATAAGCAAATCTGTGCAGTTTGTCTTCGCCAGAAAATTTGCGAATTTACTGTGAAATTGGCGAAACATTTGCAAAACGCATTAAAGTTAATCAGATGGTTGCACTAATTTTGATGTGCATCAATTTTTTTTGACACGGCAAATTTTTCACCAGCGAATTGTCGCTGCAGTTTCACTGCAATTTCACTTGCAGCAAAATGCCGAAATTTACTGCAAATTCGTGTCTGGCAAATTTATTCACTCATTACTAGTGAAAATGATTAAAGATGTATTACTATGGAATATCAGAGACTCTCTACACTTATGTGTGAGCCCTCGCTATGAGCGGAGGCACGGTGTTGCTGAACTATAATCTGTAGTATTTCACAAGAATGGACACCAGTGGTTCTAAACTTAACCATAGACTTTATGTAATAAACAATAAGGAGTTTATCAGAATAAAGCAGGAACACACAACATTTGTGGATAGACATATACTCACAGCATATACAGCAGCTTCTACAGAGACAATCCCAACTTTCATGTATCACAAGTGGAAACCTAAGAATATTTCTGTAATCCCTGGTTCTACACATTTGGTAAATAAAAGTACTGGGAAAGGCTTTTATCTCCACTGCTTCCTTAATTCCAACTCTCACACAAAGTTGAATCAGGAATCAGTCTTCCCTTTTGGGCATGTACTTACAAACAGTCAATGTTCAATTGCATGTCATAATTGTTTTGTGTTCCGCAGTTAATTCATTACTCCATACATGAAGTGGAGATAAAAGAGAAAATAATAATAGTATCATTCCGTTTAATAAACGCCAATTGCCTACTCACAAACAGTTCAGCACCAATAGCATATCACATTCCAAGGAAAAAGTTCGGACTCCTCAAAAGGATCTGCTGTTTGGAGATATGGTGGTGTTCATCAAATGGTTGATTGCTACTCCCTGAACACCACCATATGTCCAAACAGCAGATCCTTCTGAGGAGTCCGGACTTTTTCCTTGGAATGTGATGAAAATATTTTGGCAAAACGGGACAAATTCGCCCATCGCTGCTCATCACTAGTGACTACTACTAGATCCAATTTTTTGCACTTGTGTCTAAAATCATAAGGTCCCTCATCCAAATTTCATCCAAATTCTGCATTTTATTCCTACCCAGAAATTCCATTTCTTACTTGCCATTCTAGCAATATCTCAACCCATTTATCACTAAACATGTGTTGGTCACAGTGCTTAGAAAATGCAGTAGTTATAGGTGTCTCCATGTGTTATCACATCGGTCATTTCTATAACTGAGTCTATAGACTGGTAATATTGTCAGAGAAACAATAAAGTATATGCAAAAAAAGGAAAGGTATGTAAGTTGATTTATCTATTTATTTGGGCTAAGGCCAACTGAGATATGGGGCTGATCGAAACAAAGATAGTTGCAAAGTCACAAGTGCAGTTGTCCATAGCAACCAACCAGAGGGGTCATTTAAGACTGATGTACAAAAAGCAATTCTGAGTGCAACCGCCATGTTTTTATTTAACCCTCAATGCAGTGTTTTTCCCAGAATTACAGTGTCATTGCAGGTGCAAGGGGTGTACATTTAAAGGTTTTATCTATAGTATTAAGTAAAATCCACTGGACTTTGTGTATTTTCTTTTTTGTTGAAGACACCTTGCTAGTCATCTCACTGGCTTTCTCAATTTAGAATGACCTGTACCAAATATTTGTGGTTATATAACCTGGAATCTTTCTGGTAATACCAGCTTGGGGTCAGAGACCTCATGGAGGTAAGGTGTTTACACACCAGAAATCATGCCATTCCCACAATGAGGTTGCAATTTTGGGGAAAATGCTGTATTGCAGGAAATAATACATGGAGAATTGGTTTAGATTGTGGGGATCGATTGTGTCGTTTTGGGTGTTGGGAAGTAAAACAAAATGTATGCACACATCAAAGAGAAACCATCCAATCTGAGCCATAAGTAGGGCTAGGCAGAAGAAGACATAGCTAAGGAGGTATGATGGGGGCGGGGCACTAGGCATGCACCTCTTTTGTCTGCCTACCCCTAGTTCAGGCCCTGCATGATGGACGGTTTTCTTCCATCACCCCTGCTCGGTACTCCACCTCCTGACACTAGCTACATTATAGCAGTAATTATAGGTATGCTATGGGGTAGAAGGAGGAGATGCCTAGGTGTCACCCCACTCTGCCCCTCACCAACTTAACACTGATCAACGCAGTCAGAGCTGTGTTTGTGGAGGTAGCCATGGTTCTCTTTGATTTGAGATGGAGTTCTGAGATTTGCAGCAATTTGTACACAGCAGAACCCAATGTGTAAAGTCCATAAAAATGGCTTGTTGACACCTTCTGCACTTTGTGTTCAGCTTGGCAAATAATCCCTTAAATGTAAAAAAGTTACCTTCCAATTGTAATCAGAAGCTTCTAAAGACACTTGAGGGAGGTCTATGTCTTATCTAGACATTTCTGTTAGATGGGGTGAAAAAGTTATTTTCTTGCAAAAGTTTAATTTGAGGTAGGGTAAAGAAATTAAGGAGGAGTATAGGAGAGGAGAGAGACATTTGACAGATAAACACTTGAATTAACTTATTGAAGTTCTCATAGTCATAGAAATAAAGCCCATTTACACACATGGACACATTCTGGACTAGTGATGCCTGAAGTGGTATCCTACTAGCGGATAGTAATATCAGGATTATTGTACATCTCTCTCAAAGCAAGAGCATCCTCCTTACTAAAATTCAAAGCCAACTTTCATAAATCTTGCTCTATCAACTTCTGAAATATATCCGTTGAAGAACAATATGAATTCATAGGATTTTTATGTTTCTTTTTATATTTATGTGCATTGTGTATGTACATACTGTACATAACATATAATATATTGTATGATGTTAATTATCCTTTAATTGGTTTATTAGTAGCTAGTATTGGCAGGAGCCAGTAGATGGCACTGACAGCTACTGTATGTTTATATATTTGTGCAATATCATGTTATGCCTGTAAACAAGGGCAGAAACACCCGTAATACATCAGGCATTGTATACTGCATGTTTTAACTCAATAAAGAAAAAAACAATATTCCATTGTTATCTTCCCTGCATGTGTTACGTCTTGAAACACCAAGGAGTAGTGATGGGTGAATTTATTCGCCAGGCGCGAATTTGCGGCGAATATTCGTGATTCGTGAAACAGCCTTGAAAATTTGCTGGCGAAAATTTGCCGGCGTCAAAAAAATGGACGCCGGTGCATTTTCGAAAAAAATGGACGCCGGCGTCAAAATTGAGACTCCGGTGCCGTTTCGCGAATTTTTCGGCAAAGCAAAACTGCGCAAATTCACCCATTACTACCAACGAGAACACTGAGAACTGCACCCCATTGGCTGTATGTGGACCCTGCTAGTTGGACTATGATCATGTACTGTATAACAGCCTTTTCTAGGATTTCTCATTGTCCACCTTTCTACCTGTAGAACTTGGTATTTATGTTTTTTGTTAATTCTTGAGATAAATAAGGCAAATGGAAATTGAAGCTGCTCCATGTTTAGTCCTTGCAATGTAGTTAATTTAACTTCCAGAGCACAGATAATCCCCCTACAGAATGAACTCCTGGCAACAACAAAGTCACCACATATGGTCAAGGAAGGGAATTGTATACTGGTAATTAACTACCTCACAAGGAACAAACATGGAGCAGATTCAGTTTCTCTGTTTGCCCTGTTCATTATCAACAAGAACAGATTTTTCCTAATTAAAACAATAGGTAAAAGTATGTTTAGCA
Source organism: Xenopus laevis (assembly GCF_017654675.1). Classification (NCBI taxonomy): domain Eukaryota; kingdom Metazoa; phylum Chordata; class Amphibia; order Anura; family Pipidae; genus Xenopus; species Xenopus laevis. The sequence continues at coordinate 111,895,449 of NC_054388.1, read as the reverse complement.
CAAGCCCTATTCATTGTATTCACGTTGAAAAGGGGCATTTTTGTATCACATTAACATCAAACAATGTTTACTGGAAAAAAATAATATCTGAATAATGGAATCTGAGATAAAATCAAAGCAATCACACCAATAAAAAAGAGATTCTGTAAGTTCTGAAGACATCTATATATTGTTAAAATTATAATTACTCACTGAAACTTTTTACGACATAAAATTAAAAAAAAAATGCCAGGGAATGTCATCTCTTTAAGGGTTCTAGTAGAACGTTCCTCCAACAATCCATTCCAGCTATGGCTCAGCACCCCAACCAATTAGCAGCACTCAGCATTAATATCAACATGGGGTTTTGTAGGGTCACCCTGTTCAATAAAAGCATGTAAATAACAAATTGCAAATTAGCTCTGTACAATATTTTTTCCCTCTTTCCATTGTTTTTACATTTCAACATTCAATCAACAGGCTCTTTCTTATACAGTTCCAGCAACCCTAATACAAATGTTTTGTGTCCTGTAGAACAAGGCTGGAATTCTGGGGAAAATGTGGGTGATGGTGGACCCTTTATGATGTGAACCCTGGACATATTAAAGACTTCTGAGATGTACCCCGTGTCTCACAACGTAAGTAAGAAATTGATTTACAAAAGTACTCTGATGTGTACATTTATATTTTGGAATTGGTGGTGGCCGATGATGATGAGATGACTTAGAATGTGTTGAACACCAGACCCAAAGAACTGGAACAGAAATTATATTGACTTGGTTTGAATTTGTCTCAGTTCTCAAACCTCTTTGATTTTTTTCTAGCCTTGAGCTTGGGCTACAGAACAACTAGGAAAATCTGACATTGATATACAGTAATACGGGTATGGAACCTGTTATCCAGAATGCTTGGGACCTGGGGTTTTCCAGATAATGGCTCTTTCCTTAATTTGGATCTCCATACCTTAAGTCTACTAGAAAATCATGTAAACAATAAATAAGACCAATAGGCTGGTTTTGCTTCCAATAAGGATTAATTATATCTTAGTTGGGATCAAGTACAAGCTACAGTGTACTGTTTTATTATTACAAAAAAAAAGGAAATCTTTTTGAATTATTTGATTAAAATGAAGTTAATTCAGAGCTTTCAGGATAATGGGTTTCTGGGTAACAGGCCCTATACTTGCATTCCACTTCTTACAGTTTATATTTCCATTTAAGCTACAGTGTCTGAATAATAATAAAATATGAACAAAAAAAGCTCTGGGAATAAACTCACCAGAACTAAGAGCAGAGAGAGAAGATGAAGGGGATGAAGCCTTGGAATTCAAGTACAACCCGAAGCATAGATCCTATACTTTCTGAACTACTAGAGGCAGCAGGAAAAATGTTTTGCTTAATCCAGTCCACATAGGCAGGCACAGAAGTATAAACTCCAGGAAAGCCAAGTCCACAACCATATCCAAAACTCACCACTCCTACCAAGTACCACTGCTCACCCGCATGACAAACCAGAGGTCCCCTACCATCACCCTACTAAGTAAATAGTGAACAGAATATTAGTGAAATATAGCTACACATAGTTGGTGATAATAAATTAAAGATTGATTTGATATGGCCAATTGGTCCACCATATGATTGGATGGTTGATCACATACGCTTAGGAAAGCATGTTTAGATACAAGTCCTGAGCCACTGGACACCACGCTACTTATTCTTTAACAACCTGGACATATTTCATCTTATCAGCCACCTTAACCCATAAACCTGAATCATATTCCAACAGCTTTATTGGGTTTCTACTACAAGGAACTCTCCTACACACAGGTGGAAGGAACACTCAGTAGTTGTTATGGTCCGTGCCACTATTTGTGTGTCACTGATGGCTTATCAGATGCTAAATGAGTACATCAACCTTTTACCATAAAACTGCACCCACTCTTATCTAATCTGTTCCAAAAATGTTTTTTTATAACTAGTTGGTATTAAACTTTTTATTAGGGTGCTTCCCGTTATCTATTTCACTTTCTGCCATGCTCTTTGGCACATTGGCACAGCTGCAATCAGGCCAGATAAGGAAATCACTGCTTCCTCTAAGGAAAACTTTCCCCAAGGACAAACATGTTTTCATGCTGCCAGTCTGATGTAGGCCTTTATCTTCTTTAATCCCATTTTTCTTGTTGGCTTTCTTTCTTTATGCTGATAGAATCCACGAAAAGGTGGTGCCTAATGCTTAGGTCCATTTTTTCCTATGAGGCAAGGTTAAAAGCTTTTGGGATTATGTTATAAAACGTGCAAAGTTTGATACAATTGCCTAACGCAACCCATCAATAGGTAGCATTTACTGGGAATCTGTTTACAACCTTACCCCAGGTAGCACACCCCCAGAGACGGAAAAAAGCAGTCCTTGCTGTGGCGTAACTACAGTACATGATACTGGGCCCAACACCAAATTAATTTTAGGTCCCCCAACCAGGGACGAGCAAAATATTTGGCAGAGTTTTGCTGCAAAAAAAATGCCCATCGATCCCATGCCCCATCTAATTTATTGTAAAAATGGTTTGAAAAAATGTTGCACAAAAAACACCCTTTTAACTTCAATGCATTTTTGCAAATTTTCAGATTCATCCATCACTACCCCCAACATATCCAGAGATTTTACCAATATATGTTGAAATAGCTCATTAATTAGGACCTCATGGGGCCCCCTATACCTCCTGGGTCCCCTGCAGCCACAGGGTCTGCTTCCTCTGTAGTTGCACCCTGAGCCCCTGGTAACTTTAAGAACTCACATTCTATTTAATTTAATCCAGATACATTCCAAAAGCAAAAAAAAAAAATATTTTGAGGACAACGTCCTGCTAACAACTGATTCGAATTCAAAAAAAGGGAGGGCACCATAAAAATATTTCCTCCCAATCACTGTTTAGCCCTTGAGGAAAGTATGTTTTCAAGGTAAATATCCAATATACTTCCATTTGATCTATTACTTTAAGAATATCTCCTCCCCTTACTCCTAATTTGACATTTTCTTTACCTTGAAATTTTACCTGGCCAAAATCTACACTATGTTTTTGCATTATATGTTTCCCTGTGACTGAAACTCTTTTGTTATGGTAATCTCACTTATATAAATTGTTAAGATCAATAGGTATAAGGTGCTCTCTGAGGGATCTACTGTACATGTCCTGCCTACATATTGCTTACTACAGGTATATGATCCCTCATATAACTATGGATTGGAAACACTTCTCCTGTTACATTACTCTCATATATGTTTGCACACTTTACACCTATTTTTTCCACATCTACAACACCCTTTCTTTTCTATTAAATTTTTTTTTAGTTTCTCTTTTTGGACAATATAAACTGGTAGAAACATTGTTTGATATAGTTTTCCCACATCAGAAAATGTTCTATTTTCCTGAAACTACTTCTCCAAAAGATGATCCATCCTGAGAACATCCAATTTTGTTTTTCAATTATTTTTCTAATTCTCATAGACTGTTTATTATAAGTTGTAATAAAGAATGTTGATTCTGTATCACATTGTTTTCTTTTCCTGTTATCCATTTTTCTACTATTTTCCCTATTTGTCTTTAATAACTAAATTGTATAGAGGTTGCTACTGCTCTCTCATAAGCCTTCCTAATAGATGTCTCATCATATTCCCATTCCAAAAGTTTATCCCAGAGTGCCATTGCCTGATTCTGGGAGGCATCCCAAGTGGTGCAGATCCATCTAAGACTTAGGAACCCACAGGGTTGCCCACCAGGACTGTCCATTGATGGCAACTATCTGCACGTAACAATGTATTTTGGTATCTGGTTTCACTTACAGTATACATCACATTTTATACCATCATTCAAAGTTCCCATCAAGTAAATATCTAAGAAATCAATTGTATCCCTATGTGCTGTATACAGTATGTGAACCGTAAATTGTGTCAGTGTTACAGTAATCCACAAAATTCAAAGATAACTGTCCAGTGCCTTTCCAAATCAAATCATCTATACAACAAAAATAAGATATAATATTCTGTCTGAAGGGGTTATTCCATGCATAGATGTGGGACCCCCACCAACCAATAACTAGGTTGGCATATGTGGGGCAAATTTTGCCCCCATTGAGGTGCCACGTCACTGGAGGATTAAAACCCCATCAAACTTAAAAAACTGATGTATCAATAAGTATTCAATACTCAATAAGATAAACTCCTGTGTAGTCCCATCATATATTCCAGAGTATTGAGACCAAATTTGTATTGCTTGTAAACCTATTGCATGTTTGATACTTATATATAATGAAGTTACACCTAATGTGTTAGCTAACTATATCCTTCCACCCAGGGAATGTCCTGTACTATTTGTAAATAATGCCCTGTATCTCTCAAATATGATGGTAATGCTTTTACAATTGGCTGTAGCAATATGTCCATCACATAAGTTTATTTTTCATTTAGGCTGTAGATGCCTGAAATAATGGGTCTGCCTTTGATGTTCTCCAGTCCATAATACACTTTTGGTAATACCGGAAAAATTGGTATTGGGGTACTGACCACTATGTCATCAAGTTGATCTTCAGAAAAGACCTTTGCCACCACCCCGAAGTGAAAGGTATGTCCTGTAGCATCACAGTGTAATGGTTCATAGGGTTCACAATCATCTAATTGTCTAGAACATTCCTTAAAATAATTCAATGTATTTCATCACAACAACAGAGACTTCTTTAATGGAATCTTTAATTATAATATCCCTATTGTCTCTCAGTTGTTTTAAAGCCTTTTACTCACTAGAGTTTGTTATTAATCCAAATATATGTCTCTTTTAGTTCAGAGGCAGCCTGCCAGGGATTTAATGGCTTCAGCAAGATAACAATGGTCTTGCATTTGTTCTGGTACCCAAAAGATACACATAACACTAAATTAAAAGAACGACTAAGTCCAAAAATGTAACATTTCTGGTTATTCATAGACTTAAAAGTAGGTCCTTGGTGTGGAATTGCGCAAAGGGGACTTTATTCTAAACAGAGACCTAAATACAAATGTAACAGAAGGCAGTGAATATGTATGTATATTTGTATGTGTATTTTTATTTGTAAAGCGCTCCTCGAGGGCAAAGCACTGTAGAAAAAAACAATAAATTAGTAGTAACAAACAAGGGGTCATTGGAATAAAAAGTAACAATAAGTGCATTATTAGAAATACAATTCACATAAATATAAAAAATATAATTACAATACAGATTAAGTGCTCAGTGTCAAGGAAACAAAAGGCTAGAGGACCCTACCCCGTAGAGCTTACAGTCTAAATGGGAGGGTAACATACAGACACAATTCAGAGGGGTATTAAGGTGCTGTGGGTTACAGTTTGTTACACTGTTATATAAGTGCCAGTTCAGCTGTTATCCAGGTGCTCCCAGAGGGAGACTTTGAGTTTTGTTTTAAAAACACTGAAGGAGGATTCTCTCCTGAGAGATTCAGGAATGGCATTCCAAATATAAGGAGTCGCAAGAGAGAAGGGTTTGATACGGGAAACAGCAGTAGTAGTGGGGGGTACAACCAAGCGGTTGCTCTGAGAGGAGGGGAGTAGTGATGGGCGAATCTGTCGCGTTTCGCTTCGCCGAATAATTCGCGAAACGAGTCGCGCGGCCCGATTTTGTCGCGCGTCAAAATATTTTGTCGCGGACGCGTGTATATGTTTTAACGCGCGACGTTATTTTTGACGCGCAGTGCAATTTGATGAAGCCCATCTTCTATGGGTGTTTTGTTTGTATAACCTTTTTTCATCTTTGGGCCTACAAATAAAAATTTTCCCCTTAGTTTCAAGCTTTGTAGTCTGTGATGATAAATGAACATGGTATCTTTTGCTTTGTGTCTGAATGTGCTGAATTGGATTGGACTCCATGGGAAGACCAATACACATGCGTGTTTCACTTAGTATACTGCTACACACATGCCCTGCATTGTTAGAGGACTCCTATCTTGAAAAAATGGCTCCCATTTTGCAAGTTTCTTAAACTTTTTTTTTTCCCAAACAGAAGACGTTTGCCAAATAATGAGGCAGTAGTAGCAACAGCAGCGGCAACAACAGTCATGTTGTAACTTTTAATCAACTCTATATTAGAGCCAGAAGAATTAAATGAGGCAGGCCTCAAACAGAGAAGACTTTTGCCAAATAACGAGGCATTAGCAGCAACAGCAGAGTCAGCAACAGTCATGTTGCGACTTTTAATCAACTCTATATTAGAGCCAGAAGAATTAAATGAGGCAGGCCCCAAACAGAGAAGACTTTTGCCAAATAACGAGGCATTAATAGCAACAGCAGTGGCAGCAACAGTCATTTTGTAACTTGTAACTTTTAATCAACTCAATATTAGAGCCAGAAGAATTAAATGAGGCAGGCCCCAAACAGAAGACATTAGCCGCAAAATTGTAAGAAAAATATTTAGAAGCCATGTTAGGCCTCAACCCCCAGAAGAAATTAGCCAACTTAGCGGCAAAATTATAAGCAACATATTTAGAAGCCATGTTAGGCCTCAACCAGAAGAAATTAGCCAACAATGTGGCAGTATTCGAAGAAACATTTTTAGAAGCCATGTTAGGCCTCAACCAGAAGAAATTAGCCAACTTAGCGGCAAAATTATAAGCAACATATTTAGAAGCCATGTTAGGCCTCAACCAGAAGAAATTAGCCAACAATGTGGCAGTATTCGAAGAAACATATTTAGAAGCCATGTTAGGCCTCAACCAGAAGAAATTAGCCAACTTAGCGGCAAAATTATAAGCAACATATTTAGAAGCCATGTTAGGCCTCAACCAGAAGAAATTAGCCAACATTGTGGCAGTATTTGAGAAAACATTTTTAGAAGCCATGTTAGGCCTCAACCAGAAGAAATTAGCCAACTTAGCGGCAAAATTATAAGCAACATATTTAGAAGCCATGTTAGGCCTCAACGAGAAGAAATTAGCCAACATTGTGGCAGTATTTGAGAAAACATTTTTAGAAGCCATGTTAGGCCTCAACCAGAAGAATTTAGCCAACTTAGCGGCAAAATTATAAGCAACATATTTAGAAGCCATGTTAGGCCTCAACCAGAAGAAATTAGCCAACAATGTGGCAGTATTCGAAGAAACATTTTTAGAAGCCATGTTAGGCCTCAACCAGAAGAAATTAGCCAACTTAGCGGCAAAATTATAAGCAACATATTTAGAAGCCATGTTAGGCCTCAACCAGAAGAAATTAGCCAACAATGTGGCAGTATTCGAAGAAACATATTTAGAGGCCATGTTAGGCCTCAACTACTAAAAAAATTTGCCGACAATGCAGCAGTAGTATCTACGATAGCAGTAGGAGCTTTGATAGGCCCCCACCATAAAAAAATTGCCGACAATGCAGCACAGCAGCAGTACTACTAGGGCTAGTAGCAGGCTACAGCAGCAGCAGCAGCAGCAGCAAGGGCAGCAGGTGCAGACAGATGGGGAATGGGCAATACTACTGAGGAGGAGAGTATGGGCAGCAATGGAGAGAGGAGGATAAATCTGTGGAGGAGAAGGAGGAGAGGAGGCTAGTCTCTGCTGTCTGCAATGGGCACTTGGATATCCCCGCTTATCCATGCCTCATTCATTTTAATGAATGTCAGCTTATCCACGCTGCCAGTGGATAGCCGTGTCCGCTTCTCAGTGACCACCCCACCTGCGGCACTGAAGACACGCTCTGACAGGACACTGGCAGGGGGGCAAGCCAGCACCTCCAGAGCGTACTGTGCCAGTTCTGGCCACTGGTCGAGCCTCGAGACCCAATAATGCATGGGGTCATCGTCAGGGCGAATGGCATCCTGCACGCTGACTGACCCCATGTAGTCAGCCACCATGTGCTCCACCCGCTGCTGGTGGTGGCTTTGGGTGCTGACTGGGCCTGCTGCTGGCCGTTGAGGCTCGAAAAAGCTCTTCCACACACCCATGAGATCTCCGCCCTTGCTGCTGCTGCTGCTGCTGCTAGGCCCCTGTCTCTGCTGGGTGTGTGGAGTAGTGGAGGCCTGAGAAGTGTCAGACTAGGGGAAGGCCTCCACTAATTTTGAGCACAGAGCCTTCCTCAATTGACCCATCCTCCTCTCTCTCTGGCTGGGTACAAGGAACTCCCCCACCTTTCCCTTGTACCGTGGGTCAAGCAAAGTAGCCACCCAATAATCCTCCCGGTCTTTGATAGAACAGACCCGGGGATCGCTTCGGAGGCAAGTCTGCATATGGGCAGCCATGTAAAAGAGGTGCCCCGACCAACCTCTTCTTGACTGCCCTCCAGATGCAGCAGGTCATCTGGCTCGACCTGCCCCTGCTCTGTACCCTCCCAGCCGCGGACAATAGCTGGGGTGGTTGGGTGGCATGTGCCCTGCTCCCCATGCTGCACAGGCACCCAGTCCTCCTCTCCCTCATCCTCCTCATCAGGCACCATCTCCTCCTCAGCTCCCTCTGCCTGCCTACGGGGCCTACTCTCCTCCTCCTCCTCAGGCACGTCACCCTCCTCTAGCAGCCCATCCAACGTGCGCTTGAGGAGGAACACCAGGGGTATGACATCGCTAAGACACGCATTGTCCCTGCTAACAAAGCGTGTCGCCTGCTCAAAGGGGGCAAGTACTTGGCAGAGCTGCCTCATTTGCTGCCACTGCTCTGCACTAAAGTACCCCAAATCCGCCCCCTGAGTACCCCTGGCACTGTGCTCCAGCAGGTAATTGCTGACCGCCCAGCGCTGCTCTACGAGGCGCTCCACCATGTGCAGGGTGGAATTCCAGCGCGTCGGCAGGTCACAGATGAGCCGGTGGGGTGGCAGACTATGCTGCCGCTGCATCCGTGCCAAAGACGCGCTGGCGGTGGGGGACCTGCGAAAATGGGCACATACCCTACGTACCTTCTCCAGCATGTCACCCAACCCTTGGTAGCTCTTGAGGAAGCGCTGCACCACAAGGTTGAGGACATGTGCAAAGCAAGGCATGTGGGTCAGGTGCCCTAGGCGGATGGTGGCCAGCAGGTTGCGACCGTTGTCGCAAACAATATTACCTGCTTGGAGCTGGCGGGGAGTGAACCAGCGCTGCACCTGAGTCTGGAAGGCAGCCATGAGCTCAGGTGCAGTATGACTCCTCTCGCCCAGGGAGAGGAGTTGCAGCACAGCCTGACATCGCCTGTGCTGCACTGAAGCGTAGCTGCGGGGACGCTTCAGGGGTGGCTCATCCATAGTGGAGGAGGAGGAGGAAGTGGACATGTGGGGTTTGCCCTGTACCCCACGGGGAGGCACCTGTAGCCTGAGGGGAGCGCCCCGGCTTGCACCCTCCCCAGCACTCATGAGGGTGACCCAGTGCGCAGTGTAGGTTATGTACCTCCCCTGCCCATGCCTGCTGGTCCACGTGTCAGTGGTGCAGTGCACCCTGCCGCCAACAGCATGATCCAGCGACAGGGACACATTCTCAACCACATGCTGGTGGATGGCAGGGACAGCCTTCCTGGCAAAATAATGGCGGCTGGGGATCCGCCAGTTAGGGGCAGCGCAAGCCATCAGCTGTCGGAAGGGGGCTGCTTCGACTAGCTGATAGGGCAGCAGCTGCACTGCCAGAAGCTTTGCCAGGCAGCCATTAAGCCTCTGCACTTGGGGGTGGCTGGGGGAGAGAGGCGTCTTGCGGCTGAGGAACTGGGGGAGGGAAACCTGGCGGGACAGGGGCCGCATTGAGGAGGAGGAGGCTGCAGAAGAGGCTGAGCTACACAGTGGCTGCCTCCGACTGTGAGCCCCAGAATCCTCTTCACCTGCTGCAGGGTCTGGGGAGCTAGCACTTCTTCCCTGAGGAATGGGAGGAGGTGGACAGGAAGCACCACTGCCACCCGGTGCCCTGCCACTTTGGTGCTGCTCCTATGTCATCCTGTGATGACGTTTCATATGGGAACTTAAAGCTGATGTTCCCATATGTGACCCTGCCTGCCCCCTTCGAACCTTCTGCCGGCAGAGCTGGCACACTGCTATTGCCTGGTCCTCTGCCTGGCACGTGAAAAAAGCCCACACTGCTGAAGTGCGGGCCACTGCCTTGCCTGCTGTGGAGGGTTGAGGATGGTCCCCACCCGTACGCACATAGGCTTTGGACCTAGGCGCAGTGCTGCCCTGTTGCCTGCCCCCCCTAGCAGTGGTCGGTGGAGCCGGCTCTTCATCCTCATCAACAACAAACAGTTCCCCCCCTGAACTGCTGCTGTTATCCTCTGGAGCCGGCTCCCAGGGTCTGTCCCTGTCATCGTCCTCCCCCAGACCAGACCCTGCCTCATAAATGGCATCAATACCCACATCCAGCATGCTGGTGTCTGACCCCACACCAGCAACTTGCTGCCCCTGCCATAAGGGGACCCTGCCCAATATCCCCTATTGATGTGGGCTGTGACATGACCACCTCCTCCTCTTCATCAGACATGAATGCCCCCCCCATTCCTGCCTGATCATCAAAAAGATCCAGGGTGTCTGGGCCCAAGTCCACCTCAGGATCAAATAAGAGGGATGGGGTGTCATCCCACACTGAGCTAGCAGGTGATGCCACCTCCTGCCGCTCACTGGTGCCTGCTGCAGATGAGGTAGCCTGGGTCAGCCAGTCTACCACTGCCTCTGCCTGCTGCGACCATATGGGTCGCGAAGCAGTGGCAAAAAAATCGGGCACAGTCCTACGTGGACCAGTTGCCCCGCTGCTGCGACCCACAGCCACCTGCTGCTGTGGCATTTGCTGCTGCTGTTGTTGCGGCTGCTGCTGCTGTTGTTGCGGCTGCTGTTGTTGCAGCTGCTGCTGCTGTTGTTGTTGCAGCTGCTGCTGTTGTTGTTGCAGCTGCTGCTGTGATGGCAGCTGCTTTGATGGCAGCTTGTGCTGCGACTGATTTACAGTGCCCAGACTGGGCATGGCACATGGCTGTTGTGGGGTTGGATGCCCACGGCCAGCACCACGGCCTCTTCCTCGGCCACCCCTCCCTATCCCACCCTTCTTCCCACCACCACCACCACCCATCCCTAACCCACCCTTCTTCCCCACCACCACCACCACCACCCATCCCCCCTCTCCCACGGCCCGTCATATTGGGCAACAAAACTTAAAAAAAAATATATATATATAAGGGGGGGTTTGGATATTTCGGGGAAGGAAAGGAGAAAAAAATAAAACCCTCAACTAAATCCCCTCAGCAGAAGTGTGCACCCACAAGGAGTACACACACCAGCACAGACAAAGACAAAGACAGTTAGCCCTAAAAAGGGCTATTGGGTGGTGAGCAGGCAAGCAGAAGAGGGAAAACAGTAAAACTGAAATCCACAACCTCCACTTGCACTGACTCAGAAAAAAAAAAAGCTCTCTACACAATCTCCACTAGCTAAATCACACACAAATCTCTCACTATCCTGCTCTCTCTACTCTACCAGAAACGCCACGAGTAATGGCCGCCTCTGCAGCTCCTTATATAGCCAGTGGGTTGGCTCAGGGATGGCTCACATCTTATTGGCTGCTGTGGGTGATGTTTAGTTTTGTCGCGCGTCTTTTTGTTTTGACGCGCATTAGCGGCGTCGCGGCTCGTCGCGTGACGAAAATTTCGACGCGCGGCGAAACGAGTCGCGAGGCGAATTTTTGCCGCAATTTCGCGAAAAATTCGCCCGCGGCGAAACGCAGAAATTCGCCGCGAATTTAACCATGGCGAATTTATTCGCCCATCCCTAGAGGGGAGGTTTCGGGCAGGAACATATAGAGAGACAAGAGATGAGATGTAGTTAGGTGCAGAGGAATGAAGGGAGGGTTATGAGGAGGAGTTTATAAGATATTCTTTGTTTTATAGGAAGCCATGATAAGGACTTCAGCAGGGGAGGGGCCTGTACCTTTTGGATGAGAGGAGGAGAATTCTGGCAGCAGTGTTTAATACAGACTGTAGAGGGGAGAGATGGGAGTTAGGGAGACCAGTTAGTAGAAGGTTACAGTAATCTAGTCGGGATATGATGAGAGCATGCATGAGTGTCTTGGATGTATCAGGTGAAAGGAAGGGATGGATTTTGGCAATATTGTGTAAGAAAAAGTGACAGGTTTTGACAGTGGTGTTAATATGATCAGAGAAGGAGAGAGAGGAGTCAAAGATTCCCCCCAGACAGTGAGATGAGTTGACAGGATTAATGAGCCATCAATAGATATAGTAAATATGGGAGTAGGACCAGGCTTAGGTGGAAAGATGATAAGTTCAGTTTTTGTTAGGTTGAGTTTGAGGTGGCGCTGGTTCATCCAATTTGATATAGCCAGGAGGCAGTTAGAGATCTGAGCCTCTGTTTCAGCTGTTAATGAAGGGGTGGATAAATATATTGGGGTATCATCAGCATACAGATGATAATTAAAGCCAAATGAATGGATGAGATCTCCCAAAGACAGAGTGTACAGGGAGAACAACTTTGGCAAAAATAATATAAATGCAAGTTATACACTAAATGGCAGTGTGTTGGGAGTTTCCTTAAATGAGAAGGATCTAGGGGTCTTTGTAGATAACACGTTGTCTAATTCTGGGCAGTGTCGTTCTATGGCTACTAAAGCAAATAAAGTTCTGTCTTGCATAAAAAGCATTAACTCAAGGGATGAAACATAATTATGTCTCTTTATAGGTCCCTGGTGAGGCCTCATCTGGAGTATGGGGGCAGTTTTGGACTCCAGTCCTTAAGAGGGATATAAATGAGCTGGAGAGAGTGCAGAGACTAAGTGCAACTAAACTGGTTAGAGGGAGGGAAGAGTTAAATTATGAGGGTAGACTGTCAAGGTTGGGGTTGTTTTCTCTGGAAAAAAGGCGCTTGCGAGGGGACATGATTAGACTTTACAAGTACATTAGAGGACATTATAGACAAATAGCAGGGGACCTTTTTACCCATAAAGAGAATCACGTACCAGAGGCCTCCCCTTTAGACTAGAGGAAAAGAAGTTTCATTTAAAGGAACAGAGTAGGGGGTTCATCACAGTGAGGACAGTGAGGTTGTGGAATGCACTGCCGGGTGATGATTCAGTTAATGACTATAAGAGGGACTTGGATGATTTCTTGGACAGACATAATACAAAGGCTATTGTGATACTAAACTCTATAGTTAGTATAGGTATGGGTATATAGAATTTAATTAAAAGTAGGGAGGGGTGTGTGTATAGGGCTGGGTTTTCATTTGGAGGGGTTGAACTTGATGGACTTTGTCTTTTTTCAACCCAATTTAACTATGTAACTAACTATGTAACAGTGGACCAATTACGGAGCCTTGCGGCACCCCCACATAAGGGTGACATTTATTGTGCTGCGAAAATATTACCGTACATAAATATGCAAACATACGCCTCATTCCGATGTAATCTGCTTATGGCGATTAAATAATTTTGTTGCTTATTTATGAAGGTATGTTTACGATACTTGTGAATGTGTATCGTATTTTTCCAACGATTGGTCAGCGCACTGAATCGCACTTTGATGCAGATATTATTATGTGAAAATCAGTGAATAACATGTCATGTTACTGCGTATGAGCATTACCACCGTTTTCATAGCATTCACTGGTGCTAATGCGCATTCTCTGCCATTTACGTCACGTTTTGTTATAAGGCATGGTTGAAATATTGCTTATCTTCGCAAAACACACATTTCTCATTGTGAAGGAATTGTAATGGCGGCTGATGATAATTCTGAAAGTGGTGGTCATACAACAAAGGCCGGAAGAAATATCAAATTCACCTTCGATGAGAACTGTGCTTTGGTAGACAAGGTTGTTCAGTATTATGATCACATTTATGGACATTTAGCTCCAAAAATCTCTCAGGGCCATAAAAGAGCTCTTTGACTGAGAATATGTGACGCAGTTAATGCAGTGGGTGCACATCCACGAACAATTGACAATTGCAAGAAAAGAGTCAGTCCATTTCTCAAAAGAGCAAACAGATTTTTTTATATTCAATTTTGAAATCTGACATGGGGCTAGATATTTTGTCAATATCCCAGCTGCCCCATGTCATGTGACTTGTGCCTGCACTTTAGGAGAGAAATGCTTTATGGCAGGCTACTGTTTTTCCTTCTCAATGTAACTGAATGTGTCTCAGTTAGACATGGGTTTTTACTATTGAGTGTTGTTCTTAGATCTACCAGGCAGCTGTTATCTTGTGTTAGGGAGCTGCTATCTGGTTACCTTCCCATTGTTCTTTTGTTTGGCTGCTGGGGGGGGAAAAGGGAGGGGGTGATATCACTCCAACTTGCAGTACAGCAGTAAAGAGTGATTGAAGTTTATCAGAGCACAAGTCACATGACTTGGGGCAGCTGGGAAATTGACAAAATGTCTAGCCCCATGTCAGATTTCAAAATTGAATATAAAAAAATCTGTTTGCTCCTCCAGATTTATCTAGACATCTAAATCTGGCTTTTAACAATCCAAATGTTCTTTCAATTACTGATCGTGTGCTGTGCCATGGACGACATCCGTAACCAGAGTCACCTTAGACAATAAAGAAAGAATATATACATCATATATACTATATATGCATTAATATACACATTATACTAATTAAAAGGGAAATGTTGCGAAAAAGAATATTTAATATAAGCTTTCTCATACTGAAATAAGAAACTTTCTAAATACAAGCAATTAAGAAATCTGCATTGTTTCTGAAATAATCAAGTTTATCTTCACTATCCCTCTCTCAGCATCTGTTTCTCTTCATTCTCTCTTCATGCAGCAGTTGGGTGTCAGATATTCATTGACAGTTAGATCCAATATATCTTATAGGGGGGCTCCTTTCCTAGCAGATGAATTAGAGCTCACTCAAATAACTGATTCCAGTACAAACAAAATGTAATAAAATAACTGCCATTTGTACAAATTCTGCATGTAGAGAGACATAATGTCTGGTGAGTTTAATAGCGTGAGCTCTAATACATTTTCTAGGCAAAAGGAGCCTCCCCATAAGATATATTGGATCATTCATGTGACGCGCAATTTCTGCATAAAGAAAGAATGAGAAGAAACAGATGCTGAGAGAGGAATAGTGGAAAAAATGTAAAACTGATTGCATTTACAGTTTCTTACTTCAGTATGAGGAATCTTATATTAAATTTAAATTTTTGCTATAGTTCCCCTTTAACTAAAAGCTGAACCACCCCTTTATTAAATTTTTTGACTTTTTTTTGTTAGCTAATCTGAAAGCTCATTTGCATCATATGCTTTTGTTATGTAAGTTATTTACAAGAAGAAAGTTACCAGCACTCAGGGTCTTATTTTGCAGGAAAACCTTGCTTTATGTCAGTGCGGTGGGCTACTTCGACTTCGACTTCAACTTTGAATCGAAGGATTCGAACTAAAAATCGTTCGACTATTCAACCATTCAATAATCGAAGTACTGTCTCTTTAAGAAAAACTTCGACCCGCTAGTTCGCCACCTAAAAGCTACCGGACCCAATGTTAGCCATAGGCTTGGCTAAATTTTTTTGGTCGAAGGATAATCCTTCGATCGTTGGATTAAAATCCTTCGAATCGTTCAATCGAACGATTATTCCTTCGATCGTTCGATCGCAGTATTTGTACAAAATCCTTCGATTTTGGAAGTTAAAGAATTTTCATTCCCAGTCGAATATCGAGGGTTAATTAACCCTCGATATTCGACCCTTGATGAATTTGCCCCTAAATGTATATTTAGGGTGATCAATTAAAATTTCAACGTAGAAAATTATAAAAATATCTATACAGTGTAAGTGTAAGCAGTATAATAAATCCACCCCCTTCCAGGCATATTAAAAAAAATGTTTTAAATATGAATAAAGTGCAGTTCATTGATTAAAATCCCATGTTCATTAAACAGAAAAGACAGTGATTGCATATGATCCAAAAATCCTGTAGTGAGTCCAATTAAAAAGTCAGTGTAGGCAATAGCTTTTATAAACATACAGCCCATCCATAAGGCTTAATGCAATAATGTAACAAGCAGTGGTATTGGGAAATAGCTCAATAGCTTGTAGCAGCCATTGATATTACATTCATTTGGCAACAGTTGTAACTATAAAGATCATTATCGTAACAAAGTAGAAAACTCACCCTGTCTGTACAGGAAAGGAGAGGGGGGATTTTTACCTATCCCTGGATATTGATCAGCGCTTATCTGTTAAAGAAAAAAGAGAAACAGTAAAGAAGTTTCACAAAAAGCAGGACAAATTATATTCTTCATTGAGGCCTTTAGGGCATCTGGATTGCAATAGCCAAATCCAAAAACATTCCCTCTGGAGTAATCGACTTTTTTTTATCCTGGCCCTGTTTTATCTTAACCTTCTCTAGAATTTGCCTTGATGTCCCTGTATGTGGAAATGTCCCGCTAGTAGTGTTTAGCTTGTGTAATTGGTGGTTGATAATTCCTTATTGTGCATATGTGTTTATGTTCATTAAGGGGCCGATTCACGAAATTCGAGTGAAGGGTTCGAATGAAAAAAAATTCAAATTTCGAAGTTTTTTTGGGGTACTTCGACCATCGAATGGACTACTTCGACCTTCGACTACGAAAATTGACCGATTCGAACTAAAAATCGTTCGACTATTCGACCATTCGATAGTCGAAGTACTGTCCCTTTAAGAAAAACTTCGACCCCCTATGTTAGCCTATGGGGAAGGTCCCCATAGGCTTGCCTGGGATTTTTTGATCGAAAGATTTTTCTTCGATCGTTGGATTAAAATCCTTCGAATCGTTCGATTCAAAGGATTTAATCGTTCGATCGAATGAAAAATCCTTCGATCGATCGATCGCAGGATTTGCGCAAAATCGTTCGACTTCGATATTCTAAGTCGAACGATTTTAGTTCCTAGTCGAATATCGAGGGTTAATTAACCCTTGATATTCGACCCTTCGTGAATCGGCCCCTAAGTCTGATGTTCATGGGTCTAGATGTCTGGCCCACGTAAGCCAATCCGCTTTGGGCATTTAATACAATATATCACATCACTTGTATCACATGTGAAAAACCCTTTTACTTTATGTTTGGAACCAAGTCATGGATGTGTCACAGTGTCTCCAGGTATTAAACCATTACAATGCCCACAGTTTGTGCATGGGAAAGTCCCATTAGTAGTACTGGGATTGGCAAATGTATAACCTGATCCATCTGCAGGTTTAGATTTAATAAGGTCACCAATATTTTTCCCTCGTAAAATTGTACTGTAACGGTTTAATACCTGGAGACACTGTGACACATCCATGACTTGGTTCCAAACATAAAGTAAAAGGGTTTTTCACATGTGATACAAGTGATGTGATATATTGTATTAAATGCCCATGGGGATTGGCTTACGTGGGCCAGACATCTAGACCCATGAAAATCAGACTTAATGAACATAAATGCACAATAAGGAATTATCAACCACCAATTACACAAGCTAATCCTGCTGGTTATAAATTGAATGAGAAAACTAACAAGAAACACTACTAACTGGACTTTTCCACATACAGGGACATCAAGTGTCACAGCTCCGATGGCAAATTCCAGAGAAGGTTAAGATAAAACAGGGCCAGGATATAGAAAGTCGATTACTCCAGAGGGAATGCTTTTGGATTTGGCTATTGCAATCCAGATGCCCTAAAGGCCTCAATGAAGAATATAATTTGTCCTGCTTTTTGTGAAACTTCTTAACTGTTTCTCTTTTTTCTTTAACAGATAAGCGCTGATCAATATCCAGGGATAGGTAAAAATCCCCCCTCTCCTTTCCTGTACAGACAGGGTGAGTTATCTACTTTGTTACGATAATGATCTTTATAGTTACAACTGTTGCCAAATGAATATAATATCAATGTTTGCTACAAGCTATTGAGCTATTTCCCAATACCACTGCTTGTTACATTATTGCATTAAGCCTTATGGATGGGCTATATGTTTAAAAGAGCTATTGCCTACACTGACTTTTTAATTGGACTCACTACAGGATTTTTGGATCATATGCAATCACTGTCTTTTCTGTTTAATGAACATTGGATTTTAATCAATGAACTGCACTTTATTCATATTTTTTAAAAAAAATTCTAATATGCCTGGAAGGGGCTGGATTTATTATATTGCTTACACTAACACTGTATAGATTTTTTTATAATTTCGTACGTTGAAATTTTAATTGATCACCCTAAATATACATTATGTGTAACACGGGATCCGTATGTTTGATAAAGGGGCGTGGCCCCCCAACAATTGTATCACCGCTCTGAAATAAAGCAAGGTTTTCTACAAACTAAGACCGTGAGTGCTGGTAACTTTCTTCTTGTACATTGAATAGGAAGCTGCCGAAAATTCCACTATCAAGCACCAGGCGACTCTACAGGAGGGTGTCGTGGGTGTGCGTCCGCTCTCACAAATTTGTTTGATGTAAGTTATTTAGGCATGAATTGTAATGCATTCACAGATATACTTACCTAGTCACCAATAGGGATGCACCGAATCCACTATTTTGGATTTGGCCAAACCCCCGAATCCTTTGTGAAAGATTCGGCCGAATACCGAACCGAATCTGAACCCTAATTTGCATATGCAAATTAGGGGTGGGAAGGGGAAAACATTTTTTACTTCCTCGTTTTCTGACAAAAAGTCACGTGATTTCCCTCCCGCCCCTAATTTGCATATGCAAATTAGGGTTCGGATTCGGTTCAGCCAGGCAGAAGGATTCGGCCGAATCCGAATCCTGCTGAAAAAGGCCGAATCCTGGCCGAATCCCGAACCGAATCCTGGATTCCTTGCATCCCTAGTAACCAACCATCTGGCATGTGTCCATCTTCAAATTTTTGAAATAAGGAAGACTGACGAAGAACATACGAGTCATGTGTAGAACCTGGGAATCCTGATTTAACACTCATTATCCTATGTTTACCATCACAGACCATCTGTACATTTATTGAGTGGAAGACCATGTTGAGGAGGCCGCAGTGGAACGTGTGTACAATCAATTGCACCTAACACATTGGGCATTGCAGCTATTCGGAAAAATTCCATTTTTACATCATCCCATTGTGCTCTGTTTTGAGGGAAATGAATGTATTCCTTAGCTTTAAGTGCAATTCCTGTTAAAACAATTCATAAATACCTTGAAAAGGTTGGTTGACTTATGCCTGAAACAATAGATGTGACAGCCTGAAAAGAACCTGTTGCTAAAAAGTGTAACACAGCCAGTAATTTTACTTGTCCAGGTACTGCATGTGTCAAAGGTTTCTTTTATATTATTCTATAAGCTGAGTATAGCTTCTCTGTTTAGGTGATATCTCTGAACTATCTCACGTAGGTTGTCAAGGTTAGTTCTTTCCAGACAGGGCCGGATTTATATAGTGGGCGCCCCAAGGCCCACTACCGTTCTTCGCCCCTGTCCCCTCCAGGCGGAGAGGAGCAATGAGGATTGGCGCACGGGAAATTAAAAAAATGATTGTATCTCCTGCGCATCCCCAGTGTTTTTGAACCAATGTGGGTGTGGTTGGGCAGCATGTCGCCCCCCTAAAATCCTGCCACCCTAGGCCCGGGCCTAGGTGGCCTTTCACAAATCCGGGCCTGTTTCCAGAAATAGTCTAGGCCTTCTGACTTTAACAATATTCTGGTGGTTGCCAGCGTTGTTGCTTCTAGAGGTCATACTGACACGCTGTCTTCTGTGGATTATGGTTCTTCTTGCTAATGAAATCGATAGGTCTGACATAATCATTTCCGTTATTCTAACAGACTATGCATCACACAATAACGCTACGCACGCAACTACCACAATCACGCGAGATTTTTTCATGTGTAATAGAGATAACACTGGACAACAGAAGAATGGAGCAACAATCTGTGTTAGCAAAAAAAAAAAATTCACCCTTGAGGATCTGCATTTTATGGTTGACTACCTAGATAAGTATACTGTACATATGACATTCCACCAGTTGTGAATATGAATGCTTATAAGCACAAAGTTAGTGCGAATATTAGGACACAAGACTGGAGTTCAAAGATTTATAAAAGAAGTTCAAGTACGCTATTCAGATCTAAAAAGAAGGGACAAGAAGCTATATTTACAGATACTACAAGACATAGGTGCATATAATATTGCATAGAGTTATTTTATGTTATTTATTGTATTAACTGATCATATAAATTATTTAGGTAAGTCAACAGAAACCATGGAAAATGAACCTGGTACAAGTCATAAAACAGGTCATTATATATGTCTTTCTATGATTTTAACACTTTTTTATCTTTGTCTCTATTATGAGTTTTAATTTATTTTATATTTATTTTATATCAAGTTCTCAGATCGGAACTTCAACAAACGAAGCGGAAAAAAGCCAAACATCAGGTATAATGATGAATGTATTTATTTTTTCCCTCATCTTTTTCCCTTTATCATTTCTTTTTTTCTTATAACTCTTGCTATCATTCTCTATTTACCTTATTCTTCTATCTGCTCTCTCTCTCTCTCTCTCTCTCTCTCTCTCTCTCTCTCTCTCTCTCTCTCTCTCTCTCTCTCTCTCTCTCTCGCTATCTATCTATCTATCTATCTATCTGTCTGTCTGTCTGTCTGTCTGTCTGTCTATCTATCATCTATCTATCTATCTATCTATCTATCTATCTATCATCTATCTATTATCTGTCTGTCTGTCTGTCTATCTATCTATCTATCTATCTATCTATCTATCTATCATCTGTCTCTCTCTCTCTCTTTCTATCTATCTGTCTGTCTGTCTATTATCTATCTATCCATCCATCCATCCATCCATCCATCCATCCATCCATCCATCCATCTATCTATCTATCTATCTATCTATCTATCTATCTATCTATCTATCTATCTATCTATCTATCTATCTATCTATCTATCTATCTATCTATCTATCTATCTCTCTATCTCTCTATCATCTCTCTCTCTCTCTCTCTCTCTCTCTCATTTCCCATGTCTTTTCTCTTACATTCCTTTCTACTGTCTTCTGTTTTCTTAATAATGTTGAAGTCTATAGAAATATAGTACATAGGCAACACTGTTATAGTTATTACCTACTATTATCCATAATAGAGAAAAATTTGGCTAATCCAAATGGAAGCTGTAACAACTTTACCTGGTGGTCTAGCGGGAGGGGGTCTGCAGGGACGCCTGCAGCCCCCTCGGCGGGGACGCCCGCAACGCTGTTTCTCTGAGCCGCAAATGGGGAATGGTTAGGTCGCGCGCGGCGCGTTCCTTCCTGATTTATGTGCGCATGCGCGCTGGCATGCGCCGTCAGCGCGCAGTGGCGCGAAATTTAAAAGTATTAAGGGCGCAGTTTGGATTTTTCACATTGCCCGTGATAGGATATTGTTTCCTGG
Source organism: Xenopus laevis (assembly GCF_017654675.1). Lineage (NCBI taxonomy): Eukaryota > Metazoa > Chordata > Amphibia > Anura > Pipidae > Xenopus > Xenopus laevis. The sequence continues at coordinate 111,874,141 of NC_054388.1, read as the reverse complement.
TGCTTCTGAGCTTTGTGCTATATTCTGAACCTGTTTGATTCCTGTTTTTGACCCCTGCCTGGCTATTTGACTATTCTGACTTCTGGATTTTGACCTTTGCCTGATTACCGACTACCTCCTCTGATTAACCCTCTGATTGACTCCCTGGTTTGACCCTTGCCTGTCTGATAACGTTTATTCTCTGCCTGCCTCGACCCGGCCTGTTCTGACTACTCTTTTGCCTAAACGCCTTGTACTACGATCTTTGGTCCAAAAGACTTTGCGTTACTGTCGTGCCCCTCTGTCTATCCAGAACTCTCATCTTGCACCTCTTGTTTAAGTCCAGGTGGCATCCAAGTAAGCCGAGGGCTCCTCCCGAGGCCCAAAGGCGGTCACACTACTGGTGAAGCACGAGCCGAGACCAGGGTGCCTGGTGTTTGTTCTGGTGTTGGGTGCCGACCGTGACAGAAGCTCAGTGTGTCGTAAAACATTTTCTAAATATATCAACCGTATAGAATCAATTTGTAGTCAAAAGGGAACTTATGACCAGTTACTGTATACGATGAGCAGCAGTGTTATAAATTTATTTGTTGTTTTTGTAGATACAATTGATTCAACAACTTCTGCCAATGCATTGCCTTCATCTAAAAAAAGAAACAAAAAGAAAAAAAAAATACATGTGATTGTGAAATTCACGTAACTGAAGTGAAAGAGATAATACACAAAGTGGACAACAAAGTGGACTTTCTGCTTGAAAAAATGGAACCCTTACTCAAAGTTTCTTTTGTAATCCAGCGAGATGTGGAGCAACAGTCACACGTTTAGAAAAATATTTTATTGTAGTCATTACATTTACATTTGTTTTTTTTTTTAGATAAAGGGTTAGTGATACATTCCATATTTAACACATTGCATATATTAAATACAACATGCCAATTTGGAATATAAACAGTGCATTTTTTTTACAAAATGTATTCGATTACACACACATCCCCCCAATACTTTGGTTTACTAACTGACATCAGTCACTGACGGAGAGTAACTTCATGAGTGACATCACAGTTGAGGGGGGGTCAACTTGTCAAAAATGTAGGAATCTGCGCTCAGCCTAATTGCACTTTTTATAATGAAAGCTTCAATCTTCTCAGAAGGATTTAACGATCATCCTGGAATATCAGCCTTTCAATGAGAAAGAGGAGAGCACTCAAACGTCTGATAGGTTGGAGGACAATGTGGAGTGTGTCACTATTCCAATGGTAAAGTCATTTATAATTTTTGTATTTATAATATGTGACACATTGCATCAAGAATCATAAGCAGCGGTACCTTATGTAGGTGGATTCTTATTGCCTGAATACAACACTTTTTTTTGAGCATGCTCTTGATTATTTATTTTCATTGAGAAGATAATGCCAAACATTTTTTCCATTGTTTAATTATGTTATCCTATATGTGACTGTGTTAACAATAACTGTAACACAACAGACCATTGTGTTGCATAGTTAATTAAGGAGACAATACATATTCTAAAATTGAATATTTAAAATAAGTAAATCATGTGTATTTACATATTACATAAGTAATTATGTTTGAATATATGCTCTTAGGTATTACCCTTCCTTTATTTTCATTGAGAATATAATGCAAAAATTGCAGATAATGCCAAGAATGTTTTCCTGTGTTTAATTATGTTGACCTACAGATAATTCTTTAATAGTAACTAAGTTCTCAAATGTGACTGTGAGGATAATAAGAGCAACTGTAACACAACAGACCATTGTGTTGCCCAGTTAATAATTCAAAGTCTATCTATCAATCATCTATCTATCATCTATCTATCTATCTATCTATCTATCTATCTATCTATCTATCTATCTATCTATCTATCTATCTATCATCTATCTATCTATCATCTATCTATCTATCTATCTATCTATCTATCATCTATCTATCTATCAATCTTCTATTCTCTCTTTCTCTACGTAGCTAGTTAAATAGCGATCAAGCTCTCTGTCTAAACTCTTTCATCTAGCTCTAATTATGTTTTATGGAGCTACATACATTTTGCAATATGCACTGTATCATTTACAAGTTATTTCGGCAACATTTATTAAGGCAAAAACAGCTACCAATATAAAATCGTCATTGATCAATACTCGTATTTTAACAGCGAATTTTGGATCGTAATTTATAGAGAGAAATAAAAACGCCACTTGATGAATAAGCGATTCTTATCAAGTGGCAGAAAATCTCGTGACTTGCAAATCATGGTGTATGTATAACGCAGCCATCGAGTTTTTCCCGGTAACTACATTAATAAATTGCCAGATTTCTATTTTGCGTATATTTTGCGTAAATGTATGCGTATTATTCATATGAGCCTTAATAAATGCTCTAAGTGGAACTGGAGATGAGGTTTTGTTATCATAGGAGACAGTGAATGATCGGTTAGAAAGGTAAGAAGAGAGACAAGATGCAGCCTGGTTACGGATGCCAAGCGAATAGAGAATCTGCATCAGGAGAGAGTGATCAACTGTATCAAATGCAGATGATAGGTCAAGGAGGAGAAGGATGGAGAAGTGACCTTTGGCTTTGGCACCTGAAGATCATTTGTTACTCTGCACAAAGCAGTCTCATTAGAGTGACCAGGCCAGAAACCAGATTGCAGAGGGTCCAACAGATCATGGGTGTGTAGAAAGTTAGTAATACGGAAGAACACAATACACTCTAGGAGTTTAGTGGCAAGTGGTAGAAGGGAGACAGGACAGTAATTTGATAGACAGGCTGGGTCAAGAGTGGCCTTTTTAAGAATAGGCTTTACACAGGCCTGTTTGAAAGGAGAAGGGAAGGTTCCAGAAGCTAGAGAAGAATTGAAGATGTGAGTAAATAGTGGTGTAAGCTCTGCAACACAGTGTTTGAGCAGAGAAGAAGGCATAGGGTCAAGGAAGCAAGTTGTGAGCAGGGAGGACAAAAGAAGCTTGGAGACTTCAGACATTGTTACTGGAGGGAAGGAATTAAGACATGCAGAAGGGGGCTTAGGAACGCGTTTACATTAGTAGAGGTAGGGATCTGATTGCGGATGGACTCTACTTTCTCTTTAAAGAAATCAGCAAGTCCTGAGGAGAGTGTCTGGTTGACTGATACTGTTGATGAGGGATGGAGAAGAGTATTGAATAGAGAAAACAGGCGTCGTGGGTTGGATTTGTGATTGTTTATAAGAGGACTGTAGTACTCTTGCTTGGATTTTGACAAAGCAGAATTGAGGCAGGACAATAGAAATTTATAGTGAATAAAGTCTGCTTGCGTACGGTATTTCTTCCACATACGTTCAGCAGATCTCGTACAGGAGCATAAGAATCTGGTTTGTGAATTCAGCCAGGGTCGTGGGTTCAGAGCACGTGTATACTTAGCCTGTAAAGGAGCAAATGAGCCAATGGTTGAGGATAGTATGTGATTATACTCATTTACCAGGATATCAGGATCAGACGTTACCTTAAGGGAAATGAGACTGGACCTGAAAGATAAGCTAAGTCTGGAAGGTCAATGTCACGTGTATTCTGAACTAAGACAGTGGGGGAAGAAGCAGGTGGGCACGGAGAGTGAGAGATGGAAAATGTAACCAAATTGTGATCGGAAAGGGGGAAGGGTTCACTGTTAAAACCAGAGAGAGAGAGAGTTTTTTAGTAAACACTAGATCCAGAAAGTGGCCATCCTTATGAGTAGGGGTGTTTGTCCACTGCTGGAGCTCAAAGGAGGAGGTTAGGCGGACAAAGCAAGAGGGCCAGGGTTGTGAAGCATCATTAATGTGGAAGTTAAAATCCCCAAGAATGATTGCAGAGGAAGAAAGAAAGCCAAGTGTCAAAGTCAGAAAGGAGGCAGCAGGGGAGGAGGCTGATGGGGGTCTGTAAATGACAGCTACATGCACAGAGAGAGGGTGGAAAAAGTGAATGCCATGCACCTCAAAAGAGTTAAATGAGAAGGCTGGAGGAATAGGAATAGGTCTGAACCGACAGAGAGAGGAGAGGAGAATTCCAACTCCCCCACCACGTCCAATGGTTCGGGGGGTGTGAGAGAAAGAAAGACCTCCATGAGAGAGTGCAGCTGGGACATCATGTCCCATCTGATCCATTCCACATAAGGACAACCATAAAAAATCATCAGTCAATGGTATCTGGACAAGTTGATTCAATTTGATTTGAACTGACCTTTATTTGGACGGATAACCCAGTCTCTTACTTATAGAGATATCACTTACATCGCAGGAATCAATTCCTCCATGGATGTCCATCGCACATGTCATATTTTCTGCGATGATACTGTGATTGGTCACTAGTTTATACAAGTCTCTGCAGTGCTCTAAATCTATCAACCTCACTTCCGCCTCTTGTAGAATAACTGGCTTTGGCTTGGAACCTGTCAGAGAAAAAACATGGTAAGAAAAATAAACAAAACGTGGCCTTAAAATTCCAAAGATGAATTATCCAGGTAAACAAAGGATTTCTTCTCACCCCTTGCATACGATCTTCTGTGCTGAACAGCCAGTTTAACAACAACAATAATTATACCTGTCATTCTACAGACAAGTACTGACATAGTATGACAAGGTTTGGCCAGAAGAGCATCCAGTATCCATCAATCTATCTATGGTATCTATGGTTATGATATATAATGGCACATTTTTTGTTTAAAGGTGCAATCCTATCACAACATCCAGAAGGGCACAACATGCATTGGAGCTCTATCACTATAATTATGTTTAATTGCCATTATTTCCTGCAAAGTTTTTGCCTTGAGATATGTGAGACGTTTAGGGGGTATTTACTAATACTAGGGATGGGCGAATTTGACCCGTTTCGCTTCGCCAAAAATTCGCCGCCGGCGAAATGTCGCAGACGCTAATTAAAGTCTATGGGCGTCAAAAAAATTTAGCGAAATTGTTTTGACGCGCGTCTTTTTTTTTTGACGCACACCGCCATACAAGTCTATGGGCGTCATTTTTTTGGCGAAACTAGGCGAAAAAATTCGCCCATCCCTAACTAATACTCAACTTTTTCTCATTCTAATAAAATGAAAAAGATTTGACCAAACTCCCAAACCCGTATCCCCTTCATTTACCAATATTTTATTTCTCGAAAATTTGATGCAGGAAAAAGTCAAAACAAAATTGTGTGTCATTTTGAATCATCCAACTTTTTCAATTTGATACTCAAATTGTCCTTTTTTTTCTATTTGCCGCTTGGAAAACTTGACCTTTTTGTTTATTCAAAAATGTCAATAAAAACAATTGAAAAGAAAGGAAAACTTGACTTTTATAAATTATCGAACAAAAAACAGCCCAAAACCCTTGAAGATCATGAAGGTAAGAAAATCTTCATCTGCCATTGACTTTTGGAGTATTTTTGGATTCGTATTTTAACATTTTAGGAGCATAATAAATCTTGAAATATTTTGGTTTCTTTTTTCCTTCTAAAACTTTAAAAACCCAAACAGTAAAAAATTAGGTTATAATAGATAGGCCTCTTAATGTATAAAAGACTATTTTGCTTTCTTCCTTTAACTTTGTAGTCAGTACCAGATTCACAATGTTTTCCTCTTGATCATCTGTCTCCGTGTTCCTCCATGTTCCCCCACATTTCTAATTGTAGCACCAGGCAAAGAACACAGTGAGGCTCACTTATAAACACTGGGCACATTTGCACCTGGGCAGTAACCCATAGCAACCAATCAGTGGCTGGCTTTGAGATGCAGGGTTCAAATATTGAATTACATCTCTACTATCCAAATCAAGGTTTTCATTTATGAAAATCATTTTAAAAATAAGGTTATTCATAAAGGTTTTTAACAGCTTTTTGTGTAATTGTGTAATTTAGCTTGTTTAAGAGAAGTTTTCTTACATGTTTAGATTCAGCTTGTATCAGAATCATCTGCCAGAACCTTGTGTGATTCAAAATGATTTACTCAAATGTTTACAGTATCAACAGAATATACCGGTAATTTCAGCTTCACCTATAACTGTACAGGCATCCCAAGTACTCTTTATGGGGTGCAAAATAACACTTGTGCTCCTCTGCATCCAAAAAGTAGCACATTCTCATGCAGTACAACTGAATATGAACATCATAAAATTGAAGATATTAAATACTCACTATTATACTCAGTGCTTCCCCAGCCAGTCACTATACAACTGTGCCCAGGCAATAATTCATTGGGAAATTGAGGTAGACAGGCTGGAAGGATGAAGTCCGTGAAGGGCACGTTCTGTGAAAGCTCTAGAAGGTCAATGTCATTGACCTTCATGTGTCATTGTATCTATGATGGATAATGATCTTCTTCACTTTAACAGAAACTTCGTCCTGGAAATTTCCAGTTATTTTGTGGGCCCCAAGGATTACAATAACAGTCGTGTTCTTTTCACTAGAAAGGAATAAAAAGACCAGTGACTTGGGGCTTATAAATGTTATGTTCATGGTGAAGTTAATTTTGCATTTGCACTTTTTAAGATGTCAATGATCCGTCCAATGTGGAATCTCGAGCTACCAGTGAAGAAATGATATAATGCCAAAAAAACTATACTCATTATAGTCAATATAATAATATTAACAGGTCTCTGAATTTACAGGGATGCTGCTAGGTTCCTCTAAAACTCTACTACTTGGGTATGAACCCAACTCAAACTTCTCTGTGAAGCTCTGGGCACCCATCTCTCAGACCGTTTACCCCCAAGAGTCACTAAGTAAACGGACTACTGGCAACCCACCTGCATTGATAGATCACTTCTCTGTAAGGCCTCTTTTTAAAAGAATTTGATAGAGCTATACGTTATTTGTTATTGTTCATTACTAAACCTATTATTTTGTGAAAATTTGAAAACTATACGTTTGATGAAAACATAATAACTGCTGTAGTTGTGAACATTTGAAAAATGGAAATAAAGACACTGTTATAAACAAACACATCAAAGCCTCATCTCTCTCCCTCTTTATTTTGGGACACAAGTTCAAGAATATATACATACTGACCTTTCCAAACACTGGGCTGCAGTCAGAACAAAGTTCCTACTGATAAGGGTTCCACCACAAAGACTTTACTAGGATGACACACGATCACTCGGCTATAGCAAAAATAAAAAAAAAGCACATTATAAAAGGGCACCTGTTGGCTGAAAATATTTCCCCCCACCAAAGGTGCAGAGTAAAGAAACTACTGTTACCCCGAACCGGAGTGTGGGCTCTATTAGGCCCCACCTTTGGTGGGAGAAGATATTTTTGGGCAACAGGTGCCCATTAACCAGTAAATCATACAGAAGAAACATACCTGTTGAAAGGGGGAGTAGTATCAGGGCCTATAGGATAAAGAGAAGATCTTAACCACTTTTGGCTTTTGGCTGCACCTCTGGAATGCCCATATCATAATCAGTTATATATGAGAGCTAGTAACCCATATCAGCCAATCAACAGGTAGCAATTACTGGTCACCACAATGAAAGCAAACATCGAATGGGTTCCTATGGGCTACTTGATCTGGCGCAAACTTTGTGACTGTTATAAGATTAACCCAACACAAACAGTATGTGCCTGCCTTTATAATAAAAAGGCACATATAGCATTTTTTATAACCACACTTACATCCCTTCTACATTTATGGGCTTTAACCAATTATTTACATCAGTGGTCTCAGCCTTTTTCTATTCAGACTCCCCTTGAGGGTTCAAACCCTCTTAGCTCATAACAAGGTTACAGATATATAGAAACATTGGGGTAACAGTCACCCTGCTATAGTTCCAGGGGTACCCAGGGCACAAATAAGCACTCACCCCAAAGCTCCCCTTAACTGGCCTTCAGGCTGGGCCCCCTTAGCTCATAACAAGGTTACAGATATATAGAAACATTGGGGTAACAGTCACCCTGCTATAGTTCATGGGGTACCCAGGGTACAAATAAACACTCACCCTAAATCTCCCCCTAACTGGCCTTCAGGCTGGGCCCCCTTAGCTCATAACAAGGTTACAGATATATAGAAACATTGGGGTAACAGTCACCCTGCTATAGTTCATGGGGTACCCAGGGCACAAATAAGCATTCACCCCAAATCTCACCTTAACTGACCTTCAAGTTGGGCTTTCAGATGTATCTATAAGAGTGAATAGTCATTTTCCCCAAAACTCAACCTAAATGACCTTTAGCTCCCCATTGCCTCAAGAGTCCTGGTGGCCCCTGCCCATAGTTTAGGAACCACTGATCTAATCCAATCTGTAAGATAATAGAAGAAAAATGCCTTGAATGGCATTTGAATGGAACTGCCAATTGATAAGACACGCATAATAGTTAGGTGGTTAGCATTGTTGGGTTGAAGCACTGGGTTTCTATGTTGATTTCCATCCAGACCATTATCTCCAAGGAGTTAAGATGTTTTTTTCAGTGTCTGTTTCTTCCTGGTTTCTTCTGGTTTTCTTTCCACACAGGAATGGTAATTGGCTCCTGATTAGACTGACTAGAGCATGAATGTATGTGATGAGGACCTTAGATTGTAAGCTCCACTGATGAAAGGACTGTTGTGAATTATGTATCTCTGTTGTATGTTGCCACTATATCATTAAAGAATATTATAAAAGGACATATAGTTGAAAAAAGACAAATTCCATCAAGTTCAACCCCTCCAAATGAAAACCCAGCATCCATACATACATCCCTCCCTACTTTCATATAAATTATATACACCCATATCTATACTAACTATAGAGTTTAGTATCCCAATAGCCTTTGTATTATGTCTGTCCAAGAAATCATCCAAGTCCCTCTTATAGTCATTAACTGAATCATCACCCGGCAGTGCATTCCCCAACCTCACTGTCCTCATTGTGATGAACCCCCTACTCTGTTCCTTTAAATGAAACTTCTTTTCCTCTAGTCTGAAGGGGAGGCCTCTGGTACGTGATTCTCTTTATGGGTAAAACGATCCCCTGCTATTTGTCTATAATGTCCTCTAATGTACTTGTAAAGTCTAATCATGCCCCTCACCTTTTTTCCAGAGAAAACAACCCCAACCTTGTCAGTCTCCCCTCATAATTTAAGTCTTCCCTCCCTCTAACCAGTTTAGTTGCACTTAGTCTCTGCACTCTCTCCAGCTCATTTATATCCCTCTTAAGGACTGGAGTCCAAAACTGCCCCCATACTCCAGATGAGGCCTCACCAGGGACCTATAAAGAGACACAATTATGTTTTCATCCCTTGAGTTTATTATGCAAGGATATAATAATCTTAAGGGGGATCACTGAGATCTGACCTGAGCATGTTTGTGGCCCTGACTACAGAATCTTAGTGGCACAAAATGTAAACACAATAATATGAATGAATAGCTAATTTACCAATATTTTCCAATAACTGTACAGGTATGGGACCTGTTATCTGGAAACACATAATCCAGAAAGTTCAGAATTACGGAAAGGCCATCTCCCATAGACTCCATTATAATTAAATAATGCAGATTTAAAAAATAAATAAATAATGTCCTTTTCTCTGTAATAATAAAACAGTTCCTCGGAATAGCCCTCTCTAAATCATACTTAAGGTTAACTCAAAAGTAAACAACCCCTTTAATATCATGCAGACCTGAATGGTTTAGACCTCATCCTAAGACAGTCAACTGGACCTGATACTGATCTGAGTGGCTAAAACTGAACTGGGATTTACTTACATTAGGGAGAGACTACGATTCTTAAAAACAAAAGTCACAACCAAGGACCACAGCCGAGTCTCAGGTGCTATTGGCTGTAATGTTTGGAATAGACACCTTGGAAGATGCCCATGGAGTGTAGTAGGGTCTGCTGCTAACATGATTGACCATACAAGCTGGGTGTCAGTTCATGGGCGGCAGTAGCATTTAATAGGGGATTTTCATACCATGTGCTGGTATCACCACAGTATTTCCTGAGAGATTCCTGGTGTCCTGTGGGCATGTGCTGGTCTATTGACATCTTTGTGCCAAACAGGTACAAACTCCACAGATAATACAGTTTATGTCATTTTTATATGTATAGTTGGAGGTCATAGTTTATCTCAAATTTGGGTTTGTTTTTCTACTATAAATTGTGCATGCCGGAGACAAAGTGATGACGAAACCATAGTGTCAACAAAATTATTGTGGGAGTTTCCAAAATGTATTTCCTGGAATTGGCTAATAGTATTATTGGTTGTGTTACACCGTGGGTTCACTTTGTGTCCATAACCAGCAACTTATTCACAGATAAAATGACATGGCATAAAGCCAAGTGTGAAGGCAGAATTGTATCATTATAAATTCTTGGCAAATTCCATTGTAAGGCCACACTTGCACCGATGTTAATGAGAACAATATTGTAAACAAACTAAATTGATAATGAAAGTTATGGGAAAAGGTTATTGAAGTCATTTGTTATTATGTTTTATTTTTTAAGTAAAGGCACCAATGAGTCTCTATAACAACATTTCATATGCAAGAACAAGAGGTGGGCATTCAGCTTCTAAATCTGAATAAAGGTGGCTATACTTGGGCAGATCTGCTTATTTGGAGAGGTAACCAAGCAATAATGATCAGATCATTATGCCAGGAATGCAGGAGGTCTGTGCAAGGGCCACATCAAGAAGCTGATGTTCTCCTTGATCCAATGGGTTGGTGCCAGATCAACTGGATGATTTTCTGCTTCTGGCGAATCACATCAGAGGGCTGAATACACTTGCCAATAAACTGCTGACTTAGTCTGTTGGAAGCTCTTATCAAGTCGTGTATGTTCACCTTAAAGGGGAACTATCACAAACATTAAAATGTAATATACACTTCCTCATACGGAAATAAGACATTTTCTAAATACAATTAATATTAAATATTCTGTATTGTTTCTGAAATAATCAAGTTTATCTTCACTGTTCCTCTCTCAGCATCTGTTGCTCTTCATTGTGTCTTCATGCAGGAGTTGGGTGTCAGATATTCACTGACAGTTAGATCCAATATATCTTAAAGGGGGGCCTTCTTTTCCTTGCAGATGTATTAGAGCTCACTCAAATAACCGATTCTAGTACAAACAAAATCTAACAAAATAACTTGCTTTTGCACAAATTCTGCATGTAGAGAGACATAATGTCTGGTGATATTAATAGAGTGATAGAAGCTGATAGAGGAATAGTTAACCATAGTATCAACCGATACAGAATTTTTAATTGATTGTATTTAGAAAATTTATTTCAGTATGCTGAAGCATATATTAAATCTTAATTTTCGCAATAGTTCCCCTTTAAGAGATATAGGCTTAGACTAGAATGCCAGGAGATAACTGGTGACCTGGTGTAGATGTATAGAATAGCGTGTTTTTACCCGACCCGCACCTGACAATAACCCGCCCTCCCTCATCCCACGCCCATCCGCGACTTCCAGATCTTTTATAGACCCGTGCCACCGCTTCGATGATGTCACCAAAAGCGGCAGAACGATAAGGCACACGTCCAGCAGACAGCAGTGCAAGGCAGCCCACCACCCACAACTGGAGGTACAAGGTCGGCTCGATCCCGCTCGACCGACGGGTAAACCTGCGGGTCCCGTAGATATCAGGCTGGCCCACACATCTCTAGTATAGAAGCCTCTCACTTTCCAGCACACACATTTTTTAGCATCTGCCAATTATACGACATATTTAATATGAACTTTTTTATATATGAACTGGCTGTTACCTTTGCGCAGTGTGTGTTGCCAGTGTAGAGAATATTTTGCATGACACCCAGCCCTACCCAGAACAATGAGTTCCATTGTCACCATATTGAATCATGCAAAAACAACTTGTATACTATAATTATCCTGCTGACAGGTTGAATGTCTTATATTTATTATTATAGGTTTAGATGTATTACTGTATTAATTTAAATTAATTGGTTTATCATGGTATTTGTAATAGGTCTTACTTTCTCTTGTTGGATAGAAATGGATGGAGTGATATCTTCGCTTCTGTTCATTGAATGTCCATTCACAAAATAAATTTGTCTTTTTTCAATAGTGTTGGATGAAGATTCCTGGATCCTGACATTCAGCTGTGATTCACTGGATAAACAGCTAATATAATATACTATACTCTAATAGGTGGTGATTAAGGATAGAGCCAGGTATAAACCTAACAGAGGGCAAATTGAGAGATACGGTCAGATAAATATAATGTACAATGTAGGGGACTGTGCTGATTGATTTGTGGATCGAAACTGGTATTTACATACTTTTTTTTTCATCCAAGTTTTTGCACCTTGGTCTGTAATGAATTCCCAATCAAAACGTGATAACCAAGTGTGGCACGTCAAAAATCACATTAGTCACTTTTGATTTAGAAGTCATGAGATTTGTGGTTATGAAAATAAATCCCTATCCCCTGACGTGGATGCCTAATACTTCCTTCTGCAGGTCCAACAGGGACATTCTAATGAAGGATAATTGTATCCCTTCCCTGTGCCGCATTAAAGATAATAATGTGAAATGATTACAATAAATACACTTTAGATATCGAAAACAACCTCAAATTTAAGTGATTTCAAGTGACATGTGACGTGTGCAGTGTGACATTTCTGGTGGCAGCGATGGAGATTATTAACCCTGGCGCATAAGGGAACTACTTGGACCTCACAGTTTGTGCACTTTGGCTTCCCAAGCTGCAATGACTCTGATACATATGGGATATTGAAAAAGGGGAGAGAAGCTAATGGAACTACTTCATATTCAACCTTACCTCAAAGGCAAGAGACAGTGGTGCAACTATAGAAGAAGCAGACCCCACGGTTAGAAAGGGGGACAGTGAACAAGGGTCTACTTCTTCTATAGTTGTAGGAACTTTTGTAACCGGAGATTTGCCCTGTTTTTAACTACACCACCACGCCGTTCTACTACCTAAAGCAAGTGGGTGAACTGTTAGGGGAACAGAGACTCAAGTGGGGTGAGAGGCCAGGTACTGGGGGCAGGTTCCTGTTGCAGATGCTCACAGAGATTTTTTTGGTGGGGGGCACAGTGTATGCCACAGACAGGGTGACCACAGATGAGACAAAAGAGGCGTTAAAGGGGACCTGTCACCTTTCAACAACCTAAAATAAACCTCTGTAATGAAATCCGCATCAGTAAACAAGTTAAATGCCATATTTTGTACCTTTGTACGCTAAGCCGTTCTCCCCCAAACCGCCGTTGTATTTCGAAGCGGTGGAAGCCGCCATATTGTTCCTCCAAGCGCCATATTACTCCTCCGTCTCTAGCGAGGACGTTGGTATTTTTAGCGCAATCTCGCGCATGCGCATTAAAACAAGTGACGCGCATAGTTCTGTGCTCACGAACAGAGTCTCGGTCACGCGCTCAGGAAAAACTCTGAGTGCCCGACAACTGAAGGACAGAGAGGTACACCATTTACGCAACCCAGTCTTATTGGCAGTTAGTGGCAGCTACAGGCTGGCATCATGATGAGTGGCACAAGGGCAGTAGGGGCTACTGGGACAGGCTTTGCTAAGTAATCTTTGGGGGTCGCCAGAAGCTACTGTCTCCAAATTACTCAGATTGTACCCATAGCTCTGTTAGTGTAGCAAATGCTTTAGTTAAGAGCCACGGGGGTCCTTGGTTTAACCCTTTCCTCTCTGAGTTGCTGTGCTCTGGGCATCTATTCTCCCACACTCCCTATGGGGGCCTGCAACTGTTAATTTTACTGGTTTGCGCAGTGTTACTTTCAATGAAGTAAGCCACAAAGGCGACTTGTCAAGCAACAAATAGTCTGCTTCAGATTTAGCTGCAGGCAAAGTTGGTGCTTGTGAAAACACTGGTGCTGTTCCCAGCAAGAACACCCGGAATTAAAACACAATCATATTTATTATATGTAGAAAATACGAGACGATTGCTTGCTTCTGACAGACAGGTTGCATACTGTACATATTCGTGGGCCATTTTTTTATTGCAGCACGAATTGGTACCAGGGTAACCAGGGCTTGTCCAAGGTGTTTTGGAGCCCTAGGCAATAGCTTCAATCAGTGCCCCCCCTGGGTCCTGCATTACCATTTCCCACCTCAACAGTCATATAGCCCCCTGTACCTGTGCCAGCACCTATCATATTGCCCCATTTATACCTGTGCCAACGGCAGTCAATCCCTCAGACCGACCCCAAGCCCCCAATCTGTACCTATTCCAACAGCAGTCAAAAAAATCCATCATATTGCCCCAAATATTGTGTACCTGTGCCAGCAGCCACCATATTGCCAGATATACCTGAGCCAGCAGCAGCCAATCCCTCATATTCTCCCCAATCGATACCTGTGCCAGTAGCATTCAAAAAATCCACAATATTGCCCCCAAATATGTACCTGTGCCAGCAGCTGCTAAGGGGGAGGTGGGAAGTGCTTTTGCCTGCAGTATGAATCACGGGCAAGAGGGGGTTGGAACAGCGGTTTATAAAATTTAAAATCTATCAATGGCCAAGCAAAAAATTCCCCTTAAAAGTGCGACCCTCGATGATTGCACCCTAGGCAGTCGCCTACTCTCTCTACCCTTAGTTCTGGCTCTGAGGGTAACCCAAAATTCTGGCTTTAAAGGGGACCTGTCACCTTTCAACAACCTACATAAACATACACAGACATAAAAAGCTGTACAATAAAAGTCTATTTGAAATTAAACATGAAATTGAAAGTTTTTTTTTCATTTGTGCATTCATAGCTATTTTTAACTCATTTAAAAATCCAATTTACTTTCACTTTCGTTCAGGACATCCTACAAGTCACTGCTCTCCCCACATTCACCCAGTTGGATAACCATTAAATTGTGTCGCCAGGTCATGTGGATGGAAATCGCGTCCCTCGTTTTGTTGCAAAAACAATATTTTAGATGATGGGTTATTGCAAAAGCCAGAGGGGCTGCTATAAGGTGCCATAGAAAGTCAGTATTTAGTGGGCTGGTGGGGGCTGTTTGGGCCTCTGTGTAGGCTGATCGGGCCTTTATTTAAATGAAAAGCCAGAGCATAATTGAATTCTCAGTCCGGACCTGAAGGAAGGCATGCCTTAATAACAGTGTCCACAAAACGACTCCTGCCTGTTTGCTACAATTATGAGTCCCCAGAATGAGAAATCAACACATTGACTGCATTTTTTTGTGGGGTAAAAACACAGAAATATATGTTTACCCCCCAAACCCATATATTTTTGGAAAGTACACATTCTACAGAATCTAAAATGGGTACCCATGCCTTTCTGCTCCAAACTACTGAGTCGCAAGGCTTCGCCAAATTTGGCGGTTTTGGTGAAATATCTGAAAATTGCCTCAAAGCTTCAATTTTCCAGCATCATATTGTCCATGTATCATTACCAGCATAAAGCATCCTAAATATAAACATGGGGGTCTAATAAACAGTTTGATGCCCAATGTGCATAGATATACTGAACTATGTGGCGCACAGAGACCCCAAAATGGCAATATGTATAGACATTTTCACGGCTGACGCGCTGGCTGCTGCAATATAACCACCCGGTGTGTGTATTATGCGACATTAGACCACCTAACAGTAGCTGGGCCAAACAGGTTATACGCTAGAAACAAGTGAACACAACATATGCAGAGCTGAAAATGCAATAAAATGGCTAAAAATTCAATAAAATGTCTAAGAATGCACCGAAATACACAAAATTGCAATATAATCACTGAAATAACATACAAAAGGTATTACACAGTACGGTTAGCGAATACACTAATCGTAATGGCAATAAAACTTTATTTTCAGCCAAAAAAAGAGACGAGGCGATAAGAAAAAAAAAAAAAAAAAAGCCACAATGCCATGTATGTGCGTGTGCATGAGTACAATTGGTAAATTACATGTTATGTGTGCGTGTGTGCGTGTGCACGTATGTGTGAGTGCAGTGAGTGTAAGTGACCCCTCCAATCCTCAAAAATGTATGTGTAAGTTTGTGTAAGTGTGAATCTATGTGTGTATTACTGTAATAAGTGTGTGTTGGTTTGTTTAGGTGCACTAACCTGAAAAAGTTGCTAGAGACTGTTGCAGACGATCAGGAAGGGCCCCAGGAAGACATCTGCGACGTGATTCCTGTCCCTGTGCTGTGGGGGGCGGAGCTGATCGCGGCAGTGTAGGCTGCAGCAGGACATGTATGTAACACGTGCCTGCTACTGTTTCGGGGCCCCTGGGCGATCGCGCCCCAGGGGCCACTCGATCCCCCTGCTCTGCTCGTTGCCTAGGGGCAGGGGATCGAGGAGAAACGGAGCGACCGGCTATAACAGTCGCTCCTCCGCTCCAGAAATCGGAAGTGCTGCAGAATGTAGAATCTACGTTCTGTGGCATTTCAAGTACCTTTGCCACAGAACGTAGGTTCTACAATCTGTGGCATTTAAAAGGTTAAATTTCCATAACTGTTATCAACTTGTCACAGATGACAATTATTTATAACTTTTCTTTCCTCTGTGCATTAGTCATAGAGACGGGCAGTCAATCATTTTGACTTTCCAATATTCATTTCCAAGATGGCATAGCACTCTATTCATTCCCAACCATCTTAACCATCTATTTGTGTAGCTAAGTGCCTTTGCTGGAGTATCATATCCTCAAATGTTGATAATTACAGTACATCTAGCTATATGTGATAAATTATTATCAAACTAGTTAATGCTAACAATATTAACAGTAATTATTTACAATATAAAATTAAAAATAACCATTTTTTCTTTTATTATAACAGCAAAATAAAAATGGATGAATCTTTTCCATCTACATCTGCTGGAGTTACAATTGATGATAATTACCAACTAAGGGTCAGTCAACAATCCGTTCTTATTACAATTAAGTATTCCTGAATAACTTCTATATCTCTATCACTTCACTGCTTCTGTGCAACATACTTTGCTTCTTTACTCTCCCGTAATGTACATAGTTATTGAATACTTATGGCCTTCATGGAGGATGCCTGATAAAGGAAGCCAGTTTTGGGCAGAACTCTATTTTAAATCTTATTCAACTTAGCCTAACACCCATGTTCTCACAAGAGTGGTTAAAACTATACCCAAATTCTCATTTATTTTTGATTCTTTAGTGTTTCGATATATGTTGTTGCTTGGTTTACTAAGTTATATATGAATGTATTCTTAGTAAAGTAATGAACGGTTAGTATTTAGTGGCATTGCTGTTGTGTTTTATAAAGACATACATATAATTCTCGAGTAATTATTCTGTATTGTTAACAGAGACAGAGTCTTATACAGGAACTGCAATCTAACTTCCCGGACTCAGATGAGGATACCTGTTTTCCTGACAACCCACAAAGATCAATTTCTTCGTCAACTATTACAGAACAAATACTTCCTGATCCTCGTTTAGGAAATAATAGCTGGTGCACATGTGGACGATGCATAGTTATGCCTACAAGTGAGGAGTCTGTCTGCTGTCAGGAGATTCCAAATGTGGTTCTAGAAATTGCAGAAAATTCCAATTGTATTACTCACAACCAGCTGTTTCACACAATGTGTTTAGACAAAAGAATAGCTGATATACATTATATAATGATTACGAACCAACCGATTCCAGAGGATATAAGCATACATCATAGGTAAAAAAAAAAACAAATATGTAACTAATTAATTTCTAATTCATGCATTTATTCATTGGTATGTTCATCTTTTAACCAGAAATCTACGAAGAACTGCTTACAGAAGCTTCACTTCATGGATTCATGGTTTGCTTGGAAAAGGAGTACGCATTGCCATACCATCATGTGCTGTTGCTGCAGTTCGTAACGCTTATCCTGATCCTGAAGAAAATTATATTGGTTTTGTAAAAGTGAGGGATTATTGTGCCATGGATATGGCTTTTGACTTATAGAATTAGAACTGTCTTTACAGTAATTTTTTCCGTTGTAAAGTGTAATAAAAATTATTTACATTCACTACATTTTTGAATTACATTATTTTCTTGATCGTCACAAAAACAACACATTGGTGTGTTGTTGAACTCATATTTCTTTAGGTCAAGTGAACAAGTAGAAGTGGAACCCATTGTACACGCTTTACGTTTATCAGGTTTGTTATATAGTAGCACGATCCAAGAGTTAGTTATATCCTGCAAGAGCTACTTCTTTGTAGAGGTATGTGGTAATTGGAAGCCTTAGTGAAGGGATAGCAGTAATATTTGGGACAGCATAAGCTAATGGCCATCATATGTCCATCGCACGACACCACCAGCAGATTATTACACACCTTAGGGACCGCTAACAATAATTTTCTAATGATAACAAACCCCTAGAAATAAATTCCCGGCTTATGTCCCACAGGTAGAGCAGGGCATACACATGCACAGTATGGCACACACATGGAGCAAAGGATAGGTATAGTATGTCCAACAAAGGGTGATGGAGAGTAGGCACACACTGGTAGCATATGGCATGCAGAATTGGGCACACAAAAGCAGCATATGAAAGTTAAAACATATAAAAAAAACAGGGAAACCTATTAGTACCACTCTAAAATGAGCTACATGTATTTTGTTTCACAGTGATGTTTACCATTCAGGTGTCTGTAGTGTGAACAGGTGAACACTATTGACAGTTTCAGTCTTGGCGTAAACTATGCATGGCCTTTGAGGTTATGAACAATCAGGGCCGCCATCAGAAATCGCAGGGCCCCATATGACAACATTTCTTGGGCCCCCTGGGCTGCACCCACCGCAAGCCCCACCTAAAGGTCCACCCTCCCCACCCCACAGGTCCGCCCCCACCACACAGTAAAAAAAAAAAAATAGGGTTCCCACATGTTAATTAAAAATAAAAATATATTGGTGGCCAAGGCCCCCCATAAAAAACACATTTGTGGACAGGTCCCCCCCGTTTAAAAATATTGGTAGCTACTGGCCCACATGAGGAAAAAAAAATTGGTGGCCAAGGCCCCTTAAACGTCCATGCCTTCCCGAAGTCAGCAGCTCTCAGGCTAATCGAGTAAGTGTGGCATGGCAGGGCCCCCCTTTCCCTCGGGCCCCTACAACTCTCCCCCCTGATGGCAGCCCTGTGAACTATACAGGTATTACTGGTCTACAATTTGAATTTTAGGTCATATGAAGAAACCGACAAACTTGTGAAATGTGACAATTGACTTTATTGGTAAGATTAGTATTAGTCAGCAAATGTATTTTATCATTTTTTTAAACAAAAAATAAAGTAGCAATTGTTTACAACAATAGTTTAACTGTAAAAAATTTGATAATAAAGAGTCTAAAAGAAATAGGCTTATTTATGAGGTAGCATAGTTATAATAGTGATCAAAGCCTTTATAGCAGTAGGGCTACCAAACACATGTTTTCAATCTTGAGTCGATACCTGAGAAATAAAAATAAATAATTATTTTATGTTCGATATGAATAACACTTTTTCTTTGAAGATTATGACATTCTAATATTGATTTACCTTAGTCGGGTCTTAGGAACTTTGATTATATTTGCTGAATCTCGAGAAATGTTCCTGGACTGCAATTCCTTTTTCAGGTCTAGCAACAGTTGCTATGTTAGCAGGTACAGTAGGAGCTCTTGGTATCCATGAAGTCGATAGGGTGCCTTGTGCCTTTCGAATTATGTCTGCAGCCATTACCGAGAAATGTTCTGTTGACATTGTCTCATACACATTACGAACAGTCCACCTTTTGTTGCATTTGCGGAACTCCATTCTTGTTCGTTTTTCTCCGACTGCTTCTGTTTTTTCAGTTTGAACTTTGACAACAGCCTGTTGTCTACCAACATTGAAATTGTGGGTGAGTGCAGCAAGTTTAGTTCTTGCCTCCATTGAGTCAATTCCATAGTGGATTCTTTTACTGCGGAATTTTAGCGATAGACTGTTATATGATTCGAGAATGCCAGTGTGACAAAAGTAAGTCAAATGTTGCAGGTCTTTCTCAATTTGATCATTTTTCACAATCTCTTGCAAATTTGCAAAAGCAGGAGAAAACTTGTCAAGCCACTGAGTTGTTTTGATGTCATCTTTTGAGAGAGGTTGATGGGCACATTTCTGATATTTCCTTCCTTTTTTCCATTTATGCTTGTTTTGGACATGATAAAGAAGTGATTGCCACTTCTCTCTGAGATCTTGCTCATTCCCTTTGCATCTCCTGCAGCACCACCAGAAATGATTAATAATGGGGTTGTGCCACAATTTTAAATCCCCACATGAGCGTTTTTTGCTCGCAGCTGCAATTTTTTTTCTTAAAGACTTAGCATAATGCCATACGTCGAACTGATGGTTTATTTTGCCATATGTATCCCTCATCAGGCAACGTATACTTGGATGACGATCCGTGGCAATAATATGAACGTCCAATTTTTCACTTAGAATTCTCTCAAGGCAGATCTCAAAAGCCAGTTTCTCCATTGCCACAGAGGAAGAACACTGTGTGACCTGTACAACCTCAAAATCAACCACTTTTTTGGAGGTTAGATCGATCATTGTGTATACACAGTACTTTGCGCTGTATCCAGGACTATCGCATTGTCCATCTCCTCCTAAGCAAAGTGCCTTTTCAGAAATTTCTTCTTTGACTTTCCTCTGCTCCTTCACCCAATGCAAGTCAATAACTGGTAAAACCAGGCGTCGCTGATAACGATAAAAAGTGCTCTCTGAAAAATGGAGTAAACCCAATATCTTAAACATATCGTTAACCTTTTGGTAACTTGACCCACTAAGAATAATTGACGTCGCCAACAAAACATTTCCAGCTGACAGATTTTTTATCATAGGCTGACTTTCCCACAGTCGAAAATTGTGACCTTCAAAACAGACACAACGTATTTTTAATAAAGATCCTTCAAATTTCTTGATGATATGTTCTATTCTCGCATTACAAGCCACTGAGGATTGACATGTTATCATGCGAATAAGTGTGTCAAGACAACTTTCGAATACTAAAAATTTCTGTTCATGAACCATTTGTTCTTCAATCGACATTGATTTTTGTGTGTTTGTCTCCTCTGGCTGAATTATAAATGAGAAATCTGATGGGGTTGCGTCTGGGTAATATGTTTCATCTTTGGTATTTTCATCTGTAGTTAAGATAGTAGAATTGTCGATGGTAGTGTGCAGTTCTTCTATAACAGATAACTTGCTATTAGAACTTTGTGGGACAGGAGCCACATCCTCATCTTTTTCATCATCAAATGTACCCATGGGCAAAAGTTCTTCATCACTTTCTTCAATTAAAAGAGTATTTCGATTTGAAGGTATTGGTGTTAATTGAACTTGTAAAGATAATTTGTCATTTCTTTTATGTGGAGTTGAGTGTGTATACTCAGGAATTGAGATATGACGGACATAGGAGTGATCCCGATTGACATTATCCTCATCAGCATATAGAGATTCCGTAATTTCGGGAATCTGTGTTTCCTGGCTGTTATTAAACATATTCAAATCAGTTTGGGTTGCTTGGGTAGAAGTTGAAAATTTCACCACATGGCAATTGCATTGGCAGGGTTGTGCTACTGAAGTGGAGGTTGAAGGTGTAACATCTTTTGTAAAACTTTGTATAGGTCTTTTAGTCATCCAAGATTCGGATACACTTCGAGTGTTGTCGAATAAGAGAGTTGGTGTAGCATTATTTCTAAGCAATCTTACAGTTCCTTTAAAAAAATAAGAATTTTCTGTGAAATGAACAGAACATATTCTGTAATTGCTAATGTTGGGATGAGTTAAAATCTGCTGAGCAAATCCATCGAAGTCAGGAAAATTTTGTCCAGTAAAGTTAAGCCATATTTTTATTCTTTCCAAATTTCTAGGAAACCTGTGTAATACCACATCTGGAAAAAATTCTTTGTTTCCTGTTTTATGTGGACAATTGTTTACCAAACACTTTGGCATTCTGTGGATAAAAAAATTGGATTTAATTTCAATAAATTAATAAAAGTAAAGAGAGAGAAACTTACACACTATGAATTAATTTAATATTGTTTACATTGGTTTGTGAACTCATAATTATTGTAAACAGGCAGGAGCCATTTTTGGGACAATCTTATTAAAAGAGCATTCTATCATCTCTGTATATTGTTTATGCACCAGAATGGGGGTCATAATGTACATCCACATGCACTGGCTACAAAATCAAATGGTAAAGAAACCGTCGAAATGTGGAGAGAGTAGAGACATCAACAAAGTGTTGAATGGAAATTTAAATTAATTTTCCTGCCCTGCCTCTATGCCTATAGCATACTGAGATGTTTAATTATGTTTACAACAGCATGGGATGCTATAATTAAAAAAAAATTGATTTATTGATTAAAATTAAAAGGACTTTTATTGAACCAATTTTTATGTCTGGTTGTCAGGTCCCCTTTAAAGGGATCGTGTCATCGGAAAACATGTTTTTTTCCATCACGCACCAGTTCATAGTGCTGCTCCAGCAGAATTCTGCACTGAAATCCATTTTGCAAAAGAGCGAACAGATTTTTTTTATATTCAATTTTGAAATCTGACATGGGGCTAGACATTTTGCAATTTCCCAGCTGCCCCTGGTCATGTGACTTGTGCCTGCACTTTAGGAGAGAAATGCTTTCTGGCAGGCTGCTGTTTTTCCTTCTCAATGTAACTGAATGTGTCTCAGTGGGACATGGGTTTTTGCTATTGAGTGTTGTTCTTAGATCTACCAGGCAGCTGTTATCTTGTGTTAGGGAGCTGTTATCTGTTTACCTTCCCATTGTTCTTTGGTTTGGCTGCTGGGGGGGGGGGAAAGGGAGGGGTGATATCACTCCAACTTGCAGTACAGCAGTAATTTTATTCAGCAGCTCTCTAGTTTACAGTTTCGGCAGTATGGTTGCTAGGGTTGAAATGACCCATGCAACAATGCTCTGATTTGAATAAGAAGAGACTTGTAAATGAAGAATAGAAGTAATAGAAAATATAACAATAACCTAAATGTATAGCTCTACATTTGTTGCTATATGGGGTTAGTGAACAACATTTGAAAACTGTAAAGAATCAGAAGAAGATAGCAAATAAATTAAAAACTACAAAAAATAAATAATAAAGATCAGTCGTATGTTGTCCATAATTAGCCATTCTATAACATACTACAATTTAACTTAAAGGTGTACCACCCCCTTATGTGATGGGATAACCAGTAGCTCAATCTCGTGTGATCCGGCATCCTTCTTTTAGACAGAGCAAAAAATTTACACAAACACCATGCTTCGCTTGCGTCTGGAAGATATAACTTTATAAACACTTCTGTTTTTGCTGAAAATATATATTATTTTACAATGTATAAGTATCTGATTATTATGGGAACTGTAGTATGGGATTTTTATTTGAGCAAAAAATTTTTGAATATCTGTCAAATCTATACATATTCTTTTTTAATGGCTTATTTCTCCTTTAAAAGAGCGGTTCACCATTGAGTTACCTTATAGTATAATGTAAAGGATAATAATTCAAGATAAATTGCTATTGCTTGGCATAGTTAATTATTTATGGGTATTTAGCATTTTAGTGAGCGCTCCTCGAGTTAGCAAATTGTACTACAGGTATAAGATCCCTTATCCGGAAACACGATATCCAGAAAGCTCTGAATTACGAAATGACTGTCTCCCATAGGCTCCATTTTATCCAAATAATCCAAATTTTCTTAAAATGATTTCCTTTTTCTCTATAATAATAAAACAGTACCTTGTACTTGATCCCAACTAAGATATAATTAATCCTTATTGTAAGTAAAACAAGCCTATTGGGTTTATTTAATGTATAAATGAATTTCTAGTAGACTTAAGGTATGAAGACCCAAATTACAGAAAGATCCGTTATCCAGAAAACCCCAGGGCCCAAGCATTCTGGATAAAAGGTCCCATACCTGTAATCGGGTTGCTTGGTTGTGCATTAACCGAAAAACAAAAATGCTCTAATATGAATAATACAGTGGAATATGAATAGAAGAGGGACTAAACTGATGCTACTAATATTAGCTTACAAATAATAGTAATACAAACAAATTTTTAGGTCATTGACCCACAATTGACATCCAGGAAGAGTAGGATGGAAATAGTTAAAATAAAACTATAATAACTTAAAATAAATATTACAGATAAATTCAAAAGTTGCTTATAATTGGAAAGTTTAATAATGTTTAGCAATGGGGGTCTAATGTATCAAATAAAAGGATTAATTTACATTTTAAACATAATAAAGATATTTTAGTAATGATTTTTTAAAAGCACGGTTAATTAATATACATTCTTTTTAAGGATAGCTGTATTATGACTGCAATACATTAGCAAACAAATTGATCACATCTATAATTAAATTGTAACTATGAGTGGAGAAAATTATATATGAATTGAATGTCTCCTCAACAGACATTTTTTAAATTTTAACATTACCTAAAATAATATGAACTCTTAATATACTTGAATGGAATAATGATTGTTGGAATCAAATATTATGACAGATTTATATGCTTTTTATAACATAACCGGCAGTATTAACTAAATAAATTAAAAGCGTTTTTGTCAGAGAACCCCCATGACCAGCATAAGGGCTTTATATGTTTTACCTGCTGCGCAATAGGAAAGATAGCGCGCACACAAACACAAGCGCGTCTCTAGCCTCACAAGCGCGTCTGAGGACAAGTCATGTGCGCGCGTGCTCCTGTAAACTACGCGAGACTATTCATCTGTACTGGGAGGGGGAGAGGAGAAGGAGCGGTGACGTAAAATACAAGGAGACGCCCCTATGCCCGTGGCATAGAGGCGTTGCTGAATACATTTGATTGACAGCGCAGAAGATTAAATGGGAATATCTCGGGAACTACAAAGAATAGCAGCAAATGAAAATGATCGCCAGTTTCCTGTACAGGCAATGGATTCAAGGAACAAATGTAAGGGTAAGGGTGACAGGTCCGCTTTAATATAATTTACACCAAGGCAAAGCTGGGGGACGCATGAGCCTTACTATGACCTTATTCCATTGCTATTGGTACTGTGCTGGCCCTTGTAGGACTGATGAAATTATGATGGTGAAGACCCTTCGTGGAACCACCCATTCCAAGACAGTTACTAGCCCATGGCCCACTCATCCCGGGTTCCTATCCTGGCCAGTAAAATTATAGGTAAAGCTATTCATGTCTACCAAGAAATACCATATTCCCAGTATATAAATGATAGAATAGGAAATCTATCAATCCTCTGACGATTTTGGAAGTTATGAACAGAGTAAATAGTAATAAAGACTTTGAAAGGTGGATCGCATACTTAAAAAACAAAACAGATCGATATTTGAAGGTCTGGTCCATCTGGGAACTCAGAGATCTGTCTGCCTAAACACTGACTGAGCCTAATAGTAATGGGCGTAACTATAGAGGAAGCAGACCCTGCGGTTGCAGGGGGGCCCAGGAATGTAGGGGGCCCAGTGAGACCCTAATTAATTAGCAATTTTAATATATCTTGGTAAAATAGGCCAACTTATAAATATTTTGAGGCCCTAAATTGAATTTGATATGGGGCCCAGTAACAACTAGTTATTCCACTGGTTAGATCATAGAAAAATGGAGATATCAGGCTGACACATTGTTACTAACAACTACTATATTTTCTTTTCTTTGCTCTTCTTTCCCTCCCTCAACCTACCCTTCCCCCACCCCACCCATCAACCCAGTTCAAACTCTCTCTCTTTGTACACTGTGCAATTTTTTCCCTGCAAATTACGATTTCTATACTGGATCCCTACTGTAAGAAAATGATAATGCTGTCAAATGTATATGCGTTTGAATTGCATCTCAATAAAAATATAAGTTAAAAAAAAAAAATGATAGAATATTGAGGCAGATTCTGCTAGCAAGGAACTCGGTCTTTCCTGTGAGAGGAAGACTCCAGAAGGGAGCAGGAAGCTGACCAGGACTTTGGCAATAAAGTACAGAATTTATTCTACAACCGAACATAGGGCAATCAAATTGTTTCCCTTGAAGACTCCTAGCTGATATGGATAGCCATGTGTGCAGTGTGATCAACAGTTAAGTTAGTGTCAGAATTTGTGGTTCATGGCTTTATGTCATTAAATTCCTGTTCTCTGACCTAGATGCCTGGAAACCAATGATAATTAAATCCTCCTCATGTGCCACTCACATTCCAGGATTGAAATATCATAATACAAAATGATACTAACCATGTCACTTTATGGCAATCAAGTTATGACAAATAACCTCAAAATGATTTTCTGCAAAGTGACACATTTATGTCCAGTACCCAACGTATGACATTATTCCTTATCCTTAACAAAGTATTAGGGGGATAAGCTAAATATACTGTATGTTTCAATGAGTTTTGCAGAGAAAAACGAATGGATAGTGAAAAAAATCGTTAAGTGGTTTAAAAAATGTCGCCCAGTTTGAAAAACTGTCACTCGAAAAAAACCCGTTCCGTTTCCCCCCCCGCAAATTTTTGTCATAAATTATTAATATCCAGAGTTTCTCAATGGAAACAGTCTTATAGATGAGGAAAGCAGAATGTCTACATTTAGCTCATGTTCCTTATTATATCCCACCACATCACTACTTCATAACAGCCAGTTGGACCTCCTAGTGCTGAATACTATTGGATGTTAAGCTAGGGATTGCTTAAAGGGAACTCTCTCCTGTTGACCATCTCATTCTGTGAAGGAACCTTCTCACTGTTCATGCACAGAGTGGTTCTTTGGACTATTGGCTTTAGGAGCTGCTAACTTGTAGACTGCCATCAGTAGCCTCTGTATTGGTTTAGGGAACTGTGCTGTTCAATGTGCTCTCTATATCAGTTATGAAATGAAACCTACTTGCCACAATAGTCTTAGTAGTGAGAGTGCTATAGTAGTGAGGCAACCCAGTTTTGGCAGGTGAACACCAAGAGTAAACTCTCTAGAAACCCCTTAAAAGAAAGGAAGTTGAAGTCTTCCAGAGCCTGGATGGGAAGGTTCCAGTGAAGAGTATCCCCTGATGCAGGAGGCCTCAGAAGTTCAGGCTACATGCAGTATAAGCTCTCTAGGAGTGCAAGGGAGTGGACTATATTTTAATAAGCTGCTTTGCCTCCACCAAGGATTGTGAGCTTGAGAGAAGCCTGGCTGAGTAATCCACCAGCTCAAGGGGGCTCATTTATTAAGTTTGCCCAGTGCAGAATGATTCGCACAGTGAACATATATTCCCTGTGCTTGGTTATATTTATAAAGTTGGATTAGAGTGGTCTATTTAATGTGCAAACAGAAATGCAATTTTTTTGCGCACTGTGAATGTCCATAAGGGCTTTTTAAATATGGCAAAATAGCAAATATTTATATGAACACTCTACGTTTGAGCTACTTTAGTGCTACTTTGTTCCTGCGTTTGAGCTACTTTTGACTTTGGTGGCAGAGAAAATTGCAAAACAGTTTTCACAAGTTGCGAATTTAACTACTGTCAACAAAAATGCCATATGCAACCACAAAAAAAAACCACATACACTGACACATCAGTGTCTATCCATTCTGCTAATGCAAAACTCAACGTCTGCCAATTAAGGTGGAAAGTTTTGGAGGTGATACCTAAACCCATGAGGGGAGGGGACCAGAACAAACTGTTGTTACAGAGGGAGGCGCAATGGATTAGGCGCCTAGAGAGTGTTAACCCCAAAGGAAAGAATGAAGTACTTAAACTGACTTGTTTCTTATAGAATAAGACATAAAGATTTAAATTATATCCTCCATTTTTAGGAGATTTTGATAGAAAGCTAGATGCTTGATCCTGATTGGATGGGTCCAATGCCACAGGAGATTAGTCCAGCTTAGTTAAGCATAATGCTTAGTTGAATACTGGTTCAATATTAAAGCTATATTGTATAATAATAGCACCCTAATTATGGGTAATTAGCACCCTAATTATATTAGTAATCACCTAATAAGTAACACCCAATGTTTCAGTATATGCCATTGAATAATGCAATATTCTTTTAACACATGTTAGGCCGCTGAGCAGTAACCTGGAGTTACGAATGAATATGGACTATGGACTCTTTTGTACTTGCTATGAAACCTTATTTTATATATATATATATGTTTTTTCGAAAGTTTGCTTTTATGAATTTTTGATATATTTTTAATGTACTTTAAATGAACTTATATGGCAAAAAGATCCCTTTTCACATACACACGTTGTAATAAGTGGCACATCTAGTATCAGTAATTTATATTCTAGTAGATCCAGTAGATGGACAAAAGAATTTTTTACTGCTTTATACGTCTCACGTAATGATAAAGAATGGTTTCACAGGCAATGTAACTTTTTAACTGTTTTACCACTTTAAGCCTAACACCCAGAATGCATTGGGCTCACAGACCAAAGGTCAATTGTAGGCTTTCTTAGTAACACATTGTAGGCTTTTTTTCACACTTGATAAAGGGCAAAGCTGAAACAAATCGTGTGGAACCAATAAAGAATTAACTACTGTCAACACTATTTTCGCTCACTATTTTCGCTCACAAAGTACTGCATTAATCCTGAATACAGAGTGGCACATTTACTAAGCTTGAGTGAAGGATTCGAATATAAAAAACGTATAATTTCGAAGTATTTTGTGGGGTACTTTGACCATCGAATAGGCTACTACGACCTTCGACTTCGATTCGAACGATTTGAACTAAAAATCGTTCCACTATTTGACCATTCGATAGTAAAAGTACTGTCTCTTTAAAAAAACTTTGACTACACACTTCGGCAGTTAAAAACCTACCGAGCTACAATGTTAGCCTATGGGAACCTTCCCCATCACTTTTCTAAGCTTTTTGTGATCGAAGAAAAATTGCTCGAACGATCGATTAACATCGTTTGAATCGTTTGATTCAAAGGATTTTATCTTTCGATCAAATGATTTCTACGTTGTTCGATCGAAGTATTTGCGCTAAATCCTTCGAACTCGATATTCTGATTCGAAGGATTTAACTTTGAGGGTCGAATGCGAGGGTTAATTAACGCTCGATATTCGACCCTTGATAAATGTGCCCCAGAATCTATCTATTCTTACTTTATGCCAGTATCCAACAGATGCCTGGCAGCGCCGCAAACATATAACTTGAGTTTGTCACTTTTGTATCAGAATTCCAGGGATGGCTGGTTGATAATAAAGTGAAATACACACCATCGGGGGAATGTAATAAAAGTCGG
Source organism: Xenopus laevis (assembly GCF_017654675.1). Classification (NCBI taxonomy): domain Eukaryota; kingdom Metazoa; phylum Chordata; class Amphibia; order Anura; family Pipidae; genus Xenopus; species Xenopus laevis. The sequence goes on along the minus strand of NC_054388.1, from coordinate 111,845,020 downwards.
TAACAGAAAAACTAATCGCAATGCAAAAAGTTATGCCTTTGCGCGAACTTATTTTGCTTTGCGTGAATTTAATATAGCTTTTGTGAACCCGGAAACCGTTTAGCGACCACTTCCGACAGTGAAAGACCGTTTGCTAGTTTTATAGTTTGCGCCAACGCGCAGTCAATGTCATAAAACTTCTTACTGAAAAAGTCGTTATGTTTGCTCCAAAAGATTACGACACCTTCCAGCACTTCTTAAAAGTGCAAAATTAAAATTGCAATGCAATAACAGTTTAAGGAACAATATTACATTGCGAGATGTGGATTTTTAGTCTTATTGGTGCGAATTGTTTTGCTCTTTGCGACTTTAATTACATTCCCCTCCATGTGTTCTAGATCCTGCCCTGGATGCCTGGAAACCAAATACTTCCTTCTGCGGGTGGAACGCTGACAATCTTATGAATGATAATTATGCCCTTCCCATGTGCCACTAATAGAAACTATAATATAAAATGACACATACAACAACACGTCAGTTAAGAAAACAGTCTTAAATATGATTTTCAACATTAAAATCCAGTACCCAAATGATTACATTTTTTTCTGTTCCTTAATAATTTAACTTTAATAATTATTATATGCGACTGTCACCCATGAACTGACACCCAGTTTATATGGTCAGTCATCCTAGCAGCAGGCCCTACTACAATCCATGGGATCATAGACTCACCCTATAGTAAGTAGGTTACTGGTGAAATGAAGGAATGTTGACCTGGAACATAGGGGTAAATTTACTAAGTGGTGAAAATTTGCCAGTGACGGTTTCACAGCCATTGCAACACTTCGCCAGTCGAAAATTCGCTCAGACAACGCTAGTTTACTAAAATGCAAAGTTGCGACCAGGCCGCCAAATGCTGGTGGATTTTCGCTAGCCTTATTTTGGCAATGCGAGCAAATCAAAGCAAAGGTTAACTAGCATTCAATTCTGCCTATCGCAACTTCATTACAGGTCTTCGCTCAGGCTAATTTGCATATGGCGGGAAATGATAAAGTTGAATGGACGTATATGTTGCAGCAAATACATTACATTACACAAGTCCAGGGATCCTTAAAAAAGAAAATAGAGTTATATTGCCCTACACATGAGCCCAGTGTATAGTTAATGTTCCATATGTTAGAAAATGTATGGGGGAACCCGGTTACCCCCAAAAAAAGTTAAGGTCTTTTTCAGGCTATTACTCTGCAGAAAGGAAAAGACGCCAGTGTTATTTGGACTTAGAAATTTTTTCCACTAAAAAAATATGATGTAAGTAACAGAAGATCTATGCACTCCAATGCACTTCTCCTGGTCTGAGCTGGTGAAGATAAGTCTGGCGAAAGAGGTAACGTTCAATAAAATCCACATTTTAGTGAAGTCACTTTGCCCTTTAGTAAATCTGGCCCATAGTATTTGTACCTGGATAGAGAACTGGCTAAAAGATAGACTACAAAGAGTGGTGGTAAATGGAACATTTTCTAATTGGACCAGTGTTGTTAGTGGAGTACCGCAGGGCTCTGTACTAGGTCCCTTGCTTTTCAACTTGTTTATTAATGACCTGGAGTTGGATGATCCATAATTGTGCAGAACTATAGGTTCCATGCAGGATGCTGCCATTTTGCAGAGTGACTCAATTGGAAAACTGGGCAGCAAACTGGAAAATGAGGTTCAATGTTGATAAATGCAGGTTATGCACTTTGGCAAAAATAATATAAATGCAAGTTATACACTAAATGGCAGTGTGTTGGGAGTTTCCTTAAATGAGAAGGATCTTGGGGTTTTTGTAGATAACAAGTTGTCTAATTCTGGGCAGTGTCATTCTGTGGCTACTAAAGAAAATACTGTTCTGTCCTGTAAAAAAAAAGGGCATTTTTTCACGGTTAGCACCCTAATTCAGAACCGATGCTAAGTACCCTGGTCTTGGCTCTTGCTTCAGCCTTTAGCAGCCGCCTGGTCTTAATAAGAGAGGTGTAAAGGGAGGGGTTCTGAACAAGCACAGGGGCACAACGTTAAATGCAAAGTCTTTGGGTAGAAGGTCGCGGTACAAGTCTTAGGCAGAAGAGTAGTCAGATCAAGCCGGGTCGGGGCAGGCAGAGTACAAACGGAGTCAGGCAGGCAAAGGTCAAACCCGGAGATCAATCAGAAGTGATAAAGAATAAGCAAAGTCAGATATCAGGCAGCGGTCAGGATACAGATGTCAGAATAGTCAAAAGCCAGGCAGGGTTCACAACAGGAATCAGGATCAATAATACAGATAGCACAAAGGCTCAGAAGCACCAGGAACAAATCCTATAACGGCAAAGCCCTGCAGCCCAAATGAGCCTTTTAAACATTTCAAATTTCACGCCAGCCTGCCTTTAAATCATGAAGAGGCGCACCCTAAGGGAAGATTGGTGTGGTGGGCGCCCCTGTTGAGGGGGCGGCAGGTGTCCGCTCTGTCCCCCCACTAGACCACCACGGTGAGTTGTTACAGGCATTAACTCAAGGGATGAAACATAATTATGTCTCTTTATAGGTCCCTGGTGAGGCCTCATCTGGAGTATGGGGGCAGTTTTGGACTCCAGTCCTTAAGAGGGATATAAATGAGCTGGAGAGAGTGCAGAGACTAAGTGCAACTAAACTGGTTAGAGGGAGGGAAGAGTTAAATTATGAGGGGAGACTGACAAGGTTGAAGTTGTTTTTGTAATGGAATCTACCTCAGGTCTTCAAGATGGCGTCCAAGATGGCGACCATCTGCCTCACCACATGGCTCCTGCTGGGCACAGGTCTATGACCTCACCTTCTTCCCACTCCAGGATTGGTCGTCGGCGACGGAACGGACGCCGGCGTCAGAATCGGGCGCCGGCGTCGAGACGTCAGCGTGAGGACGCTGGCGTCTGCGTCTGACGCAAGCGCGTCAAAATTTGGCGCCAACCCAGAGACTATTTAAACGTACTTCCCCTTCCAGTCCTTGCCCAACTATAGGTTCCTGCTACAGAGTTCCTGGGTGTTATTGATTCTTGTGTACCGATTCCTGCCTGTTCTTCGATTCTGCTTGTCTTCTGCCTGGTCTGACCTATTTGCCTGTATTTTGACGATTCTTTGGATAAACCCTCTTGTACCTCAAACCTGGTCTGGTCTCCTCTTTGGTCTACACTATTACTGTGCCTTCGGGCCCGTTACAGTTTTCTCTGGAAAAAAGGCACTTGTGAGGGGACATGATTAGACTTTACAAGTACATTAGAGGACATTATAGACAAATAGCAGGGGACCTTTTTACCCATAAAGAGAATCACCAGAGGCCTCCCCTTCAGACTAGAAGAAAAGAAGTTTCATTTAAAGGAACAGAGTAGGGGGTTCATCACAGTGAGGACAGTGAGGTTGGGGAATGCACTGCCAGTGGATGTGATGCTAATTCTGTTAATGCCTTTAAGAGGGGCTTGGATGATTTCTTAATTATGTAACTATATGTAACTATTTTTCATTAATGTCAAACTCAAATAAATGCTTATTGGAATGGAATAGGGTCATACACCTTGCCAAAGACTCTGCCTCCATAACCTGCCACAACACTATCTCTCCAAACTTATCTCCTTGCATTCAGTGACCCTACTCTTTATCCTTATCCTTCAGACAGAGTCATTTGGCCAGATTAAATTCAGTGAGAAAAAAGGTTTATCACGTGAAAACTCATGGGTGAAATTTAATTTGAGATGCAATTCAATTCAGAAAGACTTATCTCACTGTTCATCATGTAGTCTATGGGGAAAAAAATGGAACTGTGTTAGGAAAAAACGTTTTCTCCTCAAATTGAATCTCGTTCATGAGTTTTCACATGATAAACCATGAGATAACTTTTTATCACTAGCCCATTATCTCTCACCACACATTCAAGGCTTTATTAGATCTTGCAACTTTCTCCAAATCGTTTGACATTGACACAATCTCTAAAACTTAATTTATCTAGAGAAGTTTTCCCTCTTCTAGTTTAACAACCCTCCCTGATGCCACCTGCAAAGTACAATTCTTCAAGATAGTCTTGATTTTTTTCAACACCTTCAAAAACTATACAGTTATGTCAAATGGCGAATTGCCAACAGAATAGCTAAGTTGACATTTTGTATTCTACCAATTGATGGCCAAAATGGTACCCAGAAAATTTTTACATGAAATCTGAGCAAAACCTTAAGATTGCAGATATTTCCAGCAGTGCAATGAATGAGAATTGGTCACAACCGGTAATATTTTGTACATAGTGGTTTGGGAGTAATCATTAAGAGATTGGTTAAAAAAATGGATCTTCTCCAAAATGCTAACATCAAAATTAAATATTCTAAAATCCTTAGCTTAATCACAAAGGGAAGGAGACAATAATTATATTAGTCATTATGAAAACTGGGTCATTAGGAAGTGGTTTATATCTCAATGTTTTGAAGAGCTGAAATTTAAGCGATATGGTAACCACCTTCCACAATATGAAACAGATATAAACCGACTGAGCAGATAATAAAAGACAATATATTTAGTGGCGCAGGAGAAGGAAGAAGCATGAACTCATTCCCTTTGTTAAGCGCTGTGCTCTTGCTAAGCCTAGGTAAGTGTACATAAGATAAAGATATGAGACCTGCTGCATATATGAACTATGTATACTGCTATCACCAATATACTTGTAATTTGTTTTTCAAATTTGCAAACCAATAAATAATCTACAAGATGGGGAGTTCTGGGAAAGCACAGAAGAAAGATCATATCAATTATAACAGCAACATGAATGACTGAAAATTAATTTATATATATATGTGTGTGTAAAATATAACAGTGCTCAATGTGATGTTTTCTGTATAACAATCCATATATATTATTTCATGTATCATCCAATTGGTCAGCATGGCTTCTGCTCCCTTGGTTTGATTTACATCCAACTCTATGGGGCAGATTCACTAAAGAACGAAGTGTCTAACGCTAGAGTCAATTCGCCAGCTATACCATCCGCAGGGACATTGCCTATTCATTAACAGGCGCAGGCATCAATTCGCTAGCGAAAGAGACCGTCACTAGCGTTCATTGGCACTCTGTCGCCAGGCGACTTTTAGTTCTGGTGAAAGGTCATTACTCCACAAATTCAGCAAAGTGCAAATTTTACCTCTTTCGCCAGATTTGACTTCGCTACCTCAGACCAGACGAAGTGCTTAAAGAAGCTAGATCTTCCTCATCTGTCACTTACATCATATTCTGTGTGCCAAAAATGCATCAAAGTTCCAAAACGCTGGCGACTTTTCCTTTTTTGAAGCAGGATTGGCTGCAAAAGTCCTAACAAACTTTTTTTTCGGTAACTGGTTTTCTCAGACATTTTATAACATATGGAACATTCATTTTACAGTGGGCTCATGTATAGGTCATTGTAGAAATGATCTTGTCTTTATTAAGGTTCCCTGGACATGTGTAATAAAAAGTCCTAACTTCAAGCATTTGCACCAACATTTATAGCGAAGACGTCCATACAACTTTAAATTACCCGCCCTATGCTAATTGACCTAGGGACAAACGAACGCTAGTGCATATTTGCTGAGAAAGATTCGCTGAGAAAGGTCGCACTGGCAAATTAGTGCTAGCGAAAAGTCGCCAGTGTTCGGTGCCCAGGATGAAACTCTGCATATTAGTGAATTGCTGTAGTTGTAGCAGATTTGCGCCTGGCGAATTGGTGCTGGATTGGAGCTGTCGAAGCTGACACTGGCCGAAAAGTTGCCCATTAGTGAATCTACCCCTATGTCACTTGAGGCCATTGACTATCCCCTGATGAGGAAGGTGCTTCTTGAGGGTTGAAGGATAATATCTGAGGAATGTCCACCGATGCATTCTATGTCTGTACCTAACCACGATTCCTGTTGTTCTGGTCTTCACTGCTAATCAGAGACCTTACAAGATAAACACCAGACTCATATGTACAGGTCTTCAGTAAGAATCCAAACAGTCTGGCGACTAAAAAGCTGGTACATCCAAGGCTGGAGTTCCAGTTTATATACTTTTCTCCAAAACTCATATAGGACTGTAGCTCTGCAGTCATAGAAAGGTGGCTGGAGTCTGTTATTGGTAATTAAATGGTACAGGTATAGGGTCTAAATGGTTTCATTTAAATAATTTTACCAGTTTTTAAATTGATATTGTTATTTCCTGTAAGAACCTGAGAAATATTAGTATTGTACTTTAGATCCCTGATAAGGCTTCAACTTGAGTATGGGGGGGCAAGGATATCAATGGGCTAGAGAGAGTGCAGAGACGTGCAACTAAACTGGTAAAAGAGGTGGTATTTTCACTTTGAGAAGCACAAATTGTTCTTCATTTTTGGGGCTGGAAGACTATCTGCTTGGCCATTTTATGATGCCAGATTCCTTTAATGCCCTTAAGGGTCTCTTGGGTGTCTTTTTTTGTTCAGGCAAAATATGCAGAGCTATGTATTTGTTTTTATGTATGTGTTTATATGTATGTACATATGTGTGTGTATGGGTATATCTGTGTATGTATTTTCACTTGTATTTCATAGTAACTTATTTTGGTGTATTTGTATCTTCTTTAGGAACCATTGGGTTTGCTGAAGCTAAGGATAGTAAGTATTGCAGCCAGTTGATTTTATTTTTCAAATATGACTTTTATGCCTCAACATTGATTGATTTGCTGTTCCTTTTTATGTTGAATGTTGTCGGATACTTTGTATACATGGTCAGCTATGCATGTGGTCTTCTTGTATCCTACAAACTGCTTAGGACTGGGTGTAAAACGGCCAGCACATTTCTATATGTAACTAAAGAGATATGACCACAGATATAGTACGGGACCTGTTATCAGGACCTGGGGATTTCTGGATGAAGGATCTTTCCATAATTTAGATCTTCACACCTTTAGTCTACTAGAAAATCACGTAAACATTAAATAAACCCAATGGGCTGGTTTTGCTTCCAATAAGGATTAATTACTGTATATCTTAGTTTGGATCCGTTTTATTATTACAGAGAAAAAGGAAATCATTTGTAAAAATGTGGATTATTTGGATAAAATGGAGTCTATGAGAGACTTCCTTTCCGTAAGTCGGAGCTTTCTGGATAATGGGTTTCCATATAACGGATCCCATGCCTGTATTTACACACTTGTATTGTGCATGCATTAGATCTTATTCATCACATTTTTATTATCTATAGAGGAAAGGAAAAATTGGTGAAATGTGAAATACTGTCTTTTTATTTTATACCAACAAAATACCTAATATATAAATTAAACCTCTAAAAAACAACCCAAAAGTTGCAACTTACAGAATGTTTTCATCAAGGTATCTCTTGAGTAGAAAGAAACATTATTTATAGTTATATATTTCTGGCATCTCATGAATCTCCAAAAATATGTGACTTCTCGAAGAATTTACAGAAAACAAATACAGACTGTACAATTGTATATGTAATGCCATTGTATGGAATATTGTTGGTCACACAAACCCTTATTAATTAGAAAATATAGTTTATAAATCATCCAGAATACGTATTTATATAAAAATGTACCAAAAAATGTATGTTTTCTTTGTTTGAAAAAAATTTTGTCACGATTGATAATATATGGCAACAAAAAATCTTTGGAAAGTACATTTTTAAAGCCTTTAAAAGTGTAATATCTTTTTACACCGAAAAATGCTAAAAAAAAATGCTAAATGCAATTCCATGGTAAAATCTAAAGTTTTGAAAATCAACTCAACAATGGCATTTTATTGAATCTTAACAATCAACATGTTCTTGGTTATAATGAAAAATCATCCTAAATATAAATCCTTGATGTGGTCGATAAATACCGTAAAACCCCCTACTTCATAAAATAAGGATAGTGTCTAAAATTTTCTACCACTTATTTCATTGTTTGGTCCAGATTCAATTAAATGAGAAAGACTTCGCTCTTAATTCAGTTCCAAATGTTCACATCATTTTCATGTGATAAACCGTGAGATAAGTTTTTCTCATGGAACTGGATCTGGTCCATATTATAGGCCTGAATCATATTGATGAGAACAACTTACAGTGTATACAGTCTTTTGAGAATAAATATGCATTTTATACAAAACCGCCAAACCTCAAATCATTCATTAAAATTATTTTTCTACAAAATTGACAAACGGAAGTAATTCTGTGATAAAAACGTAGATAATTGTATGGGTTTTTGGAAAATGGTTTTGGAAGGTAATAAAACAACACACAGTGTTGCCATCCCTTGAGCTTTCTTTGATAGTGATATGGTCAGCAATGGTGGCTTAGGCCAGTACTAACTGTAAAAATTCAAGATTTACACTAAAATTGAGAATCTGAACACTGGCATTATATCAAATTTTCTTCTGCTGCAGCCTGTGGAAAATATATTTCCAGTCGCATTGCAGGAGGGCAGGAAGCAATTCAAGGCAGACACCCATGGCAGGTGTTTTTGTGGAGTCCTGGTTCATTCCGATGTGGCGGCACTCTCATCAGCCCCAGCTTGGTTGTGTCTGCAGCTCAGTGCTTAAAGGGGTAAGTATTTCAGTATTTCTGAAGAGGAGGAGCTGGCCTAGAGGTTGTGATCAGCCTATGATGTGGGATCTCATGCTAAAGACCTTGGTTTGATTCCCTGTAACAACTCCTTTTGAGCCTGGACACTTAGGGGGTTATTTATTAAAATTCGAACATTACTTTTTCCTAAAAACCACTCCGACCAAATCCGCACAGACGTTTTGCACCTATTTAACCATAAATTTTTATGAACATTTCTTATGTGGGGAATACAATACCACAAAATCAATATTTTATTAAACCCAGCACAGATCAGAATATCTTCAAAATGTCAAAAGGACATATGGCATTGACGTCTACATAAACTCTGCAGGTTTGAGTTGGAGTACTTTTTTATTTGGACTTTTCACACCGGACTTTTAATAAATCTTGAAAATTTCAAGTATTTTTTTCTTCGAAAAAAATGTGTTTTTTTCCTTTATAAGTAAGACCAGAAAAAAAAACAGACTTTAATAAATAACCCTTAATCCTGATTTTTTTTGGTCAGTACCACCCCAAACCTCATCCACTTTTTGGTAATCCTGGCCCTTTTTGTTGGCCATAGTTTAGCCACATAGAAAGCAACAATATGTATCAATAGGGTGGGATTTTGTTTATGCATTTGTTTATGCGACAGTTCGGGGCCGATTCACTAACTTGGAGTGAAGGATTCGAAGGTAAAAAACTTCGAATTTCGAAGTTTTTTTTGGGCTACTTCGACCATCGAATGGGCTACTTCGACCTTCGACTACGACTTCGAAATGAACTATTCAAAGTAAAAATCGTTTGACTATTCGACCATTCGATAGTCCAAGTACTGTCTCTTTAAAAAAAAACTTCGACCCCCTAGTTCGGCAGATAAAAGCTACCGAAGGTCCCCATAGGCTTGGCTAACTTTTTTTGATCGAAGGATATTCCTTCGATCGTTGGATTAAAATCCTTAGAATCGTTCGATTCGAAGGATTTTATCGTTCAATCGAAGGAATTATCCTTCGATCGTTCGATCGAACTATCTGCGCTAAATCCTTCGACTTTAAATATCGAGGGTTAATTAACCCTTGATATTCGACCCATAGTGAATCGGCCCCTTACTGTATTTATCAGGTTTTTTTTCTGCAACATGTCTGTCTTCCTCTTTTAATAGGTTGGCTCCATCTTCCCTTAGCGTTATTCTGGGGGCGCACAACTTAAGTACATACAACTCTGAGGAGATTTCTATTCCAGTGAAAAGCATTATTATACATCCTAATTACACTGAAACAACTCTTTACGGTGACATTGGCCTAGTAGAGCTGACACAGAACGTGTCCTTCACTAAATACATCATGCCAGTTTGTCTACCTTCAGCTTCCATTTCATTTTCCCCTGGCACAAATTGTTGGGTGACTGGCTGGGGAGCCATGGAGTTTAACAGTAAGTTTATTCTTTCTTCATTTCTCATTAGTGTGCAGAAGATCTTTCATAATTGCTTGTTTCTATTGTTTATTCTAGTCCAATGTATAAGCATTCTGTACATTTTCTGAACTACATTTTTTTTATTTGTTTGGTACGTTGCAAGGATTGTGCATGTTAATCTGAGAGTAAGTAGCCACATCCCAGTGGGACCAACCTGTCTTTATAAATTGTATTTTCCATTTTTTTCATCAACTTGTATTGTAATTCACCGTATGGTCTCTATTCAACAATAAGGTCTATTTTCTAACCTATAAAATACCATTCTCCCCTCTTTCAGATAGCAAATCATTATCGAGCACTTTGCGAGAAGCAGCAGTGCGGTTGCTAAGTGACAATCAGTGCAATTCTCTTGTAAAAGTGAAGGTTAATGACACGATATGTACAATGGACACCAGTGGTGAAAAAAGACCCTGTCAGGTACATGATATTACCCTGAAGTAACAGACAAGTATATGCTAGTATTAAATCTACTGAGTCTCATAATGATAATTCCTTGCAACACCTGGTTGGGGGTGGGGCACTGGTTGGGGTTGGGTGACCGGCAGTCCGCGGGGCAGCCAGGCTTCTAATACAACCCTGCCTGAACACAGAAGTTCTTCTGATGGTTCTCTGATTAAAGCCAAGCCGAGAATCATCCAGTGCTGTTGTATGACTAGATCTTGTTGTACAGAAACGTCCATCTGACCAACTATCTTGTGTAGCTTAGCCAAATGATTACATTTACTCCAGTAAAATATGATATAAAGTGCATCTCATACTCAAATTTTACCAATCAAATGTATCTTCATGCATCAAAACATCTGCATTATTTTCATCCCTTAGAATGACACAGGAGGGCCCCTTGTTTGTTCAGCGAACAATGTTTGGTACTTGGTCGGAGTGGTGAGCAATGATAATTGTGGAGATAAGAGCATCCCCAGTGTTTATACATATGTGCCTGCCTATAGGGACTGGATTGCGACTAATATCTCTACCAGTGTCTCTAGTGGCTCAGCAAGAATAGGATTCATATCTGGATTGGCACTCAAGGACTTGAGCTTGATCTCCTTCATCCATTCACTATGCTGGTAAGACAAAAGCTTTTCCCAATGTATTCTCATTTAATTAGCAGTTACTAATGATCACCATATTTCCCAAATTTAATCTCTTTCAATAAGATGGTTGGTATTTTGTTATAACTATATGTCATAAAAAAGTCATTATTGAATTACAAAACACCACCAAGAAGATCTGTGTCCTTCAGCCACAGTTATTTTAGATCTACCCAACTGATAATTCTAGACATATATATGTCATACCACATACGAAGGGCCCTGACTATAAGGAGGAATATGTATCTATTGATTTATAAAGTGCTGCCTTTCTGTTAAGTGTTGTACATTGGTTACAATACCAGTAACATCATTGATACCTCAGTGCCTTCTAGTATAACCTACATCTCTTATCTCCCCATTTTTTTTACAGTGTGACATTGGGTGATCTTTGCTTTGTCCTTACCATTAGCTCCGCTTTTTGGTTGAGGTAGAGACATTTGGAGTTGGCTGTGGGAAGTCATACAACGCTGGATCTTCCACCCTCCCGAATAACCATGAAGGATGGTTTAAAGAATGATTTCATGGAGTTTAACTAAAATTATTTAACTTTTGTTATACGTTGATTCATATTTATAATGCAGCAAACATATTTAATGCTTTAGAAGAATATTGATGCGCAGATATATCATTTTAATATTAAAGAAGTGCTTGCCATTCAGCTTTCCTTCTTCCAACATCATTGCAAAATTCATAGATGGAACAAATATGAACAATTCATTTCTTTTCCCACTCCTTTTTGCTTTCAGGTTTGTAATATTCTTGTCTATTTTAATTAATTAACATTATTGCAAAATATTAGGATTATATTATGATCAATAAACATCTGTACAGTGATGCGGTTCTTGTCTATAATTTAAAAGATTTGCAAAATAAGGAAATGAGAACAGTTTTTTATCTTATCCTTTTTAAGGTTTTAGTCCTTTAACCCAAGCGTGGTTTCATTAATTTAAGTTGTAAGTGTGTATTATACTTACAGTGTAATTACACCATTTGGGTAAATTACCAAAAATAATATTAATCGACTGTATAACTTAATAAGTTTATATACAGTAAAAAAAATGATCTGTATGAAACCACAATATGTACTAATGGGATTGGATTTAGCCAAATACAATTCCATTGTATCTTTCTTGCAAATTGATTTTTTTTTTCACCAGGGCCAAAAAGTAGAAAATTTAATGGGTTTTTGCAAATGTAGTGATTGTTAATTTAATTCACAGATTTCCAGTGATGGGCAAATTTGTCCCATTTCGCTTCAACAAAATGTGACCTTTGATGCCCGCATCAGTTTTGACGCCTGCGTAAATTTTGACGCCTGCATTAAAGTTAATGGGCGTCCGAATAATGATGACGCTTGATAGTTTTGACTCAAGAGACTATTCCAATCAATTTTCAATGCAGTTTCGCTAATTTATTCACCAGCAGTGAAACGCGGAAATTCTGGCGAATTTATTCGCCCATCACTACAGATTTCTACAGATTTCTACAGAAAGAATTCATTTGGTCCTCTCATAAGATATCTACTATTAATGGAATTCCTGCATTATACCGCTGACGAATAAATTTGCGAAGCAGCCAAGAGAATTCACCGGTGTCAAAAAATTTTGGACGCTCGTTGGAGAAGTCGATCGCGTCAAAACCGTTGCATGTCAACATTATTCGGACACCCATTGACTTTAACGCCGGCATCCAAATTGATGCAGGTATCAAAATTCACATTTTGCTAATTTTTTGCCGTTTCGCGAGTTTTGCTGCGAATCGAAACGGGACTAATTCACTCATCTCTAAATGCCATACTTCTTATATTACTCCATGTATTTTACAATGTCTAACATGGTAAAATCAGTTAAAGTTGCTCAAATGCTGTCAACTGTAATTCATCAATGCCTAAGAATAAAATAAGTAAGATAGGGTTTATAGGAAAACTCAGAAAATTCACCAGAATTGAGAACAAAGAGAAAAGTGGAAGGACATGAAGCTCCAAGAGATGCACCAGACTTTGATCTGATCCTTTCTGAGCTACTAGAGGCAGTTGGGATAAATAAACAAATCCATGTCACATATCGAGGCACAGAAGTGTAAACTCCATGAAACCCAAAATATAGAGCCGATTGCAAAGCTCAACAATCCAACTAAGGACCACTTTCATTACAAACTAGGGGCCCCCACAATTAAGTGAAAGTTTGGATGAAACAGTTTATGACATAACTAGTGATACACCCATAACAGCGTGACTCTGTTTTATTGTATTCAGAATGTATAATGATCCTTTTCACTGGAACAGGGAATTCCTCCTTGTGGTTTCCATTTATTTAATAGGCTCCAAGAACAACAATGTTAAAAGAGACACTGGGATAAATAATTAAAAAAGTTTACTAAAGTTGTAAAACCTGTCTGTAACTCATCTCTCAGATATAATAGGAACCATCCCCTCTGTCTCTCTCTCTCTTGGGACACAGATATTGGGTTCATATACAACTCATATACATACTGACCTCACCACAGATTGGGCTGCAGTAAAATCAAAGTTGCTGCTGATGTGGGTTCCACCACAATAGACCAAGGGTTTTGCCCCTTCATTGTATCCTGCCTTCCCACGGGTTTCCCACAGGCCTTGACTAAAGGAAAAGAACGTGCATAACCAGTACAAACTGGTAAATGGTGCTATAATTAAAAAGTCATATGTATTGGATAACCAGACATATCTATTATTATATCAATTGGCTTCTCATGTTCTCCTTGGAACATGTTTTTCAATAAATTGCTGCCATGAAGGTTGGGAGTTCTATATAATAAGTCCTACAGGTGCTGTTACAATAAACAGAGTAAAACACAGTAAAAACCTACAGTATGTATAGCACTGTTTATAAAGGCTTTCCTCTTTTTTTTTTATTGTACATTGTCATGGCACCTATACGGGTCACTGTAAAAACATAGCTGTGCTGTGCCTAGTTTCTTTCTTTTTAGAATTTTTTTTTAGAAATTTGTAAAGTATAATGTACAAATTAGCACAATCTGGTTTAAGTCCTTAAAGGATAAGTAAACCTTTAAAATAAGTGAATGTAAAATTGATGAGGGGGCTATTCTAAGCACTTTTGTCATTTACATTCATTATTTATTTTGCTTTTATTCCAAGATATTAAGGGATACATGTGCTGTTAATATGAATGAATTGTGTTCCAACAGCGCCACCTGCTGGTCAGTTTCCCACCAGTCTGACCACCAAGTAGTCAAGCAAATTGTCAGGAGAGAAAAAGAGGCTCCTCTGATGTTCTTCGAGTTTTTTTCCCCACAAAAAAATAGGATTTTATAGTAAAAAAAACCTATTTTTTTAAAAAAAGTTTTGTCATTAGGACTTTAATAAATAACCCCCTAGGTATTGAGTTATTTAACAACCTTATTTTAATTACTATTGTCTATTGCAGAAAGAAATTGGACTCTATTGAAGGATCCCAAGTAGGGATGGGCGAATTTTTTCACCTTTTTTCGCCGTGGAAATGACGCCCATAGACTTGAATGGTGGCATGCGACAAAATTTTTCTTGACACACATAGGGGCAGATTCACTAAGGGTCGAATTTCGAAGTAAAAAATACTTCGAAATTCGACCCTCGAATTGAAATCCTTCGACTTCGAATATCGAAGTCGAAGGATTTAGCGCTAAACGTTCGTTCGATCGATCGAAGGATTTTTCGTTCGATCGAACGATTAAATCCTTCGAATCGAACGATTCGAAGGATTTTAATTCAACGATTGAAGGAAAATCCTTCAATCAAAAAAAGTTTAGCAAGCCTATGGAGACCTTCCCCATAGGCTAACATTGACTTCGGTAGCTTTTATCTGCCGAAGTAGGGGGTCGAAGTTTTTTTTAAAGGGAAAGTACTTCGACTATCGAATGGTCGAATAGTCGAACGATTTTTACTTCGAATCATTCGAATCGTTCGATTTCGAACGAATTCGAACGAATTTAACTAATTCGATGGTCGAAGTACCCAAAAAATACTTCGAAATTCGAAGTATTTTTCATTCGAATCCTTCACTCGAGCTTAGTGAATCGGCCCCATAGACTTTAATGGGCGTGGGCGACATTTCGCCAGCAGTGAATTTTTGACGGAACGGGTCAAATTCGCCCATCCCTAACCCCAACTCATGGGATAAACATTTCTGGGTCAGCACAAGAAAAACCTGTAAGGCCACTTTGAAATTGTGGCTTTCTAATTTGCTACTTGCAGCTACAGTACATACCCACATTGAAATAATGTAGAAGAAATCACTTCTCCACCAGGTCAATCAGGTTAATCATTTAGCTTCTGTTTGTTTCAGGAGTTAGAAAAAGCAGTGCAAAATAAATAAATAAATTAATGAATTAAGTGAAAGATTCTTCATTCAGTAGAGATTGCAAAAAAAACCAGAAATATTTAGGGTGTAGTTCCTCTTAAGAAACATTCTATTTCTTGGAGTACCAAAGTAACATAGGAGGAACGCAAGTGAGATATGTGAAGTCTGTCAGCCAATTACAGCATCAGTCTGTTGGTTGTAGCCAAGAAAAAACATGGAAGGTTGAGGACCACACACATACAAAATTACCTTGATAATCCTATCACAGTCATCCCACAGAATCACCCCTCTTGTGAGTTTCAGTTGTCACCTCTCTGAAGAGTTACAATGTGCCATTGGGATTGGATTAGTGGTCTTTAAGGCAAAACAAGGGGGATACGAACAGCATCAGAGCTCCCCTAGCGATGGTTTCCTTTTTCAAATATATGGATTTTTAAATGGATAATAATTGACCTATTAAAAGAGTGTCCTCGTTTAAACATAATAATTTAATAGATAGTTGCACAATGGATTATGTTACATTAATATATATATATGTAATTATACCAATCATGTGAGTTGTAGTTGCACAATAGTATGTGTACTTTGTCTAATATAGTGGGATGGACACATAGGGAAACGTTCACATTTGTAATGAATAATTGACTAATGAGTGTAACACGTTATTTAAATCTTTGCATCACGTGATTTTAACTGACTCTGACGAAGTGCCGAGTGCGGCAAGAAACGCGTAAGTTCTAGACACTCACCGCTTTTCACATTGTTACATTGAAATGCACATATTAAAGCTGAAATTTTGAAGAGAAGTATGTAGTCCATGTTTCGAGTGGATTTGCAGTTCAGCGCCGGGAGAGCGGGATTACTTATTCTTGATTGGATTAGTGGAAGAGTTTATAGGCCGAGGATTTCCCACACCAGTCAGTTGAACTGAAGAAGCTGCTCGGATGAGTAGTGAAACGTCTTGAATAATTACTCAGCAAGTCCAGTTGATTTAGAATTACTTACACTAGATACACTGGGGGCTCTGTATTGCTAATCCAAGGGCTGGTTTAGGAGAGTGATCAGATCTATGAACCTCACCTGGGATTGGCCATCTTTCCTTTTGTCCAAGCCTTTGTGCTCAAGAGTGTAAAAAATTCCCCAAATCTGAATTCTGATAACCAAGTGTGCTATGTCCCCATTTAAGGATTATCCAAGGCAAGACTCCTCCCTCTATAATCCCCAGAAGTGGGGGGAGTGGGTGGTTGAGCACATGGTGATTGATGTTGAATGGTTATGGTAGGGGAACTGGTGAGCGGTGATGCAATGTTTGGTGGTCAAGCTGGAAAGGGGGCTAAAATTGTAGAAGGCCAAACTAGGTTTAGGATGTAGTGCCCCCTGCATCTGTTGCACTCTAGGCATGTGACTCTTCTGCCTACCCCTAGTTCTGACCCTGGTGTGGCACCATTATCATTTGAATTCTGTGCTTTTTAATGCATATAATGGTTGTTTGTGAAAATATGTTTAATAAGGATATAATAAGTTCTTCTTTAGTGGTAATGCTCTGAAATCCTGTCACTGACAACAGCACCTCTAACACCCCTACGTGGTTTGCCCTGGGCAGTGCTAGGTGCCACACAGCCTGTGTGTAAATGTGGCCATGCTATAATGGGAATGCATTTAGTGGATACCCAGTATGTTCTGGCAAGTACCTGTTATAATAAAAAAACACCAACAAACATTTATTGGAAAAAAATTATTCATATAATAGAATCTCCTGAAAAACATCAAGGCAATCACATTAATAACAAAGAGAGCATTCTGAAAACATAAAAATAAACATTGCCAGAGAATGTAATTGTATGTAATTGAGGCTCAATCTCTTTGAGGTTCTAGTAGAAATGTTCCTCTGACAATCCTAGTGACGGCTCAGCATCCCACCCAAGCAGCAGCACTCACCAGTAAAATCAACATGGGCTTCTGTAGGGTTACCCTGTTCAAAAAAATAATTGAAGGAACAAATGGGTACAGTTATTACTCTTTTATTGCAGTTTCAATCAATATTTCATTTGGAAAAAAAATGCTAAATTTGCAGATAAGACCATATAATGAGGTCAGGGTCCCCAATGACTTCTAATATACTTACAGTAGGGGGTACATTATGCCTTATAATACATGAGTGATACTCAGAGTTCCCTGTATAACTCAGCCTGCAGCCTTGTGCCTTTATATGGTCACAGAACAACCCCTCAGTGACTTCTCATATCCTTATCATTTACAGTAGGGGGTACATTATCCCTTATAATACATGAGTGACACTCAGAGTTCCCTGTATAACTCAGCCTGCAGCCTTGTGCCTTTATATTGTCACAGAACAACCCCTCAGTGACTTCTAATATCCTTATCATTTACAGTAGGGGGTACATTATACCTTATAATACATGAGTGATACTCAGAGTTCCCTGTATAACTCAGCCTGCAGCCTTGTGCCTTTATATGGTCACAGAACAACCCCTCAGTGACTTCTAATATCCTTATCATTTACAGTAGGGGGTACATTATCCCTTATAATACATGAGTGATACTCAGAGTTCCCTGTATAACTCAGCCTGCAGCCTTGTGCCTTTATATGGTCACAGAACAACCCCTCAGTGACTTCTAATATCCTTATCATTTACAGTAGGGGGTACATTATCCCTTATAATACATGAGTGATACTCAGAGTTCCCTGTATAACTCAGCCTGCAGCCTTGTGCCTTTATATGGTCACAGAACAACCCCTCAGTGACTCTTAATAGCCTTATCATTTACAGTAGGGGGTACATTATCCCTTAAAATACATGAGTGATACTGAGGTGACAGTGTCTTCTAATATCCATTTCACTTATAGTTAGGGTATATTATGCTTTTAATGCATGGGAGATTCTCAGAGTTCCCTTTAATCATCAAATATAACAGTGTTTTATCTAATATCAAAGCAATTTCACGCATGATATATTATTGCATGTTTATTACAGTGCCGGATATTATAAAATATGTTAAAATGCTTGGATTTTGTCATTTATAATAAATGTATATGAATAAAATAAGCACAAAAGGAATTAAAGGTTAACTGAGAAAAACAAACTCACCAGAAGAGAGAACAGAGGGAGAAGCTGAAGGACATCAGATCGTGGAACTCAAGTGCCACCCCAGGGAACAATCTTATGCTCTTGGAGCCACTGGAGGCTTCAGGGATAATTGATTGGATCCGTTTTATATGGGCAGGGACAGAAGTATAAACCTCAGGAAAACCAATTCCACAACCAATTCCTATGCTCACCACTCCAACCAAGTACCACTGCTCACCAGCATTTTCAAACCAGGGGTCCCCCAATATCATTCTATGAAGCAAACAAAAAGGTATTGATTTAAATGTGCTTGACAAACCTGGACAATTATAACAGTATAATGCATGATCCATCTATCACTAAATCTACAATAAAACATGTCCGGGTCTGTGATGGTATCATGAATAAAAATGTTAAGATAAGATATTACTGATCAAGAAGCTTATAAAACAAATGAAATCAAAGAAAAAATGTTGGTCCAACATGAGATTCATCAGGATTAAAGACGATAGCCCTAGGGGTATATTTATCAAAGAGTGAAGTTAATATTGAAGTTCCGCCACTCTCCATTCATTTCTATGGGATTTTTATAGGCGTATTTTTCAAAGGGTGAACTTTCACCCATTGATAAATACGCCTTTCAAAATCCCATAGAAATGAATTGAGAGCTGCGGAATTTTACTCTAGTGGCGGAACGTCACTCTTTGATAAATTTACCCCCTTGTATCTTCATAATATATTTTCTGGTTCATTTGTAATGCGCTTAATGTTTCAGTTACTGGTTATCTGAGTTCCCACCAAAAATGTAAATCAGAGTCAGACTGGGATGCCAGGACCATAGACCATGGATCTACTCTCAGAACTATTTTTATTTGTCTCGTTATTCAACTCTTTATTCTCCTGGTGTTACTTAAGGTTTACCAAACCAGAACAAACCCTAAGGTCCCGGCCATCGGCTTTGCACTTCTGCCTATAACCGCCGCCTTTCACTTTTGGAGGAGCCCTCTGCTACTCGGATGCCGCCAGATCTTAAAGTGAGAAGACTAAGGAGAAGGTTCTGGGCAGGCAAGGGAACCAAACGTTAGCAGGAAGAACGCGGAACTAGGAGTGTGGTCGTGGAACAGACTGGTTACCAATCAGACAAAGCGGTACCAAATCAGGATGAAAGAGGGTTGTTGAGAATTGTACCCAAGAGCTATTGGAAAATAGACCTACGTTGGGCAATGAGCGGTAAATCTTACAATTGTATTGAGTCTTTTCCCACACAAGAAATTTTCATGAAAATTTATTGATAGATGGCGAGAAAAGTCCTGGACAAACCTGGACAATTATAACAGTATAATGCATGATCCATCTATCACTAAATATACAATAAAACATGTCCGGGTCTGTGATGGTATCATGAATAAAAATGTTAAGATAAGATATTACTGATCAAGAAGCTTATAAAACAAATGAAATCAAAGAAAAAATGTTGGTCCAACATGAGATTCATCAGGATTAAAGACGATAGCCCTAGGGGTATATTTATCAAAGAGTGAAGTTAATATTGAAGTTCCGCCACTCTCCATTCATTTCTATGGGATTTTTATAGGCGTATTTTTTTTTCAAAGAAAAAATGTTGGTCCAACATGAGATTCATCAGGATTAAAGACGATAGCCCTAGGGGTATATTTATCAAAGAGTGAAGTTAATATTGAAGTTCCGCCACTCTCCATTCATTTCTATGGGATTTTTATAGGCGTATTTTTCAAAGGGTGAACTTTCACTTTCACCCATTGATAAATATGCCTTTCAAAATCCCATAGAAATGAATTGAGAGCTGCGGAATTTTACTCTAGTGGCGGAACGTCACTCTTTGATAAATTTACCCCCTAGTATCTTCATAATATATTTTCTGGTTCATTTGTAATGCGCTTAATGTTTCAGTTACTGGTTATCTGAGTTCCCACCAAAAATGTAAATCAGAGTCAGACTGGGATGCCAGGACCATAGACCATGGATCTACTCTCAGAACTATTTTTATTTGTCTCGTTATTCAACTCTTTATTCTCCTGGTGTTACTTAAGGTTTACCAAACCAGAACAAGGTCCCGGCCATCGGCTTTGCACTTCTGCCTATAACCGCCGCCTTTCACTTTTGGAGGAGCCCTCTGCTACTCGGATGCCGCCAGATCTTAAAGTGAGAAGACCAAGGAGAAGGTTCTGGGCAGGCAAGGGAACCAAACGTTAGCAGGAAGAACGCGGAACTAGGAGTGTGGTCGTGGAACAGACCGGTTACCAATCAGACAAAGCGGTGCCAAATCAGGATGAAAGAGGGTTGTTGAGAATTGTACCCAAGAGCTATTGGAAAATAGACCTACGTTGGGCAATGAGCGGTAAATCTTACAATTGTATTGCGTCTTTTCCCACACAAGAAATTTTCATGAAAATGTATTGATAGATGGGGAGAAAAGTCAGTGCGGATTTGGTTGGAGTGGTTTTCAGAAAATTGTGAGAAAATTTCAGATTTTGATAATGTATGTAATACTGAAATACCCAAACTCCCTTCTGTCACATTTGCAATTAGGTTTGGTGCTGTCCACAATCATGTTTAGATCAGCTTAGTGGAAAGAAAAAACCTGCAGGAACTATAGCTAGGAGTTTGTATCTGAGTAGGAGTTGTGAAATATCCTTCTGAGCCAACAAAAAAACTGGACTGTTGTAACTTTAACATTTAGTTGTGTCTTCCTTAAAGATATTGTTACTTACATGGCAGACATCTTTTTCTCCATGGATATCTCGTGCACATACCATAGTTTCTGTAATAATAATCTCTTTTTCCAATAGGCTATAAAAGATCTTGCAATGTTCTCTGTCTATCAAACGCACTTCTGCCCCTTGAAGAATAATAGGCTTCGGCTTGGTACCTGTGGGAGGAAAATACCGTTTCCACCAATGGTGTTATAAATAAGGTGTAGTCAAGGGCTGTTTCCCATAATAGAATTCAATTGAACTCCATATTGGTGGGAACTGAAAAATAACAGCCATGATGTAGTCAGCCATGGACACAGTACAGCCTTCATCTTGTATTATAACTTACACATTTTGTAGAATAATAATGTAAAAACTACAAAACGAAGGGTAAAGAACTGTACGTGCCCAATTGGGCAGCAGAAACAGTCTACAACATGTTGCTCACCAACCCCTTTTACGTTGCTCCCAGTGTCCTTAATGTAGGTGCTTATTTTTTAATTCCTGGCTTGGAGGAAAGTTTTGGCTGCATAAAAACCAGGTGTATTGCCAAACTTGTAGTCTGCCAGACCACATAGGGGCTACCAATAGCCAACACAACCCTTATTTGGCACCTCCAGGAACGGTTGTCATGCATGTGTTGCTCCCCAACTCTTTTCAAATTTGAATGTGGCTCACAGGTAAAAAAGGTTGGGGACCCCAGCTCTACAGAGTGTTTTGGAGGAAGGCATCTCCCACACAGAACATTTTAAGTAAAGAATTTTAATGTTTTTTTAATGATTTCCTTTTTCTCTGTAATAATAAAACAGCAACTTGTACTTGATGGCAACTACGCTGCAGCAATCCATATTGGCACAACAATCCTGATGGCTTTATTTAATGTTTAAATAATCTTTTTGGTAGAGTTAAAGGAGAAGAAATGCCATTTTACACTTGGGGTTGTCAAAATTTAGGCACCCCTAGTGATTACTTTTACTTACCTGACACCCAGGCTGGTGCTACTATCAGCAGAAAACTGCACCGGCCCGGGGTTCTTCTAGCGAGCTCCATTGAGTCTTCTCATGGCGGCACATGCACAGTAGAAGTCGAACGTTAACGAAAAAGCCGGTTATTTCGCTCTACTGCACATACATCTGTCCCGGGAAATTTGAAAACCGAAGAAGCAGGGAGAAGATCACTTGGGGGCATATTCACTATGCGCCGAAGCGTCTAACGCTAGCATCAATTCGCTAGCGTTGGGCATTTTCGTTACTTCACAAATTCACTAACGGACGCTGGCGTAAATTCGCTAGTGTAACTTCGCACCCTTACGCCTGGGGAATTTGCGTAATGGACGCAACTACGCAAATTCACTAACGCGCGCATTGTTCTGAACGCTACCTTTTACGCTAGACTTCGTTTGCCACCTCAGACCAGGCGAAGCGCAATAGGGTAGATAGGGATTTCTTCAAAAAAAGTAAAAAAAATTTCTAAGTCCCAAAAAAACTGGCATTTTTTCTATATTATGGGTGATAGGCTGAAAAAGATCGAAAAATTTTTTGGGACTCCCCTCCTTCCCCCCTACATTTCCTAACTCATGGCAACTTACCTAGACAGTGGGCACATGTGTAGGGCAAAATAAACATTTTATTTGCTGTTTTGAAGGTTTCCCAGGCATTTGTAGTGATTCTACGTATTCCTCCATTGAAATTTGAATTTGGCGCCGTATGCAAATGAGCCTTCGCTAGCGTAACTTCGCTTCACTTAGTGAATCAATGCTAGCGCAACTTCGCAACCTTACGCTACCCCTGTGCGCAACTTCGGATTTTAGTGAATTTGCGGAGCGCTGGCGAAACTACGCCTGGCAAAGTGCGGCGAAGTTACGCCTGGCGCAACTACGAATCTTAGTGAATGTACCACTTGGTCCCTAACTTTGGTAACCCAAGTGAAAAATGGTATTCCTTCTCCTTTAAGGTACTGTATGGTTATCCAAATCAGAGGAAAAAACCCTTACCCAGAAAACCTCAGGTCCAGAACATTCCATACCTGTATGATTAAAATGAACATCATACAGTAAACTGAAAAAAAAATACAATACTCACTATTAAAGTCAAGGGCTCCCCAGCCAGTCACTATACAGCTGTGACCAGGCAGAAATTCAGTGGAAGGTGTAGGGAAACAGGCTGGAAGGATGAAGTCTGTGAAGGGCACCTTCTGTGAAAGTTCTAGAAGGGCAATGTCATTAGGATAATCAGATGCAATGTAATGAGGATGCACAATGATCTGTTTCACTGGAACAGGAACTTCCTCCTTGTGGTTTCCAGTTATTTTATAGGCTCCAAGGATGACAATAACAGAGGCGGCGTTTAACCTTAAGAAAGAGAGATATAAATGTTATGATTGAAGTGTAAGTAATGGATCCCATGATCAAGTCTAAACCTCACATGATCCAACAGCATTATGAATCTGTTATTACAGTCAAACCACAATTTACGTACCCTGATTTTTACGTTTTCATGCTTAATTTTAGTGTTCTTTAAGGAATATGTGACATTTAATATATTCCCTAGATTTTAAACAATTTTTTCATGGTCCTTTTAAAAAAAAATGTAAAATGAGGGTTCTCTGTAATTCCAAGTAATAATGAAACACATAGTCAGTGACTCCTGGAACACACAGTCACTTCCTCACCATACATAAGGGCAGATTTACTAAAGGACAAAGTGGCGATCGCTAGCGAAAATTTGTCTCATTCGTAGGGACAGACATAGACGACAGTTCGCTAGCACAGTTTTCTGCCCTATCAGCAGGCAAACATTTATTTCACAACCATTTGAGGGACATGCCACATTTGTTTTAGGGTGGGCTCATGTCTAGGACATTAGAGGATTTCTTTTGTCTTTATTTTGCTTCCTTGGACATTTGTAATAATAAGTGACCACTTCAAGCATTTGCACCAACATCTCTAATAAAGACATATATATGACCTATATGTACCCGCCCTATTAAAATTGACCTAAACGTAAGAGTACTAATGAAGTATCGCTAGGCAGAAATGAACGGTAGCAAAATATCGCTATGAAATGTTAACGGCAACATTCAGACTTTGCATTTTAGTCAATTAGCGTACTGGTAAAGAATTTGCAGCAGGCGAACTGTGGATCATTCTCTGCCAAAATTTTGCCATGTTGGCATAAAGTCTGATAATATCTGATATATGTAGATTGCAATGAATTGTCAGTGATAGTGGGTCCTAGTTCATTTCTCATGCCAGCTTTACAGATGATACAGCTCACATCCATACTGACCCCACAACACATCGGGCTGCAGTCACAACAAAGTTGCTGCTGATGAGGGTTCCACCACAATGAACTGTGCCAGGAAGCCACAAGATCACTTGCCAGGGGTTCTGCCCCTTTATTGTATCTTCTCCTCCCACAATACGGCTATTGACCACCACAGGTTTCCTCCATGCCTCAGCTAGGGGAGAAAACATTGCATAGTCAACAGAACATACAGTGGCTGGCACAGAGTTCCACCTTTCCAAACTCAAGGACATATATCAAATGTATATTTTGTGTTGCTAGTAAGCACTTCATTTGCATGCATGCTGAGGAAAGGGGGAGAAAATGGAGTCCAGTCAGGGACCCCAAGATCCAGTTCACAGGCTGCAAAGGGGTGAAGGTTAAGGGGAAATTGTGTGTGGGGTTTTGGGTGTAATAGAATCTTACCCAAATCAATATTTCCTTTTTCACTGGGGTACCAATCAATTTGACCACTCGTCAGGGCACCCCACCCCCTAAGTCAGTGGTGGGATAATAATCTTGGCCTACCAGGAAAAGTGTTTAAACAATATTGGGCACCATCGTTTCTGGTGGCAGCTCTGTATACTCATTGTACATTCTGTGCAGTTGTAGTCCAGTAACATTTGAGTAAGTTATCGATGAGCAACAATGTATAGATCATCATTTGGCTTTTGGGGCTGATGTTTACTCTCAACTTGTGTGTGCAATGCTTCTTAGTATGTACTGCTTTACTCCCATGGTGTCTACACAGCAGCCACATACACCACCGAGTCTAACATTTACATAACAGAACAGCTAGATTTTTGTTTAGAATTGCACTTCCGATTTCATATAGAATGATAAAAAAATCCAATTTCACAACAAACCTCTGAGATTTGGTTCTTCTAATAAACCATCATTATAATAGAATAAGCCCTAACATAAAGCCATGTAGGTGACTGAGGAGTTGAGCTCAGCCCATTAGACTTGGGGAAAAGAGAATAACTAGTGGATTTTAATGAGGCTAAGGCTTCCCAAACCAATATACGACTCTCCTACAACTCTCAGAGTGGAGGTATTATACATGGAGTTTTATTTATCCTGCTATTTGTCCTGAAAGTTATTATTTCTACAATTGGCACTGCATTTTATCCTTCAATATGTCCTGGGGTTATTATGGTTGGACTTTAGACAGCATTTATCCTGCCATGTGATTATGCATGAAATTAACGCTGGGGGCATACCGAGGAAGGTTAGCTTAATGATACTTGCGCCGCAATTTACTTTATCACAGACCCGCCAGGAACGCTGGGGGTGTATGGTGATAAGATAGGCTAAAGACTCTACAGGGGTTAAATGGGGGCAATGCCGAGTATATAACCCTCGAAGACAGATCTTTTGTCACTATATTTCTGTCATACAGAGGGGTTGCGGTTATGATGTGGGTTCAATAGCAACATTGCCCACAATCTTTGCTCATTTGACAACTTCTGCACATATAAGTGTAGTAACCCTTTGGGTACCTAATACTACTGTAGTTGCTTTTAGCTTTCATGCACAGGACTCACTATAGTCTATCCCATGAATGATTTGTTCTACATGATCCCAATAGGCCGGACACGATCAATTTTTGTAGCTTTGGGGGTATGAGACAATATGAAGCATTTGATGTGCTCCTCCTTCTTGTATTTTTAATTGTGTGTGGATTTTCTCACCTTGGTCGTTTTTAAGTAATTTAATAAAGGTTACGTTTTATGTTTCACTTTCTTTCTTGGTGACTCACTGAATGATTAATGGGGTGGTGCAAATTGTGGGTCATTCTTTTCTGTCTACTGAATATTCATTAACACTGTGTTTATCCTGCCATGTATTCTATTGTATTATATTTGTATTCTGCTATGTATTCTGGGAGCATTATATATGGGATTGACACTGTATTTATCCTGCTATGTGTTCTATCATGTATTTTAAAGGAAATAGGTACTGTGTTTATGTATAGTCAAGAGTATATACAACAAGTTGTTACCATATTTAATTTGAATTGTTCTGGGTTATTCTCCATGAAGTTAGCACTAAGATACTAGGAATTAATTAATATAGAAAATATTCTTAATTAGCCTAAACAAACACAAGAATCACCCTTCAATCTATGAGGACAAACAACGTCAGAAGTGTATAAACAAAACAACACGGTACAGGGAAACTTTTTGCACAAGCAATTAGAAATTAATTTAATTTTTATTTTAGTGAAAATGTTATATTTAACACAGATTGCAGAATGGTTGGTGTTGACATAAAACTGCAAGAGTGCACCTTTAATGTATGTGTATTTTTTTTGGTGTGGGGGGGAGAACATTCACCAATTTTTTCCAGATCTTTTAACAATTTTTAAAAGTAGAATAAAAATGGAAGCCATTTGGTTTATGGAGGACTTACATAGCGCTTCCTCTGCTTCAGCAAATCCACAGATCCCTAAAATGAAAAGGCAATGAGAATAAATAGCAGAACCTCAAATTCAGTCCTAATATTATAGGGATACAGTCATGGGAAACCATGGTTTTTCAAAAAATCCAGGTCCAGGTCCCACTGAGACACATTCAGTTACATTGAGTAGGAGAAACAACAGCCTGCCAGAAAGCAGTTCCATCCTAAAGTGCTGGCTCTTTCTGAAATCACATGACCAGGCAAAATTAGCTGAGTTGCACCTACACACCAATATTACAACCAAATACACTTGCTGGTTTAGGAATGACATTTTATATTGTAGAGTGAATTATTTGCCGTGTAAACAGTGTAATTTAATAATAAAAATGACACCATAAACATCATGACAGAATCCCTTTATTATTATAAAGAATAATGCACTGTGTGATGTCATGTCATGTACTGTGTGATGTCATGTCACTGTGTGATGTTATAATGATATCATTCTGAGCATTGATAAGGGCTCATTGCTCATGCAAATGTATCACCAAAGTTTTGTCACCAACAATACAGTGTTTTCCCCACCTAAAATACAGCTTCTCTGCAGGCACTGACTAAAAATTATGTGCAACTTTAGTCATTCACTTAAGTAGTCAAGGAAGTTGTCAGAGAAGAGAAAGATGCTGCTCTGATGTTCTTCTGCTTAGGAAACATTTGAGAGAGGTTTCAATTTTTTCCTAAGCAGAAGAACATCAGAGCAGCCTCTTTCTTTCTCCTGACAACTTCCTTGACTACTTGGTGGTCAGACTAGTGGGAAACTGACCAGCAGGTGGCGCTGTTGTAACAAAATTCATTCATATTAACAGCACATGTATCCCTTAATATCTTTGGATAAAAAATAAATAAATAATGAATGTAAATGACAAAAGTGTTTAGAATAGCACCCTCATCAATTTTACATTCACTTATTTTAAAGGTTTACTTATCCTTTAAGGGCTCATTCACTATGGGACACCAGGAATGGAGTGGACATAACAAGCACAAAGGGCAGATCTATCAACATTCAAATCAGAGATTGTGCTACAACTCAAAGTCTAATTAGATTTTCAGATACTAGAATGTTCAAAATGTATTGGCCTGAGAATGTGCCCCTCCTGAGGGTCTGGCCAACCAATATCTGACCAAAAATCATCTAGATATCTATTGGGCAGGTTAGATACTAAATACTAAATACTGCACTGGGACTTTGATGCAGTCCCTTCCCAACTTAATGAGTCTCCTTAGGTCCCATTATAAACTGAATAAAACAGCTGGTTAAATCTAGACAAGGTGTTGGAAATATATAAGATATACTGTATTAATACAGAGTAGGACACAACCATAGCTGGGTTCTAGGTAGTTTTTATTATTTACTCAAAATATTTGGGCACATATTTTTTTAATACTGGGGTTCACCCACATATTTCCTAGTACAACCTAATGTATTTTAGCACCCTTCCTCTCTCTCAGTGCTTGGAATGAGTTATCTGGTTGCTTGTTTTGGCAAATGCTCTGGCTCAAAATCAGGTTTTAGGTTGTGCTAAAATAAAATCTAAATCTCTTCTTCCTTCAAGGACTAATAAAGAGATGATTTTGCATAGACAACAATACTCTTAATTCAAGCAAGCACAATAGTGGCAGACTAGATATTTATGGGAATTTCCCAATCTCCTTTACGTGATATACGCAATAAACAGGAAAGACTTCTGCAAGTAAAGTGTTTCAGAGATTCAGTTCCCATGATCCCCTGATTTATTCTATTTAGAAACTGCCTCCCGCTACTGTCAGGACTGTAATTTCTGAGCAGGGCTTTGAAGCTGCTCCTTAAATATATCATTATCTTGATGTCAGATGAGTTTTTCACTTCATTTGCATTAAGTGGAAGAAAATCTCCTATAATCTTGCAATTTATAGCATGACATTATTTCACATTTTGTAGGTTACTAATGTAAAACACCGTAAATACGAAAAAGAGGGTTCTTCTGAACAGGTTGGTGTCCAATGGGCATTCGTATGTGCCATGTAGAGACCGTAAAATAAAAATACAGAATGGAACCTGTTATCTAGAACCCTCGGGACCTGGGGATTTCCAGATAACAGATCTTTCCATAATTTGGATCATCATAACTTTAGTCTAATAAAAAAACATGTAAACATGAAATAAACCCAATAGGATTGTTTTGCCTTGAATAAGGATTAATTATATCTTAGTTGGGATCAAGTAAAAGGAACTGTTTTATGATTACAGAAAAAAAAAATCATTTAAAAAAATTTGGATGAAATGAAGGGTATGGGAGACAGTAATCCAGATCTTTCTGCATAAAGGGTTTCCAGATAATGGATCCCATACCTGTACTACACAAAAAAAACAAATAAATGTAGCGATGGGCAAATCTGACCTGTTTTGCTTTACCAAATATGGCCAAAAATTTTGCTCATCACTAGCAAAATGCCATACAATCACTAAAATCTAAGAAAATTAAAAGCTTTATAAACAGTTAATCCAGATTGAGACTGGGGCTCAAAATTTCACTTGGTTTATAAAATATTTTGTTAATCAGTAATAAGACACTCCCTGTCTGGGTTTCCCCTTAAATCTAGCTCCTTCCTCCATCCATAACCATGTTCCAGCATATATTATAATCATTTGTGTAACTAGAGTTCGATTGTTCCAGTGGGACCCCTGGAGAAGTTATTAGGTTTATTTTTTGGGGGGTGTAACTTTCATTAATGGACCTACCCGGTGCAGGACCCGGTGCAGTCAGTAATCAAACAAGCACTTTTGGTGGAAAATTCGCAGACCACAAAGGGATTCAGACTCTGGTGCATTCGCACCCTTTGCACCCCCAGTAGTTCTGCCACTAGTAGCTTCAATATGTCCCACTTTATTTGAGATGCGTATGAAGTAAACTGTACTGCACAAACCTTTTCATGTCAACAGCTATCTACAATAGTGATGAGAGAATCTGTGTCGGAAAAATTTGTGAAATGCGGTAAACAGTTTTTCTTGTGGCAACTTTTTTTTCAGCGACTTTTTTTTCTTTCAATATTTCTTTATTGCAAATATTCAACATTTACATCTCAGTGCATTGATTTTGTGTATACATTTAAACAGCCGTTGAATACATTTGGTCGCAATTAAACATAATATATATGATTCAATTGTCTGAGTCATTAGTAGGTTCTATGTGCTTCCAAGAATGTAAAAATATTGATAAACAAGTTATTCAAAATCTTTTAACAGAGATTAGGTAGGAGGGGAAAAAGGAGAGAAAAACAAATAAAAGTGGTAAGAAGAGAAAGAGAGAGAGGAAAATAAAACAAAGAAATAAAGAAATAAAAAAAAGGGGGGGAGGGGAGACAGAAGGGATGAAAGGGATAGATTTCTTCCATACACTACACCAAGTATTATACAAACAAATTGTTAGTAAAGCTATACCATAGGATTCCCTTCCTGTGTCTTCATATGACCTACTAAGATGCTAAAACATTACGATCAAATCTATTTGGGTAGCGGTATTGAATCCATGGGTCCCAAACTTTTGTGAATTGTTCCTGTTTATCTAGTGTTATGCTAGTGAGTTTTTCCATAAGAAAGACAGTATCTATTCTGTTTTTGACTTCTGAGAAGGCCAATTGTGGAGTTAGCCAGGCTTTCACAATAGTTTGCTTAGTTGCAGTGAAAAGATGTGTGATTAGTTTATGGAGCAACTTATTAATTGCTTCTATTGGTTTGTTCAATAATGCTTCCACTGGGCATTTAGGTATGTTTACTTGTAATACTGTACATATTAATTCGTAGACTCTAGTCCATAAGCGTTGTACCCTATTACACTGCCAAAATATATGCAGCATTGTGCCTAGTGTGGCCAGGGCGGAACTAGGGGTAGGCAGAGTAGGCACGTGCCTAGGGCGCAAAGCTGGGGGGGCGCCAGGTACGTACCTGCTCTGACGCCTACCCCATTGTCCGGTCCCGTCTCTCCCCGACTTGCACGCGTATATTTTTGGAATTGCACCTTTGTGCATGTGCGCACAAAGTTTTGCGCATGTGCACTCATGCTCACTTTCACGCATACGCACCAGAGCGCAGTTTCGCACATGCACGCCAGAGCACAGTTTCGCGCATACGCGCCAGAAACTGCGCTCAGCCTGCGCCGTACCCGGCCAGGTTGCCTAGGGCGCCTGGCTGGGTTGGCCCGGCTCTGAGTGTGGCACATCCTCGAAAACAATTAGGATTAGCTCCCTGTTTCCATTTGGCTATGCTAGTGGGTACCAAGTACCATCTACTTAAAATCTTATACAAAGTTTCTTGTGCCAATATATTAACCGAAGTATGCATTGTGTTTGTGAAAATAGTTTGCCAAGTGTGCTCATCCGTAGTCAGTGACAATTCTGCTGTCCAATTTTTAACATATGTCAGGGATGCTATAGGCTGAGAAGTAGTACATTGTCTATAGAGGTAACTAAGAGATCCTTTCATCTGGGGATGATGTAAACATAGTATTTTAAAAAATGAAAAAGAGTGGAAAATGAAAATTTCTTCTCTAGAGTAGTTAAGAAATGGCGTATTTGATTATAGCGGTATCTTTCCTGATCAGGAATGGCATATCTGTTTTGTAAGACTGTCCAACTTATAATTTTATTATGCAATAAATAGTGGCGGATATGTGTAAGTCCTTTATCCACCCACCAAATGAATTGCCTAGGTTCCAGACCTGGTGGAAAGTCTGGATTATTAAACAAAGGTTTATGTTTAGACAACCAGTTAGATTTAGAGGCTACAGTGTGCCATATAGCCAATGTATGCTTTACAGTAGGAAAGTTCTTAGCAGATTGTGATACATTAGGAGCCCATAAAATATCCCCAAGAAAACTGAACTGACAAATATCCTGTTTTCAGCGACTTTTTTGTCTTGGCCAAACACATAAAAGTCAATGGGTCTTTTATTTTTTTATGGGGACTTTTTTGTCTCAACGATAATTTTGTCTCTGGGAAATTTTTCATGGCAGATTTTTGCCGCAGCTTAGTGAAAACAATTTGCAGATGGCAAAATGTGGAAATTTGACGTGAATC
Source organism: Xenopus laevis (assembly GCF_017654675.1). Taxonomy (NCBI): domain Eukaryota; kingdom Metazoa; phylum Chordata; class Amphibia; order Anura; family Pipidae; genus Xenopus; species Xenopus laevis. The sequence goes on along the minus strand of NC_054388.1, from coordinate 111,812,964 downwards.
AATGTTATGTCAGTGACATCATATCCTGTATGCCGGAAATGCATTAAAGTTGTAAAAAACGCCGGCGACTTTCTTTTTTTTAAAGTGGGATTGCCTTCAAAAGTCCAAACTATTAAAAATGTATGTGTGATGTGAGGTTTTTAAAAAAAATTATTTTAGGGGCATGCCACATTTCTTTAAGGGTGGGCTGATGTCTAGGGCATTAGAGGATCTCTTTTGTCTTTATTACGGCTCATTGGACATGTTAACGTGGGCACTTTAAGCATTTGCACCAACATTACTATTGAAGACATCCATACAACTTTAACATACCTGCCCTATTCAAATTAACCTAAATCGATGAGTGCTAGTGAAGTTTGGCTAGGCAGACATGAACAGATTGTGCGCCTGAACTCAAGACAGAGAAAGTCATACCGCAGGGAAAGACCAGTCCCGGAGGGGGAGCGGGGAATACGATGCTACATGTGATAGCCAATACCACTCTTGTCATGTGATTAATCCAACACAGACATTACAGGCACACTTCTGGTTCACCGTCGCAGCACAATTCATGGAGGAGAATGTAAATAATTAAAACATCCAGTTTATTGAAGTGTCCAATTTAAAATCAAAATATAAACATACAAGGACGAAGCAAGCAGGAGGAGCATGGCTTGACACGTTTCGTGACCGTGTTAGTCACTTCATCAGAAACCACTGGCTTCAGCATCAGTTTGCTTTTGTCAGGACTGCCAGATGTACCCGATGGCGCTGTTTACATTCCCGGCGGTCACAATGAAGATCCAAGATGGCGGCGCCCATGCTGAACACATGGCTGCAGTGTCGCTGCATGATAATGTCATCTCTGGTCCCGGGATCTCGTCATAAAAGGACACCCAAAACATTGTGATGGTGCCCAAGAATAGGATTCAAATCACTACTGATCCTGGGTTCCTGTACTTCCTGTTTCCAGCCTTGATTCCTGCTCCAGCTTTGTTTCCTGCTTCCAGCCTTGATTCCTGCTTCCAGCCTTGATTCCTGCTCCCTGTCCATGATTCCTGTTACCTGCCTGTGTTATTGAACTTTGCCTGGACTTTTGCATCTGATCTGCCTGCCCTCATTAACTCCTGCCTGTGACCACTACTACTGTTCTGCTTAACCCTTCGGATACCGCGACCTTGCTCCCACTAGAGGGCTTCCTCCTTGATCCTGACTACCTCCCTGGAGGGAGCTCCCGGCTCCCTGACAGCTTTGAAATGTTCACACTGCTAAAGTAACGCTAGCAAAAAATCTCCCCCATTCGACGTTGTGATACTAATGTGACATGGCAGGCCATGTATGAATGAGAGTGTGATCAAGTGTATCCAAAATGGCTCTTTAGTTACAAAATGGATGTACTGACATTAGTTGGAGTCAAGGGAACAACCGGAGTTGAGGTACTTAATATAGTTATATTTAGGGATATTTAGGAATTTGACCCGTTTTGTTTCACATAAAAATTGCCGTCGGTGGAATGTTGCCGACGCCCATTAAAAAGATTTGTCGCCCGGCGAATTTTTTTTGATGCACGTTTGTTTTTTTTTTGTCGCACGACGCAATACAAGTCTATGGGCATCAATTCCGCTATGAAATAAGGCAAAAAAAAAAAAAATCGCCCATCCCTAGTTATATTAACATTAGTTGGAGACCAGGGAACAGCAGGAGTTGAGGTAATAAACATTTTTTTCAGGAAGGAAGCTTGTATCTTATTCATGTACAGCAATTATTTTCACTCAAATGGTTATTCTCTTTCTCATGGTCACATTTCTGGGCTTATGGCCATTATTTTGGTATATGTCCACAATTAGGATAATGACTAACTTCTGCTATGATTGTGAGGGACTCCCTGGCTTTGAACCAGGAACCTGTTGTGATCCAGGCACTGCTCCTCCTGCTTGAGCCACAGGAAGCAATGTGGTGGTGGCCTGGCTCTGACAAGATGACTGTTGCTTTGCTGCCTCCAGGTTAGCCTTTCTCAGTTCACGCCCCCAATCCAGTTGAGGGCAATTACTCGTTTGAGGGCTACTTAAGCCTAATTCCCCAACACCCTGTGCTGGATTATTAGCCCTACTGCTGACTCCAAGCCCCGTGGTACCCTGATTGTGTTCTTGATCCTTGGACTGTCCCTCAACTGTTTTTTCTGCCATTTGAATCCTGTACCTGGACTTGTTTTTGCTGCCATTTAAATCTTTCTGCAAAGGTCTGTGCATATTTTTTGTTAGTAAACACCTTTAAGTTATTCGGCTCCTATCTGTGAATCCTTATAATGATTGATTATTTTATTCTTACACTAGTATAAAAAGAGAACTTAGTGGAGGGGGCTTTGGGACTTCATCTACAAGCAGACGTGTTGTGTAGAACCTTGCCTGATTGATCTGGCTTTGAGAGTTCATTGTACCTGGCATGGGGTCCCCCAGCTGATGTTCCTCTCAAAAGTCTGCCAAGAAAAGCTAGGGTTGTGTTCAATTGGTGATGTATTAATTTTCTTACGATATAATATACTTATCTAATATTTCTCAGTGTGTGTTTTATTTCTGTCACTGCACGTGATAAGTCTGCCAAGGAAAGCTTGGCAAGACAGGTGCCCAGGACTCAATTTTGAATTTTAGTTGTAGTTGTAACGAATTTGCGCCTGGTGAAGTGGCGGGGAGTGTGGTGAAGTGGTCACTGGTGAAAATGAGCCCTTTAGGGAATTTGCCCCACTGTCTCAAGTTGTATATAGGACACAAGTGAAGACTTTTGAATTCCTATATTATACTGTATATATTCCCTCAGGCCAAACAATCCTATTTGTGTCATTGTGAAAAAAAATAGTCAATTATAGAATATATCTCCAGTTTTAGTTTGATTATCTTAAATTTTTGTGAATTCCTTCCATTGTGCCCTTGTATAATCGACAACACCTTCCTCCTTTATTTAGAGTTTATGTCCATTCCTTGGGTACAAATCCCGGTAGACTTCTATGTAGTAGATTGTAAACTATTTTACAAAGGGCCTTCTTTACCCTACCCTAAGCCTCAGAGTTTAGGAATGAGAAGCAGAGACCCCCGATATGATTTATTATTAGAATTTATGACAGAACTTAGAAAGTAACGTATTTAGTTATTCATTTATTATGCAATGCTGCTGAATATGTTGGTGCTTTATTAATATGATATCATAATAATATTCCTCTCAGGGTAAATAGTTGTCAAGTGGTAATTTATTGGTTTAAGTTCAGACACAAATGTGCACAGCACCATGGACTTGTCTAACAGCTCTAGATCCCATTGGTGGCCCTCCACAAACCCAAGTCATGTGTGATAGAACCTAAATATATTACAGTAGGCAATAAAGAAATAATCTGGGCTCACTGAAGTAGACATAACTAAGGTCCAGGTGTGCTGTCTTGGACAAACTGCAAAGTGTAGCGGATAACCCATATTTAGAGATGGGCGAATCTGGCCCGTTTCACCAAAAATGTGCAAAACATCAAAAATTCGTCAAAATGCATTGAAGTCTATGGGCAAAAAAGCTTTTTTGACATGCAACAAACTTTTGACGTATGACAATTTTTTTCAACCATTAGAATCCATGAGCGTAATTTTCACAGCGAAATTTGGTGAAACATTTCGCTCATCACTACCCATAATCATGATCTATAAAATTTAGAAATATCTTTTGAAACTTAAAGTAAAATGGTTAATTTAATATAAGATGTATCATACTAAAATATAAAAATGTTCTAAATATATTCAATAAAAAATTCTGACCTGTGCTGCCCCAGCAGTTAATAGTGTATAATTGTGTGTGTAGGGATCCACAGGGTTATTTCCCCTATGGTCCTAAAAGAACCTCATGGTGGCAAATCCCGTGCCTGGCCAGTTACCGGTTGGACCTAGATTGAAGGGAAGGGGAGTGAGCCCTTGTCCCTGTGCAATGTGTTCTGGCAGATACTGGAGGTGGCCAGAAGGTGTTGCTGCTGCGCAACTGCTTCAAATAGCTGAGTCATGTGCTCACAGTCATTGCTAGTATCATTTTTACTGAGAGTGCAAAGATGTGAGGAGCCTCTGCAAAGGGCTTGTGGTACAGGAGCACCAAGCCTGGGAGCTTGACCAGGAAGATCTTGAGCTCCAATGCAAAGTAGGACTTTTTGTGTGCTTGTACTATGGAGAGTGCTGGGAGCTGTGCCGTGAGGAGAAAATGATTTTTTTTTGTGCTCACACTGTGGATAGTGTTGGGAGCTGTAACATGGATATTTAAAGCAAGCTTTGTTTTCTTGGCTTGTATTCCCCAGGTGAGTTGTGCCTGAGGGAGGGTAGTGAAAGGATCCAGCATCTGACCCTGTTAAAGATATGGGTGTTATTTGTGTGCCTGCCACGTGGGAGCAACTACCTCTATCCAGCCGGAGAGGTATTTGAGCAGGTAGCGCTACCTGGGGAAAGTAAATGCTCTTTGGGGAAAAGGGACTGACACTTTATCCTCCAGGAGTGGAGTGTGGGACTTTGCCTGGCAAGGAGGCGCCAGGATTGAACTGCAAAGAGTTCCCCAGGGTAGTGGGTCAGTAATATGTAACTTGCATATTTACTTTGCCTTCTGGTATATAAAGTTTATTTCTTATACTGCAACTGTGTGTGAAATTATTGTTTTCCTAATGGGGCCACCCGCAGGTGTTTTACCGGATTCCATTAGGTGGAGGCACTGCCATGAGGTAATGGTAATTCCCAGTACCTTTTCACTTCGCAATGGGCATTCAGGACCTGTGTATGGAAAGAAAATTATGGTATATAACCTATGGCACAGGAGGGAGGCCAAAAAGGTGTTATGTGTAACCTCATCTTGGCCACCCCTCTGTTCCATAGGTTATACACCATCATTTTTTTACCATCCACAGGTCATGAATCCCCTTTGCTAAATTAAAGGGTACTGGGGGTAGAAATTGCACAGATAGAAATACAAACTATGCTGATGAGATCTGTGTGTAAGCAAATCCAGCAGCATTGTTATGTGTTGCTACATCATTGGCACAGGATTGTTCAACACTCAATTATGTATGTGTCAAAGTACACCTCATACTGTGTATAAACATCTAATCAATATCTATGATTAGTTTAAACATTACAGAGTGTAACACAATGCCTCCTTGAAGCTGGAACAGAACTCCAACATCCTGGTCAGACTGGGGAAAGCAGACACAGTGCAAATAATAAGCAAAATAATAATATTCGTATTAAGCTCATCCTCCTCAGTATCATCCTTACTATGAAAAGCCCCAGTGAAATTCCCCAAGTTATTCAATTTTTTACTTCTAACAACCCTCAGCAACCAGTCAGCAGGATGCATGCATGATTTGTAAGAGCAAACGTCTGATTGGTAATAATTTGGTTATGAGAAACTTCAGTTACAACATAATATTAGTGAGAACTTCATTACACTTTGACATTAGAAACCCTGTTCTTTAAATTATAAGAGTAATGGTGCCACGTTTGTCTAATACATTTTATACAATTTTTAGCTAACACTTTGTTATTTAAAGGTCTTATTCCTAGGGTTGATGGGGCAGATAGGTTGATGTGGGACAGGAGAGAATGCACATTAGTAAAACCTTCCACTTGGAAACAGGATCTAACCCAATCTCTCCTGCTCATAATTGTACTTTCAGTGAAATTGATTTAGGATTCTTCCTTGTCCCTTGTCCTCCCACCCATGTAGTTTACATTGGGTATTCAGGGAACAATAAACACAACACAAAATTACAGCTATATAGAAACATTGGGGTAACAGTCACCCTGCTATAGTTCCAGGGGTACCCAGGGCACAAATAAGCACTCGCCCAAAATATCCCCCTAACTGGCCTTCAGGCTGGCCCCCCTTAGCTCATAACAAGGTTACAGATATATAGAAACATTGGGGTGTCACCCTGCTATAGTTCCAGGGGTACCCAGGGTACAAATAATCACTCACCCCAAATCTCCCCCTAAATGACCTTCAGACTGAGCCCCCTTAGCTCATAACAAGGTTACATATATATAGAAACATTAGGGTAACAGTCGCCCTGCTATAGTTCCAGGGGTACCCAGGGTACAAATAATCACTCACCCCAAATCTCCCTGTAACTGACCTTCAGGCTGGGCCCCCTTAGCTCATAAAAAGGTTACAGATATATAGAAACATTGGGGTGTCACCCAGCTATAGTTCCAGGGGTACCCAGGGTACAAATAATCACTCACCCCAAATCTCCCCCTAACTGACCTCCAGACTGAGCCCCCTTAGCTCATAACAAGGTTACATATAAATAGAAACATTGGGGTAACAGTCACCCTGCTATAGTTCCAGGGGTACCCAGGGCACAAATAAGCACACCCCAAATCTCCCCCTTATTGGCCATCAGCCTTGTCTTCCTTCAGTACAACAAAAAACCTTCACCCCACAAATCCACCTACTTGGTCCTAAGACTTAAACCCCTTCTGCTCTTCTTCAGAGGCTAGGCTCCACATGTTGGGAACCTCTACTTAAGGTAGTATAAGTGAAGCAAATTTTGCCGGTACAATCTCTCCATTTCATAGTGCATAGTTTGATTTCAGACAAATGCAGAAAAACTTGCTTCTTACTAATTAGAATAAGACATTAATTATTGTTTTGATTATAGAACCATCTTGTGTGCAAGCAGTGTTGGTTTCTGTGTATAAGCACAGTTTAACCCTTTGTTATGATTTATGCTTTATGTAGGCCATGTAAGGTTTCAGTCTGTTTTTAGAAATTTTCTTAAAACTGCTAATTTTAGTCGTTTTTACAATTAGGTCGCTTGAAGTAGTAAATGCATATTAACCAGTTTTAAAATTGTTTAGCATGCGCTATTTATTCAAATATATGGTTACTTAGCCTTTTATAACCTGATATTTTATCTTTGTGGTCAAGAGCAAGTGGGAGGTGGTAATAAATTAGTAATAATAAAATTAGTAGGATCACTAATTTTGCAAAATATAATCGGCCAAATACAGTATAATGAGAAACATGATGAGAATTTCAATTCCAAATTTTCCCATAACTTATTTTGAGTTTCTATGACATAAACCATGAAATAAATTGTTCATCATATAAATATAAAATAGAATAATTAAATCTGCAGGAGAAAAGCAACAATTTATTGAGAATGAAAAACATCTTTGATCAATTGTCCCTGTAATTTTTGAATTTCAGAGATTTGAAGATACAAATATGACAGAGAACGGAATTTAAGTATAGGGTTTGTTATTCAGTAAAATAAGATAATTGGAGAAGTGTGTAAATACTTGTGCAAAGCAATGCATACATGGATTGTATTACGTTTCATTTATTTATTCATCAATAATAATTGTGAAAGTTTTACAACTAGGAATTTGTGAAACTGCACAAAATTTGCAAATGACAAAATGTTCACTAAATGCATTTTAGTCATTTTTTGCATTGGGAGTTTTTCTCCATGCTCTTCTTATGGCAAATACGTTGGAGTCAGTGGGTGTTTGTTCTCGCACTATTTTTCATATGCACAATAACGTAAATTTTGTTTCCAGAGTAACAAAATGCATTGTGAAATTCTAGTACAGATTCGCAACAAAAATTAAACCCTGCGAAAAAGCTAATTTTTTTCCAAATTTTTGTATCAGCCCAAAAAAATTCCCTTCTATTTACAGCTTTATTTAAAATCAAAATTGCTACTTAGAACAGGTCTCTTCTGATTTAGTAATGCTCTGTAATTTTCATGCATTGCTTTCATTGCTTTGTAATTTGCTTTTTATTGCATTTCATTAGATTATATGGTCATGTCAACAATAAAAATAAAAAAAAAGTTCACCAACAATATACTTTGCAAATATTTTTCCCCAAAGAAAATGTGTCAAAAATGATGTCCCAAGAGTGAGAATTTTTTCCATTATTAGACGATATACAGCCACTATAACAAATTTTGATGGAACAGTGGAAATTTTGTTGTAGTTTGGCAATAGTTTATATTGCTTTTTCAGTATAAAAGAACACTTGTAGGTAAAATAATCCTCAAGGAAAAATATTAGGTATTTTCAAAAAATCTACTAAAGCAATTGTTCTGACTTAAGAAATGAAGAAAAAAAAACAGTAATGCACACAAAGGGATGAGTGAATGTGTCCCACTTTGCTTCACCATAAAAAAATTCACAAAACAGCAAAAATTGGTGAAATACATTGAAGTCATTAGGAACCAAAGTTTTTTTTACGCACAACAATTTTTATTACGCAAGCAACTTTTTTCTCCAAATGCATTAGTCAATGGGCATTTTTCCTTGCACATTTAGATTTTTTTTTTTGCCATAGTTTTGAGAAAAAAAATCACAGATGGTGAAATGCAGGATGAATACATTTTATTGGAAATAATATCATCATCATCATCATCATCATGATTTATTTAAATAGAGCCGACAAGATACGCAGTGCTTTACCTTAGTCACAACAAACAGGGAATAAATGGAGGATAACAAACAAGGATTACAGAGTACAATAGGATTAGAGGGCCCTACAAAATAGAGTTTACAAAGTAAAGGTTAAGGTGCAATTGAGACATTAGGGGGCAAATTCACTAACATTCGTAGTTTCGCCAGGCGCAACTTCACCGCGCTTCGCCACACTTCGCCAGGCGTAGTTTCGCCAGCGCTCCGCAAATTCAGTAAAATCCAAAGTTGCGCACAGGGGTAGCATAAGATTGTGAAGTTGCGCTAGCATTGATTCACTTAGAGAAGCGAAGTTACGCTAGCGAAGGCTAATTTGCATACGGCGCCAAATTCAAATTTCAATGGAGGAATACGTTGAATCACTACAAATGCCAAGAAAACCTTCAAAACATCAAATAAAATTTTTATTTTGCCCTACACAAGTGCCCACTGTCTAGGTAAGTTGCCATGAGTCAGGAAATGTAGGGGGGAAGGGGGGGAGCCCCAAAATTTTTTTCGATCTTTTTCAGCCTATCACCCATAATGTAGAAAACACGCCAGCGTTTTTTGGGACTTAGAAAAAATGTTTACTTTTTTTGAAGCAATCCCTATCTACTCTATTGCGCTTCACCTGGTCTGAGGTGGCGAAGGAAGTCTAGCGTAAAAGGTAGCGTTCAGTACACTGCGCGCGTTAGTGAATTTGCGTAGTTACGTCCGTAGCGAAAATTCGCCAGGCGTAAGGGTGCGAAGTAACACTACGCCAGCGTTCGTTAGTGAATTTGCGCAGTAACGAAAATGCCAAACGCTAGCGAATTAACGCTAGCGTTCGGCGCTTCGCCGCTTAGTGAATTTGCCCCTAGGATTTTAGAAACAATTTTGTGATTTATTTTTTTTTTTTTACAGCAATGATTAATTAAGGTACATTGAATAAGCCTCTTTAAACAGATGGGTCTTTAAGGAGCGCTTGAAAGTTTGGAAAGAAGGAGAAAGTCTGGCAGTTGGAGGCAGAGAGTTCCAGAGAAAAGCAGAAGCCCAAGAGAAGTCTTGTAGATGTAAATGGGCAAAAGTGAGAGGAGAAGCGAGGTGAAGATCAGAAGCAGAGTGAAGGTTGCGTGAAGGAGAGTATTTGGAGATCAGAGATGAAATATAGGGAGGGGCTTCATTATTAAGGGCCTCGAATGTGAGTGTAAGTATTGAATTTGATTCTAGAAGAGATTGGGAGCCAGTGAAGGGACATACATATGGGAGCAGCTGATGTTGAGCGGTGAGATAGATGAATGAGTCTAGCAGCCGCATTTAGAACAGATTGGAGTTGTGAAAGGTGACTTGTTGGAATACCTGTGAGGAGTAAGTTGCAGTAATCAAGGCGGGAGATGATGAGAGACTGAATTAGTGTTTCAGTTGATTCTGAACTGAGATAGGGTCGTATTCGAGCAATGTTGCGCAGTTGAATACGGCAAGATTTTGCAAGTGATTGAATGTGAGGTGAAAAAGACAGATGCGAGTCTAAGATAACTCCTAGGCAGAGTGCCTGTGTGGTGGAATGAAAGGTGGTGTTGTTTACTGTGAGTGATATCTGAGGGACAGGGGAAGATCTTGGAGGAAATATAATGAGTTCTGTTTTAGAAAGGTTCAGTTTCAGGTGTGACATCCAGGAGGAGACAGCAGAGAGACAGTCTGTGACTTGGGAAAGGACAGAATTAGAAAGATCAGGAGTAGACAAGTAGAGTTGGGTGTCATCAGCATAAAGGTGATACTGAAGTCCAAATGACTGATTAAGTTTTCCTAGCAAAGTTGTATAGAGCAAGAACAGCAGAGGTCCTAGAACAAAGCATTGAGGAACTCCAACAGAGAGAGGGAACATAGTAGAAGTAGAGTTAGAGAAGGCAAGTTTAATGGAACGGTCAGACAGATAAGATCTAAACCATGAAAGAGCAGTGTCACGAATGCCAGCTCAGTAAAGGCTGCAGAGAGATCTAGGAGGAATAGTGACCTTTAGACTTTGCATTTGCATAATATTTGCTTGAACATTTTCTGTGCATACTTGTGACCTGCAAAAGCATTGACCTCTCGTTGTAATGGATAATAAAAATGCTGCAATTACATTTAGTTCTTTCTGATATTTTTTTCTTCAAGCTGAAAAGTGTTTTTTAATATAACTTTTCAGCGAATTTATTTAAAATCAGTATTGAAGTATAAAATACCAATCTTGTCACAATGATCAAGTTGTGCTAGAATGATGCAGGAACTTACTCAGATTGTCTTATCATTTGTTTGATTTTGGTGATTTGATGGTATGTTAGAGCTCAATGCTCTGAAAGCCAGGAGAAGTGTTAATATATGCGATAATTTGAAGACCACTTGATTCTTCTAAGATTTTTCATAAATTATCCACATCATTTTGGGGGTTATGTAGCAAAATCTGAAATTTTATTACTATTTTCTGAAAACTACTCCGACCAAATCCGCATTGACTTTCCCCTCTATTAACAATACATTTTTACAAAAATTCTTGTGCAGGAAAAGATTTCTTCAAGATGTCAACGGGACATCTGCTATTGACTTCTACATGAACTCGCAGGTCTGAGTTAGAGTACTTTTTTATTTGGACTTTTAACACAATCCAGGTTTAATAGACCTTGAAAAATGCAATTTTTGTTTTCGATGAAAAAATTGTGTTTATCCCATTTAAAAGTCCGACCAGCAAAAATCGGACTTTAATAAATAACCCCCTTAATGTAGAAAAAAAAAAATATATATATATAATCACTCCTCTTACTTATGCAGACAGGATATTTCTCAGTTCAGAGATATTTATGAGGTTAGGTATAACATGGGAAGATTAAAAATTTTTAGTTCAACTTCAAAGTAATTTTATGTATCAAACTATGGATTAATCTGTGCCATTATAACATTTCCTCCATAGTTCAGTAAAAAAGGGAGTTTTAATGCTCATGCAAAGTGAAGAATTAAGGTGTGCTTATATTATTAGGGAGGTTACAGATTAAATTAGGAACTGGTCTGGTAACCTGCCACTACAGAATATGAAATAATACAATTTTATTGCAATCTCTATTCAGTCACCAAAGAAACTAAAGAAAGCATGAACTCCTTCCATCTCTTTCCAGGGTTGTTACTTCTGGATCTGGGTAAGTGTCCCATAGACAACTCATAATGTGTAGCTATGGGATCTAAAACACTCATAGGGATATTGCTAATAGTCATAATGAATATTGTCTTTGTGTAAGGCAATGAAGTCTCTGGGGTCTAGCATCTTTATCTAAAACATTATATACTGCAAGTGTATACAATCAAATCAAAGAGAGAGCACCAAGTGTTGAGAGAAACAATCAGATCACAGAGAAATATTGACCATACCACAACATTTTGATTAGGATTTGGTTATAGAAGTTATAGGTATATGTTTTGCATATATGTATTGTTAGGAATGTTGCACTAAGAACCATGTTGCATGTTGTTATGGAACCTCTGTTTCTCAGATCACCAAAAGCCTAGTAATGCAGGTGTTCTATGGGCAGTGAGAGATGATGGGTTCTGGGAACAGTAACTTCAGATTTCCATGGCAATTTACTGTGGCTGACAGCCCTTGAGGTATTAGGTGCCTATTGTGCAAGACCTGGTAGAAGTGAAGAAGCAGAAGGCTCAACCAAAGCCTATGGAGGCAGACATTGGTAGAAAGGTTCCAACATTGGAAAATTAAATTTGCCTTAAAGATCCTTGACATACATTCATTTAAAAACAAATAAGGTTTCTAAGCTCCAACTTGCCTACAATATAGGTGACCTCTATTCTGAGTGTAACAATGCCAAAAGCTGAAAAACAAGTTCAAATATAGGAAAGTGGTAAGTCCCAACAAGTTGCTTGTGCTCTTTCCAAGAAACCTCACCCAAGTAATTGGCAGCCTAATGAAACATAGATGAATCCTATCTGGAATTGTTGGCTATATGTTTTATTACCTACACTGCGAACGTTTGCAAAAGCAATTTGGTCGTTTGAGGTCTTTAATCAGTCAGAAATGGTGCAAACATGGTCGCTAAGATGTGCAAAGGTGTTTGCAAACATTTTTTGCGTTAATGAAACATATTACATTCCCCCAGAAAATTACTAAATAAATTTTATTATATATTTCATAATATTATATTTAATTAAAAATGTGTTCAATTAGGGCAGATCTATGATAGTAAGAGCTTTATGCCATTTGGTAGTTCATATTAGGTACCACATACTGTAAATTACAAGGATATTAGAAGTCACTGCGGGGGTTGAGTTATACAGGGAACTCTGAGTATCACTCATGTATTATAAGGGATAATGTACCCCCTACTGTAAATGATAAGGATATTAGAAGTCACTGAGGGGTTGTTCTGTGACCATATAAAGGCACAAGGCTGCAGGCTGAGTTATACAGGGAACTCTGAGTATCACTCATGTATTATAAGAGATAATGTACCCCCTACTGTAAATGATAACGATATTAGAAGTCACTGAGGGGTTGTGTGACCATATAAAGGCACAAGGCTGCAGGCTGAGTTATACAGGGAACTCTGATTATCACTCATGTATTATAAGGGATAATGTACCCCCTACTGTAAATGATAAGGATATTAGAAGACACTGAGGGGTTCATCTACTCTAGTTGCTGACATTGCCACTTTTTTTTTTTCCAGAAAGTGTGTCCTCCACCATCTACATCCTTCTAATATATTTACCTGGACCTCCAGTTGCATTTCCACCAGGCACCAGGTGCTGGACAACTGGCTGGGGAGATGTAGAGTTTGGTGGTAAGTTTAATCATTTTTTCAGCATTATTTTTTTGAAATATAGGAAATGTCACCATTAATAGCAATCCATTGAGAGAGTATCAGTATCCAGTTTTAGGTATCAGGCAGTTATGGGGCTCTAGTTTATTCATGTTGGGTTTCTACTGAGCTTCTGCTGGTGAAAAACGTACCAATACCATATACATAATTAGAGTACCCACTAGGGTAAGTTCTCACTGATCAATGAATTATAGTAGAATGCAGGACAAATCCAAAAAAAATCAACTGCAAAGTGCTTTTTTATGGGGGAAAAATTGCTCCACTACATGTTTCGGGCTAGGCCTTTTATCAAGTGTGACTTTATCAAGTGTGACTTAATTCAGAGTTTTCTGGATAACTGGTTTCCAGATAACGGAATTGACATTTGTAAAAAAAACAATTAAAGTACCTATAAGCCATTAAATATTTTAATGAATTTATATTGAGAAGTTGCTTAGAATGAAGGCATTTTTTTATGCATTTTGGATGGAGTTCAAAAATGTTGAGGCTCCTATTTTTTAATAAAGCTATTTTTGTCTCCTAGGATGCCAGTTGAGACCAACACCCTGCAAGAAGTGGAAATGTACTTGTGACCAGTGGTGTAAAAACGCTTACTTTTCAGATATTTAACCTGACATGTTTTGTGCAGGGGACTTAACTGCCGATGGAAAAGATTCCTGCCAGGTGGGTGATGCTGCTTGGACACAACAGACTGGAATCACAAGGGTACATATGGCACAAGTTCTGCAGATGTCTCTTGTGTCGCTTGGCACATGTGAAATTATCCATTCTATAAGGGGGCACTAAAGATTAGTATGAGCTCCACCAGGTCATGTCCAGTACAAATAGAAAACTCCTATTGATGGATCAACGTACTTTTATCAAGAGTCACTGTAGCACAACGTGAACTCCATCAGAACCTATTTTTTCCTCAACATTGAAGCTCTTTCTTTTGCTTCCTTCTTCCCACTTTTCTGTGCTATTGTCCCACTCCTATTCTGATGTTGACTCTCTCCACTGCTCTAGGTACAGTACCACAATGCTCTCTCCTATTGACCAGCTCCATCCCCAGCTACTCTCACTTTTTCCCTGCTCCCCACACCAGGCCACCACTCCGTCACTTCCCCACACTTCCCCCTTTCAACACTTGGTTCCAGTGATGTATCTGGCCCTCTTTTCCACTTATTCAATTTTTTTACCTTTTCTTATTTCTTTTCTGTACTGCTGACAATATAACTGCCCTCTTTCTCTGTTTATGTACTACTATTTCTTCCCTTGACAACTATACCCCTATTACTTTTTATATTCACCTATGATATTTTGCACTCCTTATTCATTTCCGCTCCTGATGTACAATCTATCCTTACTTATCTAGTCTCCCAATCTACCATTCCATCAATTTACCCCTTACAATCAACTGTTTAATCCTAGTTACCCTGAGGCTGTTTTTACACCTTCCCAATCTTATCCCATGCAACATTTCCACATCTTTTTCTTTGATGTTAACTCACTCCACCATGCCCCTCACTTTGAATGTGCCATACTGACATGTTATCCTGTCCTCCCATTTAACAGCTTGGTGCCACTTGGCCCTATCCTTGATGTAACCCTATTGTCTTTTCCCATTAACTTTGTGCCATAGTATTCTCCTCCCCCAGACCCCATGTCTTGAGTCCCAGGATTTTTTAATCCTGTTGCACTATTCCTGGTGGATCAGTACCTAGCCAGGAATTAATTAAATTAATTAATTAAATTAAGGTTGAAGCCCAAGAGATGACACTTACATGACACATTTGTTTTATAAAGTTTAGGATATATAGTCTCTGGACTGTAGTCTCGTGTATTAAGAGATACTGATAACTCAATATATCCCCACTTGGAACTGCCAGTTTAAATTAACTATCTCAAGGCATATTGGGAATTGCATTTTAAGCAGCGGAAGAAAAGCTTTACGTGCTTCAACATGTTCCCTTGTCCACACACAGGGATGCAATGTTGCATAATACTGTATGCAGATTGCAGTATGCAGATTTTTCCATGTTTCTCCATGGTCGGGCTGTTGAGCTTTGGTCATAGTTGTGTTGACCCTTTGCCGCATCATGTTGAACACATTCCTGACTGCTCATATTTTAGTGGAATGGTCTCCTTCAATGATCATATGTGTGAGATATTCATTCACATAATGCAGACGATCATCTGGGTCATTTTAAGAATTTCATTGTAGAAGAATTGTATGGTGTCCAACCTGGAGACAACCATTATAGAAGAATTGTATGGTGTCCAACCTGGAGACAACCACACCCTAAGAAAAGACTAAACATGCAAGCAGAGAAAGTACTGCAATCCTATACTTTAGGGAACTAAAAGGGAAAAGATTCATTGGACCTTTAAAGGGGTTGTTTGCTTTTACATGTAGAGAAGGGGCCCCAACCTTTTTTACTCATGAGCCACATTGAAATGTGTGTGAGGGTTGGGGAGCAACACAAGCATGAATAAAGCCCCTGGGTGACAAATAAGGGCTGTAATTGGCTATTTGGTAGCCCCTATGTTGACTGGCAGCCTACACAAGGTTATATTTGGCAGTACATTATGCAATCAAAACTTGCCTCAAAGCCTGGAATTCAAAAATAAGCACATGCTTTGAGGCCACTGAGAGCAACATCCAATTGGCTGGTGAGCAACATGTTACTCATGAGCCACTGGTTGGGGATGACAGATGTATATAGTGATATTCTGAGACAATTTGCAATTGGCTTTCATTTTTTATTTGTGTTTTTTGATTTATTTACCTTTTTATTCAGCAGCTCTCCAGTTTGCCATTTCAGCAAACTGATGAAGTGCAAATTACCCTAGCAACCATGCACAGATTTGCATTGATTTGAAGAGACTGTAATATGAATAGTAGAGGGTCTAAATAGAAATATGAGTTATAAAACATTGCAATAACAATACATTTGTAGCCTTATCGATAATTTGTTTTTTAGGTGGGGTCAATTACCCCCATTTGAAAGCTGAAAAGTGTCAGAGGAGGAAGGCAAATAAAAAAAAAATATATTAAAAAATTAATAATAAAAAACAATTGAAAAAGTGGCTTAGAATTGGCCATTTTATAACATACTAAAAGTTAACTTAAAGATGAAGCACCCCTTTAAGATTATTGTGGTATATTTTTCCAGTAAGCATTTATAATTCTTTAAGTCTACATAACCATGCAGTGGATCTATTGGTTTCATGACCATTATATTGGTAACTACTTGATTATTCATAGATGATCCTGTGACTTACATGACCAATACACGTGACACTAAGGATATGAGCAGCTAATTATCACATGTTAATATTTAATAGTCTGTGTAGCTGCTGTGACACATCAAGCAATGGAAAGGAAGAAGGCTGATGCCAGTGTAGGGGCTTATTCTCAGCCATGTTTTTCTACAGAGAGAGAATCAGCTCATGTGGCTTTAGCCTAAGCAGCAAATTTATTGAAATTCATATTCTGGTTTTAGACTAGAAAATCTCAACAACAAAAAGTCTGATAGAAATGTTTCACATGAAAATAAAGTGAAAATGAGTTTCAAAATCTTATTTTCTGTAGAAGTCAATTTCTGTAGAAGTCAATGGGGGATGTATAAGAAACATTTTTTTTCCAGAGATAATTAAAACATTTTTTTTTTATTGTTGAATTGAATAATAGAATTTTCCTGAGTGATTGACTTTTTTTTTTATTACCTTGATTAACCACAATTAGGGATGGGCGAATATGACCCATTTTGTTTCGCCAAAAATTTGCCGCCGCGGAAATGTTGCTGATGCCCTTTAAAGTCTATGGGCGTCAAAATTGATGCGCGTCTTTTTTTAAATTTTTTTTTTACACACGCCACCATACAAGTCTACCGCGTCATTTCAACGGCGAAACAAGGCAAAATAATTCGCCCATCCCTAACCACAATTGCATCCACAAAGCAGATCATTCGGATCTATTATAACATATCTGTTATAAACTCATTGAAAAGTCTCAGTCTCAGCCTTAGGCATAGAGGCAGGGCAGGCAATTACTTTCCATTCTGCACTTCCTAGATGCTCCCCACATTCCCCTCCCTCCTCACCATCTTATTGTGTAGCCAGTGTATAGGCATGGGTGATAGGTTCCCTTGGTGTATAAAAAAGATTTTAGCATGATCTAAAGCTTGTCTTTATAACAGTGTCTACAAAATGGCACCTGCCTGCTTGCTGGGATTTTGAATTCCAAGACCAAAAGAAACAAGTTTTAAATTTTTTTATAGTGAATGTGAAGTTTATTTTTCTTGACTAAAATCATAAAATAGGTTTTAGAATTATTTCTCAAGGTGATGGGTCCACTTTAATTATGCTAATGGTCAAGGGGGGTTGAGTTTTGTAGTTTTTTTCCTGAAATCTAGTTTTTTTTTCTAACTCATTCTGGCCATTAGAGAACTTCCCTTATGTGTTCTGCCTCTCCCATTATTTCAGTTTCCATATAATGGTCATAAACCAGTAGATTGCAGATAGAACGTTAGTTATTAATGGATGCGTTTACCCTTTTTTTCTCCTAATTCAGATCTGTATATATTCAAATGATATGAATTTCAAGGAATTTTGTTCAGCGCTGAGGAACTATTTATAAGATTAAGTTTGCAATTTGTCCCTCTTTTGAGAGCAAGTTTTAGAGCTTATGAGATGATATTTCATAGATTTCTAAACTTTGATTCTTAATTTTTGTTTGGAAATATTTATTGGTAGGTTGGCCAACCACTGTTTTACAGGTTTATGTGTAAGAATTAATTTGATTTCTAGTTGCAGTTTACATCTAAACTATATTATTTTTTTTTTTATTATTATTTGAAGATTTTATTTTCATAGAAAAAAGAAAAACTCTTACAAGCATAATAGTAACACATGAGCGATTGGTTCAGTTACATTATCGAAGATTGGTATAACAAGACTTGTAGGCACTGCTATAGACAATAAACCAATAAACCAATAAACCTATGTATTGAGCATATAAGCGAATAATTGTCTTTATTAGTGCTGTCATCACGTGCTCAACCTGTAGTATGTGGTAAGTATTGGCCAATCCGCTATCAATGCTTCGCAGAGATCCAAGAGGGGAGGAAAAAAGTAAACAATAAAAGTAATAGTGAGGGGAAAGAGGGGAAAGAAAGTGAGGAAGGGGGGTCAGAGAATGAGAGCAGAGGAGCCAAACCATTGAGTCAGTTCGAGTCTGTTTGGGTTGTCTCGAATTCAGCCCAGCGGAGCCATAATAGTGCAGTTTAGTATACTGTACCTTGTACATATGCTCTAATGGTTTCCATATTACTTTTTCTTTTTTTTTTTAATTATTTGAAGCTGTTATCGTTTTTCAACATGACAATCAAAAAAGATGCAAGAAAGTATAACATGTGCTCAGCCGCAAATTTGTACATGTCTAAGTACGTTACGCCATTCTACACAGAACATTTTCAGTATCCGATCATATCTCATGGTCTCGCAAGCGTAGGCTCGGATAACAGCATTGGTCCTAGAGGCTCCCATTAAGTAAATCCTGCCCTGCTCAAGATAGTTCAATGTAATGCTATACATGCAGCTGGCTTGTAGGTGGGGAGCGAGAAACAGACGCTAGAAGGGGGGGAAAGAAGGAAGGGGGGAAGAAAGGTTAAGAAGAGAGACAGGTATAAACTATATTATTTTTAAATCTACTGGACACCTAAAAGATATCCCAATCAGGGATAAATTCAATATATTATTGCCTTACAAATACATTGGTTTGTGTAACCAGTTGAATAATTTGTATTCTTAAAAAACACTACAAAACAGAAAAAAATCCAGTCCAGTAGATAATGGACTCCTTGTTCTGGGAATTATGCATTTGGGTGGTAAGAGTTATACATGCATGTAACAAACATTTTAAGGCAAATACCAATTGGTTTAGGTTTGAATAAAAGACTTTGAATGACCAAAGCCATGAGTTTGAAGATAGGGCAGCAGAGTGGGAACTATCTAACTTAGGTGATTATTTGCACTTTTCTATTAGCCATTTGCAAGCATTGAATTTGTTTTGATCAGTTTACTACTGTTGAAGTTAGAAAGTAGATGGCAATATTTGGTTGCTATGGGTAATTCCATTACAGCAATTTAGCACTTATAAGGACCTAGAACTTCTTAATTTTTTTGATTTCTGTAAAAAAGAGGAATGATTCTGTAAGGGATCTGTCAGGGAAAATCTCAGATACTGACAAGTCCCAAGAGGAAGACTTGGAAAGACTAAACAGGTCTAAGCAGGACAGTACAGAGCAGTTGTAAAACAGAAAGAAATGCTTAGACTGGTTACAGGATACTAAGGTAAGGCAGGAGAGGCTAGAATGTCTAGGGAAGGCAAGGATAATGGCAACAGAATATAAAACAATTGGCAATAATATGGAGGTTAGGACAAATTAACCAGGAACCTACAAGGTCTCTGGTTCTAGTCCCATCAGATTCGAGTTGCTTAAAAATGACTTTTTGTGCTATAATGGATCAGGAACAGACATGAGATCTAACATGGTTACAGGATCAGGAGAAGACTTGCCCAGGCTACAGGCAAACACACTTGAGGGTGGCCAGGTATAAGCTTGAACTGTGGGCAGAACTTAAGATAGCTATCTCCTACTTGCAGTGTCAAATAGAATAAATGTATTCAAAACATAATTTTAAAAAAATGTACACACAGACCCCAAGGTATGTCGCCACGGAGTTCGTACATATATATTTTTTTAAATGATGTTTTGAATAAAGTTTTTCTATTTTTATGATTCTATTTGACCCACAGGGTATCTTTATTTTTTGGTTTTATAATACAGTGATACTACAGAAAATATAGGGTGGGACGTTCTTAATATGGACTTCCAAAATGTCTCAAACAGGCTTTAACAGTAAAGTGAGCTGGTTTCACTGTAAACTGAGCCTACTTATCATGTACTGAAGTTCTTTGGTGAGCAACATGACGTTTTCCATTTATATACATGTATATTGTATTATGTGTTATATCTGGCTTTTCTCCTCCGGTTAACCAAAAAAATTCCCTATATTAGAAGTGCTTAAGGGTCAACTATAAACATAGCTATCTGTGATTATGCTTGTAAACACATTCTCTTTATTCCATGTAGCTTTTAAACTATTCCAAATACCATTTGGTTAATACTGAATTGTGTCTATTATAGACTGTAATAACCATAATGATGAAGAGGAGTCATTGATCCTTCCACGGTACATGGGAGTTATTAGGCCTCATCACTTCCTCTCCAACAACGTGACACCATGTTCAGGGGAAATCCCTGCTTTGAACAGTAGCTTCACACATTTGGGAGCAGGTTGCAGGTTATCTGCCAACCTGATTTTTAGGATGTTTACAAATACTGGACTACAGATAACACGTCCACCATCTATATTGTACAATACAATTAAAAGATACATTGAGAGCTATAATAACATGAAATTAAGAAGGGTGTACAGGCATTTCCTTTAAGGCAATCGCCCTACAACATTTATTGATAACAGAAAATGATGGCACAAGCATTCAGGGTAACCCCCTTGGTTGGAGCTGAGAACCCCCTTACACAGGTACCTGTTTTCCCTAATAGGCAAAGCAGCCTAAAAAAGTTTGGAAGAGAGATATGGCCATAGGAATTATTTTTCATGTGTTTCAGTTTTTTTAAATTATAAATATAATTTAAGCGGCTTTATAGGAGTATGCTGGAGAGACCCTAATAGTCAAGTGTTTAGCAGGTACTCCAATAAACCCCATTTTCAGAAGTGCCGTCTGCTTCTTTGAATCTTTAAAAGTTCCCCTTTAAATGGAAACTTACAGAGAAGAAATATCTTGCAAACAACAATAAGTGTGGTGCCACTCCATATGCTGAAATAAAATAATGGCATTTAAGCTCATACAGGCACAGGTTTATAAAGACAAAATAAACCATATACAGTAAGTAAGAGCAGCTCTTGTTCTACAGCGAGTGACCACCATAGAAACTCTGAAGTGTAGCAATGTCAACCAGATGCCAAATAATGATATTTACACTAAGCGCTCTACACAAACCAAATGCCCATGCAAAAGCTTTCTTACCATCTATGATAAATTATTTTGTATTGTTCCAAAGCTACACATAGGGAGGAATATTCCGGGTGCACAGAGAACACTGACCATAGCAGAGGATTCTAAAGAAAATATAAAGTGAATGGTTAGACCTACAGTGGTGGGATGTAGAACCCAATAAAAACATTTTGATAGCAATAAAAGAAAGAAAGGTGGACTCAGAATAAAGAGGCAAAGAGTAGAGTACAAGACCAGGGGATTGATTGGGTGTGGCTTGTAGTTGATTCATGGAGGTTGTATGAGAAGAACTTGTTTTCCAACATTCCAACACCATGCAATGCATGTATATAATGGAGCATGGGGATTGAGTATTATGAACACTACTGTGCACAGAAGAGAACCATGAGAATGTCTCTTCCAGTAAGATTTCTGCTCCTCCTGACTCTGGGTAAGTCTCTGTCTAGACCCTAATGGGATTTCAGGGAGCTTAGCAGGTATCGATAGAGCTTATTGTAGTTTCTTTATCTGTGGTGCTGGGACACTGGATAATATGGGTCTATGTGTATCTATCTATCATCTGTCTATCATTTATCTATCATTCATCTCTATCTATTATCTATCATCTGTCTATCATTTATCTATCTATCTATCTATTATCTATCTATTATCTATCTATCTATCTATTATCTATCTCTCTATCTATCTCTCTATCTATCTATCTATCATCTGTCTATCATTTATCTATCTATCTATCTATCTATCTATCTATCTATCTATCTATCTATTATCTATCTATCTATCTATCTATCTATCTATCTATCTATCTATCTATCTATCTATCTATCTATCTATTATCTATCTATTATCTATCTATCTATCTATCTATCTATTATCTATCTATCTATCTATCTATCTATCTATCTATCTATCTATCTATCATCTATCTATCTATCTATCTATCTATTTATTCCACTATCATCATCTCTATCCAGTTTGTAAACACTCAAACAATAGAATCAGACATGTTACATAGTTGGGATAAAAAAAGACCAAAGTCCATCAAATTCAACTTCTCCAAATGAAACCCAGCATTCATACAGTATATACACACACTGGTCTCTCCATACACTCACATCAACTATATATACTCATAAACTAACTATAGATTTTAGTTTCCCTTTAGGCCATGACATTATTTTTGTCCAAGAAATGATCCAAGCTACTCATATGCAAACAGATTGTTTTCCTAGTTGTGCTTTGTTATTAAATTGCAAATTACTGATGTGTTGATTTCATCTTTAGGGATCTATGTTGTTGCTGAAAACCCTGAACGTAAGTACACAAATCTTTAAGTAACAAATAACCTACACGTAAAATATAAATGTTGAAGGAGGCAGGAAGGACCAGTTGATGCCAAGCACAACTACGGGTATGGGATCCCATTGCACAGAAAGCTCTAGGCTGTCTCCAAAAGTCTCCATTATCTTGAAATTATTCAATCTTTTAAAAGCAATTTTCTTTTTCTCTCTAATAATAAAACAGTGCCTTGTATCGACTAGGATGAAAATCCTTATTGGAAGCAAAACCAGCCTATTGGGTTTATTTAATGTTTACATGATTTTCTAGTAGACTTAAGCTATGAAGATCCAAATTAAGTAAACATACATTATGTGGAAGGCCCCATGTCCTGAACATTCCGGATAACCGGTCCCATACCTGTATACACAATAGTAAATACTGTATGTTGAGCAGAGAGGATTTTTCATGCAAATACCACAGGGAAATGTGCGTGGCCAAAAAGTGCAGTTTTGGATGGAGATGATGCCTTATATGTTTTCTTGATGCTACTAATACACAATATGCACTTCCATTTTTGTTGCTATAAGTCTGTACATCATTTTCAGCAGTTAAAGGATAAGTAAACCTTTAAAATAAGTGAATATAAAATGGAAGAGAAAGGAGAGAGAAAGGTTTCTAATTTTATTCCTAAGCAGAAGAACATCAGCCTCTTTCTTTCTCCTGACAACTTCCTTGACTACTTGGTGGTCAGACTGGTGGGAAACTGACCAGCAGGTGGCGCTGTTGGAACACAATTCATTCATATTAACAGTACATGTATCCCTTAATATCATAGAAATAAAAAAATAATGAATGTAAATGACAAAAGTGCTTAGAATAGCCCCCTCATCAATTTTACATTCACTTGTTTTAAAGGTTTACTTTATCCTCTAAACCAGGGGTCCCCAACCTTTTTTTCCCTGTAAGCAACATTCAACTGTAAAATGAGTTGGGGAACAACACAAGCATGCAAAAAGGCTCCCAAGGGTGCCAAATAAGGGCTGTGATTGGCTATTGGCTGCTCCTATGAGGACTGACAGCCTACAGGAGACTGTTTGGCAGTACATCGTGTTTTTATACAATCAAAACTTGCTTTGAGGTGACTGGGAGTAACATCTAAGGGGTCAGAGAGCAACACGTTGCTCACAAACTACTGGTTGGGGATCACTGCTCTAAACCCTTTGATTGTCTAAAGGTGGCCATACACGGGCCGATAAAAGCTGCCGACAGACTGTGTCGGAATCTTATTGGCCCGTGTATGGGGGCCCCCGACGGACTTCCCCGATCGAGATCTGGCCGAAAGTCGGCCAGATCTCGATCGGATGGGTTTAAAAATCCCGTCGGATCGCGGCCGCATCTGTTCGTTGATGCGGTCCCGCGATCCGACCGCCCGTTTGAGAATGCTAGGATCCGATCGTTGGGCCCTAGGGCCCACGATCGGATCTGCCCGATATTGCCCACCTCAAGGTGGGCATATCGGAGGGAGATCCGCTCGTTTGGCGACATCGCCAAACGAGCGGATCTATCCATGTATGGGGACCTTAACTCAGAACTTTTACTGTGCATCTGATTATTATTATTATTGTTGTTCTTGTTATATCTGATCTTATTTTATGACTGCAGTACACCTAAAGGATTTCTTATTGGCAAATCCAAGGTCATTCAAATTTTTGTAATTATTTATGTATTTTTTCTCTGTAATAATAAAACAGTACCTTGTACTTGATGATAGCTATGCCACATAAATCTAAATACTGTGCCGAATTCTTGGAAAAATCAGTGCATTGTGGGTAAAATATGATGACGATTGAGATTGAAACTATGCTTTGTCCATTGGATCTGGGTATGGGATCCGTTATCCAGCAACAGGTCTGGACTGGGACTCAAAATAGACCCTGGCATTTCAAATACACAGAGGCCCAACCAATCCCCCACCAGCCCACTCCACAGTGACTGTCTATGGCATTTTACAGCAGCCCCTCTGGCATTTGCCAGAACTCACAGATTGCCATTCCAGGCCTGTCCAGAAACCCATTATCCAGAAAGCTCAGAATTATGGGAAGGCCATCTCCCATAGACTCCATTTTAACCAAATAATGCAATTTTTATTTTATTTTCTCTGTCAGTAGCAATAGCTTGTACGTGAGCCCAACTAATCCTTATTGGAGGCAAAACCAGCCAATGGGGTTTATTTAATGCTTACATGATTTTCTAGTAGACTTAAGGTATGAAGATCCAAATGATGGAAATTCCCTTATTCAGAAAACCCCAGGTCCTGAGCATTCTGGATAACAGATCCCATACTTGTATCAGCTACTCAATAGTTCTTTGGTCTCCTATTCAAGCTAACAAGTTTTCATCTGCCTCCTTTCCACAGAATGCGGAAAAACGTGGGTGCAGGGTCGAATCCTGGGTGCAGAAACAGCACGTGAAGGTGAGTGGCCCTGGCAAGTGAATGTGCATAGACCCGGCGATGATCCTTTCTGTGGAGGAACCCTCATCAGCAGCAAATGGGTGGTGACTGCAGCTCACTGTGTCTATGGGTAAGTCTTTGTTTCCATTTAGTAATGAAGGGGCAGACAGGTAAATAACAGAAGCCACTTACCTGGACAGATTTGGGATGATTTTTTTCATTGATTTTCTGTGTTACATGCTACACTTTTTAAACCAATTAGCAACAGGTGCCTCGTTTACAATCCTAAAATCATGTTAATGTTAATTTAGTGTAACTATAGCTGACTGGGAGAGTTTCCCCACTTATACCCATCCAGAAGGATCATGTTATTACTACACATGACCATCTCTGGTCTAATGGAACAGATACATGGACATTTATTGCCTTTGTGGGTCACACAAGCATGTGTGGACATTGCTTTTAGTCATGAGGTGAAGGGGTTATTTAAGATAAGTTTGATTATCACTGTAACATTGCTTAGTTCTCTGGCATTTAAGAAGTGGGAAACCCCAAAATGTTGTGGGCTTATATCCTTCTATTATCAGTAAAGTAAATGTTTCTACCTGATGAGCCGCAATGTAAGTTATTTGATTTATTGGCAAGTTGCATATTTATTTATGTCTTAATACTTAATTCCTTCCTTCCATTTCATATATTCACACCAAGGTGGTTATTTTAACCGAAGTCCGAATGCCAAAAACTATAAAAAGCTTTGTTTTTTGTACTATAAAATCTAAATTTTTTTGTGCAACAAAAACGTCAAATTTCTCAAATTATTATAACCCAAGGCTGCAAAAAGTCCAACTATAGTATTTGGAAGTTTTTGTGTCTGCGCTGGATTTAGCCCGAAAATCTATTCTATTTCAGGCTTTTCTGGTACAAAACATCCAATGGATTCTGGCTTTTTTTGGGAAAAGGCCCGAAAAAAAGTTTTGCTCGATTTTATTGAGTTTTTCCCCCGATCTGATAAAATCAAACTTTTCTAATAAGAAATAAGGTTAAATGGTGGATTCTAGTTTGGTCTGACTTTTTGTTAATAAAATAATCAGAAAAATGTGGATTTTGATAAATACTCCCCCCCCCAAGTGTGTCATAATTCTTTGTGTAGTCCCTTCTACCATTTGGGCCATAGTGTTCCATTAGAGCAGTGATCCGCAACCAGTAGCTCCTGAGTAACATGTTGCTCTCCAACCCCTTGGATGTTGCTCCCAGTGGCCTCAAAGCAGGTGCTTATTTTTGAATTCTTGGCTTGGAGGTAAGTTTTGGCATAAAAAACAGATGTACTGTTAAACAGAGCCTCAATGTAGGTTGACAATCCACATAGGGGCTACTAAATGGCCAATCACAGAACTAATTGGCATCCCAAGAACATTTTTTATGCTTGTGTTGCTCCCCAACTCCTTTTACTTCTGAATGTTGTTCACGGATTCAGATGGTTGGGGATTAGTGATGGGCGAATTTGCGCAGTTTCGATTCGCCGAAAAATTCGCGAATTTCGCGCGAAATTCGCGAAACGGCGCCGGCGTCTCGTTTTTGACGCCCGTTTTTGACGCCGGCGCCCGTTTTTCGACGCCGGCGCCCGTTTTTGGCGCCGGCGTCCATTTTTCTGAAATTTATTTTTTTTTGACGCCGGGGAATTTTTACCGCAAATTTTCGCGGGCGTTTCGCGAATTTATTCGCTCGGCGCGAATCGCGCAAATTCGCGCCTGGCGAATAAATTCGCCCATCACTATTGGGGATCCCTGCATTAAACAGTAATCAGAGAAGCTGATATAAAGGGTCCCTTGTTGCAGCCTTTGAATGGTGTGAGTGATAAATGATGTAGGAGTTGTATGGGCCCTTCAGTCATAGATATATCTTATGACACCATCATGAAGCCTTCTAAAGTTGTATGTTTTTGTTTTCATGCAGAAAAAAATACTCGCTAAGAGTTTCTGTTGGGGACCATAATCTAGATGAAGATGATTATCAGGAAAGGTCTATAGCAGTTAAACAAATCATCACTTATTCTGCTTATTATAAAACAAAAATGTTCGATGACGTCAGTCTTTTGGAGCTTGCAGAGGAGGTTCCATTAAACAGATTCATCTTCCCAGTTTGCCTTCCGGCAGCTAATGTGACATTCCCAGATGACTCATGTTGTGCGGTGACCGGCTGGGGTGAGATCAGCAATGGCAGTGAGTATTTATATTCAGTTACATAGGGACAAAGTTTTACCTGCAACTTACTGGCTGCTTTCAAAGTGATCCCACTGGTGTCTAATAAAAGGGCAGCCAAGTTTGGGAGTTTTACTTTGAAAGCAGCAAGTAAGATGAAAATTGAGCGTAGGACTGGCCAGATATGGGATGACTGTGACGTAGTTGTTCAGCTTAAATATATTGCAATATATGGACAAACAATCCCTGTGTTGTTTAAAGGGTAAGGCATTTTTCAGTAGCAGTAGCACAAAATGTCTCTGTCTTAAATATATTGATAATGGGTTGAGTGCAGAGGACCTCTTGTATTTGTCTTAATAAATCTTCCCCTAGGAGTAATAAACCGTTTTTTGTACTGTAACCAAGTTTTGTTGCTGCATATGGTGTGAATGTACATTACTAGCAAGGGTAGTGCCTGTTGAGCAAACAAGAATGCATATTGGACATTTATGTATATTTTAAAATTATAAATAAACTTTGACAAGCATAGCGTACATTTCATGACGGGCACAGTGAATGGCCCCCACCATTTAAGTGTGTGGCCCTCCAGCATTTCATAAAAAGGCGCAGTGTATGGCCCGCAACATTCATGACAGACCCAGATAAATATTTATTGTAGGATTATTGTACAGTACATAGGACAGACCTTTAGCTGGTATGATGGTATGTCAATTCATATAATACATTGAAGAACCAGCACTTCCAGTTTTGTGATGAATGTGTCTTTTTTATTTCACTTCATGCTGCATCCAACGTTTCGGTCCCTTCTGGGGCCTATATATTGGTCACTGATGCCTAGGTGCAGTCTTTGGAAGTTCTTCAGACTTCAAAGTGTGTGTGTGTGTTTGTATATATATATATATTCACATGTATGTACTGCTTATTCTTCTAATGGGGTGTGGGTGTGAGTTGATATGTACAATGATATGTATCAACCATTTTAAATAATTTTACAGGTTCACTGATAACAAACAAATTCAATTAAAGGAACAGTAATACCAAAAAATGTAAGTGAAAGTAATGTAAATATAATGTGGTAAAACTGGTGTGTTTGCTTCAGAATCTGTATTATAAGCAAGCTGCTGTGTAGCCATGGGGGCAGCCATTCAAGCACAGGATACACAGTAGATAACAGATAAGTACTACTATAGTTTATATAAACAAGCTGCTGTGTAGCCATGGGGGCAGCCATTCAAGCACAGGATACACAGTAGATAACAGATAAGTACTACTATAGTTTATATAAACAAGCTGCTGTGTAGACATGGAGGCAGCCATTCAAGCAGAGGATACACAGTAGATAACAGATAAGTACTACTATAGTTTATATAAACAAGCTGCTGTGTAGCCATGGGGGCAGCCATTCAAGCACAGGATACACAGTAGATAACAGATAAGTACTACTATAGTTTATAGAAACAAGCTGCTGTGTAGCCATGGGGGCAGCCATTCAAGCACAGGATACACAGTAGATAACAGATAAGTACTACTATAGTTTA
The DNA here is from genome assembly GCF_017654675.1 of Xenopus laevis. Taxonomy (NCBI): domain Eukaryota; kingdom Metazoa; phylum Chordata; class Amphibia; order Anura; family Pipidae; genus Xenopus; species Xenopus laevis. Next base: position 111,784,130 of record NC_054388.1, on the reverse strand, counting down.
TAGAAACAAGCTGCTGTGTAGCCATGGGGCAGCCATTCAAGCACAGGATACACAGTAGATAACAGATAAGTACTACTATAGTTTATATAAACAAGCTTCTGTGTAGCCATGGGGGCAGCCATTCAAGCACAGGATACACAGTAGATAGATAAGTACTACTATAGTTTATATAAACAAGCTGCTGTGTAGCCATGGGGCAGCCATTCAAGCACAGGATACACAGATAACAGATAAGTACTACTATAGTTTATATAAACAAGCTGCTGTGTAGCCATGGGGGCAGCCATTCAAGCACAGGATACACAGTAGATAACAGATAAGTACTACTATAGTTTATATAAACAAGCTGCTGTGTAGCCATGGGGGCAGCCATTCAAGCACAGGATACACAGTAGATAACAGATAAGTACTACTATAGTTTATATATAATAAGTAGTGTTTCTGAAGCAAACACAGCAGTTTTACCAGTGCAGGGCAACACTTCGTTATATTTTCATTACTTTAAAAATGTTTATTTTTTGATGTTACTGTCCCTTTAAACACCCTTATCAAAAAAGAACTGCTGCTTTGTTTGGTTTAGGAGTGGGTGGTACGCCTGTTTATCCCTGTTTTAATCACCCAAATTCCACTCACAGTCACCTTGCCAGAACCAAGAATTCTGAAAAAAAGGGGCGTAAAATTGATGAGTAACGAGATGTGCAATGTGCAACTCAACATCACAGATGAAAATAATATTCAAGTGAAAATAATTGTAGATGAAATGATGTGCGCGAGATCTGCTGAAGGGGTAAGAGACGCCTGTAAGGTGAGTGATGGTTCCTGTAGCCCAAGACCTCTATTAAAATAATAAATATTTTAGATCTGCTGTATGTTTCCCTGATGTAGAAATGTTCCAGGGTACATTGAATATATGCTCTGTATAGGGACAGAAGGTGAATAGACAACAGAGATAGGACTTACAAGCTGATGATGTAGGGGGCAGGCTTCGGCCAATTTGACCCGGTTCGTTTTGCCAAAAATTGCCCATTAAAGTCTATGGGCATCAAAAAATTTTTTTTTGACATGTCTATGGGCATTATTTCCACAGCGAAACAATGCAAAAAATTCACCCATCCCTAGTGGGGGGCTGAAGTGGGACAGAGAGGGTGGGGTTGTGACATTTTAGGGGTGGAGTTATGATGTATCGGGGGGCCAAGAAAAGACTGCTGTGCTTTGGCTGAGTAGGGAGGCTTTAGGAGAGCAGGGAGAGGACTTTTGGGCTGATAGGTGGTTGGCCGGGGGAGAGGACCAATTAGGAATTCTAAACTTACAGACAAATAAAATGCCAGTAAATTGGCAATACCGGTCAGCTAGTCTGGTTGGTGAAATACTGGCTGGGTGGTAGCCATAAGTAAAAGTGAGAAACATTCCAGTATACAGCTTTTGTGAAAAGTACTACTTTCTATTCCTGTATAAAAATGCAAAATGTACAAAAAACAGCATTTTTTTGGTGGACCCCCCCTTCTGAAAATTGCCCTTGTGGCAACAGAGCCACCCGGCAGCCAATTGTTTCTTTCCTTGGACATATGAAGAAAGGCCAACAACCTTTACTTTTAAAGGAATTGTTCAGTATAAAAATAAAAACTGAGTAAACAGACTGTGCAAATTGAAAAATGTATCTAATGTAGTTAGTCAGGCAAAAATGTAATGTATAAAGACTGGAGTGAGTGGATGTGTAACATAATAGCCAGAACACTACTTTTCAGCTCTCTTGGTTTCCACTGCTGGTTACCAGGCAGAAACCAATCAATGACTTGAGGGAGGCCATGTGGTCATAACTGTTGCTTTTGAATCTGAGCTGAATGCTGAGGATCAATTACAAACTCACTGAACAGTTATGTCCCATGTGGCCCCCCTTATAGTCGCTGACTAACTCAGAGTTAGAGAGCTGAAAAGCAGGAAGTAGAGTTCTGGCTATTATGTTACACATCCAGTCACTCCAGCCTTTATACATTACATTTTTGCCTAACTAACTATATTAGAAACATTTATTATTTTGGGCAGACTATCTATTTACACAGTTTTTATTTTTACACTGAACTGTTGCTTTAAAAGCATTTTAGTGTGCACCTTTAGTTACAGCCTGCAATAAACTAAATTCTGGATTCAGACAGACAGAATGATCTCCAGTTGTGTGCCCTGATCCTGAAAACAACTTATCTTACTCTAATACTGTTGCACACAAAACGTTGGGATCTAAGAAATATTTAACACTTTCAGATTAAACACCATTGAAAGCAGAAAATGCTTGAGGCTTTACTACAGTATATGTTAGTAAACAAATTATTTTACTGCTGAGGTCCACCACATGTGACAGAGACCAAATACATTTAGGGGCAGATTTATCAAAATGTATGGGGTAAATTCAAGTTAAAAAAAAAAAAAAAAGAATCCACAAAGAAAATCCACAAATTTTTCGATATTTATTAAGCTCTGAAACTGCAAAAAACTCTAGTCTAAAAATACTCCAGCTAAAACCTGTTTAATTCACGTAAAAGTCAATGGTAGAATCTTTAACAATTTGAAAATGTTTTTGGCCCTGGGAATTTTTGAGTTTTTAAGCGTCAAATTTACTGATGGGTGAAACTGGGCTGCGAAAAAATGTTCGTAACGTGGAAAATTTGCAAAACGCATTGAAGTCGATGGGATAGAGAGGGGATAGAGTATTATGCGAGTGAGAGTATGATGAGAGTGGGAGTATGATGCGAGTGAGAGTACGATGAGAGTGAGAGTATGATGAGAGTGAGAGTATGATGAGAGTGAGAGTATGATGAGAGTGAGAGTATGATGAGAGTGAGAGTATGATGAGAGTGGGAGTATGATGAGAGTGAGAGTATGATGAGAGTGAGAGTATGATGAGAGTGAGAGTATGATGAGAGTGAGAGTATGATGAGAGTGAGAGTATGATGAGAGTGAGAGTATGATGAGAGTGAGAGTATGATGCGAGTGAGAGTACGATGAGAGTGAGAGTATGATGAGAGTGAGAGTATGATGAGAGTGAGAGTATGATGAGAGTGAGAGTATGATGAGAGTGAGAGTATGATGAGAGTGAGAGTATGATGAGAGTGAGAGTATAATGAGAGTGAGAGTATGATGAGAGTGAGAGTATGATGAGAGTGAGAGTATGATGAGAGTGAGAGTATGATGCGAGTGAGAGTACGATGAGAGTGAGAGTATGATGAGAGTGAGAGTATGATGAGAGTGAGAGTATGATGAGAGTGAGAGTATGATGAGAGTGAGAGTATGATGCAAGTGAGAGTATGATGCAAGTGAGAGTATGATGAGAGTGAGAGTACGATGAGAGTGAGAGTATGATGCAAGTGAGAGTTGATGACATTTAAAGTATGAGGAGATCATTGGTATAACAAGGACACTTTTTTCCAGGGTGATTCTGGGGGGCCATTGGTTTGCTATAAGGAAGATCGCTGGTACTTGGCTGGAGTGTTAAGTAAGGGCGGGTGTCTGAAGGGAAATCACCTCACGCTCTATACCCGCCTGACGTCCATCGTGAGCTGGATAAAAGAAAATGTTCCTGAAGCTGCTGAGAATGTTCATGATGTGGAATTCCCTACCCCCACCGAAGGACAATGCCAAGTTTAATGAGAAATGAATAGATGATAAACAACCCTACAATTCACTCTTCTGTATTCTACTCATTTACTGGTGGTGGTAACACGGATATCTTGAATGAACAGTATAGTACTTGGTCCATTATCCCCTTGATTCTCTTTGCTACTCTGCACATAACATTAATCAATAAATATGTTGCTAAACTGCTAATGAGAGGGCCAAATCTATAAACTGCACATGAAATATCTAATCAATTCCTCCATGGTCTCCCTCCAATGGTTATTTTATTCCCTTGCCTTGTATTTCCTTCTAATCCCAATCGATAACTCCTTCCTGATGGAACTGCTGTGCATTAAATTCCCATCTCATGGAAAGAAACATACAATGTGCTTATATTTACTACTGTATATGCCGCTTTATAAAATATATTTACGGAATTAGTATAATATAGTCTATGTACCATTAATCTTGTGAGAGGAAATAAACTGAGTCCAGATTTGTATTTTGTGTTATTTACTAATTTATATCAAACAATGATAACAATTCAGACACATTATGTTGGGATACATCCAGACAACATTTCGGGAGGAGGGAGTCATTCTTCCACTGTATAGAGCACTGGTAAGGTTAGTGATGGGCAAATGTCTTCTGTTTCACTTCGCCGAAAAATTTGCGAATTTCAAACAAAATTCACGAAATGGCAAAAAATTGTCGTAAAATCTGAAAGTTCACAAAAAAAACATGAAATTATAACGTTTTCATGCAAAAATCTTGAAATTTGGACGTTTTCACGCAAAAATTGTGAAATTTTAAGGTTTTCACTACAAAATTGTGAAATTTGAAGGATTTTCGCGGGAGATTTGTGAATTTATTCTCCGGCGGTGAAACACAGAAATTTGTCGCAAATTCGTGCCAGGCGAATTTATTCGTCCATCATTAGCAAGGCCCCATCTAGAATATGCCGTACAGTTTTGGTCTCCATCACTGAAACAGGACATTATTGTATTAGAGAGGGGACAGAGAAGGGCAACTAAGCTGGTAAAAGGTATTGAAAATCTTAGCTATGAGGAAAGACTGGCCAAATTGGGGATGTTCACGCTGGAGAAGAGGCGCTTAAGGGGAGATATGATAACTATGTATAAATATATAAGGGGATCATATAATAATCTCTCTAATGCTTTATTTACCAGTAGGTCTTTCCAGCTGACACGAGGTCACCCATTCCGATTAGAAGAAAAGAGGTTCCAGCTAAATATTGGGAAGGGGTTTGTTACAGTGAGAGCTGTGAAGATGTGGAATTGTCTCCCTGAATCAGTGGTACAGGCTGATACATTAGATAGGTACAAGGAAGGGTCGGATGCTTTATTCACCAGTAGCTCCTCCCAGCAGACAGGAGGGAGCCAATGAGATTAGAGGAGGGAAAGGGGTGTTACAGGGAGAGCTGGGAAGTGAATCAGTGGTACAGGCTGATACATTAGATAGGTACAAGGAAGGGTCGGATGCTTTATTCACCAGTAGCTCCTCCCAGCAGACAGGAGGGATCCAATGAGATTAGAGTAGGGAAAGGGGTGTTACAGGGAGAGCTGGGAAGTGAATCAGGGGTACAGGCTGATACATTAGATAGGTACAAGAAGGGGTTGGATGGTGTTTAGCAAGTGAGGGAATACAGGGTTTACAGCTAAACGAAACCACATTTTACTCACCAAAAACGTAATTATAAATGCAAGAGAATTCTCCAATGAGAATTCTACTGAACAAAAATTTCATTATAAATGCAAAAGAACTGACCAATGAGAATGCTGATTCCCAGCACTATGTCAGGCATCTTGTTGTTATCTTACATATAGAGGTAATTATGTCATTTATTTCTTCATAATATGACACTGGAACCAGACTTGGGATAAAGGACAAATGTGTCTAGAATACAGGTATGGGATCCAGAATCCTAAGGACCTAGGGTTTTCTGGATAATGGATCTTTTCGTAATTTGGATCTTCATACCTTAAGTCTACTATAAAATCATAGAAACATTAAATAAAGCCAATAGGCTGGTTTTGCCTCCAATAAGGATTAATTATATCTTAGTTGGGATCAAGTACAAGTTACTGTTTTACTATTAAAGAGAAAAGGCAGTAATTTTCAAAAAATTTAATTATTTGATTACAATCGAGTCTATGGGAAATGGCATTTCTATAATTCAGAGCTTTCTGGATAATGGAACCCATACCTGTGCATATATTCTGAGCATTTTGGTCCCAAAACTGCCCTTTAAGGCTACTAAAACAAATGAAAATATTTAAAGGTTTATTTTGCAATCACTGGGGATTTACACTAGCTTAAGATGCCCATACATTGGCCAATATGTACAGCAGCATGTATTTTATTGAGCATTTAGAGCTCCTATGTATTTTAAGTATTTTAACAGAAAACCTGGAAAATGAAAAAAATAAGAAAAACAGAAAATGGATCAGAAGTTAAAAATAAATGAATGTACAGTATATATAACTTAGCAGAATAGATATGAGTGACACCCAGTTCAGTGCCCCAAGTGCTGCCCCAGGTGTTGACCCTACTCATCCACTAGAGGCAGCAGCAACGAATGACAGAATCCAGTCCACATAGTCAGGGAAGGAAGTGTAAACTCGGGGATCTTTTCCACACCCAATTCCAAAAATGATCCAACAGACCAAGTAGCACCTTTCATTTTCATAACAAACCAGATGCCCGTCCAACTAAAAGTACAGAGACTGAAAGCCAGGCTAATAAAGAGGATCTCATGGTTGTGAAGAACACTTACCCTGGTGCGACGGGGACGCCCGCCGCTCCTCTTGCCGGCTTTCCCCCTAGTGCGCGCGCCGCACGCATTATCGCTATTTAAAGGCGCATACGTCAGCGCGCAATGGCGCCAAATTCAAAATATTTAAAGGGGCATTTGTTGTTTTATGGTTGCCCGTGATAGGTTTGTTCCTGGTGCCTTGTACTTTGTGCTGTTAAGCTTCTAGTCTGTTTGTTTCCTGTGTTTGACCCTGCCTGGCTGTTTTACTACTCTGATCTCTGGAACCCGACCCTTGCTTGTTATTTGACTCCGATTCTGCCTCATCCCATCTGATTGATCTCCCGGTTTTGACCCTTGCCTGCCTGACCTCGCTTTGAACGCTGCCTGCCCAGACCCGGCCTAAATTGTTTACTCTGACTTTCTGCCTGCCTCGACCCAGCCTGATCTGACTATTCTACTCCTTCACGCCTTGCACTACGACCTTCTGTCCAAAGACTTTGCTCTACAATCGTGCCCCTCTGCCTATCCAGAACTCCCATCTTGCACCTCTCATTTAAATCCAGGTGGCATCCAAGTAAGCCGAGGGCTCCACTCGAGGCCCAAAGGCGGTCACACTACTGGTGAAGCACGAGCCGAGACCAGGGTGCCTGGTGTTTGTTCTGGTGTTGGGTGCCGACCGTGACAATGGTGCTCTTCAAGCCATCTTCATAAAAGATAATGTTTCTGTTCTGTTCTTAATAGCTGCAGTCTTATCCTTTAAATGTTTCTTCTGCTTTGCTTCTGCACTGCAGATTTCTTTTATTCCCATTTTGTGGCATAATGGACTGTTCACACTTGGGCAGATAAAACATCAGAACAGATACTGATTTATCATCTGATCCCAAAAAGACAAGAGAAGCCTCTCACACATTTTCCACATCCAATATTTTTTTTTTTCAACTATGATAAATCAGATATTTAGTTTGGGAGCACTGATAATACAAAAATATATCCCTAACTTGTCCCACCTTAAAGGGATACTGTCATGGGAAAAAAATTTTTTTCAAAATGAATCAGTTAATAGTGCTGCTCCAGCAGAATTCTGCACTGAAATCCATTTCTCAAAAGAGGAAACAGATTTTTTTATATTCAATCTGACATGGGGCTAGACATATTGGCAATTTCCCAGCTGCCCCCAGTCATGTGACTTGTGCCTGCACTTTAGGAGAGAAATGCTTTTGGATCAGCTGGATCAGCACTATTAACTGATGTGTTTTTTAAAAAAACATGTTTTCTGATGACAGGATCCCTTTAATTCAATACCAATCTGGGATGAGCTGTACAGGGAAAGCAAAAATAAGAAGCAAGATGATTTTCTGAGATTCAGTGGGTGCTTTAAGTGCAGGCATAATCGCTGCATTACATGCAAGTACTCATGCAAGTACTCATGCAAGTACATGCAAGTACTCAAGACCAAGACCTCAAAAGAATTTAGTTCAACTGTGACCAAAAATGCATATAAGATTAAACAATATATCAACTGTTGTAGTAAAGGAATTATTTACCTTATCACACGCACTAAATGTGGTAAACAATATGTGGGCTGTACCTCTAGATCACTTAAAGAACGTATCAGAGAACACATTAATCAAGTGAGCAATACCAAATTAAGCAACAAAACCAATGTCACTGGACACTTTAATGAATGCAATGGTAGTAAATTACAGTACTTCTCTATACAGGGGATAGAACAAATTAAGACAGGCATTAGAGAAGGAGATCTCTTAATGAAACTATAAAAAAGGGAGGTTTATTGGATTTTCCATTTACAAACCAGGTTGCCACTCGGATTGAATTATGTTTTTGATATAACTTGCTATATTTAACTATATTTATATTAAAAAAAAATTATATTGTGTAAATTATATGTATTTAAAACTAGGGATGTACCGAATCCACTATTTTGGATTCAGCCGAACCCCCGAATTCTTCACGACGGATTCGGCCAAATACTGAAACAAATCCGAATCCTAATTTGCATATGCAAATTAGGGGTGGGAAGGGGAAAACATTTTTTACTTCCTTGTTTTGTGACAAAAAGTCACGTAATTTCCCTCCCCGCCCCTAATTTGCATATGCAAATTAGGATTCAGATTCAGTTTGGCCGGACAGAAGGATTTGGCCGAATCCTGCTAAAAAAAGGCCAAATCCTGGCCGAATCCCGAACCGAATCCTGGATTCGGTGCATCCCTATTTAAAACACCCCGTAACATTATTTAACACATAGATCATTTAAAGATTACCAAAGCCATTAGCCCTGTGTATAATATATGGCATGTGTAAGATTGTGATTGGTTTTATTGTGGCGAGGGACTATGAGAGCTAGTATTTAAGGAATAAAAAGGAACGGACTTGTCAGACACTGCCTATGACTACGTGTTAGGTAAGCATGAAACGCAATAGGCGCTATAAGGGGATTCTTTAATGTTTTTTAATAAACTGATGCAATAAACTAAACTTTTTTAATTACAAGCATGCTCTGTAAAATTATTTAAGTATATATGGTTGTACCTCTGTTTGGTCACTAGAGGATTCCAGCGTGCTACCATAATGTTCACTAGACTCTACTCCCACGTTTATGAATACACTTCCTGAACTTAAGAAGTGACTTTTATACTCACACCCAACCTGCCCTCGATGGTAACATTAGTGATGATGTCAGAGGGTTCACAAGCAAATGAGATAGGTTGACCAAGATGCACTGTGTTGTGGCATGAACTGAAAAATCCTCAGCGTTATCAATAAATAAAATAGATAATCTTAAAGACTTTAGCTTAACTTTTTAAGTCAACAACCAAAGGACACAAACTTACCTGAGAATGAGCTTTGCTACAATTTGACCACACTAAGGAAACATTAACTCTTATTGATAAAGAGGAATAATTATTCTCCATACTATCACTCATCGTGCAGGAGTCTCTTCCTCTATGGATGTCCTTTGCACATATCATGTCATCTGCAACGAGAATTTAATTTTTCTCTAGGCTGTAAAAAGTCCTGTAATGATATAAACGTATCAAGCATAATTCAGCCTCTTGTAGAATGAGACGCCTCGGCTTGGTACCTGTGAGAGGAAAATGTCCCATTAGAGAATAAGCCATTAGAGAACCTGAAACATATTTAGAAAGAGCATTTTGATACACATGAAATATATATATGACCCCCCCTCATTTACCATTAAAATGTGTGTGTGATGCAGCTGCCAAAAGATGCAACCGAACTCTATTGAATTTGACCTTACAATGTGTGCTAAGTGTACCTCCGGCCACTAGAGGGCTTCAGTATTAAATGTCTCAGTTTTCTGCACTCAGTCCTTAAAGCCTTACCTCCATATGAAATAAAAGTACGGTTGACACCTAACTCCAGGTGGGGTGATGACATTGGGGGGTCCAGGCAGGTTTGTGATGTTGGGTCTCAGAGAATCTTGCCTGGTTTTTGTAATTTTGGAAAACCAGTAAGTTTTGACCTAGACGGTCCTCCCGAATACTGGGCTGTCCGGGTCAAAAACTGACAGGTAGCAACCCTAAATAAAAAGAGCTCAAAGTTCACTATGGGTTACTGCTCCTGGGCAAACTTAGTGCCCTGTATTACATAACCCCCTTAATATCTTATACATATGTGTGAGTTCTGGAATAACACACATATGAGGGACGTAATAAAAGTTAAAAAGAGCAAAATAATTAACACAAAGAAGAATAAAAAGTCTAATTTCGCAATGTAATACTCTTCCATTAATTGTTATTACATTGCAAATTTTAATTGCGCATTGCCCAAACATTGGAGAAAACAAATGGGCACAATGGGCACAAACTATAAAATTCGCAAACCTTCCATTGTCGGAAGTGGTCGCTAAACAGTTTCCTGGATTTGCAAAAGATATCTTAAATTCTCACAAAGCCAAATTTGTTCGCACAAAGGCATAACTTTTTTGCATTGAGAATATTTTTTCTGTTACCAACTTTTATTACATTCCCCCAATAAAGCTTGTTAAAAAAAAAAACAACAGGAATAATAGGAATAATAATTATCAAAATGTATGAAATGGCACCTACAGTATCATACCCATCAGCACTTGGGATGTGCACAGTGCTACGCAATATGTTGGCGCTATATAAATACATGTTAATAAAAAAATGTGGGCAAATAAAAGTATGTTTTCAAGAATTTTTTCCTTTCTGAGGGTGGCCATGTTGGGGCATACTCATCTCATACACATAATGATCAAGGTTCCGAGTTCACTCAATTTTCACATGTGTGTAATCACTTGCTGTCATGGGCATATTTTGAAGGCAAATATTATCCATCATTCATATCAATCCCTGACTAGAGGAGCTTACAATCTAAGTTTGGAATCTTGCTGGGTAGTCTACTTACAAAGTGCAATTAATACTTTTTAAACATGCCATTGATTTGGTGGCTTTAAGATATCACTTAATCTTCCTAAAGCACTAAATTTGAATCTTTAGGTGGTGTCTAAAAAGCTTGTAGGACTTTGCTTCTAGGAGGAACAGAAGAATGAAAATGAACATGGACAGTTGGACTCAATGTCTCCCCAGCCAGTCACCATACAACTGTGCCCAGGCAGAAATTCTTTAGGAGATGTAGGTAGACAGGCTGGAAGGATGAAGTTTGTGAAGAGAACATGCCATGAAAGCTCAAGAAGGGCAATGTCAAAAGGTAAATCTGTCTCATTGTAGAGATGATGTTTAATGATTCTTTTCACTGGAACAAATAAAGACTATTTATAAGAGGGCGATACTTGTTATGATCACTATGCAAAAATAACAGATCTCCCATTGAATTTCTGCAAATGTCTAAACATTACATGAGTCTACTGTGAGATTTCAGCAGAATATAATGAATTCCTTGATGTAATGAATTCAAAAGTGACTCCCCTCCTTATATGACGTTATACATAAAGGGCTTGTCTGACCGTAAGTACCCACTAAGTTCCTTGAAATGAAGTCCCACAAAGGACACCAACTCACTCACATATAGGGTTTTATATAACATAGTAGAACCACCCTAAACTCACCCACTATTGTTTACTTAATCCCTTGCCAGGGATTATCTGTACTAATAAATCAAGTCAACAGGACTTGCTGTGTTTTTTCCAGTTGACTTGACTTATTACTACAGATATACCATGACCTGGATGAATGAGAATCTTCACAAATATATTGCCAGGGATTCTTCCCCTTCTTTATACCCTGTCCTCTGAGAATATGGCTGCTGACCTTTTGCTACTTATCTGTTATCTACTGTGTATCCTGTGCTTGAATGGCTGCCCCCATGGCTACACAGCAGCTTGTTTATATAAACTATAGTAGTACTTATCTGTTATCTACTGTGTATCCTGTGCTTGAATGGCTGCCCCCATGGCTACACAGCAGCTTGTTTATATAAACTATAGTAGTACTTATCTGTTATCTACTGTGTATCCTGTGCTTGAATGGCTGCCCCCATGACTACACAGCAGCTTGTTTATATAAACTATAGTAGTACTTATCTGTTATCTACTGTGTATCCTGTGCTTGAATGGCTGCCCCATGGCTACACAGCAGCTTGTTTATATAAACTATAGTAGTACTTATCTGTTATCTACTGTGTATCCTGTGCTTGAATGGCTGCCCCCATGACTACACAGCAACTTGTTTATATAAACTATAGTAGTACTTATCTGTTATCTACTGTGTATCCTGTGCTTGAATGGCTGCCCCCATGGCTACACAGTAGCTTGTTTATATAAACTATAGTAGTACTTATCTGTTATCTACTGTGTACCCTATGCTTGAATGGCTGCCCCATGGCTACACAGCAGCTTGTTTATATAAACTATAGTAGTACTTATCTGTTATCTTCTGTGTATCCTGTGCTTGAATGGCTGCCCTCATGGCTACACAGCAGCTCTTGTATATACACTATAGTAGTACTTATCTGTTATCTACTGTGTATCCTGTGCTTGAATGGCTGCCCCCATGGCTACACAGCAGCTTGTTTATATTATACTTATCTGTTATCTGTTATCTACTGTGTATCCTGTGCTTGAATGGCTGCCCCCATGGCTACACAGCAGCTTGTTTATATAAACTATAGTAGTACTTATCTGTTATCTACTGTGTATCCTGTGCTTGAATGGCTGCCCCCATGGCTACACAGCAGCTTGTTTATATAAACTATAGTAGTACTTATCTATTATCTACTGTGTATCCTGTGCTTGAATGGCTGCCCCCATGGCTACACAGTAGCTTGTTTATATAAACTATAGTAGTACTTATCTGTTATCTACTGTGTACCCTATGCTTGAATGGCTGCCCCCATGACTACACAGCAGCTTGTTTATATAAACTATAGTAGTACTTATCTGTTATCTACTGTGTATCCTGTGCTTGAATGGCTGCCCCATGGCTACACAGCAGCTTGTTTATATAAACTATAGTAGTACTTATCTGTTATCTACTGTGTATCCTGTGCTTGAATGGCTGCCCCCATGACTACACAGCAACTTGTTTATATAAACTATAGTAGTACTTATCTGTTATCTACTGTGTATCCTGTGCTTGAATGGCTGCCCCCATGGCTACACAGTAGCTTGTTTATATAAACTATAGTAGTACTTATCTGTTATCTACTGTGTACCCTATGCTTGAATGGCTGCCCCCATGACTACACAGCAGCTTGTTTATATAAACTATAGTAGTACTTATCTGTTATCTACTGTGTATCCTGTGCTTGAATGGCTGCCCCATGGCTACACAGCAGCTTGTTTATATAAACTATAGTAGTACTTATCTGTTATCTTCTGTGTATCCTGTGCTTGAATGGCTGCCCCCATGACTACACAGCAGCTTGTTTATATAAACTATAGTAGTACTTATCTGTTATCTACTGTGTATCCTGTGTTCGAATGGCTGTCCCCATGGCTACACAACAGCTTGTTTATATAAACTATAGTAGTACTTATCTGTTATCTACTGTGTATCCTGTGCTTGAATGGCTGCCCCCATGGCTACACAGCAGCTTGTTTATATAAACTATATTAGTACTTATCTGTTATCTACTGTGTATCCTGTGCTTGAATGGCTGCTCCCATGGCTACACAGCAGCTTGTTTATATAAACCATAGTAGTACTTATCTGTTATCTACTGTGTATCCTGTGCTTGAATGGCTGTCCCCATGGCTACACAACAGCTTGTTTATATAAACTATAGTAGTACTTATTTGTTATCTACTGTGTATCCTGTGCTTGAATGGCTGCCCCCATGGCTACACAACAGCTTGTTTATATAAACTATAGTAGTACTTATCTGTTATCTACTGTGTATCCTGTGTTCGAATGGCTGTCCCCATGGCTACACAACAGCTTGTTTATATAAACTATAGTAGTACTTATCTGTTATCTACTGTGTATCCTGTGCTTGAATGGCTGCCCCCATGGCTACACAACAGCTTGTTTATATAAACTATAGTAGTACTTATCTGTTATCTACTGTGTATCCTGTGCTTGAATGGCTGCCCTCATGGCTACACAGCAGCTTGTTTAAATAAACTATAGTAGTACTTATCTGTTATCTACTGTGTATCCTGTGCTTGAATGGCTGTCCCTGTGGCTTTACAGCAGCTTGTTTATATACTGTAAACTATAGTAGTACTTATCTGTTATCTACTGTGTATCCTGTGCTTAAATGGCTGCCCCCATGGCTACACAGCAGCCTATTTATATAAACTATAGTAGTACTTATCTGTTATCTACTGTGTATCCTGTGCTTGAATGGCCGCCCCCATGACTACACAGCAGCTTGTTTATATAAACTATAGTAGTACTTATCTGTTATCTATTGTGTATCCTGTGCTTGAATGGCTGCCCCCATGGCTACACAGCAGCTTGTTTATATAAACTATAGTAGTACTTATCTGTTATCTATTGTGTATCCTGTGCTTGAATGGCTGCCCCCATGGCTACACAGCAGCTTGTTTATATAAACTATAGTAGTACTTATCTGTTATCTACTGTTTATCCTGTGCTTGAATGGCTGCCCCCATGGCTACACAGCAGCTTGTTTATATAAACTATAGTAGTACTTATCTGTTATCTACTGTGTATCCTGTGCTTGAATGGCTGCCCCCATGGCTACACAGCAGCTTGTTTATATAAACTATAGTAGTAATTATCTGTTATCTACTGTGTATCCTGTGCTTGAATGGCTGCCCCCATGGCTACACAGCAGCTTGTTTATATAAACTATAGTAGTACTTATCTATCTACTGTGTATCCTGTGCTTGAATGGCTGCCCCCATGGCTACACAGCAGCTTCTTTATATAAACTATAGTAGTACTTATCTGTTATCTACTGTGTATCCTGTGCTTGAATGGCTGCCCCCATGGCTACACAGCACCTTGTTTATATAAACTATAGTAGTACTTATCTGTTATCTACTGTGTATCCTGTGCTTGAATGGCTGCCCCCATGGCTACACAGCAGCTTATTTATATAAATTATAGTAGAGTTTCTGAAGCAAACACACCAGTTTTACCAGTGCAGAACAGCAGTACATTATATTTTCATTACTTTAAAACACTTTCATTTTTTGGTTTTACTGTTTGTTTAAAATTAATTTCTGGTATCAATACAACCACAGGATATGCAAGTTAAGACGAGTCCTAATATTTATTTGTTGGTATCTTTTATTCCAGTCTGTACAATGAAATTGTTGATATATGTAAAGCTATTTCAGTTAGATATTTATGATTACATTTTACAGACATACAGTAACCAGAATGGTGCTAGATCTATTACACTTGTCTTCTTGTCAAACATATTGGTGATTATTTACTAAAATCTGAAAATTTCTCGTTATTTTTCTTGAAAACACTTTGACCAAACTCCTGTGCACATTTTTACCATATTTATCAATACATTTATTTGAAAAAATCTGATGCAGTTAAAAACTCGATTAAATCGTAAAAAAAAAAAAATATGAATTGTACAGATTTTTTGGGAATTTCGCCCTAAAACCACAAATGATTCGGATTATTGTATGAAACCCAGTGCAGATCATGATATCTTCCAATTGTAAAAGGGACATTGACTTCTACAAGACCTCTGCAGTTTTGAGTTTCAGTACTTTTGTATTCTGACTTTTAGCAGCCTCAGGGCTTAATAAATTACAAAAAATGTGAATTCTATTTTTCCATGAAATGAAAAGTGTTTTTCCCTTTTAAAACTCCTACCAGAAAAAAATCGGACTTTAAAAAAATCCCATTTATGTGGACTTCTGAACTACTGTAGACAATTATTGAATATGTCTGATTTAAAAAAAAAATTGCTCTGGATGATGATGCTCTGTGCCAATGGCAGGCACAAGAAGTGTAAACTCCAGGAAAGTCTTGTCCACAGTCAATTCAAAAACTCAATATCCAAACCAGGCAGCAGAATTCAGGATCAAAACTAAAACAATAAGTTTTGCAGGGTCTCCCTGTTAAAAAATCATAAAAAGAAACTGCACATATTAGATATGTGCACCAAGCAATGTCCTGCTCTAATACACATTGACTTTGCTATTTAATCAAACTGTGTGTCTTTCACAGATAAAGAACTCCACAAAAACATAAATTAAGTTTTTTGAAAAGTAAACATAATTTCAAGCAAGTTTGCAATATACATCATTTAAAAAATAGACAGACTTTTCATTATTTTTAATGGTTTGTAACAGTTCCCTAAGCCTAGCCCATTGCTCTCCTGCTGATCTGTCTGACTACTTTGCTGAGCTGGCTGACTACTGTTACTTTGTATCAGTAGTCAATTCCTCCAATTCCCACAATTCTCTGCACACGTGATTTCAATAAGGAACAGAACATCCCAGTGCAATGCATTGTGGGTTATGTAGTTCCTGCATGCTGTCTGTAAGCTGTGGAGAAGTTGTTACAATGTGTAACATCAGTGTTTAGTCCCTCCTTCCCTGCCAGGATTTCAAATGATGCAGAAAGAGAAGAACTGCTAAACAGCTGGATTTCAGCATAGAAAATGCCATTTATTCAGACTTTTTGAAGAAACAGGTAACTGTGATGGGGATAAGGGGTTTCTGTGTTATGTGAGGTTTTTTATCAAATTTTAGTTTAGAAGTCGGAGTTCCCCTTTAAAGTACAGTAGGACACTGTACATTGCACCTTTTAAACTCATGCACTTCTGCCCAGGGACTTTGGAAATAACCTCCCCTATCTTCTGTTTGGATTTTCAGGCATCTCAGCAACTTGCTCATATTATTCCCATTTTATCAGCCATCATGATTACATTTGTTAGAGTTGTTAAATTGTTCTATTAGTGATGAGCAAATTAATTTGCCAGCCATGGATTCACAGTGAATTTACAAATTTTGCCATGTGCAAATTTATTCACGAAAGTGCGACAAAAATTTGCAACAAAAAAAAAACGCCCGGAAAGAATGCCCATTTACTTTCAATGCATTTGGAGAAAAAAAAGTCACCGTAAGAAAAATCGCCCACTGACTTTAATGTATTTTGAGAAAACGTCACCATAAAAAAAACAACCATTGACTTTATTGTATTCAGAGAAAAAAGTCACCATAAGAAAAAACGCCCATTGACTTAAATTTATTTGGAGAAAAAAAGTCGTCATAAGAAAAAACGTCCATTGACTTAAATGCATTTGGAGCGAGAAAAATTGTCGCACGCGTAAAAATTGTTGCGCATAAAAACGCCCATTGACTTCAATTCGTTTAGCCAAATGAGGCAGTTTCTCAAGTTTTTTTGCAGTTTTGCGAATTTTCCCAGCGAAGCAAAATGGGATGATTTGCTCATCTACTCTCATCACTCATCTATTTCATTAAAAGAGCATGTGAATAAAATAAGCACAAAAGAGATTAGAGGAATACTCACTGGATGAAGTAAATCAAGGCTAAAACCATAAGCCCCGCCCCAGGGGTTGATCCAATCCTTTCTGAGCCACTGGAGTCATCAGAGATAAATGATTGAATCCATTTCATATGGGCAGGGATAGAACTGTAAACTCCAGGAAAGTCTCCTCCACAACCTTCTCCAAAACTTGTTATTCCGACCAAGTACCAGCGATCATTCTCATAACAAATCAGGGGTCCCCCACCATCACCCTTTTAAGCAAACAAAAAGCATTAATAAAAGAGTGTTGACAAACATAGTAATACTATTACAGTGGTACAATGGTATTCATTGTGGAGTGAGAGGTTCATTGCAGACATATTTGGTGCTTTGTTGGCATCATGAGTGAGTTAGGGTTGTGAACTTTGGGTCTCTTTAATAAAACTTTATGTAAAATAAAAAAGATAAATATAGGAAGTCCAAAAACATACTGACTCATCTGTGCGAGCCAAGATGGAGTATAAAGGGGGAAAAGCAATAACATTTGCAAAGAGAACAAATGTGTGAGTAAATATTTGCATGTCACCATGTGATATTCTTCATTAGACTTTTATTGCATTGTGAATCTTAATTGCGAATTGCGAACCTTAAACACCTGCTTGAAGGTGGCGTAAACGTTTGGAGCAAATGTCACGAAAACTTATTCGGTGCTTATCAGGTCACAGCCACTTGGTTAAAGGGATACGGTCATGGGAAAACATGTTTTTTTCAAAACACATCAGTTAATAGTGCTGCTCCAGCAGAATTCTGCACTGAAATCCATTTCTCAAAAGAGCAAACAGATTTTTTTATATTCAATTTTGAAATCTGACATGGGGCTAGACATATTGTCAGTTTCCCAGCTGCCCCAAGTCATGTGACTTGTACTCTGATAAACTTCAATCACTCTTTACTGCTGTACTGCAAGTTGGTATTCAGACACACACATTTTCCAATTCAGCATTCTATAAAGACTGCACGGTTAATTTAATTTTATGGCACAGGGAATCTAACCCACATGAGGAATTTCCAAGCACTCTTGATGCTGCTCACCGTTTAAGGCTAGTGGCCCAGGTGCTTGTTGCCCCGGACCCTGCACTGAAGTTCCACAATTATCCACGTCATATCAGTCTTACCCCGTCCACGTTGTGACCCGGGTGCTGCCGCCCGAGTCCGTCACTAAGGAGACATTTCACAACACCAAAGGTTAAGGTTAAAAGGTATATCTTTATTTTCACATCTGATTGACCATCTAGCGTCTGAGGTCTGACACGTTTCGTGGCTACGCACTTCCTCAGAGACAGACCTCAGAGGATAGATGGTCAATCAGATGTGAAAATAAAGATATACTTTTTAACCATAACCTCAAGAGTGGGTGATTCTTCCAAGATTACATCCCCTTTAAAGGGCACATTAGAGCTCACAGGTTGCAAAGAAGCAGGTATGAGAGCAAGTAGGTATTTGTGCCACCTTTTTGTTTGGTGGAAAATGGGCAAGAGGCAGGGCCAGTGACATCAGGGTTGGCGAGTGACATCAGGGGTGGTCCAGTGACATCGGGGGGCAGACTGGTGACATTAGGGCAGGGCCGGACCATACTGGCATGGTGCCCCAGGCAACTCAGCCAGCCGAGTCGCCCCCTCCACAGAGCGCACGCGTACATGAGCCTGCATGCATACTAAGAGCCACGTCCAGCACACGCCACACTCCCCTTAAATAGGCGCAGTAAAGTCATCACACATGTCATACTTCCCTCATGTAGGTGCGCGCGTGCGCACAAGCTAAAGGTACGTGCCAGGCGCCCCCCAAGCTTTGCGCCCTAGGCACATGCCTACTCTGCCTACCCCTAGTTCCGGCCCTGCATTAGGGCTAATGATGTCAGCGAAAGGCTGATCGCAATGTCATTAAATTCAATGTCCTGTCCGGATATCCTAATTTGGAAATCCAGACAGGCACTTTTCACCCGGTCAGCCCTTCCAAAAACCTGACAGGTGGCAACACTAATTTGTGCTCATACTTGTCTGACCTGGAAGACAGGTGGGGCAAAACACTTTTCAATTTGGAAACAGTCACAATTGGCAATGAGGGGTGATAGGAAATATCACTCACCTGGCAGGAATCTTTTCCTTTATGGATATTCATTGCACATATCATATCATCTGTTATGCCACTGTCACTGTCATTTGATGCCAAAAGATATATTTCCCTACAGTGCTCTAAACCCATCAAACGCACTTCTGCCTCTTGTAGAAGATCAGGGCTTGGCTTGGTACCTGTCAGAGAAAACTGCATTATAAACTGGTATCTTTATGAACTGTATATTTATACACATAATGAGAGCACACTTATACAAGTGCAAAATCCCACATACTATTGTGTTTGCTTTAACACTATTCACAAACATAGTTCAGCCAGCTTTATGTGCAAGGAGCAAAGCTGAGCAGATGCACCGCATTAAAATGCAAACAATTCTCCAATGAGAATCTCAGTTCACCTGTATCAATCTGGCACCATGTTCTTTGTTCTTGCAACTGCAGTTGGCAACTTTAAAGGAGAAATAAACCCTTAAAATGAATATAGTTAAAAATTGCATATTTTATATACAGAACTTATTGCACTAGCCCAATGTTTCAGCTTGTCAATAGCAGCAATGATCCAGGACTTCAAACTTGTCACAGGGGGTCACCATCTTGGAAAGTGTCTGTGACACTCACATGCTCAGTGGGCTCTGATTGGCTGTTGAGAAGCTAAGCTTAGGGGTCATCACTAATTATCCAGCAGAAAATGAGCTTCCCCTGTAATATAAGCTGATGCTACAGGTTTGCTGATTAATAAATTCTGATGCTAATTGCACTGGTTTCTGTGCTGCCATGTAGTAATTATCTGTATTAATTACTAATCAGCCTTATATTGTGACATTTCTATTCTATGTGTACTGTATATTGTGAGTGGCTCCCTAAGCTCAGTAAGTGACAGCAGCACAGAGCATGTGCAGTGAATCAGCAGAAAAGAAGATGGGGAGCTACTGGGGCATCTTTGGAGACACAGATCTTTACTGCTAAAGGGCTGTGGTTGCCTTGGGCTGGTACAGAAGCACAAAACATCATGTACAACATTTCTACCTACTTCTTTAGTTTGGCTTTAGTTCTAGTTTAAAGAATAAGTAAACCTTTAAAATAAGTGAATGTAAAATTGATGAGAGTGTTATTCTAAGCACTTTTATCATTTACATTCATTATTTTTTTTCTTTTTATTCCAAGATATTAAGGGATTCATGTACTGTTAATATGAATGAATTTTGTTACAACAGCACCACCTGCTGGTCAGTTTCCCACCAGTCTGACCACCAAGTAGTCAAGGAAGTTGTCAGGAGACAGAAAGAGGCTGCTCTGATGTTCTTCTGCTTAGGAAATATTTGAGAATGGTTTATAATTATTTATTTTATTTTCCTAAGCATGACAACTTTCTCCTGACAAATTCCATGACTACTTGGTGGTCAGACTGGTGGGAAACTGACCAGCAGGTGCCGCTGTTGTAACAAAATTCATTCATATTAACAGCACATGTATCCCTTAATATCTTGAAATAAAAAATAATTAAATAATGAATGTAAATGACAAAAGTGCTTGGAATAGCACCCTCATCAATTTTACATTTACTTATTTTAAAGGTTTACTTATCCTTTAAGACCAGTTTCCCAGCACTAAACAAGGCTGCCCTTTATCCCCCTGTCTGATTCCAATGTCATATAATGAAGACAAAAATGACATAATTATCTCTTTATGTAAGATAACAGCAAGATGCCTGACATGGTGCTGGGAATCAGCATTCTCATTGGTCAGTTCTTCTGCATTTTAATGATGTTTTTGATCAGCAGAATTTCTTTTTTTTGCTTCTATAACTATGGTTTTCATCAACTTTTATAGAAAACTAGGGGGCTCTGTGGTACAGTGTTATGGGTGGGTTTACATCTCCTTTTATACTCGCTTTGAGGTGGAGTCACTCCCAGAGCTTACTCTGAAGGCTGCAAAACATGATCTAGATTGAATATATTTATGGTGTGTTGTTCCTGACATAAAATACTCACTATTAAACTCAGTGTCTCCCCAGCCAGTCACCATACAACTGTGCCCAGGCAGAAATTCAGTGGGAGATGTTGGTAGACAGGCTGGAAGGATAAAGTCTGTGAAGGGCACATGTCGTGAAAGCTCTAGAAGGGCAATGTCAAAAGTTAAATCTGTCTCATTGTAGAGATGATGTTTAATGATCCTTTTCACTGGAACAGAAACTTCCTCCTTGTGGTTTCCAGTTATTTTATGGGCTCCAAGGATGACAATAACAGAGGAGGCATTTACCCTTAAGAAAAATAGAGACAAGTCAGTTAATGGGGGTTTCTGACTGTGGCACAGAATGATGGATAATTCCTAGAATGTTTGCGTATGTGACATTCTGAACATCAAATGTGATATAATGGTGAAATATTATTAATTCATGTTGCTAAATACTACATTACCTACATATACATAACACTGGGCAAATCCTAACCACTGTTGTAACCCACAGAAACTCATTAGCAATTAAAGGATAATTAAACCTTTAAAATAAGTGAACGTAAAATTGATGAGGGGGCTATTCTAAGCACTTTTGTCATTTACATTCATTATTTTTTTTATTTTTTATTCCAAGATATTAAGGGATGCATGCATACCTGCTCTGATGTTCTTCTGCTTAGGAAAGATTTCTCATTTTATTCCTAAGCAGAAGAACATCAGCCTCTTTCTTTCTCCTGACAACTTCCTTGACTACTTGTTGGTCAGACTGGTGGGAAACTGACCAGCAGGTGGCGATGTTGTAACAAAATTACAAAAGTGCTTAGAATAGCACCCTCTTCAATTTTACATTCACTTATTTCAAAAGTTTACTTATCCTTTAAAGAAGAAGGAAAGCCTTCTTCCACTTGGGGATGCCAAATCTTAGGCACCCCAAGTGATTGTATTGACTTATCTGAAACCCTGGGCCGATGCTCCTATCAGCAGAAAACTACACCAACCCAGGGTTCTTCCAGCAAGCAACCACGGAGCCATCCTCTTTCAGCTTCTTCTTTCTTCTTGCAGCTGTGCATGTGCAGTAGAGCGAAAATCCAAAATTTAACTGAAAATCGGCTATTTCGTTCTACTGAGCATGTGTCTGCCCTGGGAAATTTGAAGAAAGAAAAAGCTGGAAGAGCCTCGCTCCATGGTGCTCACAGATATAACCCCAGGCCGGTGAAGTTTTCTTCTGATAGGACCCGGGGTTTCAGGTAAGTCAATACAATCACTTGGGGGTGCCTAACATTTGGCACCCCCAAGTGGAAGAAGATTTTCCTTCTCCTTTAATATAGATATTGGTATGTGCAGTTTATGTTAATGTATGGAGGCATCCATGTGTGTGGGTATGTGCACTTGATGGACTTTTTTTTCAACCCAAATTACCTATGTAACTATGTAACAATAGAAGGTTTGCTGATCCTGCATAACATCAAGAAATCATCGCTCGCTCCCAAATAAGGCGTTGCTACTCACCTATTATCTTTCTATGGTTATACCTACCAGCCACTGTTTTTCAGCTCTGTGGGGCAGGGCCCTCCTGTTACTTCATATTAGGGGTGCACTGAATCCACTATTTTGGATTTGGCCAAACCCGCGAATCCTTTGTTAAAGATTCGGCCAAATACTGAACCCAATCCAAATCCTAATTTACATATGCAAATTGGGGGTGGGAAGGGAAAATAATTTTTTTACTTCCTTGTTTTGTGACAAAAAGGCATGCGATTTCCCCCCGTGGCCCTATTTTGCACATGCGAATTAGGATTCAGTTCAGCCAGGCAGAAGGATTCAGCCGAATCTGAATCCTGCTGAAAAAGGCTGAATCCCGAACCGGATCCTGGATTTGGTGCATCCCTACTTCATATACATACTGACCTTTCCACACATTTTGCTGCAGTCACAACAAAATTGCTGCTGATGAGGGTTCCACCACATTGTACTTTACCAGGAATCCACAATATCACTTGCCAGGGGTTCTGCCCCTTTTTAGTATTCTGCCCTCCAACAATGCGGCTGTTGACTATCACAGGTTTTCCACAGGCCCTGGCTAGAGGAGACATAAAGGTGCAGTAATTGCCATGAGAACAGCAGCTGGTATAGATCAGTTTAAAAGGAACATATATAAAGGTGGCCAGCTCACCCAAATATGGCTAACAAGTAATTCATTTACGAGCTGAGGACGCCCTCTGTATTTAAAGGGATGACTAATCAGCCATGCAGAGTGTGCTTTTATAATATATATATCTAGTGATGGGCGAATTTTCTGGCGAAAAATTCTCGAAACCCGCGAATTTTTTTAAGTGTTTCGCGCATTTATTCGCTGGCGGCGAACCGCGCAAATTTGACGCAAATTCTATATATATCTGGTTATAGACAAGTGAGGTGGTAAGCCTAAACACTAGTGATGGGCGAATTTATTCGCCAGGCGCGAATTCGTGGCGAATTTGCGTGATTCGCGTCCAGCGAATAAATTCGCGAAACGCCCGCGAAAATTCGCGAGAAAAATTCGCTGGCGTCAAAATTTTTTTTTTCGAAAAACGGACGTTGGTGTCAAAAACGGGCGCCGGCGTCGAAAAAAACGGGTGCCGGCGTCAAAAACGGGTGCCGGCGTCAAAAACGAGAAGCCGGCGCCGTTTCGCAAATTTTTCGGCGAAGCGAAATGGCGCAAATTCGCCCATCACTACTAAACACATTCAGAATACATATACAGACACACATGTCCAAGAAATACAGGAACGCACCCAAAAATATGCGTACAAATTCTAAAGGAATACAAAAATACTGACCTATTACTGTTCATTGCTAGAACTGTTAAAATGCAAAATGAACAAATAATCATGGTCCAGGATATTGACACTATTAGTCTTTATAGTATAAAAAAAAAAAGGTAATTATAAAAGTCACACTTGAGCAAAGAGAACAGTAGAAATATCTACAAACTACATGTCTTGTAAACAAACATGGCCCACATTTGATAAAGCTCTATTGGGATTATGTAATAAAAGGCACTAAGTTTGCCCAGGGGCAGTAACCCATAGCAACCAATCAGCAGGTAGAATTTACTGGTCACCTGTTTAAATGCAAACATCTTATTGGTTGCTATGGATTACTTCTCCTGGGCAAATTTAGTGCCTTTTATTACATATGGGGCATATTTGCTCATTTTGTAAGGGAGAATTTTGTCATTTATGGAAAATGCAGAAATATTGACCAATTCACTAAGAAATTGAATAGCTTTAATTTGCCCATAATTCAGAGCCAATATTGTATAAGTATCACTTTGCTCCTTGACCCACCCTCAGTGGTTGTTGCCACAGATCTTTGACCCCTACTAGAGTCTATGTCTCCATGCGCGTGTCACTTAGTTACACAGGTGATGTAATAGAAGTATTGAGCAGAGAAGATTAATGGCATTACATTTCCATTCGCAGCACCACTATTTTGCACTTTGGGTATGTTTTGTGAATCACACAATGTGGGAATTCATGAATGTGGACTTAGCCCAAAACTGAATCAAAGTTAATTTTTACAACAGGAAATCATATAACACCAATGGGCCAATTGTTTTTGCTTGTGATTGTCCAAAAAACTAACATTTTTCAAAGGTTTTATAGATATTTGTATTTATTTTGTATAGTTTATTCCATAATTTTATATTGTCTTTTAATAACTTTCATGGCATGTGTGGTTTTAGGGAAATTGATGTTAACCATTTAAGTGCCATAGATAGTATGTTATTTCCATGCTTATATTGCATTATGGGTGATTTTGGTGCATTTTTAGTCATTTTTTGCATTTTTAACGATTTTATTGCATCTTTAGGTCTGCATTTTGTCTGCTAGGCCTGCTAAAATATGCAAACTTTGATTCTGTCTGCAGATTACACTAGGCAAAAAAAAAGCATTAATTTTAGTAGTTTTATTTGATTTTAGTGATTTTATTGCATTCTGCATTGTTCTGTGTTACTTGACTTTACACTTGGATTTTTTGTCTCGTATTTATTGTTTTGGATGCCGCTGCATGCCATATAGTTTGGTAAATCTATGCATGTTGGGCATTAAACTGTTAAGTAGACCCCATGCGTTCAAACCTGTTGTTTTATGATGGTACGTTACAAAATGTGGGGCATATAATGGGGTAAAATACAAGCTTTATGACAATTTATTATTTATGATGATAAATTAAAAAAGAAAAACACTACTTTTAGCATAGCTCTGCAGTTTGGTAGTTTGCAGTAGAAATATCTATTTACCCATTTTACTTTTCTAGAATGTGTAGTTTCACAAACAATATGGTTTTCTAGGGTCTCTATATTGTTAGGGGTTCTTATGGCACATAATGCGCATACAGATGCTTATATTGCAGCAGCCAGAGTGTCAGATGTGAAAATTCACATGCACTATTTTTGTTTGGGTGCTTCTGTGTGCCACATAGTTTGCATATTGGACATCAAAGTGTTCAGTAGACTTCTGGCATGCATATTTGGGAAGTTTCATGGTGGTACCTTAATGTACATTTAGCATGGCCTTACAGTTAGTTTGCCTTAGAAAGGCATATTTACCCATTTTGTATTCACCAGAATGTGTACTTACTGAAAATATAGGGGGTCTTACGGAACATAATACTCATACTGGGTGCTTATATTGCAGCATCAGAAGTGAAAATTCATATGCACTATTTTCATTTGGGGGTCTCTGTGTGCCACATAGTCTGGTAAATCTATGCATATTTGGCATCAAGGTGTTCAGTGTTCAGTAGACCCCTGGCATACTTATTTAGTATGGTCCCTTACAAGATGGGGTATATAATGGGGTAAAGTGCAAGCTTTGATTTTCAGAAATTTCATAAAAAAGCTATGTTTATAATGACCTTGCGGTTTGGTAGTTTGCTGTAGAAAGGCATATTTACCCATTTTGTATTCATCAGAATGTGTACTTTTGGAAAATATATAGTTTTCTGGGGTTGACTTACTAATTTGCCGCTTTTACCCCACATAAATCAGGCAGTATTTTTTTTTTTTGGTAGTAGAAATTTATGCTATGAAATGTGTATGGACTAACTCCATTTTGGGGTCACTAAGTGCAAGATATTTTGGTAATCCTATGCACAGGGGCCATCAAACTGTTCAGTGGACCAGTGGCATTCATATATAGTTACCTATTTTGGATTGTCTGAATATGTACCTAATGCTATGTGGGAGATGAGATGCCAGAAACTGGAAGCTTTGAGGCGATTTTCAGGTATTTCATCAAAACTGACAATTTTGGGAAAGCATTGCGACTCAGTAGTTTGAAGTAGAAAGACATGGTAACCCATTTTGGCTTTGTCTGAATATGTACTTAAAAATATATGGTTTTAGGGGGAGCAATGTATTTTTTGTGTTTTTACCATCTAAAAAATGCAGTAAATATGTTGATTTTTCAGTAGCTGAAGTGACCTCAAGGGACAATCTGCATGCGCTAACTTTATTTTCGGGTGTCTTACTTTGGTAATCCTATGCACAATGGGCATCAAACTGTTCAGTGGACCTCTGGCAATCATATTTAGGATATTTTTTCATGATCCCTTATGCTTGGTGGGAGATACAAACTTGCAAAATGAAACTTTTGAGGTGATTTTTCAGAATTTTCATGAATTTTTTATAAAAACTACTAAGTTCAGAAAAGCTTTGATGCTTGGTACTTTTGAGTAGAAAGGCATGGCTGTCCATTTTGGATTCGGCAGAATGTTTATAATGTAATATAATATATATGGTGTTATATGGTTTATATGGTAATATATGGTTTTCTGGGGTAAACCTACTGTTCCATGATTTTAGGCTTTGGAATCTAAAGCCATATTCTACTGTAGTGGTTTGAAAATCAGTTAATTTACAGCTGGGAGTTTTGATCTACATAAGTCAGAAATCTCCATAAAACTATAGATATCTGGTATTGGCATGTTCAAGAGACATAAGGCTTTACAAATGATTTGAAATTTTGTGCATAAAATAAAATATTTTTTCTTGTATAAATCTTTATATCATGAAAAAAATAGCATTTTTAATTTTTTCTGGTATTAAGAGCTCTAAATCTTGCTCCAGAAGGGAAAATACAAAAAAACTGAACCTGAAAAAAATGATGTATAATTTTCTAAGTTAAACTATCAATTCCCCCCCCCCCCCACCCAGGAAATGCCCCTAAAGTGAGAGACCACAAAATGTTCAGAAAACGTCTGGAAATTCTGCTGGCACTTACTGGGTTAATCATGATTTAAAAAAAACTCTAATATCATCAAAACTTGACCTTTAATAAATGGGCCTCCCTGTCAGGCCCAGTGGCTCAGAAAGGAGGAAGTAGGGGCCAAGGTGGAACCTTATAGCAGAAAAGTCCTAATTCTAATCATAGTCCTAACTCGCATAAATTTCTAATTTATGGGAGTTTCTAAAAACTCACATTAACTCCCATAAAGTCAAAATTCGGAAAAAAAATTACCAATTGAAATTTATTTAAAAAAAACTTTTTTTAAAAAAAACGGTTGAATAGGATCGAGCTGAAAACTCAAATTGAATTTGAATAGATTTTTCTAAAAATTTTTAAACTCAAATCAAATTTGGACTATTCCTTAGTCGAATTACACTAAAATAAACTCAAAATTCTAATTTTCAACTCGACCCTTGATTAATCTGCCCCCAGATTTAACATCACCATTGTAGCTACAAAGCCATTCACACAATGTTTTATGTGAGAAGCAAAAAGTAATTAATTTCCTACTATACTTACTTGGCTCATTGGAGTTTTCATCTTGAGCAAATCCATAGATCCCTAAAAAAAACAATAATAAGCAGTAGTTTATCTAATTTAAAAATAATTTGATAATATTAGGTCGAGTATGTACCCAGAGTATGTTTTTACAAATTTGACAGTTTAAGAAAATTCAAATAATAAAATACACCTTTAATGTTGAAAATACACCTTCCACTGATTTCTTTAAAAGCTTTTAGTTTGTTTTAGTTTAGGTAGGTTTAGTTTAGGTTTTAGAAATGTTTTCATTTTAATTTTTTTGATTGATAAATATTGCTAATTAGTTTTTTTTTTTCACATGGAAAAAAATGAATTTGAATAAATTTGTCCCAAAATTTGAGTGTAATTGTAATGCAATAAAAGTATTCCTGAAAACCATATTCAAAGATTTTGTGACCTTTGTATACTGATCTTCCAATTCAGGACGGCATAACAAGTAAATTCAATAACAAATTCAGTGATATCTATGGATTACAATGTTTATAATTATTATTAATACAAACATTAATATTTATACACAGTTACTGTTGTTGGCTTGTTGTTAAGAAATAAATGTGTTTGGATTTATAAATAAAGGAAAGCGTGAATGCTATCATTTATTTATGAACATAGGTCTACAGTTAGCATTGTGTGGCACTATTAGTGATGTACTATATCCCAGGCATAGGCTTTATGTGTTATAATGACACTTACCCAAGTTCAGCAGGAGCAGAGTTCTTATTAAATGGAACCAGTTCATGATTCTTTCCTTTCCTGTGGCCACTAAGTACCGAGACTGGCTGTGTATCTACTTTATACTGTAGGAGGGTCACCAAACCAGTTTGTTAATTAATTTTTATTAATCAGATGTAAAGCACTCCCGTCTCTCCAGTTACCAATATTCTGATTTCACTTTCACTTCACTTCACTAAAGACAAACTGGAAATTGAGATTCAATCGTTATGCACTTTAATAGAAATAATATACTAGCAGTTAGGCAGGTTATATATAGACTTAAAAGGTTGGACAATCTAACTTATTATGTTACTATGTCAATAAAATTGTGAGTTAGGGGGTTATTTACTAAAAAAAACTAATTTATTTCATATATTATTAAGAAAAACCACAACCAAACTCCTATGCCCGATTTTAGCTTTTTTATTAATAAAATAAACTCGGATCACAGAAAAACTCAACAATAGAGCAAAAACCTGAATTGCTTGCATTTTTCTGGCTTTTTCCTGAATTGCTCTAATTTTTCAGGCTTTTTTTTTTTACCTGAAAACCCCAAAGTTGGAAAAAGTTTGATTTTCTGACAAAAACCTCCAAAGACCCAGATAACTTAAATTTGAGATACTGTAGTAGGTGCCTCTCCCATTGACTTATACAGAACCTCGACAGGTCTGAGATGGAGGATTTTCAGATTTGGGCTTTTTGCAACATTGGGGTATGAATTCAAAGTGTTTTTCCACTAAAAAATTGAATTTTTTAAAGTTTTTACCAGTTTAAGTTTTACTTTAATGAAAAACCTCCTAAATGTCATTCTGTGGCCAATAAAGCAGATAAAGTTCTGTCTTGTATAAAAAAGGGCATTAACTTAAGGGATGAAACATAATTATGTCTCTTTATAGGTCCCTGGTGAGGCCTCATCTGGAGTATGGGGGCAGTTTTGGACTCCAGTCCTTAAGAGGGATATAAATGAGCTGGAGAGAGTGCAGAGACTAAGTGCAACTAAACTGGTTAGAGGGAGGGAAGAGTTAAATTATGAGGGGAGACTGCCAAGGTTGGGTTTGGTATTAGCATTCTGTGCCAGGGAGTAGCCTATATTTGGAGCTGCTATTAAACTTCCCCATAATTATGTTGCAGTCTGTATATATTTGTACCTTTTTTTATTTTTGGAATGGTTCAATAACTTGGGAAGAACCTATTTAATTTTAATGAGGCTAAAAATTCTTGTAAAGGCGTGCCGAGTGAAGGAACTGGTTGGTTACAAGGAACACCGGTATAGGAAGGGTAACATGGACTCATTTTATCCTGTGCCACAAACAAGAATGCTGGGAAATTCATAAAAATGAAATGCATATACATAATTAATACATGGTATTTGTCATGCAAATACAATATACACCCTGTACTGTATGGTAAAGCACAAATGCCCGGGTTATTTAGACTATTTATTTCTCTCTTAATTCTCTTGCATCTATAATTAAGTTTCTGGGTATCTGAAGTACTTTAGAGAACTAGGTGGATGAGTGGGGCAGCTTCATGGAGTGTTTAGTATTCCTGAGTGTAATGTTTGCAATAAGATGTTTTATGTAGGGCTTCCAATTTGTTTGGATCGACATGATTGTAGGTATCAAAAGTCCCACCATTTTTTGTCTTACTTTGTAGTTGGGAAGGAATGAACAATGAATGAAAAATAGAGGGAATAAATTCCCAATGTTTGGGAACCACTGCAGTAGAGTGTCCCAGGGGTAGCAAGAACTGACACTCATTTTAGACAACATCACCATGTACAGTATATCTCCATATAACAATAACATCTGGGTCATACTATTATTTTTCATGCTTCTTCTCATATATAGAGCATAAAACATCATGGTCTAATAAAGGTGCAGTTTCATACAAGAAGGTCCATTCTGACAAACAACTATAATAAGGTAAATTTATCTGTTTGCTCCTTGCGTTTGTTCAATGGGAGTAAGTGAGCGGTTTCTGTAGGTAGTGTCAGCATAACATTGTTAATTACTTCAATTATCTCCATATAGGTTACATGCAAAATATAATATTAGCATATATATATAGTTTTGCTTTCTGTATGTGTGACTGCTTTTATCAGTACCAGAATACTGATGTAGCAAAAACACTATTGATAAGTAGCAAAATAACCATTGAGGTGTAACAGGGCCAGTCTGGAGCTAAAATGAATGTTGCACAATTGTTACAGTTAAAAGGGATCTGTCTCAAAAATTTAAATTTAATAGAAGCTTCATCTTGCTGTAATGAGAAACTTTCTAATGAATTAAAAAATTCTGTACCATTTCTGAAATAATCAAGTTACTCTTCACTCTCCCTCTCTGAGCAACCTGTCTCTCTATATTCTGTCTTCATGCAGTAGGCGGAGTATTTGATTGACAGACAGCTCTAATACATCCTTTTGGGGGGTTGCAACTCATAGGCATCACTTTGCAGAGTAGCAGAATACAGAAACTGAAGGTAGTATATATAAAAAAAATTACAAAAAAGAATTTGCTCTTTTTTAAAAATGAATTTCCGTACAGGAATATGTGTGAGGAGCACAATAACAGATTGTTTTGAAACAGTACATTTCCCTATGTCACAGACATTTAGGGGCAGATTTATTAGAGGTCAAATTTCAAATTTATGTGAATTTTTTTGTTCTAATAAATTTGAATGTACTCACAACTCGAACGGGAGGTTATTTATGAAAAAACGAGAATGTCTAATATTCGATCTAATAGTCCCAACCCAAAAATTCAAATCAAATTTGAATTGAGTTTTCATTCCAATAAAAACTCGAATGTCAGAAAGGCAGTTCACAAATTCAAATGGTTTACCAGACCTCTGCCATTGACTTGTAAATGAACTCGGCAGGTTTTAGGAGGTGAATATTCAAATTAGAACTGCTTCCATGGTCGAGGTGTGATAAATATAGCATTCAAATTTACATTTGAATCGGGGGGATTAAAATTCGAACATGTGACTGTGGACACCAAAAAAAATATTTTAAATTTACTATTCAACCCTCAGGGGGTTATTTATCAAAGTCTGAATTTATCTCACTATTTCTATTAAAAAAAGTCTGACCATCTCCGAATTGCTTATTAGAACCTTATTTATCATAGAAAACGCTTGAAAAAACTATTTCAGGTAAAAAAAAATCAGAAAAATTGAATTTTCCCGCCAAAAGTCAGATTTCCAGCCAAAAAGTCTGATTTTCCTGCCAAAATTGGACTTTTGGTGCCAAAATGCAAATATGCAAAAAAAATAAATACATTTTTTGGCCGAAACTCAGCGTGGACCATTTTATTGAAATGGGGCCTTTTCCATTGACTTCTACAGGACCCAGACAGCTTGGAGATGGCGGATTTTCAGATTTTGGGCTATATTTTTATTTATAGAGATCGCCACAGACCACTGAAAGGCGCATTTATTAAAGGATGAACTTTCACTTTTATGGTATACAAGTAATTGCAGGTAAAGTTGCTGTACAGGGTTAGCCAGTAAAAATGTTACAGGACAACCCTTTTGAAATAAAAAAACATAACAAAAGTGATATAAAGGTGATCCCTTTATTGGCTAACTAATATAATCATAACAAGCTTTCAGAACATTTTAGTTCCTTTTTCAAGTGGTTTACACTGAAGCTGTGGTGTTCTCTGGTATATATACTGTTATGTATTGACTGTTAATGTAATGCCAGTAGATGGCGCTGTTACATGTTAAACTGAGATGTGTCACTCTGCTCTGCTGATAATTGTTTCCCAAGTATCTGCCTCTCTATCTCTTCTTTTCTCCCAACTTGTTGGCAGTTCAGCCATGTTTTCCTCCCTAGTAAAGTTTGTTCTACTCCCAGCTGCTGTGAACGTTTTGTGTACTACTGCAGGGTCCAGAACTTAATATATACAACATTCAGCTCATAGGTCACATGACCAACAAAAAGAAATATCAATCTATGTGTGAGGTGTAAAGTCATTTACGAGTGGATCTGTAAGAGACAAGCAGATAAGGTACAAGATAATGTTTGTCAAAGAGGCTGAATATAAATTAGGGCTGAATTATTAGAGTGTAGAATCAAAGGAATTCCATATGATCTCTTAGTCCATATCCAGACATGTTGGTATTTACACCTCACACATAGATTGATATTCCTTTTTGTTGCTCTTGTGACCTATGCGCTGAATGTTGTGTATATACCAGAGCTTCAGTGTAATCCACTTGAAAAAGGAACTAAAATGTTAAGAAAGCTTGTTATGATTATAATAGTAAGCCAATAAAGGGATCACCTTTATATCACTTTTGTTATTTTTTTTTATTTCAAAAGGGTTGTCCTGTAACATGGTATACTCACCAGCTGGCAGAGCCACTCCAGTTCCATGTTACATAAGATATATCTACATGCCAATTATATGTCATCAGTACTAAATATACAACTGCAGTAATTGAGAACTCTCCCAATACTTCCTATTTTTAACCAGTCAATGCATCAGTCCAAAAAGTAACCATATTCCTTCTGTGAGTCCCATAGTTTAATTTCCCAAGTAAATGTGCACATGCCCTAATTATACACAGATCCATACTTCAGATAGCAGGAGCAATGTTTTGACATCAAAAGGTTCATCACCAACACAACTGCAATTGTCATTTACTACTAAGAATGCAAAATTGAGCTCTCATTAAGGATATACATACATGTTCCTTGCACTTGTCTAAACTGCCAGCCTTCTATGATGAATTGTACAAGTGTCTCCATTGACTCTATTACCTCTAGTGTTAGCACAAACCAGGTTGTAGTCAATATCCAATACTTGCATACTTAAATGGAATCGCATGGTAATGCTAGCTGTAACAGATTTCAGTCTAGATTGAATAAGGAACACAATGTGTAATGACATTTATCTGGGCCATATCATTTGGCTAGTGTCAGGGAGCCGGGATGCTCCCACCAGGGAGGTTGTCAGGATCAAGGAGGAAGCCCACAAGGGAGTCAAGGTCGCAGTATCCAAAGGGTTACATCAGGAGAATAACCAGAGTCCAGGCAAGGGTTCAAAGGCAGGCAGAATATCAGCAAAGTCCAAAAGTCCAGGCAAGAGGTCAGCAACAAACAGGAACAAGATAAATCCTCAGAAAAGCAGACAGGAACCCTAGGAAACTTCACAGGAATGAATCCTATACTTGGGCGCCATTCTGGCGTCTTGGTAAGGCTTTTATATTTGAATTTGGCGCCATTCTGACGTCATTGGCGTCCTTGCGCCGACGTCGACGCGCTGACATCATCACGCCAGCGCCTCTACCCACGTGGCGGCCATGGGCCACCATTTTGGGAGCAGCGCCGGCAGGGAAGGACGCGCCACCCGGAGCTCCTGGTCCGGCTTTGGGCGGCGATCGTGACAGTACCCCCCCCTCACGGGGGGCCTCCAGACCACCAGGACTTGGCTTCTGGGGAAATTTGGAGTGGAACTCCCTCACCAGACGAGGAGCATGGACATCAGGGCGTCCTTCCCAGGAGCATTCTTCAGGGCCAAAGCCTTTCCACTTGATGAGGTACTGTAGAGAGCCCCTGGAGATTCTGGAGTCAAGGATCTTCTCCACCTCATATTCTTGTTGACCATCCACAGAGATAGTAGGAGGGGGAGGCTGGAGAACGGAAAAGCGGTTGGAGGTAGCGGGTTTCACCAAGGAGACATGAAACACGTTGGGAATTCGCATCTCAGGGGGAAGCTGAAGTCTGACAGCCACAGGATTGATCACCTCCGAGATGGAGAATGGACATACGAATCTCGGACCCAACTTAGGAGATGGTACCTTCAACCGAATGTTCCTGGAAGACAACCAGACTTTATCACCGACCTTGTTGGGAGGAGAGGGTCTACGTCTACGATCTGCAAACGTCTTATGAACCAGAGCACTCTTCTCCAGGTTTGACTTGGTTGCAGCCCAAATAGCAGACATGTGGGCTGCATGGTCATCAGCGGCCGGAACATCAGACAACACAAAGTCTTGTGGGAAGGCTTGAGGATGTTGACCATACACCGACATAAATGGGGACCTTCCAGTGGAAGTGTGGCAGGCATTGTTATGAGCAAATTCCGCCCACGGGAGGAGATCAGACCAATCATCTTGACAAAGGGAAACGTGGTTCCTCAAGGCTTGGTTCACTCGCTCAGCCGCTCCATTAGTCTGGGGATGATAAACTGAGGAGAATTGAAGATTAATACCCAGATCTTTGAACAGGGAACGCCAGAACTTTGCAGTGAATTGGGACCCTCTGTCAGAAACGATCTCGGCCGGAAGCCATGCAGACGAAAAATGAACTGGATTAACAACTGTGACAACTCCACTGCAGATGGAAGCTTCCGTAGAGGGATGAAGTGGGCCATCTTGCTGAAGCGGTCAATGACAACCCAGATCACGGTGTTCCCACTGGAGGGAGGAAGTTCAACAATGAAGTCCATAGCCAAATGCGTCCAAGGACGAGAGGGAACAGGCAACGGCTGTAGTAACCCACTGGGGCGAGAATGGCTGGACTTGGAAGTGGCACAAACAGTACAGGTAGAAACAAAGTCTTTGACATCTTTACGGATAGTCGGCCACCAGACTAGACGCCGTAAAAGTTCAAGAGTTTTAACAGGACCAGGATGTCCCGCTTGTTTGGAACTATGAGTCTGTTGCAGGATAGGCAGACGAAGCTCAGGAGGTACAAAAGCCATTCCGATGGGGGTATCCAGAGGAGCAGAAGATTGACCAGCCAGGATTTGATCAGCAAACTGAGGGTACAAAGAAGCGATGATCTTGACAGGAGGAATAATTGGCTCTTGCCTTTCAGGAGAATGATCCACCGGAGAAAAACTTCGCGACAGAGCATCGGCCTTCCGATTCTTGGAGCCAGGGCGATAAGTCAAGATAAAGTTGAATCGAGAAAAGAAGAGAGACCACCTTGCCTGTCTGGGATTCAGCCTCTTGAGAGACTGAATGAATTCAAGATTCTTATGATCGGTGTAAATCGTGACTGGAAGCAAAGAACCTTCAAGGAGGTGATGCCACTCTTCTAAGGCAAGCTTGACAGCCAGAATTTCTCGATTTTCTACATCATAGTTATGTTCAGCAGGCGAGAACTTCTTAGAGAAATATGCACATGGGTGCAGCTTTCCATCAGAGGGATGTCTTTGGGACAAGATAGCTCCAGCTCCAACTTCAGAAGCATCCACCTCAATGAAGAAAGGTAACCCTGGATTAGGATGGCGGAGAACCGAAGCGGAAGTGAAGGCATCCTTCAGGGCTTGAAAGGCTTCAATAGCAGATGGGGGCCAAGAGCTAGGTTTACCCCCTTTTCGGATGAGGGCCAGGATAGGAGCTATACAAGAAGAGAACCCCTTAATGAATTGCCGGTAGTAATTGGCAAAACCAATGAATCTCTGGATCGCCTTGGTGCTCAGCGGGAGGGGCCACTCTTGGATTGCGGACACTTTAACGGGATCCATCTCGAAACCCTCTGGGGAGATGATATAGCCCAGAAAAGGAATCTTGGACACTTCAAATACACATTTCTCCAGCTTGGCAAAGAGAGAGTTCTTCCTCAGACGGGAGAGTACTTCCTTCACCTGGGAGCGATGGCATGCAAGGTCCTTGGAGAAAATCAGGATGTCGTCTAGGTATACGACCACAAACTTTCCCAAGAGATCCCGGAAAATGTCATTCACGAATTCCTGAAAGACAGCGGGGGCATTGCAGAGACCAAAGGGCATTACGAGGTACTCATAGTGCCCATCACGAGTGTTGAATGCTGTCTTCCATTCGTCACCTTCCCGGATGCGGATAAGGTTGTACGCCCCACGGAGATCCAACTTAGAGAAGATTTTAGCCCCCTTCAGTTGGTCGAAAAGTTCTGCGATCAGCGGCAAGGGATACCGTTCTTAACGGTGATTTTATTTAGACCCCAGTAGTCAATACAAGGACGTAGGCCTCCATCCTTCTTCTCCACGAAGAAGAATCCAGCCCCTGCAGGAGAAGTGGAAGGGCGAATATACCCCCGCTGTAGATTTTCTTGAATATATTCTTTCATGGCAGAGGTCTCTGCTGGGGAGAGAGGATAAGTGCGACCTCTAGGAGGCATGGTTCCAGGCAGGAGATCAACTGGACAATCGTAGAGACGATGAGGAGGGAGAAATTCTGCAGATCTTTTACAGAAGACATCAGCGAATTCCTTGTAGAAGGAGGGAAGCGTCTTCAAATCAGACAAAGAAATATTCACCCTCTGGATGGGTTCAGCAGGAAGGCAGTGATGTAGGCAGTATGGACTCCAACGAGAAACCTGCCCCGAGAACCAATCAATGATAGGGTTATGCAGGCGTAACCAAGGAAGCCCCAAGACGACTGGAACAGAAGGACAGGAAATAATCAGGAACGATAACTTTTCTTTGTGTAAAGTCCCAACCTGTACAGGCAATTCCCCAGTCATCATAGAGATAAACTCGGATTCAAGGGGTCGATCATCAATGGCGGTTGCACAAAGTGGAGGAGTCAACGGAAACAGGGGAACATTCATATGTTTGGCAAAGAGAGCGTCCATGAAATTACCGGCAGCTCCAGAGTCAATAAAAGCTGAGCCAACAATGGTCTTAGAGGACAGACGAATCTGTAAAGGCAGAAGAAACCTATGAGAGTTCTCTTGTGACTTGGGAGTAACACCCCCTACATGAGTCTTTGCAAGGTTACCTTGAAGAGGGGAACTCTGAGGCTTCACAGGACAGGAGTTGACAAAGTGAGATTGACCCCCACAGTAGAGGCAAAGTCCAGCCGTACGTCTCCGGAGTTTCTCCTGTTCAGAGAGACGAGCTCTTCCGACTTGCATAGGTTCCTCCGGAGGAATAACAGAAGGCTGCTGGGAGGTAGGAGGTAATAGAGGTCTTTGAAAGCGAGGAGCCAACATGGGTGGGAATTGCTTGACTCTGTCCCTATCAGCTTGATGTTCTCTCTGACGAGTGTCCACCTTGACAGACAAAGCAATGAGGTCGTCAACCTGCGTGGGTAATTCACGGGAGACCAGGTCATCTTTGAGGTGGATAGAGAGACCATTGTAGAAGGCAGCGTGATAGGCATCATTGTTCCAGCAAGTCTCTGCAGCGAAGGTACGAAATTCAATGGCATATTCCGCTACACTGTGATTACCTTGGCGGATCTGGAACAGACGAGAAGCAACAGTCGCCACCCGACCGGGAGCATCACCGTCCGGAATTCATGAAGGAAGGCTTTGGAATCGTCAATTAAGGGAGACTCCTTCTCCCAGTGTGGAGATGCCCATTCGAGCGCTTTCCCCGCCAGACGAGTGATCACGAAACCAACCTTTGCTCGTTCAGAGTTAAATTCCGCAGGTTGTAGGGCGAACCGGATCTGGCACTGATTCACAAAACCACGACAGGCTTGAGGGTCGCCACTGTAGAGAGGCGGTGCAGGAATTTGCGGACCAGAAGTGGAGGATTGCGTAGCCATATCGGCAGCAACTATCATGGGCGTTGTCGGCGTTGGAGTAGTCGGCGTTAGCATGGATAACTTTTCCAAAATCGCCTCCAGCGTGCGTCCGACATAATTTTGCCGAGCCTTGTACGCCTCCATGCGGGTATGCAGACCTCAAAAGGCCCTGCCGAAATCCGGCTGAGCTTCCTCAGTGGGATCCATGGCCCAAGTATAATGTCAGGGAGCATGGATGCTCCCACCAGGGAGGTTGTCAGGATCAAGGAGGAAGCCCACAAGGGAGTCAAGGTCGCAGTATCCAAAGGGTTAAATCAGGAGAATAACCAGAGTCCAGGCAAGGGTTCAAAGGCAGGCAGAATATCAGCAAAGTCCAAAAGTCCAGGCAAGAGGTCAGCAACAAACAGGAACAAGATAAATCCTCAGAAAAGCAGACAGGAACCCTAAGAAACTTCACAGGAATGAATCCTATACTTGGGCGCCATTCTGGCGTCTTGGTAAGGCTTTTATATTTGAATTTGGCGCCATTCTGATGTCATCGGCGTCCTTGCGCCGACGTCGATGCGCTGACGTCATCGTGCCGGCGCCGCTACCCACGTGGCGGCCATGGGCGCCACCATTTTGGGAGCGACTCCGGCAGGGAAGGAAGCGCCGCCCGGAGCTCCTGGACCGGCTCCGGGCGGCGATCATGACAGCTAGCTAGCAATGACTTGAGTTGTAGAGACTGTTAAAATATCTAAGCACTAAGATAATTTGTTTGTAAAGCACAGAAACAGCATAAGGGTAGATAGTCCACACCATGGGTAGGGGACCCGCGGCTCCGGAGACTCATGTGACTCTTCATCCTGCTTGCTGCGGCTCGGTCTTGTGGCTTTGCCTGTCACATCGTCTATACAGCCCTCGCACCTGCTGTTGGCTTTGTGACTGTGCGACCGCGGTAAGCTTACGGTTAGCTTACCGTGGTCGCACACTCAGGAAGCCACCAGCAGGTACAAGGGCTGTATAGACATCCCAGGAGTGACAGGCAAGACTGAGCAGCAGCAAGATGATTCATCATGGTCCTTACTGCGGTCACACACTCAAGACAAGAGAATGAAGATCAGCATTGAACTTCAGAAACAGAAGTCACATTAAACAGATGAGAACACTAGCATTTAATAGGGCTATTCAGTGTTTAATTTATTTCAAAGCAGGCCTACACATACAGTACACATTGCACTTCTGTTTGTTGTATTCTGTTGTTGTAACAGTTAAAATTAAAAAAAAATTAAAGTTTATAAACTGTGTTATGTTTTGCGGCACCAGACTATTTTTCTTTAGTGGAAGAGGGGGCAAAATGGCTCTTTTGACAGTAAAGGTTGCTGACCCCTGGGCAACACAATGTATTCTAAACTGCTTGCATAAATAGGACTGTATGTCCTGTATTTTCTGGTTTATAGGTTTATGCAGAATAAATCCCAGCCTTGTTCTAATGTTTTTGCCTAAAGTGGAAATCTGCAGTTGTGTTGCATTATGGCCGAAAGAAGTCAATCGTTTTGGTTATAACAGTGACAGGAACATGGCTTGGGTATATTGCTAAAATGAAAACAAAATGTGGATTTTAGAATAACAATGTGATGGATCTAATAAAGAGATTATTGGAGAAAGGAATAAACTGGGAGATGGAGAATCAGTGATCACTAGTGGGGATGCAGTTGAGAAGTAGATGGTCTTGTGGAAAGCAGAAAGCTGTAATAGAAGAGCAGCATCAAGTCTATATAGACCAGCCATCTGTTGTGCCCATCCATTCAGATATCAGAGAGTGGAAAATAAACACAAAGTAATGTGACCTAGTTCTGATGAGACACACAAACCTGCAGCAGACAAATGTCTATTATTAATCTAAATAAAATATCATATAAATCTAGCAATGTTGTAATGTTGTGTATTGTTATATAATCAGTGCGGGATGCATATCATTGCTATTTTGGCAACTGTGTGGAAAGTAGAGTGCACCCTGCCTAAAAAAATTCCCTTAAGGGGATTTTTTACGCAGGACGCACCCTACTTTCCATGTACTTAAACATAGAACACACTGCACTAATTATATAACAATGGAAAACTAAGGGAAAAATACACATTTCAGATTAAAAAACGAATTATTCTATTTTTATGGAGCTTGTCCTCTTCCCTCTGAACACTCCCGGCTCAAGTGAAATAATTATATAAACCAAAAATAATGGTGAATAAACTAGACCAGTAGGGAAAGTTTTTTTATATATATAACTCTCATCTCCCTATTTTTCTGCAATGCATTCTCACCCTAATGGCATCTTGCTTATTTCTGGTAGCCCAGATTTGTGCCAACGTCATGTGGAGTAAGCTCTGATGCTGACCATCCCAAAAGAAATTCCTTTAGCAATTTATCCTTAAAGGAGAACTAAACCCTAACAAGTTCAGTAATATGGCTAGCGATGCTATTTTTATATAATATATAGATGAAACCTATAGTAGTGATAAAGGCCTTTAAAATCATCACATGCATTTCCCATCTTGTATTTTGTTAGGAGTATGTGTGACACTCACATGCTCAGTGGGCTCTGATTGGCTGTTGAGAAGCTAAGCTTAGGGCTCGTCACTAATTATCCAGCAGAAAATGAGCTTCCCCTGTAATATAAGCTTATGCTACAGGTTTGCTGATTATTAAATTCTGATGCTAATTGCACTGGTTTCTGTGCTGCCATGTAGTAATTATGTGTATTAATTACTAATCAGCCTTATATTGTGACATTTCTATTCTATGTGTACTGTATATTGTGAGTGGCTCCCTAAGCTCAGTAAGTGACAGCAGCACAGAGCATGTGCAGTGAATCAGCAGAAAAGAAGATGGGGAGCTACTGGGGCATCTTTGGAGACACAGATCTTTAATGGTAAATGTCTGTGCTTTCATTTGGATGGTGCCAAAGCCCAAAAGATAATGTATAATATTTGCCCTACTTCTTTTGTTAAGCTTTTGTTTTCCTTCAAGATTCTTGGCAAATGAACCTGATGGAAACAGGTTCCCGTTGTTCTTATCGGTACCGCTTAAATGGAAATGTAAACCATTTCGAGAAGCCATTGGTAAAGAGTATGGGGTCCTGCTGTCCAACACAGAGAATTAGCCCCTCAAAAGCCACGGTGACAC
The DNA here is from genome assembly GCF_017654675.1 of Xenopus laevis. Classification (NCBI taxonomy): domain Eukaryota; kingdom Metazoa; phylum Chordata; class Amphibia; order Anura; family Pipidae; genus Xenopus; species Xenopus laevis. The sequence goes on along the minus strand of NC_054388.1, from coordinate 111,742,596 downwards.
ATTTTTTAATCTCACTGGTGTGCCCTTATTCTTTAGCTGTACATTTCCTATTATATTATTATCAAATCATTATATTATAAAGTACTGGAATTGAGCAGTGAGTATGTGTTTACAGCATTCATTCTTTCACTTGCTAAACCCCGTTTTTTCACTGATCATCTTTGTACTGGACACAAAAACCTTGTTGGTGTCCAAAGCTGAGTCCCAATCTGTGGGACCAGATTTTTGTGAACCCATCAATTTGAACCATAAATTCAAGTGCTTATGAATCCATCACCCCTGTGATCCTTACATGATGCCCACATTTCATCAGCATAACAAAATGCACCAAACTGTTTCAGGTTTGGCGCCTGAGGTAAATGGAGGCTTGGGAGTAGAGTTCTGTTAGCCAGCACTAAAAAAGCAGCAAATAATTCTTGCCAGTATTGCCAAATGCTTCATAGAGACTGAGGTAGATTAATTTACTCACCGCCGGTTAATCTGACCAATCCATAAACACAAGGAAAAGGTATCAGTAAAGTACCCCGTGAGGAAAAGAGACTCCTGCTGCAGCCATCGAATCTAAGATGATTGAGAATGGAGCACATTTGCAATTCCTGCAGAAAATGTAAGGCGTGCAGGGGTTTCTTCAATGAAATAGAATCAGAATGTTCACAAACATATTGCCAGGGATTCTTCTTTGTTTCCTGCCCTCCAAAAATGTGACTGCTGACCCAGAGCCGAGCCAAGGTAGTTTGGCACCCTAGGCAAGGACTTCAATCAGCGCCCCCCCCCCCGTTCTGTAGGACCATTTACCACCTAATCACTTACAGTTTTTTTTAATAAAGAAACCTTACAACACATTAATGAATTAAACTTTTCTTTTATATAAATATGTAATGTTAACAAACAAAAATAAAGTACACTAAAAAATATCATAAAAACCAAAACAGTAGGATAATTTTATCCTGTTAAACAAAGTGCAATTACTAGAATATCCACAACATTTTACTTTTAACACAACTACTAAGAGAAAAGTGCAATCCATCAATTATCCATGCAAGCAGCAGCCAAGATATTCTGCCTGTGCCAACAGCACACAAAATCTGTACCTGTGCCAGCCAGCAGCACCCAAAATATTGCCCCCAATATGTACCTGTACAATATTTATACTTCCTATAACATTGGCATCATCTTCATCAGTCAGACTGGTGGCAGCCCTATCTGTGATTGTAAAACTCATATTCATTATTTTCAAATTTCATACTTATTCAGAAGATTGAAAGGTGAAGGTAGGGTACTCTCTGAAACCCCTCAAAATCCACAAGTAAGCATACGTTTCGCCAAGAAATGCAATACAACTAAAAAAAGCAGTTCTTCATTTGGCACATAAAGTTAACCTGGCCTTTTATCCAAGACACCCTGAGGTTTAAGGGTTCTGAGGCCTTGATGTTCCTTCTGGTCTTCTTTCATGGGAGTGTCTTCTCTCCACCACCCTCTCTCTTTCTCTATTCAAACTAGGCTTGTGTTTGTGAAAAAGTAGCTTTTCACGTTCTTAATGATTCCTCATCCCTGTTAATTCTGGGGTTACTTTGGCTTCAGGTACACAACCCCCAAATGTATTGGGTAACTGGGGAGATTATCCAGTGGGGATCCAAGTGCAAGGATTCATGTCTAGCTTCCACTCTAATGGTGGCAGTTGCTTCCCTAGATAAACTTCCTTCTTTTGAGCATTGCTCTAAGTCTCGTTCTGGGGTACATAGTTCCCTATCGGCAGTTACATCCGCTCATAAAAGAGCAGCTGATAAGACCCATAGGGAGGTACCCAAATATCAGGGTGGGGACTTGGTTTTTCTATCCACAGGGAATATCAATCTTAAAATCCCATTTTTATTGGTCCATATCCTATTGTGGAGATTGTGAATCCAACCTCTGTACATCTTGAGTTACCTGAGATGTTTATGTTATCTAACCTGTTTCATGTTTCTATGTTAAAACCAGCCATACAGGTTCACCAGCAATGCTGTCCTCCTCCAGTGTTGGTGAAAAGTATGGTCAAATCTATCCCAGGGTTGACAACCTTAGGAGACAGTTCCATCCCAGGTCTCCTGGTAAGCTTGAGGGTCCAGTGGCTCCTCCTAGAGGGGGGATAATGTAAGGACTCACCCTGGTGGTCTAGTGGGCAGCGGGGACCAACGTCACTCCTTTGGCGTGGACACCCGCTGCATTGCTGCTTTCTCCTTCAGTGCCGGCTTCCCTTTGGCGAGCGCGGTGCACACTTCCGGGTTTTACGCACCAGCGTGATGACGTCATTGCGTCTGGAAAATAGTAAAAAAGGGGAATTCAGGTTACAGCACATTGCTCATTGTTAGGTTCTATTTATTAAAGTTCCTGGGTGTATTCTATGTGATTCCTGATCTTCTGGTGTTTTGGCCATTGCCTGCTGTCTACTCTGAATTCTCCAATCTGATGTTTTGCCTGTCCACTGACTATTCTACGCTCTTCAATCCTGATTCTGGCCTGTCTGATTGTTCTACCTCTGCTTGTGCTGGCCCAGCCTGCCTTCCTAGCGGCTTACATCCATCCAGTATCCTTAGTGAGACGATTATGCCCCTTTACTCGTCCAGAACCTTTTAGCTTTGCTTCTCTCTTAATAAGACCTGGCGGCATCCAATTAGCCGAGGACTCCTCCCAAGGTGAAAGGCGGCGGTTACAGGCAAAAGTAAGAGCCAAGACCAAGGAGCTTAGCTAGAGTTCTGGATTTAGGGTGCCGTTCGTGACAGTTTAGATGGTATTGCATATATAAATCCATGAAAAGCTTTATTCCAACTCTGTCCCACAAAATGATCAGTCTTCTCCAATGCCACCTAGAATCTCTACAACAACAACAAACCCTGCTTTCTGTGAAAAACCTGGGAAGTGATGGAATGTTTGTATGGGAACAGCAATTTGGTTTTGGAATTAAGGGAGTGGCTTGGATGGAGAGCTGGGCCAACCCGACTGGGCACCCTAGGCAACCTGGCCAGCCACCACACTTTCCACATGATGTTAATTATACTTTTTATAGGAAACAAAACAACAACAGATAACTGTGTATCTTTAATCAACACCCATTAAGAAGGGCATTTTTGTAGGTTTTAGGGCCCTCTATTGCTTTCCATTTCTATTTTGACAAATTTGGCTGATGTTTGACCTTTGTGTGGTGCCGTAAAACGGGTTTAACCCAGTTGATATAGATTGAGTCCCAATCAAATATTGATTGGAAGAAAAAAATCCCATTGAGCGAGGACTTTGTGATGTTATTGTAAGCCTGGCAGCTAAACAATTAGATCAGCTTGAGTTGACCTACAACAGATCAGTGACAAAACCAAGAATAATAGTTTGTTCTCTTAGTGTATAAAGAAGCCAGCAAGACATTTAATATGAGGCTAACGAGAAAGTCATGCCAACCCAATGACTATAATTCAGTTGAGCATACCTGATAACAGCAATTGACCATAAGTGCAGTGTGTAAAGTGCAATATTACATGCAAACTGCCTTGTTTTTGTACTTTGTTCTTAGCCATAAGTTACAATTGCAGTCAGGGAGGACAATACACCTGGCGCCAGAAAGTGAAAGAGAAACAGAATGCATTTAGGTATTTATTATTTTTAATTGCATTTCATTGCCATTGAATCACCTTTATTAAGTGCTGTCATTAACAAATTCACCCATCACTAGTCAGCATAATATCCAAAGATTTTGTGATATTAAACTCTATAGCTAGTATATGAGTATATATCATTTAGGTGAGCGTATAGAGGGGTCAGTGTATGGATGCTGGATTTCATTTGGAGGGGTTGAACTTGATGGACTTTTTTCAACCCGGTCTAACTATGTAACTGTCTTTCATCTTCAATTGAGCAAATAATGACACCATTCCATGGGATCCACTGTACTGTCCAAGTCAAATATGAGATCAGAAGTCAAGTGGCCAAGTAGATACCAGTCCACCTTTGTAATATAAATAATGAATGCAAGGGTCATTTTGGACCTTCCAAGAACTATCTATGATTTTAGACCAATGATTTGTTCAAGTTTAAATTCGCTTCTGATATCAATACAAGCAGAATATGCAAATTAAGGCAAATCCTAATCTCTTTTTTTCCAGTCTATACATTGAAATTGTAAATACAGTATATGTAAAGCTACTTCAGTTTATGATTACATTTTACAAACATACACAGAATGGTGCCAGATTTATTACCCTTCTCTTCTTGTCAAACATTTTGGGGGCTATTTAGTAAAATCCGAAAATTTCTCACTATTTTCTTAAAACCACTTTGACCAAACTCCAGTGCACATTTTTATCATAATAAATTTACTGGAAAAAAAATCTGGTGAGAGTAAAGACTCGATGAAATCGTAAAAAAACCCCTAAAATCATACGTTTTTTTTGGATTTGATGCTTGAAAACTGAGATTTTTTTGGATTATATTCGTATATATATGTGCAGATCAGGATATCTTCCAGTGGTAAAAAGGACATCTGCTATTGACTTCTACATGAACTCAGCAGGTTTGAGATGGAGTACTTTTTTAATGAATCACAAAAAATTCAAGTTTTATTTTTCCATGAATAAAAATTTTTCCTCTTTAAAGCTCCAACCAGAACAAACTGGACTTTAATAAAAAAAAAACCTTTATGTGGACTTCTGAACTATTGTAGACATTTATTGAAAATGTCTAATTTAAAAAAAAATTACTGCTCTGGATGATGATTCCTTTGATTGCCAGCTGATGGGTAAGATTGGTGAACTTCCAAATGAGAGACCAGCTAATACAATGAAAGGCAAAAGTCTGACAATGAGTTATCAGTTCCTAGTACAAAGGTATGGGATCTGTTATCAGGAAACCCACTATCCAGAAAGCTCCAAATGACAGAAAGGCCTTCTCCCATAGACTCAATTTTAGCCAAATAATCCAAGTTTTAAAAAATTATTTCCTTTTTCTCTGTAATAATAAAACAGTAGCTTGTACTTGATCCAAACTAATAAATAATTATAAACTATAATCAATCCTTATTGGAAGTAAAACCAGCCAATTGGGGTTATTTTATGTTTATATGATTTTCTAGTAGACTTAAGGTATAAAGGACCAAATTACAGAAAGATCCGCTATCTGGAAAACCCCAGATTCCAAGAATTCTGGATATCAGGTCCCATACCTGTATTAGTGTGAACTATAAGGGAAAATGCAGAAATATAATTAGTTGTTTTTCCAAAATAGGTTAATTTATGAGAAAATATTCTAGAGTGGGATTTTGAAGGCTACATTTTATAAATGAAAGCTATAATGATCATCGCCAATGTATAAACCCACACATACATAAGAGCAGACTACACTGCCCATGAGTCACCCTTGAGTTATAGCGGGACCATGTCTTTACCAGCACGGGATTCGTCCTTCCACGTATATCTATCATGAGGACTGGTTCATATCAGTGTTCTTCTTCTCCTACAGATTCATTTGTAACCATGGTTACCCAAGTGGCATGGCTGTATCATCTGACGGGGGAATCATTCCCCTGCTACTCTCCCTGATTGTTCAATTACAGAGCATCCTTATCGCCAATACAGGTATAGAATCCCTTATCCGGAAACCCGATATCCAGAAAAATGGTTTCATTTTTCTCTGTAATAATAAACCAGTAGCTTGTACTTGATCCCAACTAAGATATATTGGGGGTCATTTATCTACACTGGGCAAATTTGCCCAGGGGCAGTAACCCATGGCAACCAATCAGATTGCTGCATTCATTGTTCTACTTGCAGCTGGCTTCAAAAAGCTAATCACCGATTGGTTGCTATAGGTAACTGCCCATGGGCAAATTTTCCCAGTGTTGATAAATGAGCCATAATGAATCCCTATTGGAAGCAAACCCAGCCTATTGGGTTTATTTAATGTTTAAATGAATTTCTAGTAGACTTAAGGCATGAAGACCCAAATTACGGAAAGATCCCTTATCCAGAAAACCCCAGGTTCTGAGAATTCTGGATGACAGGTCCCATACCTGTATTACATTTAGGATATCTTCTAGGGAAACTGATTCTCTAAGGAATATTAATTACTGGGACTTTCAAAAAAAAATTGCGGATCAACTCTTTTTTAACAATTATCTCCACACCTTTATGTATATACAATAAACTGTATAAAACCATAATTTATTAATTATTTATTAAAAATGAATTCACCTATAATCCTATATGAATATACGACGTGGATAATATTAAGATCCATATGAGTTATAATAAAATTATCGAAAAAAGGGGGGATAAAACCACAGTGATTTTTACTATTCACTTATAACCCTTTGTATATATACACCGTGAATAGTATTAAGACCCATATGAATTTTCATAAAATTGTCAAAAAAAGAGAGAATAAAACCGCTGTGATTTATACTATAATTAGATAAATGATGTAAATAAATTATTCTCATTTATTCCATTCGGGGATACTGTGTTCATTTTAAAGATGCAGTAGCTTTCTCGTTTAAGTAGGGTTTGTTCAAGGTTACCTTTCTCAATTTCAAATTCAACCTTTTTCAATGCCCAAAATTTCATTCTCTCTGGATCCTTATTATGTAATTTTTTAAAATGTTGAGCTACAGTAGAAATTGTTTTATCATTTTTATTCTCGTTCCTTGCAGTTCTGATCGAACTACAATGTTGTTGCATTCTGGTTTTGAGCATTTGTGTGGTCATGCCTATATATTGTTTGCTGCATGGGCACTTGATGCAATAAATTACACACTGGGTCCGGCTGTTGATATAGTTATTGATCTTATGAGTTGTGCCAAACCGATCTTCAAAGGTGGTAGTTTTTTGCATTCTGGTACACATATTGTATCTCTCTGCCACAAGCTGTCAGACTTTCTCCTTCCTTCCAAACTTTGAAGCGCTCCTTAAAGACCCACCTGTTTAAAGAGGCTTATTCGATGTACCTTAATTAATCATTGCTGTATCAAAAATGATAAATTGTTTATACAATCCTAATGTCTCAAGTGTACCCTAACCTTTTAGTTTGTAAACTCTAATCTCTAGGTCCTTCTAACCTGTTGTACTCTGTAATCCTTGTTTGTTATCCACCATTTATTCCCTGTTTGCTATAACTGCAGTAAAGCACTGCATATCTTGACAGCGCTATATAAATAAATGATGATGATGATATTGCAGTCCCCACATGGGAAGCACCCATTCTTTCCAGAGGTTTGAAAATGACTCCTTGTGAGCATAGCTCTCAAATTAGGTCTTCTCTTATAACATATTGATGCTCGCTCCTGTAATATCATCATCATCATTTATTTATATAGCGCTGTCAAGATATGCAGTGCTTTACTGCAGTTATAGCAAACAGGGAATAAATGGTGGATAACAAACAAGGATTACAGAATACAATGGGGTTAGAAGGACCTAGATATTAGAGTTTACAAACTAAAAGGTTAGGGTACAATTGAGACATTAGGATTGTATAAACATTTTGTCATTTTTGATACAGCAATGGAAACTTGGAAAGAAGGAGAAAGTCTGGCAGCTCGAGGCAGAGAGTTCCAGAGAAAAGCAGAAGCCAGAGAGAAGTCTTGTAGACAAGAATGGACAGAAGTGATGAGAGGAGAAGTGAGGCGAAGATCAGAAGCAGAGCGAAGGTTTCGTGAAGGAGAGTATTTGGAGATTAGAGATGAAATATAGGGAGGGGTTTCATTATTAAGGGCCTTGCATGTGAGTGTAAGTAATTTTAATTTGATTCTAGAAGACATTGGGAGCCAGTGAAGGGACATGCATATGGGAGCAGCTGATGTTGAGCAGCGAGATAGATGAATGAGTCTAGCGGCCGCGTTTAGAACAGATTGGAGTTGTGAAAGGTGACTTGTTGGAATACCTGTGAGGAGTAGGTTACAGTAATCAATGCGGGAGATGATGAGAGACTGAATTAGTGTTTCAGTTGATTCTGAACTGAGATAGTGTCGTATTCGAGCAATGTTGTGCAGTTGAATACGGCAAGATTTTGCAAGTGATTGAATGTGAGGTGAAAAAGACAGATGCGAGTCTAAGATAACTCCTAGGCAGCGTGCCTGAGTGGTGGAATGAAAGGTGGTGTTGTTTACGGTGAGTGATATCTGAGGGACAGGGGAAGATCTTGGAGGAAATATAATGAGTTCTGTACGTGTGGGTAGAGAGAGATGGTTGTGAAGGTGCAGGTGAAAGCAGTATCTGAAAGAAGAGTAGATGATGGTCAGACAGAGGGTAGGGAGAGTTAATTAAGTTGGATGGGCAGCATGAGTGGCAGAATATAAGGTCAAGAGCATGACCCTCGATGTGGGTAGGTGAGTCGGTCCAATGAGAGAGACCAAATGAAGCTGTTAGAGAGAGAAGTTTAGAAGTGGCAGCAGAAGCAGAGTTGTCAATGGGGATGTTGAAGTCCCCTAAAATGAGAGCAGGTGTCTCACTGGAGAGAAAGTATGGAAGCCAGGCAGCAAAGTGATCCAAGAAGGTGGAGTAGGGACCAGGGGGGCGATATATGACAGCAACACGCAGAGAGATTGGAGAAAACAAACGTATGCTGTGGACTTCAAAAGAAGTGAAGGAGAGAGAAGTCGGTGTAGTTAGATTTTGAAACCTACATTTGGGAGAGAGAAGAAATCCCACCCCACCGCCATGATGGCCATCCGGTCTAGGAGTGTGAGTAAGTGAGAAGCCTCCATAGCAGAGGCAGCAGGTGAAGCAGTGTCTGAGGGGGAGAGCCATGTTTCAGTGATTGCAAGAAGGTGAAGGGATTTAGCTATAAAGAGATCATGGACTGCTGTTAGTTTATTGCAGATTGACCGTGCATTCCAGAGGGCACATGAGAAAGGCAGGGAGGGTGCTGGTTTTCATGTGAATTAGGTTTGCAGGATTAGAAGCGCGTAAAGTCTGAGAGACTTGAAAAGACTTTGTTGAATTCCTGAGAGTAGGAATTAGTGAGGGTACTGTGGGGGAATGGCTCTTTAGGTAGTAGCAGCAGCAACTCCTTTCACACAAACAGTAGACAGTACACAGGTTTCCAGCTGATATCACATGTGCATTTATTTAACACAGCAGTTTAAACACCAACATAACAGTTCATAACCTTTGGGAAGGCAGTAAACAAAAATAGTCCAGCTGTACTGATAAATGAAAATGTCCTTTTCCCAAAGGGCCCACAGTCTCCCACTTGGGCAATATAAGTCCAGCAAACAAAATTAACTGTTAACTCACAGTCCTTTGGAGATTCCTTGTGCTTTTCTCCTGGAAGCAGCCGCTCCACAAGCACTTAAGGCAGAAGCTGGTGCCAGTCCTTGTTACCTGATAACTTGTCTCTTTCTGGAAACTTGTGCCCAGCAATAAAAGTCCTTATGCTTTAAACACAGGTAACATGCAGTTACTAAGCAAACTTTTAACACAGTACTCCAGTAGCTCTCCTTTCTCTCTCTCTCCAGGGCAGAGAACAGCCTTAATTGAGCCCCCACCTTTTTACTCCAGGTGAGGCTAATCACCTCCCTGCTACTCAGAGCCTCATTTTCACATCCCTTTGCACTGCTTCATAGAGGATTCTGGGAGGGATATACTTTCCATCCATGATTTTCCCAACCATGCTACATATCCTCCCCCTCTGCTCAAACTTGTTGGGTTGAGCACACTTGGCCACCAGACAGTGTACCCTAGAGAGAGCATCAGCATTTCCCTGTTGACTCCCTAGTCTGTGTTCTACTACAAACTTGAAATTTTGTAGTGCCAGAAACCATCTGGTGACTAGAGATGTCGCGAACTGTTCGCCGGCGAACTTGTTCGCGCGAACATCGGGTGTTCGCGCTCGCCGGAAGTTCGCGAACGTCGCGCGACGTTCGCCATTTTGGGTTCGCCATTGTTGGCGCTTTTTTTTGCCCTCTCACCCCAGACCAGCAGGTACATGGCAGCCAATCAGGAAGCTCTCCCCTGGACCACTCCCCTTCCCTATAAAAACCGAAGCCCTGCAGCGTTTTTTCACTCTGCCTGTGTGTGCTGAAGAGATAGTGTAGGGAGAGAGCTGCTGCCTGTTAGTGATTTCAGGGACAGTTGAAAGTTTGCTGGCTAGTAATCGTTTTGATACTGCTCTGTTATTGGAGGGACAGAAGTCTGCAGGGGTTTGAGGGACATTTTAGCTTAGGTAGCTTTGCTGGCTAGTAATCTACCTTCTACTGCAGTGCTCTGTATGTAGCTGCAGTGGGCAGCTGTCCTGCTTCTGATCTCATCTGCTGACTGCTGCAATAACAGTAGTCCTTGTAAGGACTGCTTTTATTTATTTTTTTGTTGTTTTACTACTACTACTACTACTACTACTATAAGAGCCCAGTGCTATTAGTCTAGCAGTGTTGGGGAGTGGGACTGGTGTGCTAATCTGCTGCTCCTAGTAGTTCAGCAGCACCAACTTTAATTTTTTTTTTTTAATATTCATTTTTTTTTATTTTACTTTTTTTTATTTTACTACCGCTGTAGTAGTGTATAAGTTGACCTTTTAGGCATTATTTGCCCTGTAGGCATTATTTGCACACTGTTTTCTTCAACCCGCCATCGAGCTGTGTGACCTTGTTCCCATTCTGTCTAAATATCCATAATATTACCGTCTCCAGAAAAAACACCGGAGTCACTTTTTTCAAGCAGCATTCATATATTTTACGTAATCCGTATCCACCGCTGTAGTAGTGTATACGTTGGCCTTGTAGGCATTATTTGCACACTGTTTTCTTCAACCCGCCATCGAGCTGTGTGACCTTGTTCCCATTCTGTCTAAATATCCATAATATTACCGTCTCCAGAAAAAACACCGGAGTCACTTTTTTCAAGCAGCATTCACATATTTTACGTAATCCGTATCCACCGCTGTAGTAGTGTATACGTTGGCCTTGTAGGCATTATTTGCACACTGTTTTCTTCAACCCGCCATCGAGCTGTGTGACCTTGTTCCCATTCTGTCTAAATATCCATAATATTACCGTCTCCAGAAAAAACACCGGAGTCACTTTTTTCAAGCAGCCATAATATATTTTACGTAATCCGTATCCACCGCTGTAGTAGTGTATACGTTGGCCTTGTAGGCATTATTTGCACACTGTTTTCTTCAACCCGCCATCGAGCTGTGTGACCTTGTTCCCATTCTGTCTAAATATCCATAATATTACCGTCTCCAGAAAAAACACCGGAGTCACTTTTTTCAAGCAGCCATAATATATTTTACGTAATCCGTATCCACCGCTGTAGTAGTGTATACGTTGGCCTTGTAGGCATTATTTGCACACTGTTTTCTTCAACCCGCCATCGAGCTGTGTGACCTTGTTCCCATTCTGTCTAAATATCCATAATATTACCGTCTCCAGAAAAAACACCGGAGTCACTTTTTTCAAGCAGCATTCATATATTTTACGTAATCCGTATCCACCGCTGTAGTAGTGTATACGTTGGCCTTGTAGGCATTATTTGCACACTGTTTTCTTCAACCCGCCATCGAGCTGTGTGACCTTGTTCCCATTCTGTCTAAATATCCATAATATTACCGTCTCCAGAAAAAACACCGGAGTCACTTTTTTCAAGCAGCATTCATATATTTTACGTAATCCGTATCCACCGCTGTAGTAGTGTATACGTTGGCCTTGTAGGCATTATTTGCACACTGTTTTCTTCAACCCGCCATCGAGCTGTGTGACCTTGTTCCCATTCTGTCTAAATATCCATAATATTACCGTCTCCAGAAAAAACACCGGAGTCACTTTTTTCAAGCAGCATTCATATATTTTACGTAATCCGTATCCACCGCTGTAGTAGTGTATACGTTGGCCTTGTAGGCATTATTTGCACACTGTTTTCTTCAACCCGCCATCGAGCTGTGTGACCTTGTTCCCATTCTGTCTAAATATCCATAATATTACCGTCTCCAGAAAAAACACCGGAGTCACTTTTTTCAAGCAGCATTCATATATTTTACGTAATCCGTATCCACCGCTGTAGTAGTGTATACGTTGGCCTTGTAGGCATTATTTGCACACTGTTTTCTTCAACCCGCCATCGAGCTGTGTGACCTTGTTCCCATTCTGTCTAAATATCCATAATATTACCGTCTCCAGAAAAAACACCGGAGTCACTTTTTTCAAGCAGCATTCATATATTTTACGTAATCCGTATCCACCGCTGTAGTAGTGTATACGTTGGCCTTGTAGGCATTATTTGCACACTGTTTTCTTCAACCCGCCATCGAGCTGTGTGACCTTGTTCCCATTCTGTCTAAATATCCATAATATTACCGTCTCCAGAAAAAACACCGGAGTCACTTTTTTCAAGCAGCATTCATATATTTTACGTAATCCGTATCCACCGCTGTAGTAGTGTATACGTTGGCCTTGTAGGCATTATTTGCACACTGTTTTCTTCAACCCGCCATCGAGCTGTGTGACCTTGTTCCCATTCTGTCTAAATATCCATAATATTACCGTCTCCAGAAAAAACACCGGAGTCACTTTTTTCAAGCAGCATTCATATATTTTACGTAATCCGTATCCACCGCTGTAGTAGTGTATACGTTGGCCTTGTAGGCATTATTTGCACACTGTTTTCTTCAACCCGCCATCGAGCTGTGTGACCTTGTTCCCATTCTGTCTAAATATCCATAATATTACCGTCTCCAGAAAAAACACCGGAGTCACTTTTTTCAAGCAGCATTCATATATTTTACGTAATCCGTATCCACCGCTGTAGTAGTGTATACGTTGGCCTTGTAGGCATTATTTGCACACTGTTTTCTTCAACCCGCCATCGAGCTGTGTGACCTTGTTCCCATTCTGTCTAACTATCCATAATATTACCGTCTCCAGAAAAAACACCGGAGTCACTTTTTTCAAGCAGCATTCATATATTTTACGTAATCCGTATCCACCGCTGTAGTAGTGTATACGTTGACCTTGTAGGCATTATTTGCACACTGTTTTCTTCAACCCGCCATCGAGCTGTGTGACCTTGTTCACATTTTGTCTAAATATTGATAATATTATCGTCTCTAGAAAAACCACTTGAGTTACTTTTTTTCAAGCAGCATTCATATATTTTACGTAATCCGTATCCACCGCTGTAGTAGTGTATACGTTGACTTTGTAGGCATTATTTGCACAGTGTTTTCTTCAACCCGCCATCTAGCTGTGTGTATTATCGTTTCCAGAAAAACCAACTGAGTTTTTGTTGTTGTTGTTGTTTTTTTAAAAATAATGCCAGGCAAAGGCAGGCCGCCACGCAGAGGCCGTGCTAGGGGCCATGCTGCTATGCAATCCTGTGGCCCTAGCAAATTGCCCAGTTTTAAAAAGCCAATGACCCTGAACTCCCAAAATGCTGAAGAGGTAGTTGACTGGCTTACACAGCACACCCCATCCTCTACCGTTTCTAACTTTACCACAACATCCTCCTCATCCTCCACTGCTATGGCCACCCCACGTAACACTTCCTCCACCACCGGTGCCCCTTCTTCACTGGGGTCAGAGGAGTTATTTTCCAATGAGTTTCTTGAACTGAGTAATGCGCAACCATTATTGCCAGAAGAAGATGAAGGAGATGAGGACCTTACACCAGATTTAATTCTGGCAGAGAACACGATAGAGATGGACATAATGAGTGATGAGGAGGAGGTCCCCGCTGCTGCTTCCTTCTGTGATGTGTCAGAAGAAATTGATGCATCTGAGGAGAATGATGATGAGGAGATTGATGTTTTGTGGGTGCCTAGTAGAAGAGAGCAAGAGGAGGGTAGTTCAGATGGAGAGACGGAGAGTCAGAGAGGCAGTAGGAGAATAAGACTTAGAAGAAGCAGGGAGGACAGCCCGCAGGGATCAGCAGGGCAACAACATGTATCGGCACCTGTGTTCAGCCGGCCAACGCACCCGCCATTGCCGCCAATACCGCCAACTCCGCCAACTTCTACTGTTACCGCCAGATCGCACACTTCCAAAAAGTCAGCAGTGTGGGATTTTTTTAATGTGTGTGCCTCTGACAAAAGCATTGTAATTTGCAATGAGTGCAGTCAGAAACTGAGCCTTGGTAAGCCCAACAGCCACATAGGTACAACTTCTATGCGAAGGCACATGAGCGGCAAGCACAAAGCACTTTGGGAGCAACACCTCAAAGGCAACAGGCAAACTAAAAGCCACACTCCTTCTGGTCCAGCATCTTACTGCTCTACCTCTGCTCTCCTTGACCCGTCTGAACCACCCTCCACTCCGCCTTCCACCTTGACCACCTGTTCCCATTCCCAGTCATCTGCCACCAGCCAAGTTTCTGTGAAGGCCATGTTTGAGCGTAAGAAGCCAATGTCTGACTGTCACCCCTTGCCCGGCGTCTGACAGCTGGCTTGTCTGCACTCTTAGCCCGCCAGCTTTTACCATACCAGCTGGTGGACTCTGAGGCCTTCCGCAAATTTGTAGCAATTGGGACACCGCAGTGGAAGGTACCCAGCCGCAATTTTTTTTCTAAAAAGGGAATACCACACCTGTACCAACATGTGCAGAGCCAAGTTACCGCATCTCTGTCACTTAGTGTTGGGCCAAAGGTCCATATGACTACTGACGCATGGTCCTCCAAGCATGGTCAGGGCAGGTATGTCACCTACACTGCCCACTGGGTGAACTTGGTAATGGCTGGGAAGCAGGGAATGGGTAGCTCAACAACAACAGTGGAGTTGGTGTCACCGCCACGGATTGCACGCGGTTCTGCCACCACCTCTACTCCTCCATCGCTCTCTACCTCGTCTTCTTCTTCTTCTTACTCTGCTGCTGGGTCCTCCTTCTCCTCCTCCACACCTGTGCACCCCCAGCTCCCCCTAGGCTATTCGACGTGCCAGGTACGCCGTTGTCACGCTGTCTTGGGGATGACGTGCCTGGAAAGCAAAAACCATACCGGATCTGTACTCCTGTCATCTCTGCAGTCACAGGCCGATCGGTGGCTGACCCCACACAACTGCAGATCGGAAAAGTGGTGTGTGACAATGGAAGCAATCTGTTGGCAGCGTTGAGACTAGGCAATTTAACACATGTGCCCTGCATGGCACATGTGTTAAATTTAATAGTCCAACGTTTTGTCTCCAAGTACCCAGGATTCCAGGACGTTCTCACCCAGTCCAGAAAGGTGTCGGCCCATTTCAGACGTTCCTACACAGCCATGGCACGCCTTGCTGACATTCAGCAGCGCTACAACATGCCAGTCAGGCGTTTGATTTCTGACAGCCAGACTCGCTGGAATTCAACGCTCCTTATGTTGGAACGTCTGCTGCAACAACAAAGGGCCGTCAACGAGTACCTTTTTGAACTGGGTGGTAGGACTGGATCTGCACAGCTGGGGATTTTTTTCCCCCGTTACTGGTGCTTATGCGCGATGCCTGCAGGCTCATGCGACCTTTTGAAGAGGTGACAAATATGGTCAGTCGCACCGAAGGCACCATCAGCGACCTAATACCCTTCGCTTTCTTCCTGGAGCGTGCCGTGCGACGAGTGACAGATGAGGCTGTAGACCAGCGTGACGAGGAGCTGGAAGCGCACGATTTCTGGTCGGAATCACCAGAACGAACCCAGGCACCTGCTGCAACGCAGGGAGAGGTGCCAGAAGTGGAGTCAGAGGAGGAAGGTGGCTTTGTGGAGGAGGAGGAGGAGGACCAACAGGAGCAGGCTTCCCAGGGGGCTAGTGGTGACCTTTTGGGGACCCCTGGTCTTGTACGTGGCTGGGGGAGGAGACCGTGGATGATGCAGTCCTTGATAATGAGGAAGCGGAGATGGATAGCTCTGCATCCAACCTTGTGAGAATGGGGTCTTTCATGCTGTCATGCCTGTTGAAGGACCCCCGTATCAAGAGGCTTAAGGAGAAGGACCTGTACTGGGTCGCAACGCTACTAGACCCTCGGTACAAGCATAAAGTGTCAGAAATGTTACCAACATACCACAAGTCCGAAAAGATGCGGCATTTACAAACCAGCCTGCAAAACATGTTGTACAATGCTTTTAAGGGTGATGTCACTTCAGGAACTCATCAACATTCCAGGGGCAGAGGTGCCAGTAATCCTGCCACGAGCACACCTGCAAGGACAAAGCCCTTTGGCCAGTCTGTAACGTCAGACATGCAAATGTTTTTCTGTCCAAGGCAGCGCCACAACCCTTCTGGATCCACCTCAAAGAACGCCTCGACCGGCAGGTAGCGGACTACCTGGCATTAACTGCAGATATCGACACTCTGAGGAGCGATGAACCCCTGGACTACTGGGTGCGCAGGCTTGATCTGTGGCCAGAGCTGTCACAATTTGCCATGAACCTCTTGTCTTGCCCAGCCTCAAGTGTGCTCTCAGAAAGGACCTTCAGTGCAGCAGGAGGGATTGTAACTGAGAAGAGAACTCGCCTAGGTCACAAAAGTGTCGATTACCTGACCTTTATTAAAATGAATGAGGGGTGGATCTCGGAGGGTTACTGCACGCCGGAAGACTTGTTCTGACTTCTATGCAGCTGTCCTTCTCTTCAAGCCTCATGACTCCACACACAGCTGTCCTTTAGCGTCCTCCTCCTCCCTCCGCCACCGTTACAAACTAGGGTGCAAACCCTACTGGTTTAATTTTTTCTGGCCTCTGTGCTTCAGTGGCTGCAACCAAAAAAACTGGGCAAACAATGTCTACAAGGTCAACGTATGGCAAAAAATGACTATTTTCAGCATTTATATGGCATATTTTTTCTGGCAACTGTGCTTCAGTGGCTGCATCCAAAAAAATGCATATTTTCTGCATTTATATGGCATAATTTTTCTGGCCTCTGTGCTTCAGTGGCTGCAACCAAAAAAATGCATATTTTCTGCATTTATATGGCATAATTTTTCTGGCCTCTGTGCTTCAGTGGCTGCAACCAAAAAAATTTATATTTTCAGCATTTATATGGCATAATTTTTCTGGCAACTGTGCTTCAGTGGCTGCGACCAAAAAAATGACTATTTTCAGCATTTATATGGCATATTTTTTCTGGCCTCTGTGCTTCAGTGGCTGCGGCCAAAAAAACTGGGCAAACAATGCCTACAAGGTCAACGACGTTGACCTTGTAGGCATTGTTTGCCCAGTTTTTTTGGCCGCAGCCACTGAAGCACAGAGGCCAGAAAAAATATGCCATATAAATGCTGAAAATAGTCATTTTTTGCCATACGTTGACTCAACGTATATGGCAAAAAATGACTATTTTCAGCATTTATATGGCATATTTTTTCTGGCAACTGTGCTTCAGTGGCTGCGACCAAAAAAATGCATATTTTCTGCATTTATATGGCATAATTTTTCTGGCCTCTGTGCTTCAGTGGCTGCAACCAAAAAAATTTATATTTTCAGCATTTATATGGCATAATTTTTCTGTCAACTGTGCTTCAGTGGCTGCGACCAAAAAAATGCATGTTTTCTGCATTTATATGGCATAATTTTTCTGGCCTCTGTGCTTCAGTGGCTGCAACCAAAAAAGTTTATATTTTCAGCATTTATATGGCATAATTTTTCTGTCAACTGTGCTTCAGTGGCTGCGACCAAAAAAATGCATATTTTCTGCATTTATATGGCATAATTTTTCTGGCCTCTGTGCTTCAGTGGCTGCAACCAAAAAAATTTATATTTTCAGCATTTATATGGCATAATTTTTCTGGCAACTGTGCTTCAGTGGCTGCGTCCAAAAAAACTGGGCAAACAATGTCTACAAGGTCAACGTATGGCGAAAAATGACTATTTTCAGCATTTATATGGCATATTTTTTCTGGCAACTGTGCTTCAGTGGCTGCGTCCAAAAAAACTGGGCAAACAATGCCTACAAGGTCAACGTATGGCAGTTGTTTAAAGAGAACAGTAGATTACTAGCCAGCAAAGCTACCTAAGCTAAAATGTCCCTCAAATCCCTGCAGACTTCTGTCCCTCCAATACAGAGCAGTATCAAGCAGATTACTAGCCAGCAAACTTACTATCATCTGTCCCTGAAATCACTAACAGCTCTCCCCCTACACTATCTCTTCCAAGCACACACAGGCAGATTTTTCAGATACATTTTTGCCCTTGATCCCCCTCTGGCATGCCACTGTCCAGGTCGTTGCACCCTTTAAACAACTTTAAAATCATTTTTCTGGCCAGAAATGTCTTTTCTAGATGTTAAAGTTCGCCTTCCCATTGAAGTCTATGGGGTTCGCGAACCGTTCGCGAACCGCTCGCGTTTTTGCGCAAGTTCGCGAATATGTTCGCGAACTTTTTTTCCGACGTTCGCTACATCCCTACTGGTGACCCTGGCGTTTTTCTCTTTGTTTTGTGCCATCCACGTTAAAGGAGCGTGATCAGTCACTAACCTGAACTGGCGCCCTAAGAGATAGTACCTTAGGGCTTCTAGAGCCCACTTAATGGCCAGGCACTCCTTTTCCACAATGGCATAATTTCTTTCCCCTGATGTTAGCTTCCTGCTAAGGTAGGCCACTGGGTGTTCTTCATCCCTGATAACCTGGGACAAAACAGCTCCTAGTCCCACATCTGAGGCATCTATTTGAACTATGAATTCACGTTTGAAATCAGGGGTAATCAAAACTGGGCACTTACAGAGAACAGTTTTTAGATTTTGGAATGCTGTCTCTGCTTCTGGGTTCCATGTAACCATGGCAGATTTTCTACCTCTAGTTAACTCTGTTAGTGGGGCTGCGATACTGGCAAAATTGGGCACAAATCTCCTGTAGTAGCCCACCATTCCTAAAAAAGCTCTTACTTGTTTTTTTGACAGTGGCTGGGGCCAGTTTTGTATAGCCTCAATTTTGTGTATCTGGGGCTTAATTAACCCCTTCCAATTACATATCCCAGGTAACGGGCCTCTTCTAACCCAAGGGCACTTTTTTTGGGTTGGCTGTTAAACCAGCCGCTCTGATTGAATCCAGAACAGCCTGGACTCTGGGCAAGTGAATTTGCCAATCTGTGCTGAAGATGACCACGTCATCAAGATAGGCTGAGGCATATTTCTGATGGGGCTTAAGAACACGGTCCATCAGCCATTGAAATGTAGCTGGGGCCCCATGTAAACCAAAAGGCAGTACTTTGTACTGGAATAACCCTTCAGGGGTAGAAAAAGCAGTTTTCTCTTGGCCCTGTCACTTAAGGGAACTTGCCAGTAACCCTTTGTAAGGTCAAGGGTGGTTATATACCTTGCTGGGCCAAACCTCTCAATCAGCTCATCTACTCTGGGCATGGGGTATGCGTCAAATTTAGAGACTTCATTTAATTTTCTGAAATCATTACAAAAACGGAGACTGCCATCTGGCTTAGGAATTAAGACAATGGGGTTAGACCACTCACTGCATGACTCTTCTATTATCCCAAGCTCTAACATCTTTTTAACTTCATCTGAGATCGCCTGCCTGCGAGCTTCAGGCACCCTATAGGGTTTCAAGTTTACTTTTACCCCAGGTTCATAATGTCATGGTTAATCACCATGGTTCACCCTGGCAACTCTGAAAACACATCCTTATTTCTTTGTAAGAACTCTTTTACCTCTTGTGTTTGACTTGGCGACAGGGTCTCAGATATTTTAACCTCTGGAACCGATCTACCTGCTGTTTCCCTAGGGAAGGTTACAGCCGCAAGGGTCTCGTGTCCTTCCAGGACTTAATCAAATTTACATGATACACTTGGTAGGGTTTCCTTTTCCCAGGTTGATGAACCTTGTAATTAACTTCTCCTACCTTCTCTACAATCTCATAAGGACCTTGCCATTTTGCTAAGAATTTACTTTCTACTGTGGGAACAAGAACCAGTACTCTATCCCCCGGATTAAAGGTTTTCACCCTAGCCGAGCGATTATACACCCTGGACTGGGCCTCCTGAGCCTGTTGCAAATGCTCCCGTACAATAGGCAAAAACTTTTCGATTCTATCTTGCATTTGACTGATATGTTCGATTATACTCTTAAAGGGAGTCGCTTCCTGTTCCCAGGTCTCCTTAGTAATATCCAGGAGACCCCTTGGGTGTCTACCATACACCAGTTCAAAAGGAGAGAACCCAGTGGAAGCTTGGGGCACCTCCTGTATGGCAAACATGAGGTAAGGTAAAAGGCCATCCCAGTCCTTACCATCCGAAGCTAACACCCTCTTTAACATGCCTTTTAGCATTTTGTTAAACCTCTCTACCAGCCCATCTGTTTGGGGGTGGTACACTGAGGTACGCAGTTGGGTGATTTTCAGTAACTTACACAATTCTTTTGTTACCTTTGACATAAAGGGTGTCCCCTGGTCAGTGAGGATCTTCTTTGGGATCCCTGTACGTGTAACCATCAGAACCAGCTCTTTGGCAATGCTTTTTGCTGAGGCGTTCCTTAGTGGAATTGCCTCGGGATACCGCGTGGCATAATCAAGTACAACAAGGATATATTGGTGTCCCCTAGCAGATCTGACTAGAGGGCCTACCAGATCCATGGCAATCCTGTCAAAAGGTACCTCAATTATAGGCAAGGGTATAAGGGGACTTTTGAAATGTGGCATTGGGGCCGTTAACTGACAAATGGGACAGGAATCACAATATTGTTTTACCTCTCTGTGTACCCCAATCCAGTAAAACCTTTGTAACACCCAGTCTTTCGTTTTCTCATAGCCCAAATGTCCCCCTAACACATGGGCGTTTGCCAGATCCAGCACTGTACGTCTATGGGCTTGGGGAACTATTAGTTGCTCTATTCTCTCACCCCGTACTTCATTTACTCTATACAGTAAATCATTTTCCATTGCAAAATGAGGAAATATTTTATCAGCACCTGGTTCCTGGGGCACCCCATTTACAATATTTATTTGTTCCCGAGCTTTACTTAAGGTGGGGTCCCTTAGTTGGGCAGTGCCGAAATTATCCCGAGAAATGGGTAGATCAGGCAGATCAAGTTCAGGCTCTGCATCCTCTCCTACTAAGACCTCTAAAGGGAAATTGCAATTTTTATCTGGGGCCACTCCTACAGCCTCACCTGGGGAAAAACACTCTAAAGGCTCAGGACATATGGGAAGATTAGACTCTAAAGATTCAGGACATATTGGGGAAGTAGACATTGGAGGCACACTTCCCTCCTCGCACCCTTTTACTTTACCCCATAAGTCCCAAAACACAGGAAAATCATGTCCCAAAATAACATCATGCATTAAATTTGTTACCACTCCCACTTCATGAATGCAAATTCCCCCAGCCGTTTCAAAGGAGAGGGAAGCTGTGGGATAGTTTTTAACATCCCCATGTATGCAAATAACTCCCATCCGGTATGACTGTAGCTTTTGCTTGTCTACCAGGCTGGCATGAACCAAAGTTACCAGACTTCCAGAGTCTAGAAGGCCAGAAACTTCCTGCCCATCTACTTTGACAGTACACATTTGTGGCTCCACTTCTGCACCAGGTTGGGCAATACAAACAGGCTTAGCAAATAAGGACAAATGTGGTTGTGCAGTGCTACAATCCATGGGTTCCAGGGTAAGTGGGCAACTGGCTGCCATATGCCCTGGATCATGACAGCGCCAACAAATCACTTGTCCTCTATCCCTAACTTGCAGGTCTGGTTTAGGGCTTTGCCCTCTCAATGGCTTGGTCATGGAATCATTTTCACCTTTTGGGGCCTCTTTCCACCCTTTAGTGGTTGGTATGTCTTTACCTATACCCGGTGCCTTTTGACTCTTAGGGCCAGCACTTTTAGCTGTTGAACTTTGAAGAAAATCCTCTGTGGTAAGAAACCGCTCCACCAGGGCCACCATCTGGTTAGCATCAGTTGCATCAGCTTGGCCTGCAAAACGTTGCAGCCGAATGGGTAAAGCGTGGAGAAAACGATCCAGGACCACTCTTTCCACTATTAGTGCAGGAGTTAATTCCTCTGGTTGTAGCCACTTTTGGACAAGATGTATTAGGTCATACATCTGAGACCTTACAGGTTTGACCACATCAAATGTCCAGGCATGTACCCGCTGGGCCCTCATAGCCAGGGTTACTCCCAACCGGGCCACTATTTCCGCTTTTAACTTTTGGTACTGATGGGCATCCTCAGGATTCAAATCAAAATAAGCCTTTTGCGACTCTCCGGACAAAAAGGGAGCAAGCACCCCCGCCCACTGGTCAGGTGAAAATTTTTCCCGCTCTGCCACTCATTCAAATATGGCGAGATAAGCCTCCACATCATCCTCTGATGTCATCTTTTGTAAAGAGGTTTGCACTCTTTTATACACAGAGATGGGCTCTCTTGATCCACTTTGGGACTTTTCCATAGTCTCGATCCGTTTTAGAAGCTGACTGTTGATAGCCTGCTGTTCCTTTAAAGCTGTTTGAGCAGACTCTGTGAGTATTTGATTAGTCCGCTGCTGCTGAGCATTGGCTTGCAGCAGATGATCATTGGTGTGCTGCTGTTGCTGCTGCTGCTGAGCATTGGCTTGCTGCTGCTGAGCATAGGCTTGCTGCTGCTGAGCATTGGACTTTACACGTTCTTTTAGAATCTCCTCCATATTGGCAATGTTCTGTGAAAGTCACCCTACTGTGGTTGATATAACAATCCTTTAATATGACTGTCTTTTTAAGGAGCTGCCCGCATCCAAGCACCAATTGTGGGGGAATGGCTCTTTAGGTAGTAGCAGCAGCAACTCCTTTCACACAGACAGTAGACAGTACATAGGTTTCCAGCTGATATCACGTGTGCATTTATTTAACACAGCAGCTTAAACACCAACATAACAGTTCATACCCTTTGGGAAGGCAGTAAACAAAAATAGTCCAGCTGTACTGATAAATGAAAATGTCCTTTTCACAAAGGTCCCACAGTCTCCCACGTGGGCAATATAAGTCCAGCAAACAAAATTAACTGTTAACTCACATTCCTTTGGAGATTCCTTGTGCTTTTCTCCTGGAAGCAGCCGCTCCCCAAACACTTAAGGCAGAAGCTGGTGGCCAGTCCTTGCTACCAGATAACTTGTCTCTTTCTGGAAACTTGTGCCCAGCAATAAAAGTCCTTATGCTTTAAACACAGGTAACATGCAGTTACTAAGCAAACTTTTAACACAGTACTCCAGTAGCTCTCCTTTCTCTCTCTCTCCAGGGCAGAGAACAGCCTTAATTGAGCCCCCACCTTTTTACTCCAGGTGAGACTAATCACCTCCCTGCTACTCAGAGCCTCATTTTCACAGCCCTCTGCACTGCTTCATAGAGGATTCTGGGAGGGATATACTTTCCATCTATGATTTTCCCAACCATGCTACAGTACAAATGAGTGCGTTGGACAAGGGGATGTCCCCAGCTGCAAGTAAAAGTAATAATGAGAGTGAGACAAGGTGTGACCTAGATTTGACAGTGAGAGCAGTGTATTGTTTGATGGGATGAGAGGGGATAATAGATTTAACAATACAAGATAGTGTGCTTAGATTGAGAGAGGGTGATGGGAGCAGTGAAGAGAAGATTTCAATTTCAGGATAGTTTGATGGATGTTGGAGTGCAGAGGATATATGCAGAAGTATAGAGGAGAGAGAGAAAAAGAAGGCAATCAAATTAAACATACGGTAGTTAAACAGTATTATCCAGCTTAACTTGTTGATAGAAGAATTGATGAGAAGTGATGTCCAATGTTTGCTTGGAGATTCTAATCAAACTCTGATCCAACTCTGTCTAACTGTATACAGTATGTTTTACTTGAACTTTCTGTACTTTAACTTGATGAACTTAAGTTAAATTTGCCATAGCTCTCCTGCCATGCTCACCCCTGCTATGCTTCCCCTAGAATGAATATCCTGATATACAGCAAGAGGGTCACATGGGTGAGGGCCAGCAATTGATTAATTAAGACAAGTTAAAGACAGAAGAATCCCTGAGTCTGGTCATCTAACAGACATCAATAGCAATAAAATGGACATACCAAACTATTCAATAAAGCAAGCAACAAATTGCTAGATAAATGTAAACTGATGCTTTTTAACACCTACCCCACAATTGAATAATTAGCAATGGTAATACAAAGATTTGCAGCAGAGTTGGATGGTGAGATGCAGAAAGCTAGGAGTAATATTGATCCAAGGGTATGATCTTCCAAAAGTATTGGCCAGTGTTTATCCAAAATTATCTGTATCTGTGAACTGTTGGTGTTATAAGTTGTTATAAATCTAACCATATTATTGGGTTCTTGTGTTTTCTTTTTTATTGCCAATAACTCTTGTCTATTAGTAGCTAGAGCTCTATGGTATGCTTTCTTCACTAGTTAGCCAGAATAGCCTCTTTGTTTAAGCCTCTCATGTCTGGGGCATGGCACGAGTGCTAATTTTTCCTAAGTGCTAATATTTCACAAGTGCTTAGAAATGACAGTTAAACAAGGCAGTTCCATGGAACTAACTCCTATCTCTTCTCATTCCTACAGGAAATTCTGCTTATCCATATACTGCTACATATCTACTGCAACTGCTTATTCTGGTAATTCTGCTTATATCCCTAATTGTATCTGTTAAAACCAATAACTTTTGTCTGTCAGGCCTATTCTGCTTTAGTTCTTTGATAAATATCTCAAGCACACATCTGTGTCCCCTCCTCCGTGAACAAGAGATATTTTTATAGCCCCAAACCTGGTTCTGGTGTCTGTAAAACTCTGCCCTTTGCTAGCTGTTTAATTGATTCATTGATTAATTAGGCTCTGGTTTTCCCAATCAGCTACATATAAAGTCAGACCCAGTATTGGGGATGGCACTCGTGTCTGGGGCATGGCACGAGTGCTAACCTTTCCTAAGTGCTAAAGTTTCACAAGTGCTTAGAAATGACAGTTAAACAAGGCATTGACAAGGCATTGACAAGACAAAAGGAACTATCTTCTATCAACTTTGAACCATCTGGGATAAGAAGAAAACAGATTTGTTTGTACCTGCGAGTTTGTTACTTCTTACTCCAAACATGCTTTATCCTGCATTTCTCCTCCTTTCACTCTCATGCTTCATAAAACATTTTTCACTACCTCCTCCATCAAATCCCAGTTCTATACAAATCTCAGCCTCTGGGTCTAGACTGAGAATCAAAATAGGCCCTGGCATTTCAGGTACCCAGAGGCCCCAACAGGCCACACAGAGGCCCAAACAGCCCCCCATCAGCCCACTTAATACTGACTTTCTATGGCATCTTACAGCGGCCCCTCTGGCATTTGCCAGAACCCACAGATTGCCAGTCCGGGCCTGACAGCCTCTCTACTCTCCTCTCCTTCCCTCTCCACACATGAAGTTTATAAAGTACTCTGTTTAGCTATTCCACAAAACTCCTCCTTTTCATACAAACTAAGAATTTACAAATCCCGCTCTCACTTAGTCTATCTTTCCTTTCTATTGCTGGCAGCTGGGGACATTTCCCCAAACCCTGGCCCTTACCCCATCCCAGTTATATCACGGCCAAGAGCTCCTTCTCTCCAGAGCAAATTCAAACAGTACAGAACTCTTACTCCTATACCCAAAAACCCAGTTAATCTTTCCTGTGCTCTCTGGAATGCCAGATCTGTCTGCAACAAACTCACCGCTATACACGACCATTTCATTGCAAATTCCTTTAACCTACTCGCACTTACTGAAACCTGTCTCTCTCCTACTGACACTGCCTCACCTGCTGCCCTGTCCTATGGGGCCTACACCTTACTCATACTCCCAGACCTGGTAACAGACCTGGAGGTGGGGTAGGTTTGCTTCTCTCTCCCCGCTGTACTTTTAAAGTTCTTCCACCTGTTCCCTCTCTATCATTCTCCTCATTTGAGTCTCACTTCATTAGGCTCTTTTCTCCTGTTTCACTCTGCATTGCTCTTATATATCGACCACCAGGACCAACTGGACAATTTCTGGACAACTTTGCTGCCTGGCTTCCTTACTTTCTTTCATCTAACATCCCATCCATCATATTAGGTGACTTTAATATACCCGTTAACAATATTAACAACCCTTCTGTCTCTAAACTTCTCTCACTAACCTCCTCCCTAGGCTTATCTTTGTGCTCAGACTCCCCCTCTCACTCCAATGGTAATGCTCTGGATCTCATATTTACCAGACTCTGTTCAACCACCAATTTTACTAACTCCCTATTTCCCCTCTCTGATCACAATATGCTCACATTTCAACTCTCACTAACTCCCTCCTCACCCCCTGCTATTCCCCAAACACGTACTTACCGTGACTTGCAAGCTGTAGACGTGTCACATCTCTCTTCTTCCTTTGACTCTCTTCACTCTAATATCTCAGCCATCTCTTGCCCTAATGTGGCTACCTCTGTCTACTATAGTACTCTCACCACTGCCCTAAATGAGCTGCTCCTATAAAAACTAAACATTCTACACCCAAACCACTTCAACCTTGGCATACTGCTCATACAAAAGCTCCAAAGACATTCACTTGAGCGTCGCTGGCATCCTGCTCAGAATCAGACTTTTGGAGCTACAAATCTGCCCTGCGCTCCTATAACTCCAGCCTCTTTCAAACCAAACAAACATACTTTACTTCACTCATTAACTCTCTTTCTAAAAAAAACCAGCACAACTTTTCTCCACCTTTAACACTCTCCTTTCCCCTTTTCCACCCCCTCCATGCACATCTGTCTCTGCTCAAGATATTGCTGAGCACTTCAAAAACAAAATTGACAGAAGGGACATCACACTACTCAACCCCCCTAGACTTCCACCACCCTCCCTCCACACTCCCCAGTCTCTCCTGTGCTCCTTCACCCCTGTCACTGATGAGGAAGTCTCAAAGCTTCTGGCCTCTTCTCACCTTACCACCTGCCCGCTTGATCCAATTCCCTCAAAACTTCTCCGCAATACCAATCCTTGTCTAATGAAAGCCTTAACTCACCTATTTAATATTTTGATCTCAACTGGACTGTTTCCTTCTCAACTAAAACACGCTCTTGTCACCCCCATTCTGAAAAAACCCTCTCTTGATCCCTCCAATCTTGAAAACCTCCGACCTATCTCTCTGCTACCTTTCATCTCTAAACTACTTGAGCGCCTAGTCTACAACCGACTAACCTCATTCCTCTCTGACAATAACCTGGTGGACCCCCTACAATCTGGTTTTAAGCCACAACACTCCACGGAAACTGCCCTGACTCAACTAACTAATGACCTTCTAACTGCTAAAGTCAACAATAATTTCTCACTACTAATACTGCTTGATCTCTCAGCCGCATTTGACACTGTAGATCACCCTCTCTTCCTCCAGTCCCTCCATTCGATTGGCCTTTGTGACACAGCCCTGTCCTGGTTCTCTTCTTAAATCACCAATCGTTCCTTCAGTGTCTCCAACAATGGAGTAGCATCTCCTCTCCTACCTCTTTCTGTTGGAGTTCCTCAAGGCTCTGTCCTGGCATCATTACTATTCTCCCTCTATACTTCCTCCCTCGGCAAATTAATCAACTCGTATGGTTTCCACTACCACCTCTATACTGATGATACTCAGATCTATCTCTCAGCTCCTGATCTCAACCCAGAACTCCTAACTCGCGTCTCCTCCTGCCTGTCTGCTATCTCTACCTGGATGTCGCAACGCTACCTTAAATTAAACCTCTCTAAAACTGAAATGGTTCTCTTTCCTTCAACTAACACCAGTAACATCCCGTAAGTATCAATCATAGTTAACAATTCCACTATCACCCCCTAGATTCTGCCCTGTCATTCACTCCTCATATCCAGTCACTTATTAAATCATGTCACTTCCACCTAAGGAACATATCCAAAATACCATCATTTATCACCCAAGACGCTGCCAAAATTCTTATTCACTCTCTCATCATATCGCGTCTAGACTACTGTAACTCTCTTTTAATTGGCCTCCCCCTCCAGAGACTGTCACCTCTCCAGTCCATAATGAACACTGCTGCGAGGCTCATACACCTCAGCAAACGCTCCTCCTCTGCCTCGCCATTCTGTCAATCCCTGCACTGGCTTCAGTTACTTTTCAGAATCAAATTCAAATTAATGACACTGACTTTCAAAGCACTTTATAACTCTGCCGCACCCTACATCTCTGAACTCATCTCTATATACTCATCCAACCGCTTACTATGCTCCTCTACTGACCTGCTACTCAACTCTTCTCTCATTACCTACTCACATGCTCACATTCAAGACTTTGCTAGGGCTGCACACCTCCTCTGGAACGCTCTCCCACGGTCTGTCCGACTTTCTCCCAACCTTTCTGCTTTCAAGAAATCTCTTAAAATGCACTTCTTTCGAGAAGCCTCTCCTCACTCTGCTTAACTACCAAACACAACACCACATACAATACCACATTTCTCACCCACTTAATTCGATCTTGCCCACTCCCACACCTTGTGTATTACTCCCTTTCCTTTAGAGTGTAAGCTCTTTCTGCATAGGCCCTTCCTAACCTTTTTGTACCGGTATTGATTGTGATGTATGTAACACCATATGTTCTATGTATATAATTCATGTTATTTAGTTGTATAATCATATTTCCTTTACAGTGCTATGCAATATGTTGGCGCTATATAAATACATGTTAATAATAATAATAAAGTCTAGTTATTAGTTCCGTGGCATGTTCTTTGAAATATTCTAGAGACGAACAATTGCGTTTCAAAAATTCCCCTGTAGGGACAGATTTTTTTTACAGAATGTGGGTGGAATCTAGATGGACTTAGTATGGAATTGGTGGCTGTTGCTTTTCTAAAATTCTTAGTCACCAGCTTTCCCTCATTGGTGACTTCTATGTGGAGATCCAAGAAAGAAATAGATTTCTCGGAAAGTTCCATGGCTAACTTGATATTGCGGTCATTATGGTTTAGTTTAGTCACAAATTCTAGGGCCTCCTCTCTAGTGCCTTCCCATATCACCAATATGTCATTGATATACAGGATCCATTTGACGACTTTGGTATGATGACATAATGTTCTCAACCACAGTCTTTTCCCAGTGTCCCAAAAACAAATTTGCATAAGAGGGAGCACATGACGTGCCCATGGCCGTCCCTTGTATTTGTAGGTGGAATTTGCTGTTGAATGTAAAATAGTTGTAATTCAACACAAATCTCATTAGCCTGCATAAGAATTCTATCATCTCTTCCTCCTCCCCCGAATGTTCGGTTAGGAAATATCTTAAGGCTTCTAAACCCAAATCATGCTTGATGGATGAGCAGAAGGATTCTACGTCTAGAGTCATAAGATAAATGTGTTTGTAATTTCCCAATTTATCTATTTGGGATAGAACATCCAATGTGTCTCTAGCGTATGATTCCAAACCTTCCACCATAGGTCTTATTCTGAGGTCTAGATATTGGCTGGCTTTTTCGGTCAAATTACCATTTCCAGACATGATAGGTCTTCCAGGGGGATTAGACTGTTTTTTTATGAGTTTTAGGAAGTAGATAAAATGTAGCTACCCTTGGATTCTCTACCATTAGGAACTGTTTTTCTTTCTTAGATATGAAGTTATCCTTAAAAGCTTGTTTTAACATGTTATCATAATTCTTCTTTCAAGTTATCTGTAGGATCCCCCATTATTTCCTTATAACTACTGGAAGATAATTGTTTGGCAGCTTCCTTTAAATATATCTCATTAGGCCACAATACAATATTCCCATCCTTATCAGAAGTTTTAATTTGTACTTAATCTTTCATGTCTTTAATTGCTTTGTGTTCATCTCTTGATATGTTGTTCTCATTGATAAGAGGTTGAATTGTTAATATATCCTGAATCACCATATTTAAAAAAAAAATTCCCACATTAGGGCATATATTCGATGCAGTAGTAAATACAGATTTATTTTTAAGTTTCTTTTTCCATTCGTCAAATGGAGGAATCACACTAGTATTCATTAGTGTGTAAGTTTCTATATAGTATATATATCAATATTAATAATATACCTCAACCCACTTACTAGGGTTTCTGGTTCTTTTGAGCAAGCAGACAATGAATCCACACCAATGAGCGTATAGTAAAGTGATGTATTGTAAAATAAATCAATTGATTGTTCTACATAAATGATTATACTTAGACGAAACAATAATTACAATATTTACAGTTACACATTACACAAGTCTACATTGTTGTTACCAAAAAGTAGGGGAATAGAGTTCAGCTTCATCTCTGCCTTCCCCTCTGGTCTTCATTCCTCACATGTTGTCTCGTCCCAGGCTCCTCTGGCTTCTCCAGCTCTCTAGCTGCCTCCTCTCAGCTGCCCAGCTCCCTCTCTACTGCCCAGCCCCTTCACATGTTGTCTAGTGTTCTTTTATCCTGGGTTCTCACCTGCCCCCACAGAAACCCTCCCAACTGCCAAGATGCTGTGATAAACCCCCAACTTGCCTACATCCTGTTGAGCAAGTTTTCTCACATACACAACCAGTTTTATGGTCCCCACAGCAGACATAGGCCTTAGTAATCACAGGAAAACCTTTGTTATGATAATCAGGGCTTCATGTAAATTCCCTGAACAACAGCTTTCATATGAAATAACTAAATCAAGATGGCAATTTCTTACAATCCCCACCTAGAGGGCAAAGGACTTTACAAGGAAAGAGCCCTCTAAATTAACAAAAAGCATAACATTGCCAATGCAGGGACACCAATTAATACACTGTTACTGTATGTATTGGAGCTGAAAGTGATAGGATTATTGAGACCCAAATGATGTAACACTCACAAATATTTTTGTCTGTGCCCCACTTACCACCTGACCCTGCTCCACCCAGGTCTGGGCTGGATCCCATTTTAGGCCTCTACTTTTAACAAACCATGGTCTTTGCACTTTGGTGTTTGCAACACCCAACACATTTCTGCTTACCACAGTTTTCATATTAAAGAGACCACACAGGGAAAACATTTTATTTTAGGGTAGGGTGTAAATGTCTGCGGCACATTTTATTAATCAGCATAGCTGGAAAGAGAACCTCAATTCAGCAATAGGTGTGAATGTAATACCAATACTGGCCTCAGGAAATTCAGAAGATACACTACACTAAAGTGTGCAGCACTATCTTGGCCAAATCACTAGTGAGATGTTTCTCGCCTTTGTCTCAGTATCTCTATATCAGTTTCATGCCTGATTATCACAACCCAACAAAACAGAAATAAGCATTATTATCAGAAGAGAGATCATTTGGGACAGAACCCACACAAGAGTTATTTAACAACAAAAGAACAACACAAGAAGTAAACTGCTGTCTCTCGCAGATCTGTTATGTAAATAACCCCATGCATAGCAATGTAAGACACTTGTACATTTTCTTTAGCTGAAGGCTCTGGTAACTTTTAACATGTAGACTGTATATTGGAGTGTTGTCACCCCACCTTGACAACTGTAAATTTTACACAATGCAGAAACAAACAATAACAGACACACTTTGGAAAAAAGTCAAAAGAGAAAAAAAAATATAGAGTGAATACTGCTTTGAATGGGAAACACATACTGAAGTAATCAAGCAGCATGCAGTCTATGTAAAAATGTTCATAACCTGTTGCTGCTGAAACAAGAGTAAAACAAAAATGTCACTCAGGCAAAAATACACCAAAAATAAAATTCAAAATATGCCTCAGTGCTATTTACTCTTCTGTAGACTAAAGCAGCAACCATTTCAAAACTCCACAGTGCAGGCAATTCTAACTATTAAAAACAAAAATATTTTAGAATTTGTTAAACCTGACTGTACCATATCAATTTAGAGGCTTTTCCTTTAGTACAAAAAGTAAAAAAAAAACCAAATAGATAAGGTCCTCTATAACTCTTTTTTTTCAGGAGATAAAAGGGGGAAGGGAAATGCTTCTTTTTGTGATCTGCCATCCTGTTACCTGGAAAACAAACTCATCGAAGACATTAGCACCGATTTACATCATCTTTTGTTCTTTTCATTTTAGCAATCTCTATCTTGAGACTCTTCAATTCATTGTTAAATTTTCCCCATACATTTTTCAGACTTGAGTTCTCTTCACTCAGCCTTTCATTTTGAGTTTTAAGAACATGGTAGGAAATCCATGTATTCCAACTCTTGCTTTTATTTTGGAATCCCCACCTCGAGGACTTCCAGCTTTAATTTCTATTGTACATATTCTTATGATTGTATGTGTTGTTAAAATTCATGGCACAATTAGTGATGGGTGAATTTATTTGGCAGGCACGTTTTCTCGGCGAATTTGCGCGATTCGCGGCAGACGAATAAATTCGTGAAACGCCCGCGAAAATTCGCCGAAAAAATTCGCCGGCGTTAAAAAATTTTTTGCGAAAAAACGGACGTCGGCGTCAAAAACGGGCGCCGGCGTCAAAAACGAGACGCCGGCGCCGTTTCGCGAATTTCTCGGCGTTTCGCGAATTTCGCGGCGTTTCGCGAATTTCGCGCGAGATTCGCAAAATTTTCGGTGAAACGGCGCAAATTCGCCCATCACTAGTCACAATTTCTTGCTATGTGCCCAACTCTGGAACATGCATAGCATCTGAACACTTTCTTTTGTGTACATTTTTTATCTGTACTGTACACACTTTGTTTCTCAGGATGGGTAGCCTTTATGGCAAATACCCTATCACTGCCAGGCTGCTTCCTGGGTTGAACAGGTTTGTAAAACTGTACTTTAGGAATGTCCTGCTTTTGTCCCACAGTCCTATTTTCTGTACATTTCAATGTCACTATAGGAGGCTTGGCCTGTCTACAACAATCCTCATTTAGCATTTTACTTTTGACTGCTAATTCACAATTCGTATTGCTGTCTTTTATGCATTTCACATCAGTTACATTTCTATCATTTTTAGCAGTGTTCTCTACTTTACCTGCAGAAACTACACAATCTCTTGCTCCTAACTGAGCATTTAACTGGTTAAAGGACCAGTAACATCAAAAAAAAATATTTAAAAATTCGTTAGAGCACAACGAAAAATAAACATCAAGACAAATGAAATTTTTAAATAGCAAAGCTTTTATTAAGAAATAACTTACAGAATGTCAACTTCCTTTCCTTTTCAGAAACGGCGAATAGGCGACCATCCAGTGTGTAGTGATTGATTTCTCCTGCCTGGCTATTCACTGACAGACGTCGGCTTCCCTTCCACTGGCCTGACTGTGTAGTCTCCCGACGCACACTTGCTTCCTTATACTGCCTCGCAGCTTTTCACTGTGCTTCCCTCCACCGCTCACCTCCCTCTCAGCATGCACAATCCAGTCTCGGCATTCCTCTGCATTCCTCTGCATTCCAATAGCGCACATATCCTACACATGGAAGACACAGACCGGCTTATGCCGTTTGTGTCTCAATTGCACTCTGTTCAGCTTTTCACTGTGCAGGGGGAATGTATTTCATATGTATTTCTGCCTGTAGCAAAGTAATGGCAAAGCAAAAAGCACAATGTGCATGCCTGGGTTTGGGGGAGGCGAGCTGGCTGGACGAGAGACGCCTGACTCAGTACACACCATCTGGATACAAACACTTGATCCGACTAAATTGCTGAACAGAGTGCGATTGAGACACAGACTGCATAAGCCGGTCTGTGTCTTCCATGTGTAGGATATGTGCGCTATTGGAATGCAGAGGAATGCCGAGACTGGATTGTGCATGCTGAGAGGGAGGTGAGCGGTGGAGGGAAGCACAGTGAAAAGCTGCGAGGCAGTATAAGGAAGCAAGTGTGCGTCGGGAGACTACACAGTCAGGCCAGTGGAAGGGAAGCCGACGTCTGTCAGTGAATAGCCAGGCAGGAGAAATCAATCACTACACACTGGATGGTCGCCTATTCGCCGTTTCTGAAAAGGAAAGGAAGTGGACATTCTGTAAGTTATTTCTTAATAAAAGCTTTGCTATTTAAAAATTTCATTTGTCTTGATGTTTATTTTTCGTTGTGCTCTAACGAATTTTTAAATATTTTTTTTTGATGTTACTGGTCCTTTAAGCTCAGATTTGCAATTTGAATGATCAGCCCCTGCTTTTCTGAAGGTTGCAACCAAACTTTCTGCATCCCTCAGCCTTTGTTTGAGCTGCTCATTCTCTATGCAAACCTGCTTGTACTCTGCAGTTGTTTGCTGGTTGCTAACATTAATAGCAGCAGCATTTTCTACAGAAAATTTTAGAGAATCTACTAACAAATTTAAACAATGAACCTTTTCTTCAAGATTCCCTTTTTGCACAGATAACATTTTATACTGTTCTGCTATCCAACAGGCAGCAAAAACCAGTGCACCTTTAGGGCTAGTCCACACGGGGAGATAGCCACGCGTTTGCGGTCGCGGCGACAAAGCGCCGCGCCAGTCGCCGCGACCGGCGCAGGCGACAGTTTTGTATGGGCGCCTATGTAAAAACGCCTGTGCTAACCACACGAGGCGATGCGCTTTTCAACAGTCGCCTGAAAAAGCCTGGCGAGACAGTCTGGAGTTCTGTTTTGGGGAACAGGGTCTACCTCTGAACAAGAACTCTGCAGGCCCAGAGACTGACGTGCTGTCCAAGGACTGGTAACTATCTCAGTGTCTCTTTGTCATTGACAGTTATTACTTATGTGTGTGTGGTTATAGGTGTAAGGGGGTTTAGAACATATTGTTTGAATTAGTTGTAACCTTTTTCTCCTTGTTCACATACTGTAGATATTGATTATTGTTTGTAGTTGTTGATTTGTCTCACTGGTTGTTTTTATATGCATTGCAAATATCATTCTGAATTATAGATTATTGGTTTTCCCTTGTACCTTTCCTTATGTGCATATTATGGCTTATTATTTTCTGTAATTGTGTTAGTGTGTTTTGATTTTATACATAAATCTTCTTTTCAGTAATACAGTTGGTGGAATGTCATTTCTTTGCCAAACCTCCCTGTTAGAACCTACAGTTATTGTATTATTATGGACTAATATTAATATTTCATATTAATATTGATATTGTTCATAAGAATATCTTACAAGTGTATCATCTAGATTTTCTTGGAGTAATTCCACCAGATCTTGTAAGGCTCTTAACCCTGTATTGCTTAAACTTTCCTCTTCCTCTATTGTATCTTTCCCAAAATGCTTTTTTTAGAAGCAATTTTCTGGAAAATAGGTTGATATTTTTTATAGTCTCAAAAACATCCAACTGAAAGGTGGGTGAGAAGGACAGGCCCTTACTGAGTATACTGATGTGTTCTGGTGTTAGATTACAACTAAAGTAATAATAGTTAATGAGTGTGCTTCTTTTGGTAGCTCCTGGTGGATGTGTAATTCACTTTTGATTTCCCCCTCAGATTGCCATTCTCCTTCCCCCAATGTTGATCTTTTTTGAGGTAACTTGTGTTTTGGGATGTGTCCAGTAAGTTCCTCCCCTGTCCTAAAAAAATAGGATATTGGGAAGTATTGGCATCACCCAGGGGTCTAGATCCAAGATTATATAAAACTTGCTTATTATAAAACAAAAATGTTC
This sequence comes from Xenopus laevis, assembly GCF_017654675.1. Taxonomy (NCBI): domain Eukaryota; kingdom Metazoa; phylum Chordata; class Amphibia; order Anura; family Pipidae; genus Xenopus; species Xenopus laevis. Next base: position 111,707,205 of record NC_054388.1, on the reverse strand, counting down.
GATGACGTCAGTCTTTTGGAGCTTGCAGAGGAGGTGCCATTAAACAGATTCATCTTCCCAATTTGCCTTCCGGCAGCTAATGTGACATTCCCAGATGACTCATGTTGTGCGGTGACCGGCTGGGGTGAGATCAGCAATGGCAGTGAGTATTTATATTCAGTGAAATATCAGCAGAATGGAAGAGAGCAGCACAACACCATTTTTGTTGCAGGTGGGGAGCGTCCCCATTTATTTTTCACCACAAGTAGATGATCTGTGTTGTGCTACTCTCTTCCATTCTGCTGATATTTCAATGATTGAAGTGTGCTGACCGTCTAGAGAGTTTTGCACCATCAAGCAGGAATTGGCATAGGAAAGGCGAGTGAGGTGCGGAAATTTTCATGTTTGGATACCATTCATCTGCATATTTATATTCAGTTACACACTCCACACTGCTTTTTCACTGGCTGTGGTTTTTAGCTAACAAATTCAATGTACAGGTATGGGATCCATTATCCGGAAACCCATTATCCATATAGCTCTGAATTAAGGAAAGACCGTCTCCCATAGATTCCATTTTATCCAAATAATCCAAAATTTTAAAGATTTCCTTTTTCTGTGTAATAATAAATCTGTAGCTTGTATTTGATCCCAACTAAGATATAATTAATCCTTATTGGAAGCAAAACCAGCCTATTGGGTTTATTTAATGTTTACATGATTTTCTAGTAGACTTCATGGAGAACCAAACCATTAATTTAAAAAAAAAAACCCTATTTCCCCCCAACCTAGCTGTTACCCTTGGTAAAGACCCTAAATCGTTACTTACCCCATATTGCAGATTTAGGGAATTGGAGTTCACAGATGCCGTCTTCTTCTCTTCGGTGATCTTTGGGTCTTTTTCCAGCGATTCTGCAGTTTCTGTCACTTTCAGGGTATGCACAGTTGTTGCAAACCAGAAGATTGCTCTAACTACACTGCTCTGTTCCCGAAGACTAACGAAGAGAAGAACATGGCGCCCGTGAACTCTGATGCCCTAAATCTGCACCGAGGGGTAAGTAAAGAGTTAGGGCATTTACCAAGGGCAACAGCTAAGCTGGTGGGAGCAGGGAGGGTTTTTTTATAATTAAGGTTTTGTTTCTCCTTTAAGGCATGGAGATCTAAACTGCGGAAAGATCTGTTATCAGCAAAATCGAGCATTCTGGATAACAGGTCCAATACCTGTATACAGTTACTGGAAACATCTTGTATGATTAGAAACCGCAGATTCAGCTTTCGGTCAATTAATTTGCTATTTCAAAAGACAAGTCACATACAGTATGTGCTAATTCGGAAATACATGATTGTCACTATCCAGTGGGTTACAAAACAGTCAACCTTTATGGATATACCACTAGTCAACTTTCTTGGAGAATTGTGGTCTTGTACAACCCAATTCATGTTTCTATAAATGAAGCTGTGTTGTGAGTAAAGAGTTGTGTCAAGATTATTAGGTCTTCCTTATACCTCAACTACTTAAACTAGCTACAGGATTTTTATATTAAAAAGTGTTACAATGTTTAATTAGGGAATTGGGGGGACTTTATGTACTTGCCTCCTCCCTGTACAACTGACATGGAGCAACTATCTTGAGCGGAACTTCTTTTTCACTGAGAAGGACCTAGAAAGGACCAGAATTACTGGAGATGGAGATCAGTTGAGGGGTAATGAGGCAGTTTGCTGGGTAATAGTAAGAAAGTCTATAAAGGGAAAGTGGAAGAGAGGGGCTTATTTTGTGATTCTGCATTTTGTCTGGTCAAGCAAGAATATTTGGAGATTAAACTCAGGAATGGAAGTCCTAGACAGGACTAATACCCCTCAGAAGATGGGAGTTCAATCTCTCCTTTAATGGAGATAGTAATAATCCAGGGAAGGGTCTAGGGAAATTGTGGCTATTATGAGTTAATAGAAATCTGCGTTATTTATTTTGTCGCCTAACATTTTTTTTTATCCAATTGGAATCTATGGGGAGTAATTTTCAAAGCGAAACTTGGCAAAGATTTGGCTCATCACTACTATTAAAGGACCAGTAACATCAAATTTTTTTTTTCAAAATTCGTTAGTATAGAACGAAAAATAAACACCAAGGCAAATAAAACTTTTAGATTGCAAAGCCTTTATTAAGAGATAACTTACCAAAACTCCACTTCCGCTCCTCTTCTAAAATGGCGAAAGGGCGACCATCCATGCAGCGGTATTCGATTTCTCCTCCCTGGCTATTCTAGTGACAGTATGTGAAGAAGGCTGAGGTCCGCTCTGCAGCGATTTCCCTATTCCCAGCAGCAGCAGCAGGTACTGGGAGAACCGAACCACAGGCATACAAGGGATGGATATGGCTGTCTAATGCTGATCAATGCGCCAAGTTCGCCTACACGGAATGAAATGGAACTTTAATTATTATTTAGCAGGTCGGCCCGATCATTGTGCGAGACCTGGGTGTTCTGGGGCACAGACTCGGGAGTTGCACGGCCGTGTTACCTCCGGCATTAGAAAGCTGTAGACTGACTAAAATCAACCCCTTCTGTCGGGGCCTGTAATGCACACGGAGATCTGATATAGAGGTTGACTAATGCAGAGATTGTGCCCTGACTTGTCATTATCACGTGCCCCCCCCACTCACCTGCAAAGTGGTCCTCCCAAATCTGTTGGTTGCATCCACATTTCGCACCCCCTTCAGCAGGTCTTCTAATCTCTCCAATTCCCCCTGGGCAGCAGCCGTAGTTATTAAGTCCGCCATTGGATCTTCCATTCTCAACTAGGGTCCAGAATAGGGCTACAGGGCTGGGCAGTGGGTTACTGGGGCAAGGCATGGACAGGCTGACAGCTGGGGATCTGAGCTAATAGGGTGATAGCTCGTAGTAAATACTCGTAAAAAAGTCAGTGCCAGGTCTCCGCCCCAAGCACACACGATGAGCAGATAGTCCTGCAGGCAGCTTCCACCTCTGCTGCAGTCTCTCCTCTCTCTCTCTCTCTTTTATTTGCCTTGGTGTTTATTTTTTGTTCTATACTAACGAATTTTGAAAAAAAAAAATTGATGTTACTGGTCCTTTAACATCTTTGAATAGTTTAAGGGGCCTCTGCCATTGACGTCTACATGGATGTGACAGGTTTTAAATTAGAACTGTTTTGAGGGTCGAGGTGTGATAAATCACACATTCAAATTCGAGTTGGTGGTTTAAAATTAGAATTTCTGAGTTTTGACGAAACTGAAAATTTGAACTTGTAAAAAATTTGCCCCAAGGAGTAATAAACCGTTTTTTTGTACTGTAACCAAGTTTTGTTGCTGCATATGGTGTGAACCCTTTGGATTACTTTGGATACATGTACATTACTAGCAAGGGTAGTGCCTGTTGAGCAATCAAGAATGCATATTGGACATTTATGTATATTTTAAAATTATAAATAAAAACTATCTTTGACAAGCATAGCGTACATTTCATGACGGGCACAGTGAATGGCCCCCACCATTTCATAAAAAGGCGCAGTGTATGACCCCCGACATTCATTACAGACCCAGATAAATATTTATTGTATGATTATTGTACAGTACTTAGGACAGTTTCTGTGCTCACAGGTGTGTGCTCTGCTCTTAATGTTTTTTGGAAACATTAGGGGGCCGATTCATGAAGCTCGAGTGAAGGATTCGAATTAAAAAAACTTCGAATTTTCGAAGTGTTTTTTGGGCTACTTCGACCATCAAATGGGCTACTTCGACCTTCGACTACGACTACGAATCGAACGATTCGAAGTAAAAATCGTTCGACTATTCGACCATTCGATAGTCGAAGTACTGCCTCTTTAAAAAAAACTTCGACCCCCTAGTTCGGCAGCTAAAAGCTACCAAAGTCAATGTTAGCCTATGGGGAAGGTCCCCATAGGCTTGCCTATGTTTTTTTGATCGAAGGATATTCCTTCGATCGTTGGATTAAAATCCTTCGAATCATTCGATTCGAAGGATTTAATCATTCGATCGAAGGAATAATCCTTCGATCGTTCGATCGTAGGATTTGCGCTAAATCCTTCGACTTCGATATTCGAAGTCGAAGGATTTTAGTTCCTAGTCGAATATCGAGGGTTAATTAACCCTCGATATTCGACCCTTCATACATCTGCCCCTAGGTTTATAATGTGTTTATTTCAGACTTCTGAGAATTTGAATATTATTTTGTAGTGGTGTACTTATTTTTTTATGCAAAACCTATATATATACAGTATATATATGTTGCAAAAGGGTCCACACTCTGACTTTTCTTCTCCCTGGGTGCACGGTTAAAGGGGTTGTTCACCTTCAAACAACTAGTTGTTATCAGATAGATCACCAGAAATAATGACTATTATTTATTCCAATTATTTTCTATTTTCTATATGTCACCGTTTTTCTAATACTGAAGTGTGAAGTGTCATTTTGCACCTTCTGAAGCAGCTCTGGGAGGGGGGGTCGCCGACCCTGTGAACTGGTCTAAATTGATACATTTAGTTGATCCATTTCTTATCTTTGTCCCTGCTGAGCAGAATCTCTGGGTTTCATTACAGGCAGCTGTTAGAATTGATACAATAGTTGCTGATACTCCAGAGATGCTGCTGAGAAATGGATCAACTAAATGTTGTAAAATTGTAACAGAATCTGCACCTGAATTACTGAGCTGCCAGACTCAAACACCAGAGCCAGGGACATTCAACTTTACACTTTACAGATTTAGGAAAAACAGTAAAAAAGTAATTGGAAAAAGTCTTTATTTCTGGGGAACAATCTGAAAACAACTGAATTGAAAAAAGTGTTTGGAAGGTGAACAACCCCTTTAAGGTCAATTCATATAATACATAGAAGAACCAGCACTTCCAGTTTTGTGATGAATGTGTCTTTTTTATTTCACTTCATGCTGCATCCAACGTTTCCGTCCCTTCTGGGACCTTTATCAAGGATCCTTGATAAAGGGGCCGAAACGTTGGATGCAGCATGAAGTGGAATAAAAAAGACACATTCATCACAAAACTGGAAGTGCTGGTTCTTCTATGTATTATATATATATATATATATATATATATATATATATATATATATATATATATATATATATATATATATAAATGCCAGCACTCACAGAAAATTCGGTCACTGATGCCTAGGTGCAGTCCTCGGAAGTTCTTCAGACTTCAAAGTGTGTGTGTATATATTTATATATACACACATTGTAAGGGTTTGGGTAGCTGGGATCAGTTTTCCTGGGGCAACACAGCTCACGGCACAAGCACAACTCATGAGAGTATAGTCTCTTTTTGGCAGTTTATTGTCTCTTGCAGCAAAAATAAACAAGAAAACAGTTCAAAATAAAATCCTTGCCACTTAATGGGCTTCTAACTAATACAGGTCAGTTTTCCTAACTAACCAGGAGAAGGCCTACCGCCTGTCTCCCCAAAACAAAATAAAAAAAAAAAACCTGCTGTTTTGTTTGGGGGGGTGGTACGCCTGTTTATCCCTGTTTGAATCACCCAAATTCCACTCACAGTCACCTTGCCAGAACCAAGAATTCTGAAGAAAAGGGGAGTAAAATTGATGAGTAACGAGATGTGCAATGTGCAACTCAACATCACAGATGAAAATAACATTCAAGTGAAAATAATTGTAGATGAAATGATGTGCGCGAGATCTGAAGGTGAGTGATGGTTCCTGTAGCCCAAGACCTCTATTAAAATAATAAATATTTTAGATCTGCTGTATGTTTCCCTGATGTAGAAATGTTCCAGGGTTCATTGAATATATGCTCTGTATAGGGACAGAAGGTGAATAGACAACAGAGATAGGACTTACAAGCTGATGATGTAGGGGGTAGGCTTCAGTCAATTTGACCCGGTTCGTTTTGCCAAAAATTGCCCATTAAAATCTATGGGCGTCAAAAGAAATTAGATGCACAGCTAATGGTCTATGGGCATTATTTCCACACCCATCCCTAGTTGGGGGGGAAGTGGGACAGAGAGGGTGGGGTTGTGACATTTTAGGGGTGGAGTTATGATGTATCGGGGGGGCTGGCTCGGCCATGAAAAGACTGCTGTGCTTTGGAGTAGGGAGGCTTTAGGAGAGCAGGGAGAGGACTTTTGTGCCGATAGGTAGTTGGCCGGGGGAGAGGACCAATTAGGAATTCTAAACTTACAGACAAATAAAATGCCAGTAAATTGGCAATACCGGTCAGCTAGGCTGGTTGGTGAAATTCCAGCTGGGTGGTAGCCATAAGTAAAAGTGAGAAACATTCCAGTATACAGGTTTTGTGAAGATGACAACTTTTTATTCCTGTACACTAGGTGCAAAATGTACAAAACCAGCTTTTTTTTTTTTTTGGTGGACCCCCCCCTTCTGAAAATTGCCCTTGTGGCAACAGAACCACCCGGCAGCCAATTGTTTCTTTCCTTGGACATATGAAGAAAGGCCAACAACCTTTACATTTAAAGGAATTGTTCAGTATAAAAATAAAAACTGAGTAAACAGACTGTGCAAATTGAAAAATGTTTCTAATATAGTTAGGCAAAAATGTAATGTATAAAGGCTGGAGTGACTGGATGTGTAACATAATAGCCAGAACACTACTTCCTGCTTTTCAGCTCTCCTGCTTTCCACTGATTGGTTACCAGGCAGTAACCAATCAGTGAGTTGAGGGGAGCCATGTGGGACATAACTGTTGCTTTTGAATCTGAGCTGACTGCTGAGGATCAATTACAAACTCACTGAACAGTTATGTCCCATGTGGCCCCCCTTCAAGTCACTGACTAACTCAGAGTTAGAGAGCTGAAAAGCAGGAAGTAGTGTTCTCTTCTGTTATGTTACACATCCAGTCACTCCAGCCTTTATATATTTCATGTTTGCCTAACTAACTATATTAGAAAAATGTTTTATTTTGCACAGACTTATCTATTAACCCAGTTATTTTTACAATTACCTGGTCCTTTAAAAGCATTTTAGTGTGCACCTTTAGTTACAGCCTGCAATAAACTAAATTCTGGATTCAGACAGACAGAATGATCTCCAGTTGTGTGCCCTGATCCTGAAAACAACTTATCTTACTCTAATACTGTTGCACACAAAATGTTGGGATCTAAGAAATATTTATCACTTTCAGATTAAACACCATTGAAAGCAGAAAATGCTTGAGGTTTTACTACAGTATATGTTAGTAAACAAATTGTTTTACTGCTGAGGTCCACTCCTCTATAGGAGTTCGAGTTTTTAAAAAATAATTTTCTAAGAAAAAAAAACCTCACATTTTTCAAGATTTATTAAGCTCGGAAACTCCTAAAAAACTTCAGTCCAAAAATACTAAAACCTGTTGAATTCATGTAAAAGTCAATGGTAGAGCCTATAACAATTTGAAGATGTTTTTGGCCCTGGGAATTTTAGTGATAGGTGAATTTGGGCTGCGGAAAAATTTGCGAAACAACGAAAATTCATGAAACGCATTGAAGTCGATGGGCGTCAAAAATAGAGAGGGGTGAGAGTTGGAGTATAATGAGAGTGAGAGTATGATGCATGTGAGAGTATGATGCTAGATAGTATGATGAGAGTGAGAGTATGATGAGAGCGCGAGTATAATGAGAGTGAGAGTACGATACGAGTGAGAGTATGATGTGAGTGAGAGTATGATGAGAGTGAGAGTATGATGAGAGTGAGAGTATGATGTGAGTGAGAGTATGATGTGAGTGAGAGTATGATGAGAGTGAGAGTATGATGAGAGTGAGAGTATGATGTGAGTGAGAGTATGATGTGAGTGAGAGTATGATGCGAGTGAGAGTATGATGAGAGTGAGAGTATGATGAGAGTGAGAGTATGATGAGAGTGAGAGTATGATGAGAGTGAGAGTATGATGTGAGTGTGAGTATGATGTGAGTGAGAGTATGATGAGAGTGAGAGTATGATGAGAGTGAGAGTATGATGAGAGTGAGAGTATGATGCTAGAGAGTATGATGACAGTTAAAATATGAGGAGAGCATTGGTATAACAAGGACACTTTTTTCCAGGGTGATTCTGGGGGGCCATTGGTTTGCTATAAGGAAGATCGCTGGTACTTGGCTGGAGTGTTAAGTAAGGGCGGGTGTCTGAAGGGAAATCACTACACGCCCTATACCCGCCTGACGTCCATTGTGAGCTGGATAAAAGAAAATGCTCCTGAAGCTGCTGAGAATGTTCATGATGTGGAATAGTAGTACTTATCTGTTATCTACTGTGTATCCTGTGCTTGAATGGCTGCCCCCATGGCTACCCAGCAGCTTGTTTATATAAACTATAGTAGTACTTATCTGTTATCTTCTGTGTATCCTGTGCTTGAATGGCTGCCCCCATGGCTACCCAGCAGCTTGTTTATATAAACTATAGTAGTACTTATCTGTTATCTACTGTGTATCCTGTGCTTGAATGGCTGCCCCCATGGCTACCCAGCAGCTTGTTTATATAAACTATAGTAGTACTTATCTGTTATCTACTGTGTATCCTGTGCTTGAATGGCTGCCCCCATGGCTACCCAGCAGCTTGTTTATATAAACTATAGTAGTACTTATCTGTTATCTACTGTGTATCCTGTGCTTGAATGGCTGCCCCCATGGCTGCACAGCAGCTTGTTTATATAAACTATAGTAGTACTTATCTGTTATCTACTGTGTATCCTGTGCTTGAATGGCTGCCCCCATGACTACACAGCAGCTTGTTTATATAAACTATAGTAGTACTTATCTGTTATCTACTATGTATCCTGTGCTTGAATGGCTGCCCCCATGGCTACACAGTAGCTTGTTTATATAAACTATAGTAGTACGTATCTGTTATCTACTGTGTATCCTGTGCTTGAATGGCTGCCCCCATGACTACACAGCAGCTTGTTTATATAAACTATAGTAGTACTTATCTGTTATCTACTATGTATCCTGTGCTTGAATGGCTGCCCCCATGGTTGCACAGCAGCTTGTTTATATAAACTATAGTAGAGTTTCTGAAGCAAACTCACGAGTTTTACCAGTGCAGAACAGCAGTACATTATAATTTTGGTTTTACTGTTCCTTTAAAATTAATTTCTGGTATCAATACAAGAACAGGATATGCAAGTTAAGACTAGTCCTAATATTTATTTGTTGTTATCTTTTATTCCAGTCTGTACAATGAAATTGTCGATAGATATAAAGCTATTTCAGTTAGATATTTATGATTACTTTTACAGACATACAGTAGAGAGAATGGTGCTGGATCTATTACACGATCTATTACACTTGTCTTCTTGTAAAACATATTGGTGATTATTTACTAAAATCCGAAAATTTTTCATCACTTTCTTAAAAACACTGACCAAACTCCCATGCACATTTTTAACATATTTATCAATATATTTATTGGAAAAAACCTGATGCAGGAAAAAACTCGATTAAATCGTAAAAAAAAAAATCTGAATGGTACAGATTTTTGGGGATTTTCGCCCTAAAACCACAAATGATTCGGATTATTGTATGAAACCCAGTGCAGATCATGATATCTTCCAATTGTAAAAGGGACATCTTCTACAAGACCTCTGCAGTTTTGAGTTTCAGTACTTTTGTATTCTGACTTTTAGCAGCCTCAGGGCTTAATAAATCACAAAAAAATGTGAATTCTATTTTTCCATGAAATGAAAAGTGTTTTTCCCTTTTAAAACTCCGACCAGAAAAAAATCGGACTTTAAAAAAATCCCCTTTATGTGGACTTCTGAACTACTGTAGACAATTATTGAATATGTCTGATTTAAAAAAAAATTTGCTCTGAATGATGATTCCTTTGGTTACCAGCTAATGGGAAACACAAAGAAAGGCAATAGTCTGACAATGAGTTATCAGTTCCTAGTACAGAGGCTGGTATTAGTGTGAACTATAAGTGAAAATGCAGAAAATGTATGTATGTATATTTTTATTTGTAAAGCGCTCCTTGAGGGCAAAGCACTGTACAACAAAACAATAAATTAGTAGTAACAAACAAGGGGTCATTGGAATAAAAAGTAACAATAAGTGCATTATTAGAATACAATTCACATAAATATAAAATATAATTACAATGCAAATTAAGTGCTCAGTGTCAAGGAAACAAAAGGCTAGAGGACCCTACCCCGTAGAGCTTACAGTCTAAATGGGAGGGTAACATACAGACACAATTCAGAGGGGTATTAAGGTGCTGTGGGTTACAGTTTGTTACACTGTTATATAAGTGCCAGTTCAGGTGTTATCCAGGTGCTCCCAGAGGGAGTCTTTGAGTTTTGTTTTAAAAACATTGAAGGAGGATTGTCTCCTGAGAGATTCAGGAATGACATTCCAAATTTAAGGAGTTGCAAGAGAAAAGGGTTTGATATGGAAAACAGCAGTAGTAGTGGGGGGTACAACCAAGCGGTTGTCTGAGAGGAGCGGAGGTTTCGGGCAGGAACATATAGAGAGACAAGAGATGAGATGTAGTGAGGTGCAGAGGAATGAAGGGAAGGTTATGAGGAGGAGTTTATAAGTTATTCTTTGTTTTATAGGAAGCCATGATAAGGACTTCAGCAGCGGAGGGGCCTGTACCTTTTGGATGAGAGGAGGAGAATTCTGGCAGCAGTGTTTAATACAGACTGTAGAGGGGAGAGATGGGAGTTAGGGAGACCAGTTAGTAGAAGGTTACAGTAATCTAGTCGGGATAGGATGAGAGCATGCATGAGTGTCTTGGATGTATCAGGTGAAAGGAAGGGAAGGATTTTGGCAATATTGCGTAAGAAGAAGTGACAGGTTTTGACAGTGGTGTTAATATGATCAGAGAAGGAGAGAGAGGAGTCAAAGATTCCCCCCAGACAGCGAGCTGAGTTGACAGGATTAATGAGGCATCAATAGAGATAGTAAATAGGGGAGTAGGACCAGGCTTAGGTGGAAAGATGATAAATTGAGTTTTTGTTGGATTGAGTTTGAGGTGGCGCTGGTTCATCCAATTTGAGATTGCCAGGAGGCAGTTAGAGATCTGAGCCTCTGTTTCAGCTGTTAATGAAGGGGTGGATAAATATATTTGGGTACATCAGCATACAGATGATAATTAAAGCCAAATGAATGGATGAGATCTCCCAAAGACAGAGAGTACAGGGAGAACAACAGCAGACCAAGTACAGAGCCTTGCGGCACCCCCACATTAAGTGGAACTGGAGATGAGGTTTTGTTATCATAGGAGACAGTGAATGATCGGTTAGAAAGGTAAGAAGAGAGCCAAGAGGCAGCCTGGTTACGGATGCCAAGCGAATAGAGAATCTGCATCAGGAGAGAGTGATCAACTGTATCAAATGCAGATGATAGGTCAAGGAGGAGAAGGATGGAGAAGTGACCTTTGGCTTTGGCAACCTGAAGATCATTTGTAACTCTGCACAAAGCAGTCTCAGTAGAGTGACCAGGCCGGAAACCAGATTGTAGAGGGTCCAACAGATCATGGGTGTGTAGAAAGTTAGTAATATGGGAGAACACAATACGCTCTAGGAGTTTAGAGGCAAGTGGTAGAAGGGAGACAGGACGGTAATTTGATAGACAGGCTGGGTCAAGCGTAGCCTTTTTAAGAATAGGCTTTACACAGGCCTGTTTGAAAGGAGAAGGGAAGGTTCCAGAAGCTAGAGAAGAATTGAAGATGTGAGTAAGTAGTGGGGTAAGCTCTGCAACCCAGTGTTTGAGCAGAGAAGAAGGCATAGGGTCAAGGGGGCAAGTTGTGAGTGGGGAGGACAAAAGAAGTTTGGAGACTTCAGACATTGTTACCAGAGGGAAGGAATTAAGACATGCAGAAGGGGCTTAGGAAGGAGGAGCTGGTTTACATTAGTAGAGGTAGGGATCTGATTGCGGATGGACTCTACTTTGTCTTTAAAGAAATCAGCAAAGTCCTGAGGAGAGAGTGTCTGGTTGACTGATACTGTTGATGAGGGATGGAGAAGAGTATTGAATAGAGAAAACAGAAGTCGTGGGTTGGATTTGTGATTGTATATAAGGGTACTGTAGTACTCTTGCTTGGCTTTTGACAAGGCAGAATTGAGGCAGGACAATAGAAATTTATAGTGAATAAAGTCTGCTTGCATACAGAATTTCTTCCACATACGTTCAGTAGATCTCTTGCAGGAGCGCAAGAATCTGGTTTGTGAATTCAGCCAGGGTCGTGGGTTCAGAGCACGTGAACGCTTAGCCTGTAAAGGGGCAAATGAGCCAATGGTTGAGGATAGTATGTGATTATACTCATTTATCAGGATATCAGGATCAGATGTTTCCTTAAAGGAAATGAGACTGGACCTGAAAGATTGAGCTAAGGCTGGAAGGTCAATGTCACATGTATTCTGAACTAAGACATTGGGGGAAGAAGCAGGTGGGGTCGGAGATTGAGAGATGGAAAATGTAACCAAATTGTGATCGGAAAGGGGGAAGGGTTCACTGTTAAAACCAGAGAGAGAGAGAGAGTTTTTTTAGTAAACTAAAAAGAGTTTTTTTAGTAGATCCAGAAAGTGGCCATCCTTATGGGTAGGGGTGTTTGTCCACTGCTGGAGCTCAAAGGAGGAGGTTAGGCAGAGAAAGCAAGAGGGCCAGGGTTGTGAAGCATCATCAATGTGGAAGTTAAAATCCCCAAGAATGATTGCAGGGCTGTCAGTGCAGAGGAAGAAAGAAAGGCAGGTGTCAAAGTCAGAAAGGAAGGCAGCAGAGGAGGATGCTGATGGGGGTCTGTAAATGACAGCTACACGCACAGAGAGAGGGTGGAATATGTGAATGCCATGCACCTCAAAAGAGTTAAATGAGAAGGCTGGAGGAATAGGAATAGGTTTGGACCGACAGCGAGAGGAGAGGAGAATTCCAAATCCCCCACATGTCCAATGGTTCGGGGGGTGTGAGAGAAAGATAGACTGATGAGAGAGTGCAGCCTCAATGGCGGTATCATTCTGTGACAGTCAGGTTTCTGTTAGTGTAAGAAGACTAAGTGAATTAGAGCAAAAATGATCATGGATTAATGTGGATTTGTTAGTTAAAGAGCGGGTGTTAAGAAAAGCACAAATATAATTAGTTGTATTTCCAAAATAGGTTAATTTATGAGAAAAAATTCTAGAGTGGGATTTTGAAGTCTATGTTTCATAAATAAAAGCTATAATTACCACCAATGCATTAACCCACATAAACTGCAAGATTATTGTATCTGTCATTCAGGAGGGTACACTGCAGGCAGCAGGGATACATGAATGAATCCAGTGCACAATGGCAGACACAGAAGTGTAAACTCCAGGAAAGTCTTGTCCACAGTCAATTCCAAAACTCAATATCCCAACCAGGCAGCAGTTCCCTGTTAAAAAATCATAAAGAGAAACTGTACATATTAGATATGTGCACCAAGCAATGTCCTGCTCTAATATGCATTGGCTATTTAATAAAACTGTGTGTCTTTCACAGATAAAGAACTCCACAAAAATATTAATTAAGTTTTTTGAAAAGTAAACATAATTTCAAGCAACTTTGCAATATACATCAATTAAAAAATATGCAGAATTTTCATGATTTTTAATTGTTTCTGACAGTCCCCTAAGCCTAGCCCCCTGCTATCCTGCTGATCTGTCTGACTACTTTGCTGAGCTGACTGACTACTGTTACTTTGTATCAACAGCCATCTGTCCTCAGCCTGCATCCTCCAAACCCCACAATTCCCTGCACATGTGATTTCAATAAGGAAAGGAACATCCCAGTGCAATGCATTGTGGGTTATGTAGTTCCTGCATTCTGTCTGTAAACTGTGGAGACAGTGTTTAGTCCCTCCTTCCCTGCCAGGATTTCAAATGATGCAGAAAGAGAACAACGGTTACACAGCTGGATTTCAGCATAGAAAATGGCATTTATTCATACTTTTTGAAGAAACAGGTAAGTGTGATGAGTATATTAGGGGTTTCTGTGTTATGTGGGACCTCTTTATCAAATTTTCATTTGGAAACCGGAGTTCCTCTTTAAAGTATTTTATTAAAAATGTGATATCACATCATCACACCCTTATGGAACAAGGGTCTCCAAGTGTGTTTTGCCTTAGCAGGTCCCGGGACAAGAGCATTCACATTACTCCTACCTGTATAAAGTTAATTCATTTGTATGGTCACATAACTCCTCGCTAACTTCTAAAAGTAAAATGTCAATAATAATAATTATAATAAGCATCATTATGTCAATTATTTCGCCACTATAGTATTACTTCAGAATATCTATCTTAGGACTTACAAACTGGAAGACAGGGTGCAAAGTGTAAAATATGACTGAAAGTCACCATTTTATAACAAATACACCCTTCCCAGCATAATTGAATTGTCGCAGATATCTCTGCTCCATTTTGAAGCACGGAGAACTGAATACAGTATAGTCATGAGGGGTGGAAGAAGGCACAGGGTGGAAAGGTAGACCCCTCTGTTGGTATTTTGTATACCAAGACCTCAGAGAAAAGGCTATTCAAATAAGTGAGGTTATTTATTAGACAAAGACAAACAAGACAAGAGTTTTGCCTAGGGAGTTGTCACAATCACACCACAGCATAGTACTTAAGTGTGACAGGAGAACTTCCCAAAGACACTCCTCTTACAACAACCTTTTATACCTTTTTACTGAGCATTTACCATAAGCGCAAAGGGTACACGGAAATACCATACATGGTCAAAAGCCCTCCTCCTATATTAGAAGGCATGTAAGCTTACTATAGGAAATATTGCAATACCTGTTACATCATTTTATGTTTCCCTGATTCCAATATACACAAACCATAAAATATATGTCTTCTAGTTTGAGACAGGATGGGGTGTTTGCAGTTCTGAAGCAACACTTCTGTATCTCACTGTTGTTTGACTTCTGTCTGCAGAGTCTTGACCTTTGGTCAGCATGTCATTGTATGATTACCTGAGACCACTAGCATCAGCCTTCCCTTCCCCCTTATCTGCCTTAGGTCTGGCCTTTGTATGTACCAGGACAAGGGGTCTTGATCTTTAATTTATATTAATAGTCCTACATACCAGCCATTACCCGTCATGGAATAGGGTGTTCTCATTATTCTATTGTTAATATCATTATTTTATTGTCACCCCTCCTACCCCCTAACTTGCACATACAGTAATTCAGTGACAGGGATGGGACAGTTACTCCAGGGCAGTAGGACACTGTACGAGAACGAATGAGTTTAGTATTGCAACTATTTAAACTTATGCACTTCTGCCCAGGGACTTTGGAAATAATCTGTTTGGATTTTCAAGCATCTCAGTGACTTGCTCATATTATTCCCATTTTATCAGCCATCATGATTACATTTGTTAGAGTTGTTAAATTGTTCTAATAGTGATGAGCAAATTAATTTGCCAGCCATGGATTCGCAGTGAATTACACATTTTGCCATGTGCAAATTTATTCACGAAAGTGCGACAAAAATTTGCCACGGAAATTTTGCAGCAAAAAAAACACCCATAAGAAAGAATACCCATTGACTTTCAATGCATTTGGAGAAAAAAAAAAGTCACCATAGGAAAAAACGCCCACTGACTTTAATGCATTTGGAGAAAAAAAGTCACCATAAAATAAAACGCCCAATGACTTTAATATATTTAGAGAAAAAATTCACCATAAAAAAAAATGCCCATTGACTTTAATGTATTTGAGAAAAAGTCACCATAAAAAAAACACCCATTAACTTTAATGCATTTGGAGAAAAAAAGTCACCATAAGAAAAAACGTCCATGGACTTAAATGCATTTGGAGAGAGAAAAATTGTTGCACGTGTAAAAATTGTTGCGCATAAAAATGACCATTGACTTCAATTCGTTTAGCCAAATTTTGCCGTTTCTCTAATTTTTTTTGCAGTTTTGCTAATTTTCTGGCGAAGCAAAATGGGACGATTTGCTCATCTACTCTCATCACTCATCTATTTCATTAAAAGAGCATGTGAATAAAATAAGCACAAAAGAGATTAGAGGAATACTCACTGGATGAAGTAAATCAAGGCTAAAACCATAAGCCCCGCCCCAGGGGTTGATCCAATCCTTTCTGAGCCACTGGAGACATCAGGGATAAATGAGCGAATCCATTCCATATGGGCAGGGATAGAACTGTAAACTCCAGGAAAGTCTCCTCCACAACCTTCTCCAAAACTTGCTATTCCGACCAAGTACCAGCGATCATTCTCATAACAAATCAGGGGTCCCCCACTATCACCCTTTTAAGCAAACAAAAAGCATTAATAAAAGAGTGTTGACAAACATAGTAATACTATTACAATGGTACAATGGTATTCACTGTGGAGTGAGAGGTTCATTGCAGACATATTCGGTGCTTTGTTGGCATCATGAGTGAGTTAGGGTTGTGAACTTTGGGTCTCATTAATAAAACTTTATGTAAAATAAAAAAGATAAATATAGGAAGTCCAAAAACATACTGACTCATCTGTGCGAGCCAAGATGGAGTATAAAGGGGGAAAAGCAATAACATTTGCAAAGAGAACAGATGTGTGAGTAAATATTTGCATGTCACCATGTGATATTCTTCATTAGACTTTTATTGCATTGTGAATCTTAATTGCGCATTGTGAACCTTTAACACCTGCTTGAAGGTGGCGTAAACTTTTGGAGCAAATGTCACAACAACTTATTCCGGTGCTTATCAGGTCACACCCACTTGGTTAAAGGGATACGGTCATGGGAAAACATGTTTTTTCAAAACACATCAGTTAATAGTGCTGCTCCAGCAGAATTCTGCACTGAAATCCATTTCTCAAAAAACAGATTTTTTTATATTCAATTTTGAAATCTGACATGGGGCTAGACATATTGTCAATTTCCCAGCTGGCCCAAGTCATGTGACTTGTGCTCTGATAAATTTTAATCACTCTTTACTGCTGTACTGCAAGTTGGAGTGATATCACCCCCCTCCCTTTCCCCCCAGCAGCCAAACAAAAGAACAATGGGAAGGTAACCAGATAGCAGCTCCCTAACACAAGATAACAGCTGCCTGGTAGATCTAAGAACAGCACTCAATAGTAAAATCCAGGTCCCACTGAGACTACTTCAGTTAAGTAGGAGAAATAACAGCCTGCCAGAAAGTAGTTCCATCCTCAAGTGCAGGCACAAGTCACATGACTGGGGCAGCTGGGAAACTGACAATATGTCTAGCCCCATGTCAGATTTTAAAATTGAATATAAAAAAAATCTGTTTGTTCTTTTGAGAAATGGATTTCAGTGCATAATTCTGCTGGAGCAGCACTATTAACTGATGTGTTTTGGAACATGTTTTCCCGTGACAATATCCCTTTAAGGTCAATTTATGAATAGTTAGTTGGCACTGAATATTTCAGAGAGGCTCAAATACATGAATGAAGGTTTCTTCCTGTGCTTTTGTAGCAAAGTTGAGATAACTGAATATATGAAGTTTGCCTTTTTTGAAGAGCAGCAGTTAATTAGAGACCATCATCATCCTTTCCCTGAAAAAGAGGACCTCTTTTTGTGCGTACACACACACATGCATATAACACATTTTGGAAAGTAATTATTTTGTACTGTACTTCCATTTCATAAAGTTCCTACCAGTTTCATGTTTACACTTAAAGGAGAAGGAAAGCTACCAAGGCAGTTTATTGCCAATAGATCATAGCTATGGGCTCAGATTACAGCAGGGAGGGGAGGAGGGAGGGGGAGAGGAACAAACTGAGCATGCTCAAGTCCAAGCCCTGGAGGTATAAGATGAAAACAGGAAGTCTGATACAGAAGCCCATGAGTACACAATAGAAGGAAAGAAATGTGATGTTTCTTTTGACAGAGGACTCAGAGCAGCATTACTGCTTATATTTATAAAGAACTTTATGATAAAGTTTACTTAGTTTTAACTTTTCATTCTCCTTTAAATGAGTAGGAAGACTTTCAAATAAAAAGAAAATAAAAATGACACTATCATTAGCAATGATACACATAAGGGTTTCTGGGGCCTTTTAATGAGTTAAACATTTTGAACAAATACAAAAAAAAGAGAAACTAAAATGTAACACTCATTATGCCCAGAGATGACATAGGGAAAATTAATTTAGGGCATTGCATGAACCTCAGACATTAGTAAGATCACTTTAGACAAATGGGTTGAGGACATTGTATTAACTTTAGACATGACAATAATATCACTGTTAAAAATATTCAGAGCAGTGCACTGTATTAATTCTAGATAGTAAGATCACTTCAGAAAATAAATAATGAGCACTGTGTTAACCCAATACAGGTATGGGATCTGTAATCCAGAAACCTGTTATCCAGAAAGCTCAGAATTACAGAAAGGACATCGCCCATTGACTATAACTAACAAGGGAAAGTTGTGCTCACCACTGATTTTTAAAACCATTAGGCGGGGGTGCAATGAGGCTGTGACCACAAAATACATATAGTCAAATACAAGAGTCCTCTGCACTCAACCCATTATCAATATATTTAAGACAGAGACATTTTGTGCTACTGCTACTGAAAAATGCCTTACCCTTTAAACAACACAGGGATTGTTTGTCCATATATTGCAATATATTTAAGCTGAACAACTACGTCAAAGTCATCCCATATCTGGCCCATTGACTCCATTTTATCCAAATAATCAAATTTTTTAAAAATGATTCCCTTTTTCTGTGTAATAATAAAACAGTAGCTTGTACTTGATCCCAACTAAGATATAATTAATCCTTATTGGAGGCAAAACCAGCCTATTGGGTTTATTTAATGTTTATATGATTTTCTAGTAGACTTAAGGTATGAAGATCCAAATCTCTGAAAGATTCATCATCCGGAATACCCCAGGTCCCAAGCATTCTGTATAACAGGTCCCATACCTGTACATTACTGTAACATTACTAAAGAAAATGGATTTGGAGCATTGCATTAATTCCCCAAATGTCAGATTTGGGGAAAAGTTTTTATTGTGTAATATTGCTTTAAGACTACAACCATGATGTTGCTGGACTATAGCTCCCAGCCCCAACCTTCATTATATGTTACATTGTTCAAGGATTTGTAGTCCAGCAACAACTGAGTAAAGTTTGGTAGAGCAGTGCAGTAGGGTTTACATCCCTTTAAAGGGCACATTAGAGCTCACAAGTTGCAAAGAAGCAGGTATAAGAGCAAGTAGGTATTTGTGCCACCTTTTTGTTTGGTGGAAAATGGGCAAGAGGCAGGGCCAATGACATCAGGGGTGGTCCAGTGACATCGGGGGGGCAGACTGGTGACATAAGGGCTGATGATGTCAGCGATTGGTTGATCGGCATGTCATTAAATTCAATGTCCTGTCCGGATATCCTAATTTGGAAATCCAGACAGGCCCTTCCAAAAACCTGACAGGTGGCAACACTAATCTGTGCTCATACTTGTTTGACCTGGAAGACAGGTGGGGCAAAACACTTTTTAATTAGGAAACAGTCACAATTGGCAATGAGGGGTGATAGGAAATATCACTAGTGATGGGCGAATTTGTGCCGTTTTGCTGCGCCGAAATTTGCGAAACGGCGAAAAATAAGCGAAACGCGTTGGCGTCTCGTTGTTGACGCTGGTGTCCGTTTTTTTGATGCTGGCGTCTGTTTTCTGGCGAAAAATGCGTCGGCATCCAAAAAATGGACGCCGGCGTCCATTTTTTTTTTACGCCGGTGAATTTTCACGCCCATTTTGCAAATTTATTCGCCGGTGGCCAATCGCGCGAATTCGCCCATCAATAAATATCACTCACCTGGCAGGAATCTTTTCCTTTATGGATATTCATTGCACATATCATATCATCTGTTATGCCACTGTCACTGTCATTTGATGCCAAAAGATATATTTCCCTACAGTGCTCTAAACCCATCAAACGCACTTCTGCCTCTTGTAGAAGATCAGGGCTTGGCTTGGTACCTGTCAGAGAAAGCTGCATTATAAACTGGTATCTTTATGAACTGTATATTTATACATATAATGAGAGCACACTTATACAAGTGCAAAATCCCACATACTATTGTGTTTGCTTTAACACTATTCACAAACAGTTCAGCCAGCTTTATGTGCAAGGAGCAAAGCTGAGCAGATGCACCACATTAAAATGCAAACAATCCTCCAATGAGAATCTCAGTTCACCTGTATCAATCTGGCACCATGTTCTTTGTTCCTGCCACTGCAGTTGGTAATTTTAAAGGAGAAATAAACCCTTAAAATGAATATCGTTAAAAATGGCATATATTATACACAGAACTTATTGCACTAGCCCAATGTTTCAACTTGTCAATAGCAGCAATGATCCAGGACTTCAAACTTGTCACAGGGGGTCACCATCTTGGAAAGTGTCTGTGACACTCACATGCTCAGTGGGCTCTGATTGGCTGTTGAGAAGCTAAGCTTAGGGCTCGTCACTAATTATCCAGCAGAAAATGAGCTTCCCTGGCTGTAATATAAGCTGATGCTACAGGGCTGATTATTAAATTCTGATGCTTATTGCACTGGTTTCTGTGCTGCCATGTAGTAATTATCTGTATTAATTACTAATCAGCCTTATATTGTGACATTTCTATTCTATGTGTACTGTATATTGTGAGTGGGTCCCTAAGCTCAGTAAGTGACAGCAGCACAGAGCATGTGCAGTGAATCAGCAGAAAAGAAGATGGGGAGCTACTGGGGCATCTTTGGAGACACAGATCTTTACTGCTAAAGGGCTTTGGTTGCCTTGGGCTGGTACAGAAGCACAAAACACCATGTACAACATTTCTACCTACTTCTTTAGTTTGGCTTTGGTTCTAGTTTAAGACCAGTTTCCTAGCACTAAACAAGGCTGCCCTTTATCCCCCTGTCTGCTTCCAGTGTCATAGAATGAAAACAAAAATGACATAATTATGTCTATATGTAAGAAGGTAACATCAAGATGCCTGACATGTTGCTGGGAATCAGTATTCTCATTGGTCAGATCTTTTGCATTTTAATGATGTTTTTGATCAGCAGAATTTCTTTTTTTTTGCTTCTATAATTATGGTTTTCATCAACTTTTATAGAAAACTAGGGGGCTCTGTGGTACAGTATTATTGGTGGGTTTACAACTCATTTTATACTCTCTTTGAGGTGGAGTCACTCCCAGAGCTTACTCTGAAGGCTGCAAACATGATCTAGATTGAATATATTTATGGTGTGTTGTTCCTGACATAAAATACTCACTATTAAACTCAGTGTCTCCCCAGCCAGTCACCATACAACTGTGCCCAGGCAGAAATTCAGTGGGAGATGTTGGCAGACAGGCTGGAAGGATAAAGTCTGTGAAGGGCACATGTCGTGAAAGCTCTAGAAGGGCAATGTCAAAAGTGTAAGCTTTCTCATTGTAGAGATGATGTTTAATGATCCTTTTCACTGGAACAGAAACTTCCTCCTTGTGGTTTCCAGTTATTTTATGGGCTCCAAGGATGACAATAACAGAGGAGGCATTTACCCTTAAGAAAAATAGAGACAAGTCAGTTAATGGGGGTTTCTGACTGTGGCACAGAATGATGGATAATTCATAGAATGTTTGCTTATGTGACATTCTGAACATCAAATGTGATATAATGGTGAAATATTATTAATTCATGTCGCTAAATACTACATTACCTACATATACATAACACGGGGCAAATCCTAACCACTGTTGTAACCCACAGAAACCCATTAGCAATTAAAGGATAATAAAACCTTTAAAATAAGTGAACGTAAAATTGAGGGGGCTATTCTAAGCACTTTTGCCATTTGCATTCATTATTTATTTATTTTTTCATTCCAAGATATTAAGAGATACATGTGCTGTTAATATGAATGAATTTTGTTACAACAGCGACACCTGCTGGTCAGTTTCCCACCAGTCTGACCACCAAGTAGTCAAGGAAGTTGTCAGGAGAAAGAAAGAGGTTGCTCTGATGTTCTTCTGCTTTTATTCCTAAGCAGAAGAACATCAGAGCAGCCTATTTTGGCCGAATACTGAATCCAATCCAAATACTAATTTGCATATGCAAATTAGGGGTGGGAAGGGAAAATCATTTTTTTACTTCCTTGTTTTGTGACAAAAAGGCACGCGATTTCCCCCCGTGGCCCTAATTTGCACATGCGAATTAGGATTTGGTTCAGCCGGGCAGAAGGATTCAGCCGAATCTGAATCCTGCTGAAAAAGGCCGAATCCCGAACCAGATCCTGGATTTGGTGCATCCCTTCTTCATATACACACTGACCTTTCCACACAATGGGCTGCAGTCAAAACAAAATTGCTGCTGATGAGGGTTCCACCACATTGTCCTTCACCAGGAATCCACAAGATCACTTGCCAGGGATTCTGTCCCTTTTTAGTATTCTGCCCTCCAACAATGCGGCTGTTGACTATCACAGGTTTTCCACAGGCCCTGGCTAGAGGAGACATAAAGGTGCAGTAATTGCCATTAGAACAGCGGCTGGTATAGATCAGTTTAAAAGGAACATATATAAAGGTGGCCAGCTCACCTAAATATGGCTAATAAGTAATTAATTTATGAGCTGAGGACGCCTTCTGTATTTAAAGGGATGACTAATCAGCCATGCAGAGTGTGCTTTTATTATATATATCTAGTGATGGGCGAATTTGCGCCGAAAAATTCTCGAAACGGCGTCTCATTTTTTTTTCTACGCCGGCGGAAAAACTTTTGCACGCCCGCAAATTTTTTCAGGCGTTTTGCGCATTTATTCGCTGGCGGCGAACCGCGCAAATTCGCCGCGAATTCTATATATACCTGGTTATAGACAAGTGAGGTGGTAAGCCTAAACACATTCAGAATACATATACAGACACACATGTCCAAGAAATACAGGAACACACCCAAAAATATGCGTACAAATTCTAAAAGAATACAAAAATACTAACCTATTACTGTTCATTGCTAGAACTGTTAAAATGCAAAATGAACAAATAATCATGGTCCAGGATATTGACACTATTAGTCTTTATAGTATAAAAAAAAGGTAATTATAAAAGTCACACTTGAGCCACATGAAGACAAAGATAATAGTAGAAATATCTACAAACTACATGTCTTGTATACAAACATGGCCCACATTTGATAAAGTTCTATTGGGATTATGTAATAAAAGGCACTAAGTTTGCCCAGGGGCAGTAACCCATAGCAACCAATCAGCAGGTAGAATTTACTGGTCACCTGTTTAAATGCAAACATCTTATTGGTTGCTATGGATTACTTCTCCTGGGCAAACTTAGTGCCTTTTATTACATATGGGGCATATTTGCTCATTTTGTAAGGGAGAATTTTGTCATTTATGGAAAATGCAGAAATATTGACCAATTCACTAAGAAATTGAATGGCTTTAATTTGCCCATAATTCAGAGCCAATATTGTGTAAGTATCACTTTGCACCTTGACCCACCCTCAGTGGTTGTTGCCACAGATCTTTGACCCCTACTAGAGTCTATGTCTCCATGCGCGTGTCACTTAGTTACACAGGTGATGTAATAGAAGTATTGAGCAGAGAAGTTTAATGGCATTACATTTTCATTCGCAGCACCACTATTTTGCACTTTGGGTATGTTTTGTGAATCACACAATGTGGGAATTCATGAATGTGGACTTAGCCCAAAACTGAATCAAAGTTAATTTTTACAACAGGAAATCATATAACACCAATGGGCCAATTGTTTTGCTTGTGATTGTCCAAAAAACTAACATTTTTAAAAGGTTTTATAGATATTCCTATTTATTTTGGATCGTTTATTCCATAATTTTATATTGTCTTTTAATAACTTTCATGGCATGTGTGGTTTTAGGGAAATAGATGTTAACCCTTTAAGTGCCATAGATAGTAGAATCACACACTGCACAATATCTTTTGTATGTTATTTCCATGCTTATATTGCATTGTTGGTGATTTTGGTGCATTTTTAGTAATTTTTTGCATTTTTAACCATTTTATTGCATCTTTAGGTCTGCATTTTGTCTGCTAGGCCTGCTAAAATATGCAAACTTTGATTCTGTCTGCAGATTACACTAGGCAAAAAAAAATCATTAATTTTAGTAGTTTTATTTGATTTTAGTGATTTTATTGCATTCTGTATTGTTCTTTGTTACTTGACTTTACACTTGGATTTTTTGTCTCGTATTTATTGTTTTGGATGCCGCTGCATGCCATATTGTTTGGTAAATCTATGCATGTTGGGCATTAAACTGTTAAGTAGACCCCATGCGTTCAAACCTGTTGTTTTATGCTGTTACGTTACAAAATGTGGGGCATATAATGGGGTAAAATACAAGCTTTATGACGATTTATTATTTATGATGATAAATTAAAAAAGAAAAACACTACTTTTAACATAGCTTTGCAGTTTGGTAGTTTGCAGTAGAAATATCTATTTACCCATTTTACTTTTTCTAGAATGTGTAGTTTCACAAACGATATGGTTTTCTAGGGTCTCTATATTGTTAGGGGTTCTTATGGCACATAATGCGCATACGGATGCTTATATTGCAGCAGCCAGAGTGTCAGACGTGAAAATTCACATGCACTATTTTTGTTTGGGTGCTTCTGTGTGCCACATAGTTTGGTATATCTATGCATATTGGGCATCAAAGTGTTCAGTAGACTCCTGGCATGCATATTTAGGATGTTTTCTGTTGGTACCTTACTGTACATTTAGCATGGCCTTACAGTTAGTTTGCCGTAGAAAGGTGTATTTACCCATTTTGTATTCAACAGAATGTGTACTTTCTGAAAATATATGGTTTTCTAGTGTTAGGGGTCTTACAGAACATAATACACGTACTGGGTGCTTACATTGCAGAAGTGACATCAGAAGTGACAATTCATATGCACTATTTTCATTCTGTGTGCCACATAGTCCGGTAAATCTATGCATATTTGGCATCAAAGTGTTCAGTAGACCCCTGGCATACTTATTTAGTATGGTCCCTTACAAAATGGGGTATATAATGGGGGAAAGTGCAAGCTTTGATTTTCAGAAATTTCATAAAAAAGCTATGACCTTGCCGTTTGGTAGTTTGCTGTAGAAAGGCGTAATTACCCATTTTGTATTTATCAGAATGTGTACTTTTGGAAAATATATCGTTTTCTGGGGTTGACTTACGAATTTGCCGCTTTTACCCCACATAAATCAGGCAGTATTTTTTTTTGGTAGTAGAAATATATGCTATGAAATGTGTATGGACTAACTCCATTTTTTGTTCAGTGGACCAGTGGCATTCATATATAGTTACCTATTTTGGATTGTCTGAATATGTACCTAATGCTATGTGGGAGATGAGATGCCAGAAACTGGAAGCTTTGAGGTGATTTTCAGGCATTTCATCAAAACGGACAATTTTGGAAAAGCATTGTGACTCAGTAGTTTGAAGTTGAAAGACATGGTAACCCATTTTGGATTTGTCTGAATATGTACTTTCCAAAAATATATGGTTTTAGGGGGAACAATGTATTTTTGTGTTTTTACCATCTAAAAAATGCAGTAAATATGTTAATTTTTCAGTAGCTGAAGTGACCTGAAGGGACAATCTGCAAGGGGGCGCTAACTTTATTTTCGGGTGTCTAAGCACCAGATACTTTGGTAATCCTATGCACAATGGCCATCAAACTGTTCAGTGGACCTCTGGCAATCATATTTAGGATATTTTTGCATGATCCCTTATGCTTGGTGGGAGATACAAACTTGCAAAATGAAACTTTTGAGGTGATTTTTCAGAATTTTCATGAATTTTTTATAAAAACTACTTAGTTCAGAAAAGCTTTGACGCTTGGTACTTTTGAGAAGAAAGACATGGCTGTCCATTTTGGATTCGGCAGAATGTTTATATTTCAAAAAAATATATGGTTTTCTGGGGTAAACCTACTGTTCCAGGATTTTAGGCTTTGGAATCTAAAGTATGCCATATTCTACTGAAGTGGTTT
This sequence comes from Xenopus laevis, assembly GCF_017654675.1. Classification (NCBI taxonomy): domain Eukaryota; kingdom Metazoa; phylum Chordata; class Amphibia; order Anura; family Pipidae; genus Xenopus; species Xenopus laevis. The sequence goes on along the minus strand of NC_054388.1, from coordinate 111,681,274 downwards.
GAAAATCAGTTAATTTACTGCTGGGAGGTTTGATCTACATAAGTCAGAAATCTCCATAAAACTATACATGTCTGGTATTGGCATGTTCAAGAGACATAAGGCTTTACAAATGATTTAATATTTTGTGCATAAGATAAAATATTTTTTCTTGTATAAATCTTTATATCATGAAAAATAGCATTTTTATTTTTTTTGTATTTAGAGCTGTAGATCTTGCTCTAGAAGGGAAAATACATAAAAACTGAACCTGAAAAAAATCATGTATAATTTTCTTAGGTAAACTATAAATCCCCCCCCCACCCCACCCAGGAAATGCCCCTAAAGTGAGAGACCACAAGATGTTCAGAAAACATCTGGAAATTCTGCTGGCACTTAACGGGTTAATCATGATTTAAAAAAAACTCTAATATCACCAAAACTTGACCTTTAATAAATGGGCCTCCCTGTCAGGCCCAGCGGCTCAGGAAGGAGGAAGTAGGGACCAAGGTGGAACCTTTTAGCAGAAAAGTCCTAATTCTAGTCCTAGTCCTGACTCGCATAAATTTCTAATTTATGGGAGTTTCTAAAAACTCACATTAACTCCCATAAAGTCAAAATTCGGGAAAAAAAATACCAATTGAAATTTATTTAAATTTTTTTTTTTTTTTTTTTTTAAACAGTTGAATAGGAGCTGAAAACTCAAATTGAATTTAAATAGATTTTTCTAAAAATGTTTAAACTCAAATCAAATTTGGACTATTCCTTAGTCGAATTACACTAAAATAAACTCAAAATTTTAATTTTCAACTCGACCCTTGATTAATCTGCCCCCAGATTTAACATCACCATTGTAGCTACAAAGCCATTCACACAATGTTGTATATGAGAAGCAAAAAGTAATTCATTTCCTACTATACTTACTTGGCTCATTGGAGTTTTCATCTTGAGCAAATCCATAGATCCCTAAAAAAAACAATAGTAAGCAGCATTTTATCTAATTTAAAAATAATTTGATAATATTAGGTAGAGTATGTACCCAGAGTATGTTTTTACAAATTTGACAGTTTAAGAAAATTCAAATAATAAAATACACCTTGAATGTTTAATGTTGAAAATACACCTTCCACTGATTTCTTTAGAAGCTTTTAGTTTGTTTTACTTTTATATGGTTTAGTTTCGGTTTTAGAAATGTTTTCATTTTAATTTTTTGGATTGATAAATATTGATATTTTGTTTGTTTTTTTCACATGGAATAAAATGCACTGTTGAATTTGAGTAAATTTGTCCCAAAATTTGAGTGTAATTGTAATGCAATGAAAGTATTCCTGAAAACCATATTCAAAGATTTTGTAACCTTAGTATAGTGATCTTTCAATTCAGGACGGCATAACAAGTAAATTCAGTGATATCTATGGATCACAATGTATATAATTATTATTAATACAAACATTAATATTTATATACAGTTACTGTTGTTGGCTTGTTGTTTAAAAATAAGTGTGTTTGGATTTATAAATAAAGGAAAGTGTGAATGCTATCATTTATTTATGAACATAGGGTCTACAGTTAGCATTGTGTGGCACTATTAGTGATCATCATCATTTCATCATCATTTATTTATATAGCGCTGTCAAGATACGCAGTACTTTGTGATGTACTATATCCCAGGCATAGGCTTTATGTGTTATAATGACACTTATAGTGTAGAAAATGAACAGCACCATCAACTTGGATATGGTTTAAAAAGCCTTTATTTGTGCTCTTGTGGGCATCCCCCGCGACGTTTCAGGCCATGTGGCCTTTTATCAAGCTTGATAAAAGGCCACATGGCCTGAAACGTCGCGGGGGATGCCCACAAGAGCACAAATAAAGGCTTTTTAAATCATATCCAAGTTGATGGTGCTGTTCATTTTCTACACTACATGGTCTGTCAATGGAAAGTGGTCGTTGCAGAACGTGCACCATCAGGAAAAGATACCAAGAATCGGTGTGCTGACTAATATCTGTTCTTCATTATAATGACACTTACCCAAGTTCAGCAGGAGCAGAGTTCTTATTAAATGGAACCAGTTCATGATTCTTTCCTGTGGCCACTAAGTACCGAGACTGGCTGTGTATCTACTTTATACTGTAGGAGGGTCACCAAACCAGTTTGTTAATTAATTTTTATTAATCAGATGTAAAGCAATCCCGTCTCTCCAGTTACCAATATTCTGATTTCACTTCACTTCACTGAAGACAAACCGGAAATTGACATTCAATAATTATGCACTTTAATAGAAATAATATACTAGCAGTTAGGCAGGTTATATATAGACTTAAAAGGTTGGACAATCTAACTTACTATGTTACTATGTCAATAAAAGTGTGAGTTAGGGGGTTATTTACTAAAAAAAACTAATTTATTTCATATATTATTAAGAAAAACCACAACCAAACTCCCATGCCCGATTTTAGCTTTTTTATTAATAAAAAAAACTCGGATCACGAAAAAACTCAATAAAATAGAGCAAAAACCTGAATTGCTTGAATTTTTCTGGCTTTTTCCTGAATTGCTCTAATTTTTCAGGCTTTTTTTTTACCTGAAAACCACAAAACAGTTGGAAAAAGTTTGATTTTATGACAAAAACCTCCAAAGACCCAGATAACTTAAATTTGAGATACTGTAGGTGCCTCTCCCATTGACTTATACAGAACCTCGACAGGTCTGAGATGGAGGATTTTCAGATTTGGGCTTTTTGCAACATTGGGGTATGAATTCAAAGTGTTTTTCCACTAAAAAAATTGAATTTTTTAAAGTTTTTACCAGTTTAAGTTTTACTTTAATGAAAAACCTCCTAAATGTCATTCTGTGGCCAATAAAGCAGATAAAGTTCTGTCTTGTATAAAAAAAGGGCATTAACTCAAGGGATGAAAACATAATTATGCCTCTTTATAGGTCCCTGGTAAGGCCTCATCTGGAGTATGGGGGCAGTTTTGGACTCCAGTCCTTAAGAGGGATATAAATGAGCTGGAGAGAGTGCAGAGACTAAGTGCAACTAAACTGGTTAGAGGGAGGGAAGACTTAAATTATGAGGGGAGACTGCCAAGGTTGGGTTTGGTATTAGCATTCTGTGCCAGGGAGTAGCCTATATTTGGAGCTGCTATTAAACTTCCCCATAATTATGTTGCAGTCTGTATATATTTGTACCTTTTTTTATTTTTGGAATGGTTCAATAACTTGGGAAGAACCTATTTAATTTTAATGAGGCTAAAAATTCTTGTAAAGGCGTGCCGAGTGAAGGAACTGGTTGGTTACAAGGAACACCGGTATAGGAAGGGTAACATGGACTCATTTATCCTGTGCCACAAACAAGAATGCTGGGGAATTCATAAAAATGAAATGCATATATATAATTAATACATGGTATTTGTCATGCAAATACAATATGCACCCTGTACTGTATGGTAAAGCACAAATGCCCGGGTTATTTAGACTATTTATTTCTCTCTTAATTCTCTTGCATCTATAATTAAGTTATTGGGTATCTGAAGTACTTTAGAGAACTAGGTGGATGAGTGGGGCAGCTTCATGGAGTGTTTAATATTCCTGAGTGTAATGTTTGCAATAAGATGTTTTATGTAGGGCTTCCAATTTGTTTGGATCGACATGATTGTAGGTATCAAAAGTCCCACCATTTTTTGTCTTACTTTGTAGTTGGGAAGGAATGAACAATGAATGAAAAATAGAGGGAATAAATTCCCAATGTTTGGGAACCACTGCAGTAGAGTGTCCCAGGGGTAGCAAGAACTGACACTCATTTTAGACAACATCACCATGTACAGTATATCTCCATATAACAATAACAAGGTACATGGAAAAACATCTGGGTCATACTATTATTTTTCATGCTTCTTCTCATATAGTGCATAAAACATCATGGTCTATTAAAGGTGCAGTTTCATACAAGAAGGTCCATTCTGACAAACAACTATAATAAGGTATCTGTTTGCTCCTTGCGTTTGTTCAATGGGAGTAAGTGAGCGGTTTCTGTAGGTAGTGTCAGCATAACATTGTTAATTACTTCAATTATCTCCATATAGGTTACATGCAAAATATAATATTAGCATATATATAGTTTTGCTTCCTGTATGTGTGACTGCTTTTATCAGTACCAGAATACTAATGTAGCAAAAACACTATTGATAAGTAGCAAAATAACCATTGAGGTGTAACAGGGCCAGTCTGGAGCTAAAATGAATGTTGCACAATTGCTACAGTTAAAAGGGATCTGTCTCAAAAAATTAAATTTAATAGAAGCTTCATCTTGCTGTAATGAGAAACTTTCTAATGAATTAAAAAATTCTGTACCATTTCTGAAATAATCAAGTTACTCTTCACTCTCCCTCTCTGAGCAACCTGTCTCTCTATATTCTGTCTTCATTCAGTAGGTGGAGTATTTGATTGACAGTCAGCTCTAATACAGGGGTCCCCATGAGCCACATTCAAATGTAAAAAGAGTTGGGGAGCAACACAAGCATGAAAAAGTCTCTTGCAGTGCCAAATAAGGGCTGTGATTGGCTATTTGGTAGCCCCTATGTGGATTGGAAGCCTACAAGAGGCTCTAGTTGGCACTATACTTCGATTTTATGCAATTAAAACTTGCCTCCAAGCCTGGAATTCAAAAATAAGCTCCTGCTTTGAGGCCACTGGGAGCAACATCCAAGGGGTTGGAGAGCAACATGTTACTCACAAGCTACTGGTTGGGGATCACTGGTCCTTTTGTGGGGGAGTTGCACCTCATAGGCATCATGGACTAAGAAAGGACTGCACAAGGTCACAAATACCAACATGTCTGGATATGGACTAAGAGATCATATGGAATTCCTTTGATTCTACACTCCAATAATTCAGCCCTAATTTATACTCAGCCTCTTTGAGCCACATTATATTGTACCTTATCTGCTTGTCTCTTGCAGATCCCCTCGTAAATGACTTTACACCTCACACATAGATTGATATTTCTTTTTGTTGGTCATGTGACCTATGAGCTGAATGTTGTATACATACCAGAGCTTCAATGTAATCCACTTGAAAAAGGAACTAAAATGTTAAGAAAGCTTGTTATGATTATAATAGTAAGCCAATAAAGGGATCACCTTTATACCACTTTTGTTATTTTTTTTTTACTTGAAAACGGTTGTCCTGTAACATGGTATACTCGCCAGCTGGCAGAGCCACTCCAGTTCCATGTTACATAAGATATATCTACATGCCAATTATATGTCATCAGTACTAAATATACAACTGCAGTAATTGAGAACTCTCCCAATACTTCCTATTTTTAACCAGTCAATGCAAAAGTCCAAAAAGTAACCATATTCCTTCTGTGAGTCCCATAGTTTAATTTCCCAAGTAAATGAGCACATGCCCTAATTATACACAGATCCATACTTCAGATAGCAGGAGCAATGTTTTGACATCAAAAGGTTCATCACCAACACAACTGCAATTGTCATTTACTACTAAGAATGCAAAATTGAGCTCTCATTAAGGATATACATACATGTTCCTTGCACTTGTCTAAACTGCCAGCCTTCTATGATGAATTGTACAAGTGTCTCCATTGACTCTATTAACTCTGGTGTGAACACTAACCAGGTTGTAGTCAATATCCAATGCCGGCATACTTGAATTGCATGGTAATGCTAACTTCAGTCTAGAACAGGGATCCCAAACCTTTTGAACCCGTGAGCAACTTTCAGAAGTAAAAGGAGTTGGGGAGCAACACTAGCATGAAAAATATTCTTGGGCTGCCATATAAGTGTTGTGATTGGCCATTTGGTAGCCCCTATGTGGATTGTCACCCTACATTGAGACTCTGTTTGGCAGTGCACCTGGTTTTACACAACCAAAACTTGCCTCCAAGCCTGAAATTCAAATATAAGCAAATGCTTTGAGGTTACTGGGAGCAACATCCAAGGGGTTGAGAGCAACATGTTACTCACGAGCTACTGGTTGGGGATCACTGGTCTAGAATGAGGAACACAATGTGTAATGACACTTATCTGGGCCATATCAATTGGCTAGCTAGCAATGGCTTGAGTTGTAGAGACTGTTTACATATCTAAGCACTAAGATAATTTGTTTGTAAAGCACAGAAACAGCATAAGGGTAGACAGTCTTCTACACAATGTATTCTAAACTGCTTGCATTAATAGGACTGGATGTCCTGTATTTTCTGGTTTATAGGTTTATGCAGAATAAATCCCAGCCTTGTTCTAATGTTTTTGCCTAAAGTGGAAATCTGCAGTTGTGTTGCATTATGGCCGAAAGAAGTCAATCGTTTTGGTTATAACAGTGACAAGAACATGGCTTGGGTATTGCTAAATGAAAAGAAAATGTGAATTTGAGAATAACAATGTGATGGATCTAATAAAGAGATTATTGGAGGAAGGAATAAACTGGGAGATGGTGAATTAGTGATCACTAGTGGGGATGCAGTTGAGAAGTAGATGGTCTTGTGGAAAGCAGAAAGCTGTAATAGAAGAGCAGCATCAAGGCTATATAGACCAGCCATCTGTTGTGCCCATCCATTCAGATATCAGAGAGTGGAAAATAAACACAAAATAATGTGACCTAGTTCTGATGAGACACACAAACCTGCAGAAGACAAATGTCTATTATTAATCTAAATAAAATATCATATAAATCTAGCAATGTTGTAATGTTGTGTATTGTTATATAATCAGTGCGGGATGCATATCATTGCTATTTTGGCAACTGTGTGTTCTAAGTTTAAGTACATAGAAAGAAGAGTGCGCCCTGCCTAAAAAAATTCCCTTAAAGGGCAAGTCAACCCCAAAATAAAAATGAACCTTATAAAAGAAAACATAATTCTAAGCAACTTTCTAATATACTTTCATTAAATATTATCAGTGCGTTTAAGGTTTTTTGTAAAAAATATTGATATTGAAAGCAGCATTTGCTTAACTCCCAGTTGTTACTTTTAAACATTTTGGTTCCCCAGCTAAGACAGGTCTGTTAATCAGCTGCCTTGTCTTACATTGTATCAACAGTCTTAGCTATCAGGGCAGAGAATAGAAAAGCACAGACGCTGCTTTCAATTGCAATACATAGACAAATAACTTTGTAATTTGGAATGAATGTAGATTGCAAAATTGCTTAGAATAATGTTTTCTTTTATGAGGCAAATTTTTATTGTGGGCTTGACTTGCCCTTTAAGGGAATTTTTTTAGGCAGGGCGCACCCTACTTTCCATGTACTTAAACATAGAACACACAGTTGCCAAAATAGCAATGATATGCATCCCGCACTGATTATATAACAATGGAAAACTGAGGAAAAAATACACATTTCAGATTACAAAACAAAATTATTCTATTTTGATGGAGCTTATCCTCTTCCCTCTGAACACTCCCAGGCTTAAGTGAAATAATTATATAAACCAAACAAATGGTGAATAAACTAGACCAGTAGAGAAAGTTTTTTTTTTATATATATAACTCTCATGTCCCTATTTTTCTGCAATGCATTCTCACCCTAATGGCATCTTGCTTATTTCTGGTAGCCCAGATTTGTGCCAACTTCATATGGAGTGAGCTCTGACCATATTTCCCAAAAGAAATTCCTTTAGCAATTTATCCTTAAAGGAGAACTAAACTCTAACAAGTTCAGTAATATGGCTAGAGATGCCATATTTTATATAATATATAGATGCAACCTATAGTAGTAATGATCCAGGCCTTTAAAGTTATCACATGCATTTCCCATCTTGTATTTGGTTAGGAGTGTCTGTGACACTCACATGCTCAGTGGGCTCTGATTGGCTGTTGAGAAACTAAGCTTAGGGCTCGTCACTAATTATCCAGCAGAAAATGAGCTTCCCTGGCTGTAATATAAGATGATGCTACAGGTTTGCTGATTATTAAATTCTGATGCTAATTGCACTGGTTTCTGTGCTGGCATGTAGTAATTATCTGTATTAATTACTAATCAGCCTTATATTGTGACATTTCTATTCTATGTGTACTGTATATTGTGAGTGGGTCCCTAAGCTCAGTAAGTGACAGCAGCACAGAGCATGTGAATCGGTGAATCAGCAGAAAAGAAGATGGGGAGCTACTGGGGCATCTTTAGAGACACAGAATTTACTGCTAAAGGGCTGTGGTTGCCTTGGGATGGTTCAAAGCCCAAAACATAATGTGTAATATTTGCCCTCCTTTTGTAAAGCTTTAGTTCTCCTTCAAGATTCTTGGCAAATTAACCTAATGGAAACAGCTTCCTGTTGTAACTTATCGGTAATGCTTAAATGGAAATGTAAACCATTTAGAAGCCATTTGTAAAGAGTATGGGGTCCTGCAAATCATTATATTATAAAGTACTGAAATTGAGCAGTGAGCATGTGTCTACAGCATTCATTCCTGGTCCTTCACATGGCAGTGGGCATTAATGGGTTAACCCCCCTCGTCATGAGAACGGACAGGAAATTACATCAAAATTAAAGACCTCCCTTGCCCCTGACTCGTCCTCCTATTTTTTTCCTGTCCCTCGTCAGGAAACTCACCCAATCCGGTGGATACTGGGCTCTGTCCGCTGATGCTGGGGGGACCTGCGTAATGCCTTGCAGTTCCCGCTCCGGGCCATGGCCTTTTGTTGCCTAACCAGCGCAGTAAGTCGCAATGCTCCGATTGCCTGGGGAGCACATGCGCAATAAGTCGCGGTTCATCCTGAACCGCATAGACGGACCGCATGGGCGGAAGTGACGTCACTATCGCGGGAGATTTGAAATCGGCGCATAGGAAGCGGTTCTCTTTGGATTTTCCCCGCTACTCGTTCAGAGAAAAAACAGGAGAACAGCTAAAGCCTCCAGTTTGGGACTAAGTCACTGCAGTAAGTGCATCCCTAGGGAATTAATGCTGCTGACACCAGCTAAACAGGTATGAGAATCTAACTTGTTACTCTGTTCCCTAACAGCTATGAGCTCTGGGAGGCGATCTCATTCTACGTCAAGGGGGTGAGTGGACAGTGAAAGCTGAGCCTTGGATGTGTTTTTTCTTTGCTATCATCATGCTAATGTTGATGTTATTGTTGCAGGAGCTCCCCTGGAAAAAGGAGAGAGGAAGAGGTCAGAAGTAAATCCTCTAGGAAGGAATGCCTTTCCTGCAACAATCCTGCTTTAATAAATAAAAAGTTATGCCAGGAATGTCTGGACCAATTAGCAGGACCTTCCACCTCTCAAGAGATGTTTATGGAATGGATGAAATCATCTTTTGATCAAACAGTGAATGATATGGTTGAGAAAGTAACTGAAAATGTTATGTCCAAAGTGGTTGCTCTTAAGTGTGACAGGAGACCAACCGCAACCAGTCACAGTGTATCTCTATCAGATTCTCCCATTTCGAGTAATTCAGATTTTTCTCAGGATGAGCAAACAGATGACAGAGAAGAAGTTTCTTTCAATGTGGATTTGATGGAACCCCTCATTACAGCCATGAGGGAAACCTTAAAGATTGGTTCAGCGAAAACTTCGGAAGCAGAAGATTTGATGTTTAGAACCTCCGCCAGGAAAAATGAAGTTTTTCCTGTGCATCAAGTGATCAAAGATATGATTAAGGAAGAATGGAGTTCACCAGATAAGAAATTCTTTCTAAATAGAAGAATAAAGAAGATGTACCCATTTAAAGATGAGGAAGTAAAAGATTGGGACTCTGCTCTGAAAGTGGATGCTTCCATTACTAGGATAGCTAGGAAGACCACGCTGCCAGTCAACGAAGGGGTTTCACTTCGTGATGCAATGGAAAGAAGGCAGGATACTATTCTAAAGAAGGCCTACTTAGTGGCTGGGGCTTCTTGCAAACCAGCAATAACCATTACATCTTTGGCTAGAGCTAACAAAATCTGGATCCAAGAACTAGAAGAAGCTCTGAAAGTAAAGACCAGCAGAGATGACATGCTAAAGATGTTAGAAAAAGTTAAAGCAGTAAATGATTTTGTATCTGAAGCCTCTCTTGATGGAGTTATGTTCGCGGCTAAAGGGATGAGTTTAGCGGTTGCTTCCAGACGTTCTCTTTGGCTAAGGCACTGGATGGCTGATACACCTTCAAAACATAATCTTTGTTCTCTTCCTTTTGAAGGCAACCTGCTGTTTGGACAGAGGTTAGATAGTATAATTTCCAAATTTTCGACTCTCAAGCTGTTTGGGCTCAAACTATTTCAGACGATTGGGTGATCCAAATTGTGTCTCAAGGCTATTGTCTAGAACTCAAGAGAAGAGCTTGCCTCCGCCAAATTTTGTATCTTCAAGAAAACCAAAGAATCAGGAAGCAGAAAGGGCTCTGGAATCAATCATCTTCCAATTATTAAAAGGGAAAGTAATTGTACCAGTTCCTCCAAGCGAGATAAGACAAGGGGTTTACTCCCCTTTTTTCCTCAGGAAGAAATCTTCAGGCGAATTCAGAGCTATCCTGAATCTGAAAAGGTTAAACAGATATTTACAGATAAGAAAATTTCGCATGGAGACAATTTGTTAAATATCCCAGATGATAAGACCAAACGATTGGATGGTAAAAATAGACCTAAAGGACGCCTATTTACATGTGCCAGTATACCCAGCTCATCAGAGATTCCTCCGATTTTACATCCTGGGAAAACATTACCAGTATGCAGCTCTACCTTTTGGTTTAGCCACTTCGCCAAGAACTTTTACGAAGGTTCTAGCTCCTATACTGGCTCTGATCAGGTCCTTGGGCATCGAAATCTTTGCCTATTTGGACGACATCATGATAAAAGCATCGTGTCTTCAAACCCTAATTCGTCAATCATTGATAGTACAAAATGTTCTACAACAACACGGATGGATTTTGAACCTAGAAAAATCTTCTCTCATTCCTACCCAAAGGCTAAATTATTTGGGTTTAATTCTGGATACAGTAAGCTTCAGAATTTTCCTTACTCCGGAGAAAGCTGTCGGAATCCAACAATTAGTGACCAGTTTCTCCAAGTTTCCAGCCTCGACAGCACTGACATGCCAACAACTCTTGGGAAAATTAGTGGCAACAAAAGATGCAGTCGATTGGGCCTTACACCATATAAGACCCCTTCAGTCGGAATTTCTGAGACAATGGAACAGAAAACACGAATTCCAAGTCATAGAGATCAGTCAAGAGGTAAGGCAAAACCTTTTGTGGTGGAAGAATCTTCAGAATATGCTGAAGGGAAAGTCTCTGAAGACCCCGGAATGGCTACATCTAACAACAGATGCGAGCAAGATAGGATGGGGAGCCCATACGGGACAGAATTCAGTTTGGGGCAGATGGAAATCCTAACAGATGAGGTATTCATCGAATTGGAAAGAGCTTATGGCAGTCTGTCTAGCTCTTCTGAAATTCAAGAAAGTGATCAGAGGAAAAGCTGTCATGGTCAACTCAGACAATATGACTACGGTGAGATACCTGATGAAACAGGGTGGCACGAGAAGCAGATCCCTAATGCAGAGTGCGCAACTGATTTTCCAGTGGGGAGAAGTTCAGCTTACAGATCTGGTAGCTCTTCATGTTCCTGGGAAAATGAATGTCTGGGCAGATTGGCTCAGTCGGAATCCTCACCCAGGAGAATGGGAATTGGATCAGAACACTTTCAATCTTATAGTGGCGGTTCTGGGCCAACCAGTTATTGATCTGATGGCGACTCCAAAAAACAAGAAAGTAACAGTATTCTGTTCCAGATTCAAGAACAAAGGGGCCTTGGTTCAAGACTGTTTCAGAGTCCAGTGGAACTTCAATCTGGCCTATGCATTTCCACCCATTCCTTTGATTCCCAAACTCCTCAGGAAGATCAGGGAGGACAAAGCAGAGGTGATTGCTGTTTTACCATGATGGCCCAGGAGGAATTGGTTTCCTCAGTTATTCAACATGAAGCAAGCTCCTCCATTCAAAATCCCTGTGCATTCGAAGATGTTACGGCAGGGTCCACTGTTTCACCCAGCACCAGAAAGTTGGAAGTTGACGGCCTGGCGACTGAAAGGCTGAATATGAGATGTCTAGGTCTTTCAGAAAAGGCGATAGATACATTGCTGGCAGCCAGGAAACCATCAACATCACAAAAATATTACAGAATCTGGGAGACCTATCTCAATTGGTGCACAAAGACCAACAGGGCTTATGAAACCACCTCTCCAGAGAATATTGTTGAATTTCTCCAAGAAGGTTTGGAAAGAAAATTGAGTGTGTCTACACTCAAAGGGCAAGTGTCAGCTCTGTCTGCCCTTTATGGAGAGGCATGGACTTCTAAGCCTTTGATTGTTCGATTTTTTCAGGCTCTGAGCGGAATTAGACCAAAACAAAAAGAAAGAATTCCTCCTTGGGATCTGTCTTTGGTCCTTCAGGCCCTAACAAAGGAGCCTTTTGAGCCATTGGAAACGGCCCCTCTAAAATTCGTTACATGGAAAATGGCTTTTTTATTAGCCATAACTTCCGCCAGGAGAGTCGGAGAAATTCAAGCACTTCTGGCTCTAGATAGTCACCTGACTTTCAAAGAGGATTGTGTAATTCTGAGAACTCCTCAAAGCTTTCTAACCAAAGTGGTATCCGAATTCCATATGAATCAGGACATAATACTACCAGCATTTTTTCCATCTCCAAAAACAGAGGAAGAAGCGGTGTGGCACAAATTAGATGTCATCAGGTGCCTGAAAGCCTACCTGTATAGGGTGAAGGAAGTAAGGAAAGATAAGAATATCTTACTCATTCCATCAGGTATGAAGGCTGGTTGTAAAGCTTCAAAATCTACTGTGGCAAGATGGATTAAAGCCTGTATCTCAGAGGCTTATAAGTCAAGTGCACTGCAAGTCCCGCCTAACATCAAGGCTCACTCCACTAGAGCTGTCTCAGCGTCTTGGGCCTTCCAAGCCCAAGTTTGAGCAGAAGATTTATGCAAAGCTGCTGTCTGGTCTAATTTAAACACGTTCATAAAATTCTACAAATTGGACGTTTGGTCTTCAAGCCAGACAAATTTTGGAAGATCAGTTCTTCAAGCTGTTACTTATAAATAAAATTCTTAGTAGCATTATCCCACCCTCTTAGTGTCTTTACTGCTTGGTAAGATCCCATTAGTGCCCACTGCCATGTGAAGGACCAGGAATGAGGAAAATCTTATCATACTTACCGTGATTTTCTTTTCCTGGACTGTAACATGGCAGTGGGCAAGACTTCCCAACCCTTGAGGGGAGTTTATCTGTACAGTCAAAAATAGGAGGACGAGTCAGGGGCAAGGGAGGTCTTTTATTTTAATGTAAATTCCTGTCCGTTCTCATGAAGAGGGGGGGTTAACCCATTAGTGCCCACTGCCATGTTACAGTCCAGGAAAAGAAAATCACTGTAAGTATGATAAGATTTTCCTCATTCCTTCACTTGCCAACCCCCTTTTTGCACTGACTGGTGTTCAAAGCTTAGTCCCAATCTGTGGAACCAGCCTTTTTTTATAAACCCATCAATTTGAACCATAAGTTCATGTGCTTCTGAATCCATCAGCCCTGTGATCCTTACATGATGCCCACATGTCATCAGCATAACAAAATGCACGGTTTTCAGTTTGGCGCCTGAGGTAAATGGAGGCTTGGGAGTAGAGTTCTTTCAGCCAGCAAGCAAAAAAGCAGCAAATAATACTCGGCAGACCCTCGTAAAGGCTTCATCGAGGCTGAGGTAGATTCATTTACTCACCGCAGGTTATTCTGACCTATCCATAAACACAAGGAAAAGGCATCAGTAAAGTACCTTAGAATCTAAGATGGCGGAGAATCAAGCCCATTTGAAATTGCTGTGAAATGTGTGTGTGGGGGAGGGGTTACTTCAATGAAATAAAAGTGGCTAATTACTTGCAGTGTCAGAAGATTCTCCTCTGTCCCTGACTCGGTAAGGCTCAGGCACCATCTTGTGCTCAAAAACGGTATAGCAGTGGAAAGAACCTTGCTTTCATAAAGGCTCCCAGTCTTTCTGTTTAAGGAGTCTGTCTGTAACATTTTGCTGCCCAGTAACTCGCTTAAAGATCTGATTTCCACAACTGGAAGATTCAGGTCAATATAACTGCACAAGTGAATCATCACCACCTAGTCATAAGTAAAGTACCCCCCTCATCTTGGCACTTGCATTAATTGACTTCCAATTTCTTCCAGTTTGTTTCCCTCAAGGTTTTATTCAATGAACTTTTGAACTATCTGCTCCTGGAACAACTTCTCCAACTCCCTAGTATCTTTAGGTACATATTACAGTAATAATAAAGATGGGGCTAGGAGGGAATACATAAAAAAAACAAGACTGTGAGGAGGCATGTGTGACCTCCGTGCAACCTATTTTAAAGCTAACATAAAGAACCACACGGAGACAAAGACTTCCATTTGAATGAGTAAGAGTTGGCCACAGCTTTTATTTTAAACATGTTATTATTCTTTCCATTAACCATAAACAAAAAAACTTGCCATTACATCCCCAAACATCAATTATCCCAATGGCAGCCACTGCGGCCGCAGTGGGCATGTAGGTAAACCCAATACAGCATTGAGAACAAATGGCAAGGACACCATTTTTTACCCCGTCAGCTGTGACAACAAATCTAACCACTTAGGAACCAAGATGTAAATATATATAAATAGACATATAATTTTTTTTGTTAAACACAATATATACATACAACTGTAACTGACGGGAGGGTGGGTGGGCAGCTCCACCAGTGGGGGGAGAAGGGAAGAGGGTAAGGCAATTCTCTTCTTTATAGCAACCCTCCCCTTCCAATGCCCACTAATCCCCATTTAGGACCACACCACATAGAAAACCCAGTTTCCATTCAGCCACCACTCCTCCCAGTCTTAGGAACCTTTGCTAGGCACCCTTTGGTGCCCTCCAAAACATCCAAAAAATGGCAGCAAAATTCAATGGCAGAACCTATGAGAAGTCACATAAAAAGAATTCTAGACTCTTGGACACTGAAACCTCCAAGTCTTGGCAATCCCAAAAATCCTTATCACAAAAGTTGGATTCTGGCAAGGACTTTTCCCTGATTGCCAATGAGGTAGCACGACTTATAAATCCTGTTATCGAAATGGCCATTAACAAAGCTGTGGCAATATCGTGCTGATCCGATCATGGGCCCTAGGATCGGATCTTCATGCATCTAAATAGGAACGGTTTGATCGCGGGACCGCATCAAGTACAGATGTGGCCGCGATCCAATGGGATTTTTACCCTGCCCAATCGACATCTGGCCGACTTTCAGTCAGATATCTATCAGGGAAGCCCATCGGATGGCCCCACACATGGGCCGATAAACTGGCAACTCTGTCTTTTGGTAGCTTTCATCGGCCCGTGTATGGGGGCATGGAACAACTATGGAACTGCAAGAAGCATCTTTTGGGCACAAGTACCTTTAATAAATGGTGTCAATACACACAACAAGGTGCGTCCACTTTAAATGTAAAAGGATTGAAGGGGAGCACCTCCCATCAAATGTGAAAAACAGTGGATGGTGTGCAGGGCTAAGTAGTGAATCATAAATTAAAAGAAAGAGAGAAAAAGAACTGACCCATAGGTTTGTACCCTCCCATAAATGTATGTCCAAAAACTCCTACAATTAAAGCATAACTTTTAAACCAATTTTATTAAAATAGTCCTCTGTATCCCAATTAAAACCCGGTTAAGACCAAGGAGACAGGTTGACAAGGGGGTAGTGGGCTGGTGGTACATATAAGTAGTAATATGTTATCTGGGAGATTAGCTCATAAACCTGATATGTTGTATTCTGACCACAAGTACAATGCAGTGGGAGAATGGTTAGGAAGCAGGAGTGGTCAATTGACCCATTTAAGCTCCTAATGTTGCTGCCCTATTCTCCAACATACTGTAGATTCCTCTCACCCAGATGGTCGGCAAGACCAATGAAAACAGGATTATGAGTGCACGTCACTCGACTGGTGTCAAAACCCTGTATATGTATATTGTGGTGAGACTACTGCCAAACTATTAAGGAGAGGTTTGATAGCTCTGCCCACAGGCACCTTAGAGCAATTGCCAAGCGGTTTAGAAGCTTCGTCCCATACTCCACTTCCAAACCAACCCCTTCACCCACAGCACAACCCTCCCAGTTAGTGGAGACCTGCTCTTAAACTAGCGGTAGGTACTCTGTCCGGAGGTGTTGCTAGAAAGTCAATAGAAAATTGCCAAACTGTCGAGGAGCGGTTTGATAACTCTGCCCATAGGCACCTTTGAGCAATTTGTCAAGCGGTTTAGAGACCCTGTTCCAAACCAACCCCTTCACCCACAGCACAACCCTCCCGGTACGTGGAGACCTGCCCTTAGACATGCGATGGGTACTCTGTCCAGAGGTACTGCTAGAGAGTTAATAGGCAATTGGCAATGCAGCCTTACCAAACCCCTTCCACACCAACCCCTTCACCCACAGTAAATTGCCCTCGCGGTGTAAGCCCCCGATTCTCAGTCTTTTCTGGCGTCCTGCATAACCAATTTAAAAAGTTTGACGCGTGTTTCACCCACAGCTTGTGAGCTTTGTCAAAGGCAAGGAAATTCCGGTATTACCAATCTATTTATAACCGCTGCTCACTTGGTTACAATTCAAACCGGCCAGTAGTTGCATTGTATGTCACGGGGGATGGGAACCTCCGCAATTGACACTGGGGGAGCCCGGAACAACCTTCTGCAATTTAACATTAATAGAACCCGAAACCATTCATCATGGACCTGATCGAAAAAGACCCATGTGCCATGATACTAAAGGTCCATACCCTTATCCTACTATCATCCGAATTGTACCTAGTATATAAGAAGGGACACAGAAAAGGGGAAAAGAGAACATCCACAATTATAACTTATAAGTCGAACAATGTCTCATTATAAAGGATACATTTCTTTTCATTTACATCCACTTTAAACAGCCACAATATAGCAGTAGAAGCATTGCACGTTCTGCAGTACTCAGAAGACTGGTTATTGTTGGTGTCAGCTTCTGTATAGTAGTTCTTCATTTAATTGGTTATCTGCACACCTACCTATCATTGCCATATATATCCAGAAGAGGGGGTTATAAAGATTTCTTGATGGTTTTCACCCTTTCTGAATTTAGCTGAACATTTGCTCCAGACATCCCTACCTTATAATGAGATTATGTAAATGTTGTGTCAGTCACCTTTAATAGTGATAACTGGAAAGTGTATTGAGCAAATACTTTTGTGTGTAAATGGTACCTAAATGGGTACCCAGTGAACAAATCAGCATTCACCCCAAAATTCCCCCTAACTGACCTTCAGTCTGGGTCCCCTTAGCTCATAACAAGGTTACAGATACTGTATATAGAAACATTGGGGTGTCACCCTGCTATAGTTCCAGGGGTACCCAGGATAAATATAAACACTAACCCCAAATCTCTCCCCTAACTGACCTTCAGACTGGACCCCCTTAGCTCATAACAAGGTTACAGATATATAGAAACATTGGGGTGTCACCCTGCTATAGTTCCAGGGGTACCAAGGGCACAAATAAGCACTCACCCCAAATCTCCCCCTAACTGACCTTCAGACTGGGACCCCTTAGCTCATAACAAGGTTACAGATATATAGAAACATTGGGGTAACAGTCACCCTGCTATAGTTCCAGGGGTACCCAGGGTACAAATAAGCACTCACCCCAAATCTCCCCCTAACTGACCTTCAGACTGGGCCCCCTTAGCTCATAACAAGGTTACAGATATATAGAAACATTGGGGTAACAGTCACTCTGCTATAGTTCCAGGGGTACCCTGGACACAAATAAGCATTCACCCCAAATCTCCCCCTAACTGACCTTCAGACTGGGCCCCCTTAGCTCATTACAAGGTTACAGATATATAGATATAAATTTTGGCTTTGGTTTCCTTTTCAAATTTTGCCTGTTTAAAGCCAGATATAACAAAAATAATAGATAGTTCATAAAAATTCAAAAATGTTTTTCAGCAAAGCCATATGCACTGAATGAATGTTGAAAAAGGGGGGTTAACTTTGCTTAGAATTGTATTTCTTTTTATTTAAAAAAAAAACGTTTTGGGGCGTATTTCTCCATTAATTGTTTTTTAGTGGAACCACTCAGGACCCAAGGAGGAAAGGAGGAAAAATCCACCACAGAATCCAGTTGTTGTCTATTGAGTCTTCTTAGCTTCATTAGTGAGATTTACACATGGGGTTGCACAGAACCACCAGAATTAAACTTAACAAAGGACCCCTATAAAATCATTCTAGCATCAGTATAGCTGCTACAGATCTCTGATTTTGGAGAGGGATTATGGTGGATTTCATTCCCCTGATCCTTTTCAGAAATTCCAGAGTGTCTGTACAAAAGAAGGTAATAACTGGCCTGAGAGACTCTCAAGGTATAGTTCAGACCTGTAAGGGGGAATCTTGAGAGTTGTTCGGGACTACTATGCTGACATGTTTAGGGGCAAAGCTTTGGAGGGGGAGAAGATAAAAGCCTACTTGGAGGGAACCCCGGGTCCCGATTTGCAGAATTTGGACTTTTTGCCTTTGGTGGCTAACATCACAGAGGATGAGGTCAAAATGGCAATTGACCAACTTCATTTTAAGAAAGCCCCAGGCCCACACAGTCTCACAGCCGAATTTTATAAAACCTTTAAAGATCTTTTGGCCCCAATTTTCGTGGAGGGCTTAGAGACTGCCGGGGAGGAGGTGTCTTGTCTCTTTCCATGGGATTGTCCTCCTTGGTGTTGCTATCAAAAGGCAAGGAGCCCTCGGATGTCAAGAACTGGAGGCCTATTGCTCTCTTGAACACAGATAGGAAGCTTCTTGCAAAGGTACTTTTTTCTAGATTAATTTTATTTTCAGGCACTTTACTGTCCCGTGAGCAGTTCTGCACGGTGAAAGGGCGGAGCATCTTTGGGGCACTCTTGTCAGTTCGAGAAGTGCTTGAGACATACAAAGCTCAGAATATAGGGAGATATGTGGTAGGTCTTGACCAGTCCAAAGCTTTTGATAGAGTGGATCATGAGTACCTATGGGCTACCTTGCACAGGTACGGCATCCCGGATCAATTTGTTGAGTGGCTCACTGTTTTGTACAGGGGGGGGGGAGAGAGCTTCCCACTTGTTAATGGTTGGCGTGGTGAAAACTTCAGGGTTGAGGCTGGGGTGCGCCAGGGTAGTTCTCTGAGTCCTTTGCTCTATGCCTTTGCCATGGATCGTTTTCTGCGAGTGCTGCAGGAATTGGACTTGGAGGGCTTTCGGGCCCCTTCATGCCTACCCCTGAGGCTGGTAGCCTACGTGGACAATGTTACGGTCATTGTTGCACGTCCTGAGGAGGTGAGTTTATTGACTGATGCCATCAAAAGTTACTCAGCGGCCTCTGGATCGCTGGTCAAAGCTGACAAGTCGGTAGCTTTCTGGACTCTGGACGGGGAGCCAGATTTCTCTCTTAATGATTTCCAGCATGCCTCCAGAGAAATTAGCATCCTTGGAGTCAAATTTGGAAGGGAAGACAATGCCAGGCTCAATTGGGAGTCAAAATTGGATGCCGTGAATGTAAGGGTACAGCAGTGGAAAAAGTGGAAGCTGTCCCATAGAGAAAGGGCGAAGCTCATCAAAACTTACCTGGTCCCTGTACTCCTGTTTGTGTCTTTTGCTTACCCTTTGCCAGAAGCTTTCTATGCGAGGATCCACAGCCTGTTTTTCCAGATGCTCTGGGGGAACAGGCTGAACCATGTAAAAAGAGGGATTACTTACCTGCGGACAAAAGAGGGAGGGTTGGACATGTTGTGTCCTAAAGGTTAACTTTGGGCATCTGGGTCAAAGAACTGATGTTCCGTGGGAAGGCAGTGTTAGGGCCTGGGTATTCCCTTTTGTAGGTAAATGGTTACAGGGCGATAGGGTGAAGCAGGTACGGGTGCGACATAGTCATCTTCCATCTTACTTTGTCCTTGCGCTGAAGCATTTGAGGAGATGGGATATCAGAGTAGATGATCTTGGTACAATCTCCCGGCGTGCTCTTTATATGAGGGTGCTAAATGTCTACTTTACTATTCCTCTCGCTTTGAAGGACTGCATTGGGGACACTCTGGTAAGGAGCTTGTGCTTCCTGAATAGCAAAAGGCTACCTCTCAAGCTATTTGACCTATCCTGGATCTCCATTCAGGGAAAGCTCTTTGTCAGGGAGAATGTCAAGTATTTGTCGGTGGTCGACCGAAACTGCCCCTGGGGGTATGTTGTGGAGGAGACCCAGGAGCATTTTCTGCAGCATTGTCCCTTGGCAAAGAGGGTGTGCTCTCAGGTCTCCCAAGCTCTAAATGCTCCGCTCATTACCTATCTATCTATCCATCTATCTATTTATCTATCAATCTATCATCTATGTATGCATGTATGTATGTATGTATGTGTAGCGCTATAGTAAATTGAGTGCACCTAACTCTACTATGGGCTTCACTCCTAGTACATATGCTCCGGATGAGACCTTAAATCTTAGGGAGTGAGCCTTCGCATCGAGGTGGAAGCAGGGTGTAGTGCAACTGTAACAGTAATCAGGGTGCAAAGAATTGGGCGCCAGTGGTTCTTATAACTTAACCAAATAACAGATTTATTGAGCACAGTATACAATCCTCAGTGGAGTGTACATAAATCAGAACATTGCAGGTTCATACAATACATTGAATAGGCAGTACTCACAACACCTTTGGTCAGTATGATTCTCCTCAGAGATAGGAACAATACATGCAGCTTTGAGGAGGTACACCCAGCTTTCAGCCTTTCCCCTAAGTGGAACCTGAGGGGAATCTATCTACCCTAGGTCTGTACACTTATTCCCTACTTCTGGGCAATGAGAACCCTGGGATCTTAATCCCACTACAATCCTCGTAGGAGCCTCAGACTGCTCAGCTAAATAAACTGACTGATTATCACTCCTAGAGTGATCTATAAGTGTGAGTAGCCTATTCTTACTAGACCTGACCTGTCTAGGTTCCACTCGAGCTCTGCCTCCTGCACAGGCTATAGCCAGCACAAGATGGACACTGATAATCTGGCTTCAGAGCCTTTTATACTCTAGCACAGTGCCATCTGCTGGTCACTGTGGGAAATAGCAAGAGTCAACAGTACCCCTCCCAACTGTATTTTAGGACCCAATTAGGTGTCCATAACAGGGAGGGACTGCCTGCACAAAATACTAGGGGTGGCTATTCTACACATCCCTACATATGTATGTATGTATGTATCTATTATCTATCTATCTATCTATCTATCTATCTATCTATCTATCTATCTATCTATCTATCTATTATCTATCTATCTATCTATCTATCTATCTATCTATCTATCTATCTATCTATCTATCTATCATCATCTATCATCTATGTATGGATGTATGTATGCATGTATGTATATATGTATCTATTATCTATCTATATCTATCTATCTATTTATCTATCTATCTATCTATCTATCTATCTATCTATCTATCTATCTATCTATTTATGTATCTATCAATCTTTCTATTATCTATCTAGTATCTATCAATCTATCTATCTATTATCTATCTAGTATCTATCAATCTATCTATCTATTATCTATCTATCTATCTATCTATCTATCTATCTATCTATCTATCTATCTATCTATCTATCTATCTCTCTCTCTCTCTCTCTCTCTCTCTCTCTCTCTCTCTCTCTCTCTCTCTCTCTCTCTCTCTCTATCTATCTATCTATCTATCTATCTATAAAGTATCTATCTATTACCTATCTATCTATTTATCTAACTATATATCATCTATGTATGCATGTATGTATCTATCTATTACCTCTCTCTCTCTCTCTCTCTCTCTCTCTCTCTCTCTCTCTCTCTCTCTCTCTCTCTCTCTCTCTCTCGATAAAGGTAAGGCTGAAAGCTTCTCTTAAGGAATAATAAAAAGTATTACAAGAAGCCAGTACCTGCCTGATGGGCTTTATTATCAGCATTATTGTCAAAGCTCCGTGTTTTAGGATCTTATGGTTATTTCAACTTTGAAAGAAGTTCTAATATGATGAGGATATTAATATTTAGAGCAACTAGCATTGTTTATTTTAGTTTATTTCTTAAAAATTATTTAGCATTCTATTTAGTTGTTCTCCAGTTTAGAATCTAGTTTGTAGTTTGTAGAACTCAGTGCACCCTAGCAGCTAGGCAGTGCTTTCACTTGCATATGAATAGTAGAGGAACTGAACAGTATAACAATAAAATGGTAGTCTTACAGAGCCAGGGGTGCTTCGCCAATGAGGCGAATTGAGGCTGTCGCCTCAGGCGGCAGCGCCCCAGTAGGTACCAGGGGCAGCAAAAATGCTTCTCCTGGTACTTTAACAGCGAATTTCCGGGGGAGGGGGGGCAGCAGCAACTGCTGCTGCCTCAGGCGGCAGAGGGGCAAGGATCGCCCCTGTACAGAGCAATAGCTTTTTGCCTACTGGGGATACTGACCACCATTTGAAAGCTGATGGGGTCACAATAGAAACAACTGAAATGCTTCTAAAAATAAACCAAAATTCTAAAAAAGCTAAAATTCTTCAATATACAGATTAATAGACTAATTTGTGCGAAGATAACAGAAAATGGCCTAATGATACCATTAGTATATATTGTGCACCAAGAATTATATTAGCGTCTACTCATATTACTCATTAACTCAAAGCATTACGGTACTGGAACATGAGAGGGAAGCAGCCAATTCATACTACATACTTGCCTACATGAGGAACAGCTTTCTATTGTAACTGTAACATAGTTCATTTAATACATCATGCTAAATAGATTGTTTTAGGTCAAAGCAAAATAGTCTCAGCACAGTAAGATTAGCACAGTGAGATTAATCATGAGTAAGAATGAGCTCATGAGTCGTTTGTAATGAAGGTCTGAAATTTTGAGATTTGCACTGCTGATACCCTATTATATTGCACTGCAGGAATGTCAATTTTTTTTTATTTTATCTTCTTCCAAATAATTTCTTTTTAAATGTATCCTTTCTATAGGACCGCAACCAACGTACACACGTGACTGCACCATCTTGCCCCCAGGAACTGGTCATTGAAACAATGATCACAGAACAAGTGGTTTCTAAACCATTTGTTGAAAAACCTCCACAGAAGAATGTAAGTTTTCTCATCAGTATTTACATGAGCATGTGTTGCCTCTCAGTAACCACTTATCCAGAAATATAACCATTTCAACTGAAAAAAGTGTTATTTTATGTTAAGTAAAACTTGTGACTTAACAAAATAGTTTTTCTTATTAAAAATGATTCAAATTTAAATGTGTGTCTCTGTCCATGCTCCTATTAAAATAATATACCGTATATACTCGAGTATAAGCCGATCCGAGTATAAGCCAAGGTACCTAATTTTACCTACGAAAACTGGGAAAACTTATTGACTCTAGTATAAGCCTAGACACAACTACAGCCCTGTCTCCCAGCAGCGCACCTTCCGCCAAAGAGACTCCCCCAGCAATCAACCGAACTTCTTTGCAAAGTTGTTGGTGACAGAAAATTGTGCAGAGAGTGCTGTGTGTCATAAAACCATCACTGATCTTTCGTATAACCAACAGATGGTGCTGTGTGATATTGCCATCACTGTTAATCCTTTATTCAACCAACAGATGGCGCTGTGTGATATTGCAGTTACTGTTATTCTTTGATACAACCAACAGATGGCGCTGTGTGATATTGCAGTCACTGTTATTCTTTGATATAACCAACAGATGGCGCTGTGTGATATTGCAGTCACTGTTATTCTTTGATACAACCAACAGATGGCGCTGTGTGATATTGCAGTCACTGTTATTCTTTGATACAACCAACAGATGGCGCTGTGTGATATTGCAGTTACTGTTATTCTTTGATATAACCAACAGATGGCGCTGTGTGATATTGCAGTCACTGTTATTCTTTGATACAACCAACAGATGGCGCTGTGTGATATTGCAGTCACTGTTATTCTTTGATATAACCAACAGAGGGCACACTGTTATTCTTTCATAAAACCAACAGAGGGCATTGTGGGATATTGCAGTCTCTCCCCAAGTGAACTGTTGGTATAGGAATGATTAAAAGTGACTGCAATCTCGGCTACTGCCCGCTGACCCGAGTATAAGCCGAGGTAGACTTTTTCAGCACATTTTGGATGCTGAAAAACTCGAGTATATACGGTATTTGGACAAAAAAGATTTTAACCTTTTTTTTGAAGATATTGTTTTTCTTAAATGTATGGCATGAAAGACGTAAATTAAAACTAAAAATAACCCCATTGATGATGACCTAGAATTAGTGATGGCCCAGTACAGTTCTGCAGGATCTGCAAAAAACCTTTTTTAAATCTATTTGGGCTAAATCGAGGCATCGGGTCCCGAAATCTGTGATGACTGGTAGTAAATCCCAGGGTGGCTTAGCGACCCCAAGTATTAGACGATATTATGAGGCGACACATCTACGCCAAGTTTTAGGGTGGACCACTTTTACTCCTATGTCTAAATGGGCTCAAATAGAGATGCTCCATCTCTTGCCAATCCACCCAAACTCATTACTCTGGGACTCTAAAAAACCTGTTAAGCTCCCGGTTAATTCGCTCCATGCAATTAAATTTACTTTACAGATCTGGCGACACTGTTGTAAGAAATTCCCATTAGTTGGTACAGCGCCAGTGTTGCAGTCAGTGTTGGCAAATCCCTGTTTCCCGCCCGGGTTGGCTTCCACCTTTAAAGGGCACTGGGGACTTTTTCAATCCTCTTACTAATAAACAATTTACCTTCCTGGAATTACAAACTAAATATCAAATCCCACACACTTGGTATTATGAATACATTCAGCTTTCACATTTTATTCAGGACACTGTATCTCAGATGATCACGCTTCGTTCTCTGACTTTTTTTGAACAATTATGTATTAAGGGACTACCCCAGAAGGCATTGATATCGAACCTATATTCTCTCCTAAATGGTCCTGTCACCGATCCAATGCCTAAACATAGATATATGATTCAATGGGAATCAGACCTGATGATCGACATCACTCTCCAGCAGTGGGAGGATAGCTGGGAGAATGCTCGGAAAGGTGTTACCTGTGTAAGGCAGAAAGAAAATCTTTATAAAACCTTATTTCATTGGTATTATACCCCAGTGAAGCTCAATAGATTCTTTCCGGGTGTGTCTCCCCATTGTTGGAGGGGATGTGGTCAACTGGGCACACTTCTACATATTCTCTGGTCCTGCTGTAAACTTAGAGATTTTTGGAAGGATATTACAGGGATGATAGCAAAAATAATGTTTATGGACGTACCAGTGGAGCCTTTATATGCGCTTCTAGGTGCCCCTTATCCTCATCTTTCTACTCAGGAACAGAAGCTGTTAAATTTTGTTTATACTGCGGCTAGATTGGCTATTGTATCTAAATGGAAAGCCCCAGACATTCCGACATTAGGGGAGGTAATTGTTCGACTGCGCGACATGAAATTGATGGAGGAGATGACATCCAAACATAATGGGAAGCTGCCCATGCATGAAAATATTTGGTCTAAATGGGATTATTTTATTTCTCACAGATAGAGTTCTATTCTCATTTTTTTTTTTTTGGGTAGCTATGAAGATTTCGGTACGACTGCTTACTGCTTTTTGAGTGGGAGACGTGTACTGACTTTCTGTCGCTAGATCCACAAATACTGAGTAATACTGGGACGTTTGAAGCTTATGGTGCTTAGCTGGTTATGTACCAAGTGTTTTTTTTTTGTTTTTTTTTTTTAATGCGATTGTAGTAGATGCAAAGTGACTGTTCTAAGAAGATATATTATGTCAATTTACCTGCTATGTCATTGTATGATATTGATGTTCTCTTTATATACCCTCACTTTGTCTATTATGGTATATTTAATGTTTTGCTATCATACTTTTTTTTTTTCTGTATGTAATCAGTTATGATTTGTGATAAAAAAATGTCAAAATCCAATAAACTATAAGTTATAGAATTAGTGATGGGTGAATTTGTCCCATTTCACTTCGCCACGAATTCTGTGAATTTTCCACTGGCGAAAAATTAGTGAAACGCTGATTTTGACGCTGGCAACAATTGGCACCATCACTCATTAAAGTCAATGAGCATCCATGAATCGTCGCCGGCGTCAATTCCGATTTTTCGCGGCAAATTCTGGAATTTATACACTAAACGTTACCGCAAATACGTGGCTGACAAATAAATTCACCCATCACTACCTGGAATCTAATACTTTATATTATATTATTGTTATTATAGTACTATAGTAAAGGCTGAGTATTCAGCCAAGGCTCATAAGTATTTGTTTGACTTGAGTGATTAATTGTGTGTATTTCATTCATGCAGGAATCTAGCTGCAACAACATTAAAGCTAGAAAAGCTTTTGAGAGAAAACCTCAATATGAAGCCGAACAACACTCAAGGCAGAAGAGCAAAAGAATTGTGCGACAGAAGCAAATGAAACACATTCTAAATGAAGAATCTTTTGTGAAAGCTGAACAATTTATAACACAGCAGAAAGAGAGATTGAAAGAGAATGAAAGAGAATGAAAGTCTAAAGTGCAAGAACAAGCTAAACTGATACTGAAATGCAAATTAAGAAATGTGCTTCTTCATGAAAGGTGGAGAATTCAAGAAAAAGAAGATCAGGACTGGAGGAAGCAAGTGGGGAGCGAAAACTAAGAAATGAGCTTGTTAAAGAAAAAGTAAAAATTAAAAAACAAAAGGAATCTGTAGAGGAAGCTCAGCGATTTGCTATACAGCAAAAACAGATTAATAGCAAATGAGAGACTAAAGACCAAAGTTCTAGAAAATGAAGAGCAAAAAGAACTTAATAGTGAAACACGAAAACGCAAGCTAAGAAATGTGCTTCTTCTTGAAAGATGGAAAATTCAGCCGAGGCTCAAAAGTATTTGTTTGACTTCAGTGCTTAATTGTCTGTGTCATTTCTGCAGGAATCTAGCTGCAACAACATTAAAGCTAGAAAAGCTCTTGAGAGAAAAGCTCAGTATGAAGCCGAACAATACACAAGGCAGAAGAACAAAAGAATGATGCAACAGGAAACAATTTAACAAATTCTAAAAGAAGAATCTCTTGAGAAAGCTGAACAATCTGCAACACAGCAGAAAGAGAGACTGAAAGCGAATGAAAGTCTAAAGATCATCAACAACATTCTAGAAAAAGAATTGCAAGAACAAGCTAAACAACTGATACTGAAACTCAAATTAAGAAATGTGCTTCCTCATGAAAGGTGGGAAATTCAAGAAAAAGATCAGGAGGAAGCAAGTGGGGAAATAATGAAGCAAAAACTAAGAAAAGGGCTATAGTAAACTAGAATGGCACCGTCTCTACTATATATATATATATATATATATATATATATATATATATATATATATATATATATATATATATATATATATATATATATATATATATATATATATATATATATATATATATATATATATATATATATATATATATACATTTGTGCACTGGATGAAACTTTTCTCCCAAGGAGTAAGCCCTTGCAATGGTGTGGAGGCAGGGTGTAGTGGAACTGTAATAAAGAACCATGCATAAGAATTGGGTGTCAGTGGTTCTTTACGCTTAAACATAGACCTGCGTTTATTTAACAGAACAATCCACATAGGAGTACATATAGGACATATAGGACATAGGAAAGCATATACTCACACCACCAGAGAACAGCTTGATACCTGCAGGCTAGGGAACATGTACAGCAGTAGTTAAGCAGAAAATAGATAGTACTGTCTCTTTAAAAAAAAACTTCAACCCCCTAGTTCGCCATCTAAAAGCTACCGAACTCAATGTTAGCCTATGGGGAAGGTCCCCATTTTTTTGATCGAAGGATAATCCTTCGATCGTTGGATTTAAATCCTTCGAATCGTTCGATACGAAGGATTTTATCGTTTAGTTCAATAATTTGAATACTTTGAGTTTTTTGTGCCCCAATTAGAAAAAGTTGCACAATTTAGTTTGTTGCATGATTTTAGTTGAATTGTTAGTAAATTCGGCCAAATGGTGCAAGTTTGGTCACATTTTTATTATTAAAATAATGGGGAAAAATCGATTTTAATAAATTGCCCCCCAAGTATGAGGGGTATTTACTAAACTCAATTTGTTCTCATTTTATAATAGAATTAAATTCAACCTAACTCCCATCCTCAAATTGCCTTGTTTTATAAAATATTCTGTTCGGAAAAAGCCAGTGCATGAAATGTCGTGCAACAATTCAAATTGTGCTACTTATTATAATTTGCCGCTCAAATCGCGTGACTTTTTAGAAAACCTTGATTGTTGAATGAAAACCAGTGCAGATCATGAAGGCAAGAAACATCTTGTAAAATGTACAATCTGCCATTGACTTCTACATGACTTCGACATGTTTTAGCTGGAGTATTTAGGATTTTTATTTTTAGCAGCTCTGAAGTAGAACAAATCTTGGAAAAAAAAAATTTCCTCTAAAAATGTCAGTAATTCCCCTTTAAAAGCTCAACCAGAAACTTGAGGGTATATTTATCAAAGAGTGAAGTTAGAGATCTCACAGTCCACTAGAGTGAAATTCCGTCACTCTCCATTCATTTCTATGGGATTTTCAAAGACATATTTATCAAAGGTTGAATTTTCACTTTCACCCATTGATAAATACTCTTTTAAAAAATCCTGTGAGATCTCTAACTTCACTCTTTGATAAATATACCCCTTGGAGTTTTAATAAATAGGCTCCTTTACATTCTACTGCAGTCTTTAAAAAAGATGCTTGGAACAGTGTGGTGGTCAGTTACTTTGGACTCTCATCACCCCAACATCCTGCCTTCACCATGATTGGCTATTTCCTTCAGATGTGATTGGCAGAACATGTTCCTTCCCAAGCTTTTCTGATTAAGACACTTCCTCCCTGTTGTCCAGTGATTCTTTGCATATCTCTCCCCCACCTAAATAGGTAAACCAAATTGACTTTATTAATCTACTACTTACCATTAATCTACTACTAGTTCACGAATGAGTGATTATAAATCATGTGAAATAGAGACATGGGTATTTGTCACCATTTTTGCATTTTAGACTTGTGTATATACATTAGCCCTGTAGAATCATGGGTGGTTCTCATTAATTTAACTCAAAATTCCTGCATGTAACATAAGTTACATAAGCTACTAAGTTACAATCCAAATTATTCTTATTTTATGTTGTCTATTTATATTTATTTACAACCCTGACTGGAGCCTTGGTAGACGTTATAGTTTTAGTGAGAAAATGTATATTTTAGTGGCAAAAACACATGAACGCCTAGATCTTGCATACACTTCTTACCAATGACAGCACTCCAAATTCTCTTAACGATTAAAATTTGCCTTTATTCATTCCATCTTGGGGCAGCATAAGCATGAAACATTTTGAGTGGCACTCCGCTCTTTAACAAGCATAAAACACACCATTAAGGTACATGATCTGATATAGACTGGGGGATACTGACCCCTAGGTGTCATCACAAGATACATACATAGCTCTGCACCCAGGCACCTTATACCAGTATACGTGCTGTGCCGGCATTTCCAGTTCTATATATATATATTTATATATATGCAATGTTTAAAGTCCAAGTATACCACAATATATATATATATGTCCAACACGTGTTATGCACAGTATTAGTGATATAGTTATCTTCAGATGGTGCGTCTACCCAATAAGCGGTGAGTCAATCCGCCAAACTTATGTATAAGTATTCCAACAGGGTCGCACTCGTGTTCAGTAAAACGTAGCATTTATTTCAAACGCAATAAGAGCATGTATAGTTTACAGCCAACTTATCTGTTCAGAATTCTGTTCAGAGTCGATACATAGCGACGTTTCGGGAAGATCTCGTTCCCTTTCTCAAGCCACGGCTCTGCCACAGGGTGCAACAAACAGAAGCGTCCATTTCTTGAATCGTGTTATCGCATAAAGACGGAAGTGACGTAGTCGGTTGCCATGGACACGCGTATCATGAGATATCGCACGTACATGGAAGCGGAGACAGGTTTTCCCAGCATAGATCAACCATCAATGTTAAAAATAGATCTTTACCTGTATCAAGACATTGCATAGATATGGGACACACATCCGACGATCTAAAGTTTAGGGTAATTCAGCACATCCCTCCACCCAAAAGAGGGGGCGATCGGAGTTTGATTTTGAAAAAACCCGAAGTCCAGTGGATTGATAGGCTGAAAACATTAACCCCTAAAGGACTAAATCGAGATTTTGACTTGCACTTATTTTTGTGAGTTTTCCCATGTGAGTTGTAATTGTTGATATATATGTTATAATATACTTCGATACATCTGCCATTATAATTATACTATTGTAACTGATCTGATGTTGCTATGTAATAATCTTCATGGTTACCAAGAGGCAGTAGATGTATCCGCTTCCATGTACGCGTGATATATCATGATACGCGTGTCCATGGCAACCGGCTACGTCACTTCCGTCTTTATGCGATAACACAATTCAAGAAATGGACGCTTCTGTTTGTTGCACCCTGTGGCAGAGCCGTGCTTGAGAAAGGGAACGAGATGTTCCCGAAACGTCGCTATTCTGAACAGAATGTATAACATTAAAATCCCAGGATATCCAAATGAAAAATGCAGCATAATACAATGCAATCACATCATTATTAGACTCTTTAATATGGTCATAACAACCACTTATCTGGGTATCCATATGTCCAAAAGATATTATAACCTATTCTTGCAGATAAACTGTTTCTGTGCCAACCTACAAAACATAAAATGAATACAAAAGTTAAAACCTTAATTAAATACGGATGGATATAGATTATACTCATGATTGAGACCATGTGGGGACATAGTTCCTAATTTACATATCCATAGGGCTTCTTTCTGCAGCAACTCTTTGCCGCAGTCCCCCCAATGCTTCTTTTTTTGTACAGAAGACCTGAAATAGTAGTTGACTAATGGTATGGCCACTTTCATTAAAATGCCTGGCAATGGGTTGATTCAATTTATTTCTAATTGCTGACTTATGT
Source organism: Xenopus laevis (assembly GCF_017654675.1). NCBI lineage: Eukaryota > Metazoa > Chordata > Amphibia > Anura > Pipidae > Xenopus > Xenopus laevis. The sequence goes on along the minus strand of NC_054388.1, from coordinate 111,650,200 downwards.
TCCGTTAATCTGTTCCTGATACTACGAATAGTTTTGCCTCCATCAGTTTTCCCATATGGGCCCTTTATACTATAAACCACATATGAAGATTCACATGTGTAGAAACCCCTGATTGGGATATGTGTACCCTTCAGGGGATGATACAGCACTTACTACATACTAAGGGGCAAATTCATCAAGGGTCGAATATCGAGGGTTAATTAACCCTCGATATTCGACTAGGAACTAAAATCCTTCGACTTCGAATATCGAAGTCGAAGGATTTAGCGCAAATGCTACGATCGAACGATCGAAGGATTATTCCTTCGATCGAACGATTAAATCCTTCGAATCGAACGATTCGAAGGATTTTAATCCAACGATCGAAGGAATATCCTTCAATCAAAAAAACTAAGGCAAGCCTATGGGGACCTTCCCCATAGGCTAACATTGACTTCGGTAGCTTTTAGCTGCTGAACTAGGGGGTCGAAGTTTTTTTTAAAGAGGCAGTACTTCGACTATCGAATGGTCGAATAGTCGAACGATTTTTAGTTAGACTCCTTCGATTCGAAGTCGTAGTCGAAGGTCGAAGTAGCCCATTCGATGGTCGAAGTAGCCCAAAAAACACTTCGAAATTCAAAGTTTTTTTACTTTGAATCCTTCACTCGAGCTTCATGAATCGGCCCCTAATTGTGTGCCAAATAAAGAGCAAGATTTTCCCCTACAACCACTTCTGGTCACACCTTTACAAGTGGCAGGTGAGGCTTCTCTTTATGGTTTTAAATACTTTTTAACAGTTGTTACACGTCACCATTCCTAGTAACCTTTTACAGAATATGAGTTGACTCAAGAGAAGAAATACCTATAACCGCAGATTCTGCAAATACATTTTTATAACAAGATTCCCAAGTATCAGATCTCAACATGTGGTTAACTTTATGAATTTTAATTACCAGTCCAGTGACTTTTCTTCTGGGGTTCTCTAAGCCTAAAGGAAAACTATCACGAAACTTAAATATTTCAGAAGTGGTTCAAAATGTTTGAGTATATTCAGAAATTTTCTTATTTCAGAACAATTAAGTTTAGATTAAAATTTCAATCTCCTAATTCCTCATTAATGCTTGGTGCACTCATTTGGGATGCAGGGTACTTGAGGAACACAGCCGTTAGTATTGTGCACCCCAGGGCAGCATGCTGTGCACATGTGATTCATCTTAGAAGACCAGGGGAATGGCGTCCATTCTTATGAAACCCGAAAAGTTAAGATGGGCAAGGAGTGCCATCCGATATGGAAAAGGCTGTTGGCCATACCAAGTTAAAAAGAAACACTATAAACTATGAGTAATAAAGATTCAGCCAAGTTCTTAACATCACAAAATAGTGTTAGGGGCCGATTCACTAACTTCGAGTGAAGGATTCGAAGTAAAAAAACTTCGAATTTCGAAGTTTTTTTTGGGCTACTTCGTACTTCGAATCGAAGGATTCGGAGTAAAAATCGTTCGACTATTCGACCATTCGATAGTCGAAGTACTGTCTCTTTAAAAAAAACTTCGACCCCCTAGTTCGCCATCTAAAAGCTACCGAAGTCAATGTTATGGGGAAGGTCCCCATAGGCTTGGCTAACTTTTTTTTGATCGAAGGATATTCCTTCGATCGTTGGATTTAAATCCTTCGAATCGTTCGATTCGAAGGATTTAATCGTTCGATCGAAGGAATAATCCTTCGATCGTTCGATCGTACTATCTGCGCTAAATCCTTCGACTTCGATATTCGAAGTCAAAGGATTTCAATTCCCAGTCGAATATCGAGGGTTAATTAACCCTCGATATTCGACTCTTAGTGAATCAGCCCCTAAATGTCACAAAAGCATTCAAATAATCAATAGCTGATTATATATATTTACCATAGAATACCGCCAATTAAATGGTTCCAGCAATAATTAACTTTAGGTTGGAGATTTCCTTGAAGAACTTTTTATATAATGTCCCTATATCTAACCCTTGTCCTTAATGTTGCTGCTCCACTAATCCGGCTGTACAATACAATAGATGTACATACAACAGTATTGCCACCATGCAGCTGAGGCAACTCACCCCCAAAAGACACAATTCATAAAAAGAGCACTTTATAAAATATAACAATAGGGATTGAAAAAACAGGTAAATGCTAAGTTTATGTAATAACTGGTAAGGCCACATTCCTACTTCTAGAACTAGATATAACATAAGACAGTCGTTGACATAAGACAGAGACAGTGAGGACACTGCGTTGGGTGCAGAAGAGAATCATGAACAAACTCCATTTCATGCAAACTGTGCTTCTGCTGAACTTGGGTAAGTTTCCCTGTAGCACATCAGTCTGAGTAAGTGGGTTATGGGAGAATATGGTTTGATCATAGTTTGGTGAACTTGGTGACCCTGGTAGTCACAGCCCAATTGGAGTTTTTCAGGTACCCCGGAAGGTGTACAACATTTAAAATAAATTCTATAGAAATTATTGAAAAATATACTTTATTATGTACAGTTCAAAAAACAGTGACAGAACCTTGTTTAGACAGCTATGTTATGTAAAATTATTGAACCCTATTGACTGCATTAAACTAAGGGGGTTATTTACTAAACTCTGAATGCAAAAAAATCACAAAAAATTTGTGAGGTTTTTTTTTATAAAATTGGACTTTTAAAAAAATCACACATTTTTCGGAATTTATTAAACCCCAAGGATGGAAAAGTCAGAATCTGAAAATCCGGCATCTCGGACCTTTCGAGGTTGCATATAAGTCTATAGGAGAAGTCCCAATGATTTTTTGATGTGCACTGGGTTTCCTGCAATACCCGGAAGTTTTTGGGTAAAAATTATGAAAAAATCGTGAAAATCGTGAAAACAGGATGAAAAATCCGAAAAAATCTTGAAAATCAGATTTTTTTCCCCCAAAGCAAATTTTCGAGAAAATGTAATAATAAAAAAGTGGGGAAAAAACTGAGCGGATTTGATTGGAGTTTGTAGCAGAAATTATTGAGATAAATTCAGACTTTGATAAATAACCCCCTAAGAGAATTAAGGAGGTTTTTACACTATAGTGATTTTTTTATAGTGATTTTCTTTATCAGATCAAAATCATAAAAACTACACATACAAAAATACAAATTTTACCACCTTAAACCTACTGAAATCCAATAGAAGATATTCAGAATTGTATACAGTATTCAGTATTTCAACAAGTTGATCATTTAATTATTGTTTTTGTTGCACAATTGTGATCCCCCCCTCCCATGGTTATAACTTTCTTCTTTTTTGTGATCTTATCAACTTCCTAAAAAAAAAAATAATTTCAAGTATTTATTGGGTATTTTTCAGCTCAATATAGATGATTGATATATAGTGAATAAAGTACCCCCTCTTGTAAAATATAAGGATATTATAAGTTACCGAGGAGTTTCATGACCATATAAATACACGAGGCCAAAGGCCGAGTGTTTTTATACAGGTCATGGAACTCCGAGGTAACTTATAATAGCCTCATATTTTACAATTGGGGGTACTTTATTTATTATAATACACAAATTTTAGTGAGTCATGTGACAGAAATTACATCACTACTCACCGTTTATAACTGATGACATCACTACTCACCGTTTATAAGGATATAATTTACAAGATATTCATGGCTTTTGTGTATTATAATAATATATTCACATTTCTTTATGAGGTATGGGTGGACCTGAACATGTGTTCTAAACCACCGAAAGAAAACGTGGAGAGATGCGAGTAAAACTAAAAGTCCAGATTCAAATGCTAAAAATTGTATCATAGTGATTGATCCAATAGGGTTCTATCCATTGTCACTTTTAAGGAACCAAAAGTAATTGACAATAGCGATGAAAGAATTTTTTTTGCAAAGTTTCGCCATGGAAATGATGCCCATAGACTCCTATGGGACAAATAAAATGACGTGCATCAAAAAAAGTACGTGCACCAAAAAAAGATTGCATTTAATGCATTTTGCCGAATTATTGCCCGTGCCAAATTTTTGGCGAAGTGAAACGGCTCAGATTTGCCCATCTCTCAATAGGAATAATATTTTATCGTAAAACAATGCCGCTTTTATTATTCCTGTATTTGTATAATGTGTTTATTAATGATGATTATTTGTTACTGTATTGTAAACATTACTAATACATATTCTGTTTCCCCAGGCCTCCTTGGATTTACAGAAGCTGTATCTGGTAAGCTGGGCTTTTAATAAGGAGAGTATTATAAACTACAATTTCAGTTTGCTTTTGCCAGTTCAGAGGGTTTCTGATTGTTTATGGAAGTAAAATGCACCTCCTTAAATGCCATGAAACCATAAAGCCTCATAAAGCCTCATAAAATGTTCATTATTTCTTATGGTGCATGGGTTGTAACATAGTTTAGTTGGGTTCAAAAACGTCCATAAAGTTCAACTCCTCCAAATGAAACTCAACGCACATACCTACATACACCGACCCCTCTATACACCCACATAAACTAAATATGTATATATATATATATATTAAAGAGATACTGACACCAGAAATTAAACTTTTTTTTACATACATTTTTTTTACTTTTTTACATCTATCATAATATTGCCTTTGAAAGCTACTTATAAATTTGCCATAAAGTATTTGCCTGATGCTTTTACATTAACCTGCCTGATGCCCCATGTTCCTGTATGAGGGGGCTGCCATGTTTTTGCAGCAGGAATCCGTTAGTATTAGTCAGATTGGCAAAACAGTCAGGTTTAGGAACTTCAACAATTACTTACAAAAACAAACCTCTCAGCAAAAAAACGCAAATCAGCATGACCTATTGGTAACTTTTAATGTAAATTCAAATTTTAAAAAGTAGTTTTTTACTGTCAGTATCATTTTAATTATAGAGTTTAGTATCACAATAGCCTTGGATATTCTGCTTGTCCAAGAAATCATCCAAGTCCCTCTTATAGTCATTAACTGAATCATCATCACAACATCACCCGGCAGTGCATTCCCCAACCTCACTGTCCTCACTGTGATGAACCCCCTACTCTGTTCCTTTAAATGAAACTTCTTTTCCTCTAGTCTGAAGGGGAGGCCTCTGGTACGTGATTCTCTTTATGGGTAAAAAGGTCCCCTGTTATTTGTCTATAATGTACTCTAATGTACTTGTAAAGTCTAATCATGTCCCCTCACAAGCGCCTTTTTTCCAGAGAAAACAACCCCAACCTTGTCAGTCTCCCCTCATAATTTAACTCTTCCCTCCCTCTAACCAGTTTAGTTGCACTTAGTCTCTGCACTCTCTCCAGCTCATTTATATCCCTCTTAAGGACTGGAGTCCAAAACTGCCCCCATACTCCAGATGAGGCCTCACCAGGGACCTTTAAAGAGGCAGAATTATGTTTCATCCCTTGAGTTAATGACTTTTTTCATGCAAGACAACTCAAGACTAACTATGTAACTATTCAAACTTAACAAATCACTTTGCAATATTTAGATGTCCATGACCTTTACCACCTAACTTTTAAAACAACAAATGACACACACTGCTGAGCATGTGGAAAGGAGCTTTACAAAACACAAATGCCTTTATGCTAAAAGAGACGTTCTTGTTTCTTGTTGCCTCCAATAGATAAGCCCAAATACTGTCTTGCCTGAAGACAAACCATCCACCCAATGACACCCAATGACAGCCTACTAGATTCTCCTTTATATTGATGTGCACATATACTGTATATATTCTGCCTTCCACTCCTGAAATGCCCCATAATGTATTTTATGCTAACAATGGTATACAGGCAGCCAGTGGCACCTATAACAGAGTTGTTATTAGCAGGAGAGGAGGCATTATCTACCTGCTTTTTGCAACACACATGATCTCTTGCAACTTGTAGCATGTGCCAATATGCCAACTGAGCCTTTTACCAATTGCTGCCAGCCACTTTGCATGGACACCAGCATTAATGTCAGCCTGAACCTGATGGCAATTCCAAGTTTCCCAATAGCTGAAAGTATCAGGTGCCATTGATTACAAATTCCAGCATCTCCCTTTTTATTGGCAGAATGTGGAACACGGCAGCTGTTATCTCGCATCATGGGAGGGCAAAATTCACAGCCAGGTAATTGGCCTTGGCAGGCAAGGATTCAGGGAAATGATGGAGGTTTGTGTGGTGGATCCCTAATCACAACTAAATGGGTCGTCTCTGCAGCTCACTGCTTTAATAGGTGAGTGTGAGAGGAGTGAGGGCAAGAGTTGGGGCATCAATAGATTTCAATTTCTTAGGTGTAAATATTGATAAAGAGGGCCATTATTAATGCTGGGAAAAACAATATCCAAAAAGATGAGTAGTGATGGGCAAAAAAAATCAACAGGCACGAATTTGCGGTGAACTTCCACGTTTCACCACCAGCGAATAAATTTGTGAAACTGTGGCAAATATTTGCTCGAGAAAAAAACTTGTTGTGCGTCAGAATAGCCAAGAGCAGTGATCCCCAACCAGTAGCTCGTGAGCAACATGTTGCTCTCCAACCCTTTGGATGTTGCTCCCAGTGGTCTCAAAGCAGGAGCTTATTTTTGAATTCCAGGCTTAGAGGCAAGTTTTGGTTGTATAAAAACCAGGTGCACTGCCAAACAGAGTCTCAATGTAGGTTGACAATTCACATAGGGGCTACCAAATGGCCAATCACAACACTTATTTGGCACCCCAACAACATTTTTCATGCTAGTGTTGCTCCCCAACTCCTTTTACTTCTGAATGTTGCTCATGGCTTCAAAAGGTTGGGGATCCCTGGCCAAGAGCATAAAATTGCCGCACATCAAATTATTCAGACGCCCATTGACTTTAATGCATTTGGACACAAAAGTCGCGCAAGAGCGATAAAAATGGTAAAAATAATTTTGACACCTACAGTATTTTCTTCAATGTGTTTCTCAAAATTTCGCTGTTTTGCAAATTTTGCCTCCCAGATCACTAAACATGAGGCATCCCCTTCTGAATATGAGACATTGCCATGGAAAGTTTGACGAATATATCAAGTTGCGTGTGACTTTCTGGCAACCATGATGTAAAATTCCACTTTGCTCAGTAATAATCGACCTCTCTCCTCTTTTTCTGAAGCTGTTTCATTTCAGCCATACAGCATTGTAAATGGGACCCTGCACAGCACAGGAATTAGCGTGAATAATATTTTCACTCTTAAGGGCTCTAACACGCAGACGTTTGCTTCAGCATTTTTCAAACGCGCTCTGAGCTTAAACTGCATATTTTGCATTTATTGCATTTAAACACTTTTTTTTTGCTGTAGATGTGCATGTTTTGTTCCGTTCCAAATGCAACCCTCTATTCTATTGATACCTGAAGATGCGTCAAGTGCAAGAAAATACAGCACGCTGCGTCTAAACAAATGCACGGATTAACGGATTAAAACGCAACTCTGAATGCTCATCAGGATAGCCTGGCGGAATAGAATGGAATCTATTAGTGAATGCATGTTTGGTGCTAAAACCTGCATTTTAATGAGCGTCAAACACGTAATAAATGTCCGTGTGTAAGAGTCCGTGTGTATACCCATGATGAAAATATAAAATTAGATCAGAATTAGTACAATTGCAGTTAATTAAGATAGTAACGTTCTTTTCCAGTGTCACCACATCATCCCTAAATTCTAAAAACTTTAGAACATGAAGAATTGTCATATTATTGTATAATTACAATCTCTTCAGCAAAAAATTGTTTTCAAGAAGTTTTTGTTTTTCAGCACAAACCCACCTTCATTCTACACAGTTTTTCTTGGGTCCTACCAGACAAGTGTGGCAAATGCCAATGAGACTTCAATGACAATCAAAAGATTTATTAATCATCCTAATTATACTTCGGCTGAAACCGGGGCTGATATTGCCCTTGTGGAACTCATCAGTGATGTGCTTTACACAAACTACATCCAACCAGTTTGTCTTCCCTCAGTTGGGGTGTCTTTACCAACTGGCCTACCGTGCTGGGTGACTGGCTGGGGAAATATCGCAAGTAATGGTGAGTATTGCAAAATAGCCACAGGAGTGGGAATAAGATAACTTTATGAAGAGACTTCAAGCATTTGACTTTTTAGAGCATCATCATAAATTCTGCTATCTGTGGGTGCAGGTTGGTCAACATATTTTCTGGGTGGATCAGGGCAGGGCCAAAGCAGTGTTGCATTTGGAATGCTATATGTTATAGTAAAAGATTTGCAGTGAAGATAGAGATGGAGGTTTCAAAAAGTTGATGCATTAAAGGAGAAGAAAAGTATATTAATAGCCTTGGAGAGGTCTCCCAACCCCTTTCCAAGCTGTATAATTGCAGCTTCCCGATGCTTTACCTTTATTCTCTACAGGTAGAAACAATAGAATTCTACCTGTATCTGATGATTCAATACTAAGAGTGGCCAATATTCAGGTGCCTTCAAAGGCACCCAATCAAAAATCTCGGCCAGCCTAATTGACGAGCCAATTGATATCCAAGTCTTCTGCCAATGTCAGTTTGGCTTGTCTCCCGCAATAGACGCACTGAATATTTACGAAACGTTGCTTTGTTCAATATTATTGGTGTGTCCATGACCACATTTAGTCTCTTCAAAGTTTTCAATCACCGAAAACACAGAACATATAAAGTTGAAGCCAGTTCTCAGCTTCAGTGTCTATATTCCTGGCACTATGTCTGTCCTTCTCTTACTATTGCCTTCACTGTTTGTCTTGAATTCTAGTACCATATATGTATTGCTATTCAACTTTCCAGCCAAGACCACAATTCCTACAATACATTGTAAGTCCTCTAATTAATCAATATCTGTCATTTTGCAATAAAAATTGCAATAATTAATTTACCATGATATTGATCTACTTATTAAGACAAATTAAGAAACAGTGAAAGTTTTAATCTCACTACCAAAAACTTGTCAAGATGTTGTAAAACTGGATATTCAGCATGTACCAAATTGAATATCGAGATTTTGTTGTCTGCAGTTTTATCAACTTGCTTGAAAATGCAAAAAATACAAAATATTAATTTGCCACTGTCCCTGTGATTAACTGCTGAGACTTGGATTGTGTTTAAGTCATAAAAGATTTTTATAAAAATTCTCAAATTCACAATCATTGCATCATGATTTTGTGGAATATGAGTTGAGAGACAAAGGAGAATCAAAGAAACATGCAAGGCATTCTGGGAGTTGAAGTCTAGGCTGGAGGGAGCAGGCTACTACTACACTGTTTATGTAGGCAGTCAAGAAAAGACAGATGCACTTTCAATAGAAATTGCAATTGTAAAACTTAATATACATATTTATTCTAATTAATAATAATTTAATTATAATTTATTATTTAGAATTACCTTTCTTACCTCTTACTTCTTTGTTTATACATTTTTCCATTGTCTGGGTGGAATCCCATTAACAAAAATGAACTGAAAGTGATTAAATGACTGAAGCCTTTGAGGATCATTCGTTCTAACGGACCTATTTCCTAACTACAACTTCTCTGCTTAACATTTCATAATAACAAACAATTGCTAAAACAGGTTCACAGGTATTGGACAACTTTTCTAACTGAGCATTTAAACTCACAGTCAGCCTTCCAGAACCCAATACCCTTCAGGAACTGACAGTGCCTCTGATTGATAACCAGAAGTGCAACACTTTACTTCAGACTCCATCTTCTAAAGGAGAACCAAGTTCAAATGTGATTTTAAATGACATGCTATGTGCTGGGTACATCGATGGTGGAAAAGATTCCTGCCAGGTGGGTATTGTTATCTGGAGAACAGAAATTGTGATATGCCTTAAATGTAACAGAAATAATGCATTTCACCATCTGGTCCAGAATGTCTGTTACCATCAGGTCATGGAAACATAAGTATGCTTTAGGATAGAAGCTGGTTTGCAGGGTGACGGACAATATTTCTGGATGCTAACCTTCTTAAGAACAAAGAGGCCGTAAATAAATACTGAACCACAACATAAGAAGAAGGACATTTTTTTCAACTCAGGGCACAAATAAACTTATGTTTGCTCCATATGGCTGATATAATGTCCATCACTCAGATGTTTTCCAATTCCAATACCCCATTTTGTTTTGTTTTTCAGGGTGACTCTGGTGGACCTTTGGTATGTGCTGAAGCCAGTCGCTGGTATTTGGCAGGAGTTGTGAGTTTTGGTGAGGGGTGTGGACAACCAAATCGTCCTGGAGTGTATGTCCGGCTGACTGTATATTATGACTGGATTCTGTCATATGTTCCTGAGGTCTCGACCAATATTCATAATGTGTCCTTCACAAGTCCTTTGATTTCTCTCTATAGTGGAGTCACAACCACAGCCATGACCACCAAAGTTTCTGTCTGTGCCTGCCCATAATGGCTGCATATAATCATAACAGCTGCTCAGTTCCAGTATATATATATATATATATATATATATCTGCAAACAGTTGTGGTTGTTAAACATCAAAGCCATCAAAGATATCTGTTTGTTATTTTGTAAAAAAGTGTCTTTCCCAAGAAAATCTTAATTTCTGTCATTAGTTTTAGGGAAACAGTATTGTAAATGTCTCATTTGAAACTGTTTTGGCCATCACTACTTTACCCTGTTCATTGAATACAGCAATAAATGCATACATTATTTTTATAGAAATTATGACAAGTCTGCAAGTTGGCATGTGTATTAAACTGCCAAACCAGTTAGCAGTAACCATTTTCAAATAGTCATCACTAGTACTGCATTGGTTAGAATGGGTTTTGAATTTTTATTCAAAAATAAGCTCCTGCTTTGAGGCCACTGGGAGCAACATCCAAGGGGTTGGAGAGCAACATGTTACTCATGAGCTACTGGTTGGAGATCACTGGATTAGACAAAGTTCTGATGGTTTCTTGCCCAGCTCATGTATGTGTGTATGTGTAAATAAATAAGACTCTGGAAAAAAAAGGAAAATACATTAGTATCCAATTTATTTTAGTACTGAATATAGCATGGAATTTAAGAGTATCGGTGGTATTGTTTATACATTTTTACTAATACTTTATAAAGATGCAATATTAGAAGGCATTCTATCCAAGAGTTCTTTAAAAATGGTCACTAGAATGGCGCCCACTTTGAGTAGTAGATTAGCATCTAGTTTGGTTACTGCTTCAAGTAGTTCTGTCCCAAAACATTGGCTATGTTCTAAGGGTACTTATAAATGTGGAAGAAGCCCTTGTAAAACTTGTAGGGTGATTACAGTGAGTTCTAATTTCAAATCAAATGTAACTTTCAGAATATACAGTATAAAAATAACATGTATTGTAATTGCAGTAGCAGCCGTGTGTTGTTTTTAAACCTGTGTGCTTGAGTGGCAATGTATACTTGAAAGACTGCGTAGAATTGTCTGTTGTTCTAAGCAAGGATAGCAATGTACTTTACACTTTGATTATGAAAAGGGCATGATACAGCACCTCCCCAGAGGAATTTAATGCAATGTCTGACAAATGTTCCCAGTTGTGTAAAACAAGGGCACTTGTCATGACTACAACTTGGAATGTGGGGGTAGGGGAGAGAAATTAGCCACTGCAGGGTCATTGCTTACCATAAAAAAAGTACCGAGCCATGGACATACAAGGTCATCAGAAGTCACCATTCCTCCTGTGTTGACCATTAATCACCCATAGGAAAAGAACATGATGCACTTTGTAGACTTTAGAGCAACATGAAAGGTTCCAGTTAGGGTCATGCCTAAGGATTAAACTTTTACCAAGCACATTTATTTATTTGCTCATACATTTTTTGCAGCTGAATCATATGTATTGCTTTAATGAAGAAGTTTCTGCATCAAATCAGAATTTTAAAAATGGTTAAAAATTCGCAAGTTACAGTGAATTTGCATGATACTGTTTTGCAAGAAACCAAGATATTTGTTTTCAGGACAGAATCCTGAAAACAGTGCCAGAACTGGATTAAGAGGCAAATGAGAATGCTCTTAAAGCATGAAGAGGACATGGGGTTTAATTATTTTCAGAAAACTAGAATCTCTATCTGACTAACAGAGGAACAGAGTCAAGGCCAAGTCAACAGACCTGACAACTCTGTGCTTGATCTCTATGGTGGAAGGTTCCACCCACCACACTATACATATAACTAAGTATTAATAAAATAAAAACTGATGGTGTTTCTATATATTGTTATATAATCAATGCTTAAAGGGACCCTATCACCATACAAAATAACTCCAATTTTTTATTTTGGGTTTGTCTAGCAAAATAAACTTTATTTACACAATATAAATTAGTTAAATTGTGTTTCTTTCAGTCTTGGAATTCACAATCACAGCAAGCAGGCAGGTGCCATTTTGTAAACATTGTTATTAAGGGAAGCTTAGCATCATGCCAAAATCTTATTTATGCACCAGAATGGGGGACCTGATGCCCATGCCCATGCCCTGGCTACACAATTAGATGGGGAATGTGAGAAGTACAATTAAATATAAGAAGTGCAGAATGGAAAGTGAAAGTAATTGCCTGCCCCGCCCCTATGCCTAAGGCCTAGAGGCAGGCCAGGCAATATATGATTGACAGCCGAGATTTTTAAATACCTTTATAACAGGCATGGATGTTTTAATCGAAAAAAAATTGGGTTCCAAATTTAATTTGAAAAATACCTTTGTTGTACAGATTTTAATGTCTGGGTGACAGGTCCCCTTTAAGTATTAGCTAAACAAACTTGTGTTACTGTGGCAGAGCAAAGTTAAGGCACCCCCCTGTTCAGAAGATCAGTACAGTTAGGGGAGAAATTGCCTGTATTTATTGCAAAATGATTTTCAAAAAATCCAAATGAAATCTTCAATTTGAAGTATTCACATATTTAGATGTCCTACATCAACCTAACAATATATAGTTTAACAGAAGTTTCCGAATGTAACTTCAAGTTGAACCAGCAATTAATTCTCCAAGGGAACTAAAAACAAAATTACAGTGCCAATATGTATTAGAAAGGAAATTGACTTTATTGGTAATATTTTCATTTTCGATTCTAGGAGAACGTTTTAATTGGTACAGTAAATGAGGAAATACCACATTAAAGGATGATTTGAACAAGCAGAAGTTTGAACTCAGCTTCATATGAGCCATGAATTACTGGCACAACATGAAAAATCTAGTTTGGGAAAACAAAACATTGATCAGTGCCAATGTGCCTTTGGCTAAGAAGGAAAAGTAATCCTGGAAATGTATTTAAACTTATGTTAAAATACTGTTATGTGCTCATACATGTGCATGAGAAACAGAAACTGAATTCATGTTGGTGATGATGGTATACTCAAAGCTATCTCTTTTCTCCCAACTTGAAAGAAAGAGGGACAACAATATCTGGCATACATAGGGCGGCAACATTTTTTGACTACGCCCACTTTACAACTATGCCTGTATAGACCACACCCATTTTACACATCCCAGATATGCCAGTATAATGACTAAATAAAATAGACCCCAGACATGCCAGTATAACTGCAAATAAAATGAATAATCAGCATATTATCTCCAGATGTTGTAATATAATCATTAAATAGAGGATAATGGGAAAATTAACCACAGATGTAACATTATAATAACTAAATAAAATGGATAAAGGCATATTATCTCCAGATGGCCAATGAGCATGCCAGTAATAGTGCAGAAATAGATAGACCTCACCAACACTTGCACAAGAAGATTACCAACACAAAAGTTCTTCTTTCCTAAATCTAATGTTGCTTGTCCCTGTCCCTCTGCTTCTCTCTAACTCCTACTTCTGAAGAAACAATCCAAGATGTGCACTAAATGCACAACTATCTTAGATTTTGTTCATCAGATGCAGGGAGCAGAGAGATGGCCGGAGGAACCAAATCAAACCAAACCAAAGTCACATTACAATTTGTGACAGTGGGATGTGTGTTCAAAATTGGGATTGTCCAGTGAAAATTGGGACAGTTAGTCAAAGTCAGCCTCCAGGACAAGAATAGTCCAGGTAAAGAAGCTTTGATTTATTCTCTGCTCTTAAGCAAATGTGGTCAGTGTGGGAACCGACATGCCAAACTGTAGTAGCCCATTTGGTCCATTGGGAAAGGGGTTGCCGTAGATTGTAGGAGTTTATTATTTGTGTTGTGAAAAGTTTCTTGTAGTTGTGTTAAATGGGGGCATATTACAAAGATCCCTGCCCTAGATAAAGGACATCCAGAACAAATTAAGACATTGGGTATAATGACTTTCAAGATGTTGTTGAGATAATAGTATATTTGGAAATCTCAATTGTTCAGGTACTTTGCAGGTTTCCTGTCCATTGTGCCCCCCCCCCCCATGATTGACACACTACTTGTTTTGAAGTAGTTCTTCTTTATGATCAAAACACACTGAGAAACCATGTCTCAATGAGTTTTAAATAAAAATTCAAGTTTCATGCACTCTGTTACCGACAGCTGATTTATATTATGGTACCATCTTGTGGTTGACATAGGAATTGACTCACTACTTTGGTGCACTATTATTTGTATATATTATGCATAACTTTCTAAGATATGCACATGTTCCCCTTTGTAATACCTAAAAATTGTCTTTTAATTGTATGTGATTATTCTATGCATTTAGGAATGTATTAACTGCTATATTTTTATGCTGATTACAGCCATGTAGAATGCAAAGTGTCAATTATGCTTTGAGGGTATGGAGGGGTCATACAAATAATAAATAATGTTAATTAGAAATTAAGATTCAATTATGGGTGAACCTTATCTAGTTGTTTAGTTAGTTATGCATCGGCGTAGGCATTGGATGAATGTATAGAATGAGTGTAACTGGCAGGTTCCACAGATAGAAGTGAATTCATTGAAGGAGCCTAGGACACTTCCCTTAGGGTTAGTGCAACTCTCTCAGGTCCTCTAAGTATTTAGAAAACCGAAGCCAGAACTGGAGCAAGAGGAACATGAAAAAGCTCTTAAAGCATAATAAGAATGTGGGGTTTTATTAGTTTCACAAAACATACATGTCCCACTTTTATTGTTGATAAGTCCCATGTCACGGTTGGCACCCTAAACCAGAACTAATGCCAAGCTCCCTGGTAGGGATGTAGCGAACGTCGGAAAAAAAGTTCGCGAACATATTCGCGAACTTGCGCAAAAATGCGAGCGGTTCGCGAACGGTTCGCGAACCCCATAGACTTCAATGGGAAGGCGAACTTTAACATCTAGAAAAGACATTTCTGGCCAGAAAAATGATTTTAAAGTTGTTTAAAGGGTGCAACGACCTGGACAGTGGCATGCCAGAGGGGGATCAAGGGCAAAAATGTATCTGAAAAATCTGCCTGTGTGTGCTTGGAAGAGATAGTGTAGGGGGAGAGCTGTTAGTGATTTCAGGGACAGATGATAGTAAGCTTGCTGGCTAGTAATCTGCTTGATACTGCTCTGTATTGGAGGGACAGAAGTCTGCAGGGATTTGAGGGACATTTTAGCTTAGGTAGCTTTGCTGGCTAGTAATCTACTGTTCTCTTTAAACAACTGCCATACGTTGACCTTGTAGGCATTGTTTGCCCAGTTTTTTTGGACGCAGCCACTGAAGCACAGTTGCCAGAAAAAATATGCCATATAAATGCTGAAAATAGTAATTTTTCGCCATACGTTGACCTTGTAGACATTGTTTGCCCAGTTTTTTTGGACGCAGCCACTGAAGCACAGTTGCCAGAAAAATTATGCCATATAAATGCTGAAAATATAAATTTTTTTGGTTGCAGCCACTGAAGCACAGAGGCCAGAAAAATTATGCCATATAAATGCAGAAAATATGCATTTTTTTGGTCGCAGCCACTGAAGCACAGTTGCCAGAATAATTATGCCATATAAATGCTGAAAATATAAATTTTTTTGGTTGCAGCCACTGAAGCACAGAGGCCAGAAAAATTATGCCATATAAATGCAGAAAATATGCATTTTTTTGGTCGCAGCCACTGAAGCACAGTTGCCAGAAAAAATATGCCATATAAATGCTGAAAATAGTCATTTTTTGCCATATACGTTGAGTCAACGTATGGCAAAAAATTACTATTTTCAGCATTTATATGGCATATTTTTTCTGGCCTCTGTGCTTCAGTGGCTGCGGCCAAAAAAACTGGGCAAACAATGCCTACAAGGTCAACGTCGTTGACCTTGTAGGCATTGTTTGCCCAGTTTTTTTGGCCGCAGCCACTGAAGCACAGAGGCCAGAAAAAATATGCCATATAAATGCTGAAAATAGTAATTTTTTTGGTCGCAGCCACTGAAGCACAGTTGCCAGAAAAATTATGCCATATAAATGCTGAAAATATAAATTTTTTTGGTTGCAGCCACTGAAGCACAGAGGCCAGAAAAATTATGCCATATAAATGCTGAAAATATAAATTTTTTTGGTTGCAGCCACTGAAGCACAGAGGCCAGAAAAATTATGCCATATAAATGCAGAAAATATGCATTTTTTTGGTCGCAGCCACTGAAGCACAGTTGCCAGAAAAATTATGCCATATAAATGCAGAAAATATGCATTTTTTTGGACGCAGCCACTGAAGCACAGTTGCCAGAAAAAATATGCCATATAAATGCTGAAAATAGTCATTTTTTGCCATACGTTGACCTTGTAGACATTGTTTGCCCAGTTTTTTTGGTTGCAGCCACTGAAGCACAGAGGCCAGAAAAAATTAAACCAGTAGGGTTTGCACCCTAGTTTGTAACGGTGGCGGAGGGAGGAGGAGGACGCTAAAGGACAGCTGTGTGTGGAGTCATGAGGCTTGAAGAGAAGGACAGCTGCATAGAAGTCAGAACAAGTCTTCCGGCGTGCAGTAACCCTCCGAGATCCACCCCTCATTCATTTTAATAAAGGTCAGGTAATCGACACTTTTGTGACCTAGGCGAGTTCTCTTCTCAGTTACAATCCCTCCTGCTGCACTGAAGGTCCTTTCTGAGAGCACACTTGAGGCTGGGCAAGACAAGAGGTTCATGGCAAATTGTGACAGCTCTGGCCACAGATCAAGCCTGCGCACCCAGTAGTCCAGGGGTTCATCGCTCCTCAGAGTGTCGATATCTGCAGTTAATGCCAGGTAGTCCGCTACCTGCCGGTCGAGGCGTTCTTTGAGGGTGGATCCAGAAGGGTTGTGGCGCTGCCTTGGACAGAAAAACATTTGCATGTCTGACGTTACAGACTGGCCAAAGGGCTTTGTCCTTGCAGGTGTGCTCGTGGCAGGATTACTGGCACCTCTGCCCCTGGAATGTTGATGAGTTCCTGAAGTGACATCACCCTTAAAAGCATTGTACAACATGTTTTGCAGGCTGGTTTGTAAATGCCGCATCTTTTCGGACTTGTGGTATGTTGGTAACATTTCTGACACTTTATGCTTGTACCGAGGGTCTAGTAGCGTTGCGACCCAGTACAGGTCCTTCTCCTTAAGCCTCTTGATACGGGGGTCCTTCAACAGGCATGACAGCATGAAAGACCCCATTCTCACAAGGTTGGATGCAGAGCTATCCATCTCCGCTTCCTCATTATCAAGGACTGCATCATCCACGGTCTCCTCCCCCCAGCCACGTACAAGACCAGGGGTCCCCAAAAGGTCACCACTAGCCCCCTGGGAAGCCTGCTCCTGTTGGTCCTCCTCCTCCTCCTCCACAAAGCCACCTTCCTCCTCTGACTCCACTTCTGGCACCTCTCCCTGCGTTGCAGCAGGTGCCTGGGTTCGTTCTGGTGATTCCGACCAGAAATCGTGCGCTTCCAGCTCCTCGTCACGCTGGTCTACAGCCTCATCTGTCACTCGTCGCACGGCACGCTCCAGGAAGAAAGCGAAGGGTATTAGGTCGCTGATGGTGCCTTCGGTGCGACTGACCATATTTGTCACCTCTTCAAAAGGTCGCATGAGCCTGCAGGCATCGCGCATAAGCACCCAGTAACGGGGGAAAAAAATCCCCAGCTGTGCAGATCCAGTCCTACCACCCAGTTCAAAAAGGTACTCGTTGACGGCCCTTTGTTGTTGCAGCAGACGTTCCAACATAAGGAGCGTTGAATTCCAGCGAGTCTGGCTGTCAGAAATCAAACGCCTGACTGGCATGTTGTAGCGCTGCTGAATGTCAGCAAGGCGTGCCATGGCTGTGTAGGAACGTCTGAAATGGGCCGACACCTTTCTGGACTGGGTGAGAACGTCCTGGAATCCTGGGTACTTGGAGACAAAACGTTGGACTATTAAATTTAACACATGTGCCATGCAGGGCACATGTGTTAAATTGCCTAGTCTCAACGCTGCCAACAGATTGCTTCCATTGTCACACACCACTTTTCCGATCTGCAGTTGGTGTGGGGTCAGCCACCGATCGGCCTGTGACTGCAGAGATGACAGGAGTACAGATCCGGTATGGTTTTTGCTTTCCAGGCACGTCATCCCCAAGACAGCGTGACAACGGCGTACCTGGCACGTCGAATAGCCTAGGGGGAGCTGGGGGTGCACAGGTGTGGAGGAGGAGAAGGAGGACCCAGCAGCAGAGTAAGAAGAAGAAGAAGACGAGGTAGAGAGCGATGGAGGAGTAGAGGTGGTGGCAGAACCGCGTGCAATCCGTGGCGGTGACACCAACTCCACTGTTGTTGTTGAGCTACCCATTCCCTGCTTCCCAGCCATTACCAAGTTCACCCAGTGGGCAGTGTAGGTGACATACCTGCCCTGACCATGCTTGGAGGACCATGCGTCAGTAGTCATATGGACCTTTGGCCCAACACTAAGTGACAGAGATGCGGTAACTTGGCTCTGCACATGTTGGTACAGGTGTGGTATTCCCTTTTTAGAAAAAAAATTGCGGCTGGGTACCTTCCACTGCGGTGTCCCAATTGCTACAAATTTGCGGAAGGCCTCAGAGTCCACCAGCTGGTATGGTAAAAGCTGGCGGGCTAAGAGTGCAGACAAGCCAGCTGTCAGACGCCGGGCAAGGGGGTGACAGTCAGACATTGGCTTCTTACGCTCAAACATGGCCTTCACAGAAACTTGGCTGGTGGCAGATGACTGGGAATGGGAACAGGTGGTCAAGGTGGAAGGCGGAGTGGAGGGTGGTTCAGACGGGTCAAGGAGAGCAGAGGTAGAGCAGTAAGATGCTGGACCAGAAGGAGTGTGGCTTTTAGTTTGCCTGTTGCCTTTGAGGTGTTGCTCCCAAAGTGCTTTGTGCTTGCCGCTCATGTGCCTTCGCATAGAAGTTGTACCTATGTGGCTGTTGGGCTTACCAAGGCTCAGTTTCTGACTGCACTCATTGCAAATTACAATGCTTTTGTCAGAGGCACACACATTAAAAAAATCCCACACTGCTGACTTTTTGGAAGTGTGCGATCTGGCGGTAACAGTAGAAGTTGGCGGAGTTGGCGGTATTGGCGGCAATGGCGGGTGCGTTGGCCGGCTGAACACAGGTGCCGATACATGTTGTTGCCCTGCTGATCCCTGCGGGCTGTCCTCCCTGCTTCTTCTAAGTCTTATTCTCCTACTGCCTCTCTGACTCTCCGTCTCTCCATCTGAACTACCCTCCTCTTGCTCTCTTCTACTAGGCACCCACAAAACATCAATCTCCTCATCATCATTCTCCTCAGATGCATCAATTTCTTCTGACACATCACAGAAGGAAGCAGCAGCGGGGACCTCCTCCTCATCACTCATTATGTCCATCTCTATCGTGTTCTCTGCCAGAATTAAATCTGGTGTAAGGTCCTCATCTCCTTCATCTTCTTCTGGCAATAATGGTTGCGCATTACTCAGTTCAAGAAACTCATTGGAAAATAACTCCTCTGACCCCAGTGAAGAAGGGGCACCGGTGGTGGAGGAAGTGTTACGTGGGGTGGCCATAGCAGTGGAGGATGAGGAGGATGTTGTGGTAAAGTTAGAAACGGTAGAGGATGGGGTGTGCTGTGTAAGCCAGTCAACTACCTCTTCAGCATTTTGGGAGTTCAGGGTCATTGGCTTTTTAAAACTGGGAAATTTGCTAGGGCCACAGGATTGCATAGCAGCACGGCCCCTAGCACGGCCTCTGCGTGGCGGCCTGCCTTTGCCTGGCATTATTTTTAAAAAAACAACAACAACAACAAAAACTCAGTTGGTTTTTCTGGAAACGATAATACACACAGCTAGATGGCGGGTTGAAGAAAACACTGTGCAAATAATGCCTACAAAGTCAACGTATACACTACTACAGCGGTGGATACGGATTACGTAAAATATATGAATGCTGCTTGAAAAAAAGTAACTCAAGTGGTTTTTCTAGAGACGATAATATTATCAATATTTAGACAAAATGTGAACAAGCTCACACAGCTCGATGGCGGGTTGAAGAAAACAGTGTGCAAATAATGCCTACAAGGTCAACGTATACACTACTACAGCGGTGGATACGGATTACGTAAAATATATGAATGCTGCTTGAAAAAAAGTAACTCAAGTGGTTTTTCTAGAGACGATAATATTATCAATATTTAGACAAAATGTGAACAAGCTCACACAGCTCGATGGCGGGTTGAAGAAAACAGTGTGCAAATAATGCCTACAAGGTCAACGTATACACTACTACAGCGGTGGATACGGATTACGTAAAATATATGAATGCTGCTTGAAAAAAAGTAACTCAAGTGGTTTTTCTAGAGACGATAATATTATCAATATTTAGACAAAATGTGAACAAGCTCACACAGCTCGATGGCGGGTTGAAGAAAACAGTGTGCAAATAATGCCTACAAGGTCAACGTATACACTACTACAGCGGTGGATACGGATTAAGTAAAATATATGAATGCTGCTTGAAAAAAAGTAACTCAAGTGGTTTTTCTAGAGACGATAATATTATCAATATTTAGACAAAATGTGAACAAGCTCACACAGCTCGATGGCGGGTTGAAGAAAACACTGTGCAAATAATGCCTACAAGGCCAACGTATACACTACTACAGCGGTGGATACGGATTACGTAAAATATATGAATGCTGCTTGAAAAAAGTGACTCCGGTGTTTTTTCTGGAGACGGTAATATTATGGATATTTAGACAGAATGGGAACAAGGTCACACAGCTCGATGGCGGGTTGAAGAAAACAGTGTGCAAATAATGCCTACAAGGCCAACGTATACACTACTACAGCGGTGGATACGGATTACGTAAAATATATGAATGCTGCTTGAAAAAAGTGACTCCGGTGTTTTTTCTGGAGACGGTAATATTATGGATATTTAGACAGAATGGGAACAAGGTCACACAGCTCGATGGCGGGTTGAAGAAAACAGTGTGCAAATAATGCCTACAAGGCCAACGTATACACTACTACAGCGGTGGATACGGATTACGTAAAATATATGAATGCTGCTTGAAAAAGTGACTCCGGTGTTTTTTCTGGAGACGGTAATATTATGGATATTTAGACAGAATGGGAACAAGGTCACACAGCTCGATGGCGGGTTGAAGAAAACAGTGTGCAAATAATGCCTACAAGGCCAACGTATACACTACTACAGCGGTGGATACGGATTACGTAAAATATATTATGGCTGCTTGAAAAAAGTGACTCCGGTGTTTTTTCTGGAGACGGTAATATTATGGATATTTAGACAGAATGTGAACAAGGTCACACAGCTCGATGGCGGGTTGAAGAAAACAGTGTGCAAATAATGCCTACAGGGCAAATAATGCCTAAAAGGTCAACTTATACACTACTACAGCGGTAGTAAAATAAAAAAAAGTAAAATAAAAAAAAAAAGAATATTAAAAAAAAAAATTAAAGTTGGTGCTGCTGAACTACTAGGAGCAGCAGATTAGCACACCAGTCCCACTCCCCAACACTGCTAGACTAATAGCACTGGGCTCTTATAGTAGTAGTAGTAGTAGTAGTAGTAAAACAACAAAAAAATAAATAAAAGCAGTCCTTACAAGGACTACTGTTATTGCAGCAGTCAGCAGATGAGATCAGAAGCAGGACAGCTGCCCACTGCAGCTACATACAGAGCACTGCAGTAGAAGGTAGATTACTAGCCAGCAAAGCTACCTAAGCTTAAATGTCCCTCAAACCCCTGCAGACTTCTGTCCCTCCAATAACAGAGCAGTATCAAAACGATTACTAGCCAGCAAACTTTCAACTGTCCCTGAAATCACTAACAGGCAGCAGCTCTCTCCCTACACTATCTCTTCAGCACACACAGGCAGAGTGAAAAAACGCTGCAGGGCTTCGGTTTTTATAGGGAAGGGGAGTGGTCCAGGGGAGAGCTTCCTGATTGGCTGCCATGTACCTGCTGGTCTGGGGTGAGAGGGCAAAAAAAAGCGCCAACAATGGCGAACCCAAAATGGCGAACGTCGCGCGACGTTCGCGAACTTCCGGCGAGCGCGAACACCCGATGTTCGCGCGAACAAGTTCGCCGGCGAACAGTTCGCGACATCTCTACTCCCTGGTCTCGGCTCGGCTTCACCAGTAGTGTGACCGCCTTTGGCTTCGGGAGGAGCCCTCAGCGTACTCAGATGCCACCTGGACTTTTCGAGAGGAGCAAAGCGAGGAGTTCTGGCAAGCAAAGGGGCACGACTGTTGTAAAAGTCAGTTAGGCCGATGGTCACGGTACAAATGGAGCAGGCAAAAGAATCGTCAGACAGGCAGGATCGAGGCAGGCAGATATCGAGAATCGTCAGGCAGGCAAGGGTCAAACCGGGTTGTCAATCAAGGGATTTAGCAGGAAGAGTTGTCGAAGGCAGGCAAGGGTCAGGTTCCAGAGATCAGAATAGTCAAACAGGCAGGCAAGGGTCAAAACAGATAATCAGGATCAGATTCAAACGGAATAGCAATAGCTAACAGCAACAGGAACAAATCCTATCACGGGCAATGACAAACAGTGGAAATGCCCCTTTAATACTTTCAAATTTGGCGCCATTGCGCGCTGACGTCACCACGTCAGTGCACATGCGCCTTTAAACCCGGAAGTGCGCGTGCGCATGCGCATTAGGAAACCAACGCAAGAGGAGCAGCAGCGCGTCATGACGGGCGTCCCCGCCGAGGGGGCGGCAGGCGTCCCTGCCGTCCCCCCACTAGACTACCAGGGTAAGATTTCCTTACATCCCACTTCAGGTGACAAAATAGTGAGAGAATTCAATTGTATTGATAAATAATGATTACTGTATTGGTAAAACATTTTTCAGTTTTAGTGATTGTATAAATACATGTATTATTCCTTTCATAAGCATTATCAGACCTTGGAAGGTGTATGAACTCAACAGAACCAGTGTCGGACTGGGACACCAGGGGCCCACCCAAAAACCTTTGACCAGGGGCCCACCAATTAATCTTAGACCAGGGGCCCACTCTTAGTACAATTATTATTCCTCTCCTCACTCAGCCTCTATTCTCCTAGTCTCTTTCTTTACATACTATAATCTATCATTCCATCCATTTAGCCACTTTGTTCTCATAGAAATAGGGAATGGCCATTAAATAGGCCACATATCTAGCAGCATAAGGGCCCACTGAGACCTTGGCCCACTGGGACTTTTCCAGGTATCCTGGTGGGCCATTC
The DNA here is from genome assembly GCF_017654675.1 of Xenopus laevis. Lineage (NCBI taxonomy): Eukaryota > Metazoa > Chordata > Amphibia > Anura > Pipidae > Xenopus > Xenopus laevis. The sequence goes on along the minus strand of NC_054388.1, from coordinate 111,626,680 downwards.
CAACACTGAACAGAACCATGACAAGGTTCAGGGAGAAAAGGCTAAGTTATAGAATGCACAGAGAGGCTGCTTTAAGAAGATCTGAAAGAAGCACCACAGATGCAATGGCACAATGCTTGGGAAGAGAACGCAGCAGTTGTTTAACACGTATAACCATCCAGATGTAGAACAAACATTAAACAGTAGAAAAACAATAACTGGTTTCTACCTTCTTTGCCAAATCCCTGTCTGAAGCTAACCAACTCCCCAGGAGCCCAGGTTTGCCCAATTATCTGCTCACCTTGCCAGTTACCAATTTAAGTTACCACAGGGGACCACTCCAGAGTGACAGTGTCCCTTTTATAAGTACAAAGGGAGGAAGGGAGGAACACTGTCCTCCCACCTGTTGGGATATCAGAACATGTAAACTGCGTAAGGGTACACTCAAATGGTGAGATTTGATGTCTATGTTTTGCTGTGTAAATACGGAGAGGTTTAGGTATATTTTGGTACACTGTGGAACTTGTCTCAAGATTCCTTCAGAAGTATAAATTGGTCAAGTGAGTTTTTGGCTTCTTGGATTTGTCAGGCCAGGGGAGGAGCTTGTTGTTTCTTGTAGAGGAGCATGGGAAGAAGGGGAAGAGTTAATTAGGAACAGTGAAGTGATGGAAGGCTGAAGGATAAAAGGGCTCTGTTGCTGCCATCACAAGTGTTTGGAGTAAACCCACTGGGAGCAAGCAGCTTACTGGTGAGAGAGGGAAGAATCCTGGTGGCTTGCAGAACAGTTGGCACAAGTAGTAGAATTAGACTTGCCTTCAATGATGCTGCTGCAGTTCTTCTGTGAATTATTTTTGCATAAAACTGGCACATCAGAACCAGGATAGACTGAGGATGTCTGTATCATCAACTTTGCAAGTATATACCTAGATATCTTTGATGTGTTTGCTGGTGCCCTGCTAGACAATCTAAGGAATCAGGACTGTCCTCAACATCTGTCTTGCCACCATCAACAGCCTGCTCAGCACAGTGAGAGAGAGACGAGGACCCTGGATTTAATTTACAACACAGCTTCTTAAGCCTCTACTCTCTGGGTGAGGAAATTGTAATAATTCACAAAAGCAACAGTACCTGACATTCAGCAGCTGTGACTTCCTACATTTAAATTGTTAACTGCAAAAATGCTTCCATGGGATTTTTTATAGGTTTGCTAATGTTACATTAATACGTTACACTGAAATCTTTTCCTTCTTTCATTTTATGAGAAATTGAACTGGATAACTTTTCCAATACCAGAGTAATAAAAAGACAAGTTTCCACAGTGTTAAATTTCCTTTACACACTGGGAAAACTGACCATCACAGTCACCAAATCAGTGGCAAGGGGAACCAGCCCTCCTAGTCTTGCCCTATCCTTCTCCCATATGTATATGCTGCCCTATGGATCTTTGGACTCCCAGGAGGTACCACAATCTGGTGAGCACTAATAATGTCCTTTAGAAGATTAATTTCTAGGATGAGGGAGTACAAGCAGATTTATCCGCCTCAAACACTACTGAATTTACAGTAATCTCTTTGGTCAATATTGGCATACTGTTTTATCAAACATCAATAAATGGTGTTTCTTACACATAATCAGGTAGACATTGCTCTTATTACCCATGGTTCTTCATCCACCCAACTTGCACTTTCACAAGCTAAAGTCTTCTTTACAGCTGCACAGCCGTTGAAGTGAGGAGGTGGGTTTAAACAGTCTCTTAATTGGGCTGCAGATTGTACAGCTTGATTATAGACATGAAAATTGAAAAAGGGGAAAAGTCACTCTGACCGCAGTGCTTAAAACTTGAGGCCACCAGTGGTAGACCAAGTAAGAGCTGCGGTCAGTAAGCAGAAGGTCCCTGGTTTTAGAGCAGGGAGATCCTCACACAATGATTCAAGAACCCATACACATCAATAGTTTCGAGCAGGGGTCCCCAACTTTTTTTTTTCCGTCAGACACTTTCAAATGTAAAAAGAGTCGGGGAGCAAACAAGTATGCAAATAGCTCCAGGGGGTGCCAAATAAGGGTTGTGGTTGGCTAGTTTGTAGCCTTTATATGAACTGGCAGCCTACACAAGGCTTTATTTTACTAAATAAAAAATAAGCCCCTGCTTTGAGGCCACTGAGAGTTGGGGAACACTGGTTTAGAGCATACCAAGGAACATCCACAAAGGAACCTTACAATTCTCTGAACTGTCCCTTGGAGTGAATTGTCTCATGCTATAATATGACTAGTGGAGATAAGTGCCAAAACACTTTCTTAAACTTTTTTTAACTCTTTAAAGTTACATAGTTAAATCAGGTTGAAAAAAAGACCAAAGTACATCAAGTTCAACCACTCCAAATGAAACCCAACATCCATACATACACCCCTCCATACACTCACATAAACTATATACTCATACAATGTCACAAACTATGCTTATTATGCATCAGTGTGAGAGTGGTCTTATTCACATCACAGGCTTGTTCAGTCATAGATGAGCCTGAATGGAACAGATGGAGTCTCAGGTTGCATCCAAGCACTTACATAATACTGAGCTTGTTTTTAGTGCAGAACAGAATGTATATGTAATGAACAGTGATAATGGCCATCATGTAGAAAGAAATACAGTTATAATTCATGCATTCATTTGCTCATGAATATTCTATTTTCAAAATAGCATTGACTTCACTGTGCATTGTTATCAAGCCAATAAAAGTACATGTGAAACCATTTTGACAGTATCCCTTAAACATTAATAAAAGTGACAAAGAACACAAAGTCAAGGACTTGATTTGGATCAAATCAAGAAGAATGAAACACTATACAGCTTTGGCTATTTTATAGGCAAAGAGATACCTTTAAAATGAAAGATGGCAGTGGGGGTACTTGATGAAGTCTGAAAAGCACATCACTAGGGAGATTTATAATGCACAGGGGAAGAAACCAACTGTATAGGATTGACATTCAGTGTCTTTGTGTTAGCACCTGTAACCAGGGTTGTTGTGTAAGAGCCCATTGAAATAGCAAAGGCTTTAAACACAACTTGTTTTTCTTCTAAAGGATATTTGTATATCAGAAATGATTCCCTAAGCAATGCAGAAATGCAGGAAAGATTAGCGGTTGGCCGGCAGAACAATTGCAGAAACAATTACAATGACAAACTCATTCTGGGACCGATCCCATTTATTGTGGTACTAATGCAAATATTAAAAATAAAAACTTTTTGTGAAAAAAGTTAGTTTGACCAAAGTCTCTGAGTATTTTCCCTTTGATTATCCGACCCAACGATCCTCGTTTCTCCTCGAGTACAAAAAACACAGTCCAAATTTTCTTAAAAGGTCAGCGCTAACCAAAAGCCCAGGGAAAAAAAGTATGAAAAAAGAGAGAGATAAAAAACTCTTATAGTGTAGTATTTTGTAGGGAGCTGTAGCTCCACAACCAAAAAAATTTCTATTTGGTGCAGTTACCCTCTAAGAATCACCACAGGTGGCTAGTAGATGGGTACTTACAAACGTTCAAAATTATCAAGTGCACATCACGTTTGTTGAATGATCCAGCATAGAAGAAACATTTTGCAACTTTACATCATTCAACAAACGTGATGTGCACTTGATAATTTTGAACGTTTGTAAGTACCCATCTACTAGCCACCTGTGGTGATTCTTAGAGGGTAACTGCACCAAATAGAAATTTATTTGGTTGTGGAGCTACAGCTCCCTACAAAATACTACACTATAAGAGTTTTTTATCTCTCTCTTTTTTCATACTTTTTTTCCCTGGGCTTTTGGTTAGCGCTGACCTTTTAAGAAAATTTGGACTAATGCAAATATGACATATACAAATAAAGTGTAATAGATTAAGAATTAAGCTCAGGGTTGCCCTGTTGTACATGCATGTGTGCCAGCTCGGAGTTGGGACAGACTAATCTACCAGCCTGTGCATCACATATGATCCCATTCACAACATTGGAGTACGGTAAGTAAAATGGAAAAATATCTGTTGTGAGCCTGAAATAAAAGGCTTGACTGCCTCCAGTGGACCCCATTCTTGGAAAAATTCCCATAAGCCCTTTCTTTTCTTCACTATAAACCTATATAACATCCATATCACTGGGCAGTGTCTCCATCTATATTTTGTCAGATGGGCCTTAGATATCAGGTTCTCTGGTGGGCGCAAGGAGGCCCACCCTGACACTACTGAAAAACATCTAAAAAGGCTCCCAATGGATCAATTTAGCTAACAAACCCTTCCAGTAATAAAACTTACCTACGAAGTCAGAGGGGTCCCCGATACGTTTGAAAAAATTTGGGGAACATGAATCAACATCTATCCATTAGTCTGGTAGATTAGTCTAATGTATCCTTCATTATAGGGAATTAATGGTGCAAATTGTATTAAAGTGTTTTTTTCCCCATTTCTTTTTCTTCTTTCTCTCCTTGTTCTTAGGTTGTGCATATCTACTGTAAATGTTGTATATCGCTGCTACTAGATGTACATTTCTTATACTATTAAAGGGAATTATTGGCAATATGTCTCAGTTCTTGTAATTAGACTCCATCTTAGGTTGTTTGTTAAATGAAAAATAAACTAAAAGAAATAAAATGTATATTTCTATCCAGATACCACAAAATGAGTTACCATGCTCCATGCATGATTTGTACCATCAAAAATTTGCAAAACGGCAAAATTTGCCAAAATGCATTTAAGTCTATGGGCGTAAATTTTTTCTTGACTCGTGACATTATTTTTTCACCCATTAAAGTCTATGGGCAACATTTTTGCAGCAAAACTTATTTTTTGCTCATCACTAGTTACAAGTAGTGATGGGCGAATCTGTGGCGTTTCGGTTAGCTGAATAATTTGTGAATTTCCCGCAAAATTCGTGAAATGGCAAAAAATTTTCAAAGCGGCGCCGGCATCTAGTTTTTGCCGCTGGCATCTGTTTTTTTTGGATGCTGGCAAATTTTCACAGTGGTTTATCGAATTTATTCGCCGGCGGCGAATTGCAGGAATTCGCCACAAATTTGCGCCTGGTGAATAAATTCGCCCAACACTAGTTACAAGATGCAGGGCATAATAAAAGAGTGTTCAGGAAAGCAGAACTTAGTTTATAAGGACTGGACCACAGAAGGAAACTCAGTGATCAATATAACCATTCCAGTATAGCCAAATATTGTTATTATTATTATTTTCTCACTGCTCTACAAAAGTGCCTGTTATATTCAATTCTATGGTGATTTGACATCTATCTTTTCTTACAGGTTTCATAGTAAATTAGTTTGAAAAAAATACAGCCTCTTCCATTAACTTCTGGGTTCCACATGTGTGGGTTTAGATAATCCTTCATGAACTTCCTTTGATTTCCATTTACAGGAGTCACTAGTACCCTTCAACCCATGACATTGGCATTGGTATGCATGTTCTTTGCATTGGTCCTTGGTCATACTTTCAAGGGATTCTGACAGGATTTTTAAGTTGTAGTACAAGTCACATGACTCAGAGCACCTAGGAAACAGTATCCCTTTAAAATGAGACATTATTTTGGGTTGTGAAAAATGGAAGATTCTGGGAATTTGTAATGCATCATATTCCTGATTTAATCTGCTTGAATCTACTTTGAACCATGCATGGACAGAAGAAGAGGTACAGTCTCCTAAAGGTTATGGAAAAGAAACCTAATGTAGTTGGCATAAAGAGCAATAATATTCCTGTCTGGGTGCCCAGTCCCAAACCTTCTGCTAAATGGAGCAAATCACCAAGGATAGTAGAGCAGACAGGCACTAATAAGCAAATGCAAGCAGCATTAAACACATATAGCTAAGCTAAACATGGTATTTTATAAATAAATTAGCCTGTTTAAGGGGTTTCCCATGAATGTCTACCAATCTACCCTACTCATCTGATGAGACCTAGAAGATAAGTTAAAAATACATGATGATCTTTATCTAAAATAGCAATAGCTTTGTAATTGAAATAGGTCAAATTCTTATAGGACTGTAATTGGTATTTAAAGGAGAAAGACAAGTAAAACCACTGGGGGCCAAGTTGTTAGGCAGCCCACCAATGATTGTAGTTGCTTACCTGCTATCATGGTCTGACAATCATCTTCTTACAAAAAAAAATGCACCGGGGGCGCATGCGCGGTCCCATCGGGAGCAGACGTACCTGATGTGAGCTCCGTATCCCAGCCCGCTTAATTCAGCAACCACAGCTATAAAACGTTCCGGTACCGAATCTAACATGCTGATAGTGACACCATTACTGTAAGTTCCAGAAGGAACAAATTGCAGTAATGGAGGAAAAGATCGAGGATCTTGAGAACAGATCTCGCAGGGCCAACATCCGCCTTCGTGGAGTCCCAGAGACCGAGATGGACCTCGAATTATTTGCGATGAACCTTTTTACTACCCTATTGTCTGAAGCACCGCCTGAGAAACTGCAAATGGTGAGAATACATCGAGCGCTAGCTAGGCCTTGCACAAAGGATACGTCTAGGGACATAGTCCTGAAACTGCAACATGAGGCGGTCAGAGACCAAATACTACAAGCAGCGCGCCAATTCACCAGAGATCCAGACAACAAAATATCGCTGATATTTATGCAGATCTGGCACCTACTACCTTGCAAAAGAGGAGGCTGATGAAAGATGTTACCTTACAGCTTCAGAAGGCACGGATTAAGTACAGATGGGGCTTCCCCTTTGCAATCCATTGCACCATCAATAACCGTATGTATTCATTCAAGACCACAGAGGCGGCCTTACACGTCCTACAGAAGGAAGGCCTTCTTGCTCCTTCGCCAACACCATCGGCGGGAAGCAGTCCGAGACCTCACAAGGAGTGGCAAGTGGTGGCTGGTCCCCGCTCACCTTCTCGTCTAGGCCGCAACTCTGGCATCCCCAAACCACAAAGGCTCCACTTTCAAACGATTTTGCATAACAGAGACTTGCCCGGATAAGTATGCCTTATACCCCATGTTTCTATTTACTTGTGCTGGATACGTTGCATCCTTCTAAATGGGCTTGGGAATAGATGCTGCCCACATTCCCCACTCTAGCGGCAACCACACATAGACAGTCGCTGAATGACCGGGACATTTTCCCCACTTTTGGGGTTCTTTTTCAGGTTACTTTTTATTACTTAAATTGTTTTGTTCACTATTTTGGGTCGATCCACTGTGTCTATAACTGTTTTTGGTATCCTTTTTGTACTCTCTCATTACAGAATGTACTTACCTTTATGCCTCTTCCTATGGTCCTTGAATGTTCAGTATACCTGTATGCTATATTGTTCGTGAAGCATGGCCTCCACTCCTGTTCTCTCATGTCATTCTACTTGTAGCTCCCCCACTCGGGGTGTCATGCTGTTTTGCTGTAATGGCTTTCTTATAGTAACATTTCAATATGACTTTTACAATAATCTCCAATAATGTTAAGGGGTTAAATTCTCCGCGGAAGCGTAGACAGGCCTTCCAATGGTATGAACGTATGCATCCAGATGTGATTTGCCTGCAGGAGACTCACTTCACTAGACAGTCATACCCGAAATATTTTCATCACCAATATTCCCGATACTTTCTAGCATCTACTCCCAATAAAAAACATAGAGGTGTTGCTATTCTGGTCCATAACAACTTTCCGATTGTTGTGACGGATGTGCAAGTAGATAAGGAAGGGCGGTACTTATCCATAGTTGGTACCCTATTTGAAAAGTCTATTAGCATTACATCCACCTATTCCCCGAATGCTGCCCCCCGGGAGTTTTTTAACAAATTCGCTACTAAACTAAGTACCATCCCCATGATATTAATTTGTGGTGCGGAGACTTTAACTTTCCCTTTAATCCGGCTTTGGATAAATCGGGCGTGCTACCCTACTTCAGGGAACCTAAGGCCACTAAAATGACTCAACGGGTTCTTAACATATCCCTATTTGTTGATACCTTGGAGAGAACTCCATCCTAGAAGACCATCCTTTTATTCAGCCCCTCATAAGCAATATTCTAGAATCGATGCCATCTTACTCAATGCAGCAATGATCCCTAACCTAAAGGATGCCTTTATAAAAGTTTGCCCGTGGTCAGACCATGATCTCATGGTTACTAAGGTGTTGCTACAGGGTATTCACCCTAGATCATCTAGATGGCGCCTTAATGAACGCCTGCTTAGCGATCCCCAAGTCACACAAGAGTTAAAAACTACTCTAACTAATTACTTCAAGGAAAATACCACGGCTGATGTCACGCCAGATATTGTATGGGCGGCCCATAAGGCTACTATACGAGGGTATCTCATACAACAGGCTGCTAGGAGGAAAAAACAACAAAGGGAAAGGTATAGCCAACTAGAATTCTCATTGACCACCTTGGAAAGGCTCAATCAAGCTTCACCGTCATCACACCTGACCAAACGTATTAAAGCACTTAAACAAGAATTGAATACTTTACAAATGGAACAAGTAGATAAAGCTATCAGATGGACTAGGTTTAGGTACTATAAGATTTGTAGCAAACCAGACACTTACTTAGCCAACCTACTGCGTACCAAATCTCAGATTAACCAGATTCCCCGTATTAGAACTTCACTAGGCACCATTACCTCTAACCCGGAAAAAATAAGGGACACATTTTTATACTTCTATAGGAAACTTTATACACCAACACATAAACCGGATTCTCGAGCTATACTGACCTTCCTTTCTCAGTATCCTTTACCTACATTCTCTGATTCAAGTTTAGATATGCTGAATGCTGCCATAACGGTTGAGGACATTGCTTACACAATCAAACATCTCAAAGTAGGGAAGGCACCCGGCCCTGATGGCTTCTCAGCTAAATATTATAAGGTTTTTGCTGACATAGTAATTCCACGCCTTAAATTGTTGTTTGATCAAATCCGAGATGGTAAATCTATTCCCCAAGAATTGCTGTCAGCGCATATTACACTGATCCCTAAACCGAATAAGGACCCTCTCCAACCGAAACATTACCGTCCGATTTCTCTATTGAAAATTGATTTAAAAATTTTGACTAGCATACTAGCACGAAGGTTGTCCTCTATTTTGCCAGAGGTGATACATAGAGACCAGGTTGGATTCATCTCATTCAGACAGACAGGGGACAATGTGAGAAAGGTACTTAATGTCATACAACATGCTAAATCTACCAAAACGCCCATGGGTGTACTAGCCTTGGATATAGAGAAGGCGTTTGATTCCCTTGACTGGCAATATCTTAGAACAATACTTAGCTCACTTGGGATTGGTGAACCTTTTACTACTATTCTTTCTACATATTACTCTACCCTGTCTGCTACACTGAAATTACCTACTTCCACCTTTCAAACTATTGAGATACAAATGGGCACGAGGCAGGGGTGTCCATTGTCCCCGGCCCTTTTTGCTCTTGCAATGGAACCGCTGGCAGATGCAATTAGGAGTAACCAGAATGTTAAAGGCTACACTATAGCTAACACTGAACATAAAGTATCCCTTTTTGCAGACGACTTATTGTTGACTGTCACACAACCTTTAACTACGTTGCCCAACCTTCTCCACATTATTCAGGAATTTTCTAAGGCATCTGGGTTACGACTGAATCAGGATAAGAGCGAATTTATGCCCTGTGGCGTTCCAAAGAATACCAACAAACTTGTTGAACTTAATTTTGGGTTTCAACTGAGAGTACAATACTTATCTTATCTAGGCATACGCCTCACTGCCAACCTGGAAACAATGTATAAAAATAATTATCCTCAACTGTATAGGAAATTATTGCATGAGTTACAGGAGTGGAGGCCAAAACAGATTTCTTGGATAGGGAGAATAAATTGTATTAAAATGATGACTTTGCCTAGGTTGTTATACTACTTTAGAACTCTGCCCATTGCCATTGTGAGAAGGGACCTGATCAGTTTCCAACAAAAAATGATGGCCTTCATCTGGGGGAATAAGAGACCGAGGATTAATAGACATATTATGTACCTCCACAAAACTAGGGGTGGATTGGGGGTCCCAAACTTGCTCCATTATTATAGGGCAGCACGCTGTGTCCAGATCCCCCCCATACATGGAGGACCTCAAGCTCCTTTGTGGGTGCTCATGGAGTCTAATATTATACAACCTTATTCATTACAGAGCTTACTCTGGAATCCAAGCTCGGATGTTAAAGTATGTAGAACTGTTTCCCCATTGACTTATGCTATGCTGTAGTTATGGAACATACTTAAATTTAAATATCGTCTGGCATCAAACCCTTCGGCAATGGTACCATTGCATGAAAACACCCTTTTTCCCCCTAGCCGATCCGAGTCGGCCTTTACTTGGTGGAAAGACAGGGGGGTACTTACCGCCTACCAACTCACTGATGGATCTAAACCGCTGCCTATGGAGACACTTATTCAGAAATATCAGGCGCCACCAACTGAGACGTACCGGGCAATGCAACTGTCACATTTTGCTACACACTTCTGGCACAAGAACATGGTCTCTAGAACATTTTTAGAGGTCATTTGCATGACTTCCCCAATGTGTAAACGAGTCTTATCAACTATTTACAACCAGCTGAACCATGCTGTTGCACCGGACAAACTTCAACACATGCTGGACTGGGAAACAGACTTGGAGTCAAAGTTTTCTCCGGAAGTATGGCTCAAAAGCTACTTAAGAATTTTCAAAGGGAGCTATAATGTCACCATAGTGGAAACCTCACTTAAACTCTTTCATAGAGCGTACTATGTTCCGGAACGACTTCATCGTATATACCCCACTGTTTCACCTCAATGCTTCAGAAATTGTCCCACTAGAGGGACGGTATGGCATACCTGGTGGAGCTGTCCTGTGACACAAGCCCTATGGCAGCAGATATCTCGGATATTGACTACACTCTTTTATACTCCCATTGATCCCTGCCCAGAGGTTATGCTCCTTGAACATAAACTGGAGGGCATGAACCATTCGGCACAGCATCTGACTCAACATATCTGTATGGCAGCTAGGATTCATATTGCGGCACAGTGGAAATCACCCTGCCTTTCCTTATCTAAAGTCTTGGACAAGCTAGAGTTCATCCATTCCAATGAACGTTTGAAATACCAAATTGATGGCCAAATGGAGAAATACACAGAGATCTGAGACACTTGGATCCTTCATAAGGAGTCGTTCATATCCCTTTGAGTTGGAATGGGGCAATGGGCAGAGTTCATTTCACTCTCCTTGAGTGTGTGTTTAACTAATGTTTGAGGCTTATGGCAACAACTTGCTCTAGAGATATCAAATGTGACATGTTTAGTGCTAATTTTAAAATCATCAGTGGATCATTTTACTTATGGATCATTTTCTTTTCATGTTTTTTTTCTCTTTTGTGTCTTTTCCCCTGTCAAGCAATATATTGTACCATGCATTCATGTGTTGTGCATTATGCTGTTTTATATACAGTCCTTCGGGAAAAGTGAAATCTGATTTCAATAAAAAGAAAGTTGACAAAAAAAAATGCACCAGCCTGGAGTTACAGAGCCCCACAATATTTCCAGTCTTACATATGGCACCTGTCTTGGGCATCCACATTCCTAGTACAGAACGTTGTCTTATGTCAGTGCTGTGCAACTTCTGTCCTACCGAGGGACGGAATTTTTCTGGTCTACATGGTGGAGGACCGATAATGGAAGCCAGTGGTAGCCACTCCCTGGTTTAGACCACACCCACTTTAAACCACACCCATGTTACCACAAAACCATGTCCACGTTAATAGCACACCAAAAAACCTCGCTGCAGGGATAAAAAAGTTAAGTCATATTAAAACATACCCTTGAATCCATATATCTCCTTCTCCCCTGTGGATAACACAGCACCCCCAGCACATGATTAAACACCTTAGGGGCCCCTAATAATAATTTTCAATGCTAACAAACCTTCAGAACAAATACCAGGCTTATGTTTGACAGGCAGAGTATGGCACACACAGGGAGCATAGGGCTGATAGAGCATGGCCCAAACAGGGAGAATATGGCAGGAAGAGTATGACACACACAGGGAGCATATGGCAGAACAGAGCAGGAGACAGGGAAACCCATCAGGACCACTCTAAGATGTACTACACACAGTGCTGGTGCCCCATAAGCATTTTGAATAAGGTGTGAAAGATGTGGGCAGTTTGAGTCTGGGTCTCAGGTGTGAACAGTACAGTACTTTAGGATGGTTACTCTAGAGGTGTCACAGGTGTGAACAATACAGGGGGATTACAAATGTGAACAATGCAGGGGATTACAGTCTGAATTTGAGGTTTAAATTATGCAGGGGCCAGTTAATCTCTGTAGTGATACCTATTACATTTTACACATGGTAAACAAACACAGCAGGCAGACTTTCATGTGGAGGGCCACACAAGCGGGGGGAGCATGGGCCGCCAGTTGGACAGCCCTGTCTTATGGGACACATAAAGAGTATAGAAGAGCAGTACTCAATTATTAGCACTCAACTAACAGTTCCCTAGGCAGGGCATTTTTCAAGAAGAAGAAGAGAGCCAGCCTGGGGTAGTAGGAAGAATTACTGGGGGTTCCTAATAACTTCATCAAGTCTGTTTTTCTTGCTTGTTGCTGCTTGTTGCTGCTAGCCAAATCCAGCTGCATAATAGCTGTAACAGTCACAATAATTTATGTCTATAAATTATAATAATGAATAATAATAATGAATAATTATAACAACAAAAGAAATTATTTCCCACTGAGTAATAGCAACCATGTACAGGAGTTAAGGCGTATACTAAGAGATATGAATACAAAGAAGCAGAGAATAAATGCACAATGCACAATTGTCAATCTTTTGTCCAACATTAACCCAAAGCCAAATGAAAATATGGGCCCAACAAGAAACAAATGAAAACAAAATCAGGAAATCATAACAATAAGAATGGAAAAAAGGAGAGGACCAAAACCTTTACAAATTGTCTGTGATGATCTGTGTTTGTTTAAGCATTAGGTTTTTGCAATAACTGGTAAACCCACATTCCTAATTCTAGCGTAAGATATAATATAAGAAGGACACGGAGTCAGTGACACTGACACTGCTGCACAAGAGGGTACCATGAAGGCACTGCCAATATTAAAAGCTGTGCTCCTGCTGCACTTGGGTGAGTGTCACTATATAACATCCAGGGGTTACATGCAAATACTAAAGTTCTCTGTTTTATTTGGATATGGATATTGGCTGGGTTCAAAAAGATGAATTAGATGGGCATTGCTTTATGCCAATATTGCTCTTTTGTACGATTCAATTGATATTTTGACATAAATACAGTAGATGGTGGGACATAAACCCGTATAAAAAGCACCAAGTGCATCTCTTTGGATTATTTGTGCCAATCTGTGGCTAATGTTGCCCTGAAGAATGGGTTGATAAGTAACTTCCATTTTTACCAAATATTTGAATGACACAGTCAATGGGCTTTTTTCATTTTGACGATAATGGCTTGAGACATAGCTCATGAAAACTCCATTATAATCTAAAATCACTATGCTTTATTGGGGAAAAACTGTATTAGATAAGGCAGTTTAAATTCAATTTTTTGTTGTTTTCTTTTAGAGGGGTAGATCAAGGAGGGATCTTTCAGGCTGGAAATTGGATTGGTGACCTATGTTCTTGCTTATAAGCTTTCTTCTGGATGAAATAACCTTTAGATATCACCTATTCTAATGTAGGTGTTTTCGGTCAACAAAGAATCCAAGAATGTCAAATTATCAAATGGGTTTCTTCAAAACTACTAATATTTTCTACTTTAGGTTTCCACTTTTTAAAGAATATTGACATTTGCATTTATCACCTATTGTCCCATGGATTTTTATAACAGTCATTTAAAGTTGGGGGATGATAAAGAAGTGCAATGACAGGTTCTTTTTGATATTTTGTTTTTAGGAATTTGTTGTCAACTTCCAGAGATTTGTCTAAATATGTGTGAACTGGAAAACAATTTTATGTTTATTTGTATGGGTTCTGGGTTGCCATATCCCCTAAGAAAGTCGAGTCACAACAAAACAAGTTGAGCTAATACTTTTATGAGCTGAATGTACTTCTGATAACTAGTACTTTTATTGAAAAATTGTATCACTTATGTTATGCTCTAGGTGTGTTGACATCTAGTTGTCCAATATTAGCATTAAAATTAGCCTTTCAAACATATTTTGTTTCATGCAAGGGTGTTGAGAGTAAGGTCCTTGAGTTTTTATAAAACAAATCCCTGGGTGGTTTTAAAGGGGACCTGTCATCCGGAAATATTATTCCAAATCCTATTTTATCACGTTAGACAAGAAAAAGAAACTTTAATTACACTATATGCATTTTTTGAATCTTGTTTCCTTCAGACTGGGAATTCCTAATTATAGCAAGTAGGCAGGAGCCATTTTATGGACATTGTTTTTAAGGCAAGTCTTGCATCATATCAAAGTTGTTTGTGCACCCGAATGGGGGACTTGATTTCCAGCCCCATGCCCTGGTTACACAATTAAATAGTAAAGAGAACTGGGGGAATGTGTGGAGAGCAGTGACATCTAGTAAGTGCTAAATGGAAAGTGAAAGTAAATACCCGCTGCACCTCTATGCCCAAGGCATAGAGGAGGGGCAGGCAAAATTTGATTGACAGTTGAGAATTGAAATGAGTTTACAACAGCTAGTAATGCTTTAATAGAAAAAAAGAATTTGGATTTCATGTTTAATTTGGAAAGGACTTTTATTATACAGCTTTTTATGTCTGCTGACAGGTCCACTTTAACTGTAGGTCTTAAAATTGATACAGTAGTCTTGGGAGAACACTAAAAACTCTATATGAAAAGGGGCTATATCATGCATATCGAGATGAGTAAATGCAAAAGGACTAGCTGTCACACCTGGGTAGTATGGTCATTGATAAAAACTTGTGATGTGTGAGTTGGGAATTTCCCCGGTCGCGACCCACGTAAAGTTAAGACAACACTTGACTGTCGAGTTCACCCTCCCACTCTAATAACATCAGAGAAAGACTTATTTCATTATCTTGTCATATATGTATGCATGAATGTATGTACGAATATCTCATCTTTATTTCTAACATATCATAGCTGTTGTCTGCATCTAATTATTGTGTTTTCCTCTAGGCCTCTTCGGGGGCACTGAAGCTGTAATAGGTGAGTGGAACTCTTACTAAGAAGTGTATTTATAGAAATGGGAGGTGTAGCTCCAAAATTCAACCTATTTTTATAGAAGGATTCTAGTAAGATCGAGTTTTTGTTGCACAACATTAAAATAGCTAGCAATCCAGAAAATCAAAATAATTTTTAACAAATTTAGAAAAACTTAAAAAATACTCTAATTAGAATTGTTATAAACATGCCTGTCCAGCTCTACAAATTTTAATCCATAATCAAGTTCTTATGCAGAAATCGATATTCAGAAAGCATCAAATTACAGGAAAGCCACCGCTCATAAAGTCCATTATCAACATATAATCCTAATTTTTTAAAATTGATTTTCTTTTTTTCTTTTCTTTAACAATAGAACAGTACCTTGTACTTGATGATAACTGAGACACATAAGTCCATACTGGTGGCAAAACAGTCCAGTTGGATTAATTCAATGTATGGTTATCCAAATTATGGAAAACCCCAAGTCCTGAGCATTCTATTCAATACTTCTAATAATTCTCAATGAGGTTCTACAAATAGCAATGCACATTAGGGTTTATTCCTGAAAGTCAGTCATTGCAACAGTTTTATAGGTTCTATCTTCAGGTATATCTAGTAGAAGTAAATCTAGAGCAACTGGACTTGAAAAATAATAGTTGAATATATTTCATTACTCATCCAAGCAGCTTCTGCAATTCAACTGACTGGTACGGGAAGTCCTCATCATATAAACTCTTCCAATAATCCAATGACAATGGTGCAATGTAACTATTAAGAGAGTTCTCTCACATATATTAGTCATTGTGGATCACGAAGAGTAACACTGCATTCAAGAAAATGGTATATTTGCGAAATGTCTAAGCATCTCCCACTTTATTGGCAGAATGTGGAACACGCAAACTGTTGAGTCGCATCATGGGAGGACAAGATGCACAGCCAGGTATGTGGCCTTGGCAAGTGAACATTAGGAGCAAGGATAATAGGTTTTGTGGTGGATCCCTGATCACAAATAAATGGGTCATCTCTGCAAGTCACTGCTTTAACAGGTAAGTTATTATTTAATTGTGTGACCCTATTTTAGGCTGGTACTGACCAATTCACTTTTTGGGTACAATACTGATAGCTTAAAATAGGCTCAGCTAAGTGATATTTCATTGTTATGCAAAAGCATATAGTGCAACAGTTACCTTTTCTTAACTGTTTTACTTAAATCGCAGATGCTCCTTCTTTTAATTGACTGATTTAATTTGTTTTTGGTGTAGAGATGTACATCTACCCTTTGTTGCTATCCCCTAAAAGCAAAACTATTTCATCTCTCTTGTAGTTCTTCTTGTAATATGCTCGACATAGTTAAACATTTTCAATCTTCTTGTAATTTCATGGGTTCCCCGTAATTTAAATGAGGTTAAGGCAAGAACACTGGTAAAAACACCTGAAACAACAAACCAAGAAAGTTATCACCTGTTACAGTTCCACCACGTCTAGCTTTGGGAAATGTAGACTAATCATCATCATTATCATGTTTGCACAGTCTCTTGTATAGTTAATTTGCTTTTTAGCCCATTTTTTGAAAGAAGATCCTTTTCTCTTTCAGTACATATCCACCTTCATTCTATACTGTTTATCTTGGGTCCTACAAGCTAACTGGGTCAAATGCCAATGAGATACCCATGACAGTCAAAAGATTTATTGTTCATCCTAATTACACTTTACCTGAAAATGGGGCTGATATTACCCTTGTGGAACTCACCAGTGATGTGAATTTCACAAACTACATCCAACCAGTTTGTCTACCATCAGCTGGGGTAAATTTACCTACTGGACTACAGTGCTGGGTGACTGGCTGGGGAAACATTGCAAGTAATGGTGAGTATCTCTGTTGGGGTTTGATCCAAAAGAGGGGGCACATAAGAGAGTGGAATGGAGTGGAGACAGCCTTTCAAATATGCCATTCTTAATGACATTTTTACCTTCACTTTATTTTATTAAAAACACACTCAAAATGAAAAAAAAAAGAAAGAAGTCTTGATTACTCCAGAGGCTCTCCCAGGCACTGGAACACCACAATGTCAGCACAGATACTCACAGTTCAATATCAGAGATCAATCAACTTTTCTCTCTCTCTTTCTTTCTGTGATGGCAAGACCATGTGGACAGATTCCAAGTTGCCTTCACTAACAGCACTTTTCTTAAATAAAGAACTCAGGGGTTGTCTCTCTTTTAGGTTACCACAGGGGGAGCATGTACCACCACATATAGACCCAAATTCACTAATCGCCGAAGCGCCTAACGCTAGCTTCAATTCGCTAGCGTTGGGCATTTTCATTACTTCGCAAATTCACTAACGAACGCTGGCGAATTTTTGCTACGGACGTAACTACGCAAATTCACTAACGCGCGCAGTGTACTGAACGCTACCTTTTACGCTAGACTTCCTTCGCCACCTCAGACCAGGCGAAGCGCAATACAGTAGATAGGGATTGCTTCAAAAAAAGGTCAAATTTTTTCTAAGTCCCAAAAAACTATATTTTTCTATATTATGGGTGATAGGCTGAAAAAGATCGAAAAAATTTTTGGGGCTCCCCTCCTTCCCCCCTACATTTCCTAACTCATGGCAACTTAACTATACAGTGGGCACATGTGTAGGGCAAACAAAAAAAATTTATTTGATGTTTTGAAGGTTTCCCAGGCATTTGTAGTGATTCTACGTATTCCTCCATTGAAATTTGAATTTGGCGCAGTATGCAAATTAACCTTCGCTAGCGTAACTTCACTTCACTTAGCGAATCAACGCTAGCGCAACTTCGCAACCTTACGCTACCCCTGTGCGCAACTTTGTATTTTAGTGAATTTGCGGAGCGCTGGCGAAACTACACCTGGCGAAGTGCGGCGAAGTGCGGCGAAGTTGCGCCTGGCGCATCTACGAATCTTAGTGAATTTGCCCTATAGTATCACAGCCACCTCTATTGGCAATTCTATGAAACAGAAATAAGGTTTGCGATTAGATCAAGAAATTTTCATTAACGACAGGTCTCCTTTATGATGGCCTTACTTGCAGAGATGTAATAGATGATCAATAAAACCAACGAGCAGTTGTAAGACTCTCCACATTAACAGTTTCATCCTACTTTCACCTACTGCTGTTAGGAGCATCTGTTTTCTTCTGTCTATCATTTCATACTGACAAACAAACATATCTAGATACAGCAATAGAGTTGCATACTGTTTTTTTATTCACAGTCAGCCTTCCGGACCCCAATACCCTTCAGGAAGTGGTAGTGCCTCTTATTGATACCCAGCAGTGCAACAATATAATTCAAACTCCATCTTCTTCAGGCCAAAGTTCATTTGTTATTTTAAATGACATGTTATGTGCTGGCTACATTGATGGTGGAAAAGACTCCTGCCAGGTTAGTGATCTTATCTGGAGGAAAGAAAACGAGATATGCATTAACTAACTATATGGGGTAGACGGGATGATTTCTGTGCTACACCTCTGTTGCCACCTGTTTCAAGATTTAAAAAATAAGTGGAGGAATGGGAGACAGAACTAAAATGCCAGATTTATTAGATCTAGTGGTTCTAGAAACATTTAGAGCTCTTTGAAAGTGTGACTTTCAATTTGAAAGGCAAAAGTCTCATTATGAGAAGGACACGTGGAGGCGTATTTGTCATAGGACAACTTTTAGTGGTTTTAGAGGTTTTTGAAAGTAGGACTAAACTCCAAAACCATAATTCTCATTGAATTAGTTAAAAGAGTATATAAAAGTAGGAACAAAAAAAGTTCTGAAGGATGCGTGAAAAATATCAATACCACGAAAAATGTTAGTTTTTCAGACAATTCGTAAAGAAAAAATATCTGAAAACCTCTAAAATTCTGATTGGATTAATAATGGTCCAATAGGATTAGTGCACCACCCACTGACTTCTATAGCACCTCAACAAATCTTACTTAGCCAAGTTTGGCATTAAAGGCTTTCAGGATTTTTTAACTTAATAAAATACGAATTCTTAGAGCTTTTTAGAGATATAGAAGGTTTAAATGGTCCCCTTGGAGTTAATTTGTGGTTACCCATAGCACCAGAAGAATCAGTGTATAAAAATGTGATAGGCTGCTAATTCATGGCATGACCCTACTTAGAACTTTCTATTGAGAATGATTGAAATTGGACACATAATATTTCCAGACCAAATTATTCACATGGGATGTTGGGAAAACAACTGGATTAAACTAGGCTACATGTGACACCATTATAAATGTGTCCCAGTCTCTTCATTTACAGAATTAATCTGGAATTTCCTTGCTAGGGTGTCCCATTTTGACACACTTGTGATTTCATTGTCAGGGTAGAAGCTGAGCATGTACAGTAAGTAATATTGAAAAGTTGAGGAGGGGAACAAAGGGAAAACATGCATCTGTTGGACTTAATTAGAAATACGAGCTTCTTTAATGAACCTGTAGTATTTTCACACACAACCCCAAATGTTCAATATTCAGATATTTTCTCACACACATATTTTTCTTGTGTTTTTCAGGGTGACTCTGGTGGGCCATTGGTTTGTGCTGAAGCCAATCACTGGTATTTGGTTGGGGTTGTGAGTTTTGGAGATGGTTGTGGACTGCCCAATCAGCCAGGAGTGTATGTCCGACTAAC
Organism: Xenopus laevis; assembly: GCF_017654675.1. Lineage (NCBI taxonomy): Eukaryota > Metazoa > Chordata > Amphibia > Anura > Pipidae > Xenopus > Xenopus laevis. The sequence goes on along the minus strand of NC_054388.1, from coordinate 111,606,881 downwards.
TGCATATTTGGGCTGGATTGAATCATATGTTCCTGAGGTCGCAGCAAATATTCTAAATGTGTCCTTTACAGGTCCTATTATTTCTCTGTATAGTAACATTACAAACACTGCCAATTTGCCTCTTAATAATACTACACTGACTACCACAGTTGTACTGGTACCAGGTAATACTACACAGAGCTCCTCGGGAGTAACTGGCAGCACTGCTACTACTCTTTTTGTCCTTAATCCAGCAACAACTGTTATCTTTTTCTGTACATGGATAACTGTCTTGTTAACCTGTTTATGAACCCCCTGATCATTTTTTTCTGCTCATGTATACAAGGTCTAAGTTATAACAAATATCTGTTGACTTGGGACCAAATAGATTGGCTTGCACTGTATTTTACTCAGGAATGCCTATCATAATTTGCAGTTGAATGTAGAGCATTAAAATCCAAAATATATTCTCAGAACAGACACCCTTCCTAGATTTATGTAACATATGTAACAGGTCCCAGTAGATTTCATAGGGAAGTCACCAAACCTGCTCAGAGTAAAATTAGCCAATGTGTCTATGGATCTCTTCAGAAAATATGCATGTATAATAATATTGATGCACTGAGTAAGAGTAGGTCTGCAATTTCATATTCAGTCAAGTCATGTCTTTGAGTAAAGATGCCTCATTCTGCACCTTGTGCTTTTGCCTTTCATTGTCCTGACTCTGCAATACACAAATCGAAGGAAAGCAAAGGCAAGTCAAGATCAGCGATGGGTAAAATTCTTACATAAGCAGCTGCTAATGAAGAACCTAACATATATGAACCAAATGGAGGTGCAACACTAATTGACTTACAGAGTGGCAGTAGCTCCATAGCCAATTTGTGTATGAGCTGTTCTAACAGATTATGCTATACTAACAGAACGGTGCTCTGTGTTACAGGGTCAAAGGAGCTTGAACTTAAAAACATAACTAGGTCAACTGCGTATTTTTAATAAAAGGTTGGAATTAAGAAATCTCATTAACAGGTTTTGATATCTGCTGTAAATCACAAGTATAGGAAACTGGCTACAGGATCGGGTACAGAGGGTGGTTGTTAATGGGACATTCTCTACTTGGAGTAAGGTTCTTAGTGGGGTCCCCCAGGGCTCAGTATTTGGTCCACTTTTATTTAACTTGTTCATTAATGACTTAGGGGAGGGTATTGTAAGTAATGTATCAGTGTTTGCAGATGACACAAAATTATCCAGCCCAATTAATTCCATCCAGGATGTGGCACTTGCAACAGGATCTTGACTAACTGGCAATCTGGGCAGCTAAGTGGCAAATGAGATTCAATGTTGATAAATGTAAAGTCATGCACCTGGGATGTAAAAATATCCACTTATACCCTTAATGGGACTGCACTAGGCAAATCCATAATGGAAAAGGACCTTGGAGTCCTTGTAGATAATAAACTTGTCTGTAGCAAGCAATGCCAGTCAGCAGCATCAAGGGCAAATAAGGTCTTGAGCTGTATTAAAAGGGGCAGAGATTCACGGGAGGAGGGGATCCTTCTTCCACTGTATAGAGCGCTTGTAAGGCCCCATCTAGAATATGCCGTACAGTTTTGGTCTTCAGTGCTCAAACATATGTTACCATGTCCCTGCCAATGATATGACAGGATTATTGCACTCACAATGAGCCACATTGCAAAAACACTATTTTAGCAGTCTACCACATAGTGAGGACTATGTTCCTGTCAGATAATTGACTTGAATATGGTTCCATCAAGGAAATGTGGGGTGCAAATCAGCTATCAAAACACAGCAATTGGCTAAAAGATGGATACATATTTGTCCTGTCCCTATTAGCCATACCATAGCTAGAAATGCAAAAGAAGCCAGCTATAATAACACAAAAAATAATAAAACCATGGGGCCAGCAAACCTACCCTAATATAAGGCCCATTGATTCATATAGTTGGAATGAGCAAGAAGAGTTGCAAGTTATGATCTAGATCTAGAAGACCTATGCCCCTAGGATCAAGGAGGGATTCCTAGTCACACTTAACTGCTGAAAAATATCTCTTGGGACCTTGAACTGAGTAGAATATTGACCTGTGCAAACTTGGAAATAATTAGGCATACTGGACACATGTTATTAACTTAAATGACAACTAATGTTCAACAAATAATAAAATAGACATAAGAAGAATTTCCACACATTATGTTGTGGGTTTCTGTAGCAGTCCAAGGCCTCCAAAGCCTTTCAGAAGTGAAATCTGTGCCCGAGTAGCTTCATTTGTGCTGATCCATAGAATATGCTCTAGGCTGGTGTTGGTTAAAACTGTTGGATGTCAAAACATGGGGCAACACAATCCAAGCCCTCAACCTAACCCTTTGGACTGGGTGAGGAAAAAAACTGTCATATAGCCAGCCATCGTGTTGACCTTAACTATCTTTTAGTTTCTCAATAAAATATTACAAAAGGACTTTTCTCTGCCTGAGCTTCTTTAATTAATAAATGTCATTAAGGAATACCTAAAAAAAAGTCACTTTAATTTTTTAATTAAAACAAGAAGCAAAGATCCATGTGCAATGTTTCAGGGCAGGGCAGTTGATAGACATCTAAAATTATTCCTGTGGAACAAAAATATATATGCAAATGTTAAAATAAAAGAAACTGTATTGGGTGTATCACTATAGCAAAGAAGCCACCAGGTACATCCATTTATAATACGTGGTTTACACCCATGAGGCAACACCTTCTTTAGTGACAACATACACTGGAAATAAATTCGAATCTGAGCCCCAAGGTTTTTTTGTTTTTATTGAAAGCTTTACAAGATAATACAATTGATATAACTCAGATCGGCATGCCAGCTAAAGATACCAGACTTATGGGTAACCAGATTTATGGGTAACCAATATTCCACACTCCAGTCCATCAAATGAACAGTTTGAGGACAATGAAAAAAACAGAAGTATATATCTCCAGAAGAATCTGTTGCTCATGGTGGCCTGAAGAAGGAAAAATGGTCAAGGTTTTACTCTTGGTGATGAGTGAATCTCAATCAAACGTCAACTGGTTGAATATATTAATTTGTGATTTCTCTCGGGTTGACCCCCAACATATTCGTTTCTCCTATCCATCACAATATTCTTCATCATCCTTATCATCAACATTGTTGCTTTAAAAACTGAATGGACACAAATGTGACACACAAACTGAAACACACAAAAAGGTGAACAGGCTATACTTTGCTAAAACTCACAGCTGTTTGTCTGTTTGCCATTCTTGCATCAATTGGCACCTTTCCATAAGATGTTCATTGTGACCATTTACCAGACACTATGGAGGGAAAAATATATTGTGAATGAAACATACTAAACCATGAGTGGCCCCTTTTTCAGAACATCATCCACTCCCGGTGGAGAAAAAAAAATATTGCACTGGTGCTTATCTCATCCATTGTTAATAAATCCCAACCATCAATGTGTGGGGTCAATATGGCCATTGTTTCGGAGTAGAAAGGGCTGCCTGTCTGGTTAGAATTCCTAAAAATGATTTGTACACAATAAGTTATGACTCTTGTGACACTGTTTATTAGGGGGGAATACTGTCTGGCATTACCCATAATTCAAATAGTCTATGTTTTCCATTCAATGACCTCAGTTCCCCCGATATTGCATAATTCCTTGAACAGAAGCTGTCTAACAAGAACCTGATCCTTCTCATCAGTGGCAGAGAGGTTCCTCCCAAGCCACATTAGCATTTCCAGAAGAACAGTAGGTGTAACTGTGAAGTCAATAAAAAAGATAATTAGGGAACTTATTAATAGCGGCTCCAAATAATGCTTCTCTGATAGAGAGATTTTAAACATTATAATTATAGAAACCAAAAAATACAACCTGTTTTCTCATTTCCTTTCCAGAGCCAATTATTTTACTCTAGTGACATACCCCAAGGCTTTTAGCCATTTATTTGTCTTTAACAGAAAAAAATACTTTTCACCCTATCCTTTTTTGCAAAACATTTCCTTGGGTCTATGAAGCCATCAACTTCTCTTACTGGATACATCTCGAAGCTCTCAGATTATGGATTTTTTAAAGCTAAAAATAAATATGGTGAAAGGGTTCATTAAGACTGGAGCGACTGGGTGTGTTTTGTATCTAATTTTCTAATTCAAAATTAAGAAACTGGTCTGGTGAGACTCCCACAATTTAAAGTATATATATATGGCCAATCTCTGTAGTCAGTGACCACGTTAAAGGAAAGAATCATGAACTGGTTCCATGTGATGAGAGCTCTGCTCCTGCTGGACTTGGGTAAGTGTCTCTATTTCTCATAAAGGACTTAAACCTGCACTATGGTTACCGCTAACAGCCAGTTTGGGTTATGTTTTGGCTAAAAACAAGTGATAATATTCAATTTTTCTAAAATATACATATTATGCATCCATAAGAAAAAGGGAGGCATGTAGATTATAAATGAGGGGATGCAGAAGAAGGGAGCAAATCATGTAGAATGTGCAGATCAGAACTAAAAAGTATCATGGTTAATTTACATATATATTTATATTCTTTTTTATACAGAAAAATTGTGTCCAACTGGAATATATCAGAATTCACCAAGTTTATGTTTTATTTTAAGTTACAGCAGGTAGTTCAACATCGTTATACCTTATAATATGACTGACTGAACCTGTCTAAAAGAGATATCTAAAATCTCCAAAAATATTGAGTCTTATACAAACCTCCCCAGTCTCTGTACTGAACATTAGAGTGCTGTGTGCAAAATATAGTAAAATCCAATTAAATATCAGAGCAACTCAGTAATTTTGCAGTCAACATAATTTTATGCCGGGTAATTTAACATTACTTGCAATGTAAAACGTATTATTGACCCACAAGGATCAATTAACTAATCTCGTCAATAAACCCAATCTGTTTGCAACACAATTCATCCCACATACTCTGCGTCTGCTCCAGAGGGGTCACAGGCACTGATGTATAGTAATGGATTTATGGATTCCATTCCTAAAAGGAAACAATGCTTTGGTTAAATTCCCTGCTATTTCTTTTTGATGTCTGTTTTCTGATTCTAGGAATCCATGGACTTGCTGAAAATGATGACGACCAGCCAAGTGAGTATGGATTCCATCACATCCATTTATTTCTATTGTATAGGTTCCCATACTGCTGGTCCCCAAGGCTGACACTGTCATAGTTCCATATCTGTAGATTTAGTATTACAAAAACTGTTCTCTAAATAGATTGGGGATATTTTGGGTTGACTCCCTTAAACAATATTTATCCTTTTGTTCATGTTGCATGGCCAAACACGTTTTTGTTTTGGAACAAATGACAAAAACAGCCTTTGTTGTCTCTTTAGGTTTCCCTGAAATACCTAAAATGTATGTTATTACCTGTAGTGTTACTTGGATCATGAAGGTTTACTTCCAGATTTCTTTTGTATAATTATTAGATATGTGATAATATTAAATATTGGTGTAATACTTCTGTTGGCTCAGATGGCAGCTAATAAATAAGGCTAAAGATGTATTTTCTTGAGCTAAAATCAATTGCAATTAATAGATTGCTCTTTTATCATTGGTGCAGCCTGTGGAAGACCTGTGATGGTCAGTAGCCGCATTGTGGGTGGGCAGGATGCAACAAAGGGACAGAATCCCGGGCAAGCGATCGTGTGGATTCCTGGTAGACGCTACTGTGGTGGATCCCTCATCAGTAGCAACTTAGTTGTGACTGCAGCTCATTGCTTAGAAGTGTAAGTTTTTGTGTGGGGAGGGCAGCCAGTGATTGTGTATGTCAGTGAGGGAGGAGAGTCATTGATTGTGTAATATTGTTACTGTACTCATTATAATACCCATAATTATTGTCTTTTATCACTTTCTTTTATTTTTCAGTCTTGATGTCTCCTCTGTTATTGTCATCCTTGGGGCCTACAAAATATCTGGAAACCACAAGGAAGAACTTACAGTTCCGGTGAAACGGATCATTGTGCACCCTCGTTACAATAAATCGGATATTTCTGCAGACATTGCCCTTATAGAGCTCACACAGAATGTGCCATTCACAAAAAGTATCCTCCCAGTTTGTGTGCCTTCAGCTTCTGCTGTATTTCCCCCTGGTCAAAGCTGTGTTGTGACCGGATGGGGAGACATTGAGCTGAATAGTAGGTATCTCTTACATTTCTGTTTTGCCTAAGAAAAACACTATGTATTATTATTTATCGCTCATTATTTACAGTGCTTTACAGGTGTTGGTCCTATATACACCACACTATATATTTTTTTTACTTAGATAACCATTTTTCCCTCCATTCTCAGTTCCAAAGTGACCCAAAAGGCAGACAAACATCTCCCAAGACCTCTTCATCTCTTTTCTGGGTTATGTGACACTTGACTACATGAACAAGTGCCACTTGGGTTATTAGACCTTAGTCAATGTTTGCAACTTATTACAGTGAAACCTCAGTTTTATTTACCCTAATTTTAAGTTTTTACACAATTTTTTTAATCATAAGGCATACATTTCCCCGATTTTAGTTTTTTTTTTGGATTTTACACCATTTTCTTTTGGTGGCCTGAAAAACCTGAATGGGGATTCTATTGTACTGTATATTGCTCTTATGCATATATTGCTCCTGCATAGTGTTATGGCATCATGAAACAAATACATACCAGTGGTGGGCAAATTATTTGAAGGCTTGTTAAGGGATCATATTCAAAATGTTGTCCTAGTGAATGACATTATGAGCAACAATCAGCATGGCTTTATGAAGGATAGGTCATGTCAGACGAATTTGATTGCATTTTATGATGAGGTAAGTAAGATTCTGGACAGTGGGGGGGGCAGTAGATGTGATCTATTTGGATTTTGCCAAAGTGTTTGATACCGTGGCCCACAAACGACTGCTTTCTAAACTAAGGTCTGTTGGGCTTAATGAAGTCGTTTGCACGTGGATAGGAAACTGGCTACAGGATCGGGTACAGAGGGTGGTTGTTAATGGGACATTCTCTACTTGGAGTAAGGTTCTTAGTGGGGTCCCTCAGGGCTCAGTATTGGGTCCACTTTTATTTAACATGTTCATTAATGACTTAGGGGAGGGTGTTGTAAGTAATGTATCAGTGTTTGCAGATGACACAAAACTATCAGCCCAATTAATTCCATCCAGGATGTGGCACTTGCAACAGGATCTTGACAAACTGGCAATCTGGGCAGCTAAGTGGCAAATGAGATTCAATGTTGATAAATGTAAAGTCATGCACCTGGGATGTAACAATATCCACTTATACCCTTAATGGGACTGCACTAGGCAAATCCATAATGGAGACGGAGCTTGGAGTCCTTGTAGATAATAAACTTGTCTGTAGCAAGCAATGCCAGTCAGCAGCATCAAGGGCAAATAAGGTCTTGAGTTGTATTAAATGGGGCAGAGAGTCACGGGAGGAGGGGGTCCCACTGTATAGAGCACTTGTAAGGCCCCATCTAGAATATGCCGTACAGTTTTGGTCTCCATCACTCAAACAGGACATTATTGTATTAGAGAGGGTACAGAGAAGGGCAACTAAGCTGGTAAAGGGAAAATCTTAGCTATGAGGAAAGACTGGCAAAATTGGGGATGTTCACGCTGGAGAAGAGGCGCTTAAGGGGAGATATGATAACTATGTATAAATATATAAGGGGATCATATAATAATCTCTCTAATGATTTATTTACCAGTAGATCTTTCCAGCTGACACAAGGTCACCCATTCCGATTAGAAGAAAAGAGGTTCCAGCTAAATATTGGGAAGGGGTTTGTTACAGTGAGAGCTGTGAAGATGTGGAATTGTCTCCCTGAATCAGTGGTACAGGCTGATACATTAGATAGGTACAAGGAAGGGTCGGATGCTTTATTCACCAGTAGCTCCTCCCAGCAGACAGGAGGGAGCCAATGAGATTAGAGGAGGGAAAGGGGTGTTACAGGGAGAGCTGGGAAGTGAATCAGTGGTACAGGCTGATACATTAGATAGGTATAAGGAAGGGTCGGATGCTTTATTCACCAGTAGCTCCTCCCAGCAGACAGGAGGGAGCCAATGAGATTAGAGGAGGGAAAGGGGTGTTACAGGGAGAGCTGGGAAGTGAATCAGTGGTACAGGCTGATACATTAGATAGGTATAAGAAGGGGTTGGATGGTGTTTAGCAAGTGAGGGAATACAGGGTTATGGGAGATAGCTCATAGAACAAGTTGATCCAGGGACTGGTCCCATTGCCATTTTGGAGTCAGGAAGGAATTTTCCCCCTCTGAGGCAAATTGGAGAGGCTTCAGATGGGTTTTTTTTTTGCCTTCCTCTGAGTCAACTGGCAGATTCAGTATAAAAACTAATAATTGATTGGAATCTGTGTAGATTTAAATCTCCATTGTGCTTTGATCCATTTCTAATATGGCTTTCTCTTCTCATAGGAACCAAGCCACAACCAATTATTCTACAGGAGGCGGAAGTGCGTTTGATAAGCACAGAGCAGTGCAGGAGTTACTATATTAGTAAGGGAGTTGGGCCTCTCATTAAGGATGACATGATCTGCGCAGTGGATATCCTAGGCCGAAGAGGACCATGCCTGGTGGGTGATGTTACCTGTGAGCAAGAAACAGTAAAAACATGTTTCAATAGGGTCACAGTTTAGGCCATACACATCTACAACCTGGCATTTCATTAATATTAAGACTAGTTCAGGAAGTAAAATTAATAGAAAATAAATTTATTTGTAAAAAATATTCACAATGAAGAGGGAGACAAAATCTTCACCTCAGTCACAAAAGGAAATGTTCTGTTGGTCCCAAATAGAAGAACACACTACAATACAAGTTCATGCATTCAACCTGTGTATTCTACCAATATAAATGTTTTCTTCTCCATCTCTGTAGAGGAAAGATTTGAAGACATCTTTGAGGTTCAACGCTTACTCAGGGCTCAGTTAAGCTCAAAATATAGTTAAATATATATATATAATAATAATTGGTTTGAAAGTACCCGTGCTCTTACTCCAGCAATCAATGGTGGGTGCTCTGGTCAATCGTAATATACAATCTTCAAAATGAACCAGCACTCCAAAATACTGAAACATCACTCATGTATCCAACGTTTCGGCCCTCATTGGGACCTTTATCACCTTAATAAAGGCCTCAATGAGGGCTGAAACACTGTATACACAAGTGATGTTTCAATAAGTCGCTGATTTAAAATTTTATAGTGTTGGTCCATTTTGAAGATATTTTGAAGTATTTTGATATACACACACATATATATATCTAGAAAAGCGTACAAGTGTTTACATGACCGTCCTCCTGACTGTATTTCATCATGAGTAAATATTTTTTTTTTCCCCAAGTCTCAACCTAACAGACATTTATTCTGTCCTCCTCCCTATAAAGCTGCTTCAGGCACCAGAATGTCATGATCGGCACCCTAACTCCAGAACCAATGCTAGGCTCCCTGGTCTCGGCTCTTGCTTCTGCCTTTAACAACCACCTTTCACCTTAGTAGGAGCCCTCAGCTAATTGGATGCAACCAGGTCTTACTAAGAGAGGAGCAAAGCTAAAAGTTCTGGATGAGCAAAGGGGCACCATCGTTTCACAAGGATACTGGAGTGGAAGACCACTCAACTTGGAAGACAGGCTAGATAACACAGAATGGAACAGGCAGGCTCGGGCAGCACAAGCAGATACAAAAATAGTCAAAACAGGCCGGGTCAGTGCAGGCAGAGTTCAAGGAATGGTCAGACAGGCTAGGATCAGGATTGGAGAGCATAGAATAGTCAGGCAGGCAAGGCTCAGCTTGGAGAGATCAGAATAAACAGGGAGGCAAGGGTCTGGATACAGAGTTCAGAATAGTCAGGTAACAGGGAGGGTCAAAACCAGAAGGAACCAACAGGAATCACTTAGAATAAAGCACCTAGGAACTACCAAGTAGAACCTAACAACGGACAATGAGCTCAACACTGAAATCCCCTTTTATACCGTTTGAATTTCACACCACTGCCCCTGTGACGTCATCACGCCGGCGCATAAACCCAGAAGAGTGCGCCATAGGGCAACTGGAACAGGAGAAACATGGCAGCATGCGGCATGCGTCTATGCAGTGCTTGGGGATGCTCCCGCGTCAAAGGCTAATGTATGAATTTATTTCTGCCCATTCAGACACTTCCATGTGTACATAGTCACCTCTTCTGTCCCTCTGGATATACTCTTACCCTAATCTCCCCCCTACCTTTATGATAGAGCAGTATAAACATTTATAATTGCACGACCCTGTATTCAGATCATGGTGCTAGTGCATGCTGGGTCTGAGAAGCAGATGACACAATTATTGCATTAGAAAAGAGAATTTATGTGAGAATTATGAGGTTAAGGCACATTGATAACTATCATCAGGTTCATTGTTGGGGGTGAAAAATCCTTATGACAACTGAGATGTACAAGGTTCAGCAAGCCGGACACCAAGGAACTATTGAGCCTTGATTATTGACCAGGTCCAAGTGCCACAGCAGCCACATGTTTTCCCAATTCATTAAATGTAGTGTAAGTGAATAACCTACATCTGTGAGCCTCCTCTTGAGTTTAAGTTACTGTTGACCTGACTTTAAGTAACTTACATTTATATTTGAAGAATATATGAAGAAGGTGGAATAAAGAAAATGTGTATTTTTTCTTATTTTTAAAATGTTTTGGTAAATACCTGTAAAATTGGATTGCCATGTAACACAATTTTTTTGTTTAACAGGGTGATGGCGGCGGGCCCCTGGTTTGTTACCAGGATGAGCAGTGGAACTTGGTGGGAGTCGTGAATTTTGCATTTGGTTGTGGTAATGAGAACCCTGCAGTGTATTCGTTTGTGCAGACCTATGTGGACTGGATTCAGCAATATATGTACCCTGTTGAAAATTAGAACGTATTGCTCTTTACCTAGGCTCTGCTTTGGTGAGTTCCATGGTTTTATCCCTATAATATATATATATTAACTTTAAGAAGAGGTTGGGTGGTGTTTAGTTGATCCAGGGACTAGTCCGATTGCCATTTTGGAGTCAGAAAGGAATCTTTTCCCCCTCTGAGGCAAATTGAAGAGGCTTCAGATGTAGTGATGGGCGAATTCGCGTCGAATTTGCGTGATTCACCACCAGCGAATAAATTCGCAAAACGCCCGCGAAAATTCGCCCGGAAAAATACGCCGGCGTCAAAAAAAAACTTCGCCGGCGTCGTTTCTCGAACTTTTTGCCATTTCGCGAATTTCACGCGAAATTCGCCCATCACTATTCAGATGGGGTTTTTTGCCTTTATCTGGATCAACTGGCAGTTAGGCAGGATATATATAGGGGGCAGATGTATTAAGGGTCAAATATCGAGGGTTAATTAACCCTCGATATTCGACTGGCGAATTAAAATCCTTCGACATCGAATATCGAAGATGAAGGATTTCACGCAATTCGCAAATCGAAGGAATAATTGAATCGAACGATTCAAAGGATTTTAATCCATCGATCAAAGGATTATCCTTCGATCAGAAAAAACTTGTAAAGCCTATGGGGACCTTCCCCATAGGCTAACATGGACTTCAGTAGCTTTTAGGTGGCGAAATAGGGGGTCGAAGTTTTTTCTTAAAGAGACACTACTTCGACTTTCGAATGGTCGAACGGTTTTTAGTTCGAATCTTTCGACTCGAAGTCGAAGTCGTAGTTGAAGGTCGAAGTAGCCCATTCGATGGTCGAAGTAGCCAAAAAAACACTTCGAAATTCAAAGTTTTTTTTTCTTCTATTCCTTCACTCGAACTTAGTGAATGGGCCCCATAGACGTTAAAGGTTGAACTTGATGGAAGTGTGTCTTTTTTCAACCTAACTTACTATGTTACTGTGTTACATAGTTGGCAAAGTTAGACAGTGATAATATCCGAACGATATTCTAATTGATCCATCAAATACAAATTTCACACCAATTTCCAATTAGACCAGTCCATGGACCAACATTGTAACATAACTATGGTCAAATATTGATGGTTCTGAGAATTCCAGTTACCAGATATGGAATCTGAAATACTATATGGTTAACATTTTACATGGTGACACTGTACTGAACCCATTACTGATTAGAACAAGCGATCAGGAATTTGTATAAAATGAAAGTATATGTCCAGTTAATGTTTCATGTCCCATTTTTTTTCTTTTTTTATAGGATGATGGTGCAGAACCCCTTCTTCATTCTATTCCTGAGTGTTGCTTCTTGGTTGGGTTGTTAGCTTTGGGGAGCCAGGCTGCTGGATTTTAGATTCCCTATCCATAAAGCATTGCTTGAACAATATCTACTAGTGCCTCAATGAATGGTTTTGATGCTTAGGCTAAAATATAGCACTAGCGTAAAAGGGAGCAGAGACCTTCCCAAAAAACGGAATCTTGTATCATGTACCAGAGTTCTCCTTTGAGAATCCTCCTTATAGGACTACATCAGTCATCTTGTTGTTCTGCGCAGCTTTGACTTCTCAATATAATTTTATAATCAGGCTTGAGAAGGGCAGACATAGAGCAGTTTATGTGTTTAGAAAAAGTTTGTTTAATGGCCCCATCAAGGTTCTATTGAATCAAGAGGAGAAAATCCATTGTATACAGAACAGGGTTCATTGGAGGATCCTCCTGTATTACTTCAGCCTCTGGATTTGGGGAACTTTGAAAAAAATATTTATAATGTTACTTTGGGAATCCCTCTAACATTGTTGAACTGAACTTTCCATCCTGCTATTAACATACATGTTAACATCATGCTTTGATGTTTTGTGTCATATATATATATACCCAGTAAACATGCTCTTTTTCAATACATGAAGTTGTTTTTCTTGTGTGTGCAAGAAAATGTTAAAAAAACAAGGATGATTTCATGGGCATTACCTTAGGTCATGTGTTCTACATTGTAAACAAGACACTTACCTGCAGGCCTGGATTTATGGAGAGGCCACCAAGGCTTGGGCCTAGGACGGTCGGATTTTAGAGCGTGGCATGTTGTCCAATCACACCCTCATTCAGGCCTGGATTTGTGGCAAGGTTACAAAGGCCCGGGCCTGGGGCTGCAACATTTTAGGGGTGGCATTAGGCAGGGCCGCTCTGGCCATGAGGCAAGGTGAGAATCTTGCCTCAGGCGGCACGGAGCGGCCAGTTACCAAGGGCGGCAAAAAGCCGCCTCTGGTAACTTTAAGAGCCGAATTTCCGTTTTTTAAAACGGAAATTTGGCTCTTCTAGTGCAGCGAGCGCAATAGCGCTCACTGCACTAGCAATGCGGCCCCTCCTCCACCCGCTCCGACGCTGGTAGTTAGAAGAGCGGAGCAGGAGGAGGGGCGGCATTGTGGCTGCTGCCTCAGGCGGCAGCAGCCCCTGAAACATGCCTGGCATTAGGGAGCCCAGCCGCATTAGGAACGCAGCATTCCTGCACTTAGATCGCGCACGTGGGGGGATGCGCGTGGACCTGGCTGGCCCTGCTCACATTGGTTCAGAAACACAGGAGATACAATAGTTTTTTAAATCTCCTGTGCACCAATCCCCATTGCTCCTATCCTGATGAAAATGTGAGTGAATAAATGGGAGGGGACGGGGGAAATGACTGACAGCAGGCCTATGGGTGCTGCAATGTAAATCTGGCCCTGCTTGCCTGCACACATTGTTGAAGTTCAGAATCTAAAATTTAAAAAATAGAACAAACAAAAAATTTGATACTCTCAGTATCACTCATGTATTATAAGGGATAATGTACCCCCTATTGTAAATGATAAGGATATTAGAAGTCACTGAGGGGTTGTTCTGTGACCATTTAAAGGCACAAGGCTGCAGGCTGAGTTATACAGGGAACTCTGAGTATCACTCATGTATTATAAGGGATAATGTACCCCCTACTGTAAATGATAAGGATATTAGAAGTCACTGAGGGTTTGTTCTGTGACCATATAAAGGCACAAGGCTGCAGGCTGAGTTATACAGGGAACTCTGAGTATCACTCATGTATTATAAGGGATAATGAACCCCCTAATGTAAATGATAAGGATATTAGAGGTCACTGAGGGGTTGTTCTGTGACCATATAAAGGCACAAGGCTGCAGGCTGAGTTATACAGGGAACTCTGAGTATCACTCATGTATTATAAGGGATAATGAACCCCCTAATGTAAATGATAAGGATATTAGAAGTCACTGAGGGGTTGTTCTGTGACCATATAAAGGCACAAGGCTGCAGGCTGAGTTATACAGGGAACTCTGAGTATCACTCATGTATTATAAGGGATAATGAACCCCCTAATGTAAATGATAAGGATATTAGAAGTCACTGAGGGGTTGTTCTGTGACCATATAAAGGCACAAGGCTGCAGGCTGAGTTATACAGGGAACTCTGAGTATCACTCATGTATTATAAGGGATAATGTACCCCCTACTGTAAATGATAAGGATATTAGAAGTCACTGAGGAGTTGTTCTGTGACCATATAAAGGCACAAGGCTGCAGGCTGAGTTATACAGGGAACTCTGAGTATCACTCATGTATTATAAGGGATAATGAACCCCCTAATGTAAATGATAAGGATATTAGAAGTCACTGAGGGTTTGTTCTGTGACCGTATAAAGGTAAGGAAATTTAGAAGCTTGTATGCTTTTAAAGCACTGAGTGAAAACCCACACAAATAATGGGAAATTGCAAGTCCTTGCAGATAGTGCCCAGGTTAGAGTCAAGTACAGTAGAATGAACCACTGACCCCCTGTGCTGCCAAATAATTCATGACTTTGGAATATTCATTTGAGTATGAAAGTTTCAGTCACAAAAAAATTAATGGATTTGTTTTTTCTCGTTGTTTTAGAATATAAAGAGAATTCAAAGCATGGACACACAATTAAAGAGAGTTATAATTATGAGTCTTTAAATATGGTAATGGAATATCAAACTTGGGATCACTTAAAATATTTGCATTCTTCATTTTAACCAGTAGAGAGCAGCTCACACCAAGTAGTGAATTTGTGTATCTCTCTGTACAGACTATGAGCAAACTTAGGGACTGTTCCTGCTGAATTATGCTTAGTACAGGGAATACCTATGCTGCCATAGTTTTATGGGATCTCTCTGTACAGACTATGAGCAAACTTAGGGGCTGTTCCTGCTGAATTGTGCTTAGTACAGGGGAATACCTATGCTGCCATAGTTTTATGGGATCTCTCTGTACAGACTATGAGCAAACTTAGGGGCTGTTCCTGCTGAATTGTGCTTAGTACAGGGGAATACCTACAGTATGCTGCCATAGTTTTATGGGATCTCTCTGTACAGACTATGAGCAAACTTAGGGACTGTTCCTGCTGAATTGTGCTTAGTACAGGGAATACCTATGCTGCCATAGTTTTATGGGATCTCTCTGTACAGACTATGAGCAAACTTAGGTGGCTGTTCCTGCTGAATTGTGCTTAGTACAGGGGAATACCTATGCTGCCATAGTTTTATGGGATCTCTCTGTACAGACTATGAGCAAACTTAGGGGACTGTTCCTGCTGAATTGTGCTTAGTACAGGGAATACCTATGTGCCATAGTTTTATGGGATCTCTCTGTACAGACTATGAGCAAACTTAGGGGCTGTTCCTGCTGAATTGTGCTTAGTACAGGGGAATACCTATGCTGCCATAGTTTTATGGGATCTCTCTGTACAGACTATGAGCAAACGTAGGGGACTGTTCCTGCTGAATTGTGCTTAGTACAGGGGAATACCTATGCTGCCATAGTTTTATGGGATCTCTCTGTACAGACTATGAGCAAACTTAGGTGGCTGTTCCTGCTGAATTGTGCTTAGTACAGGGAATACCTATGCTGCCATAGTTTTATGGGATCTCTCTGTACAGACTATGAGCAAACTTAGGGGACTGTTCCTGCTGAATTGTGCTTAGTACAGGGAATACCTATGCTGCCATAGTTTTATGGGATCTCTCTGTACAGACTATGAGCAAACTTAGGGGACTGTTCCTGCTGAATTGTGCTTAGTACAGGGGAATACCTATGCTGCCATAGTTTTATGGGATCTCTCTGTACAGACTATGAGCAAACTTAGGTGGCTGTTCCCGCTGAATTGTGCTTAGTACAGGGAATACCTATGCTGCCATAGTTTTATGGGATCTCTCTGTACAGACTATGAGCAAACTTAGGGGACTGTTCCTGCTGAATTGTGCTTAGTACAGGGGAATACCTATGCTGCCATAGTTTTATGGGATCTCTCTGTACAGACTATGAGCAAACTTAGGGGACTGTTCCTGCTGAATTGTGCTTAGTACAGGGAATACCTATGCTGCCATAGTTTTATGGGATCTCTCTGTACAGACTATGAGCAAACTTAGGGGACTGTTCCTGCTGAATTGTGCTTAGTACAGGGGAATACCTATGCTGCCATAGTTTTATGGGATCTCACTGTACAGACTGTGAGCAAACTTAGGGACTGTTCCTGCTGAATTGTGCTTAGTACAGGGGAATACCTATGCTGCCATAGTTTTATGGGATCTCTCTGTACAGACTATGAGCAAACTTAGGGACTGTTCCTGCTGAATTGTGCTTAGTACAGGGAATACCTATGCTGCCATAGTTTTATGGGATCTCTCTGTACAGACTATGAGCAAACTTAGGGGCTGTTCCTGCTGAATTGTGCTTAGTACAGAGGAATACCTATGCTGCCATAGTTTTATGGGATCTCTCTGTACAGACTATGAGCAAACTTAGGGACTGTTCCTGCTGAATTGTGCTTAGTACAGGGAATACCTATGCTGCCATAGTTTTATGGGATCTCTCTGTACAGACTATGAGCAAACTTAGGTGGCTGTTCCTGCTGAATTGTGCTTAGTACAGGGAATACCTATGCTGCCATAGTTTTATGGGATCTCTCTGTACAGACTATGAGCAAACTTAGGGGACTGTTCCTGCTGAATTGTGCTTAGTACAGGGAATACCTATGTGCCATAGTTTTATGGGATCTCTCTGTACAGACTATAAGCAAACTTAGGGACTGTTCCTGCTGAATTGTGCTTAGTACAGGGAATACCTATGCTGCCATAGTTTTATGGGATCTCTCTGTACAGACTATGAGCAAACTTAGGGACTGTTCCTGCTGAATTGTGCTTAGTACAGGGGAATACCTATGCTGCCATAGTTTTATGGGATCTCTCTGTACAGACTATGAGCAAACTTAGGGACTGTTCCTGCTGAATTGTGCTTAGTACAGGGAATACCTATGCTGCCATAGTTTTATGGGATCTCTCTGTACAGACTATGAGCAAACTTAGGGGCTGTTCCTGCTGAATTGTGCTTAGTACAGAGGAATACCTATGCTGCCATAGTTTTATGGGATCTCTCTGTACAGACTATGAGCAAACTTAGGGACTGTTCCTGCTGAATTGTGCTTAGTACAGGGAATACCTATGCTGCCATAGTTTTATGGGATCTCTCTGTACAGACTATGAGCAAACTTAGGTGGCTGTTCCTGCTGAATTGTGCTTAGTACAGGGGAATACCTATGCTGCCATAGTTTTATGGGATCTCTCTGTACAGACTATGAGCAAACTTAGGGGACTGTTCCTGCTGAATTGTGCTTAGTACAGGGAATACCTATGTGCCATAGTTTTATGGGATCTCTCTGTACAGACTATGAGCAAACTTAGGGGCTGTTCCTGCTGAATTGTGCTTAGTACAGGGGAATACCTATGCTGCCATAGTTTTATGGGATCTCTCTGTACAGACTATGAGCAAACGTAGGGGACTGTTCCTGCTGAATTGTGCTTAGTACAGGGGAATACCTATGCTGCCATAGTTTTATGGGATCTCTCTGTACAGACTATGAGCAAACTTAGGTGGCTGTTCCTGCTGAATTGTGCTTAGTACAGGGAATACCTATGCTGCCATAGTTTTATGGGATCTCTCTGTACAGACTATGAGCAAACTTAGGGGACTGTTCCTGCTGAATTGTGCTTAGTACAGGGAATACCTATGCTGCCATAGTTTTATGGGATCTCTCTGTACAGACTATGAGCAAACTTAGGGGACTGTTCCTGCTGAATTGTGCTTAGCACAGGGGAATACCTATGCTGCCATAGTTTTATGGGATCTCTCTGTACAGACTATGAGCAAACTTAGGTGGCTGTTCCCGCTGAATTGTGCTTAGTACAGGGAATACCTATGCTGCCATAGTTTTATGGGATCTCTCTGTACAGACTATGAGCAAACTTAGGGGACTGTTCCTGCTGAATTGTGCTTAGTACAGGGGAATACCTATGCTGCCATAGTTTTATGGGATCTCTCTGTACAGACTATGAGCAAACTTAGGGGACTGTTCCTGCTGAATTGTGCTTAGTACAGGGGAATACCTATGCTGCCATAGTTTTATGGGATCTCTCTGTACAGACTATGAGCAAACTTAGGGGACTGTTCCTGCTGAATTGTGCTTAGTACAGGGAATACATATGCTGCCATAGTTTTATGGGATCTCTCTGTACAGACTATGAGCAAACTTAGGGGACTGTTCCTGCTGAATTGTGCTTAGTACAGGGGAATACCTATGCTGCCATAGTTTTATGGGATCTCACTGTACAGACTGTGAGCAAACTTAGGGACTGTTCCTGCTGAATTGTGCTTAGTACAGGGGAATACCTATGCTGCCATAGTTTTATGGGATCTCTCTGTACAGACTATGAGCAAACTTAGGGACTGTTCCTGCTGAATTGTGCTTAGTACAGGGAATACCTATGCTGCCATAGTTTTATGGGATCTCTCTGTACAGACTATGAGCAAACTTAGGGGCTGTTCCTGCTGAATTGTGCTTAGTACAGAGGAATACCTATGCTGCCATAGTTTTATGGGATCTCTCTGTACAGACTATGAGCAAACTTAGGGACTGTTCCTGCTGAATTGTGCTTAGTACAGGGAATACCTATGCTGCCATAGTTTTATGGGATCTCTCTGTACAGACTATGAGCAAACTTAGGTGGCTGTTCCTGCTGAATTGTGCTTAGTACAGGGAATACCTATGCTGCCATAGTTTTATGGGATCTCTCTGTACAGACTATGAGCAAACTTAGGGGACTGTTCCTGCTGAATTGTGCTTAGTACAGGGAATACCTATGTGCCATAGTTTTATGGGATCTCTCTGTACAGACTATAAGCAAACTTAGGGACTGTTCCTGCTGAATTGTGCTTAGTACAGGGAATACCTATGCTGCCATAGTTTTATGGGATCTCTCTGTACAGACTATGAGCAAACTTAGGGACTGTTCCTGCTGAATTGTGCTTAGTACAGGGGAATACCTATGCTGCCATAGTTTTATGGGATCTCTCTGTACAGACTATGAGCAAACTTAGGGACTGTTCCTGCTGAATTGTGCTTAGTACAGGGAATACCTATGCTGCCATAGTTTTATGGGATCTCTCTGTACAGACTATGAGCAAACTTAGGGGCTGTTCCTGCTGAATTGTGCTTAGTACAGAGGAATACCTATGCTGCCATAGTTTTATGGGATCTCTCTGTACAGACTATGAGCAAACTTAGGGACTGTTCCTGCTGAATTGTGCTTAGTACAGGGAATACCTATGCTGCCATAGTTTTATGGGATCTCTCTGTACAGACTATGAGCAAACTTAGGTGGCTGTTCCTGCTGAATTGTGCTTAGTACAGGGAATACCTATGCTGCCATAGTTTTATGGGATCTCTCTGTACAGACTATGAGCAAACTTAGGGGACTGTTCCTGCTGAATTGTGCTTAGTACAGGGAATACCTATGTGCCATAGTTTTATGGGATCTCTCTGTACAGACTATAAGCAAACTTAGGGACTGTTCCTGCTGAATTGTGCTTAGTACAGGGAATACCTATGCTGCCATAGTTTTATGGGATCTCTCTGTACAGACTATGAGCAAACTTAGGGGCTGTTCCTGCTGAATTGTGCTTAGTACAGGGGAATACCTATGCTGCCATAGTTTTATGGGATCTCTCTGTACAGACTATGAGCAAACTTAGGGGCTGTTCCTGCTGAATTGTGCTTAGTACAGGGGAATACCTACAGTATGCTGCCATAGTTTTATGGGATCTCTCTGTACAGACTATGAGCAAACTTAGGGACTGTTCCTGCTGAATTGTGCTTAGTACAGGGAATACCTATGCTGCCATAGTTTTATGGGATCTCTCTGTACAGACTATGAGCAAACTTAGGGACTGTTCCTGCTGAATTGTGCTTAGTACAGGGGAATATCTATGCTGCCATAGTTTTATGGGATCTCTCTGTACAGACTATGAGCAAACTTAGGTGGCTGTTCCTGCTGAATTGTGCTTAGTACAGGGGAATACCTATGCTGCCATAGTTTTATGGGATCTCTCTGTACAGACTATGAGCAAACTTAGGGGACTGTTCCTGCTGAATTGTGCTTAGTACAGGGAATACCTATGTGCCATAGTTTTATGGGATCTCTCTGTACAGACTATGAGCAAACTTAGGGGCTGTTCCTGCTGAATTGTGCTTAGTACAGGGGAATACCTATGCTGCCATAGTTTTATGGGATCTCTCTGTACAGACTATGAGCAAACGTAGGGGACTGTTCCTGCTGAATTGTGCTTAGTACAGGGGAATACCTATGCTGCCATAGTTTTATGGGATCTCTCTGTACAGACTATGAGCAAACTTAGGTGGCTGTTCCTGCTGAATTGTGCTTAGTACAGGGAATACCTATGCTGCCATAGTTTTATGGGATCTCTCTGTACAGACTATGAGCAAACTTAGGGGACTGTTCCTGCTGAATTGTGCTTAGTACAGGGAATACCTATGCTGCCATAGTTTTATGGGATCTCTCTGTACAGACTATGAGCAAACTTAGGGGCTGTTCCTGCTGAATTGTGCTTAGTACAGGGAATACCTATGCTGCCATAGTTTTATGGGATCTCTCTGTACAGACTATGAGCAAACTTAGGGGACTGTTCCTGCTGAATTGTGCTTAGTACAGGGGGGATGATGTAATATAAATGCTGAGCAGGCAGCAAAGACAGTGTATAATTTAACTCTATCCATGCAACAGTTTCTCACTTTTCCTTATGGCAGGAATGGCCCTGGACACCACAGAAAAAAAGTATAACCAATAATCCCAGAATAAAAAACATACTTCCCAGCATTTGAAAAACGGTAAGAGGGATAAAAAGATCTGCCTGCCAATTTTTTTGACCACGCCCATTGTATAGGCCACACCTCCCAATTACCATTTAGATTTTGCTAAATTTATCAGGTTATGGAAAGTTTCAACCCATTTTTGAGAGTTTTAGGGTCATGTTTTATGTGTTACAACAGTTTTGCTAATAAATGTGAATTGCCTATTAAGCTGTGAGTCTCAATTCTCCCAAGAGACCTGCTTATCTTAAATTCTTACAAATGTATCTAAATGCAGGGGCTGAGTGTTATGGGTTTTCTGCCAAAAGCCTCTTATTGAATAAAGTCTCAGAAACTGTGTATCTTTTTCTGACATCAGAGCAGGAGATCAAAGAGAAGCTGTGGACTTTATAATACAAATCCGGGACTGAACGTTTAGGGGCAGATTCACCAAAGGGAGAAGTGACTAACGCTAGTGTAAATTCGTTAGCTTTACCGGCCGCAGGGACATCGCCAATTTACTAATGTGAGCAGTCGACAATTCTCTAGTGAAAGAGACAGGCGCTAGTGGTCATTCGCACTCTATCGCCAGGCATAGTCTGAGCGAATTTTCACTTGGCAAAGTGTTGCGCTGGGTGCAAAATGGACGTTGGCGAATTTCTGCCAGTTAGTACATTTTTATGGCAGTTGACAGATAAAGGGTTGAGTGCAGAGGACTCTTGTATTTGTCTATAGATAAAGGGTTAACCATGTGAGGCGACAGGTATAATGTGACGTACTATTGTGACATATTTGTAGGGTTAATACTGTAGATATTCACTATGCAACATTTGACCAGTCTCCCCACCAAACCGGGGACGAGCCGAGCCAACCGGGCATCCAAGACAACCCAGCCGACCACCTCGTGTGAATGTGCGCATGCGTTGTGACATAGCTCAGGGGGTACGTGGTGATAGAAGAGACGGTAACAGAGGGGAGTGAACATGGACTAGGGGTACATAGATGACCCCTTAAAGGACAACTAAAGCCTAATTAAAGAAGTAGGTAGAAATGTTGTACATTATGTTTTGTGCTTCTGTACCAGCCCAAGGCAACCACAGCCCTTTAGCAGTAAAGATCTGTGTCTCCAAAGATGCCCCAGTAGCTCCCCATCTTCTTTTCTGCTGATTCACTGCACATGCTCTGTGCTGCTGTCACTTACTGAGCTTAGGGAGCCACTCACAATATACAGTACACATAGAATAGAAATGTCACAATATAAGGCTGATTAGTAATTAATACACATAATTACTACATGGCAGCACAGAAACCAGTGCAATTAGCATCAGAATTGAATAATCAGCAAACCTGTAGCATCAGCTTATGTTACAGCCAGGGAAGCTCATTTTCTGATGGATAATTAGTGACGAGCCCTAAGCTTAGCTTCTCAACAGCCAATCAGAGCCCACTGAGCATGTGAGTGTCACAGACACTTTCCAAGATGGTGACCCCCTGTGACAAGTTTGAAGTCCTGGATCATTGCTGCTATTGACAAGCTCAAACTTTAGCCTCGTGCAATAAGTTCACTATATAAAATAGGACATTTTTAGCCACATTCATTTTTAGGGTACCTTTCAGGTACCTGCCCTAGCACCCCCTTATCATTGCTCCTTAGGCAGGTACTTTTTCTGCCTACTCAAAGTTACAACCCTGTCACCAACTCTTATTAAGGTTTAAAAAAAAATATGTCAATAAGCTCAATATATATAGTAAATAAAATACCCCCTCTTGTAAAATATAAGGATATTATAAGTTACCGAGGAGTTTCATGACCATATAAAAGTACGAGGCCGAAGGCCGAGTGTTTTTATACAGGTCATGGAACTCCGAGGTAACTTCTAATATCCTCATATTTTAAAACTGGGGGTACTTTATTAATTATAATACACAAATTTTAGTGAGTCATGTGACAGAAATTACATCACTACTCACCGTTCAGGCCCGGGCTGGCAATCTGTCCATACGGGCAAATGCCCGAGGGGCCGCTTCATATTTAGTTCAAGTGGTCGCACTGGGCCGGTGGACCCAGGCTCTTTTGCGCCCCAACAGCCCAGAACGCTCCTGTACTCCCTCTTGTAACCAAAAAACTTGCAAGCGTTGATGCGCGTGGATGCGCGCGCATGCACACCCAGGAGATGCTCAATAGTTTGCCACTGGGGGGGCCGGATCCGCTCCTGCAGAAAAAAATCACAAGCCAAGCGTGTATGCGCGCGTATGCGCGCACATGCAGAGGGAGTACAGGAGATATCGGCGGCACCTAGCGCTGGGCCCTCAGTTGTGCGTATTTTCCATCTGTCCGTGTCCCAAGCACGTCCCTGGACTGAAGGTAACCATGTCTGCAACCAAGTCAGCATGGTTTTCATAATTTGCACCCTGCCACTGTGTGAGTATCCACAGACACGTCCTTTGGGCAAAACCAGCTTTTTGTAGAAAACCTTCAGTATGTTACTGTCCCACTTAATATAGCAATTTAACCTTTGTGAAATCTTAACTCTGTTCCTCCTTTTGAATTATTTCCAAAGATCGATTTTCTGAAGCTATACTATACAACCCCAATTTGTGTTGATTCCCTTAATCATGGACAGTGTAAATCCTAGCCAATGAGAATTTCAGAGCAGGTCCCTCACATAGAATATGAAACAGCACTGATCTGCAATTGCACATTATCAAAAACATTTTTTACCACAAAGTCTACCCATCTGTTGTCCCATTGTATTTGTCACATAGAAGTATCAAGAAGTTTTTATGAATGCATTATTGACTCATCCTGCAGTGTTGGGCTTGTCTAAGCTTCCATTGTCACAACCTGGCTGGCCTCAGCCTTCACAATTTAACATACTTTTTTTACCTACTATGTCATAATTTCTCTGTCAAAACAAGTGATGGGACCAAGTTCCCAGAAGGTGATGATATGATGCCATTGATGCAAAGCCAGTCACCAGTTAAGCATAGGTTCTTACAGTCATAGGATTATGTTTCTTAAAGTGGACCTATCACCCAGACACAGAATCTGTATAATAAAAGTCCTTTACAAAATTAAACATGAAATCCAATTTCTATTTTTTATTAAAGCATTCATAGCTGTTGTAAACTCATTTAAAAATCTCAGCTGTCAATCAAATATTGTCTGCCCCTCCTCTATGCCTTAGGCAGACAATTACTTTCACTTTCCATTCAGCACTTCCTAGATGCCCACCCATTCCCCCATTCTCTTCACCATTTAATTGTGTAGCCAGGGCATGGGGATGGACATCAGGTCCCCCATTCTCTTCACCATTTAATTGTGTAGCCAGGACATGGGGATGGACATCAGGTCCCCCATTCTGGTGCACAAACAAGATTCTGAGATGATACAAGGCTTTCCTTAATAACAGTGTCCACAAAATGGCTCCTGCCTGCTTGCTATAATTATGAATTCCCAGACTGAAGGAAACAAGATTCAAATAATTTATACAGTGTAATTAAATTTCATTTTACTTGACTAATGTGATAAAATAGGATTCTGAATAATTTTTTTGGGTGACCGGTCCCCTTTAATAGCTTGTACAGTGGCATACCATAGTTATTTTCCAGATCTCAGAATAATTATTTTGGCTAATGTATACTGGACATCTGTCCGTGTCCCAAGCACGTCCCTGCACTGAAGGTAACCATGTCTCATAGATTTATGGATCCCAATCCTGCCCAAACACGGCTCGCGCTGCAACCTTCTATTACCAGAATAGTGAAAACTGCAGCTGGAACGAGTGAGTAAGCTCATTACTGTGCCAGCTAACGGCCAGAGGCCAACCTGCCACACGTAAACAACAATACAGAAACAATTAATGTAAAAATGCCTTGCCACTGTATAAATAAAAGTATGTCAAATAAGGAGTATAGTGCTTTAGAACTTAGAATACCCCAATCTTAAATTATAGTGTAAAGTAAGCAAGAGGCTAAGCATGAGGAACATAAAGTCACAAATGACCCTCACCCCATTTAAGTGTATATGCTCATCATTCATGTCATACAAATAATGTGAGTCTCTCAAAAAGTCATAAGCAATAGTTATAACAGAATCATTTTATTTTAGCCTTATGTCCAAATAAAATATTTCAGATATGGGATCCTTTATCCAGAAAGCTCAGAATTATGGCATGGTCGTCTCCTATAAACTCCATTTTATCCAAATAATCCAAATTTTTAAAAATGATTTCCTTTTTCTCTGTAATAATAAAACAGTCACTTGTACTTGATCCAACCAAATATAAAATGAATCCTTATTGGAAACAAAACCAGCCTTTTGGGTTTATTTAATGTTAACATGATTTTAAAGTAGATTTAAGGTATGAAGATCCAGATTATGGAAAGTTCCATTATCCAGAATACCCCAGGTCCCGAGCATTCTGAATAACAGGTCCCATACCTGTAATGCTTTTGACCAGGCCCGGGTGTCCGTACAGGCAAATGCCCAAGGGGCCGCTTTATATTTAGTTCAAGTGGGCCGCTCCCAAGATAATTAAGAAGGTGAACACGCTCAAGTACCTAGGCTTATTGGTGGCCAAACCTTAGTGCCATTGAACGTCCCGAAAAGAAGTCACTGAGGGGTTCTGTGACCATATAAAGACACAAGGCTGCAGGCTGAGTTATACAGGGAACTCTGAGTATCACTCATGTATTATAAGGGATAATGTACCCCCTACTGTAAATGATAAGGATATTAGAAGTCACTGAGGGGTTCTGTGACCATATAAAGGCACAAGGCTGCAGGCTGAGTTATACAGGGAACTCTGAGTATCACTCATGTATTATAAGGGATAATGTACCCCCTACTGTAAATGATAAGGATATTAGAAGTCACTGAGGGGTTGTTCTGTGACCATATAAAGGCACAAGGCTGCAGGCTGAGTTATACAGGGAACTCTGAGTATCACTCATGTATTATAAGGGATAATGTACCCCCTACTGTAAATGATAAGGATATTAGAAGTCACTGAGGGGTTGTTCTGTGACCATATAAAGACACAAGGCTGCAGGCTGAGTTATACAGGGAACTCTGAGTATCACTCATGTATTATAAGGGATAATGTACCCCCTACTGTAAATGATAAGGATATTAGAAGTCACTGAGGGGTTGTTCTGTGACCATATAAAGACACAATGCTGCAGGCTGAGTTATACAGGGAACTCTGAGTATCACTCATGTATTATAAGGGATAATGTACCCCTACTGTAAATGATAAGGATATTAGAAGTCACTGAGGGGTTGTTCTGTGACCATATAAAGACACAAGGCTGCAGGCTGAGTTATACAGGGAACTCTGAGTATCACTCATGTATTATAAGGGATAATGTACCCCCTACTGTAAATGATAAGGATATTAGAAGTCACTGAGGGGTTGTTCTGTGACCATATAAAGACACAATGCTGCAGGCTGAGTTATACAGGGAACTCTGAGTATCACTCATGTATTATAAGGGATAATGTACCCCCTACTGTAAATGATAAGGATATTAGAAGTCACCGAGGGGTTCTTTGACCACATAAAGGCTCAGGCAGCAGAACCTTTAACATATTTTACATTTATTACACTAAAGTGAGAAATGCAGCTTTTTTGCAGTTGTACCCCAATATATGAGTGGATGAGTACGAGACCATCACATGTTTACATGTGGGCTGCTTTGATTTTTTTGCCCGGGCTGCTTTTTATTCCCAGTCCGGCCCTGTCACCGTTTATAACTGATGACATCACTACTCACCGTTTATAAGGATATAATTTACAAGATATTCATGGCTTTTGTGTATTATATACAGTATAATGTCATTGAATTGCATCTAAGAACAATACTTCTGAAAATAGGACCTGTTTGTTTCCCCCTAATTATAGCCTTTTGACCCTGAGTCATGTCAGTATTGTTATTACTATTATTACTCTAACAATGATTATTGTGCAGTGTTGTGTGTATGTGTGTGTGGGACATTACCTTCCCATCATGTCCCAATCACAATAGCGCTGAGCTATAATAAAAGGCATGCGTGCCTCCAATTATATATGAAAGTACCTCCACTCTGTTTATTTTGGTTGCGTAATCCCTCCAATTAATCTGTACTAATGAGTCAGTGCATTTTTGCTATTCATAATTAATGATGGCTGTCATGTAAGTCATGTCCTGTTTTACTCTATAACCTGTACAGCAGCTCAGGGCTGGGGCATGACTGGCCTAGTGTTTCAGCAAGCAACTGTTATATATTGTGAGAAGAAAACAATATACAAGAAGGAAAAGGACTTTTAGGAAGTGTAAATCTCCTTTGACTCTATTACTCTAAAACCTCATGATAGATGATGAATAATGTACCCCCCATTGTAAAATACAAGGATTTTAAAAAATCATGAATTTTTCGGAATTTATTAAACCTCGAGGATGGAAAAGTCTGAATCTGAAAATCCGGCATCTCCGACCTGTCGAGGTTACATATAAGTCAATGGGAGAAGTCCCAATGGTTTTTTGATGTGCGCTGGGTTTCGTGCAATACCCTGAAGTTTTGCATAAGAAATCTGCGTTTTTGGGTGAAAAATCTGAAAAAATCTTGAAAATCACACTTTTTTTCCCGCAAAGCAAATTTTCGGGAAAATTTAATAATAAATAAGCGTAAAAAACCTGAGCGGATTTGATAGTAGTTTGTAGCAGAAAACATTGAGATAAATTCGGACATTGATATATAACCCTCAATGCCTAAGCACCATTTATAAGGACATAGTTTATAGGATATTCATGGCTATATATACAGTATATATATATATATATATATATATATATATATATATATATATATATATATATATATATATATATATATATATATATATATATATATATATATAGTAAATAAAATACCCCCTATTGTAAAATGTAAGGATATTATAAGTCACTGAGGAGTTTCATGACCATATAAAAACACGAGGCCCATACAGTTTATGGAACTCCTCTGTGACTTCTAATATCCTCACAATGAGTACTTTATTTATTATAATACACAAGTATTAAATGACATCACTAAGCTCCGTTTATAATTGATGACATCATTAAGAGTCGCTTATAAGGATATAATTTAAAGGTTATTCATGGCTTTTGTGTATTATAATATACTGTAATATAAGGTATGGGACATGTTCTCCGGAAACCCTTAATCCAGAAAGCTCCGAGTTATAGAAAGGCCATCTCCCATAGACTAAATTTTGTCCAAATAATCCTTATTTTAAAAAATGATTTACTTTAACTTGTAATTGATCCCAATTTAGATATAATGAATCCTTATTGGAAGCAAAACCAGCCTATTGGGTTTATTTAATCGTTATATGATTTTTTAGTAGACTTAAGGTATGAAGATCCAAATTAAGGAAAGATCCATTATCTGGGAAAACCCCAGGTCCCGAGAATTCTGGATAACAGGTCCCATTTTGTATTAGAAAACTAAATCAGAGCAGATGATATCTGGGTAGCCTCAGTGTCAAGTATTATGCCATCTCTAAATGGCAGGGCTTAAAGACGCTCGGTAGGGATGAGTGAATATTTCCCGTTTGCTTCGTTAAAAAAGTTGTGAAACTGCTAAAATATTTATGAAATGAAAAAAAAAAAAGTCAATAAGCGACAATTTTTTTTTTACACACAATTTTTTCTCACTCTAAATGCATTCAATGAGCGTGTTTTGTTTGTTTTGTCGGAAACATGAAAAAAATTTGCAGCAAATGTTTGCAGCAGTTTCATGAAAAAAATTCAAATGTGGAATATCAATGCGAATCTGGCAAAAAAATTCATTCCTCAGTAACGCTCGGCATAAGAGCAAGTCATCTTCAAGGTGTAATGAAGTTAATATAAATGTCTGTGCCAGAACTAGTCATCTATGGCAACCAATTGAAGATTTGCTAGAAAACTAGGAAATGATGCTTGGAGCAATCTTGGCGCCTTCTATAGTAAATATGGGTTTCTAGATGATGATCGCATGGCAAGACTGACGTGGCCGCCCCCTTGGCTCGTTGTCTTGGGAGTTGGGGGGGGCGCATGTTGGAATTTGGAATCTTGGAGACTTCTATATTAGATATTGTTTTCTAGACCTGGCCAAAAAAAGAGTTAGTATTGTATGTCAGGGTTATGAATAGTATGGGATTGTAGATCTGCGTAAACTTTAAGATGCCAAGTGGTAGATATAGGATTCTAGTCCTGGGCAAATCTGGAGACTTTTATAGTTGATATTGGATGCTTCTCCTGAATAAACTAGTAGGCTTATATGGTTAATGTGGGATTGTAGACCTGGGTAAAGTTGGACACTGTAATGGTTTCTATAGAATTCCAGACTTGGAGCCTTCGATATTAGAGATGGGCTTTTAGACTGGGCAAACTTGGAGACTTTAATGGTTGATATGGGATTCTAGACGTTGGCAAACTTAGAGGCTTCCATGGTTGATATTGGAATCTAGGCCTGGGCAAACTTGGAGACTTTAATTGTTGATATGGGATTCTAGACATTGGCAAGCTTAGAGGCTTCCATGGTTGATATTGGAATCTAGGCCTGGGCAAACTTGGAGACTTTAATGATTGATATAGGATTCTAGACTAATGTGTCTTTGATGGGTGATAGTATTGGATACTTGGGTATGTATCTAAGCATAAGGTTATAGTTAGGGATCTCTCTTATAGATGGCTAGAATCTCAGCTATAAAACAAGGCAGGGCTGTTGTACCAGGAAACCATTTTGACAACAAACATTAAGTTATTTTTACAGAAAAAGCTTCTGTTCTTGTTTGGGGAATAACTGAAAATTTAAAGGTGAGAGAGAGAATAAACAGGAGGTCAGGACATGACATAGGATAGATGTTAATTAGAAGGGATTATACACATTTGCTTTCAGTGGAAGGGAAACTGTTTGTGCAAAGAGACTTCTATGAATTCATACTGTAAAGATAATCCTTAGCGCAACTACACTCAATTACTGGAGTATCGTTAATGAAGTTCTCACGCACCCAGTTTGGTTGGTCTGCTAAGAATGGAGGTCAAATATAATTACATAATTACATGGCTAATATGGGATAAGACAACAACAATCTCACAAGTTTAACCTTTCTTGCCCCATAGTTTACATGTGTCTTCCTATGGATATATCTCTGTATTCATAAAGCACAGGCAGTAGGTAGTACATGGGTGTCACCTTGGATACCCCTTAGTTTGTGTATCATTCATACAATAAAGCTTTGTACTTACCACCTGCCTTGCACCACAGCTGAATTCAGCTTAAAGGAGAACTTCACAAATTATCCAGCAGAAAATGAGGTTGGTCTGTAATATAAGCTGATGCTACAGGTTTGCTGATTATTAAATTCTGATGCTAATTGCACTGGTTTCTGTGCTGCCATGTAGTAATTATCTGCATTAATTACTAATCAGCCTTATATTGTGACATTTCTATTCTATGTGTACTGTATATTGTGAGTGGCTCCCTAAGCTCAGTAAGTGACAGCAGCACAGAGCATGTGCAGTGAATCAGCAGAAAAGAAGATGGGGAGCTACTGGGGCATCTTTGGAGACACAGATCTTTACTGCTAAAGGGGTGTGGTTGCCTACCAATACTACTTGGCCCATTCTGCCATTGCAATAGAGGTACAGTATAATAATAGAGGTGTCATATGATATAGGTTTTTGAATTCCATAGGGAAAATAAGGATGGACAGAAGATAATTCTTCTAGACAAGCACCTACTAGGACCAAGGTCCACCAGGTGATGTTTGGTCTGCTAGGATAGCCTGACCCTGGCTTTTCTTAATTCATTCATGTCCGCTGGCCAATGAAGCCAAATAATAAATCTCTAGGGCAGTGGTTCCAAATCTGTGTGGGTAACCAATCTGGGGGAAACTTGGGGCAGTGGTTAGAGCAGGCTTAGCCCAAAGGCATTAGCATGGAATTTGGGGAAAGTTCCTATTTGCATATCTGGAACCTTACTGTTGATAATAAATAGGATGGGGGTCAAAACTAACTTACTGTTATATTAATGTATCTTTAACTTTGTTATGAGCTGAGGGGGGTCCCTTGCTCTAGGTCAGGGTTTCCCAATGTTTTTTACCCACAAGCCACATTCAAATGTAAAAGGAGTTGGGGAGCAACACAAGCATGAAAAATGTTCCTGGGTGGTGCAAGATAGGTGCCAATTGATCCCTATGTGGATTGGAGCTGCAGGAGGCTCTTGCCTTCAAGTCTGGAATTCAAAAATAAGCACCTGCTTCAGCGGCGTAACTACAGCTAACCGGACCCCCCTGCAAAAAAATCTTCAGGGGCCCCGGCTTAGCTGCACGCACGTATGTACCTGCATGCGCATACACGCATCCGCTTCAGCGCTCGCACATCCTGTCCTGTCCTCCGATCCGCCCCACCGCTCTGCCGTTAAATTACTTGTGGCGGTTGCCGCACACAGTGTTCAAGGAATTTCCATTCAGCAGACCCCTTGGTCCGGGCCCCTCTGTCCCCCGGGCCCCCCCGCAACCGCGCGGTCTGCTGTATTATAGTTACGCCACTGACCTGCTTTGAGGCCACTGGGAGCAACATCCAAGGAGTTGTCGAGGAACATGTTGCTTATAAACCACTGGTTGGGGATCACTGTTTTCCTGAGACATCAATGGCAGAGTAGGTCTATAAATGCATGGTGTTGCTTAAAGCAAAACTGTTCTTCATCCAAATATTACAAAACTTCAAAAATATTGTTTGATTTAAACAAGAGATGTACAAAAAGTAGGCTTATTAACAGCATTTTACAGTTTCCCTTTTTTATGGATAAGCCTAAGACTTTGGATGATGACTGGGCATTTTGAGGCACGTATGAATATAAAAGATTCACTTGTTATTTGATATGTCTCTTTTCAAGAGGTGATAATGAATATACATAGAGAGACATTAGCCCTAGGGCACAGATGAGAGGCAGGTCTGGACAGGGGGTGGGTAGGACTGTTTAAGTCTATAGTGCTGGAAATGCAAACACACAATTGGAGAAGACCGGGAAGAGAGAAGGCTTAGAGAAAGAGCAACGTCAGAGGTGTAAAGTAAAACTAGATGGTCAGATCTCACACAGTGGAGAGGTATTGGGGCGTTTCATTATTTGTACACAGGTTGAAGTACAAAAAACAGGTTACTCAGCATTCTTACAACATAATAGAACCAATAGGCTAGTTATTAGTTATAATAACATGAGATTGTAACAGAGGCAATGACCAGTCCTGTGCTGGAAAGAGAAGAATGAACATGTTTCCTCTACTACAAGTTCTTCTACTGCTCAACCCGGGTAAGTGACTCTCTACAACACACAGCAAGGGCCACTTGCTGCCACTGGCTCTGTCTATACGTATATATATATATACAGGGTATAGAGGGATGGCAAAGGCTGTTTATCCTCAACATTGACTGTATATATATATATATATATATATATATATATATATATTATATAGTATATATAAAATGCTAGTGCCCAAATGGCACAGGGCTGAATACAATAATAATAATGTATTAAAAATAACATAGCCTTGTATTTAATGTTATGGGTATTTTATTTCTTACAATATTCAAGTTTCTGTTAGACTAGTAGCAAGACACTGTTCTTAGGGATACCATGTATTAATGGCTCTAGTCATGGGGGTACATTTACTTAGCTCGAATGAAGGAATAGAATAAAACATACCTTGAATTTCAAATGTTTTTTTTTGGCTACTTCGACCATCAAATTGGCTACTTTGACCTTCGAAGACTACAACTTCGAATCGAACGATTCTAAAAATCGTTCGACTATTCGACCATTTGATAGTCGAAGTACTGTCTCTTTAAAAAAAACTTCGACCCCTACTTCGCCACCTAAAACCTACCGAGCATCAATTTTAGCCTATGGGGAAGGTCCCCATAGGCTTTTCTAGCTTTTTTTGATCGAAGTAAAATCGTTCGATCGATGGATTAAAATCGTTCGAATCGTTCAAACGATTTTCCTTCGAATGTACGAACAAAGGAAATGCGGTAAATCCTTCGACTTCGATATTCGAAGTCGAAGGATTTTACTTCGAACGGTCAAATATCGAGGGTTAATTAACCCTCGATATTCGACCCTTACTAAATGTGCCCCTAAGTGAACATAGATAGATAAAGGTCAGGATGGAGGTATTTACAGTGAGGTGGCACTGAATTTATCCTCCATTGTGTTCTGGAAGGTGTTAGTAATGAAGTTGCCATTATCCTACAATGCGCCCTGGGGTTATTATCGGCTGACACTGTATTTATCCTACCATCTGTTGTAGGGTTCATTATACATGGAATAGGTACAGTTTTGTTTTACTATGTGTTCTGTGATGTGTAATAAAAGAAGAATTCACTGTATTTATCTTGTAATCTGGATTGTTCTACATGATATTGTTATTGCATTTATTCTGACATGTTCTGGGGTTTTATACATGAAAATGAATACGGCAAATGAATCCAGATAGAAAGAGTCTACAGACAGCCTCCCCAAACACAAAACTCCCCCTATGCCTATGGGAGAGTAGAAGTAGGTGTTGAGAGAATTCTATCTTCTCTGTAATTGATTGGATGCTTAACGGACTATTACATGACTTTAGTTCCTAGGGGGCTTCTTAGAGGGATGTTGGTAGAGAAGAACTTTGTAGTAAAAGGTGCTCCTATGAGTTGGATCCTTCTTTTGTGATAAGAATATATTTAAAACTCACATTGCAGGTGTGATTGCATGCGCATGAAGTGCTTGATCAACGTAGGCCCCAATGTTCTCATAGTGAGGAGTGTGAGAATATGACCCCATACTGGCCTTTGTGTTCTTCTTTGTGTGGGTGGCAGTATTGTTCTTATCACAACCTTGCAGATTTTTATTACTGAGGTGGAGGTTTTAGAGCAAAACAGAAATGATTTCCTATATATGTCAGGTTTATTTGTCCTAAATACCTGTGTGTTGAAGTTTGCAGCCAAGGGCATGAAATGTGTTGGTTTTGTGTGTGTGCGTGCTTGTCATTAAGGTCCTTCTGTCACAACTTTGGATTTTTTTCTTTTTTTTCCTTTTATCATATTCACCTGCCCTAAATACCTGTTTAGCCAAGAATCTAAAATATCAGTATCAGCATTGCCTCATGCTTCCCTATGCACCACCAACCTCCCACCCCTCAAGGCCTTCTGCTCCCCCTTTATCCACCCACCATCATGTTGTCCCATTATATCTCATATTTCTCAATACTTTGCCCTACCCATGGCTCATGTGTCAGTTTGCTTTCTTCTCCTTAAGCTCAAAAGGGTCATTACCTATACCTTCCCATTTCTATACACTTACGTATTCCTTCTGTTCTACCATTCTCTGTTGGTGTAGTGGGGTGGGGTGGGGGCAAAACTCTGGTCATTCAAGTAAAGATACAAGATTTCTGGTGATATTACAAGAGTGAGCTCTAATACATCTTCTTCACAAAAGGAATCATCTCAGAGGCTTTATTGGACCAAAGTCATTCAGACTCCCAACTCCTAATTGGGGACCATTAATTGGCTTTGAGTGACTAAGTCTAAATAACAGGCATGTGCAAAGTATGGCTAGACATACATGTACAATAGGGCAACTTCAAAATGTAGGAATGAAACAGCTGTAAGGCCGTATTAAGTAAACCGCAAGTGTTATTTTATTAGCAGTGTGAGCACACGACGTGTTTCGGGCCAAGCACTTTCTCAAGTGTACAAAATGGGTTTGGATATGAAGCCTACCTAGATTTGAAAGTCAGAACAAAACATTCTGATTCTGCTTAAAATAAGTACAGGAAACCTGACACCAGTTTTTAGAGGTGCATTTGGGGAAGCTGGATGTGGTTATTTAGACCTACAGGGATTCAGAACTGCTTTGCCTACAAGGAAGTTCCTATGACTCTCCCAACCTTTATTTACCCATTAAACGTTAAACATGTAACGTTTCTTCCTTATACACAGCTATTGTTTGTCTGTTAAATTCTTTGTAGAACCCATAATCTCTTCTGGGGGTTGGACTTGTGTAGACCTTAGCTGTCTATTAGCACAGCAGATAGTAGTGATGTGCAGGTTGAGAAAAACTCAACCTGCACCTGATCATAACCTGCCTACTCCTGGCCCACACCCAACCTGAACCCGGGCATCGCCTCCATTTATAGACCCACCTGACCCATCCATGTATGCTGTCATGAAAGTGGGCAAAATAGGCACATAAAAATGGAGGTTCCTGTAGCTCAGTGATCCCCAACCAGTAGCTCGTGAGCAACATGTTGCTCTCCAACCCCTTGGATGTTGCTCTCAGGGTCCTCAAAGCAGGTGTTTATTTTTGAATTCCAAGCTTGAAGGTAAGTTTTAATTGCATAAAAATGAAGTATAGTGCCAAGTAGAGCCTCTTGTATGCTGCCAGTCCACAAAGGGGCTACCAAATAGCCAATCATAGACCTTATTTGGCACCCCAAGGGACCGTTTCATGCTTGTGTTGCTCCCCAATACTTTGTACATTTGAATGTGGCTCATGGGTAAAAAAGGTTGGGGACCCCTGCTGTAGCTGACGGCAGGAAGAGTAAGTTTGGGGGTTGGAAAAGTGGGAAAAAAGCTCAACTTGAACACGACCGTGTCCCACAAGATTTGTGCGGAAGCCGGTCCGACATGTCTGACTGATGGGTCCTGTGGGTATCAGGTCACTCGCACATTATTCGCAGATAGGTTTTTTTACTGCTCCTCAAATTGGTTGTAAACCCATCTGCAACACTGACTCACAGCGCCCCCTAGTTTTCTATAGAAATGACTAAAAAACGTAGTCATAAATGCACCATGTCAGGCATCTTGCTCTTATCTTACATATAGAGATAATTATGTATTTTATTTCTTCATTATATGAAAGTGGAATCAGACATGGGGATAAAGGACAGACTTGTTCAGTGCTGGGAAACTGGGCTTAAAGAAGTAGTAAACCCTGCTGCACTGCACCACTTAACCAAACTTTACTTAGTTCTGGCTGGACTTCAAATTCAAGAAAAATGTAAGATCTAATGAAGATTGAGGCATTCTGGAAGATGTAGTCTTAAAGTAATATTGCACAATTAAACTTTTCATAAACTTTCCAGCAGCTGCTTTAAAATGCAAATAATCCTCCAATGAGAATCCCAGCTGATCAGTATAAATCTGGCTCCATGTTCTTTGTTCCTGCAACTGGAGTTGGAAGCTTTAAGCCCAGTTTCCCAGCACTGAACAAGTCTTGTCCTTTATCCCCATGTCTGATTCCAGTGTCATATAATAAAGAACAAAAATGAGATAATTATCTCTATATGTAAGATATCAGCAAGATGCCTCGTGTGGGATTGATGCTATTGCATCCAAAGCTCATCTTGCACTTGGTTGCACTGAGCTCTGCTTCATTTGCTTCTTCATGTTCCACATCATGGACAAGTGCATTTTTGACATAGACAAACCTTGGAGCTACAACCAGTTGACCTTGTGTCAATTAAATTTTACTGGATGCAATTCCCCTTTTAGAAAGACTGGAATTATCGACTTTTGGTTATATACAATATTTTACCAATATATTCCATACAATTTAAAGGGGACATTTTGCATAACCTTCATATTCAGATATGCGCTAAGTCTCAGACCTGTTAGTCTCTGAGTCACACTGAGCTGCCACTGAGCTGCGGCTCTGTCATAACTCGTAGCATGAGATTTAGCGCATCGCAAAGCCGGTACTTTACCTGCAGCATCCGTCATAACTTGGAGGGGCAGCTCAGTGCGACTCTGTGACTTAGAGCGTCGCCAAGCAGGGAGTTTACTTGCAGCATCCAGGGGCCACACTCACAGCCCGGGGCCCAACACTAGTTCTCATGAGACTTCTGCATCCTTGACCCGCACATAATAACTACACTTTATTCACTGACGGAGCCGCACAAGCAGCGACTTCTGATTACACTTCCCCGGCTGCTGGGAGGGGCTTCAGGCGACCCCCAGGCTTCCACCGACCCCCTGAAACTGCAAGAACTTCTGGTCAACTTCACTAGACAAAAGGGCAAAAGGGAAAGTAGCGCAAGTTTTTTGCGAAATCCTGGGGAGCAGGGAGTTGTACATTATCTACCTACACTTCACTTGCGCTGACATCTGCCGTCCAACTGCGACTAAATCGCAGGAATGTCCTGCCCCAGCACTTCCCCAGTCTCCCTGCAACTCACCCTACAATTGCAGGCAGGGTAGTAGGAAGAGTCCGCACTCAAATTATGCTGGAGTGGATATCAGTAATAGCGCAGCAGCAGACGTCCTCACTCGCTCGCTCCTGTTGCTGTCTGCTCGTGCGCAGGAGAAGGACAGGAACGCGCACAGGCTGCCCTGAGAAGGACCCCAGCGTGATTGACGTGGCGCCGAGATTAGCTCGATAACAGCGCCTCCCCCCTATACACGCCCAGTCCTTCTCAGTGGCTGCTCCTTGTAGAGAAAAAGCCAGTGAAAGAAAGAGACGGCCGACGGCCGCCCGGCCAGACTGTGCAGATACCAGCACAGGAAATGAAGAGAAAGGGAGGAGCGAGATAAGAAAATCTACGATAACACAGAAACTTGAACCAAAAGGTATCTTAAACACATTGTTTTATTGAATTTTATTACAAAAGGGTTACATTCAGCCAAAGTTGAAAATGATGGTATATGTCCCCTTTAAGGCTTCTCATGTTTGGTACAGTAAATTAATGGGAGAGGGATCTGTTACTGATACCTCCCTTTCACTAATTATCATATCCTTTAATTACAAACATTAATACTCTAACAATTCTCTTCCTTCAGGTCTCCTTGGGATTACTGGTGCTACAGGTAAGTGTGAGATATCATTATGTTCCATAAAGAGAAAACATTTTCATGTTTCAAGCAAACACAGTCCCACCCTTCTGTCTTTGAAATGGATTATGTGTTTGCTGTGTGTGCATGTGGTACCAATGAAATCTTCCCATCACTACATGAGGATATGCAAAAGCCTACAAGCTGTAACTTTCACTGAAATGCATTGTGTGGCTGTTGATGGGGAAGTGAACAGGAAAATGTCCCAACTGTAGTGATATCACTAAGTGTTCATAAATGGAAACTATTGCTAGACAGATAGATAGATAGATAGATAGATAGATAGATAGATAGATAGATAGATAGATAGATAGATAGATAGATGTATGTCAAGACCGCCGGGAGCGCGAGGAGTCGCGTCCGCTCCCGGCGGCGAAGAATTCAAGATGGCGGCGCCCAGTCAACCCACGTGGGTTCCGACGCCGGCGCCGTGACGTCAGCGCGGCGCGACGGTCGCAGGCGCGCTGACGCTGGCGCAAGGGCGCCAAATTCAAACATAAAAGGACGCCTGAGACGCCAAGATGGCGCCCGAAAATAGGATTCTGTTCCCTGAGAGTTTCCTGGGTTCCCTTGCTGTTTTCCCTACTTATATCTGCCTGATTCCTTGTTGTGACCCTTTGCCTGGACCTGGACTTCGCTGATTCTCTGCCTGCTATTGACCCCCTGCCTGGACTTTGGACTTTGATTATATTCTGCCTACCTTGTGACCTGTAGCCTGAACCCGATTACCCTTTCTGCTTAATCCCTGGATACCACGATCCTGATCCCTCCTGAGGGGCTTCCTCCTAGATCCGGACTACTCCCCAGAGGGGGCTCCCGGCTCCCTGACAATGTAGATGTAGATGTAGATAGATAGATGTTCTACCTGGTTTTGCCCAGTACCAAATCCAGCTGGTTAATGTTGAATTAATTTTCCAGATAATTATCCAACTGAAATCTCACACTATTGTTCCATTGTACTCATGCTCATATACTCTAAGTTTACCGGAAACACATATCTCAGATTTGCCATCAGCCTTTTAGCCCATGAAAGACTCTATTGTGCCAGATGAGTTCCTCCTGGGCACAGACATTGACTATAACAAAGGCTTTTGCTGATCATTATGTTCTCATTATTAATGGCAAGATCCTTCCATCACGTACAATAAAATTCTGGATTCTTTGAAAAAGTGATTTGTTGTTCCCTCTAACAACCAACACATGAGCTCACTTTGTCCCTTAATTAATATTGCATCAGTGGTATTTTTTATTTATTAATACGCTAATTGTATAGTCATTTTCAGCATAGCCAAACACTGGATTTTTTTTTTATTCATCTTGGTATCACTGCCAGGTCTTCTCATGAGTTAAAGACCACATTAATCAGAGAGTTATAGTTCAGCCCACAGCTTCAAAAGCAAATGTATAGAACAGCAAGCGGGGTAATGATTTGAGAACTCTACTGCTGTAATGCATTTCTCTTTGTGTTTTGCTTATCTACATGTTCAGGGCACCTTGGAGTTTTTTCTTATCAGGAACAGCATAAGGCATTGTGGGTGAAACTAAATAACACTTTGCCTTGTATCAAATTTCCAAGATTGCAAAACTGTTCATATTAGTGCACAATGTCCTCCTTTCTATCATTATTATGTCAAAATTAGTCTTGTGGCAAAAGGCATTTCAAGCATTATTTTTGATTTTATGGAAACAATAAAGTTTCCCCATTTAATTAAGTCATTTCAGCATCTAAATGAGGTGCAAAGTGCAAGATGATAAGCCAAAGAACTCCTTCTCAAGTTCATTTAAACAAACAACAAGATTTAGGTGAAACATATCGTTCCCACAACTGATTGTACACTTTCCTGCAGAATGTGGAAAACCTTTGGTGTCCAGCCGCATTATGGGGGGGCAGGATTCACAGCAAGGAGAATGGCCCTGGCAAGTCAGCTTGAGGAGCAATGGAAAACACTTCTGCGGTGGAACTCTTATTAACAGCCTGTGGGTCGTCTCAGCAGCTCACTGTTTCCCTAATCCTAGGTGGGTAGCAAAAACGGCAGTTGCTGTGGTATGGTTTGGTTTGGACATGGAAGTACAACTCAATAAAACTTTTGCACACCAATTTCATGTAGACACAGATACTACTCATCAATATCAAGCTTCTCCAGTCCCAATGTAATCAGCTAAAGTATGGGAGAAGGCACCAGAATAGGGTCCACTTCCTGCTTGCTGAATTCCCAGTTTGTGCAGGGGAGCAGGCGGCTCTCAGCTCACTGCACTGTAGGACAGGAACCAATCAGCAGCTAGCAGGACCTGATAGGGAACTGAAGCCTGTCTGTGCTTGTGTGACTGCAGGGCTGTGATTGGCTGTCCCCCTCCTACTGTCCTTCTGGTGGGGACCGTTAGGACACTCCCCGCCCTCATTTGACACACAGACAGGGACCAGTAAACATCTATAGGGAGCTCCAAAAAAGGGGCTATTTTTAAAGATAATTATAGTTTTTAGCCCAAAGTAAAACAAACACCATATATTATACATAATTACGTACAAAATTAGTTTTTTTTTTTTAGTTTATCCTATATGAAAAATTCAATAACTTAGAAGAAAAGAACATAATTGGTTCAAATTATTAGAAGAAAGGAAAAACAGTGATTTAGGGAATTTATTGGTAGGGAGGATAGTCTTTGTTTTGCAAATTGGGAAGGAAAGCAGTTCCTAGTATATCCTCAACTTTATCAAATGTAAGCATAATAAGGGTTACTTATGTAGAAGTGCAAAGGTAATAGGGGATGCAAAAACATGCCCTGCTCTGGTCATTTAAATGATGAATAGGAGTTTGGAAGGGTATGACTTAGAGCAGGCCTGCAGAGATTCTTCTATGTGCAGGTTAGGGTGGAAGGTGCAACACACAATAAATAATATCTAATATCACTTGCCCTGAAAAAGACAGAGGTAGATGTTTATTTGTCAGTTGTTTTACCCAACACTTTGCTCTGTAGGTCCGTGTCCTTTGTCAATTTATAGAATGAAAGTCACTATCTCAGTAGAATATTATGAAAAATCCATAGGCTGGAAACGAAATTGTTTATTTTACAAAAAACTTAACGTTATTAGTTCCATGGATTTTTAAAGAATACTAAAATATATTTATGTTGTTTTCCAGCATTGCAAGCTACTCCGTCACTGTGTATCTTGGGTCCTACAAGATAGACCAGCCAGATGATAAAGAGGTTCTCATTGCAGTTAAGAGGGTAATTAATAATCCCGCTTACCAGAAAGAGGGAGACAGTGGGGACATCAGCCTTGTAGAGCTTATGACTGAGGCGCCCTACTCAAACTACATCCTTCCAGTTTGTCTACCTGATTCTACTGTGACATTTCCCACAGGCCTACAATGCTGGGTGACCGGCTGGGGAAATATTAAGTATGAATGTAAGTATCTTTACCTGTTAAGGTATATATTCAATTTAGTCATCATAAATGTACCAGATATTCTGTGAACAATGGAATTGAAACCAAAGCAGATAATTTATTGTTTAAGGCAGCCAATTCCTGTTACCAAATACAGGATCTACTAGAATAAAGTCAAAGGCAACTGGACATTTAGCGTTTGTCTTGAAAACATTTCACCACTCCTCCGAGTGGCTTCTTCAGTTTAACTGAATTCGCTACCACTTCAGTGGAACTTACTGTAAGAAGCCACTCGGATGAGTGGTGAAACATTTTTAAGAAAAACTCTAAATGTCCAGTTGCCTTTGACTTTATTCTACTAGATACTGTATATTTGTCAGGGAGCCGGGATGCTCCCACCAGGGAGGTTGTCAGGATCAAGGAGGAAGCCCACAAGGGAGTCAAGGTCGCGGTGTCCAACAAGGGGTAAACCAGAAGAATAACCAAAGTCCAGGCAAGGGTTCAAGGGCAGGCAGAATATCAGCAAAGTCCAAAAGTCCAGGCAAGAGGTCAGCAATAAACAGGAACAAGATAAGTCTTCAGAAAAGCAGACAGGAAACCCAGGAAACACACAGGAATGAATCCTATTCTTGGGCGACATTCTGGCGTCTTGGTAGGGCTTTTATATTTGAATTTGGCGCCCTAGTGACGTCATTGGCGTCCTTGCGCCGACGTTGACGCGCTGACATCATCGCGCCGGCGCCGCTACCCACGTGGCGGCCATGGGCGTTTTGGGAGTGACGCCGGCAGGGGAGGACGCGCCGGAGCTCCTGGACCTGCTCCGGGCGGCGATCGTGACAATATTATGACCTGGATAAATGAGAATCTTCATAGACATACTCTTACCAATAACATCTGGTAAGATCAGTCTAAATGCAGGCTAGCTATGGGACTCTAAAGCAGGTCTGTCATTTTAAACGTCTTTGGGCCACATCGTGGATCTCCAGCCAATTCTGTTATATTTTGAACATTGATTTTATTAGTTCTTTTCATGGAGAAAATTAACAGAACTGATTTAGATTTCTTCTTGATAAGTATTAGGGGTAATCATGGTTCTTCTTGGTTCAGGGGGACTGTTGAATGGCATATGCCTGATCATAGCCACCAATCTTCATCCACTCCTCCGGGCATCCCCTTTAGTTTGGACAGACACATGTGCAGTCCAGAATTTTTCTGAAGATGTTTGTACTGCACATGTGCCTTGCAGAATTGCTAAAGGAACACCAGCCTGGGGTAACAGGTAAGTGAATATAATCACTGGGAGGTACTTAGCAACTTGGTACCTCCCCCCCCCTTGGATTTTACCTTTCCTTCTCCAAAGTCACAAATAGTGATGTGCGAATAAATTCGCCTGCTGTGAATTAATGGCGAATCTCCATGTTTCGCCGCCAGTGAATAAATTCACAAATCTACTGCAAAATTTCGCCGGTGTCAAAGAATTTTGGGCGCGTGTCCGAAAAGGCGCTCGCACCAAAATCGGCCATTGACTTTAACGCTAGTGTCAAAATAGATAAAAACTTTTCTGGTGTAAATTTTCAAGTTTTTTCCGCAAATTTTTTGCCGTTTCGCAAATGGGAGAATTTCGGCCATCACTAGT
Source organism: Xenopus laevis (assembly GCF_017654675.1). NCBI lineage: Eukaryota > Metazoa > Chordata > Amphibia > Anura > Pipidae > Xenopus > Xenopus laevis. The sequence continues at coordinate 111,563,826 of NC_054388.1, read as the reverse complement.
CACAAAGTAAAATATGCAGTCATATAACTTAGATGAGGAGGAGTTAACCTTTTTTTCAAACCATCGAAAAAAACAAAAATGGTAAGAATGTAAATTGAAGCATCCAGTGAGTGAAGTTAGTAACATGTGTGCCCTGCTTCATCAAGTGCTCAGTGGAAAGCTCAGCTTGATGACCAAAAGACAATTAGTCTCCACAGTCAACACCAATGTTACCAGGGCATACACCATACATTCTAGCTCTATAATAAACAAGGATCATCACTCCGCAGGTCTTTTAATGCTGGAGAAAGTGTGTATCTGAAAAGATGTATGAACAAACACTTTCTCCACTGTTTGAAGGATCTCATCTATTATTATGGAACTTACAATGTTGTGACTATAGAACTGAATTTGTCCTGTTTTATTTTGTTGATTAAGATAAATTGGCGTTCTATTCATAAAATACTACTTCATATATAGATAGATATGTAGATTGATAGATGATTGAGTTAGGAAGAATATACTATTTCAGAAGATTAAAATTCAAAAATCCCTATTGCCATCTTTTCCTAACCGGACACTTTATTTCTCAGCCAGCTTGCCAAACCCAAAGACCCTGCAGGAAGTAGCTGTGCCTCTGATTGGTGCAGCCGAGTGTGATGGTTATTACCAAACCCCGACTTCTGCTGGAACAAGTTCAATAAGGGTTTACAATGACATGATATGTGCAGGGTACCTCAGTGGCGGCAAAGACTCATGCCAGGTGGGTTGAGACGGCGATTGGTTAGCAACAAAAATATTGTATTTTGTGTCACTTCTAAAAATCCAAAAAAAACTCTATAAAAATGGTTTATTTCAATCGACACAGCAGTTATTTTTCATCTGTATGTATTAGAGCAGTGATCCCCAACCAGTAGCTTGTGAGCAACATGTTACTCCCCAACCCCTTGGATGTTGCTCCCAGTGGCCTCAAAGCAGGAGCTTATTTCTGAATTCCAGGCTTGGAGGCAAGTTTTGGTTGTATAAAAACCAGGTGCACTGCCAAACAGGGCCTCAATGTAGGTTGACAATCCACATAGGGGCTACCAAATGGCCAATCACAGCCATTATTTGGCACCCCAAGAACATTTTTCATGATAGTGTTGCTCCCCAACTCCTTTTACTTCTGAATGTTGCTCACAGGGTTCAAAAGGTTGGGGATCCCTGTATTAGAGTGTTGTCCATTGTGCTCAGTGGAGCCTTAAGTATATATTCATGACCTCCCCCACTGAAATATAGCAAACATTGCCAGGGTGTATATATCTATAAATTATTAAAATGTTAATTTTTCTTTCAGGGTGACTCCGGTGGACCCTTAGTTTGTTCAACAGGTTACCAATGGTTCCTGGCCGGTGTGGTGAGTTTTGGTGAGGGCTGTGGAGAGTCGTACCGCCCAGGTGTATATACCCTCCTGACTAAGTATAATGACTGGATAGTGTCAAAAGTACCTGACATCTCTGTGAATGTGAAGTCCGCATCATTTTCAGGACCGATCATTTCTCTGAATAACACAGCTCCAGCCATCATTGCTTCCACCCTATATATTAGTTGGATAACTATTCTGCTTCTTTGCTTATGAGGTCCTGACGAATTATATGGTAACCTAGAAAAGAAACATTTCTGGCAGATGGAAGTAGGAGCGACCAGGCTGGTAGAAACAAAGAGGCTGAAGCTGGGATGGTCCTTCACCCAACACCGAGGATGTTAATCTATAAATATCTTCCAACACCTTGATCTACAAATTTTTCTTGAAGATAAAAGAGAATATGAAAATGACCACACAGTTTCAGTTTAGATCTATCGAACAAATAAAGTAAATAAATAAAATGTTAAAAATTGAAAGTCTTTAAGAGTAATTTACTGAGAACCTGCAACAGTAAGAGGTACAAACGCATGCCCCAAAGTTCTCATTTAAAGAGTGCTTGTGTGAGGTTCCGTGCACAATACTGGTGGGCACAAGGCAGCCCTTTTCTTACAGGGCTCCATTAAGGCCTGTGCCGACCAATGCTGCCTGACTGAAAGGGGATGTATCTTTGCCAACCCCCTGCCCGCCCCTCATAAATATAACCCACAACATTTATTTATATGTGATTCTCTTCAATGTTAATGTGAAGTTGCACCTCTGCTTCTCAAACAGTCTTTATCTTCTAATCTTCTAGGAAACGTTTCAACTACATAGTAACATAGTAATATAGTAAGTAAGGTTGAAAAAAGACACATGTCCATCGAGTTCAACCTTTTTTTTTTTTTTTTTTTTATTAACAACCTATCTGCCAGTTGATCCAGAGGAAGGCAAAAACCCCATCTGAAGCCTCTCCAATTTGCCTTAGCGGGGGAAAAATTCCTTCCTGACTCCAAAATGGCAATGGGACCAGTCCCTGGATCAACTTGGACCATGTGCTATCTCCCATATCCCTGTATTCCCTCACTTGCTAAACACCATCCAACCCCTTCTTATACCTATCTAATGTATCAGCCTGTACCCCTGATTCACTTCCCAGCTCTCCCTGTAACACCCCTTTCCCTCCTCTAATCTCATTGGCTCCCTCCTGTCTGCTGGGAGGAGCTACTGGTGAATAAAGCATCCGACCCTTCCTTGTACCTATCTAATGTATCAGCCTGTACCCCTGATTCACTTCCCAGCTCTCCCTGTAACACCCCTTTCCCTCCTCTAATCTCATTGGCTCCCTCCTGTCTGCTGGGAGGAGCTACTGGTGAATAAAGCATCCGACCCTTCCTTGTACCTATCTGATGTATCAGCCTGTACCACTGATTCAGGGAGACAATTCCACATCTTCACAGCTCTCACTGTAACAAACCCCTTCCCAATATTTAGGCGGAACCTCTTTTCTTCTAATCAGAATGGGTGAAATTGTGTCAGCTGGAAAGTCCTACTGGTAAATAAAGCATTAGAGAGATTATTATATGATCCCCTTATATATTTATACATAGTTATCATATCACCCCTTAAGCGCCTCTTCTCCAGCGTGAACATCCCCAATTTGGCCAGTCTTTCCTCATAGCTAAGATTTTCCCTTTACCAGCTTAGTTTCCCTTCTCTGTCCCCTCTCTAATACAATAATGTCCTGTTTGAGTGATGGAGACCAAAACTGTACGGCATATTCTAGATGGGGCCTTACAAGATATTGGAATATTTTTGATAGGATTTTCTTCTAATCATACATAAGAGGTTGGGCACTGATATTGTTGGGGTGATCTGCCTTGACTTAGCTCAGTGTTCAAATTCATCAGATGTTCAGTTGGGTTGAGGTCAGGGTTCTGGTCTGGTTTTGGTTTTGTTTCTGGTCAGGTTTTTCCATTCCCATCTCTCAATTCTGTACTGACCTTACTTTGTGCTTGGGTTTATTATGGAAAGAGCCCTCCACAAACTATTGCACTAGAGGCACAGAAATGCTGACAATATCCAATTTCAGTTGCCTCTTCTTGGTGAAAAGCACAAGCCAATGAGCCATAAACTTGCTGCTGTCAGCACTGATGTCATGTACATAATAATAAACAAAGTCATTACATTGTGTTTGTTTTTTAAAAAAAAGTAATTTGTCTGTTTATATTCCTGTAACTGCCTGTATGTCACTGCTGTTTTTTTATTGTTCATTTTGAAAAATAATAAATAAATAATATTAATATGTTATTATGTAAACAGCACTTTATTTAATACACAAGAGAAGACAACAACAATATTTTACATTGGTACCAAAACTGTGAGACTGACCTTGTTTAATCCTGTGCGATGAATGGAAAAGGTTATTGTAGCATTAAGCACAGCAGAAAATATATTTGGGGCAAATGCCTTGTTGTTCAAATGGGTACCCCTGGAACTATAGCAGAGTGACTGTTACCCCAATGTTTCTATATATCTGTAACCTTGTTATAAGGGGGCCCAGTCTGAAGGTCAGTTAGGGGGAGATTTGGGGTGAGTGCTTATTTGTACCCTGGGTACCCCTGGAACTATAGCAGAGTGACTGTTACCCCAATGTTTCTATATATCTGTAACCTTGTTATGAGCTAAGGGGGCCCAGCCTGAAGGTCAGTTAGGGGGAGATTTGGGGTGAGTGATTATTTGTACCCTGGGTACCCCTGGAACTATAGCAGGGTGACACCCCAATGTTTCTATATATCTGTAACCTTGTTATGAGCTAAGGGGACCCAGTCTGAAGGTCAGTTAGGGGGAGATTTGGGGTGAGTGCTTATTTGTACCCTGGGTACCCCTGGAACTATAGCAGGGTGACTGTTACCCCAATGTTTCTATATATCTGTAACCTTGTTATGAGCTAAGGGGGCCCAGTCTGAAGGGCAGTTAGGGGGGATTTGGGGTGAGTGATTATTTGTACCCTGGGTACCCCTGGAACTATAGCAGGGTGACACCCCAATGTTTCTATATATCTGTAACCTTGTTATGAGCTAAGGGGGCCCAGGTGAAGGCCAGTTAGGGGGGGATTTGGGGTGAGTGCTTAATTGTGCCACCAGCACCCCTGGAACTATAGCAGAGTGACTGTTACCCCAATGTTTCTATATATCTGTAACCTTGTTATGAGCTAAGGGGGCCCAGCCTGAAGGCCAGTTAGGGGGAGATTTGGGGTGAGTGTTTATTTATTCAGCAGTGTCACTGTTACCCCAGTGTTGCATAGTTACGATGGGTTGAAAAAAGTCCAAAGTCAATCAAGTTCAACCACTCCAAATAAATTCCAGTCCACATACAGTATATACACACACTTATACAGACCTATCTATACACTCACCCAAATAAACTATATATATAAATATCTATACTACCATCCAAGGCACTCGTCATTAGTATCTGCCATCACAACCTCATCTGGCAGGTGAAAGTAGAGGAATAATTATCCAATGGCCAACATGCTCTTAGCTACATGTTAAGATGATGATAACATTTAGGGAAATAAAGTCTATGCATAGCCATGGGCCATTTAATTATACTGCAACTGACCTGCAGGCCTTCTTATGAACAGTACTGTACTAAGTCTATGGTTCAGGACAGACAGTATTCATCATCCCTTTATACAAGAATTATTATTGTTTGCTTTTGCCAATGGTAATTGGTTTGAAGGGAGTATTGGGACCAATGTTCACCTTCTGTTCCCACCGTTAATAAGGTGGAGGGGTATCCAAAGGCTGACCTCCCCTTTAGATGGTTTGTCACAAAACCACCGAAATCAATTGTTTTCAGAACTTTAAGGGGGTGAAAATGATCTCTAAACACTCAACTGAAAGTATTCTTCATGATCATGGAGAGGGGACTTGACTGAGTTGATTTTCTATTTATTTTCTATGAGTTTAGTAGAGACACATTTTTGTGCCTTGAGTAAAGTCAGTAATTAGTTGTGTTAATCTGCCTCTTACCTGCAACATTTTATCTAATTATTGGTGTTTGTTATGAGCAAGGGATGTTGTGTGTCATATCCTTGTGTGAATCATCCCACACATCATCCCACACTGATCCCTGCTTACTTGGCTGTTTTCTCCGCACAAACAATATCTTTTTACAAGGAGAGAAGGGCAACCATGTCTTCTTCCTTCACGTGTTTCTTCATTTAGTACTGACTTGTCTTTCAGGCTTTTTATTAATTGCACAGATATTCAATGAATAGTTCTATAATCATGGGTGATCACTGAAATAGTTTTTGTCTTGTGCAGTTATTCTTACACAAAAGTCTCATAATGGACCCTTGAACCCTGTAATGCTGCATTTTATCTCCCTCCTACTAACTGGTGAGTACACTGAACTAGTATTTGATTCTGTAGGTTTAATGGGGATTTCTCTCTTAAACTGTCTTTAAAAAAATTATTCGAACAAGTTTGGACAAGATATTTTTTATGGGGAAAAAAAAAAATCGAATTTGAAAAGAAGTCATTCGGCATTCCTACGGTTATACCCAACAGAAACTAGATTTAGTTCATGAACATGAGTTTTTTTAACAATTATATATTGAATGAAATATTCAATGGAGAGTCATGAGAATAAGAAGAAAACTGGTTGAAGGAACAGTGACATCAAAAAATTAAAGTGCTTAAAAGTAATACAAATACAGTGTTGCCCTGCACTGGTAAAACGGCTGTGTTTTCTTCAGAAACACTACTATAGTTTATATAAACAAGCTGCTGTGTAGCCATGGGGGCAGCCATTCAAGCACAGGATACACAGTAGATAACAGATAAGTACTACTATAGTTTATATAAACAAGCTGCTGTGTAGCCATGGGGGCAGCCATTCAAGCACAGGATACACAGTAGATAACAGATAAGTACTACTATAGTTTATATAAACAAGCTGCTATGTAGCCATGGGGGGCAGCCATTCAAGCACAGGATACACAGTAGATAACAGATAAGTACTACTATAGTTTATATAAACAAGCTGCTGTGTAGCCATGGGGGCAGCCATTCAAGCACAGGATACACAGTAGATAACAGATAAGTACTACTATAGTTTATAGAAACAAGCTGCTGTGTAGCCATGGGGACAGCCATTCAAGCACAGGATACACAGTAGATAACAGATAAGTACTACTATAGTTTATATAAACAAGCTGCTGTGTAGCCACGGGGGCAGCCATTCAAGCACAGGATACACAGTAGATAACAGATAAGTACTACTATAGTTTATATAAACAAGCTGCTGTTTAGCCATGGGGGCAGCCATTCAAGCACAGGATACACACAGTAGATAACAGATAAGTACTACTATAGTTTATATAAATAAGCTGCTGTGTAGCAATGATGGCAGCCATTCAATGAAGAAAAGGCTCAGGTTACACAGCAGATAGCAGATAAGCTCTGTAGAACATAATGGTGTTATCTGTTATCCACTATTTAACCTGTGCCATATAGGCTTTTTTCAATTTCTGCCATTGCTACACAGCAGCTTGTTTATATGAAGCAAACACAGCAGTTTTACAGGGCAACACTACATGATATTTTAATTACTTTAAAACACTTTTTTTGGTGTTACTGTTCCTTTAAGGAAAGGAGACTGGCAGAAGAGGTGGCCATAAAGAGTTTTTCAGATATTCAGATGTTCAGGTCACTCAGTGATAATCTGTATTGGCTGGAAAGTTAATATTACTCTAATATATCTTGTGATGATTTTCAGATCTGTCAAAAGGTTTCCTGGCTGCCTTTTTGGACAAGGACACATAGGGGCATATTAAATGAAGGTTAAAAGTGAAAATTTGGAATAATTGAAGAATAAAATGAAGATTCTCCTCAACATCCCAAATTTAATAAAAGGAGAATACAACAAGTTTTGTAGAATTAACTTCTCAGTGGTGAAAATTCTCTTTGCATTGGTGTGAATTCCCATCTCTTCTCCAGTTGGAATTTCTCCAGCGAATATTCCCCAATTTACTAAGAGCACAAGAATACATTTTCACCAAGATAAATTTCTCCGGGTAAAGGCCAGCAAACTATCATTATAAACATAGAGCAACTACCTTATCCAAGCTTATTTTACATATACAGTACTACATTTCTTCATGGTGAAGAATTATATTTTATGGGGGGGGGATGTAACTAGCAAATTGTCATAGAGAATTTACGCCATTAGTAAATTCATCACTTTTCTCTTTAAAAAGGGTATTTTTAGTAAACATGAGATGTGTTGTGAAAATACAACTGGCAAATTAAGGTGAACTTTGGTTAAGTTAGACAAGGCGAAAATTCACACGTAACACAGTGATCCCCAACTAGTGGTTCACCAACTCCTTGGCTGGTGCTCTCTAAGCAGGAGCTTATTTTTAAATTCCAGGCTTGGAGGCAAGTTTTGGTTACATAAAAACCAGTTGTATTGCCAAACAGAGTCTCCTGTAATGTGCCAGTCCTCATAGGGGTTACCATATATCCGTGCTCATTTCATGCTTGTGTTGCTCCCCAAATCTTTTTGCATTTGAATGTGACTCACGGGTACAAAATATCTCTGCCCATAATTCTTTAATTAAGGCATAACGAAGCCTATTAGTTTTGGTTGTAAGGCAGTGCTTTGTGTGTGGCATGAGGCATGTGAACACCTTCATTTTTAGCTGACTTGATAGATCTGGGGCTGATTCCAGTCAAATATAGACACATTCACCAATGAATTCAATATCAATCAACATCGTCTGATCAGCCCAAATAATATTTTCGGAAGTGGCCCCATAAGTGGAATGATCTTTTGTCAATTAAAATAAAAAACATTTTTCACAAATCGTATTTTTTTCTCTAAAAATGTTTGTTTTTGCATTTCTCCAAAGCTCCAAAATGGTACATTTATCAAGGGGCAGATTTACCAAGGGTCAAAGTGAATTCGAAGTGAATTTCCGAATTCAAAAACGTCGAATTTCGAAGTAATTTTTGGGTACTTCAACCATCGAATAGGCCAAATTCGACTTAGATTTGAATTGAAAATACTTTGAATATTCGACCATTTCAAAATCGAAGTACTATCTCTTTAAAAAAGTTAGACTTCGACACTTCTCCACCTTAAACCTGCCGAATTGCTATGTTAGCCTGTGGGGACCTCCTAGAACCTATAGCCAAAATTTGGCTAAGTTTTAAAAAGTCGAAGTATTTTTTTTGAAAATTGTTCGATTGATTGATTAAATCGTTCGAACCGATCGATTCAAACAATTTCTACGATCGTATGATTTAAATTCAAAAAGAAAAGTTCGACTATCGAATTTGGCCTATTCAATGGTCGAATTTCAAAGTTTTTTAACGTTGAAATTCGACCCTTGATAAATGTGCCCACAAGTGTAAAAACCACACAAACTCTAATACAATAATCCTAGTGGACCTATTTTTAACTTCAGTAGTGATGACTTGATGGCAAAATTTCGCACTTTGCCATCTGCGAAGAAATCTGTAGTTAACAACTTTTATGGTGTTTGTGGTTTTCAAGAAATAGAGTTTAATTGTGGATTCAGAAACATCTAAAACCATGAAACCATTACACTTCATTCTTAAATAAATAATTAATAAATAATTAATCAATATTTTAATTTAATCTGCTCTTGTGTTCTCAAGAAGATATTTTGGGGGAAATTTAGCTTTAATATTTCAACGATGTAGTATATTTTGAATATTGTTTATTATTATTAATAATAATAATAGGTTTATGCTTACATGGTATTATTTATTAGCATTTAACATGTTTTTTAGCAAAAATAATGAACTAGAGGGATAGAGAAAGTGGACTCAAATGTTTTTTTGGGGGTATAAGGGGGTCCTAATAGATATGCATACGTTTGCTCCAAACAAATAATTTTTCTAATTACATTTTTTTTATTATTTTTCTATACTAGTATTTCCCATGTTAGTACTGTGTTCCACACAAAAAGATTAAAACAATATTCTATTTTATCAGCTCTGTTATTCTATTCTATTCAACCGTTTATATTTTTGAAGCAATTTGAGATTTTGTTTTGAAATAAAGTGAGGTATTTGTTGGGGCTTTCCATTTAGCTAAACGAGTTTTGTTTAAACCTTCTAATAGGGAAGTGCTTTGAGATGATTGAGCTTGCCTTCAACAGTATTGAAAGGATTAAATATAGCAAAAAAATATATCTAATTGTTTTGTAAACAAAAATGTTCTGATTAGAATGAAATCACATATTTTGATTTCATTAATACAGTACTTTTGTTTTACATCACCATCTTCCAGAAAAAAGGTCATTATTATTGTTGTAAAGAGCAGTCACTTGAATTACTATATATATATACAGTATATATATATATATTTATATATATATATATATATATATATATATATATATATATATATATATATATATATATATAAATAAAAGTAATTATTATATATATATATATATATTATATATATATATTATATATATTATATATATATATATACATAACTGAAGCTATCTTGATGCACTAAAAATCGTTGTACTATACTAGAATGCTGCCATACTGTTCATAAAACAGGAGCAATATCTTGTGTTAGGGAGCTGTTATGTGGTTACCTTCCCATTGTTCTATTGTTAGGCTGCTGGGGGAGAGGGAGGGGGGTGATATCACTCCAACTTGCTGTGCAGCAGTAAAGAGTGACTGAAGTTTATCAGAGCACAAGTCACATGACTGGGGGCAGCTGGGAAACTGACAATATGTCTAGCCCCATGTCAGATTTCAAATTTAAATATGAAAAAATCAGTTCTCTTTTTAAAATGGATTTTATTGCAGAAGTCTGCTGGAGTAGAACTATAAACTGATGCCTTTAAGCCTCCCTGAATGGGAAGGTTTCATTTTAAAACATTTTATTTGGTTCTCTCCTCTGATTTAAAGATACAAAATGTGAGCTGACTTGCTCCTTAAGGCAGAGACACACGGGAAGATTCGGGGAGATAGAGAAAGTGGACTCAAATGTTTTTTTGGGGGTATAAGGGGGTCTTCTTCAGACAACTAATCTCCCTGAAAAGCCTTCCCGCCGGCTAGAATCTAAATCGACGGCAGGAGGGCACTCGGATCGCTTCGTTTTCCGAAGTCGCCTAAAGTTGCCTGATGAGGAAACTTTGGGCAACTTCGACAAATGAAGTGCTCCGAAGTGCCATTCCACCAGTGATTTTGATTCTAGCCGGTGGGAAGACTTTTCGGGGAGATTAGTCGTCGGAAGAAGAGGCGATTTGTCGCTGGGCGACTAGATCTCCGAGAATCTTTGCATGTGCCCTTAGAGAATAGAAATCCCTTTTGCTTAGATATAGAGAGGACTAAAAGCTGTCTGAAACTTCATTAGGGCTCTTCCAAAACTAAAGGTCATATAAGACAGCTACTAAATACATTGGAGCCAATGAGTGTTTTTTTTTTCATGGTGACATTTTTTGGTGGTTTCTTAAATATATATTTGTTAATTCATAACTGGAGAAAAAACACTCAATACTCAATACTCTTCAGTCTAAAATTCTACAAGCACTTTTCCCCAAAGGAGAGATACATCCCACAAGGCAACTTTGGACGACTTCAGAAATCCGTAGCGATCCCGACAGCGATTCATATTCTTGCTGGCAGGGAAGGCATTGCAGAGAGATTAGTAGCGCAAAGTAGAGGAGATTTGTCACTGGGCAACTAATCTCCCCGTCTGCCTCAACCCTAAGAGTAAACCAGATGGAAACACCTGCACTGTACTTGATTGTAAAAATTAAAAAAACACAAAGACAGCACATCTTTAGAACAACATTGCTTGTACTAAAAGTATACACCTAATTGCATGATCCATTCTTCAACTATAAGAAACACTGGGGGTCATTTATCAACACTGGGCAAATTTGCCCATGGGCGGTGACCCATGGTAACCAATCAAATTGCTGCATTCATTGTTCTGCTTGCAGCTGGTTTCAAAAAGCTAATCACTGATTGGTTGCTATAGGTAACTGCCCGTGGGCAAATTTGCCCAGTGTTGATAAATGAGCCCCACTATCTACATATTTGAAGACAAACTGAGCTCTAATGCCAGTGTCCTTTTAATTATAGCTTGTCATTCAATGGTGATGGTGGTCCCACAAGCAGCAGGGTTATTTTCTACTATTTCTGGCAATGCTCTCTTATTGGGTTTCCTAGTTCAACAGAGTTCTACAACTCTGTAATCCTAATGGGGAAGATTAGTTAAGGCAATTACATGTAGCTTCCAATAGGCTGGAATCAATTAATGCAGGAGGTGGAAGGACCTGAGGCTTGAGGGAGTGACTAGGTTTTTCTAGACCAAGGATTTACAACTTAAGCCTCTGAAGTATCAATGCAGATTTCAAAGATATTTCTAAGTGAGCATATGATCAGCTGTCTAATTCCTGTAAGTAATGCTAAGAAAGATTGATGCTTTGTCCTTCATGACTGTTTGACTTCTAGGGAAAAAAATTTAACTTTAAGCAAGAATTTAAGTGGACTAGAAAATATGTCCTTTGCAAGTGATGTGCAGAAGAATTATCTGAGGGTCAGCTTTTCGAGGTTTTAAATGCTAATTTGTGTAGTACAAACCTGGGCTAACTAGAGGAAAATGAATGTATTGCTTTAAGCCAGCCCCAGCATCTGATGCAGCGTCCTACTCCAGTGATGTACTAGAAGACTTCCATGTACAGAATGTCTATTCCTCTAAAATAAAGCTAGCCCACGGCAAATGAGATCCTTGAGAACCTCCCGGGGATTGTACTGGATATACAAAATATCTGAAATACTAAACATTCAGAATTACTTTACATTACTGTTTATATGTTATACCTCATACAAGTTTTAAGACATTGACCTAATCCCTTTCTTTGAGACCATGTTTGCCCACTTACCTTTATCAGCTTAAGATGATTTGCACTTAATTATATTACATAGGTGCTAAAGTGCATCAGTTACCCATCTCAACCAATCAAATCTTTGCTTTTTAATTAATAGTAGACTAATAGTTAATCACTGATTGGTTTCTACTGGTGACAAGCATGCATGTTAGAACTGTAGATGTCTGTGCATCCCTTGTCATTCTCTTCTCTTCTTGTGGCTTCAGATATTTCTTAAAATTAATTGCAAGACTCTTTGAAGGACAGTATAGTAAATAATTCTACAGGGGTTTATATCTACAGGGGTGTATAGTAGGAAACGTTTCAAGACAATACAAGTAATAAGATGATGATGAGCTCAGCCATGCTGTTAAGGTAATAGTATAATTATAAAAGAGAACAAAGTACAAAAAAGTTAAACTTTTTTTTAAGAAACATATTTATACAATGGGAAGAGAATAGCCAGTCAAAAAATGGCCATAGTCAACGGGAAACAACCCTCAGTTACATTAATCAAAAATAGAATAAAAAAGTTTCCCATAACAAACACCTCCATAAAATTCCTTTTATTCACAAGTCAAATTAAAACAGACATACAGACCCCATGGTATTCCACCTAAAACGTTTCATACCCTCCGGTACTTATTCATAGGCAGTTACACCAAGGCATAATTGTACATCTCTTACTCTTTTAATATGACTTTTGAAAAAAAGGAATTTCATGGAAGAATTCGTTACGGCATAGTTTTTTCTGTTTTTGATCTATCAAAACAGCGCAAATTTGCCAGTGAGCAGTAACCACTGGCAACCAATCAAATTATTGCATTCATTATTCTACCTGCAGCTGGCTGAAAAAAAAGCCATTAGCTGATTGGTTGCTATGGTATGCTGCCCGTAGGCAAATTTGCCCAGTGTTGGTGGATGATACCCTTTAAAACAGGGGTCCCCAACCTTTTTTAATCGTGAGCCACGTTCAAATGTAAAAAGAGTTGGGGAGCAACACAAGCATGAGAAAGTCCCTTGCGGTGCCAAATAAGGGCTGTGATTGGCCATTTGGTAGCCCATATGTGGACTGGCAGCCTACAGGAGACTCTACTTGGCACTATACTTTTTTATGTGATTGAAACTTTCTTCCATGTCTGGAATTTAAAAATAAAGTTAGTTATAAGTGCAATAATATAAAATCAAGATTCTTCATAACATGATTTTTCACTTTGAGAAATGAATGTTTGTTTTGAAGATCACAGTAGAAATAAGACTAAGATCTGCAAAATCGAGGCTTTTAGAACCCCATCTACTAAGCACTTGCACCTAAACCTTCCAACACTACCAACACAAAGAAACCCGTGTATTTTATTCCTGCCATAACCAGGTTTCCCTATTGCCTTGTGTCTCCAAAGGCTCCTCACTTGGTCATTTAGACTGAATGGCCAACATGGAGTTTTCCAGAGAATGCTCATGTGGCACCACCTCAAGTCCATCTCGTTTGAAGCAAATGTGCCCACGTAGAGATGGGAGTACCTCTTGGCACACATGGGAGCTTTGCGCTCATTCATTGTTTTTGTACCTTGCCCCCTTTTCTTTTACAGTATTAAGAAGGAACGCTCATCAAGGCTCTATAAGCATAACCACAGCTTTAAAAACATATCCTTGTGGAAAAAAAGGAGAAAAAAATCTTAATAGGCTGAAGGGATAAATGTGAAGACCAGATAATATTGCTGTTTAGAGGATTTACAAAAATAAGTCTGTCCAGACTTTAAATATCAGTAAGAATGTCTGTAATTAGAAATGATCCTTCTTATTGAGAAATTCAGTGCCTGGAGCACAGTAAATAGAACAAACTGTCAGCTGTCATCTCTTCAGTGAACTTGCTGGGCCAGTTTTCTCCGCTTTGTAAAACGTGTATGGCTTCTCATGTGGCTTCCCAAGTGAGTGGGCAGAAAGCAGGTAACATTAACAAGGGAGTGTGAGTCGTTTCCAATATATAATGACTTTAGTAACGTCCTAAAAAAAATATTGTGGTATGGCAAGAGTTCACCTTTGCAACTCTTTGGACAGGATAGGAAAAAAAAGTAATTTTGTAATAATTATAGAATCTTTAGATTTTTTTTATTTGAAGTGCAACACAGTTGTGCTTAGTACAGGGAATACCTATGCTTCCATAGTTTTATGGGATCTCTCTGTATGATTATGAGCAAACTTAGGGGACTGTTCCTGCTGAATTGTGCTTAGTACAGGGGAATACCTATGTTGCCATAGTTTTATGGGATCTCTCTTTACAGACTATGAGCAGATTTAGGGACTGTTCCTGCTGAATTGTGCTTAGTACAGGGAATACCTATGCTGCCATAGTTTTATGGGATCTCTCTGTACAGATTATGAGCAAATTTAGGGGACCGTTCCTGCTGAATTGTGCTTAGTACAGGGAATACCTATGCTGCCATAGTTTTATGGGATCTCTCTTTACAGACTATGAGCAAAGTTAGGGGCTGTTCCTGCTTAATTGTGCTTAGTACAGGGAATACCTATGCTGCCATAGTTTTATGGGATCTCTCTTTACAGACTATGAGCAAACTTAGGGGCTGTTCCTGCTGAATTGTGCTTAGTACAGGGAATACCTATGCTGCCATAGTTTTATGGGATCTCTCTGTACAGACTATGAGCAAACTTAGGGACTGTTCCTGCTGAATTGTGCTTAGTACAGGGAATACCTATGCTGTCATAGTTTTATGGGATCTCTCTGTACAGACTATGAGCAAACTTAGGGACTGTTCCTGCGGAATTGTGCTTAGTACAGGGGAATACCTATGCTGCCATAGTTTTATGGGATCTCTCTGTACAGACTATGAGCAAACTTAGGGGCTGTTCCTGCTGAATTGTGCTTAGTACAGGGAATACCTATGGCTCGGTTTCTCAGCTACACTGTCTATGCCACTTTTTTATGTAAACATGCCTCCTGCTGCCATCCACTTCTTGGACATCTCTACAATAATGTTCATATAATAATGTTCAATACTGTTCTTATGTTCAATAAACCCTAAATCATAGTTCCTACTGAACATTCTTATCCATAAAAGTCCGTATTAATCTGATTAATCTTTATCTACCTTCCCAATCTTCTTTCTCTACTGGCCCTCACATAATATCATCTTGTACTCTTCTCACATGATTCTTTTTGCCTTTAGCCATACATTATATAAATTGTATTATAAACCAAGCCTATTTACAAATATTGTGTTGTCAGGCTGCTATGCCTTTTATTAAAACCAAATAAATAAAATAAACTGTGTGTGTGTGTGTTAAGGGAACAATTTGTAACTTCATTATTACAACACCAGTTTCAAGGATTTGTGCCATACCTGGAGGGTAATTGCTGCAAAGTAAACCAGCAACATATTCATATGAAAACATAACATATACAACAATAGGACAAGGGGAGGGATATGACTAGAGAAGGTATTAATGGTCCAGGATCACTTATGGCACCATAAGGAATTGAAGGCACGTCCTCAAGAAGAGGTATTTTCTTACAGTGAAACAAAAGGAAAGAGAAGTCTGGGGCAGAACAAGGTGTGCGAGGGAATAGACACAAGAAACAGAACTATCAGGTACAAGGAAATCAAAAGATCTGGAGGATTAACAAAGAGGTAATTTAGAAGGAAAGGAAGAAGACATAAGTGGGGGGACAAATGCCAAAGGAAACACAATAACCCATGACTTCGCCCAACAGGTAAATATTTGAAAAAACAAACTGCAAAGAGATGTGGGTTACTGTCTAGTAATATTCCATGATAAGTCCCCTCGAGACTGGTATGACTGGTCTTGGAGAACTTGGAGTAACACAGACCTTCCAGTGAAATCTGATAGAAAGGTGTGACAGTGATGCAGCTGAAACAGAAAACTTCATCCACCTGAAAAGACTTGCTGCTGTCACACACCGAAAAGATGAGTCTCTGTCTCTGGACAGTGTCCGGTTTTAGCCTTCTCCTTGCAGTTGGTGAGTAGACGTCCTACTCTTGTATAGAGTTAGAGTGGTCATTCCATAGTTTGTCAAGCCAGCACCATTCCTATATCTTCTTTCCTATATCGAGGTTTTAATGGAACCAGTGTGGGTACTTGCAATTTACATGACCAAAAAGGTTTAATTATTAAGGTGTAAGGTGATCATGGGGCATTGAGGTTATTTATTAGCACCAGGAAAGTGTGAAATGCAAGACGGACATGCATCCATATTGTGTTTTGTCTTAGACAGTGGCAGGTGTTAAATGTCCCAACTCGGTCTACTTGTCACTACATGTGATACAGTTTGTGCTTCAGAATTCCCTAATAATGATCATATCTTATTTTGACCTTTTCAGGTTTCAAGGTGACGGCTGCTTCTTCGGGTAAATATGAAAGAATTTTTATTGAAAGGTGGAACATGTTATTAAAGGGGTTGCTCACATTGAAATTAACTTTTAATTTGATGTAGAGAGGGATACTCTGAGACAATTTGCAATTGGTTTTCATTTTTTATTATTTGTGGTTTTTGAGTTATTTAGCTTTTTATTCAGCAGCTCTCCAGTTTGCTATGTCAGCCATTTTGTTGCTACAGTGAAAATGACCCTAACAACTACAGTATGTATAGATTTTAATTGGAGACTGGAATATGATAAGAAGAGTGCCAGAAAGATGAGTTATAGAGGTAGCAATAGCAACAAATTTGTAGCCTTACAGAACATTACTTTTTTAGATGGGGTCAGTGACCCCCATCTGAAATCTGGAAAGAGTCAAAAGAAGAAGGCAAATAATTAAAAAAACTATATTAAAAAAAATAATGACGACCAATTGAAAAATTGCTTTGAATTGGCTATTCTTTAACACAGGAGTGCCCATACTTTACTAATGTTGGGTTTACTTTAGTGATGTTGTCCCATTATGATCTACATCCATAATAGCATTTTGTATTAAATATTATATTGATTTATGGGAAAATATATTACTATATTTAAGTATTTTATTATTTGTTATGTATTATATTAGTATGATGTTATTGTATTGTTATTATTATAATAATCATACATTTTTATTAAATATTTCTTGTGTAACCTTAACAGAATAAATATCTGAATTAAACAGAAGGGTGATTTAAGGCCCCCATACACGGAAGACCAAGTTGGCACCTTATTGGCCTGTGTGTGGGGCCACCAGATGGACTTCCCCGATTGACCTCGATTGGGCAGGTTAAAAAATCCCATCAGATCGTGGCCATCTGTGCGTTGATGCAGTCCCGCGATCCAACCGCTCGTATCGGATGCATTATGATCCGATTATTGGGCCCTAGGGCCCATGTTCGGATCGGCCCGATATCGGGGAGAGATCTGCTCGTTTGGCAACAGCACCAAACAAACAGATCTCTATGTCTAGTCTTGAGCTGTAGATCTCAAGACTAGACAGTGTCTTGAGATCTACTGATTACCAGCTAAAGGTCTACTGGTAGATCCCTATCAACCTTTTGGGCACCCCTGCCTTAACATATTAAAAACACTACAAATAAAAAATAGTACAGTGAGGCTGGTGCTTTTTAATTGTCTCTGAGAGAAGACAGTAGCAACTGCAGTGCCGCACGTTATAATTTCCTTCAAACATTATTCACTTGAGAGAGCAACTGCGTTTACAACTGTCATTCACAGCTGCCATGTCAACTGCCATTGACTTTCTCAGAGATTTATTATGTGGATGAGAAAGCCATAAAGCTGCAATCACCTTAAGATGTTCAAATCTGTATTGAGCAATATGTTTATGATACAGGTATGGGATCCGTTATCCGGAAACCCATCATCCAGAAAGATCCGAATTATGGAATGGCCATCTCCCATAGACATTATAATCAGATAATTAAAATTTGCAAAAAAATTTTCCTTTTTTCTCTGTGATAATAAAAAAGTACCTTGTATTTGGTCCAAACTAAGATATACAGTAATTAATCCTTATTGAACTCAAAACCAGCCTATTGGTTTATTTAATGTTTACATGATTTTCTAGTGGAATCAAGGTATGAAGATCCAAATTACAGAAAAATCAGTAAACCAGAAAACCCCATGAGTCATGAGGAAGGAGGATTAGGCTTTATTTGCAGAGACTTTAAGCACAATAAACACGACAGTACATCAGGTACTGTACACTCAACACAAAGTCCATACTGTCATAAATCATTCTGGGGGTTATGTAATGAAATGCACTAGGAGCAGTAATCCATAGCAACCAATCAGAAGTTAGGATTTACTGGTCAAATGTTTAAAAGCAAAGATCCTATTGGTTGCTATCTGTTACTGCTCCTGGGCAAACTTAATGCCTTTTATTGTGCCTAAACTCTTCCAACAAAATCCACTGTATAAATACTGCAGAAGACCCCAAATATATTTATAAAAAAATAAGACTAAAATTGGACACTTTTTTAACCACTCATGGCTTCAAGATACAGGTATGGGATCCCGGCAACCTGTTATCCAGAAAGCTCTAAATTACTCCCATAAACTTTTATCCAAGTAATCCACATTTTTAAAAATGATCCCAACTAAGATGTAATTAAGCATTATCGGGTTTGTTTAATGTTTACATAATTTTCTAGCAGACTTAAGGTATAAATTATGGAAAGATCTGTTATCAAGAAAGTCCCAGGTCCGGAGGATGCTGGATAACAGGTCCCATACCTGTATAACTAAAATATATTTGGTATAATTTAAAACAAGCCTATATTTCTACATTCAAACTGCTTCAGCATCTCTAATGTGTTGCATTTAAAAGTAATTAAAGTAACTTGACAGGTGTTTGAAAAAAGATCAATTTCTAAGAATATATTAAATGTTGAGCATGCTAAGGATGAGGGTTAACTTACCAAATGTGATGGGGGTCCAGGTGATTAAGGCTTAGACCTTCTGCTCGGGGTGGCAAACACCATGCAAATGTGTAAAGATAGGCTGGCACACTCTGTTAATAGATGCAGTTAAAAAGTATTTATTTAAAGGGATACTGTCATGGAAAAAAATTTTTTTTCAAAATGAACAAATTTTTTTTCAAAATGAACAAATTTTTTTTCAAAATGAATCAGTTAATAGTGCTGTTCCAGCAGAATTCTGCACTGAAATCCATTTCTCAAAAGAGCAAACAGATTTTTTTATATTCAATTTTGAAATCGGACATGGGTCTAGACATTTTGTCAATTTCCCAGCTGCCCCCAGTCATGTGACTTGTGCCTGCACTTTAAGAGAGAAATGCTTTCTGGTAGGCTGCTGTTTTTCCTTCTCAATGTAACTGAATGTGTCTCAGTGAGACATGGGTTTTTACTATTGAGTGTTGTTCTTATATCTACCAGGCAGCTGTTATCTTGTGTTAGGGAGCTGCTATCTGGTTACCTTCCCATTGTTCTTTTGTTTGGCTGCTGGGGGGGAAAAGGGAGGGGGTGATATCACTCCAACTTGCAGTACAGTAGTAAAGAGTGATTGAAGTTTATCAGAGCACAAGTCACATGACTGGGGGCAGCTGGGAAATTGACAATATGTCTAGCCCCATGTCAGATTTCAAAATTGAATATAAAAAAATCTGTTTGCTCTTTTGAGAAATTGATTTCAGTGCAGAATTCTGCTGGAGTAGCACTATTAACTGATTCATTTTGAAAAAAAAATGTTTTCCCATGACAGTATCCCTTTAAGCAAAAAACATCTCAAAAAAGCCTTATGCATTTTGTGCCTTGGGGGCACTTAGTCATAGGCTAATGAAAAGGCATAAAACGTGTCTATCAATGGTTTGTGTCAGCCCATCTGTACATATTTGCAAGGTGTTTGAAAACCCACATTATCTAGGATTTATAACAGCCGTTAATTTGACCCAAACTAAAGGGCAAATCTAAAAAAAACAAAAAAGAAATCATAGTAGACTTTCAAAATGACTTCTTTAAAATGTATTTAACACACAATTTTATTAAAATATATGGCTGGCTGAGAACACTCCATTAAAAAAAAATTCTAATTATATACAATTCATCTGTTTCATGGCTCCAAAAAATGATTTTACAACACATACATAAAAATCACAATTTATTTGAGGATAGCGGCAAGTGATAGCAGAAGACAATAAAAATATAAAAAACATACTAAAATGTAGCAGTATTGCAAAAACTCCAGCAATGGCAGGCACATCAGAATAAGGACTAATGCAGATTGTTGCCTTAGTATTTGCTCTAAATCAACCTATGGGGTATATAGGGTTCAATCACTTGGCTGTGGAGCAGGGCCTTTATGTTTATAAAATCCTCATTAGGTCAAAAGTCCACAATTTTGGTGAAGTAGTCCTTGCAAACTTATTATAGACCCAATTTAGGATGGATAAAAATGTGAGATGTTATAGGGAGATTATTGGTTTGTCTGGCTGCACACTGATGTATACACTTTAGAAGGATCTATTGTGATGCCCAACTCCACCAAAACTGGTGACCTTAAAGCCCCCTGTCTACTCTGTTATTTGAAGTTTTTACTCTGTTCCTCTCAAGTGCATTCTGTTTAGCTCCCTGTCCACCGCAATAAAAGGTCCTACTCATTGTGGTCTCTCCACCACCGATGTTCCCTTTCAGTCCACTCTCCTCATTGACAGAACTTCATCAGGCAGTGACTGCTTAAAATTTATCAATATACTATTAGCTTCAAGGTGATTGGTTTCCATTAACTACATAACTTTTCTAAGCTCTATTTAAAGTCATTTTCCTTATATACATAGTTACATAGTTAAGTTGGGGTTGTAAAAAGTCTAAAGACAAGAAATCATCCAAGCCATTCTTAAAGACATTAACAGAATCAACCATCAGAACATCATCTAGCAGGGCATTTCCCAACTTCACTGTCTTTACTGTGGAGAACCCCCTGGGCTGCTCCAAAAGAAAGTTCTTTACCAAATAATGTAACCTTACTGTGAATTATAAATACATTAAGGGGCAGATTTAACAAGGGTCGAATTTCGAAGTGAAAAAAACTTTGAAATTCAACCATTGAATAGGGAAGTCAGACATTTGAAGTCGAAGGATTTTTAAGATTGTATGATCGTACTTCAAATTGTACGATCGTACAATTTAATCATACGATCGCACGATTTTACAAAAAAATCCTTCGACTTCTCAAAATGTAGCCAAATGTTGTCTATGGGGTTCTAGGAGGTCCCCATAGGCTAACATAGCAATTCGTCAGGTTTAAGGTGGTGAAGTGTCGAACTCAAAGTTTTTTAAAGAGACAGTACATCGATTTTCAAATGGTCGAATTTGTGAAGTATTTTCAATCGAATCGAAGTCGAATTTGGCCTATTCGATGGTCGAAGTACCCAAAAATTACTTTGAAATTTGAAGTTTTTGAATTCGAAAATGCACTTCGACCATAAGTAAATGGGCCCCTAAAAGTCACCAAGTAGGTAGGATGTCCAGGTATAAGTTCAAACACTTGCTTAGGGGTCTTCAGTTAGTCTTAGAACTCTAATATTACAATTTTTTTCACGTTCGATTAGAAGGATATATTTTACAGGGTAGACATGGATTTTCTGTCTCTTTTGATATGTGATCATCATAGTTTTCCATTCTCTGATACAGTTGATTTTAGACATTTACAGATTTGCACAATCATATGCATTTATGGATTATTAAAACTTAATTTGTATCTTCTTTATATATAATATAGGTTGTGGCAAGCCAGTATTCACAGACCGCATAGTAGGTGGTAATAATGCAGTGTTTGGAAAGTGGCCTTGGCAAGCCAGCATACTTAATCAGAATTCTCATGTCTGTGGAGGTTCCCTTGTGTCCAGTAACTGGGTGGTGTCAGCGGCACATTGTTTTCCCAGGTAAGGAACCGGTAAAGAGGGAATAAGATTCAAGTAGGGGGATTGATGTGTCCCTATGAGAGTTGCAGGTTGACTTACACAAGTTTCCTTCTGTCCAGGTTAGTCAACCAAATTTGTTCAAAATGGGTTCCCGTTTTTATGGTTTTCATGGTGTAATTGTATGGTACCAGATCTGGATATCCTTCACCAAAGGGCAACTATGCCTGGTGGAAACCTAGAAACCAAAGGGCTGTTATAATTCCAAACTGTAAAAATACCAAGCAAAAAATTAAATAATTCAGAAATAATAAATAACAGAAAATAACGACCAGCTCAGACATTTGAAATTAGAATTGTTGATTTAGATTTTCCCAGACATTTCCATTAGAGCTTTTATGGTCTAACAAAGGAGGCTTTAATGTTTTATATTTCAGGGGCTACAGGATAGAAAATATCAGGGTTTTACTGGGTTGTAACAGTCTCACGAATCTAAACTCCGAAGCAGTCGTCACCCGTGTGAAACGCGTCATTACCTACCCATTGTACACGGAAGATGGAAGCAGTGGAGATTTATCTCTGGTGGAAATGGCAAGCCCTGTCACCTATTCCAGCTACATCCTACCTATCTGCATCCCAGTCCAAAATGATGATTTCCCATCAGGAAAGATGTGCTGGGTGACTGGTTGGGGAGACATTCAAAGTGATGGTGAGGACAAGCGGAACGTAGGGGCTCAGTGATTCATCTGACATGTTCTTTAGGTTTAATATTTCCCGGTTTCTTGTTAGCTATAACTTTGCTTCACCTCCTAATACGTATCATAATTCCCACTGTTGATGTTCATTGTATACACTAAATCATCTGTATATACTACTCTAGAGAAAGAACCTAGTAAAGGGTGGGATTTTCAAAAGTTAGCTTTATCTGGCAAACAATGTAAACTAAAGTCCCAAAACTTGGCTCTCCTCTATTAACCCTATCAACCATTTTCTCTTTCAGTCATCAGTAAATACTCCCTACAACCAGTTTTTATATGATCAGAAGCCAACATATTTTGTTCATTGCTGCCACCAAGTTTTTTGGGAGGGAGTTGGTTCAGATAAGCTTGAAAATTAATAATATAGACCAGGGCTTCCCAACCTTTTTCACCCATGAGCCACATCCAAATGTAAAAAGAGTTGGAGAGCAACACAAGTTCCCGGGGTGCCAAATAAGGGTGGTGATTGACTATTTAATAGCTCCTATGTGGACTTGCAGCCTAAAAAAGGTTATGTTTGGCAGTACACCTGTTTTTTTATGCAATTAAAGCTTGCCTCCAAGCAGGGGTGTAACTATAGAGGAAGCAGACCCTGCGGCTGCAGGGGGGCCAGGAGGTATAGGGGGCCCCATGAGGCTCAAATTCATATACAATTTCAATATATTTTAGTAAAACAGGACAACCTCTGGATATGTTTGGGGCCCTAACATTAATTTGCTGTGGGGCCCAGTAACATCTAGTTACGCCACTGCCTCCAAGCCTGGAATTAAAAATCAAGCATCTACTTTGAGGCCACTGGGAGCAACTTCCAAGGCGTTGCTCACAAGCCACTGGTTGGGAATCACTACAAAGTAACATAGTACATAGTAAGGTTGAAAAAAGACACATGTCCATCAAGTTCAACTTTTTAACTATTTTAACCTGCCGCACTGCTAGTTGATCCAGAGGAAGCCTCTCCAATTTGCCTCAGAGGGGGGTAAATTCCTTCCTGACTCCAAAATGGCAATGGGACCAGTCCCTGGACCAACTTGTACTGTGAGCTATCTCCCATAACCCTGTATTCCCTCACTTGTAAAAAAGCCATCCAACCCCACTGCTATAGACCATATTATGTGTAGTTCCTCATTGTGAGACCCTCAGTTTAACCAAGATTTTTTTTCTATTGCAGTGAGTCTTCCCCCGCCATATTCACTCCAGGAGGTAGAAGTACCTCTCCTCAATGCGTCTTCTTGTGACGATATATACCACTACAACTCCAACATTAACCCTGCAACTAAACTGGTGCTTGACAACATGATCTGTGCCGGCTATCCAGAAGGCCAAAAAGATGCCTGTCAGGTATGGTATAGATAGCTTTTGGTGGGAAGGTTTGGATGGGGATACCAGGTAATACGATTTTAACTACTTTTCCCACCTTTCAGTTGAACTGATGAAGACAGTCAGATAAATGTGAACCATTTTCAAGTTTTCTCAACAATTTCAGTAACTTTACACTTCGTGTTTATTTTTATATTTATGGCAACCCAAGACTTGAGGCCCCAACTGATCCATACTATCTCTTCTCATTCATCAGGGAGACTCTGGTGGTCCATTGTCTTGCAAATCTGGTAACTCTTGGTTCTTGACCGGAATAGTGAGCTGGGGGGATGGCTGTGCTCAACCCAACAGGCCAGGAGTTTACACAAAGGTCTCCAGTTTTTCGTCTTGGATTAATCAGTACATAAATTTGAATGTCAATGTTACCATGCCAACTATAAGCAGCAGCAATCTCACCAACACCAGCTCAACAGAAGAAGTTTTAGCCAACACTAACTATAAAAACAGCAATAATTCAGTGGGATTGCATGCCCATGTCCCTGCATGTCTATTAGGAGCCACACTCCTTTTTTCACTTTTTAGAGCATAGGGGTTTCTGAAGAATGGATTTGGAATACAAATTCAGAGATTCAAAGAACAGCATGTGGGAATAAAGTATCTTAAGGATGCTGGGATTCCCTAATTACCATTGATTCTGTGTGCTTTCCTCCAGTATCACTGTTAGTGGCTGAGATGATGTACATGTTATTAACTCGGCACACTATTCCCTATATTCATACCACTCTGAGACCTTCCCAGGTGAAGATGAAGAACTAGAGATTGTCTACTGCAACTGAAGCTGTTTCCTTGGTCTTCTGGAATGTTTGAGGAGCATCATTTGCAATTTATTTTGCTCAGTGATCAACTTTCAGCTTCATCGGGCCTCAACACTGATAGCGAAAGTGTTAGCAATGCAAAACCGCAGAAGAAAATTAAATTTTACCTTATAATATCTGTCTGTAAAACCTTTTGGTCCAATATCTAATGGTATACTCTAATCGGTTTCATTCTTTATGTTTGTTCCTCCAGCCATTCACCCATCAGTCACATTTTGTAGCTGAGCTCCATCTCGTGGTCAAACATAGGAAATGATCAAAGTGTACAAACAATACCTTAATGATGTATTTCTTGAAACAACTTACATTTCTGGGTATGTCACATGCGGAAATGCAGAGATTATGAACTCAAGACCTAGAGACCACACATACAGGACAAATGTGATTTTATTATTATTTCCCAATTTGTTATATGTGCTTTAACAGGTAGATACTTATTTTTCACAATATCTCGGACTGGCATTGCTATGCAACACTGGTCTCTACCATGTGATTATGGAGTCAGGGCAACAACAATGAACAAAGCATAATGTTCCCCCATAACAACATCTGATGAAGCTGAAAGAGCAAACTGATGGCAGGAAAATTAGCTCAGGTTGGGCAAAGGCAGAAGAATTCATTCCAAAGCATTTGTATGAGGCATTCTAAAAAACTTCCATCATGGCGGCATAAAGAAAGAAGAATCAGAGCACCTACGCACCGTAAGGAACCAACAGGGGAAACTGCTGGGCCATGCAGAAGATTGTCATAGCAAACCCATAGATGACTGAGAACATGTGGATAGTGATAAGCAAATCTTTTGCCAAATGGTGAGAAATTAGTGAAATGCATTGAAGTCAATAGGCATCAAAAAAATGTTTTACGCGCACCAAAATTGCACTCCCAATGCATTAAAGTCAATGGACGTTTTTCTTGTGGCCACTTGTTTGTCCAAATGTATTAAAGTCAATGGCGACTTTTTCGTCTCTTCGACAATTTTGCCTTGGCCGATTTTTTTTTTGGCATGGGGAAATTTTTTGCAGCTGATTTTGTCATCGACATCCCTTTCTTATTAAGCTTTATATACTTCCTCCCTTTACGTCACATATAAGAGAAATAGACAATTTGACTGGCTTTCCATGCATGTCTCAGAAGCAGCCAAGCACACATTGTTTATATGATTATTTATCAGGGAATTACATTGTAAATTGCACCTGCATTATAATTAGTGAATGATGTTATAAATAAAGTCATATTGGCATGGCACGGGGGTTAGATGCTGTTTCTTTAGATCTGTTCAGCAAACCAAGGAGATCCCTTTGTGCTAGTTCACTAGATCAGGTATCCTGCATATCTGCTGCAACATTTGCAAAAACAGACAGTACTTTGTGAGTTCCATGTAACAACTGGTAAGTGATGGTTTATACTGGTCTAGTAACCTGTTAATGCAACCAATTAGCAAGTGGCATTTACTGGTCAGCTCCTTGAAAACAAACATTTGAGTAGTTGCTATGAGTCAATATTGTGCAATCTTCAGTTTTTGACTGCTCTTAAGTTCCTCTGTGGTGGAGGTCAGTCTTTAGTGGTAGGAGTTGCCACCTGCCTCAACAGGGCCTCCGTGAGTGGGAGTTGTCAGATTTGCTTTCAGGAGTATCTGCTAAAAGGGTGGAGCTTGGGCAGTTGGGTGCTTGGTTAGGAAGATCAAGGGGTGAGCAGACAGCCTTGTGTAACTCTAAGGCTATGGCCAGATGATCCTTAGTCAGAGAATCCACTACCCTGCTGCTCTCCTTGTCTTTTTAACTGCAGGTGGATCTTGGCGAATAATACAAAATGTCGAATTTCAGTGCCAAAATCTGCTGCACCTGTTTGCACTGAGCAGAAACAATGCAGGCAGAGTAGGAGCTGAAGAGCAGTAGGGCAGTGGATTCTCAGCTTATTGAGAAATGCATGTCCAGATTCAACATAGTCTGGCCCTAGCCTTAATGTTTGCTCATCCAATAGCCATAATAAATGTTATCTGAACTGGAGCCCCAATGCTAATAAGGAATTGTACTGCAGTTCTTAACTAGCTTTATATCCTGCCCCCCACACCATCTAGCTACAGACCATTGCTGACACGACACACCAGCAACTGAAGTACGTAGGAGATACAGATCAGGAGGCAAGTGTCTGGGCAAGCAGAGGGACTGAGGCAACTGAAGTACTGTAGGAGATACAGATCAGGAGGCAAGTGTCTGGGCAAGCAGAGGGACTGAGGCAACTGAAGTACTGTAGGAGATACAGATCAGGAGGCAAGTGTCTGGGCAAGCAGAGGGACTGAGGCAACTGAAGTACTGTAGGAGATACAGATCAGGAGGCAAGTGTCTGGGCAAGCAGAGGGACTGAGGCAACTGAAGTACTGTAGGAGATACAGATCAGGAGGCAAGTGTTTGGGCAAGCAGAGGGACTGAGGCAACTGAAGTACTGTAGGAGATACAGATCAGGAGGCAAGTGTTTGGGCAAGCAGAGGGACTGAGGCAACTGAAGTACTGTAGGAGATACAGATCAGGAGGCAAGTGTTTGGGCAAGCAGAGGGACTGAGGCAACTGAAGTACTGTAGGAGATACAGATCAGGAGGCAAGTGTCTGGGCAAGCAGAGGGACTGAGGCAACTGAAGTACTGTAGGAGATACAGATCAGGAGGCAAGTGTTTGGGCAAGCAGAGGGACTGAGGCAACTGAAGTACTGTAGGAGATACAGATCAGGAGGTGGTAGTTTGGGTAAGCAGAGGGACTGAGGCAAGAAGAGGGTGACTTAGCAGTGAAAACAGAGACTGCCGCAGGCTAAGAAAGAAAACACTGATGTCTAAACAAAACTGGTTCCCTCTGCAAATGAAAAAACACTTCCCAGGTGTGGTGTTAGAGTTTCAGTACCTCGGGCATTGCCCTGTGCTCACATCTTGCACAACTGGTAACAGCAGGGGTCTTGTTAGGGGAAACTGAGTCTGAAGCCAATTCCCAGACATGGTCTTTTGAATACATTTCACTGAGCTTTGTCGTAACACATCCTACTCATTGTGTCTTGTTAATTTACCCAACACCTTGGCACAAGTAAAGTGGACTGTATTCTCCCTATGTAGCTATATTTATCATGGCAGCAGTGCCAGGCCAAGTCAGCCAGTAAGCTGTGTGGGGTTTTCCAGATATTTGATCTTTCCATAATTTGGATCTTCTGCTAGAATATGACAGATCACCATGGCACGAAAAATGTCGGGACACTCCACATACTGTCTGAAAATTGTACTAAACAAAGATTTGTAGGATCATATCTGCACGTCTATGGCCAGCTTTAGTTTGGATCAAGTTTGGATTTAATATTATGATAAAAAAGAAATTTGGATAATTCATTATCTATGTGAGACGGCCTTTCCAGAAAACAGGTTTCCAGATTGATGGCATACTGGGCAAGCAGAGGGACTTTGTTTTTTTTGTCCATGCTGGTGCAAGACTGATGCTACTTAATTGCCACTGCCGTTATTACAGGTTAATAAAGGTTAATTGTAAACACATGGAGATTGTGCCTTATTTTTGCACTTTGCACTAGTGCTCTGTCTCAAATTTCTAATCAAAATAATTGCTACACATGTCTCTGCCTTTGGTGCGTTTCAGTACAATAAAGCACAATGCAATAAAGGACAGTACAATAAAGCACAATACTATAAAGCACATCAGTTTAGGTCTACAATGGCCCCTGGGATACTGTTCCTGCTTAATGCAGTTCCTACACCCGGGGTGTGTCGGTTACAGAGAAATAATATTTGTTCATGGGTATTTGGAGTCGGCCTGTTCTTGTGAGAACTTGTATAGTACAACCCAACAGGAGTATTTGTAATGCTGTTAAACACCCACGTGAAGTCATTACGCGGCACAGATACTGTCAATGGATGATACACACCAGTTAAATTCAGAAAAAGACTTGCCCTAAGGACATCTGAAGCAATTACAGCGGCTGCACTATGTATGTAAAGCATCAAGAACAAAAAAAGAACAAAATGTAGAATATCCTAGTCCAATCAAGGCATGCTCAGAATCCAGCAAAACTGCCCGAGCCATTTCAGAACAGATGGACCTGCAATTATGAGTGTATCATGCTGGGCCATCACCAGTTATTTTGGGACCTTTCTCCCAGGGGACCCTAGTTATGATCCCACTGGATACCTGCCCATGGTGGGTGCTGCTGGCTAGTAAACTGAGGTCCCAATGAGAAGGAAATGCTCCAGCTGGCAGAGTCCACCATTGATCCACCCACTCCTGGCAGATCCTTTCATGACCTTTGAATTGGTAGAATTGGAATGCGGCACACCCTGCCTTCCCAGTGGTAAATAACCCAATTAGTCTTTTTCAGTTCTTCTCCAGACTGTGGGGCAAATTCACTAAGCCGCGAAGCACCGAACGCTAGCGTTAATTCGCTAGCGTTTGGCATTTTCGCTACTGCGCAAATTCACTAACGACCGCTGGCGTATTTTCGCTAGTGTTACTTCGCAACCTTACACCAGGCGAATCTTCGCTAGCGACGAAACTACGCAAATTCACTAACTTGCGCAGTGTACTGAACGCTACCTTTTACGCTAGACTTCCTTCGCCACCTCAGACCTGGCGAAGCGCAATAGAGTAGATAGGGATTGTTTAAAAAAAAGTCAATTTTTTTTCTAAGTCCCAAAAAACGCTGGCGTGTTTTCTACATTATGGGTGATAGGCTGAAAAAGATCGAAAAATTTTTGGGGCTCCCCTTCCTCCCCCCTACATTTCCTGACTCATGGCAACTTACCTAGACAGTGGGCACATGTGTAGGGCAAAATAACAATTTTTATTTGCTGATTTGAAGGTTTTCTAGCCATTTGTAGTGCTGATACGTATTCCTCCATTGAAATTTGAATTTGGCGCCGTATGCAAATTAGCCTTCGCTAGCGCAACTTCGCTTTTTATAGCGATTCAACGCTAGCGCAACTCCGCAACCTTACGCAACCCCTGTGCGCAACTTCGGATTTTAGTGAATTTGCGGAGCCCTGGCGAAACTACGCCTGGCGAAGTGCGGCGAAGTACGGCAAAGTGCGGCGAAGTTGCGCCTGGCGCAACTTCGTATCTTAGTGAATTTGCCCCTATGTCACTTCCCATAAAAAGTAAACATATGTTAGTTACCCTAAATTGCTTTCCTTCTCCTCTCTCCTCCTGTTCTTCTAGGGTAAAATCCATGAATATTCTGTAACCATGCTAGTGAGGATGATGAAGAAAGGAAAGTAGGGGTTGGTTGAGATAAGATTTGATTTAAACAAATTTTTAAAAGGCTATTTGTATTGTGGGATTTTCTTGCTTTATAAGTAAATAGTAATGTGTAGTCCTCAGCCCTATTCTGAAAAATATAGAATAAACTTTCTCAGGGGCAGACATTCAATAGTATATCAACCAGAGATGCACAAGTTCACCAACAGGGTTTGGGTACCACTTAGGAGAAAAATGGGGCTGGTTATTGTTCACCTTTGCTGAATATTTTCCCAGGGCTTGCAACAGCAAAACAGTACTTTATAGTAGTATTATACTTCCTCTAGCACAGTGGTCCCCAACCAGTGGCTCATGAGTAACAGGTTGTTCACCAACCCCTTGGATGTTGCACTCAGTGGCCTCAAAGCAGGTGCTTATTTTTTTAATTCCTGCCTTAGAGGCAAGTTTTATTGCATTAAAAACTAGGTATACTGTCCAGTAGACTATCCTGTAGGCTCACATGGGGTCTACCACATAGCCAAGAAACAAACATAAGCACAAATATGTCTATTTCATGTAGAAAACTCACCAAGGTGAAGCAGTGGCCCCAGGGCCGGATTTACATAGCGGACACCCCTAGGCCCACTGCCGTTCGTCGCCCCTGTCCCCTTCCCTTTATTGGTGCAAATCTTCATGGAGATTGTATCTCCTGCGCATCCCAGTGTTTTTGAACCAATGTGGGTGTGGTTGGGCAGCATGCCGCCCCCCTAAAATCCTGCCCCCCTAAAATCCTGCCGCCCTAGGCCGGGCCTTGGTGGCCTTTCCACAAATCCGGGCCTGAGTGGCCCAGGTGCCCAGGTATTGGACACTCTGAGACCCACATACAGATCAGACCAAAAATATCAGTAACAAAGTACAAAAAATCTTTATTTAGACAATCATATTAGGCTTTACACATTTTGTGTCGATCTGACACTCATAAGCTACCACATAGCCAATCATAGCCCTTTTTGGCTCCCCAGGGACTTCTTAATGCTTGTTTTGCTCCCCAACTTTGTTTACATGTGAATCTAGCTCACACGCAAAAAAGATGATGACCCTGCTCTAGCACATGGGAAGGGATACTCTATGACCACTGGCAATAGGTCTATTTGTTCTGTTTGGTGATGGGCGAATTTATTCGGCAAGCGCGAATCCTCAGTAAATTAATGCGATTCGACACCGGCGAATAGATTTGCGAGACCGGCGCAAAAATTCGCCGACATCCGTTTTTTTGGACGCCGGCACATCTTCGCCAGCGAATGTGCGCCGGCGTAAAAAAAAATGGATGCCTGCGCAGTTTTGCGAATTTTTCGCCGTTTCGCGAATTTCGCAGGAAATTTGAGAATTATTCTGCAAAACAACACAGATTCGCCCACCACTAGTTTACTCAAGGTTTGGGGGCATATTAATGCATAAAGCTGAAAGTTAATCTACTGGTCAATGTGCCTTTAAAAGCAATTTCCTAGTGACGTGCAGTGTTATTTAATAGCTACAGGCAACACGGACTTTAGAGATGGGTTTTCCACTCAACGTCTTTTGGTTGTGGTGACTTTGTCCCCAAAGGTTTAATGAATTTTGAGCTGGCCCCTGGGATCATTTATTGACCATGCTTATCATGTAATGACTACTTGGGGCAGATTTATCAAGGGTTGAATTGGAAATTTTAATTTTTAAATTCAAATTTCGAGTTTATTTTAGTGTAATTCGACTAGGGAATAGTTGAAATTCGATTTGAGGTTAAAAAAATTTCTAAATTAGAATCCCGAAATTTATCAAGTACTGTCCCTATAAAAATTTAAATTGACTATTTGCCATATAAAACCTGCCAAATTGGTGTTTAAGTCTATTGGGGGATCTCCTACAATCAATTTGGAGTCAATTGGTGGACTTTTGAAAAAAAAAATTTTTTAATAAAATGTTTTTTTGGAGAAAAAAACTCGAATCTAATTCGATTCGAGTTTGCAGGTTGATCCTATTCATCTGAATTTAAAAAATTAGATTTTTTTAATATGTTTCGTTTTCAAATTTCTAGTTTATGGGAGTTTTTTTTTAAACTCCCACAAACCCTAAATTTGACCCTTGATAAATATGCCCCTTAATGTTACTGCATAACTCTACTGCTGTACTGCAAGTTGGAGTGATATCACCCCCCTCCCTTTTCGCCCCCAGTATCCAAACATAAGAACAATGGGAAGGTAACCAGATAACAGCTCCCTAACACAAGATAACAGCTGCCTGGTAGATCTAAGAACAACACTCAATAGTAAAAACCCATGTCCCACTGAGACACATTCAGTTACATTGAGAAGGAAACACAGCAGCCTGCCAGAAAGCATTTCTCTCCTAAAGTGCAGGCACAAGTCACATGACCAGGGGCAGCTGGGAAATTGACAAAATGTCTAGCCCCATGTCAGATTTCAAAATTGAATATAAAAAAATCTGTTTGCTCTTTTGAGAAATGGATTTCAGTGCAGAATTCTGCTGGAGCAGCACTATTAACTGATGCGTTTTGAAAAAAACATGTTTTCTGATGACAGGATCCCTTTAATTTAAAAATATAATACGGATACATTTATATGTATTTTGCAGCTTTTTTTCCCCCTTAGATCTGTTCCGATTATAATGGTAAATTGAGGGCACGTAAATGAGAGTCCGGTAATTGTTAGGAGAGCTTCAAAAGCATAAAGCTATTTGTTTGAAATTTGGTGCAGTCTTTAACCAGGTTTGTTAATCCGGCTTCTTAAACTCACGATTAGTGATGGGCGAAATTGCGCCGTTTCGCTTCGCCGAAAAATTCGCAAATTTCGCGCGAAACGGCGAAAAATTCGCGAAACGACGCCGGCGCCCGTTTTTGGCGCCGGCGCCCGTTTTTCGAAATTTTCGCGGGCGATTCGCGACTTTATTCGCTGGCGGCGAAACGCACAAATTCGCCGCGAATTCGCGCCTGGCGAATAAATTCGCCCATCACTACTCACGATCCTGCGCCTTTCTGTATAAATGAGTTCCCCATATACTTTACCTCTCCCTTCAGTACTGCAGTGATTGCTTTTATTAGTGTCTTCCTCATGAACGGCCGTATGTCTCGCCACTCAGACCGGAGGATAAAGAAAGGGCCATATATCTCGATTCCTCAAACGTGAGTTTCAACGGGTCAGGCTTCATCAGAGCGTAATGATGTCACTTTCTGGTTGCCTCTTAAAGCCCCTTAATGGTGAGTTACGTCCTGTTGCTATAGCAATTAGTGATGGGCGAATTTATTCGCCAGGCGCGAATTCGCGGCGAATTTGCGCGATTCACGCCGAGCGAATAAATTCGCGAAACGGCCGCAAAAATTCGCGGTCAAAAATGGGCGCCGGCCCAAAAACGGGCGCCGGCGTCAAAAACGAGACGCTGGCGCCGTTTCGTGAATTTTCGCGCAAAATTCGCAAATTTTTCGGCGAAGCGAAATGGCGCAAATTCGCCCATCACTAATAGCAATGAACTACAAATTATGTTGTATTACCTCTTATTACATTTACATCAATATAAACATATTTACATATAATTATCGAGGACCTTGAAATTTATATATCCTACAATCATGAACAGATAAAACAGGATAGTCTTGGATCATATTCTTTATAATATATATATTTTTTAAAGAAAAACTCAAAAAGTCAACCAAAAGTTCAATAGGAAGACACTATGGGGGAAATTTACTAACCTGAGAAAATTCGCCAGCTAAGCACCCATCACTACACTTTGCCAGGCAAAAATTCGCTCAGACAACACTAATTTACTAAAATGCGAAGTTGTGTCCAGGGTGGCGAACGATGGCGAATTTTCAAGTGTTATTTCGGCAATCAAAGCGAAGATGTGCCAGCATTCAATTCTGACTAGCGCAACTTCATTAGAGGTCTTCGCTAATTTGCATACGGTGGAAAATGATAAAGTTGAATGGACGTATATGTTGCAGCAAATACATTACATTACACAAGCCCGGGAAACCTTAATAAAGACAATAGAGTTGTAATAATGCCCTAAACATGAGGCCACTGTATAGTTTATGTTCCATTTATTAGAAAATGTATGGGGGAACCCCGTTACCCCAAAAAAATTTAAGGACTAAATTTTTAGTTTTTTCTTTAAAAAATATATATGTATTTTAAAGAATATGATCCAAGACTATCCTGTTTTATCTGTTCATGATTATAGAATGTACAAATTTCAAGGTCCAGGATAATTATATGTAAATATGTTTATATTGATGTAAATGTAATAAGAGGTAATACAACATAACTCGTAGTTTGTTGCTATAGCAACAGGACGTAGTTCACCATTAAGGCGCTTTAAGTGGCAAGCAGGAAGCAGAGCCGGGCCAACCCGGCCAGGAGCCCTAGGCAGCCTGACGGGCCAAGGCGCCGACTCTGTGCTCGCTCGACTGCGCATGCGCTTCAGTGCTTGAAAGTGAACATGCCCGAAATTGCACTCCAGTGCGCATGCGTGAAATGTGCACACGCATGCGCAAAAGCGCATTTACGCCAGTGCCAGACGAGGAGAGACGGGACCGGACACGGGGTAGGCGACAGAGCAGGTACGTGCCTGGCGCCCCCTCAGCTTTGCACCGTAGGCACGTGCCTACTCTGCCTACCCCTAGTTCCGACCTGGCAGGAAGTGACATCATTACACCCTGACGAAGCCTGACCCGGTGAAACTCACGTTGGCATGGAGGTATATGGCCCTTTCTTCATCCTCCAGTCTGAGTGACGAGACAAACAGCCATTCGTGAGTAGTGATGGGTGAATTTATTCACCAGGCACGAATTTGTGGCGAATTCCTGCCGTTTCGAAAATTTTTCGCCGTTTCGCAAATTTCGCTGGAAATTCGAGAATTTTCAGCGAAACGCCACAAATTCTCCCATCACTATTCACAAGTAGGGATGTGCGAATTTGACCCATTTAGTTTCGCCAAAATCCGGCGAAATGTCACAGACGCCCATTAAAAGTCTATGGGCGTCAAAAAAATGTTGTCGCGCGGCGAAATTGTTTTGACGAGCGTCTTTTTTTTTTGACGCACGCTGCCATACAAGTCTATGGGCGCCCATCCCTATTCACGGGGAAGACGGAACCACTAATGAAAGCAATCACTGCAGCACTGAAGGGAGAGGTAAGGCATATGGGGAACTCGTTTATGCAGAAAGTCGCAGGATCGTGAGTCGGATTAACAAACCTGGTTAAAGACTGCACCGAATTGAATACACACTTTTCAAACATATAGCGTTATGCTTTTAAAGCTCTCCTAACAATTACCAGATGCCGAATTGCAAGTTTGTTAGATGTCTTTTTACGTGCCCTCAATTAACCATTATAATCGGAACGGATGGAGGGGAAAAAACTAAAAAAAAACTGTGATATTAATGTATTCATATCCCATTTTCAAATTAAGCTAATAACAACATTAGATTGAAGTGGGCTAAAAGTTTAATACAAGTGGATCCAGTTTGGGCCTCCGAGTTCCTTTTAACAGTAATCAATGTGGTCTAATTAATTTCTATGGGACTTTGTGCAATTGATTAACTTGATAATGAATTTAGATTGATCATTTAATGTGATTTCCTTTTTTTTTTGATTTGATGAATTAATAATGAACTAAAAAACGTTTCCATCTGATGAATTTCTCTAAGGAAACAAATGTACTTTATATCATAAGAGAGTTATTTAATGAGTAATACAATATGTGCTATAATTATGTGATTGGTATTTATTCATTCATTTAGGTCATGTGTATAATCGATTAATTGGGTGATCTCAAATGTATTCATTAATTAATAAAAGTTAATATATTTGAATGCGGACTAAGAGGTACTTTTTTCCAGCACTCCAGTGACGTAATTCAAACAGAAACTTCATGAGAAAACTTGACTTCTTTGTTCTACAATTTCTGTTTGACTTTCAACCAAATATTCATTCACTGTGTGTATCTTCGCTGGTTTCCTATTGGATAGTTGGAGGTACCAATGCTGCAGATGGAGAGGTGTACTAGTAGATAAGTATCCATCACTTGGATTGATACATTTTTTGGCAGATCTCGTGTCTAGGAACAGCGTTGCACCTTGTTTCTAACAGTGGGCATCTAGTCATTTCTGTCTGACGTTCAATGTAATTCTCTGTGTGGGTCTTTACAGGTTTCCAGTTGAATTGTTAATGGTACTGATGCTGCAGATGGAGAAGTGTCCCATAAGATCAGTTCCAGTAACCATCACCTGGATTTATGCATTTTAGGCTCATGTGACAGATGCCAGTCTAATAATAATAATATAACTTCCAAGAAAGGCCCTGAAGTTCCTCATTCTATTCTACTGTATTCATGGACTCCTGGAGTCAACTGCTTCCTTCTCTCAGTACTAAAGGGAGTAGAATAAAAATGATACCCAGAATTCCCTGACCTGTATAACCCAGTCTGCAGCCTTCTGCCTTTATATGGTCAAAACACCCATCAGTGACTTCTAATATCCTTATAGCTCAAAATAGGGTGTACAATATCCCTTATAATACATGAGTGATACTTAGAGTTCCCTGTATAACTCAGCCTACAGCCTTGTGCCTTTATATGGTCACAGGACCCCTCAGTGACTTCTAATATCCTTATCATTTACAGTAGGGGGTACATTATCCCTTATAATACATGAGTGATACTCAGAGTTCCCTGTATAACTCAGCCTGCAGCCTTGTGCCTTTATATGGTCACAGAACAACCCCTCAGTGACTTCTAATATCCTTATAATTTACAGTAGGGGGTACATTATCCCTTATAATACATGAGTGATACTCAGAGTTCCCTGTATAACTCAGCCTTCAGCCTTGTGTCTTTATATGGTCACAGAACAACCCCTCAGTGACTTCTAATATCCTTATCATTTACAGTAGGGGGTACATTATCCCTTATAATACATGAGTGATACTCAGAGTTCCCTGTATAACTCAGCCTTCAGCCTTGTGTCTTTATATGGTCACAGAACAACCCCTCAGTGACTTCTAATATCCTTATCATTTACAGTAGGGGGTACATTATCCCTTATAATACACGAGTGATACTCAGAGTTCCCTGTATAACTCAGCCTGCAGCCTTGTGCCTTTATATGGTCACAGAACAACCCCTCAGTGACTTCTAATATCCTTATCATTTACAGTAGGGGGTACATTATCCCTTATAATACATGAGTGATAGTGTTCCCTGTATAACTCAGCCTGCAGCCTTGTGCCTTTATATGCTCACAGAACCCCTCAGTGACTTCTAATATCCTTATCATTTACAGTAGGGGGTACATTATCCCTTATAATACATGAGTGATACTCAGAGTTCCCTGTATAACTCAGCCTGCAGCCTTGTGCCTTTATATGGTCACAGAACAACCCCTCAGTGACTTCTAATATCCTTATCATTTACAGTAGGGGGTACATTATCCCTTATAATACATGAGTGATACTCAGAGTTCCCTGTATAACTCAGCCTGCAGCCTTGTGCCTTTATATGGTCACAGAACAACCCCTCAGTGACTTCTAATATCCTTATCATTTACAGTAGGGGGTACATTATCCCTTATGATACACAAGAGATACTCAGAGTTCCCTGTATAACTCAACCTGCAGCCTTGTGCCTTTATATGGTCACAGAACAACCCCTCAGTGACTTCTAATATCCTTATCATTTACAGTAGGGGGTACATTATCCCTTATAATACATGAGTGATACTCAGAGTTCCCTGTATAACTCAGCCTGCAGCCTTGTGCCTTTATATGGTCACAGAACAACCCCTCAGTGACTTCTAATATCCTTATCATTTACAGTATGAGTAAATGCATTGTAGAGATTTTCCATCAACTTAACCATCTCTGTAGAAGAATTTGGGACATTTGCTTAGTTGTGTGTGTGTGTTACTGCTCTTTTATATGTACATAATCTGAAAAATTCTGGCTTTTCGGGAAACAAATGAAAAAAATCAAGTGATTCAGGAAAAAACTCCTAAGAAATCATATGATTTGGATTTTCACTCGATTTTTTATTAAAAAAAATCATAAAAAATTGGATTTTGATAAATAAGGCCCAAACAGTCAGAATCAAAAGGAAAACCATGCCCTGTGTGAATATTTTCCAGTTAAAGGGCAACTACTGTGAAAATAAAAATTCAATATGATCTCATGGAAATCAGTAGCTTTCTAAATATAATAATTGAAAAATCAATTAATCAAACTCATTAGATCATTAAGAAAAATAATTAAAAAATCATTAAATTAAAATATCATTACTTTTTCTAAAATAAACAGTTGTAAAGTATCTCCTTCTCAATAAGCTCTATGGGTCTCATTTAGCAAAATTTGAATTGATGTAGTTTTAGAGATTTTTTCCACCTCAATTTATCTCACATTTTAAAAATGCATGAATGTCTTTATCTGTTAAAAAAATCCATATATGAAAAACATGAGTGAGATATTTTAAAAGACATTTAAGCTCATATATATTGTCCAGCTTATGCTTCCTTAAGTCTCACAGTCTATTGTGAAGTCACTTGTCGGCAAATGAGCCATTAGCCCAATAAATAAAGATGCAATTACCATCACTTACCAGTCATCAATTCTCCACATGTTCATTATAATGTAATCATTTACCTACATACAAATTAGATTATGTTTGGAATGTATTTTTTACTAGTAATAAATAGTTAATTATGTCTTTATGACTTTACTAACTTCCTCTGAATCAGCGGTCATATTGGTAATATGTGAAAATCCCTGTGTACCTTTTCCTTTGGCTGAAACCATTAGATGGTTTGCAGTCTAAAGCAGAATGGAGAGTTAAATGAAAACTATACCCCAATATACTATATATAAGCAACAGAGAGGAAAATTATACCCCAATATACTATACTTAAGCAACAGAGAGTTTATTTCATCTTAAGTGGGCTATTAAATAATCTCACCAAACTGAAATATATATATCCATAAATACTGCACTTTTACATCTTCTCCCTTGAGACACCATTTTGTCATATTCTCTGTGCTGCTTCAAAGATCACCTGACCATAAATACTGCAGCTCCAACTGTAACAGGAAGAGATCACCTGACCATAAATACTGCAGCTGTAACTGTAACAGGAAGAGATCACCTGACCAGAAATACTGCAGCTCTAACTGTAACAGGAAGAGATCACCTGACCAGAAATACTGCAGCTCTAACTGTAACAGGAAGAGATCACCTGACCAGAAATACTGCAGCTCTAACTGTATCAGGAAGAGATCACCTGACCAGAAATACTACAGCTCTAACTGAAACAGGAAGAGATCACCTGACCAGAAATACTGCAGCTGTAACTGTAACAGGAAGAGATCACCTGACCAGAAATACTGCAGCTCCAACTGTAACAGGAAGAGATCACCTGACCAGAAATACTGCAGCTCTAACTGTAACAGGAAGAGATCACCTGACCAGAAATACTGCAGCTCTAACTGTAACAGGAAGAGATCACCTGACCAGAAATACTGTAGCGCTAACTGTAACAGGAAGAGATCACCTGACCAGAAATACTGCAGCTCTAACTGTAACAGGAAGAAGTGTGGGAGCAAAATATACAGCCAGTAATTGGCTCATGTAACCTAGCATGTATGTGTTCCCTTGGTTTGTTTGTGTGCACTGTGCATTGTATGGTCTCAGGGGGTGGCCCTTAGTTTAAAAAATGGCAATTTTCAATTAAGAATTAACCCAATGGCACATAATACTATAAAAAGTATGTTTTTATAAAAAATTTTTGTTTTGGCGAAGCAGGGTTTTACATGTGAGCTGTTTTATGCTGTTTACATTGCTTAGGGTTGTAGTTGTCCTTTAAAATGGGAGAGGGCTATTATCTGTGTTCCCCCAGTGAGTCACATTTCTTCTTCTATAAAAATTGCATTGGCCCAGCTACATTCTTCTTTATTACCATGCTGTCATGTTTGGTTAGTTTCCCCAGAATCCCCTGGGTCATACACTGTATAGCTCAGGGGATTGTGGGAAATAGATCAAACATGGATAAAATATAAATAGTCCACAGGCAGCCTGAACTGAAAAACTATTAGTGAGCTGTTTGGATACAAAGGGAAGGGGGTGAGGCCCCAGTTAGCTTAGACACATATTCAATGTATATGTAAATTGTACTATCATACAATAAGATTGCCCAATGGTCTCTCTATATTTTTTTTGGAATAACTCAATCACAGACAGAGATATGGCTTAAATCAATAAAAGAGCTGAATAAGATCAACCATATTGCCATGTGTATTGCCGGCTTTGTCTAATGTTAGCTCTTCCGTACAAACACATTATCAGCTCATTATCAATTAACAGAAGATGTAAACAATCCTGGTGTGCAACAACTAAATAATTAAACAAAATAAGCCCCAAGATTTAAGCAGCTTTGAAATTCCAGCTTTCCCCAATTATTCAAGCATGGGTACAACCCAGCCAAAGAGTTGGGCACATACTGTAGATGATACACTGCTGTTCAATGGGTAAAGCTCTTAACAACGTTTGGCCTCACAGAGCCATTATAAAATATCCAACAGTACAACAACCAAATGTGCTGCCATGACTTAGTGGCCACTATTTCTGACCTTAAAAGACAAGGACCAACATCTTACTGTAGCATTTGTACAGCCAAGTTACTCAATCTAATTTCCCTGATTTTTCTTTTTTTCCCTAAAACACCTTTCCTGGCTGAGCCCCTGAGACTGGTTTATCTGATTTGCTTTTGATTCCAAAAACAATACCATGTGCGATAAGGTTTCTATGAATTTCCTACGTTTCCCATTGTTGTGCTCCTGTTGGCCAATCAGGGAGATGACAGGATGGAAGAGACACAGGAGAGGAATGCCCCGAGGGATATGAGACACCAGGAACAGGCAGAACCACATTCTCAGGTGAGGGTGTAAACTAATAGCTTCATCCTATAACAACCAGATCAAGCCAAGCACTGGGAAACAGAGCACACACACTTGCACAGCTGCTCTGCACAGCAACACATTGGAAGCTCTGCTGCATCTGCACCAACAACGTCACTGTTTTAGGAAAAACAAAATGTGGAAATGGCTGCTTTATGTGACCACTCTATTGCTGTTTGGTAAGTAATACAGATATACTTGTTATCTACTGTGTATCCTGTGCTTGAATGGCTGCCCCCATGGCTACACAGCAGCTTGTTTATATAAACTATAGTAGTACTTATCTGTTATCTACTGTGTATCCTGTGCTTGAATGGCGGCCCCCATGGCTACACAGCAGCTTGTTTATATAAACTATAGTAGTACTTATCTGTTATCTACTGTGTATCCTGTGCTTGAATGGCTGCCCCCATGGCTACACAGCAGCTTGTTTATATAAACTATAGTAGTACTTATCTGTTATCTACTGTGTATCCTGTGCTTGAACGGCTGCCCCCATGGCTACACAGCAGCTTGTTTATATAAACTATAGTAGTACTTATCTGTTATCTACTGTGTATCCTGTGCTTGAATGGCTGCCCCCATGGCTACACAGCAGCTTGTTTATATAAACTATAGTAGTACTTATCTGTTATCTACTGTGTATCCTGTGCTTGAATGGCTGCCCCATGGCTACACAGCAGCTTGTTTATATAAACTATAGTAGTACTTATCTGTTATCTACTGTGTATCCTGTGCTTGAATGGCTGCCCCCATGGCTTCACAGCAGCTTGTTTATATAAACTATAGTAGTGCTTATCTGTTATCTACTGTGTATCCTGTGCTTGAATGGCTGCCCCGTGGCTACACAGCAGCTTGTTTATATAAACTATAGTAGTACTTATCTGTTATCTACTGTGAATCCTGTGCTTGAATGGCTTCCCCCATGGCTACACAGCAGCTTGTTTATATAAACTATAGTAGTACTTATCTGTTATCTACTGTGTATCCTGTGCTTGAATGGTTGCCTCCATGGCTACACAGCAGCTTGTTTATATAAACTATAGTAGTACTTATCTGTTATCTACTGTGTATCCTGTGCTTGAATGGCTGTCCCCATGGCTACACAGCAGCTTGTTTATATAAACTATAGTAGTACTTATCTGTTATCTACTGTGAATCCTGTGCTTGAATGGTTTCCCCCATGGCTACACAGCAGCTTGTTTATATAAACTATAGTAGTACTTATCTTTTATCTACTGTGTATCCTGTGCTTGAATGGCTGCCCCCATGGCTACACAGCAGCTTGTTTATATAAACTATAGTAGTACTTATCTGTTATCTACTGTGTATCCTGTGCTTGAATGGCTGCCCCCATGGCTACACATCAGCTTGTTTATATAAACTATAGTAGTACTTATCTGTTATCTACTGTGTATCCTGTGCTTGAATGGCTGCCCCCATGGCTACACAGCAGCTTGTTTATATAAACTATAGTAGTACTTATCTGTTATCTACTGTGTATCCTGTGCTTGAATGGCTGCCCCCATGGCTATACAGCAGCTTGTTTACATAAACTATAGTAGTACTTATCTGTTATCTACTGTGTATCCTGTGCTTGAATGGCTGCCCCCATGGCTACACAACAGCTTGTTTATATAAACTATAGTAGTAATTATCTGTTATCTACTGTGTATCCTGTGCTTGAATGGCTGCCCCCATGGCTACACAGCAGCTTGTTTATATAAACTATAGTAGTACTTATCTGTTATCTACTGTGTATCCTGTGCTTGAATGGCTGCCCCATGGCTATACAGCAGCTTGTTTATATAAACTATAGTAGTACCTATCTGTTATCTACTGTGTATCCTGTGCTTAAATGGCTGCCCCATTGCTACACAGCAGCTTGTTTATTTAAACTTCCGTCTAAAGGGATGGCCACTGGTCTGAATGTCTCTAGTTGATCCAAAAAGGCTGACGTTTCATGCCCATCTGATCCCGATGTCCCTCACTAACCATAGGCTATGGCATCAAATCAGTGCAATTTGCCTCTCCCATGATGCCAAATAAAACAATGCCCATAAACCCAGAATGCAAGGACAGAAAACCTAATTTATCTAAGTCATGTCTGAAAATGAAAGTAAGAACCTGATTTGCTACTGAAGATAACTGCACCAGTGGGATAATGTTGTTCTTGCTTGACACATTAGTTCTCCATATGTTCATATAACCTTCGATAAAGACCAATATTTACATAAATAAGTTTCTTTTTTTCTATCTTTATCTTCCTTCCTTCCTTTTATTTCTTTCTTACATTTTTTAAAATGTTGCATAACAAACTGGTCAGATGAGTTAATCATTGCTGATGAGCTCACATCATGTCCTAGAAATGAGCAATGTTGGTGATAGAAAATGAGTTGTGTACATTCCATCTTTCAGCACATGCCGTCTACTAATCCGATCATTCCAGGCTAGTTACAGTGGTGTTAGTCACATACATGAGAAAGCTAAACAAAGCAGTTTGATCAGTTATTAATGCCTGCTAGTGATGGGCGAATTTATTCGCCATGCGCGAATTCGCGGCGAATTTGCGCGATTCGCGCCGAGCGAATAAATTCGCGAAACGCCCGCGAAAATTCGCGGTAAAAATTCGCCGGCGTCAAAAAAAAAAAAATTTTGAAAAAAGTCGCCGGCGCCAAAAACGGGCGCCGGCGTCGGAAAAACGGGCGCCGGCGTCA
Source organism: Xenopus laevis (assembly GCF_017654675.1). Taxonomy (NCBI): domain Eukaryota; kingdom Metazoa; phylum Chordata; class Amphibia; order Anura; family Pipidae; genus Xenopus; species Xenopus laevis. The sequence continues at coordinate 111,519,814 of NC_054388.1, read as the reverse complement.
AAAACGGGCGCCGGCGTCAAAAACGAGACGCTGGCGCCGTTTCGCGAATTTTTCGCCGTTTCGCGAATTTCGCACGAAATTCGCGAATTTTTCGGCGAAGCAAAACAGCGCAAATTCGCCCATCACTAATGCCTGCTTTTTAAAGCATACAACACTAATGGATGTATATAGCAAATGTTATAGATATATAGATGGATACATTTATTATAGACAGTATTGGGGTTGAACACAATTATCCACAGGACGAGATTCAGCCTGGTGTGGCCATACCTTTAATGGACCATTAAACTGGTATGCTCATTCCATAATGAAATAACAGAGTTACGTAGTTAAGTTGGGTTGAAAAAAGACCAAAGTCCATCAAGTTCAACCCCACCAAATAAAAACCCAACGCACATACCTACACACACACACTGGAACTAATATATATCAATATCTTTATTAATTTTAGATTTTACTATCACAATAGCCTTGGATATCATTAAAGCCACTCTTAAAAGCATTTACAGAATCAGCCATCACAATATCACCCGGTAGTTCATTCCCCAACCTCATTGTACTCACTGTAAAGAACCACCTACTTTGTTTCAACTGAAGTTCTCTTCCTCTAGTCTAAAGGCATGGCCACTGGTCTGAATGGTTCTAGTTGATCCAAAATGGCCGAAGTTTCATGCCCATCTGATCCCGTTGTCCCTCACTACCCATAGGCTATGCCATCAAATCAGTGCAATTTGCCTCTCCCATGATGCCAAATAAAACAATGCCCATAAACCCAGAATGCAAGCACAGAAAACCTAATTTATCTAAGTCATGTCTGAAAATGAAAGTAAGAACCTGATTGGCTACTGAAGATAACTGCACCAGTGGGATAATGTTGTTCTTGCTTGACACATTAGTTCTCCATATGTTCATAATATAACCTTCGATAAAGACCAATATTTATATCTACAAATAAGTTTCTTTCTTTCTCTCTTTATCATCCTTCCTTCTTTCCTTTCTTCTTTCTTTCTTTCTCTTTCTTTCTTTCTTTCTTTCTTTTTTTAAAATGTTGCATAACAAACTGGTCAGATGAGTTAATCATTGCTGATGAGCTCACATCATGTCCTAGAAATGAGCAATGTTGGTGATAGAAAATGAGTTGTGTACATTCCATCTTTCAGCACATGCCGTCTACTAATCCAATCATTCCAGGCTAGTTACAGTGGTGTTAGTCACATACAATGAGAAAGCTAAACAAAATAGTTTGAACAGTTATTAATGCCTGCTTTTTAAAGCATGCAACACTAATGGGTATATATAGCAAATGTTATAGATATATAGATACATTTATTATAGATAGTATTGGGGTTGAACACAATTATCCACAGGACGAGATTCAGCCTGGTGTGGCCATAGCTTTAATGGACCATTAAACTGTTATTCTCATTCCATAATAAAATAACATAGTTACATATTTAAGTTGGGTTGAAAAAGACCAAAGTCCATCATGTTCAACACCACCAAATGAAACCCAACGCACATACCTACACACACACACACACACACACTGGAACTATAAATACCAATATCTATATTAATTGTAGATTTTAGTATCACAATAGCCTTGGATATCATTCAAGCTCTTAAAAGCATTAACAGAATCAGCCATCACAACATTATCCGGCAGTGCATTCCCCAACCCCACTATCCTCACTGTGTAGAACCCCCTACTCTGCTTCAACTGAAAGTTCTTTTCCTCTAGTCTAAAGGGGAGGCCTCTGGTCTGAATGCCTCTGGTCAAAATTATCTTTTCATCCTTTAAGTTAATGCCATTTTTTATGCAAGACAGAACTTTATTTGCTTTCGCAGACACAAAATGACACTGCCCAGAATTAGACAAAAAAAACCCCTAGAAAACTCCCAACACACTGCCATTTAGTGTATAACTTGCATTTATATTATTTCTGCCAAAGTGCATAACCTGCATTAATCAACATTGAACCTCATTTTCCAGTTTGCTGCCCAGTTTTCCGATATAGTCAAATCCTGCATGGAACCTATAGTTCTGCACAATTTAGTATCATCAGCAAAAATAGAAAGTTGAAAAGAACGGGCCAAGTACAGAGCCCTTAGGTGCTCCACTAACAACACTGGTCCAAATCAAAAACTCTTTATAATCTATATTTTAGCCAGTTCTCTATCCAGGTACAAATTCTATGTTCCAGGCCAATATTTCTTAATGTAACCAGTAACCTTCTGTTTAGTACTTTATCAAAAGTTTTAGCAACATCCAAGTAGATTACATCCACTGCCATCGCAGAGTCAAGGTTCCTGCTCACCTATTGATAAAAGGCAATTCAATTTGTTTGGCAAGATGGGTTATGCATGAAACCATACTGGCCCAAATGCATTGCATTATGATACATGAGACTTCTGTATCACTGGTTTTATCATTGCTTTAAAGAATGGTTGCAATAAGATGGTGGGTGCAGGAGAGCTATAGTGTGCAATACGCTGTTGACTCAAGAGTCAACAGTTAACAGTTGGCTCAAGAGTCATCTCAAGAGTGGCCATGTTGGTATTCCACTGAGATATGACTCGGGCTTATACCTGTGTCTTTTAACTCAGTCTGTTAGCCATGACCATATTTCTCCTGAGTGTGTTGCAGGACTTTGGGCCAAACTGTATACCAACCAGTCTGAGTTACTTCAACATCCTTTTCTTTTATAATTCTCTCCTCAGTTTCCACCATCACCACAGCTGCCCCCCCTCTATGTGGTGAACCAGTGTTTTCCAGTAGGATTGTTGGAGGAACTGACACTAGGCAAGGAGCATGGCCTTGGCAGGTCAGTTTAGAGTTTAATGGCAGCCATATTTGTGGGGGTTCCATAATCTCCGATCAGTGGATTCTGACAGCGGCCCACTGCATTGAACAGTAAGTGTATTTTCTGATATGTGTTCCTTCGAACTAAACTGTGTTTTTATCTTCTCTATACCCTGTGCCCCCAGGTACACGAGTAAGGAACTGTCCACTATTCTGCACTTGCAGTTTTAGCAGCAGTTTTAGATCACATTAATCATATGAGGGTTTGTTTACTGTAAGCTCTGTACCTTGCACTTAATATAAGTCTACGGGGGAACTATAGAATTGAATTAGGGTTCACTTTGATACAGATAACTTCAGTTTCATATACTTGAATAGAGTTTTCACATGAGAAATCATGAGATAAGTTCCTCATCTCTCCTTATCAAATCAGACTTTGCCCACTGTCTAATTCAGAACATATTTCTCTTCTAGTCCCGATTTACCTTCAGGTTATGGAGTGCGTCTTGGTGCATACCAGCTGTATGTGAAAAACCCTCATGAGATCACAGTTAAGGTTGAAAGTATCTACACCAATTCAGTGTTTGATGGTCCTGGCACAAAAGGAGATATTGCTTTACTGAAGCTGTCTAGCCCCATTCAATTCACAGAATACATTCTCCCAATATGCTTGCCGGCTGCTTCAGTCACATTCTCTTCTGGCACCGAATGCTGGATAACAGGATGGGGAGAGACTGGCTCTGGGGGTAAGTGTTGAAGTGTAATGTTAACTAGCAATTATTAAAGAAGCAGCAATCAATGACTAGATATCTATACAGCATGGGTGATATAGTAGTGTTAAGGTATGAAGCCAGACAGACTGATTCATGACATACTGTAGTAGAGACTCTAAAAGGTTTAAGCCATAAAATATTGGAGTGGAGTGATGAAGTAGTTAAGACCCGAGGCAGTAGGGCACACAAAGTAGCTGAGAGTAACATAGTTTTAGGGTCGTTGATAATAATATATTCATCCAGGCAGTTAAGTTATTGAATAGTCGAGATATGAAGGAAGATTTACCAAAAGATGACACAAAGACAAGGCATCAATTGGATTGTGAAATTACATTGTGGTTAATGTCTTTTTAGTCCTGCAATAGAATATAAAATATACAAAAAAATGATTTTCACTATGCTACAACTAGGCTTCCATGTTGCGAATTTCTTCCAAACACACTGGTTGATGTGAAAGGCGAGGGGGTGGATAATAATAACATCTAAGGTTTTGTTTTTTTGTAGAAGGTCCCCATAGGCTAACATAGCAATTCGGCAGGTTTAATTTGGCGAAGTATTGAAGTCGAAGTATTTTTAAAGTGACAGTACTTTGATTATCGAATGGTCGAATATACGAACGATTTTTACTTCGAATCGAAGTCGAAGTAAATTCGAAGTCGTAGTATCCAAAAAATTACTTTGAAATTTGAACTTTTTGTACTTCGAAAATTCACTCGAACCTTAGTAAATCTGCCCCTACTTAATGTGGCTCATCCCTACAATACATCAAATAAGCCTCATCCTTTTCACACTCATTCTCGTGCTAAGGGCTGTTAGTAATTAACATTATCAAAAAACATGATGCCAGAGTCAGCAAGACATTAAATGGGGTAATAGAATCAGAGAGTCGATGGTCCTTTACATCAGGTGCCCTTGCCTGTATCTAGAGTCTTGTGTATTTATTTACAAACTAAACTTTAACTTTGTTCTGGCCCAGTTCAACTGCAATATCCAGCAACTCTTCAGAAGGTGATGGTGCCCTTCATCAACAGGGATTCCTGTGAACAGATGTACCATATCGACTCCATCATCAGTTCGAGTGTAGTTATGATCCAAACTGACCAGATCTGTGCCGGCTATCAAGCAGGACAAAAAGATGGGTGCCAGGTGAGTCTTGTATCATTTGAAGGCCATTTCTGGTTCTATTGTATGGAGGCCAGTGCTAATTAAATCTTTATCATTTCGATTCCCATCACCTTGCATTTATACAAGTTTTAACAACAAAAGTCACGTCTCCTTCTTAGAAAACCCATGTTATATCCTGAGCTAACTTTATTATTGGACACCTTGTGTGATTACCATAGGCTTGTCATACTCCCCTGTGACTCATTACCCTTAGCAGATTACATAAGTGGTGCTTACTTTAATCACTGTAATAATTTCTATAATGGGAACATGTAAAGTAATTGGCACTTACTAACAGAAAGTCAATAGGAGGAAAGGAAACGCACATATTCTCGAAAGCATATTTTGGCTACACTCATTTCTATTGACTTACCAGTATATGTCAGTGTGTGTTTGTGTGTACGTTAGTTAACTCTACACTCTACAGAGATTTGGAATCTTTTATCTCTGTGGAAACAGAATGTTGGTTGCTTGGAGGACGTGTAATGCTCATCAGGGAAAAACATGTTCTTCTTTCCAAAGCAATAATATAAAGCCAGAAGCACACAAATAACCTTATTACTTTTGCATCTACTTTTTATTTTTGAAAAATATTGCGCTTCCACAAAAAATGTGTTTTACTTAGGAAAATACAGTATATTATGGAAGATAAAGGGGCAGATTTATCAAGGGTCGAAGTGAATTATAGGGAGTTTTCAAAGTAAAAAAATTCGAAATTCGAAGGAATTTTTTGGATACTATGATCGGAATACGATCGGAATACGATCGTGCGATGTATAAAATCCTCCGACTTCGAAATTATAATGTCGGAGGATTCTATTCGATGGTCAAATTTCGAAGTTTTATATACTTCGAAATTCGACCCTTGATAAATCTGCCCCAAAGTGTTTAACCCAACTGTTTAAAACCATCCAATAAGAATCTTCTTTTTTTAGCCTAAGTAGTAGGGAGAAGCTCATTGTAGAGGGATCTCAATTCATTTTCACTGTAACATTTCTGTCTTGATGTGTGGGTAGAGTAAGTAGGAATGCACTGAATCTAGAATTCCCAAATCTTTTTGTAGAATTTGTCCAAATCCTGAAGCGTTGATTTGTTCACAACTGCCACAAGGAAACTCAACTAATTTTTTTCATTATCACAGTATGCATGAGAAAAGTGTTGACCGTATTTTTTCATGGGTTAAAAACTCAATAGCTAAAAAAAAAGTCTTGTTAATTGTAAAGTCTTGTTATATTAAATTTAAAAAAATTAACTAAATTGGAAAATTAAATAGCTTGAATTTTGAAAATATGCCTCCCATTCACATTTAAAAGGTTTCAGTTGCTACATTTTTTTATGTAGAATATCCCGGTTTTACATTTTTTTCTTAAAATATTCACATTTCCTCAATTAATAAGTCTCACAAATCTGAGTTCCGAAAAATTGATTCTGAAAAAAATTCACAGTTGTGTTTTTTGGCTGCAGTTTTCTCAAATACATTTGCCCCTTGGTGTTGTGCCAATCTAAATTTGAACCGTTAAGGTCAAAGAAGATGAGTTTTTTTTATCAATATGCAAATTAAAGCTTGTATTCCATCCAGCCACATTTTTTTGGTATTCTTCAAATCAAAAACAGTAAAATCAGTACATCCCTGCTGAGGGTAATACATAGTAACATAGTAAGTAAGGTTGAAAAAAGACACACATCCATCAAGTTTAACCTTTTAGTTTGTTTTTTTTTTTAATCTGCCTAACTGCTAGTTGATCCAGAGGAAGGCAAAAAAAAAAAACATCTGAAGCCTCTCCAATTTGCCTCAGAGGTGGGAAAAATTCCTTTCTGACTCCAAAATCAGACTAGTCCCTGGATCAACTTATACTATGTGCTATCTTCCATATCCCTGTATTCCCTCACTTGCTAAACACCATCCAACCCCTTCTTATACCTATCTAATGTATCAGCCTGTACCCCTGATTCACTTCCCAGCTCTCCCTGTAACACCCCCCTCCTCTAATCTCATTGGCTTCCTCCTGTCTGCTGGGAGGAGCTACTGGTGAATAAAGCATCCGACCCTTCCTTATACCTATCTAATGTATCAGCCTGTACCACTGATTCACTTCCCAGCTCTCCCTGTAACACCCCTTTCCCTCCTCTAATCTCATTGGCTCCCTCCTGTCTGCTGGGAGGAGCTACTGGTGAATAAAGCATCTGACCCTTCCTTGTACCTATCTAATGTATCAGCCTGTACCACTGATTCAGGGAGACAATTCCACATCTTCACAGCTCTCACTGTAACAAACCCCTTCCCAATATTTGGGCGGAACCTCTTTTCTTCTAATCAGAATGGGTGACCTCGTGTCAGCTGGAAAGAAACTACTGGTAAATAAAGCATTAGAGAGATTATTATATGATCCCCTTATATATTTATACATAGTTACCATATCTCCCCTTAAGCGCCTCTTCTCCAGCGTGAACATCCCCAATTTGGACAGTCTTTCCTCATAGCTAAGATTTTCCATATCTTTTACAAGGACAACATTTTGAATGTGATCCCTTAACAAGCCTTCAAATAATTTGCCCACCATAGATGTCAAATTTACTGGCCTATAGTTGCCAGGCTGAGACCGTAATCCCTTTTTAAATATTGGAATAACATCAGCTTTTCTCCAATCCATAGGCACCGTACCAGATCAAAGCGAATCTGAGAAAATCAGAAATAGGGGCTGGTCTAAAAATGAACTAAGCTCTCTTAGAACCCGGGGGTGTATGCCATCAGGCCCTGGAGCCTTGTTTACATTAGTTTTTATTAAAGCTTTATGAATCATATCCTGAATCATATATAGATTAAGCTGAGCCATTAGTGCAGCTATGAAGTGAGTCTGGGAACTCAGACTCCTCTATTGTATACACTGAAGAAAAGAACTGATTTAACACATTTGCCTTTTCTGTATCTGTTACAACCATACTGGTACCATTATTTAATGGAGCAACACTCTCAACCTGCATCTTTTTACTATTAATATATTTAAAAAACTTTTTAGGGTTAGTTTTCACCTCCACCGCATTTAACTCTTCATTTCTTTTCTTAGCCTTCCGGATTGCTGATTTACAACATTTATTACAGTGTTTATATTCATAAAATGCAGCTTTTGTCCCAACAGATTTGTAGTTTTTAAATGCCTTTCTCTTCTTTCCTATTAACTTATTATTACTTCTGTATTAAGCCACATAGGATGATTCTTAGAGCTTCTACATTTACTCCTTAAGGGAATAAATTGAGAACAGTAATGATTTAATATAATTTTAAATGACAACCCTTTCTGTTCTGTGTTTTTAGCTGAAAACCTAATGTCCCAATCAATACTCTGTAGGGCAGGCCTCAAGGCACTAAAATTAGCTTTTCCAAAATTTATGGTTTTTGTGGCCCCATATATTTGTTTTTTGCACCAGACATTAAACGATACAACATTATGGTCACTATTACCCAGGGGTTCAATGACTTGCAGATTTGCTATAAGTTCTGTGTCATTTGAGATCACTAAATCCAGAATAGTACAACCTGTGCCATAAAATTGTCATGCAACAAGTTTATAAACTTGTTCCCATTAACTGATCTGGCAGTACTGTTGCTCCAGTAATAACAATATAATAATCTTGTTTATGATTATTTTTCCTTTTAATTAAAAGACATATGTCAATAGAAGAATGAAGCATATAAGGGGGATATATGTATCAATGTTAAGCAATATTAAGCAAAAAAAATGAAAAATTAAATATAAAACTTTGGGCATCTAAACTCTCCCGAGGTCATGTAGAAGTCAATGGGAGCTGCCCTAGGCAATATGTAAACTAAAAATGATGAGTAAACCACAAATTTGAGGTATTTGATTTTTCCCCCCATAATTTTTTCATACAAGTTTTATTTATACAGTTTTTTAATGAATAAGGTAACATTTGGATTTTTTTAAGGGTGTGTTTATTCAAAGTAGAAAAAACCTCTAAAAGTACCCAAAACTGAATTCTGATAAATAGCCCTCCTTATAATTAAGCACCTTTTGTTTTTAGGAACAGGCCAAAGCTAATCTAGATCTAGTGCAATGACAAAACAATTTCTAGCCGGACAGTCAATTAAGTTATTTTTCTTTTTTCCACTCCAGGGAGACTCAGGTGGACCACTTGTCTGTAAAATACAAGGGGTCTGGTATCAGGCTGGCATTGTGAGCTGGGGAGAAGGATGTGCCTCTAAAAATCGACCTGGCGTTTATACTTTTGTTCCAACTTATGAATCATGGATCTCCGCACGCAGTGTAATTAGTTTCACGTCTTTCATGTCATCAACATCATCATCATCATCCTCGTCATCAGTTCTCAAGGCATCAGCCATCTTACTTGGAGTTAGCTTGCTTTTGCATGACTGGTGGAATATTGTATTGAGCCTCAGATAACTCCATTTTTGAACTATTTAGAAACGTAAGTTTCATTTGCTGCAAATATTTGTGATGAATTCATGCACATCTACTAGGATTTGTAGAGCACCATGAAATTAAAAAGAAACTGTGAATTGTACAGTATTGCACAGCAAAATGTTGGTGATCTAAAAATACATGTCAATTAGTGATGGGCGAATTTGTGGCGTTTCGCTTCGCCAAAAAATTTGCGAAACGGCGCCGGCGCCCGTTATTTACGCCGGCGTCCGTTTTTAGAAAAAAACCATTTTTTGAAGCCGGCGAATTTTTACCGCGAATTTTCGCGGGCGTTTCGCGAATTTATTCGCTGGGCGCGAATCGCGCAAATTCGCCGCGAATTCGCGCCTGCCGAATAAATTCGCCCATCACTAATGTCAATAATAGCAATAATAATTGGGGAATCATTTTTTTCAGCCTCACAAAATCCACTAGTTTTTATAGCTGGACACACATCACGATGGAGGCTTGTTTCAAGAACGTATGTCCAAGTACCTATGAATGTGCTCACATAGAATTGCCTATTGCAGGAACTATTTTGCCTATTTTCAGTTACAGGCATTTGGCATTTAAAATTGATTTCCTCTGTTGTCAGAAATAGTTGCATACTTTGCAAGAAAGGGAATACTATAAATCCTTTATATTTGTATTATTTCTGTACTTTTTTTTAATTTTTTATAATGTGCCAAGGTTTTCCACAATGCTGTGCATTTGTGGCATAATTAATAACGATGTGTGTGAACATGGTGTAAAATGTGAAAGCTGGTAGTACTCTATTTAGCAAAATAACATTTTTAAAAAAACGTATATTTAAGCTGCAAAATATAATTTTGTGATCAGCAAAAGATTAACGTCGTAAGCAAAAATGAATGATATTAGAAGATTTTAGATATTAGAAGATTTATTATAAATTATGTCAGCACAGAATTACAAAAAATATTTTCCTACTAAAAATTGTTTGGATTCATAGATTACATTTTTGTTTAAAAATGTAATCATGAATGCATTGTGCTTATAAAATTGTGCTAGTGTTTTGTGTTTAATATAATATTTTGTTAGAATAAAATGGCAGGGATTTTATTTTTGTAAATGCATTTGATGTTACAAAATGTGGTGCAAATGGTGCGTTCTTATTCCAAACTGTTATTGGCAAAAAAACAACAAAAATGCAAACAAATTCATGAATTGCTTATTAAGCTTTAAAATATAATTGCGTATCATAAAATTAAATAAGTGATCACAAAATGAATTCTTTAGATTGCAAAAAAAGTATTTCCATACTTAATATTATTGTTTGTATTTTTTGTATCGTTTGTTTTTTGTTTATAAGCATTCATTTTGTGATCATATATTTTGTATTAACAAAATGTGTTTTATTTAAAAATGTTGTCAAATGGGGCCTTGTTGCTCCAGTCTGCCATTGTTGCGAAATAGATTTTAAAAATTAAATACAAAAAAATCATGAGTTTTTAATAATTAAGCTGGAAAACATAATTTAGTGATCACAAAACTAAGTATCTGAATTGTAAAAAATATTTTCTTAGTAAAAATTGTACCAATATTTTTAAAAAAATGTTTATGTTTATAAAATACATTTTTTTTACTTTTAAAATCTAGTTGTTTGCATTTAATGTTACAATATGTTGCTCCGAGCATCTTCTTTTTTGACTTTCCAAAATTGTGTATGATTAACTTGAACAACGCTAGTGACTATTGTGGACTAATTTATTGGCTTGTGCAATCACTCATGCCAGTCTTTAAAGCTGGGATTTATCACTGTGAAAATATTGTTCCGTAAAATGTGAATTTATAAATACACTTCAGAAAACAACAGAAAACTGAATTTTTTCATATATTTGTGACAATGTCAGATTTTTTATTTATTTTTTTGTTTTATGTTTTGTTGGGGAGTGTCTGCCAAAATGTACAATATGATCCATGAGTAGATAAATATTTCCCTGTTTAGAAAACAAAAACATAACTATTTTAATTGACAATCATTATGTCTTTTGGGGGAAAGTTCCAGTCCCAGCCAATCTTGTATTTAAAAAAAGAATCTTAAATATAAGATTTTTATTTTTTGGAAAAAATGTGATCATGGAAAAACAACAACCACATCAGATCAAAGTTTATTCATAATTAATCGATTTATCTCATAACAGTAGAATAAGGTCTCAAATAAGTCCTGAGTAGACCAACAAGGGGGTTACTTGCCGTCTCTGTTATTATAGTACATACCACTAGATGTCCCCATTCAGTATTCTATGAGCAAAATCAATAGCACATAGAACCATAAAACTTTTTTGTGATAAAAACAAAGGGGGTTAATTATCAAAGTCCAAATTTATCTCAATATTTTCTGCTACAAACTCCGATCAAATCTGCTTGCGTTTTTTATACTTATTATTTTATTACATTTTCCCGAAAATTTGCTTTGCAGGAAAAAATCTGATTTTCATGATTTTTTTCCGACTTTTCCTCTGGTTTTTACCTTTTTTTTGTTTTTCTCACCGGAAAACTCCTATTTCTAATGCTTTTTGCCTGAAAACTCCAGAGTATTGCACGAAAACCAGCGCACATCAAAAAAAATCATTGGGCCTTCTACCATTGACTTATATGCAAACTAGACTTTTCCATTCTTGGAGTTGAATAAATTCCGAAAAATTCGTGATTTTTTGCATTCGGAGTTTAGTAAATAACCCCCAAAATGTGCAAATCGATATTCTAAAAGCCTCATTTCAAATTCAAAGTAACTAGGGATGCACTGAATTCAATATTTTGGATTTACACAAACCCGCGAATACCAAACAAATCAGGGAAGGGAATATATGCATCTAAGAGAGGCACTGCTTGCCTTCAGCTGTTTATAACTACAGTGGGTTGTTGTGAGTTGGATTTTATGACAGCAGTTTTGGGCATTTCTGATTTGGGACTAGAAATTCCTGCACTGACCGGGACCATCTGTCTGTAACTCATGAACTGTCAATAAACAAAGGCCGTAAAAGTAGCTAAAGACTGAAATAATGACCTCTTGTTACTTGAACCTGAACTGTATTTGTTGTTTCTTTGTATGTTTTTATGAAATAAAACTGGGAACATCTATATGTGTGCCAATGTGCCTTTTAGTCTTTCCTCTCATGAAATTCACTGAAAATAGATTACCTTGACTAGTTGTGGAAACTTGATTCTCTCTGGTTAGTGGGGTTTGGGGAAATAACCAGGAACATACCCATTCATGAATGCAAGTGCTAGAGTACTAAGGGGTGCAAAAGCTTGATCCTTAATCTTGGTGCTAATTCAAAAAGCACATGCACCCAGATGCTGCAGCTCTCTGCACTTAGTGCTGGATTGGAAATCTGGTGATAGGGGTAAATTGGGGCACATACATTCCTTCCCTCTCATCAATATAATACTGCCAATAGCAGGCTGTGCTTTATTAACGTACACATGCAGGCATCTGCATTCAGAGTAAAACTTTTCTTTCGCACTTTACACTTTGCCTTACACTTTGTAAATGACCCCTTCTATCTTCAGAAGGATCATCAGAAAATATAGTGTACCTTAGTAGAGATACTGTTGTAGAAGCCCACAAGTTGGTTTGGACACACAAATACAAAAAAATGGGGGTTGTGGGAGCACTCCAAGGCTAAATAAAAATATATAAATACGTTGATCTGGCCATATTAACTACACACAAACAAAAGAGAGGGGGATTGATCAATGCACATTCCCTGGTCCCCTGTTTTATAAATAATTTAGTATCTATGCAAGTGCATGTGTTTTCAAAAATAGGGGGGGTTTGTAGTGATGATCATAAAATTGGTAAGCCATCGTACCACGTCAATTACTGATAAAACAGGTCCAGGAAATATGCATTGATTAATCCCCTCTCTTTTGTTTGTTTGGGCATACAACCCACACCTGCTGACCTACTGTACAACCCAATTAGAATATGCCAACTGACAAGGGGCCTCATTTAGAACTTCTACTTGACCCTCAAGGAGTTTTTAGGGAAGGCAACTTCAACCAATTAGCACCCCCAGAAATAAAAAAAATAAAAAAAGTAATTTCCCTCTTGGAGGAGGATCAATCTGGTTTGGAATATTTTCCTAATTATTTATTTTCACATTTTACAATGGCTTGTACCTTACCCAAAAACCCATATTACAGACTCAATCTAGACATGTTCACCTCTTCCCATATTTTTATTATGTGTGATACTCCTTTTAATTTAATCCCTTCCAAACCATTTGCCAAATTTATTTTGGCCCTCTTGTTATTTGTCGTTTTCATGGAATAAATTGGTCAATGATCAAAAATAGTGCGGAGACATATTGCAACTAATTATTGATGAGCAAAATTTTTCGCAGAGTTTCACTGCATGGGTCAGATTCGAACATTACTGATTATTAAAGAGAAACAGAATTTCTGGGAAATTGTGCAATTCTCCGAATATGTGAAATACAAAAGCAATTTGGAATGTTACAGCCAAAAATGTTGACTGATGCTTCATAAAACATTCTGAAAATCGGCAAAGGAGAATGCAAGTTTCATCATATGTTTGCTTTCAGTGAACACGTTCCACCCACTAAACACTAGGGGGCAGATTTACTATGGGTCGAATATCGAGGGTTAATTAACCCTCGATATTCGACTGGGAACTAAAATCGTTCGACTTCGAATATCGAAGTCGAACGATTTTGCGCAAATCCTGCGATCGATCGATGGAAGGATTAATCGTTCGATCGAACGATTAAATCCTTCGAATCGAACGATTCGAAGGATTTTAATCCAACGATCGAAGGAAAATCCTTCGATCAAAAAATCACAGGCAAGCCTATGGGGACCTTCCCCATAGGCTAACATTGACTTCGGTAGGTTTTATCTACCGAAGTAGGTGGTCGAATTTTTTTTTAAAGAGGCAGTACTTCGATTATCGAATGGTCGAATAGTCGAACGATTTTTACTTCGAATCGTTCGAATCGTTCGAATTCGATTGAATTTAACCAATTCGATGGTCGAAGTACCCAAAAAATACTTCGAAATTCGAATTTTTTTCCATTCGAATTCTTCACTCGAATTTTGTAAATCTGCCCCTAGTAGTAGTTGGGTGGGAAGGGGCAAGGTGTTGACCTTGAGAAAGTGCTTTATGGGAATAGGTTGATACACAGGGTAAAAGTAAATGTTGATAGGACTAACAAGGGGAAAGTTTTTGAAATGAAATACAACAGGGGGAATATTTTTTGTTCCAAAAGAACTGATTCACCGCTACAGCAACAAAAGTTGAAATATCATAGTTAGTAGACTGAATTATTGCATAAGTTCCACAGGCGTGACAAAGGGCATTATGCAAGCATCACAACGTGGTTATTTTTAGCATCTATGCACTTTAATGCCCTTGTCAAAAGTTATATGTCAACAGGTCTCTGCAAAGGTGATTTGCTGAGATTTGTCTACACAGATAACTTTATGAAAGCAATTCCCTGCTGTCTTTTACAGTATAAACTGGCTCATAAATCTCTAAATAAAAAAGAAGGACTTTTATAGCCATATAATCATTTACCCAGTGGTGTTATACCATTAGAACTCATGGGAAAGTTAAGGTAGCACAACACAGGTCAATAATTTCTGCTGACTTGGCCCCTCCAGACTGAGTTGGCAGGTACTGGGGTTTATGGGGCCATCCCTATGGTTCGCCCCACTGATATTTAGCTAAAAATCTGGAAGATATTTATCGGACAAGTAAAAATAAAAGATGAGGACAACATCATTGTACTGATGAGGTCCTCTCTCAACAGGTCTTCCCATTATAATCCATTGGCCTTTGGCCCTGGTGCCACATGGGTTTGGCCCAGCATTTTAGTGGCTAAATTAGGTAAAAAGAAGATCATTTGGTGACCTAGCCAAACAAGCAGATCTTACAGTATTTTTATTCGTCTTAGAAGAAAAACAAGAAACTCATTATAGAATCTTAGTTTATAAATGGGGGCTAATATTTACAGCCCTCTTGGTAAAGTACTGTCATTTTCTAACTTTACGTTGAGTTGCACAAATTTAGTTGCAAATAGAAACGTAGTAAGTAAGGTTAAAAAAAGACACACGTCCATCCAGTTCAACCTTTTAGTTTTTTTTAATCTGCCTAACTGCCAGTTGATCCAGAGGAAGGCAAAAAAAAACATCTGAAGCCTCTCCAATTTGCCTCAGAGGGGGAAAAATTCCTTCCTGACTCCAAAATGGTTCTGAATTTGATTCTGGTCATTATCTGCAAGGAGTTTGCCTCTTCTTCCCATGTCTGTTTGGGTTCCCTCCCACTGAAAAGAAATGTAGGGGCCCATTTAACGATTTAATCGTTTGATCGTACGATTTTTCGTTCGATCATTCGTTCAAACAAATTGCAGTAAATTCTTCGACTTCGATATTCGAAGTCGAAGGATTTCAATTCCGTCGAATATCGAGGGTTAAGTAACCTTAGATATTCGACCATAAGTAAATTGCCCTTAAATGTAATTTCCTCCAGTGACTGAGTATATTTTATACATAGTAGCATAGTCTTCTGGTATCTGTATATAATATGAAGAAATATAGGGGTTGTTACTACTGTAGTAAAGGAGAATACCTATGCTTAAATATTATTATTTTATGACTTTATATGTAAATAGCAAATGTGGTGCCCATTGGGAAATGATGTCGATGGCAAGGGCAGCTTCAGATTCTCTCGACACAGAATAAGTTCTGACTTTGTTGGGAGTCCAAGCCGTAGAATGTATAGGCTAACCTGCTAAACAGGGGACTATTGGTGGAGTTGACTGGGAACGGTCCCTTACCTGGTGCAGAGCTGTCTATTCATACTGGTGCTGTTACATAACCTATTAACCAGCAATTCACAAAGTTTGTCATGGTCCCTAGATGAACAAACAGCCATAAAGACTGCTTCTTGGACAAAGCATGTCTGAGCAGGATGGACCTTTAATGAATGGAATCAATATACACAGTGGTTGCATCCATTTTTTCATGACTGCTAATGTGTAAATCAGCCATAATGGCAGTCAGTAGCCCCACTGTAGAAGCTAAAGCAAAAGGGATATACTGTAATTAAAGATACACAGAAGGAATAATGGAGGTATAGTGGGTCTTTAATGTTGCATTGTCAATTAGCTCTGCACTTCCATTTCAGCTAGTAAGTGTTTGCATATCAAAGAGACAACTATTAACACAGTATGTAGTAAGGTCTCTCCTTTTTAAGCATACTACCCCACCTAGATAATGATAGGTGACTGCCTTTTGTTCCCAGGGGGCACTTTCTGTAACTAGTGGCAGATTAATGACATGTGGGGCCTCTAGGCTACATCCACACAGACCACGCTCCTAGGTTACTGCTGGGTCCAGTTGCATTCTGCATATCCAGGTACGTGTGCACCCAAGTTCTCTATGCCTGGTCAGGGTTATCACTGGGATGTCATTGGATTTTCCGCATCCAGGTGCATGCGCGTGCCTTGTTTTCTCCCAGCAGGACTGTCCCACTGGACCCAGTAAATAAAATAGATATCGTTTTTGTAAAAAGCTAAATGGCAGCCTGTGCATTAATTCACCCCTCACTAACTTTTTGCTAGAGTGCAGGAAAAGGCGCAAAAGTCTTTCTGATTGCTTAGCTGCTGTGGGATAGTTCTTATCTTTCCTTGTACAGTCAACCAATTAATGAGCTAAACAGGTAATAATACCAGTAATCCTCTGTACAATGATCTAGTCTTACAGTGCATGGACTAAAAAAGCCAAGGGAGTGTACACTCCAAAAATAAAAATACAAAAGTATATCTTAAATAATAACATCAACACATCATAAAAAAAGCCCATCGCGTTTTTATCACAAAAGGTGGTCATCATCAGGGGGAAAATGTAGAAGACGATACAAAAGTGTTTCTTAAATAATCACATCATTAAGAAGCCCAACGCATTTTAAGTAGCATTTTTCCTTTGCATTACATTTTTCTTGATGAAGACCACCTTTTGTGGTTGAAACACATTGGGCTTTTAAATTATGTGATTATTTAACAAAGATTTTAGTATCTTCTTCTACATTTTCTCCCCTGATGAAGACCACCTTTTGTGTTTGAAATGCATTAGGCTTTTTAATGATGTGATTACAGAAGAAAAACTTTTGTACCTTTTTGTACATTTTTCCTCTGACGAAGACCATCTTTTGTGGTTGAAACGCGTTGGTTTTTTTTATGATGTGATTATTTAATAGATGTGATTATTTAATAACGACTTTTGTATTTTTATTTTTGGAGTGTGCAATCCCTTGGCTTCTTTTCTGATTTCAGTGAATTGGCACCTCATTTGTTTTTTTAGGGTGTGCATTTCCCATGCTTGTTACTTACAGTGCATGGACAATTAAGACCACAATTCATCAGGATAGGAATCTTTCTCCATTCTCGCCATTTGGACATTTGGCTCTTTGTTAAAGGTGGTACAACTTAACCGACTACAACTACAGTTTGACTTGCAATGGGCTGCACAATAGAAAGATGAAGTGTGTTAAAAAAAAAACAAAAAAACAGAAATCTGGTATGTCCCTCACTGGTTGTTTGTAACTACTCTACACAAACAGGTTTGTTCACATTCCCAAGGAAAAGGACAGAGTATATACTGACATATATATATATTCCAACCTTGTAATGTGACACACAAAAGAACAAAACACAGACTGCAGTGTGAGGAGCACAACGTTGGAAATATCTCATTATATGAACTACAAGTCAGCAAGTCCTTAATAGAAAAGAACAATGGCATTCAGGGACTTTCTACTTCTTCTAGGTAAGTGTCTCAGTTACCATTACTAAGGGGCAGATTTATCAAGGGTCAAAGTGAAATCGAGGGAATTTCCGAAGTTAAAAAATTCGAAATTCAAAGTAATTTTTGGATACTTTGACCATCGAATAGGCTACTATGATTTCGACTTTCGATTCAAAGTAAAATCATTAGACTATTCCACCATTCGATAATCGAAGTACTGTCTCTTTAAAAAAAACTTTGACTTCAATACTTCGCCCACTTAAACCTGCCAAATTGCTGTTTAGCCCATGGGGGACCTCCTGTGTGTTTTGCTAAGTTTTTTCGAAGGATTTTTTGGGAAAATCGTACGATCGTACTACGATAGGAATACGATCGTATGATGTATAAAATCCTCCGACTTCGAATGTCAGAGGATTCTATTCGATGGTCGAATTTCAACGTTTTTTCTACTTCAAAATTCGACCCTTGATAAATCTGCCCCTAACTGTCAGTTTCTTTTTATTTATACAATAGAATCCAGCCCACACTGACTTTTCTTAATAGGAGAACTATTATGCTCCAGCCCATGAGAGGGATTGGGGCTACTGCGGATGGATGTTTGACTCTTTACACCTTGAAAAGAGTTTAAAACTTCTAATATATCTCAAAAATACCCTAAATGGGCTAATAAACAGCAAAGTATACAAAGTGTTGTGATATTTCCTCTTTACTGCATTCTGGTTGTAAAAGTCAGAGGTATTAGGGAGACAACCCGATCTCATTACTGGGGGTAAAATGACCACCATTGTTGATATTTTTTTGTGAATTAACCAACTTTTTGGAAATGAGGAATAAGGATTTGTCACATGGTTCCAAATGTAAAGGGGTTGTTCTCCTTCAAATTAACTTTTAGTATGATGTAAAGAGTGATATTCTGAGATAATTCTGAGATAATTTGCAACTGGTATTTTTTTTTTATTATTTGTGGTTTTTGAGTTATTTAGCTTTTAATTCAGCAGCTCTACAGTTTGCAGGTTTTTCAAGTTGCTAGGGTTCAAATCAGCAACTAGCAACCATGCAGTGATATGAAGAGACTGGGATATGACTAGGAGAGGCCTGAATAGAATGATGAGTAATAAAAAGTAGCAATAACATTTGCAGTCTTACAGACTGTATGGGATACACGACCCCCATGTTAAAGCTGGAAAGAGTCAGAAGTGCAAGGCAAATAATTCAAAAACTATAAAAAATAAAGGCCAGTTGCAAAGTTGCTTGGAATTATTCTTTCTATAACATACTAAACGTTAATTTAAAGGTAAACTGCCCCTTTGAAACCGTTGTTATAAGGTTTATTTGGGTTGATGAGAAGTTCAGCCCGTCAGTGTATCACAATTATTCTTTTACTTTTTAAAATTTCCTTTAACTGCATTGGTTCCGGCTAATTAACATCCTTTCCATGGGCTGTTATCCAAAATTCCACTAATTATTCAGGATGAGGGTTATAAGGTATGGGCATAGGGTGGAACCCTGGGACAAAGAAGGGGTTGGAGCAATGGATAAATACAAAGGGAAATGTGTTGGAAGGGCTACTGCCTGCTCTGCTGTTATTTCACCAACAGAAATAATGATTGATAGCACCACATATATGTCTCTATGTATATAGATAGAAATACCAGTACTAATATTAACTAAATATGTAGAATACATACGGTATGTGGCATGTTGGCTATTTTTACAAGCAGTTACTATTTTTAGGTTTGCTGCCAAAACCATAAATCCCACTCATTCCAAAGATTTCCCATGCCTAGTCATTTGTCAAGAGCGGTAAGAGAACAGCAGTAGCTCCCTCTACTGGTGAGTGCAGGGATACAAACAATATGGCTGACTCCCAGATTACAAAATAATAAGGCAAACTGCACAGCATGTATTTAGTGTT
Organism: Xenopus laevis; assembly: GCF_017654675.1. Lineage (NCBI taxonomy): Eukaryota > Metazoa > Chordata > Amphibia > Anura > Pipidae > Xenopus > Xenopus laevis. The sequence goes on along the minus strand of NC_054388.1, from coordinate 111,499,927 downwards.
TAATTAGTATTCAGACTAACCCATTACTGCATGTGAAATCCTCAAATAGTGCCACCTGCTGTTAATTTCACCTGAGGGGACACAGTCGGTAGAAAATTACATTTGCGAGAAAAGAAAAATAATGTAAATTCCAAACATGAAGAGCACTTTGAGCAATTTTCTACTAATATGTTTGAGGGTTTACATTTCATTTAAGCTTACTAAATATTTCACAAGAGACAGAATAAGAACTGTCAGGCCAGAATGGCGATTCAGAATACCCACTGGCGGCTGGAACAAGAATTGGTGATTATTTAGAGCTGCATTCCTATCTCTTTGGCTGGAAAATGGCCCTGTGTTTTGTTTAGGCTTTGCATTCCACTGCAAATGCAGAACAGGCAATTGGAGACCCAGGAAAACAAGTTTATAGACATCTTCTAGTTTATACATATGACTGAGCTGGACTTTTGAACTTTGTTATTGAAACCAGGAAAAATCAGAACCATTGAGAAGCTATGGATAATAATTCACAAAACAAAAAAAATGGTAGAATGTTTGAAAGAAAATTTTTAGGACCAGAGAAATGGGTTTGAGTGGGTTCCTCAGTTTAGAGGAGTGAAGTTCCCTTTAACTGCAGTTTATATTAATGAGTAATTAACTCTTTCACTCTTCTGTCTCTTCCTTCCAGTTACTTCTTCTCCCATTTGGTTGGCCACCACAGTCTACTCTGCTCCAGCTTGTGGTTCTCCCATAGTCTCAAGTAGAATAGTGGGAGGTACAGCTGCTACAAATGGAGCGTGGCCCTGGCAGGTCAGTCTGCGCTACAAAACGTCACATATATGTGGGGGTTCAGTGATCTCCAATCAGTGGATTATGACAGCTGCTCATTGCTTCCAAAAGTAAGTCATTAATTGTACCAGACTGTGTGAATGTGTTAGGGGTGGATAATATTTTGTAGATAGTCTGGAGAACACACTGGGAATACTACACTAATGATTGTGTCCATGGATCGTTAGCCCCCTGCTAACACAGTAAGATGAAAAAGAGATAACATAGGTACACTGTTAAATAACTCAACCCAAAACATACCCAAGTTAGGTTGGGTTCATAACAAGGTTACAGATATATAGACACATATACATATAGACACTATAGTTCCAAGTACCCAGGGCACAAATAAACACTCAACCCATATCTCATCCTAACTGGCCTTCAACCTGGGCCCCCTTAGCTCATAACAAGGTTACAGATATATAGAAACATTGGGGTGTCACCCTGCTCAGTGGTACCCAGGGCACAAATAAGCACTCACCCCAAATCTCCCCCTAATTGGCCTGCAGACCGGGCCCCCTTAGCTCATAACAAGGTTACAGATATATAGAAACATTGGGGTGTCACCCTGCTATAGTTCCAGGGGTACCCAGGGCACAAATAAGCACTCACCCCAAATCTCCCCCTAACTGACCTTCAGACTGCGCCCCCTTAGCTCATAACAAGGTTACAGATATATAGAAACATTGGGGTAACAGTCACCCTGCTATAGTTCCAGGGGTACCCAGGGCACAAATAAGCACTCACCCCAAATCTCCCCCTAACTGGCCTTCAGACTGGGCCCCTTAGCTCATAACAAGGTTACAGATATATAGAAACATTGGGGTGTCACCCTGCTATAGTTACAGGGTACCCAGGGCACAAAAAAGGAAATAATCCAAATCTCCCCCTAACTGACCTTCAGACTGGGCCCCCTTAGCTCATAACAAGGTTACAGATATATAGAAACATTGGGGTGTCACCCTGTTATAGTTCCAGGGGTACCCAGGGTACAAATAAGCACTCACCCCAAATCTCCCCCTAACTGCCCTTCAGACTGGGCCTCCTTAGCTCATAACAAGGTTACAGATATATAGAAACATTGGGGTGTCACCCTGCTATAGTTCCAGGGGTACCCAGGGTACAAATAAGCACTCACCCCAAATCTCCCCCTAACTGACCTTCAGACTGGGCCCCCTTAGCTCATAACAAGGTTACAGATATATAGAAACATTGGGGTAACAGTTTTCCACTGACAAATGCAGTCAACACTGGATCCAAATGACATGGGTCTCTACACTCTGCTTCCTGAGCACAGAGGCCTTTGGTCATTTGTAGAAAGCTGAACACAGAGTGCAAAGTGCAAAAAAAGGAAGATTGTGGCCTCTCTTTGCACCTTGCACGCTGTTTTCAGCTTTACAAACTTGGCCTCCTGTGTTTGCTCTTAAGTGAGATATTGTAGGGAACCCTGTTATTAATAGTGCCCTGCAAGGACAGTAACTCATTCTCTACTGCTTTGTCTCCCCACCAGCTCCTTGTTTGCATCCCAGTATCAAGTTCGGCTGGGGGCATACCAGTTATCTCTTTCCAATCCTAACGAGATCATATCCAATGTGGAGACTATCATTGTGAATTCAGAGTACAACAAGGACAGTAACTTTGCAGACATCGCTCTAGTGAAGCTAACAAGCCCCATTTCCTATAGCAAATACATCCTACCTGTCTGCATACCTTCATCTACAGACAGCTTCCCTGAAGGCATGGAATGCTGGGTAACTGGATGGGGCACAATCGGCTCTTCAGGTGAAGATCTGTTTAGACACAAATACAATATATTGTATGTAATGCAATGTTATGTGAAGTGCTGTAGGAGCAGTTATCTTCTCATGCTCTTCAAAATGGCTCCTATGTCCTACTCTTTTTCTTCTCTCTCCTTTACCCTCTTTACCATCATCTTATTTTATGTGCTTACAGGTCTTTTTCCAAAAAAATACCTTTTAATGTTGTGTAGTTACATTATCACTTTGCAACCTGGTTATGAAACTACTAAATGATTAATCATGCCAAAATGTTGTCAGCTGTGTTTAATATTTTTTAACATGTATCTAATAGTCAATGTGTTGTCTTGTTCTATCTCATTACAGTGAACCTTCCGTATCCTCAAACTCTCCAGCAGGTGATGACCCCTCTAATTAGCAGGGACAAATGTGAGCAAATATACCATAGCAGTACCGGGATCAGTTCCAGTGTTACCATAGTTCCAACAGACCAGATCTGTGCTGGGTATGCTGCTGGGCAGAAGGACTCTTGCCAGGTATGCAGGTCAACCAGCACGTTATTGTACAAACTGTCAAACACAGATGAAGCCCCTCTAAACCTAAACTCCCACATAGTCCCTAATCTCAGCCTTTGTGTTGACTCCTTGTTGAGTTAGTTGGTTCCATTCCAGATGTTCCAAAATCCTTAGTGACTACAAAGATACTGCAACTGCCACAAAGTCTTCTATTGCTGTTGAAGAAGAATGTTCTTCAGTTGTCTTTACCCATTCTTTAGCCTTATTAGGCAAGTTGTAGTTAGGACATTTATTTTCCATGACCTAACTGAGTGTGGAAACTAATCCTCTTTCCTCTCTTCCAGGGAGACTCCGGGGGACCCCTTGTCTGTAAATTACAGGGTGTCTGGTATCAAGTTGGCATTGTGAGTTGGGGAGAAGGATGTGCCCTTCCAAACTATCCTGGAGTTTATACCCTGGTAGCTGCTTACCAGTCATGGCTCTCACCATATAATGCAACAACTGATGTTTTAACCAAAGCAGATACTACCGCCAGCACAGTTAGTGCAGTCACAACAGCTTATGTGGCTTCCACGGATGATATGAGCACCATGATTAATGTAGCCACAATCAATATTCAAGCTAATAAAGTGACAGCAGTCAACACAGATACTATATTTAAATCCTCCTCGTCAACTCAAAGTATTCCAGTGCTGTTACTTGGCTCCTGTGTACTTCTGTGTTGGTGGTTTATAAATGACCATTGACCATTGACTGTATATATTTTATATTCTTATATTTATATAAGGATAGGTATTTATATTATGTTGTGCTTCCTTGTGTGCCTCTTTCTTGTCTATGGTCACAGTCAGCATGATGCTGAAATATATGGAGTAAGATATAAGCTTGGGGCAAAGCAGCCACAAGAAAGGAACAACATAAACTGAAGCTCTGTGTAGGGGAGACTTGGTATAATGAGGAGGTTGAAGTGAATCAAGCAGACCAATAAATATATTAAGGACTGATGAAGACACTGTGATAAGAATAAACCTATAGAGCTGAACTGAACCACATGTTGTTCAAATGCTGAAACCTAGATAAAAGCTGTGAAAAGTATCAGCATATGGCATTAACCTTATGCAAATGTTCTCAAACTGCAGGGCTAGATCCCTGAACGGGCCCATTGAATGGATGTTCAGACTGAACACCAATTCTGATTACATTTGAGGGTGAACTATCATGTTTGTATCTTGTATAAGCCAAGATGTCTGGCAGTAGATTGGATATCAGCAAACTTGGATTGGTCTTGTTTTGATGATCATGTTGAGCTAAAAATGGCTGGTGTCAACCCAAACAGTCTAAAAAACCTTCAGGGATAATGTTCCCAATTAATACACAAAAGTCATGAATACCCAGTAAACTATATTCTTTTAAAGAGCTGTTAGTGATGTCATCGGTTATAAACGGAGTGAAGTGATGTTGATTTTGTCACATGACACACTTTTATGTATTATAATAAATAAACGACCCCTTGTTGGAAAATATTAGGATGTTAGAAGTAACCTTGGAGTTTCATGACCTGTATAATGTTATATGGTCATGGAACTTCTCTGTGACCTATAATATCCTTATATTTTACAATAGAGGGTACTTTATTTACTATATAAGACCCCAATTTAGAGGTATCCATCTTTAATGATGAGTAGTTTCATAGTTCATTTGAGTTGAAAAGAGTCACTTGTCCATCAAGGTTAATTTTTCGATGTATCACACGGCATCACTGTTGCTTTTGCTAAGTTGTACACAGGCAAGTTATATTGCATTTTTTTTTTTACTCATTTGGCAAAAAGAATAATTTTGTGAACCAACTTGATTTATTATTGTAATTATACATGTTTTATAAGGTGCTCACATATTCTGTCTCTACAAAGATTCTGGTCACTGATCCCCAACCAATGGCTTTTGCTGCTCCCTGACCCCTTGGATGTTGCTCCCAGTGGCCTCAAAGCAGGTTATTTTTAAATTTTTTAGGCTTGGAGGCAAGTTTTGGAGGAACAAAGATCATGTGTACTGCCAAACACAACCTCCTGTAGGCAGCCAAATAACTAATTACAACTCTTATAGGGCACCCCTAGCAACTTTTTATTAATGACTGTGTTGCCCACCAACTTTTTTTTATACTTAAATGAGGCTCACCGGTAAAAATGTTGGGGGCCCATGTTTAACATCGTTTCAATCATTCCCTGACTAGCGGGACATACCTACCACATTCAGATGTACCAAAGACAATTTTATAGGGAGCTAGTTAGCTATCTGGTTGAAGCACATGGAGAACATACAAGGCCTCACAGTTTAACCTTGGGGCTTTATTATCTACAAATAAGGCTAAGGGGTAAGATTACTGCTTCTTACTAAAACAACATGTATTTCCTTTAAATGTAATTGTTTAAATTATCAAAATCATTCATCCCCACAAGTTATATGCATTAGGAAACAAGGAGTGAGATGGGTGGTACTGCTGAACTGCACTGAGCACTAACACCCCATTGAACAGAATGGTGTTCTACAGCTCAAATCAACACGTTGCTTGGGTAACTCACCTAACTAAGGCATGGAGTGAACCACTGAAGTTGAATAGGGCTGGAACAGAAATAATCTGGACAGTGTTTGTAAACTGCCATAGTGACTTACCTTAATTGAAACCAGAATTGTGTTGATGTTATTGTTTGTGAAATAAATGTTTTTTTATACAAACTGGCGGAGTATGTCTATAAATTAGCATGCATTGAGTGAATAGTAGTTTAGCCTGAATTTTAGCTGTTTTCAGCAACTGTCATTGATATTTTTTTGCCATAATGGTTGTCCACGATCTTTACATGGGGGAATGATGGGGAATAGAGAAAATGTATTAAGGCAAAAATGCACAGAAGGTGTAACAAAAATGGAACAAAATGTACTGATAATGGGACAAATCAAAACAGAAATTTAATGGACAGAAGTAGCAAAAACTTTGACACATTTCAGTACAATGGTTTTTGTTTTGATTTTAATTTATTTATACAGAGCAGGGACTATACATTTATATATGCTGGATATGTGTTTGATACAGAACAGAAATTGAATTGTTTCCAAAAGTGAAACATTCCATAGACTGGTGACACCCTACATTCATCGTCTCAGAGGTTACAATTACCCAGAAATAGAGAATCTATGGCCTATAACCATCACAGTAGATCTTACAACCAATCTCAACAGGGAAAAACATTTTGATCTGATAAATTCTGTATTTACATGTAGAATGTGAGTTCATAATCATAATTATTCGGGACCATTAAAAAGGCAGAGTTGATTAATGGGCAAATGCAATAAAATGAGCAAAGTTTGCTTCTGGTCTAATCGCCTATAACAACCATTCAGCACAAAGGCTTTACTGGTCATGGGTGACCCGAAACGTTGCACGTCTGCACAAGAAATAAAAAGCAAGGGGAAACCCAGCATTTCACTTGCCTTGAGTGCCAGAGTTTTTCTATTTCTACCTTTGAATAACTGCCAGGTCCAGGCTTGAAACAATTCCAGGATTTCTTAGCATGCATACAGTTTTGTAAATTCAGCCTGACTATCTGGTGAGTCACAAAATTCCCCCATAGTTCCTCTACACTCAACCCATTAACAGTGTATTAAGGAGGACATTCAGCACATCATTTTGGGGTAGTTGGCCAGTTCCATTATATTACAATATATGGACAAACAATCCCTGTTTTGTTTAAAGAGGAGGGCATTTATATATTTTTATTGGTCATGGGTTGAGTTGAGTGGGTTGTCTTTGTATGAATGACAGACTTATCCACGGGAGGCCGTGGGAGTGATCAAAACAGCGGCTTTATTAAAAAATACACAGTGGTAAAGTTGTGGTGGGTGTGCAGCAAACTAATGCGTTTCGTGCCCTGAACACCGGGCACTTCCTGAAGTGCCCGGTGTTTAGGGCACGAAACGCATTAGTTTGCTGCACACAAAGTATCGGACGAAGTTGCCGACATCCCGCGATAGCTGCTATGGACGAGGTGAGGCTCTGTGTGCGGGTGAGCTCCGCCATTAATGTTTCTCTAATATATTTTTGACACAAATACATACACAATAAATATGTTGTATATAATTAAAGTTGTATCTTTTGAGGAACATCTTATTAGTCCTTCTAACTGGATCTCTACCTCGTAGCCTTCACTTATAATGTCCAGTACATTAAGTAACGTTAGTAGGTTGTATACTAGGCTTAAAATCCAGCTTGGCCAAAAATTACCATCTAGAAACTGAAATTAATGTCTTTCAGGGAGACAACGGAGGACCTCTTCTCTGTAATTTAAAGGGAATCTGGTATCATTGGTGGTATTTTGAGTTAGGGAGAAGGATGTGCCATTGCCGATTGACCTGGTGTTTTCTACCCTGGTACCTAGTTAGCCATGAGTCAACGCAACAAAAAATAAAATTAATGTAGATAGTTAGGCACAGCAAATGGTATACCCACAACAACCAACACCCTACATGTGGAAGACACCACCTCCTCATGTTCCTTAAATAAATCAGTCCATCTGTTTGGTGCCTGTTCCCTTCTGTGCATGTGACTTATTGAGGTGGCTTCCGTCTAAGCTAGTTCTAATAAATACAGTAGCACTTTGGGATTTCTTCTGATTGTATCCACTTTGTAACAAGAACATAAAGAATATATCAAGCCTCGATTCAAGATGGAGGCGCTTTTGTTCTTTACTGGGGCACATTTTCTGGTATCCAGTCTGATAGACATCATTGTGCTTTACATACCTGACGGTATTAAAGGTACAAGTGGGTTTTGCTTTAGTACCTAATAAATAATCTATTCAATACGTTTAGTTACTTTGATTTTTGTTTCCTTCAAACATGAAAGACATTGAAACTTCTATAAACACAGTTATAGCAGGGTGTAAATTTTATGGGCCACATTCGGTTTGATAAGAAAGACATTTGCTATTCCAGTTTTTCCCATAAACTTCAATACGGTTTTCTTGTAAAAAAAAACCCATGAAATAATGTTTTCTAGTTGAAATGAATGTGAATGTATGTACAGATGATTGTTGTTTTTTTTTTTGGCAGGGCATGAAATAACCATGTGGTTTCTGATCTAGGTGGGTGCTGCACATTGTAATCCAATAAGAATTAAGTTGATAGACTGTGCAACATACAATGCCACCATTGCTGCCTTTTCTGTACCTCCTATACCACAGCTTCCTTCACCTTTCAAAGGCTTGAATCCCAACTGCTACTACCTGCTATCCCACAGTCACACTTCCTTCCCAGAGACTATTATCCACTGTTACTATAGTCACCATCTCTCCCTACTATACCTGCTATCCCACAGTCACACTTCCTTCCCAGAGACTATTATCCACTGTTACTATAGGCACCATCTCTCCCTACTATACCTGCTATCCCACAGTCACACTCCCTTCCCAGAGACTATTATCCACTGTTACTATAGGCACCATCTCTCCCTACTATACCTGCTATCCCACAGTCACACTCCCTTCCCAGAGACTATTATCCCACTGTTACTATAGACACCATCTCTCCCTACTATACCTGCTATCCCACAGTCACACTCCCTTCCCAGAGACTATTATCCACTGTTACTATAGACACCATCTCTCCCTACTATACCTGCTATCCCACAGTCACACTCCCTTCCCAGAGACTATTATCCACTGTTACTATAGGCACCATCTCTCCCTACTATACCTGCTATCCCACAGTCACACTCCCTTCCCAGAGACTATTATCCACTGTTACTATAGGCACCATCTCTCCCTACTATACCTGCTATCCCACAGCCACACTCCCTTCCCAGAGACTATTATCCACTGTTACTATAGACACCATCTCTCCCTACTATACCTGCTATCCCACAGTCACACTCACTTCCCAGAGACTATTATCCACTGTTACTATAGACACCATCTCTCCCTACTATACCTGCTATCCCACAGTCACACTCCCTTCCAAGAGACTATTATCCCACTGTTACTATAGACACCATCTCTCCCTACTATACCTGCTATCCCACAGTCACACTCCCTTCCAAGAGACTATTATCCCACTGTTACTATAGGCACCATCTCTCCCTACTATACCTGCTATCCCACAGTCACACTCCCTTCCCAGAGACTATTATCCCACTGTTACTATAGACACCATCTCTCCCTACTATACCTGCTATCCCACAGTCACACTCCCTTCCCAGAGACTATTATCCACTGTTACTATAGACACATCTCTCCCTACTATACCTGCTATCCCACAGTCACACTCCCTTCCCAGAGACTATTATCCCACTGTTACTATAGACACATCTCTCCCTACTATACCTGCTATCCCACAGTCACACTCCCTTCCCAGAGATTATTATCCCACTGTTACTATAGACAACATCTGTACCTACTATACCTGCTATCCCACTGCCACAGTCTCTTCCCAGAGTCACCCAACACAGGACATATCTCTTTTCATTTATGGTATACAGATAAAGAAGGGGAAAACGTCATGCATTCTGCACCCACCTTTACAGCTGATCTCCAGGATACGTTAGCAGATATACATACAATATGCCATACTGCATGTGCTTCTCTAGAGGGCACTAAAGAAAGACAAGTAAACGTGACCTTTCCAATGCCAACCATGCAAAGGTATTGGAACCACCACAAACCTAATGAGCCACAGATACAGTATCACAGTTTAAGGCTCAAATACCTTTGTACATGTTGTACGGTTTATTGCATCACAAGTAGCCTACACAGACAGGTGTTTTTTACATTCCTATAAAACAGGAAGAGTTATACGATACGATATATGATTTAATAATACCTGGATGCACCCTGTCACACAATAGGACACAAACAGGTGCCTGAGATATGTGGGAGAGAGTGAAACATTTACTCCAGAGATGCTCAGCACCCCATGCACACACTCTATCTCATATATCTTAGACAACGCAGGAAGACAATGGCACACATGGAGTTCATGGAGATCCTTTTGCTTCTGTTGGGTAAGAAACTACAGTATATAAAGGGTTTAGGATTATGTGTTGAATGGTTTATATTAAGGACAATAGTTCAGTTCTGATGACCTTGACTCATAGTGTTGAGTAATGGCAGCTATGCTTATATCACTAAATACAAATATATATAAAAAGAATGATGTCTGTGCAGAACAGTATTTATAGAACTTTAAAACTAACCCTAACAATAAGTTGTACTTTTATATTGGAGTGTTCCATTGCTCAGGTAACAAATTGCAGAGTCTATAATACAGGGGCTAGAAATGTTAAAACGCCAGACTTGAACTGAGCTTCACCATGGGGCCAACAAACTGGATAGGGTCTCAATGCTATTGTACTGAATAGCAATTTGATTCAGCTGTAGGTTTGCAGAAAAACTACTCTTGAATTAAATAAATTCCCCAGTTCTCCACAGCCAGCAGCTGCATTAATATGCAAATTATACCTCCAATGAGAATCCCAGCTGATCTGTATGAATCTGGCTCCATGTTCTTTGTTCCTGCAACTGGAGTGGATAGTGTGAAATGTGATAGTACCACATATTTTAGGTCTCCACCTATCTTAACATGGCATTTATCTAAACAGTGAGAGAGAAAGAGAATTGACAGATCTTTTCACTATCGTTGAGTGTCAAAACTTGACATAAAACAACCATGAATTAATACTTTTTTGCAGGAGAAAGAAAGAGGCAGATCTGATGTTCTTCTGCTTTGGAAAAATTTGAGAGAGGTTTCTAATTTTTTTCCTAAGCAGAAGAACATCAGAGCAGCCTCTTTCTTTCTCCTGACAACTTCCTTGACTACTTGCTGGTCAGACTGGTCAGAAACTGACCAGCAGGTGGCGCTGTTGTAACAAAATTCATTCATATTAACAGTACATGTATCCCTTAATATCTTGGAATAAAAAATAAATAAATAATGAATGTAAATGACAAAAGTGCATAGAATAGCCTCCTCATCCATTTTATACTCACTTATTTTAAAGGTTTACTTATCCTTAACTGGATAAACCATCTGACCAGGTTAATCCTGCTTCTTATAGAGGGACTGTATAAATCTAATAAACCATCATCTAAATGGCACTTACATACAGTATGCTGCAATAGTGATGTGTCAGTGGACAAAAAAATCAACCCGCTACTTTACAGTTCTGATATTCACCCGACACTAACCACTATGCCTTAGTATTAATAGACCCATGCCACCCTTTTCTCTGATGTCACAAAAGAGGTGGACATGCAGGCACAGAAGCAGGGCATAGTAAAGTCATGCATGTGGGGTGGCACATGATAAAGCTGAGCCTGAAACCTACCGTGACCTATGAAAGTTGTGTTGTTGTTTCAAGAAGAAGAGTACTTGAAGAAGAAGGTTGCCCACAGAGCCTTTTTTTTTTCAGGAAGAAGTATAAGAGCTTGACCTTTACTGCTCATGTACAAAGTACTTCTACCCCTGGGGAATTGCTGCAGTCTGCACTTACCCTCTCACCCTGGATAAGAAATGTGGTTGAGATGCAGAGAACATCTTCAGCAGGCGTAGGTCATTCCTAGCCTCACATCTACCACATGGTCTATTGCAGCTCCCTAACTAAAGTTTGAATGATCCACAAGTTGGGGAAGAGGTAGAAGCTGGATGGGGGATGTCATGAATACAAAACTTCTAAACACAAGAAAAGCTGTATTCATAGGGTAACCACAGGTCAAAATAGAGATTGAAACAGAGGGAGAATTCTTTAAACAAGGACGGCAGCGAAGCAAAGTGCAAAAAATTGAAGGCTTAGCAATTTAGTCATGTGGGCAATGTGTCACAAACCAAGTAATGTTCCTTGGATTATTCCACTTGAGATATCACAAGGGTCATTTCTCATGAGCATTCATTCCTCAAAATAATTGTTTCTTTAGTCAATATTCTTGTGGAGAAAGACATCCAAGAAAGTTCCTCAAAAATCTCCTCAGCTTCTACTCAAAGGATTTACTAAACCAACTTGAGAATTCTCGAGTACGTCCACTGACAGAATTAAAGGACATGCTGGTGTGCCCATTTTTGGACAAAATAATTCTCAGGACTCCTGAGCTCTAGTTGTTTAGGCAAGAATGTTGATGAAAAAATTTGGAAAATTAGTTAAATCTAAAAAAATCTGTGGGAGTAAAAGTGACCATACACTATAAGATTTTGATCATTTTATTTGGTTGCCAAATGAGCAAATCTTTCCCTGGACAGGCCCACCTTGGGTGGGAGATATCATGGTAATGCAATCCTTTGGCTCTAGGGCCAAACGATTGCATTACAATGAAGGGGATAAAAAATATTAGAGCAAGGACTGCATCAATGAGTCAATGTGGTCCTCGATCCAACAGAGACTGCCCAATCAAGATCCAAACGATTTTTGGCAAGATATTGAATGGGGAGGCCTGTTGGAGGGCCCCATACATGTGCAGATAAATTGCCAAAACACTTTGAAAGACTTGAATCAGCAGCTTAAATCTGCCCTTGTTTGTCCAACACTTTTTGTCAAGATGAATAAGAGGGTAGATGTGTCGACCTTGATTAATGTGCCCCTAAGTAAAGCCTATGATGTTATTATTACCTTATCTACAGTATGTCTGTGATCATATAATCTCCATTTATCTTCCTTTCCTCAGATTAATCTATTAATAACTTGCTTGTAGTTCTGGCCTAGATGGGTTTCATTACAGGAACTGCAAATCTTTCTAAGTTTGATTGAATACATTTACTCAGGGCTATATCTACTGTACCATACCACTGTTTGGACACCCCTGCAGTATTCTGCTGATAAGGAAACAACTTCAGTGGTTGTGTAAGAGTGATGTTGGGAGTGGGCAGTTGCTGCACCCTGAGGCAAGTGTCAGTGATGATGTCAGCGTCATTGTTTGCAAATAAGGAAAAAATCTTTTGATAACAACCCGTCTTTGAACCAGGATGCATTCACCTTCACCTGGAGTATATACAAGGAAATATGGTCCCACTGGGGTTTTTCATTGCTTCTTCCTCTACTAGAGCAAGTAATCACAATAACAAATACGCCCATGTTACGCAGATAAGAAGATCAGTGGATAAGAGTTTCTCCAATGAGCATTGGGCCATGGTGACAACCTTTTCTTGCATAACTTGTTTCAAGACGGATTTATAGTGTAAACATGCCCAAGTGAGAAGTACAATTTACTTAACTAATATTTTCTCCTACTCAATGTAACTGAACGAGTCGCAGAGGAACATGAATTTTTACTATTGAGAACTGTTCTTATATCTACCAGGGAGCTGTTATCTGGTTACTTCCCCATTGTTCTGATGATGGGATTGCAGGGGGGCTGTGATATATCTGCAATTTGCAGTACAGCAGTAAAGAGTGACTGAAGTTTATCAGAGCGCAAATCACATGACTGGGGCACCTGGGAAACTGACAATATATCAGCCTGAAACACTACTTTTTTAAGCACAATTCTTCTATATCTAAATGAGCATAATGCAATGGTACATTCTTAATTTTTACACAAAATGTCTCCTTTAAAGATCATCGAGTATTCTTGAAAAAGCATGTATTGTTTGCAACTTTGAATGATTTGTCCCCAATCACTGCCCACTTATCGCTAAAATTTATGAATGAGAATTTCCAAGACTTGAATGTTCAATATTTAATAAGCACAATATTTTTTTTTTAAAACACAAATATAAATATAAAATATTTAAAAGCTTGTAAGTTCATGTAGAGGTAAATGGGAGTTGTCATCGCAAAATTTTCAATTCCATTCCAAAATGTTCAATTCCAAATTTTTTTTGTACACCTGAGTAAAAGGCACATCTGCTGCATTGTTTTACACAATTTAGGTTTTTACATTTTTTTTATGGTTTAAATAAATGCTCAAACATTCAAGTTCAGTAAAATTTTCAGTTTACTCAAAACTATAAAATTCACAAATGTGAAATTCTGATAAATATACCTCCCCCATTTGGCCAGGTGCAGTATCCCATAACAACCAATAAGATAATTAAAGCCAGATAGAAGCCAAGCACCTTGAGGTTATAATATGGAAGATTGCATCCTTTTCAATAGTTCAGGTCTTATGTTTATTTTTAAACAGGTGACCAGTAATTTCTACCTGCTGATTGGCTGTTATGAGTAACTGCACTCGGCCAAACGGACAAACTCCTTACCGAACAGTGTTCCCTCGAATTCCTTCTCGGCTATGTGCGGAAAAAAAGTCTTTTGTGGGCAAAACATTTTTAAAAATTTTGTGCTCAGGTCAAAATTCTTTGTGCACAACACAATTGGTTGTGTGCGCTGACCTGAAAAAATTTGTGCACGGGCGCACAAGCACATATCTCAGAGGGAACATTGTTAGCGACCACTTCCGATAGTGGAAGAAAGATTGCGAATTATTTTAGCGCTGATTAGTGTTTGAGTCAATACCATTCGCAACATCCCAAGTGCCAATGATAAATATTTGAAGGACTATTTCCAAAGGCTGCAGGTTGTTTTTGTTGTTTGGATGGTATTAGTGATGAGCGAAATTTTTCACCACATTTCACCGCAAAAATTATGCCCATAGACTTCAATGGGTGGTTAAAATAGTCACGCAACAAAAATTGAAGTATCGCATCACGCAACAAAAAAACTTGATGCACCTAGACATTAATACATTTTGCCAAATTTTCGCCATTTTTGGCGAAGAGGAAGGGTCAGATTGGCCCATCACAAGGTGGTATGTTTGTTGCTGAACTTTGTAACCCTGACATTTCTATCCCTCAGCTATTGTCTCCCCCCCAACTACAGCTTCTGTCCCACCGGCTTGTGGTTCTCCATTGATCTCAAGTAGGATAGTGGGAGGCTCTAATGCCACAGATGGAGAGTGGCCCTGGCAGATCAGTAGTGATGGGCGAATTTGCGAATTTCGCGCGAAATTCGCGAAACGGTGAAAAATTCGCGAAACGCCCGTTTTTCCGACGCCGGCGCCCGTTTTTGACGCCGGCGACTTTTTTCGGAAAAATTTTTTTTTGACGCCGGCGAATTTTTACCGCGAATTTTCGCGGGCGTTTCACGAATTTATTCGCTCGGCGCGAATCGCACAAATTCGCCGCGAATTCGCGCATGGCGAATAAATTCGCCCATCACTACAGATCAGTCTACGCTTCAAAGGTTCACACATCTGTGGGGGGTCTGTGATCTCCAACCGGTGGATTCTGACAGCCGCCCACTGCTTTGAAAAGTAAGTGTCTCTATATGATGTTGAATTTATCTGCCATGTTGTATCTTATCTGAATGCATGTGGCACATAGCCTTGCCCATGTAGTTATGGCAGTCTATTAGGGTGTGTACACTGATCATTATATGATGAGACAAAGTAGCCCCCTACAGCCTGAAAAGCTTATGTGAATGAATATTCTTCTGCTTTTCTTCTACATAAATTAAACAGGACAGTATCAAATAGACATGTGTTGCTACTGGGCTTACAACACAAGAGGGGAGCCTTTGGAGTAAAATGAAATACAAAGACTATTTAGATTGTGAAACAAGTTTTAGATGGTATTCTTGGACTGGACGGTGCTTCATTGTATGAACTATGGTGATTTGTTTTTTTTTCTTGTTATTCTTCCACCAGTTCCTGGTCTCCATCAGACTATGAGGTTCAGCTGGGTGCATACCAGTTGTTTCAGACAAGTCCTAATGAGATCATATCCAGTGTGGAGAGAATTATTGTGAACTCAGAGTATGTCCACCCATCAAATGGTGCAGATATTGCCTTACTGAACCTAACAAGCCCCATCACTTACACAAAGTACATCCTACCCATCTGCCTACCTTCAACATCTGACAGCTTCAATGAAGGCATGGAATGTTGGGTAACTGGATGGGGCACAACTGTCTATGAAGGTATGTTTCTGAGCCATTAAATGAACTCCTGTTTTATAACAAACAACTTGGAAGTATTTTTCTCCCCTAATACCATCTCATTAATTCAAAAGGCAGCTGTGAAGTATAACAAGGTCCTTAGGAAGGAGACGGGGTAACCAATTAGTCCTGTGTTGGCTCAGGGTATCTTCTTGCTTGTATTCCAGATTAGACATCTGAGGAGGAAAACTCTGAATTATATTATCATTTGGAGAGAGTTTCTGGAAATGGACATCAGCTGACTATACAAGCAAGAGTCTTGAGGACCATATTAGGCTATTTATTTAAAGGGATGTGATACCCTATGCCTTATTTTCTGAAGAATTATAATAAAGTACAGGAGAATACTCATGCTGGTATAGGTTTATGGTATCACTCTGTGCAAGTTATGAATAAGGGGATGGGCCTATTAAATTGTACAGGGGAATGTTACATAATAAAAGCCTATTATTAGGCATTTTGTGTCTACCTTTCCTGCCCTTCAAGTCTCATATTATGCTCATAATGGACAAAGAGAAGAAGTAGTCCTTGATTTACTACATTAGTGATGAACAACAGTAAACTCATCTAAATGTCAAATGTGTATTTGTCTGTCAATTAGATGGCTTGTCTCTTTTTATTGAACCTAGCAAAACCTCACACCCTGCAAGAAGTGATGACCCCACTTATTAGTAGGGCAAGTTGTAACCAAATGTACCACCTCGACTCCCAGACCAGTGCTAGTATTGAGATAAGTCCATCAGACCAGATCTGTGCTGGATTTGCAGCTGGGCAGAAGGACTCCTGTCAGGTAGGTCTGGTGTCTTCTACTCAACCAAGACCCATCTATTTCTCCAACTTTAACCTGGTTCCAAGAATAGATGTTCTGATTGTAAGCCAGATTTTTGAAAAAGTTGAAAACCATGGTTTAATAGTCAATGTCTCATCATGAAAGTAGTGCAAGGCTCGGTAACATTAGTGATGAAACAAACTGCCCTGTTTCGCAAATGTTGCCAAATGGGTGTTTTTCCTTATAACAAATGCATCGCAATCAATGGCTGTTTTTTCTCATTTCTTGCACAAACAGAAATATTTTTGCCACTTGCAAAAACGTATTTATCCACAAATCTGTATCAGGCTCATCCTGAATTAATATCACTTTGTGTACTTCCAGGGGCTCATAGATGGTTGACTTTTCATGACCACTCTAACATTATATACAGGTATGGGACCTATTATCCAGAATGCTGAGGACCTGGGGTTTTCCAGATCTTTCTAAATTTGGATGTTCATATGTTATGTATACTAGAAAATCATAATAACATTAAATAAACCCAATAGGCTGGGTTTGCTCCCAATAAGGATTTATTATATCTTAGTTAGGATCAAGTACAAGGTACTGTTTTATTATTAGAGAAAAAGTTAATCATTTTTAAATGGGAGATGGCCTTTCTGTAATTTGGAGCTTTCTGGATAACGTTATTCCAGATAACAGATCTCATACCTGTATATAGCATATCAGCACTTGTCCTTATCACACCAGCACTTGCACCTATTTCACTGTAAAATTAAGTGTAAAAATGGATGGCATCTGGTACTACATTTTATGGGACAGCAGCCCTTTCCCCAGAAGGACCATTGGTGAAACTAAGTCAATAAATAGAGTTATTGCACCATATTCCACAATCTATTAGGGTCACTGCTCAATACAATAGCCTTGAATAAATTGAATAAGGAGTCGGACACCACTTCCTTAAGAAACACAATTAACCCTGGGGAAGACCTGGGTGTGGTATCTCCTGGAGTTACATTTTCTGTTATTTACTTTAAATGACACAATTCAACTGGAAATTCCTCATCTAGCATCTAAATATAACCCTGTCTTGATTACACTCATTTTTAAATAGTGATTAACCCTTTGCAATCCAGGGTCCTGAGTTCTCTTTGCGTATGAAAGATATGTGGAGTGCAGTGCCTCCACCTCGTGAGCACTGAGGATCACACCTCAAGGGAATTCGACTAGGAAAATAAAATACACAGTTTGCAGTAAACCAAGAGAAACTTTATATAAAGAATAAAGAAAGGAAGAGGTTAAACAGTGCAATGCACTAATATTCCTACACTGGGGAAACATGGTTCTGTCTAGTAACTAGCACAGTCTCTCTCCAACACAGTTCAGTTCACATGAAATGTCCCTTTTCTCAGAGTTCTTCATTCCCCAGGTAGTGCTACCTGCCCCAATGTGCCTGTCCTTTAGGATATAGGCTGTAGATCCCACGAAGCAGGCTCACGAGTAACACCTGTCCTCACACAGGGGACATACAAGGGTTGCAACTGGCATCAAACTGCTGAATGGAATGCTGGGCATCCTTTCCTTCTAGGCTGAAATCTGGCCAGCTGAACACAAACCACACTTTAACTTAGTACTGCAGCT
Source organism: Xenopus laevis (assembly GCF_017654675.1). Lineage (NCBI taxonomy): Eukaryota > Metazoa > Chordata > Amphibia > Anura > Pipidae > Xenopus > Xenopus laevis. The sequence continues at coordinate 111,481,468 of NC_054388.1, read as the reverse complement.
CTGTCACATTACATGCTGCACTTTCCCTATTGTTTCTCTCAGCTTCTCTTTGGCTCTGGTTGGTTACTGCAGCAGGGGCTCCTTTATCAGCTCTGTCTGTAACCCTGTGCATTTGGCTCCAAAGTCAGGCACTCCCCTGGGTGCTTCTTCTCTCCCAGGGATTTTCTGGTGAGCCCAGCCAATCAGATCGCACTTCATCCTGGATGATGTCACAGACGAAAATCAGGGGAAGGACTTGTCTGATCCCCTATATAAGTTCTCCTTTTTTTCTTGCAGGGAGACTCTGGGGGACCACTTGTCTGTAAATTACAGGGAATCTGGTATCAGATCCGCATTGTGAGTTGGGGAGAAGGTTGTGCAGATAAAAACCGACCTGGAGTTTATACCTTGGTACCTGCTTATCAGTCATGGCTCTCCTTATACAGTGCAACAGAGAATACAATTAAAGTAGACAGTTTCAACACAGAAAACAGTGTACCCACAACAGCAACCACCACACAGAAGACAACAACATCTTCTTCATCTTACTTAAGTAACTCAGCACTCCTGTTTGGTGCCGGCTTCCTGCTCTGCATATGGAACATTGTGATGACTAAGGACTAAGCTAGATCCAATAAATTATATAACAGCTTGGGTAACTTATGATGGCAGCAATTCTGTTAATACCAGGAACATAAAATGAAAATCCCCAAATCGAGAAGTTAAATGGTTGTTGGTGGGACAAAAGTCCACTTCACTCAATAACTCAATTCTCAATTCAATATGGCAGACAGTTGTCCAATTAATCAGTCAAAACTGTGCCTTTCAGGAAATGACCTGATGGAGTAAACGGGCCTTTGTCTTGGCACCCTTATATTAAATTAAATTGCTTTACTCATTAAGTATCGGTCATTGAAGGATAAGTAAAGCTTTAAAATAAGTGAACGTAAAATTGATGAGGGTGGTATTATAAACACGTTTGTCATTTACATTCATTATTGATTCCAAGATAATAAAGGATATGTGTACTGTTAATATGAATACATTTTGTTACAACAGCGCCACCTGCTGGTCAGTTTCCCACCAGTCTGACCACCAAGTAGTCAAGGAAGTTGTCAGGAGAAAGAAAGAGGCTGCTCTGATGTTCTTCTGCTTAGGAAAACAATTAGAAACTATTCTCACATCTTTCCTAAGCAGAAGAACATCAGAGAAGCCTTTTTATTTCTCCTGACAACTTCCTTGACTACTTGGTGGTCAGACTGGTGGGAAACTGACCAGCAGGTGGCGCTGTTGGAACAAAATTCATTCATATTAACAGTACATGTATCCCTTAATATCTTGAAATAAAATAAAAATAAATGATGAATGTAAATCACAAAAGCGCTTAGAATAGCAACCGCATCAATTTTACATTCCATATTTTTAAGGTTTACCTAACCTTTAAGGTGCAGTTCCATGCTTTCATTGAATAGAGCACATTCAGCCTCCCTGCTTTCAAAAAGGGCATAATGTAAGTGGCACTTGGGCATCCCCTGGAACAGCTCCAGCACAGTCTATGTTGTGCCAGGGGCCACAAGGTACAGCCCTATATTTACCCCTTGATATGTCAAGTTTTAAGCACAGGCAAGTGGTGTGCCCAACAGTAATGTCCATTGCACCATGCTCAGGATTTTTAATGAGACACATGATACATTGCCCATTCCTTTTGAACCCAATTCAAGATCTGTGTGCATGGGCTCTTGCATTTGCTTCCAGGCCAATTATAGAGTGTATCATATATTCAACCTTTTCATGATTTATCTATAAAGAAAATCAGATTTCCCTCTAAATAAGACTCTTTTTAATGGTGGGAAGTTGGAGTTGTACTTGATAAACAGCTAAGGTTATTATTATAACTACCATCTCTCCCTACCATACCTGCTATCCCACAGTCACACTCCCTTCCCAGAGACTATTATCCACTGTTACTATAGGCACCATCTCTCCCTACTATACCTGCTATCCCACAGTCACACTCCCTTCCCAGAGACTAATATCCACTGTTACTATAGGCACCATCTCTCCCTACTATACCTGCTATCCCACAGTCACACTCCCTTCCCAGAGACTATTATCCACTGTTACTATAGACACCATCTCTCCCTACTATACCTGCTATCCCACAGTCACACTCCCTTCCCAGAGACTATTATCCACTGTTACTATAGGCACCATCTCTCCCTACTATACCTGCTATCCCACAGTCACACTCCCTTCCCAGAGACTATTATCCCACTGTTACTATAGACACCATCTCTCCCTACTATACCTGTTATCCCACAGTCACACTCCCTTCCCAGAGACTATTATCCACTGTTACTATAGGCACCATCTGTCCCTACTATACCTGCTATCCCACAGTCACACTCCCTTCCCAGAGACTATTATCCACTGTTACTATAGACACCATCTCTCCCTACTATACCTGCTATACCACAGTCAGTTTTTCTAAACTGTGGCTTGATTGCCAGGGCCATATATCCATTACCACCTGACTAGTGATGGGCGAATTTCTCCCGTTTCTCTAGGCCGGTAAAATTCACGAATTCCCAAAAATGGCGAAAAATTTGTGAAACTCTCATTTTGGCGCCCGCGTCAATTTTGATGCTCACGTCAATTTTGACGCCGGCGTTAAAGTCAATGGATGTCCGAATAGTGTTGACGTGCAACGGTTTTGACACAAGGACATTTTTGTGATGATCGCCCCTATTATTTTTTTGTCGCCGTTGAATTTTCACAAATTTTTTAGCAGCAAAATATGGAAATTCCCACCTGCCGAATTTATTTGCCCATCACTAAACCTGACAACAGTTGCAATTCCATAACTAACAACCTAATTTAAGTCAAAAAGAATGACAATGTTTCAGCGACAGAATAGAACAACAGATCAAAAGAACTACATGAATAAAAATGTTAATACCTATCGATTTATATACAAAGAAAAAGTGAAAAATTGGCAGCGCATGGTTTGCCTTTAAAAATAATTATTACTAAAAATGAGGTGATGGCCAAAATAAGTCAGCTCACGTGCCATGTCAAGGGACCTTATTGTATGCGAGTCCTACACTATTTGTGAGCATTAGGGCTCTTACACATAAGCGTTTTTACCTGCGCTCCCCTGCGTTCCGTTTTTCGGCGTTCAGCTGCAGGGGAGCGCAGGAATAGACGTATTTCATTATTTCAAATGGGGCTGTACTCACACAGGCGCGTGGAGGCGATGAACGCAGGAAAAATGCAGCATGTTGCGACTCAACCTGCGTTCGGCGCCTACACGCGCCTGTGTGCAACAGTAAAGAGCCCTTAGAAGTCTGTAGTGCATTTAAAATAAAGTTCCCCAGCTGAGTAATAAGACCATTGACCTTCCCACACTATTAGCATTTTAAGGCGGATTTTACTGAATGTTAACTCTTGCGCCAGACTTGTCTTCGCCCTTTCAGACCAGGCAAAGTGCAATAGAGTAGATAGGAGTTTCTCAAAAAATAATTGAAAAGCTTTCTAAGTCCCAAAAAACGCTGGCGACTTTTCCTTTTTCATGGTGATAGGCTGAAAAATAGGGTAACATTTTTTTGGGGTACCCGGCTTCCCTCCTACATTTCCTAACATATGGCACATAAACTATACACTGGGCTCATGTGTAGGGCAATATTACAACTCTATTTTATTAAGGTTTCCAGGATTTGTGTAATGTATTTACTGCAACATATACGTCCATTCAACTTTAACTTCCCGCCGTATGCGAATTAGCCAACATTGGCGCAACTTCGCTTCGATTGGCGCAGTAATGATATTGGATATTAGCCAGCGTTCGCCGCCCTGGACTCCACTTCGGATTTTAGTGAATTATCGTTGTCCTGGCGAATTTACGCCTGGAAAAGTTTGCGCTGTGAGCGAAGTCGCTTTTCGGAGGTTAGTGAATTTGCCCCCGGGAGTGAACGTTTAGTTCTGTTGGTCTGTAGTTCTTATTGGTAAAAGTTTCTCATTTTTACATGCATAACAAATGTTGTTTAGTTGTATACATTGTCTAGAATCATCCCAAGCAGCAGTCCTGCCCTGCTTTATGGCAGCTGAGATTCTAGCTATCTGTATAACAGAGCATTCTGTCCCAGTGGCTGCACAGATCCTATCTGATCCCCATTGTAAGCAGCAGTCCTGTCCTGCTTTATGGCAGCTGAGATTCTAGCTTTCTGTATAACGGAGCATCCAGTCCAGTGACACAGACCTGATATCCATTGTAAGCAGCAGTCCTTATTATCGTTTAGACTACATTTGCACTTTGTTACAGATTAGTCATAGTAAGTAACTGTTTGGAAAATAGTTTTATTTGTTTTTATGAGACCCATGGGATTTAATGATGACCCAGCCAGATTCTTCCTGCTTTTCACTCTGCTTCCTTGTGGCAAATACATTGAGCCAATGGCTTTATCACATTGGCTGAGGTCCATAGGAATTAATCTTTTCTCAAAAAAATATATATCCTGTTAAATGACTTTCTCAGTCACATAAAGAAGGGAGTGCGGTGTTGGAAAGGTTATAGAGTTGGCAACTGTATTAATAGGGTACAGGGTGCAAGTCATGGGCGTGACGAAAGTGCTTTAATTTGGTCAGAGTTCTTTCTTGTCTATAAAGTATTTCTACCTTTAGATATGAGTATTACTCCACTAACTGCTGTGAGTGATACAGTACAGTTATGGGACCTGTTATCCAGAATGCTCTGGACTTGGGGTTTTCTGGATAATGGATCTTTCCATATTTTGGATCTTAACGCCTTAAGTCTACTAAAAAATCATGTAAACATGAAATAAACCCAATAGGCTGATTTTGCCTCCAATAAGGATTAATTATATCTTAGTTGGGATCAAGTACAAACTACTGTATTATTATTATTACAGAGAAAAGGGAAATCATTTTCAAAAGTTGGATTATTTGATTATAATGGAGTCTAATGGAGATGGCCTTTCTCCTGTGGAGAACAAATCCCTATGGGCATACTTTATATGAGAGGAACCAGGAGTCTGGAAAAGAGGAGGCACATGAGACCATAGAAAGTCTTTGGCTTCTGAGCTTCTCAACCTTTTCCACACAGTGAGATGCTCCATGTTCTGCAGCCAAATTATCCTAAAATGATTTGTAAAGCTCTAAAACCATATAGAGAAATCCTTTTAACCTGTATTCTTGAGCAACACTGTCCAGCTGAAGTCTTGTAGTCTGGATGGGTCCTCCAAGGGGGCTTTATGGTCCATGCCAAATGATAGCCTCTGCTGCTGTGTATAATATCACTATTTAGGTATAATCTGACCCACAGATATGTAGCATAGCCGATAATTGACCCACTATATATATTATCAGCCTTGTTTATTTGCTACAGGAAAGGTAACCACGATTTATCTGGAATTTCCCTGCTTCGCCTGCAGTGTTCTGATTATTTAACCCGTCTTCATGATTTCATGTTTAGCAATCTCATCAGACTTGTTTTCTAAATTTAGTTGAACAATTTCTCCACTTTTCCCCAGGCTTGTGTTATGTGTAGCATATTTGCTATGTTACTGTAAGGGCCCGAAGGCTCAGTCAGGAATAGCGGACCAAGGAGGAAGCACAAAGTTTGAGGTATCCAAAGGGTTAATAGAAAAGCAAAGTCATGTCCGGGCAAATAAGTCGGTTCAATAGACGATAACAGGCAAGAGTCAAGATCAGGATCAAAGGAGATTCACAATAGTGCACCCAGGACACACACAGTGAAACCTATAATAGGGCAAAGACTGCAGTGTCCAGGCGTCTTAAATAGGCCTCCTTTGGCGCCAGAAATTGATGTGATGACGCTGGCGTTCCTTCTGACGCTGGCGTCCATTCTGGGGCTGGGGACAACACGCTGGGTATCATTGGACGCCGGTGATGGAACGAACCGCATGGGATCCCTTGGCGCTGCCATCTTGGAAAGGGAAGCAGAGACGGAGAACGCAGGACCGAAGCGGAGGTAAGTATTTCTTACAGTAACATCTGAGAACTGAGTGCTCCAAAGTCCATCTTTGACCTACAGCTTTTTTCTTCTATAAGAGTTCTGCTTATAGGAGACACTGGGATTGCATAAGAAGTGTAGAACAAGGGTGTCAGGACTAGGCCAAGGGGTACATTTCATATTGCGCCCTCCACTTAATAATGCCTAGGCCTGTACCTGCTCTACCTATCTCTAGTTCTGGCCCTGACGGGTGCTGTTTGGCCACAGTTTTTTACTTGGCCCTATAGATGCAAGAGCTTCATCCAGTCACAGATATGTTTTCTTGCAGCAAGACAACTGGTTTATTAACAGTGAGCAGTTGAAATGACATAAATTACAGGCACTTGTGATGTAATTCAGTGTAATAATAGCAGAATCCCTGCCAGAGGTGAAATAAGAAGATATAGGTTACTACACTCCTGAGGCAATCCTTCCCATCAAATAGATATGGATGTTCAGCCTGAGGCCTTGTATCGTTACACCCTCACTGGTCCTCAACTCACCCACTGAAGTCCCTGTACTAGTGGTGAACTCACCACGGGGTCCAAACCCCACTATTTCTCCTCGTTGGAGAGGAAGCTGCTCACTTTCTTCCCTGAGCCTTCCTCTTGCTCCTAGAGCAACTCTGACAAAACTTACTAGTACTATATAACTCTTTCTAACTTTGACCAAACTGCAGCTCTGGGCCTGTGACAGAGAGGTGAGGTCCCAGGAAAGACCTTTAGCACAAGGGGCTAAACCCCATTATTCTTTTACATGCTGCCACCTAATGAGCAATCCTTGCCTAGAGTAAATCCCAGTGGACCCAGGAAGGGAAACATAGCTGCCTGGTAATACTAAAGGACCACTTAGGTGTCCAAATATACCTAAAACTCAAGGTCCCTACATATATCTATACAGGATGGTGCTAGGTGGCACATAGTCATCCTATATCTTGCCTTCTAATGTTTTTATGAATTCATAACGATTGTCTCCACTTCCGATCATGAGAAAATATAACAAACACTGCTTATACCTGCATTTTATAATACAAATGCATCCACACACATATATACACACAGGTTGTGTTTAAATCTGGGCAACCATTATGGGTTCTAGGTGACTGGGGAAGTAGCCTCTTCCTCTAGTCCTGAAGACTCCCTGTCTTGGAACCAGAGGTGCACACAGAAGTAGCATATAGAGCAGGAAAACACAAATGCAGTTTGGGTGCATTTCCGACTATGGAAAAATGTTGTGTGTGCAATTTTTTCTTAGCAGAACCGTCATGAAGCCACTTGCTCTGGGATTCTGCACAGCCAGAAGGTATTTCTGCCAACTAGCCACATGTTATGTGCAGGGAAACCTATTCCTTGCCAGACATGCTGATTCCAGATACGAAAACTTCACTCGCTAACCCAGTGATGACCAAGGAATCACAGAGATCACTTTAAGGAAGTTCTGGTTCACAAAGGCACAAAACGAGTGGGCTTATTTTGCACATCCACTGCCTGTTGTAATCATAATGTGAGCCTGAATAAAGGCGTTTTTCTAAAAAGTTAGTGATCACCATTAGTTCCTTGGTTAGTGAGCAAAGTCTCTGTATCTGGAATTGGTTAGGCTGTGGAGTTGCCGAAGTCTTGCGGGAGGAGACCTGATGCAGCATTACATTGAGCCAGCTTTTATTCCAAAATATTGTTGCATTTCAGACATGCTGATTCCATGGGCAATCGACTGCCACTGAGTTCAGAGTTTGTGCTCTCACTATAACATACAGGCCATACAGTAATACCCGCTTCATTGTTCAACAATTTTAAATTTGCCCAGGTTCTGGTTTATTGATTTGTGATAAAAAAAAAAAAACAACCCTTACTAAGTATCTGTTAATGCAGATTTGGCATTAGAATTTAAAATGGAACTGATCTCAGTCGTTTAGCCACTTTGACTCCAAGTCTTTCCTTCACATTCAAATGAAATTGTATCTTGCCGGAAGTTATCAAGACAAAATATTCCACTGTGCTAACGGACAGCCATGCCTTGGGCTTCTTCTGCATCACATCACAGCCCCACTCCTGAGAATAGTTTAACTCTGCAAATGAGTCAGTAAAGGGCTTTGAAATCTACTAGAAAAGTAAAAAACTTACAAACACACAGGCCATTTGTTCTGGGGTTTTATCAGGGCCGCCATTAGAAATCACAGCGCCCTGTACTGGGCCCCGCTGTACAACAAAATTTTGGGTCCACTGGGCCCCGCCCACCCAGGCCCCACCCCAGATCCCGCCCACTCTACACCAGGGTTAAAAGACCACACAGACATTAAAAAGTTAACCCCCCACACACATACAAGTTATAAAAAGCTATTGATGGTCAGGGCCCCCTTTATAAGTAAAAAAAAAAAACTAATGCCCGGGCCCCCCATAAGTTTATTTTTTTTTAAAATGGCCACCCTACAAGTTAAAAAAAAAAAAAAATTGGTGACAGGTCCCCCCTATAAGTTAAAAAAAAACATTGGCGCCAGGTCCCCCCATAAAAGTGTTTTTTACAAAAACATTGGTGCCAGGGCCCCCCTTACAAGTTAAAAAATTTGGAGCCCCAAAGAATATTTTTTTTAATAAATTGGTGGCAGGGGCCTATAGAGTATTAAAACAAAACATTGGTGACCAGGGGATTAAAAAAAAAACCCACATTGGTGTCAGTAGAATTGAACTTGTGGCTTCAGGACTTAGTATAACTGTTTTCATGACTTCGGGTCTTTCCGCCATTTCAGGACTTCGTCTGTTCAGCACTTCCGCATTTGGCTGTTCGTGACTTTGATCGGGTGACACGGCTTTGGAGCTGTCAAGAGGGGCCTGGCTCATCAAAAAGTGCAGCACTGCCAGGCCCCCCTTCAGGCCCGGGACACTTCTCCCCCCCTGTCCCCCCTGATGGTGGCCCTGGGTATTATAGGTGGGCTTTTCCTGGGATACTGTGATGGAAATGATGCAACAAAATTTCCCACGTAATTACTAAATAGGAGGAACTAATCTACATGGTTCATATTCAGGTAATAACTTTCCCAGTATTCACATCAGTATGGCGGATACCCCTTGGCTACTGTCTGGCCATAATGATCCACCCAGTGCATGTGGCTCTTGGACAGATCCAGGCCAACGTATGGGGTTTATCAACCAGGAGATTCTCACCCAGCAGAGGACATAACTTCTCTCTTAGTGTATCTACATGTGTAATATGAGAGGATAACATAGAGAGAGATGAAATATAAATAAGAGAGAGGGATAGAGAGACGAGACATACAGTATAGAGCTGTATAGAGCTAAATAAAGCTAAATAATGTGAGCGTGATGGATAAATGATGATCGATACATAGATGAAAGATGAAACTGAGATATTCTCTTTCTCTCTCTACAGAGACATATATTTGTAAACAAACAGAGAGAGAGAGAGAGAGATATGGCTTTATTCCCATGTAATGAAAGTCACAGTGACACATGACAACAAGCGGAATCCGAAGTACCGGTGAGACTGGCCAAACATATTGGTCCCATCGCCTGCTCAGATATACCCAGTACAACGTACACAAACCATTGAGTTTCCTTTGTAATTACTTGCTAAGGGCAAGTTATAGTCCTCTCAAAACCGGTTTGGTGAGATTCCCCCTTATGAGGAACAGGAATGATTATATTTCTATGTTTGTTTTACCTCTATGCAGCATGTGACGTATACAGGACAACAGAGTGAACCCAAACCTGGGAGGATCTCAAACCTATTAATCCAAAAGATGTTGGCCAAGAGGTGACAGTGCTCCGCTGTACCCACTGCTTCAACAGCAGCTCATAGTGGGGCTGAAACAATGGAGTTCCTGGAGTTTGTTGGGATCACCCTGTTTCTGTTGGGTAAGCACCTTTATAAGTATTAGGGGCTGGGGATATGTGATTCTACTGTATATACTCTTATGTCTTAAGGTTTTGGGGCAGGACTTTACTTAGTGGAAGCATTAATGAGTCAAACAAAGAGCCGAGCTAGTCAGCACCAGAAATTAATGCAATTACTGATTCTCTATACTAAAACAATTTGACAACTTAGCATGGCTACAATTATTTCATTTATTTATAGGCCTGTTATTATTAAATGGTCTACTGCAGAGGTCCCTAACCTTTTTTACCAGTGAGCCACCTTCAAGTGTAAACAAGTTGGAGAGCAACATCAGCATGCAAAAAGTTCCTAGGGTGCCAAATAAGGTCTGCAATTGGCTATTGGTAGCACCTATGTGGACTGGCAGACTACAGGAGGCTCTGGATGGCAGTACAACTGTTCTTTTGCAATTAAACTTGTCTTCAAGGCAGGTATTCAAAAATAAGCATATGTTTTAAGGCCACTGGGAGCAACATCCAATGGGCTGATGAGCAACACCACAAGCCACTGGTTGAGGATCACTGATCTACTGATTCCTGAGAGACTGTTGGGACTCGTGCTGTCTGCTCTGCTCTTGGTTCTCTCTATTGGATCCCAGACTGTCAACAATATGGCAGAATAAACATTTTCAATGTAAATAATTCCTAATATTTTCTTGTACGCAAATTAAAGAAGGAGTAAAGAGGAAGAAAATGACAAGTTGCTAGAAGATAACTAATGTTACTAACTTTCCCTGGTGGTCCAGTGGCTCTTCCTGGTAGTCTAGTGGGCGGTGCGGTCCACCGACGCTTCTCCGGCAGGGACACCCTCCGCGTGCTGCCTGCTCCCTTCAGCACCGGTTCTGCCATGCCGCGCGACAGCACGCTTCCGGGGTTTATGCACCGCCGTGATGACATCATCACGCAATGGCACAAAATTCAAACTATTTAAAGGGGCTTTGTGATTAAACACATTGCCAAATGTTAGTTTCAATTAGTTTGTAGTGATGGGCGAATTTGTCCCATTTCACTTCACCCAAAAATTCACGAATTTCCCGTGAAATTCGCAAAACATTGAAAAATTTGTGAAACGCCGCCTGGGGGAAATTTCTTAGATGCTGCCTTCGCAGGAAGGTATAATATTCCCCTTACACCTCCTATGAGGATTTCTGCAATTGATAAAACCCCACTGGGATCAGGTCTGGTAACCCAAAAATCCAAGGCTTTATGCGTGTAAACAATATTCATTGTGAAAAATTAGCTTTTCACGTTCTTGATGGTTCCTCGCCCCATTAATTCTGGGGTTACCTTGGCTCCTGTAGGGGTTGGGGACTTGGTTTGTCTATCCACAGGCAATATCAAGCTTAAAATTCCATTTCTTAAGCAGGGGCCCAGAATTATTGGTCCATATCCTATTGTTGAGATTGTGAACCCAACCACTGTCTGTCTCAAGTTACCTGATATGTTTACATTATCTAACTTGTTTCATGTTTCTGTGTTGAAACCTGCCATAGAGGTCCATCAGCAATCATGTCCTCCTCCTGAGTTGGTTAAGAATCTGGCCAGATACGATGTCCGGGTTAACCACCTTAGGAGACCGTTCCATCCCAGGTCTCCTGATAATTTTGAAGGTCCAGTGGTCCCTCCTTGAGAGGGTGGTAATGTAACATTACTGACTTTCCCTGGTGGTTTAGTGGGCATCGGGGTCCCTCGCCGCATCTCTGGCGCGCGCGGCCATGCGCTTCCAGGTTTATGCACTGGCCTGATGACGTCATCGCGCAAAATTCAAACTATTTAAAGGGGCATTGCCCGTTGTTAGGTTCAATTAGTTTGTTCCTGGTGCTATACTTTAGTGATTCCTATTGATCCTCTGGTGTTTGACTCTTGCTTTGCCTGACTATTCTGTACTCTGTATCCAGACCCTTGCCTGCCTGTTTATTCTGACCTCTCCAAGCTGATCCTTGCCTGTCTGACTATTCTACGCTCTCCAATCCTGATTCCGGCCTGTCTGACTATTCTACGCTCTCCAATCCTGATTTCGGCCTGTCTGACTATTCTACCTCTGCTTGTGCTGGCCCGGCCTGCCGGTTCCACGATGTGTTGTCTGGCCCTCCTTCCTAGTGGTGTCCTTCCATCCAGTATCCTTGGTGAGACGATCGTGCCCCTTTGCTCGTCCAGAACCTGTAGCTTTGCTCCTCTCTTAATAAGACCTGGTGGCATCCAATTAGCCGAGGGCTCCTCCAGAGGTGAAAGGCGGCTGTTAAAGGCAGAAGCAAGAGCCGAGACCAGGGAGCCTAGCACTGGTTCTGGATTTGGGGTGCTGAACGTGACAATACCAAAATCAGTAGATGCAAGAATACGTTATTCGTAAACCTGTTATCAAGAAAGCTCCTAATTACAGAAAGACAGTCTCCCATAGACTCCATTTTATTCAAGTAATTCAAATTTTTCTCTGTGATAATAACAGTGCCTTGTACTTGATCCCAACTAAGAGATCATCAGTCCTTATTGAAGGCAAAATAATCCTATTTGGGTTTAATTCATGTTTACATGATTTTATAGTGGACGTAAGGTAAGCAGATCCAAATTACGGAAAGATCGGTTATCCAGAAAACTCAAGCAATGTGGGTTCTCAAACCTGTACTGATCCCAAAAACCAATATGGATTCACTTCAGCTCAAGGGACCGGGAATAAAGATTAACCTTGAGATCTTTGTTGAAATTATGTTAAAATGAATTTGCTGTTGGACCCAGTAGCCTCTCCATTATTTCTAAATGACTATAGTCTGCCAGTCTCAGCAGATGGGAAGGACATCGCTGCCTTTTGTTGAGCTCCAAACCTCTGAGCAGATATAGTCATTTTTAGTGCAAATATATCTCAAAAATTTCTTATACACCAAGGGGCCCATTCACTAAGCTCAAGGGAAGGAATAGAGGAATACAGAGGAAAAAAATTAGATTTTCGAATGTTTTTTTGGCTACTTCGACCATCGAATTGGCTCCTTCGACTATGACCTTCGACTTCGAATCGAACGTTTCGAACTAAAAATCGTTCGAATATTCGACCATTCGATAATCAAAGTACTGTCTCTTTAAAAATTTCTTCGACCCCCCTAGTTCGCCACCTAAAACCTACCGAGGCCAATGTTAGCCTATGGGGAAGGTCCCCATAGGCTTTCCAAGGTTTTTCTGATCGAAGGATAATCCTTCAATCGATGGATTAAAATCCTTCAAATCATTCGGTTCGAAGGATTTAATCGTTCGATCGAACGATTATTCCTTCGATCGCTCCTTCAAAGGAATTGCGCAAAATCCTTCGACTTTGATATTCGAAGTCGAAGGATTTTAATTTGGCAGTCGAATATCGAGGGTTAATTAACCCTCGATATTCGACCCTTGATACATCTGCCCCCAAGTCTAGGTTATATTGGGGTAAAGAGGAAGAGAATGACAAGTTACTTGCAGATAACAAAATCAGTGGGTATAAAATTAAGTGGCTCTATTACTGATCCTAAAAAAGCCAACATGGATTTACTCCAGCTCAAGGGACTTCCCAGGAATTAATGTTGAGATCTTTGTTGGAATGACTTAAATATTAATTATCTGTGGGACCCAGTAGCCCCTCGGTTATACTAAAACTTCAAAAATAAGCAGCAGTATTTTTTTTTTCTAAATCCCCATCTGCCAATCTCAGCAGACATGTCCTGCCATGTAAAAATGATGATGGAGGAGCAAAGTGTGCAAGCGTTTTCAATCACATGTAGTGTGATATAATAACATAGTAGGGTTAGGTTGAAATAAGACACGTTCAACCTTTTAACTCTGGGTTAAGCATCGTTGTTGTTCTTTAAATATCTTAAAACACTTGCATTACATAGTAATCTCTATAATAGTACAGGTTTGGGACCTGTTATCCAGAATGCTTGGGACCTGGGGTTTTCCTGAAAAAGAGATCTTTCCGTAATTTAGATCTTCATACCTTATAAAGGAGTCTACGGGAGACAACTTTTCCCTAATTCGTAGCTTTCTGGATATTTCGGATAATGGATCCCATACCTGAAGTCCGTTTTAACAACAATGTTGTAGTTAGGACCATATGACCCCTGGTCCTGTTGAAGGACAGTTGAAGAAGAAGACCTATAATTTCCAGGTGACATGTAAACGGCGGGGGAGCTTTGTCATCCCGGCCAATACTTAATAGTTCAGAGAATGACTTTGTTGTACTGCTTTGTTTTCAACTATGGTTTTAGTCTCTGTTGAAACCTATTTTGCAGATGATGCGACTTGAGTAGTTCTAAAGTGTTGTATAAGTGATGCACTCTTCAATGCTTGGATGTTGGAACATTCCACCTTCTATTGATCATGGGCGCTGGCTGGTCTCCTCTAGTAGGGTTTTTATAAAGGTATCATTATGGCAGGAGGCTGTTTTAAACATATTATTTGTTCATGGTCAGTAACTAAGGCAACATCCAGGGTAATGATATTTTCAGTCAACTGATCAACAATTCATGATGGTTCACTCTTTGCCCTAATCCAAATAGACAGAAGATCAATAGATATTAACAAAGGGCTTTACACTCCACTCTTGTCAACTTACGTTTGACTAATTGCTGATTTTTGTAGTCAGAACATTATAAAGCTATTCTGACGGCAAACAAAGATCTTGATGTTAATCTGGAGTAAAACATGTTGGCCTTTAGGATTAATCATTTAATCTTGCATCTACAGATTTTGTAGCAATTTATCATTTTTCTTCATCCTATTCTCCATAAATTCTATTCACCTTATCCTTCATCACCTCCTTGGCCAGATTCAGATGGACAGATTTAGGGTGACGGTGGACAGGATGACTTTAAAGAGGTGGTTCACCTTTAAATAAATGTTTAATATGTTTGGTTAATACTAAGCAACTTTTCAATTGGTCGCCATCATTAATTTTTTTATAATATTTGAATTAATTGCCTTCTTCTTTTTCTGACTCCTTCCAGCTTTCCAATTGACCCCATCTAAAAAAAACAAATACTATGTAAGGCTACCAATTTATTGTTATTGCTACTTTTTATTACTCCTCTTTCTATTCAGTCCTCTCCTATTCATATTCCAGTCTCTTATTCAAATCAGTGCATGGTTGCTAGGGGAATTCGAATCCTAACAACCAGATCGCAAACTGGAGAGCTGCCGAATAAAAAGCTAACTCTAAAACCACAAACAATAAAATACTAAAACCGGGTGCAAACTCAGAATTTCACTCTCTACATTATAATTTAATTTAAAGGTGAACAAACCCTTTAATAGTTTTTGAGAGTTACATTGTTTGATTTGAGAGGTACATTGATAACTGTGAAGGTTGCAATCAATTTGCAAAAGCCACTGCTGGGGCAAAACACAATCATTTACCAAAGGGCTGAATTGGGCTAGTTAACTAATTTAGGTGCAAGCCTAATTTATGTAGAGCTGTCTCACCTCACTAGTGATCAGGGTTGGACAGGGGGGCCCGGGGCCCACCGGGACTGCTGTCCAGGGCCACCTCCAACCACCCGCCCCCCCTAATCTGATGTGTCCCCTTATTATGACACGCCGGGTGCGCTCAGCATTCCTCGGTGAACAGGTGCCGCACGCATGCACAGATCACACTGCGCGGTGCCTAAGAAAAACTTTTTTTTTGACGAATCTGAGAGAGGAGAGGGGACTAGCCCGACACTGCTAGTGATGGGCGAATAAATTTGCTTAATGCAAATTCGCAGCAAATTTCAGTGTTTCGCCTCTGGCAAATACATTGGTGAGGAACTTCTCAGTGTCAAAAAATTTTGGACATGCGTCCAAAAAGTCACTTGGTTCAATATCGCATATTGACTTTCACGCCTGCATCAATTTTTGAGTATCACTAATTTTTTGTGAATTTTTCGGTGAAGCGAAACAGGAGAAATTCGCCCCTCATTAGACCCCAGTTCATGTTTAATTATGGAGCAGTACATAACCATAGAGCCTAAGGGAATTATAGTAACTGGGTTCTGAATATTCATAGGAGGCATAGCAGTGTAGCTGAGGAATAAAACATATTTTATAGGTGCAAAGATATTTTTAAAATCTCTCTCTCTCTCTCCCTCAGTTTCTGCACCCCCTACAATCTCTCAGAATACAACTTCTAGCCCTCGGATATGTGGTTCTCCATTGGGTTCAAGTAGGATAGTGGGAGGTACTGATGCCACATATGGGGCGTGGCCCTGGCAGATCAGTCTACTCTACAGAGGTTCACATATCTGCGGGGGGTCTGTGATCTCCAACCAGTGGATCCTGACAGCCGCCCACTGCTTTGAATAGTAAGTGTCTCTTTCTCGATGTCAATAGAACTATGTTGTTTTCTGTGCAATGAGAAATATGTTTTGGGTGAACATTTCCTAGAGAAAACCAGAAATACTGCAACGGGAATGGGTTTTCTATTCAGGTCTATGATGATGATGATGATGAGCATATGATCAACTCTTCCCAGTGAATTATATAGAGCTAGTGATGGGCAGATTTGTCCCGTTTTGCTTCTCCATGAAATTCGCAAATTTCCTGTGAAATTTGCGAAATGGATGAAAAATTCACGAAACGTTGACGACAACTGTTAATCATGGGCGGCATCTACATTTTTACTGCAAAATCACAAATTTGTTTTGCAGGCGGCGAAACGTGGAAATTCGCCACAAATCTGTGCCTGGCGAATAAATGCGCCCATCACTATGTAGAGCTAGTTCCATGATTATATGTGCTTAGCAACCAAGGCAGTCTTCTCCACTCTGCCACCACCCACTCCAGAATATAGTGTTGCTGAGGAAGACATGAAGTCATAGGGAGTTATTTACTAAACTCCGAATGCAAAAATCACGAAAAAAATTGTGTTTTTTTTTCTTTTATAAAATTGGACAGAATCAGAAAATCTGGCATCTCAGAGGTTGCATATAAGTCAATGGTAGAAGTCTCAATGATTTTGTGATGTGCGCTGAGTTTCGTGCAATACCCCAAACTTTTCAGGGTGAAAAATCTGAAAAAAGCTTGAAAACCTGACTCTTTTTTTTCCAGCAAAGCAAATTTTCGGGGAAAAATTTAATAATAAATAAGTGTAAAAAACCCAAGCGGATTTGTTCGTAGTTTGTAGACGAAAATACTGAGATAAATTCGGCCTTTGATAAATAACTCCCATAGGGTAAGATTGAGACAAAATGCTCAACAGATACTACAGAAGGCCCATTGTAATGGGGAATATAGAGTAAATACTTGTTTGCTCTCCTAGATTTTATTGTATATCTACTACACAGAGAAAATGGTGAGCAAGCCTTTGCTGATGTACTTCTGTTTATTTTCCCACCAGCTCCAAGTCTCCAGCTAAGTATCAAGTTCGGCTTGGTGCATACCAGCTATCAATCGCAACTTCTAATGAGATCATATCCAATGTAGACCGTGTTATTATGAACTCATTGTTTACTCGCCCAGGGGACCAAGGAGATATTGCTCTACTGAAATTAACAAGCCCCATCGCCTATACCAAGTACATCCTTCCAGTCTGCCTACCTTCCACATCCGACAGTTTTTATGAAAACATGCAATGCTGGGTCACTGGATGGGGCAATATTGGCTCTGCAGGTGAGTGTTTTTCATTTCAATAACGTAAGGTGTCCCATGAAACTCTTAAAGGATAAGTAAACCTTGAAAATAAGTGAGTGTAAAATTTTTATTCCAAGATATTAAGGGATACATGTACTGTTAATATGAATGAATTATGTTCCAACAGCGCCACCTGCTGGTCAGTTTCCCACCAGTCTGACCACCAAGTAGTCAAGGAAGTTGTCAGGAGAAAGAAAGAGGCTGCTCTGATGTTCTTCTGCTTAGGAAAAAAAGTAGAAACCTTTCTCAAATCTTTCGGCTACACATCAGCCATACCCTCGCCACCCACTCATCATAACTTCCAGTTCACCACTGGTGTTATTGTTCTTCTTGCACTAATAACTGCAATGTCTCTGTTGTAGCCCCTCCAACCTGAAAAGAGACTTTCTGTGGTTTTAAATGTATTCAATGTAAAGGATAGAAGATCATTGTGACTGTACACATTTTGTCTAAAGCTCCCCATATAGACGCAAAGATTTTTCTTGCCAAACGACTGATTTTCCCGACCAATCCTTTGAAATTATCGTGCAGTTAGTGGTATTGGAACGATCGTACATCTTATGATTTTTCGGCCGACATCTGTCAGGAAATTGATCGGCCAGGTTAAAAAATCTTTATCGGCCCCAGTGCAATCTATCTATGTTTGCCGGGCCAAGCATTCAGCTCCCCTTTGTTTTCCTGGCAAATTGGTCTTTTTAGTTGATGGACAATTCGTATGATCGTTTCGAGATAATCGTGGTCCCACAATGATGATCGGATCTTTAAAAAATCTTTAGCCACAGACTAGAGCTGCTTAGTATTCAGGGACCCTTTTGTTTAGAGATTCTTTTGGAAAAGTGATTTAGAAAGGTGTTGATTATATGATGGACTCAGCACATCCTCCAGATTTTTTGTAGGACCCTCTACCTCTGGGGGTTATCTGCAGGGATTTGAAGCCTTTCTTTTTTGTCCACTCCCCCACCAGTAATCAGGAGTGCCATGAAGTTATTGTTGTATATGAATTATTACTTTGTCTGAGCAAGCTACATCCATGGTCCTCGTTCTATATCTACTGCTCCCATTGACCGTCTTCTGGATAAAGGGATTCTGTCATGATTTTTATGAAGTAGTTTTTATTTCCAAATTACACTGTTTACACTGCAGATAATTCACTCTACCATATAATATGTCATTCCTAACCCAATAATGTATTTTTTAGTTGTAATATTGGTGTGTAGGTGCATCTCAGGTCATTTTGCCTGGTCATGTGCTTTCTGAAAGAGCCAGCACTTTAGGATGTAACTGCTTTCTGGCAGCCTGTTGTTTCTCCTACTCAATGTAACTGAATGTGTCTCAGTGGGACCTGGATTTTACTATTGAGTGTTGTTCTTAGATCTACCAGGCAGCTGTTATCTTGTGTTAGGGAGCTGTTATCTGGTTACCTTCCCATTGTTCTGTTGTTTGACTGCTGGGGGGGAAAGGGAAGGGGTGATATCACTCCAACTTGCAGTACAGCAGTAAAGAGTGACTGAAGTTTATCAGAGCACAAATCACATGACTGTGGGCAGCTGTGAAACTTACAAAATTTCTAGCCCCATGTCAGATTTCAAAATTAAATATAAAAAAATCTGTTTGCTCTTTTGAGAAATGGATTTCAGTGCAGAATTCTGCTGGAGCAGCACTATTAACTGATGTGTTTTGAAAAAACATTTTTCCCATGACAGTATCCCTTTAAGCCAGGTATATCTGTGGTTTCTTATTCCAGAGGCACCACATACATTGCCATCCACTGAAGCAGTATACAGTACATCTGAGGTTTTTCATTGGTTATTCAGCACTCTCCTACTATCCATCTAGACAGAGTATCATTGGGTACTTATTCTATATAAGCTACTCCTTTACCTTTGACTCAACAGGATATTCATAGTTAATGGGCAGATTTATCAAAGGTCGAATTTCAAATTTATGTGAATGGGAGTTTATTTAAGAAAAAATTATAACTTCTAATATTTGATCGAATAGTCCCGACCGAAAATTCAAATCAAATTTAAATTGAGTTTTCCCTCCGAAAAAAAATTGAATGTCAGGAAGACAATTAACAATTTAACAGATCTCTGCCAATGACTTGTAAATAAACTCGGCAGATTTTAGGTGGTGAATATTCGAATTAGTACTGTTTCCATGGTCGAGGTGTGATAAATGTCACAAATTTACATACAAATTTTGTGGATTAAAATTTGGATATGTGAATTTTGACTTTTGATTCATCCCATAATAAATCTGCCCCTAAGGGGCATGAATTTGAAATTCGTATATTGATAACTGTGCCCCTAAGTGTTGAGTATCTAGCAATAATCTTGTCTTGCTAGAATATGTTTGTTTTCTGTATCTGTATGCTCCTCTTACCTTTTCTTGTGTCTGGGCAGTGGACACATTTAGGGGGTTATTTATGAAAGTCCGAATTTATCTCAATATTTTCTGCTACAAATTCTGATCAAATCCGCCCGGGTTTTTTACGCTGATTTATTATTATATTTTCCCGAGAATTTGATTTGTGGGAAAAAAAATCAGATTTTCACAATTTTTTTGCGGTTGTTTTTCATCTGATTTTCACAAATTTCTTGGTTTTTTTTCGGAATTTTCACTCGAAAATTCTGAAAACTTCTGGGTATTGCGCAGATCAAAAAAATTATTGGGACTTCTCCCATTGACTTATATGCAACCTTGACAGGTCTGAGATGCTGGATTTTCAGATTCGGACCTTTCCATCCTTGGAGTTTAATAAATTCCGAAAAATTTGTGATTTTTTAAAAGTCAGATTTTATAACAAAAAATCACAAATTTTTCGTGATTTTTTACATTCGGAGTTTACTAAATAACCCCCTATGTGAATTATTCTGTATGTTCCCAATAATACGATCAGATTATTTTAAATATATAAGTTGTCCAAGTTAGACTGTTGTCTCTACCTGGTTTCTTCCCAGTGAATCTTCCATATCCACAGACACTCCGACAGGTGATGACACCTCTGATAAACTGGACCACTTGTAACCAGATGTATCATGTTGGAACTGGAATCAGTTCAAGTGTTCCCTTAGTTCCAACAGACCAGATCTGTGCTGGATATGCCGCTGGGCAAAAGGACTCCTGTCAGGTAGGTCAGATGTCTCCTTAAAGGATAAATAAACCTTTAAAACAAGTGAATGTAAAATTGACGAGAGTGCTATTCTAAGCACTTTTGTCATTTTAAATTATTATTTATTTATTTTATTCCAAGATATTAAGGGATACATGTGCTGTTAATATGAATGAATTTTGTTACAACAGCGCCACCTGCTGGTCAGTTTCCCACCAGTCTGACCAGCAAGTAGTCAAGGAAGTTGTCAGGAGAAAGAAAGAGTCTGCTCTGATGTTCTCCTGCTTAGGAAAAAAATTTAAAACCTCTCTCAAATCTTTCCTAAGCAGAAGAACATAAGCCTCTTTCTTTCTCCTGACAACTTCCTTGACTACTTGGTGGTCAGACTGGTGGGAAACTGACCAGCAGGTGGCGCTGTTGTAACACAATTCATTCATATTAACAGTACACGTATCCCTTAATATCTTGGAATACAAAATAAAAAAAACAATGAATGTAAATTTAAAAAGTGCTTAGAATAGCCCCCTCATTAATTTTACATTCACTTATTTTAAAACTTTGCTTATCCTACGTTAATCCACGTTTCTTTTCAAAGGTATCTGTAGATTGTAAAGTAATGATAATCCACCTCCCAGGTTTCTCAAGCCCTAGACAGGCTCATGCACCAAAACTCATGTAGGGACTGTCATATGAGCCCCAGAAGCTGATGTCCAATGTATTTTACTGACTCCTTTATGTACTGTGTGTAGCACCCACTTGTGTGTGTGTGTGTGTGTGTATGGGCCTAAAGATGAGCTGCAATAAAATGGGTGTGGCAAACAAACATCAAACTGTTCTCCTCTAGGCATTACCAGGATCTATTTTCGTCTAGTCCGTGTTCATTTTCAATTAATCATTGACATCACTGTTTAACGCTGCATTCATTGGTCACATTGTTGCACTTGGAGTCCCAAGAGGACAACATTGAAGAAGTGATTTCCTATGTAGCCATGTGCAATATGGCCAATTAATGAAGAGTACAGTAAATTGGTGCTATTGGATGACTCTTTAATTCAAGTATTAGTAAACCTACATCTGCAGATGTTATGTAACCGTAACCACTTGTTGACATATTTTTTAACAAAGCTTGGCAAAAATAGCTGCTATACCAAAATATTCAGGTGTAAATACCATGATTCAGGCTAAAAAAATAGCCCACTGGCAAAGAAGGTTTGAAATCTCCAAGCCAACACCGCAGAACCAAATATATGTCAAATTATGACTGCCTAAAATATACCTATGGATTTAAATCCATACACTTTCTTATCTCCGTAGTTGCTGGGCAGATGCCCATGTATTTAGTTATTTAATTTAAATGTTTCAATCATTGTCCTACTGGCCTATGACCACTTCCTGCCACACTATGACATAGTGCCTAGTTAGGGGCGGATCCTCCTTGTTGGCTTCTGGTTGGTGACCCAGCTGGATGTGTTTCAGGGAGCCTGGGTCCCTAGAGTGCCCTGTGCCTCTAGAGATAAGTCTGGAGTGGGAACCCCATGAATGAGGTTCAACCAGAGATAGATTAACTTTTCATAGTACTTACTAGAAGAGTAAGATAGAGAGGTTAAATAAAATGAGCTGCCTGTGCTGCAAGGATTGTAGTGGGGAGTAGGTCTCCCCTGGGCTCTGAATCTCCCTATAGTGAAGGGACCACAGCTGTATAGGGAATTAGGCTTTAGATAGTATTATATAGTATAACCCTGTGGATAGGGTTGCCACCATTGCTTGTGTGAGAAAACGGGACGGGAGGCAGGGCGGGTGGGCTGGTGATGTTGGGGGCTGGACTGATGACATCGGGGGCAGGACTGATGACGTGGCGATCATCGATTGGCTGATCGCCATGTCATTATTTTCCTGTCTGGATTTCCTAATTTGCCCTTCGAAATACCTGCCTGTCTGGGTAAGATCTGGACAAGTGTCAACCCTACCTGTGGACCATTTTTCTTGGACAAATAAACTTATTTTGTTCTGTTGCTGCAAGAAACTCCTGGAGTCCTTTATTTTATTTCTAACAGTAGCCTACCTAGCGAAGACCCTACCTTGTAAATTAAATGTAACCCCTGCTCTACTGTTTAGCTGGACATTAACCTATTTTAGCCCAAACTAGTGTTACATATCCATAGGAAATTCATGGAAAATCCACAAGGCATTTATTAGAATATTCATGGGACATCCATAGGTAATTCATGGGACGTTCATGAAAAAGGATAACATTGATTTCACTTCCCTTGTGGGCCACACAATGTTGTACAGTAAAAGCTAAGGCAACATAATGGAAAATGCAAACATTTAATTAAAATTTTCCAATAAACATTGATTATATATTTTCAATATGTTCATATTAGTGCTATTGAAAACAAGATTTGTCTGTCCCACTCTGCTCTTGTTCTGACCTTTGAAACACAAGATTAAAGCAAAAGAACTTGCAGAAATTCCCCAGCCAACAGATGTACAGTAAATAAAAGAACTGGAAGCCCTGGAACATCCGGTACTTCATAGGTAGCCTTCTCTCAAAGAGCTGGAGGATGTCCATGTTCAAGAAATGTCCAACGTTATCGTTATGAGATGCCAAGGAATTAAGCTTTTGTGAAGACAGACAGTTGCCAAATCCTAAGGTTGCTATATATGGGTAACCAACCAACAACCATCCCACACATCATAATACCCACTCAGGAACTTATGCCTAGACTAAAGTAGACAACTTAATTATTTTGCCACCAACAGCTATACACAACATGATCTTCATTCAGTCATGGTCAGTAGGTACATAATATATTTAGAGAGAACAACACAACAAACTGCATTGAATTCATTAATCTTTGTTTTGTAGGGAGACTCCGGGGGACCCCTTGTTTGTGCGGTACAAGGAGTCTGGTATCAACTTGGCATTGTAAGTTGGGGAGAAGGATGTGCCGTTGCAAACAGACCCGGTGTTTATACCCTGGTGCCCACTTACTGGTCGTGGCTCTCCTCATACAACGCAACCACAGATAATTCATACGTATCAAGTTTCCACTCACCTTCTGTACACAGACACTCAATTCTCATTGCAACATGTCTGCTTCTGCACGGCTGGTTCGTGGTAGAGACAAAGGTCTAAATTATATGTAAATTAGTAAATTTTTATACCATTTTAGTTGTTGGTTTTCTAATTAATAAACCTAATGTCAACCAATTTATTTCGATGTTTATTGCAATATTGCACACCGATTTAGTAGAAACAAATATAAATGGAGGGCACACCAATTTGATAAGAGCAAAAAGAAGAATGAACACGGTGCAAATAGCGTCAAACCACCCCATGAGCTGGTTAAAAATACACTCTTTTACTGCTAGGGGCTTGCACACTCAAAATAAATGATATACAAACACAGGCGGAAATCTCTTTATAGATGATTCATTTACAATGTGCTTTATACAGATAATTGTGCATCAAAACCATGTCAAATCAATAGCAATATTTTAATACTGTACATACCATCAACTAGTAACCTGAGAATTAAGCAAACACCCTTGTCAGAGAATGAGAATTACCCCAATGCTTCGGCATAAATCCCACCTGAGTTTGTATATAATTAATTTATTTTGAGTGTGCAAGCCCCTAGCAGTGACACACATTTAGTCGGTCAACTTAAACTGTTGTAAATAAGATTATAGTTGCAACGGGGATTAAAAAGGGGGTTGTGGGAGCCCTCAAAGGCTAAATAAAAATATATGAATACAACGGAAGTGCGATTGGTCGGGCTAAATTAGCTATGAGCAAACAAAAAAAAAACCAGAGGATTGATCAATGAACCTGCACTGGTCCCCTGTTTCATAAGTAATTGAGTATTTATGAAAGTGTGTGTATTTTCCAAAAGAGGGGTTTTTAGTTGTAAAGTTATGATCATAAAATTGGCAAGCCATGTCAAGCTAAACCCCACTATTAACTTAACTATTTACTTCCAGTCATTTTATTCAAAGGCTGACACCTCCCTGTGATTTGTCTCCTGACCGAGAAAGGTGCTCATTAAGTGAATGGCAATTGGTCTCCCAATAGGTGATCTCTGTTCCTTGTGCATCTTTGACAGATGGTAAAAGGTTGGAATTGTATAGGAGAAGGAAAGGTTAAAACTAAGTAAGCCTTATCAGAAAGGTCCATCTAAATATACCAGTAAACCCCCAAAGTAATGTTGCTCTGAGTCCCCTGTCAAAAGAAACACTGCATTTCTTTCCTTCTATTGTGTACTCATGGGCTTCTGTATCAGACTTCCTGTTTTCAGCTTAAACCTCATTGCCCTGGGCAAGAGCATGCTCAGTTTGCTCCTTTCCCCCCACCCCTCCCTTCTCTACTGTAATCTGAGCCCAGAGCAGGGAGAGACTCAGCCAGGAAGTGATGTCACATCACATTAATACTGCAGCTCCTATTCTAAACAAACAGAGAGTTTCTAGAGCTTTTTACTCAGGTATGGTAAAACATTCTACAGAATAAATATAGCATTCTAGTTTGCACTATTGCAGCTAATCTATTGGCAATAAAATGCCTCCGTAGCTTTCCTTCTCCTTTAAAATTTAACTCTCTAAGCTTCTGACTAATACTATAACCAGAGCTGCATCAACGAGTGTCACCAGTTTACCAAGGAATGTCCTAGTAGGATCTGAGCTCAAAGTCATACGTTACTCAGTATGGCAAATCGGATCTACTCACAGAGTTGTTTCTTGATAGTGTACTTATCGCTGAAATCTCGCACGCTGAAAGACACTAACTGGCATAAACCAACAGGCCCCGCAGAGGAAAGAAATTCAAAGAAGGAGATCCAAAGAAAGACGGCAATCTACCTAACAAGTCATTCTTTCCTACGTGAAGCTCGGTAAGTGCAATTGCCCACAGGGCACATCACAGTTTCTGGCGATATTACACTATTGCAGCGTCCGAAAATCGGCTCTACTCTCCACCTTATGCGGCTAAGATTTCCATGATAAGTACACTATCAAGAAACAATTCTGTGAGTAGATCCGATTTGCGACCCACTCAATTTAACCAACTGTAATACACTATATATATTTTATTTCTTTATTTACATATTGGGGACATATGTCGACTAAGCGCACCAAACCCAGAACTTTTTTATTGTGCAATTTGTGGACCCGTGGATCCACATAAATCTTTGGTGTAGCTGACACTTTACCATTCGATTGGACCTAGCGCAGCGCTCACACCTGTCTGACATTTAATGAGCTCATGTACCAAACCAATTGGTCAACAACAGATCTTGCTTACCATGTACTCAAAAGGAGCTGCCCAGGCTTCCAAAAAGCACCCCCTAAGCAGAGATCTTATTGGTTATTAATATTTGAGTACATATATTGCCCCTAGTTATAATAAAAAAAGTTCCAGAAGTCCTAAACATATTAGGAACTAATTAGAGTCATAAACATATTAGGTAATTGACTAATAGAGTTCAATAGTTCCTTTCTTACAAAGCTGTCTTTTATACAAAATATTGGGTTCAGCAGTTCTGTACTGCAAAGCAATTTTATACAAAATTATGATCAACAGTTCCTTCCTACAAAAACGTCTATAAAAGTTTTTATCCGAGCCACCATTGTGTATATAAAAAGCTCAACAAAACCTCTCATTACAGTATAAGAATCCAATATAATTAACTACCATTCCACCCTTATCTGAATTCTTTATTATGATTGTATAATCCTTTTGTGAATCTTTTAATGCAGCAAGTTCTTCCCTAGTCAAATTAGAAGCACCCTGTCCACTGTTAGGTGTTTCATAATATAATCTCCAAAGGGCTTCTAGGACATTCTAAAAAAAATTAAAGCCTTTCTCAAATCTTTCCTAAGCAGAAGAACATCAGAGCAGCCTCTTTCTTTCTCCTGACAACTTCCTTGACTACTTGGTGGTCAGACTGGTGGGAAACTGACCAGCAGGTGGCGCTGTTGTAACAAAATTCATTCATATTAACAGCACATGTATCCCTTAATATCTTGGAATACAAAATAAAAAAATAATGAATGTAAATGACAAAAGTGCTTAGATTAGCCCACTCCAGTCCAATTTTACATTCACTTATTTTAAAGTTTTACTTATCCTTTAATGGAGATTTAATGGATTAACTCACCAGGGTCTCTGATTAGTTGACTCTGGGTCCTCTTAACTCCTAAGACTTAAGGAATTAACTATTGAGAGAAATACCACCATGAATTCCAATGATGGAAACTTCCCTATGTCATGTGTGGACATGAATAATCTTTGTTTTCCTTCCTGTCCAAGTGGAATGTTATGTTTATAGTCAGGGGAACTTATCAGACTGCAACTTACCAAAGGTGACTAATACAGGAATACAAAAGAGAAAGTACTATAGGTAGATAAGAACATATGGGATTAAGAGCCCCATCATCTAAAGTCTTAATGAGTTCCAAACTTGTCCCACTGGAATTGGTTGTTATGTTTGTAGTATGAGTCTCAAGAAACCCAACACTGCTGTTCATGGACTGTTCAAGTTGCTTTGTCATATCAACAGCACTGCTTGCTGCCTCTTTGCTGGTTTTAATTGAAGTGATCTCTTGTATCCAAGCATGATAATACTAGACTTTGGTATAGACACCCGGTTGGTTAGCTTGTCCGCATCCAACACCCCAACTGATGATGCCATACTGCCACCATGTATTGTTGACTCTGCATACAAGAGGCCCACCAGAGTCTCCCTATAAATAAAAATGTATTGATACATTTTTATGAAAAGTATGACAGAGATTATCTATCTGAGGTATATCTTGAGCTTGAATGGCTGCCCCCATGACTACACAGCAGCTTGTTTATATAAACTATAGTAGAGTTTCTGTAACAAACCTACTAGTTATACTAATGAAGTGCAACCTGTACATTATAGTGCCATTACTTTAAAACACCTTCATTTTTTGGTGTTCCTTTAATATTGCCAAGATCCAGCCCTTTCTCTCTCTATCAAGCAACTTCTAAATCATTCATCTCTGTTCCTATCTCAAATTACTGGAACCTTCTATTAACAAGGAAAGGTGGCCAAATAAGTGCCTATATGCCCTCCAAGGGCCAAACAAGGGGATTACAATGGTGGGAATAGAAGCCTTCGAAGTGAGGAGAGTATCAGCTAGCTGATGGGGTTCTTGATCCAACATGAGAATCAAATCTGCCCAATCAACATCTGGCCAATTTTCAGTCAGTTACTGGTCGGGTGAGTCAGTCAGGCCCAATACACGGCCATCGCTCTAAAGGACCCAATTCGTCAGCCACCTTACGGGGGCGATAAAGGTAAATCAGACCCTGTACTTAAAAATGAAAAAAGGCAGAACGTATAAAGTTTGAGGGACTAAGGTAATAGAGGAAATTAGAAGGCGGGAGGAAGAGTATTGAAAGATTCCGTATGATAATACCTGACAAGCGTCTACTTGTCCTTCCTTGTAACCAGCACAGAACATGTCATCCATGATAAAAGGGACATTAGGTTTGTATTTCACGCTGGATTCATACATGGACTCACAGCTATTCCAGTCAATTAGACTTACTGGAGCCTTCTTCAGGGTTTTAGGGTTACCTAGAGGCTCTTCAGGAAAATCATAGAAAGATAAAAGTGGTTGCGTCAGTGGATTATAAAGCCATACGAATAAGGCGAGGTCAAATCAAACTACCAGTAATGTAAAAAAAGAATTCACTTTATAGCCCTTATTCTACATTATGTCCATTTATCTCCCATATGAATCTTTATCCGACCAACAAATGTGGTAAATGTATTCCAAAAATGAAAGGAAGAATGGGAGGCAATGTAGAAAAGAGAGTGGAGGGCAGGGGACGAAAATGCATCAAAAACATAAGTAAAGAATAAGAATGTAAGCCAAGATGGAGGGGCGAGAGAATGAAGAAAGAAATGAAAGAAACTTGCCCAGAACAAAAGTTCCTTTTTAAAGGATAAGTAAACCTATTAAAATAAGTGAATGTAGAATTGATGAGGGGGCTATTCTAAGCACTTTTGTCATTTACATTCATTATTTATTTAATATTTATCCCAAGATATTAAGGGATACATGTACTGTTAATATGAATGAATTTTGTTCCAACAGCGCCACCTGCTGGTCAGTTTCCCACCAGTCTGACCAGCAAGTAGTCAAGGAAGTTGTCAGGAGAAAGAAAGAGGCTGCTCTCATGTTCTTCTGCTCAGGAAAGATTTGAGAAAGGTTTCTAATTTTATTCCTAAGCAGAAGAACATCAGCCTCTTTCTTTCTCCTGACAACTTCCTTGACTACTTGCTGGTCAGACTGGTGGGAAACTGACCAGCAGGTGGCGCTGTTGGAACAAAATTCATTCATATTAACAGTACATGTATCCCTTAATATCTTGGAATAAAAACAAAATAAATAATGAATGTAAATTTCAAAAGTGCTTAGAATAGCCCCTCATCAGTTCTATATTCACTTATTTTAAAGGTTTACTTTATCCTTTAATACTCAAATGCTATTAAATATCAACTTACGTCCTTCTCTGATATCTCCCCATCCAGTCACCCAGCATTTAGTCCCTGTAGGAAGGGGATCAGCCGGGGGTGGGAGGCAGACTGGGAGAATGTAAGGGGTTAAAGTGACAGGTTGATCCAGTTCAATAAGGGTAATGTCCCCGTTAGATCCTTCATACTGGTAATCTGGGTGTATGATCATTCTCTTCACCCTCCTGGATACTGTGTTGGGATTTTGAAGGTAGGACAATTGATAAGCCCCAAGGGAAACTATATATTGGGAAACCTTTTCCCTACAGAAAAAAAATAGCATCAGTTATCGGGATGAAATATAATGGGGCATAAAACACAATTTAAAAAAAAAGTAACAGAGAAAAATGTTACATTTGAGGAACAAAAAACCTTTCCCCAAGCAAAAATAATAAATATAAAAACCCTGAATTCAATTGTAATAAAATAAACAATGAATTGATTCCAGGCACCTCAGCCCATACAAGGAAGAGATTTTTTTTGTACTTTAAGGAGAAGACTAGGGCATCCTAAGGGAACCCACGCCAGTATGGGGACAACATACAGACACCATGCAGACAGTACAATGGCCAGACCCTCAGCACTAACAAACAGCCAGTACTTTATATTGTAGATTTTGGAAGCACTCACAACTGCAGAATAACTTTTATAGTGCATCCACACGACATGTTTCAGGCTCACAAGCCCTTTTTTTACAGCCAGTACTTTGCTGTAGTTGAGGAATTGGATCATTATTCACCCATTAAGTTCAACCCCTCCAAATGAAACCCAGCATCTATACATACACACTGACCCCTCCATACACTCTCATAAATTATATACTGTATACCCATACTGTACACTAACTATAGAGTTTAGTATCACAATAGCCTTTTTATACAAGACAGAACTTTATTTGCTTTAGTAGCCACAGAATGACACTGCCCAGAATTAGACAACTTGTTATCTACAAAGACCCCAAGATCCTTCTCATTTAAGGAAACTCCCAACACACTGCTATTTAGTGTATAACTTGCATTTATATTATTTTTGCCAAAGTGCATAACCTGTATGAGAAAACCAGTACAATCATGAATAGATAAATAACATTAGCAAATAAAAAGGCACCAGGCAGCTACACAAACTCATTAAAATATGATGTACACAAGCATTGTTAGTGTTGCAAAGGGACGGCAAATGAAAATGTTTGTGAACAGATCTGGTTCATTAGAATAATAACATGTTAGGTGACTGAGCGGGTTTGGTATGGTCCATTAGCATATAGGGCAAGAAATGATGTGGGACTGATACAAACCATGAGCAGAGAGAATAGGAAGGACATTAGTAATGATGGTGCAGGGAAGAGTGAGAGTAGGGTCACCAGGAGAAATACAACAATACTGAGCAGTGGTATACACATAGAAGAGGCCAAGTACTTACTAGAGCTGTGTCCTGTTCATTGGGCTAAACATGACGGAGAAGTATTTGAGTAGGGTACAGAACAGCATATGAGTAGGAATCACACTGTATATTTATTGCCCACAATGCACCTTGTTCTCTCCTAAATGGCATACCATACCAACTCAATATAATGGAGCAATAAATAAGGAGAGTGGAAAATTAGCCCATGTTTGTATGGGGGTAGGATGCAGATAATAGGGTGTGTGTGATGGGTGCTGGGTGCTGAAGAGACTGCAAGTGAGTCAAAGACTGAAAAGAAGATCAGTGGCAACAACAGACCAATATGTAGGTGCAGAGCATTTAAGGAATGTTGGGAAGAGTGCAGTTATCTTGATGCTGATGGAGCATGGGGGAAAAGAGACAGACACAGATTTGTATATGACTAGGGTCAAGGTGCAGGTTGTGTGAGTAGGGACAGTAGAAAGTATGTGTGGGGAGCAAAAGAGCATTTGTTGGTTAGCTGAGAGGCATAAGAGAGACAGAGCAGTGTCTGAGTAGGATACAGATCAGTATGTGCCTAGAGTGTAGAGGAGAGGCAGGAACATGGCAGTATATATCATTGGGTGCCAAGCAGATTATGTACAGATACTCACTGTGTAGCAGAGACACCCAGACTTGTTAGTGATAGGGTACATGTTAGTGATAGGGTACATGTTAGTGATAGGGTACATGTTAGTGATAGGGTACAGAGCATGAATAGGATGCAGAGAGTGAGATATATATATAAAGATGAGGCTGGTCCATGGGCAGAGTTAGAGTACCATTGTGCAGAAGGTAAAGAATGAGTATTGCAACTTACGAATCAAAGCAGTGAGCAGCAGTCAGAAACCAGCTGTTGGTGATAAGGGATCCCCCGCAGATAGGTTCTCCGATGTAGCTCAGACTGATCTGCCAGGGCCATTCTTTCTTTTTACTGTCCTTTCCCCCTACAATCCGATCTGATACCATTGTCATGCCGCACGCTGGGGAGTGAGCACAGACAGTGAGATATTTCATTCTTTCTAATGGTCACATTCAAACCCAAGAATCCCTGGTTGTATCCATGTCTCTTGAGCCAACAATGCCTAGCACTCTATTCTTACTATAAATTGTGCCAAAGTTATCTACAAGGTTCATTCATCCACCATTTTAATCATTCATCCATTCATTGGTTCCTTTGTTCTCAATGAATACAATGTTGATCCTACCTGATGTAGCATCTGTTTCTTGAAAACCTAAAGAGAGAAAAGAAGACAAAGATTTTATATGTGGTACGTTCCCAGCATAACACTTGAGCTTGACTGTCGCCAACATCCATACATTCAATGAACTATGCATCCCTCCATTTAGCAACCATCGTTCATTATTCCTCCATTTACTTATCTATCCATAAATCCATCAACCAAATAGTCATCTGTCCTATTATCCATCCATTTGTATTGATCCATGCATGACTCCATTCATACTGTATGATAATTTATCTTACTTAGTGATAGTGATGCTTCTCCAGAAGACCCTGAAGAAAGGAAGGAACAAAGGGAAGTTATTATACCATAAGAACAGGTTTGGGTTATCTCCGAGAGGCACATGCCAAGCAGTCAACAATAAATGCTCTTATCTCAATCAGAGATACAAAGTAATAAGTTTGCTGTTGGGACAAATCACCATAAACTCTACAATGGTAAGGACCTTGCTGGTGGAGGAGAATCAGCATAAGGCTTAGGAATCCCAACATGTTGCCTCCTTTTCATTGGGATTACACTAAGGGCTGACAGATTTCTCTGTGCAGAACCCCCTAGTGAGGCTAGCTTTATACAGAGCATCAGAGCTGCCCAACTGGTTCCTACTCGTTCCTACCTAATCTGGGCTGGTTTTAGGTCTCAGGAACGTTTTCATCTTTAATCTCTTAATTTCATGTAATTTGTACTAAAACAGCCTTCAAGTCAAACTCTGGCCCGAGTACTTTGAGTTCCTATGTGCAAGCAAACCAAGATGGAGCTTCCAGGGTATGAAATCTGGTATCTAACGTTGAAGCACATTTGAGCTCCCAGGGACAGAGCAGCTGAATTGAATTTAACTGGATCAAAGAAAAGGTTGGTCACTACTGACCAATTTAAAAAAATCCAGTGGACAAGAATGGGGAGTTAAAACTCCAAGGTTACCCAATAACCATATTTTAGATTTCATGCTATCCAAATAATGAAATGAAGGCCCCACAAGGCAACCAGTAAATGGTTTGCCTATTCAGTAGTCAGAAATTATCAGACTGGTCTACTTGGTTATCCCAAATTTGAGTATTTTAGACATGAAGCACACATGAGGGGTCATTTACAACTGCAAAAATTACAAAAAATAGGCACAATCCTCAATATTTTTGCACCCTGCCTTCACACTGTGTAATCCATTTGTTGAATGGACATGCATATTGGCCCTTATGATGCTACCCAAAAAGGTCAAATTTGGATTAGTTACAACCTAACTACGTAATCTTTCTATGTATGGCCAGATTATGACTAGTGTACTCATAAATATATATGATATACCCCACTTATTGGCCATGTAATCACTTGGTCCTGCTATTGTCATTCATGTATTACTTCCCTGCTAAAGGAAGAGTTGTCCCATCAGGTTCTGCAAGAGGCTGACAGACTGGTTTTACTGAACACACTTCTTTATCTGACACCATGTGATTTGCAGCCCTCGGGCAGTTGGTCATACTATGACATCACTTAATGATCGGGAGATGCTTATCTTCAAAAGAAACATTTATAGGAGCAGGATGCAGCGAGTGTTTCTTTAAATCACTAGTCGTTATCATTTTTCCTTTTTTTTTTGTGAGATGGTTCATAAACCCAGTGCTAAAATTGTAAATATTTAAAGAAGATTGAATTCTGAGCACCATAGAAATGCACTAAAAGCAGTGTTTTTCCCTTTCGTTTCTCTTCTGGATATTAAATATATAACACAGATGATGACAAGGCTGACTTCTTCCACGTTGTTTTCAAGAGTCAAACTAAAGACAGAGTTTGTCATTTTGGCACAATGTGATGGACTGTTTTCAACTGTTAAACAGCATTTTGTTATATGAGGTGTTAGATCTTGGCATCAGCTCTAACGCCTCTTCGAATTGCTTATCCCCGATGCAAATTGCAAGCGCTTTGAGACCTTTTTATACTTCAAATATCCTTCACAAGAACTTGTTCATAGTCTGACTGCTAGACTGGTGGCATTAAGTAACTGGTTGTGAAAACTGTTAGGGGTGAAAGAGGATTTTTTTGTGATATTGATTTCACTCACCCCAACATTTCTTTTCCTGCTACAAACAATTCACTTATGCTCTAAGTTTCACAGTGTTTATTTGGTGAGTTGAATTGTAGATGGCTATGGGTTTGTGTGTCATTGGGTTGGGTCTCAAAGTAGATTTCAATTCCTCCCATGTCACCTTCTCCTGCCCTCAGACAATGGCAGTTCTGGGTTTATAAGGACATCACTGCTGAGTTCATGATGATGTCACTTCCAGTCTGTGATGACAATATTATGTTTTATGGTGGACAATTTTCAAATAAAGCACTTGCAGGTCAGATGAAACAGTTCATCTGAGTAGGTGAAATGTGGATTTTGGTACCATGTTGTGGATATTAGGTCTCTATTTAAGTCAATGGTAGGTGGCAGGGGGTACATTTCTATAATTGGATAAAGTAATTGGATAGTAGACAGGACCACTTTGGCATCTCTCTCTGCTGCCAAACTGACTACCCATGCAACTCAGCATGGTTCTACTTCTCTTTACGACTGGAACAAGGATGAAGCAGAGCACACTCCTCACTTCTGTTAGAAGATAACCTGGTGCACAGAGTACAGGGTACGGCAATCCCCAAACGAATACTTCCAGGAAAGATACACTGGCACACAAGGTAAATTGCAGTGCAGTGCAGGTCCGCACAAATAAACAGCAAGGGGTCACCCTGCACTGCAATTTACCTTGTGTGCCAGTGTATCTTTCCTGGATCTACTTCTCTTTACATCATGAGCAAAGACAGAGCAGGAGAAGGTGGCCACCATGTATGGTTGTTCGACATCCTTTCCCTGGATCTCTGATGGTGTTGGCCAACCAGGGCCATGCAGATTTGAAGCCAATCTGGTCCTGGTTTCAACTGTACAAGATCTTGGATTTTAAATTACCAAACCTATTCAAGTCAATGGAAAGAATTCAAGTGGAAAGAAACAAGAAGGTGGTATAAAAGCAATTACTCCTGATTTTGGGTGTTAAATTGCACTTGATTCTGGTTGCTCTTGTCTTAACTTCAGATATATAAGATCATATGAGAAGCAAAGGGACACAGGATTTTGTTGATCCTCAAAATCAACCTAACAAAGACCGTTCTATTGTCTCCTAATTAGAGCAGCTGATGGGACATTATGGGACAGTTATTCACCATCTAATCTACAATACAAGACTCCACCGCAGCCATTTTTGCCAATATGTGGTCATATGCAGGTCATATGGTGGTCATTCCCACCATCTTCTTTGTTAGTTACATAGACATAATTAGAATAAGTGGACTATGATTGGTCTCATCATGGCAGCCACTTCAAAGTGGCATAATTATCAAGTGGTAAACAAAGAGTTCACCACAGTTCACCAGAAGAGAATGGCTCTTATCGCTTGTGAAAGGATTTTTAGGGTTGTTGTACACAGGGCGATTTCTCTCCTGGCATATAATTGACCAGAAACCATAACTGACACTCCCATTCACATAAAGTTACCAGTTATAGGCTGAAACTCATTTCAAGTTTCCAATTCAATGAATGTGAGGCAAAGTATTGGTTTGATCACCTCTATTTAAGTAAAATGTATATTATTGGGGGAACATTTGTTGTTATTATTTATGGCAGTTTCTCACTTAGATCCACTTATTTCTTTACAATGTTGTACAGTTTTTACATATTTACATTGAAAATAATTTTAATCTTAGGCATGGCAAAGTGCAAACATTTGGCAAAATTGTTTGCATCAAAAACACTATTGACAAAGGTTGGTGCAGGGTCAGACTGACCTATCTGAGTATAAGAGGATTTCTAGTGGGCCTCAGCTTAGCACAGTTCCTATCAGTTTAGTTTTATTTCCATCATGGACCTATATAAACCTGTGAGATTGGGGCCGGGGTGTAAGGTTTTCTGGTAGGTCCTAGGAGGCCAAGTTCAATAATGTCTTGCTAAAAAGCTGTTTGACTCCACTCATAACAAGGTTACAGACACAGTCACCCCGCTATAGTTCCAGGGGTACCCAGGGTACAAATAAGCACTCACCCCAAATCTCCCCCTAACTGATCTTCAGACTGGGCCCCCTTAGCTCATAACAAGGTTACAGATATATAGAAACATTGGGGTGTCACCCTGCTTTAGTTCCAGGGGTACCCAGGGTACAAATAAGCACTCACCCCAAATCTCCCCCTAACTGGCCTTCAGACTGGGCCCCCTTAGCTCATAACAAGGTTACAGATATATAGAAACGTTGGGGTAACAATCACCCTGCTATAGTTTCAGGGGTACCCAGGGTACAAATAAGCACTCACCCCAAATCTCCCCCTAACTGACCTTCAGGCTGGGCCCCCTTAGCTCATAACAAGGTTACAGATATATAGAAACATTGGGGTAACAGTCACCCTGCTATAGTTCCAGGGGTACCCAGGGTACAAATAAACACTCACCCCAAATCTCCCACTAACTGACCTTCAGACTGGGACCCCTTAGCTCATAACAAGGTTACAGATATATAGAAACATTGGGGTAACAGTCACCCTGCTATAGTTCCAGGGGTACCCAGGGCACAAATAAACACTCACCCCAAATCTCCCCCTAACTGACTTTCAGACTGGGCCCCCTTAGCTCATAACAAGGTTACAGATATATAGAAACATTGGGGTGTCACCCTGCTATAGTTCCAGGGGTACC
Organism: Xenopus laevis; assembly: GCF_017654675.1. Lineage (NCBI taxonomy): Eukaryota > Metazoa > Chordata > Amphibia > Anura > Pipidae > Xenopus > Xenopus laevis. The sequence goes on along the minus strand of NC_054388.1, from coordinate 111,444,907 downwards.
CAGGGTACAAATAAGCACTCACCCCAAATCTCCCCCTAACTGACCTTCAGACTGGGCCCCCTTAGCTCATAACAAGGTTACAGATATATAGAAACATTGGGGTAACAATCACCCTGCTATAGTTTCAGGGGTACCCAGGGTACAAATAAGCACTCACCCCAAATCTCCCCCTAACTGACCTTCAGGCTGGGCCCCCTTAGCTCATAACAAGGTTACAGATATATAGAAACATTGGGGTAACAGTCACCCTGCTATAGTTCCAGGGGTACCCAGGGTACAAATAAACACTCACCCCAAATCTCCCACTAACTGACCTTCAGACTGGGACCCCTTAGCTCATAACAAGGTTACAGATATATAGAAACATTGGGGTAACAGTCACCCTGCTATAGTTCATAGCATAGTTCTATAGTTATCTAGTAGTGAAAAGTCCAAAGCAACTGAGCTTGTTGAGCAAGCTTCAAAATGTTTTACCACGTGTCTTCTTCAATTGAAATGAAGAAGCTGAAAAAGCTGCTCAGATGAGGGGGGATGTTTTCAAGTATAGCTTTTGCCTTATTACTACTAGTTTAGTTACAAATATTAAAATGGATGTATTTACCTGCACACTAGACTCCTTTGAGCCTTTTCAAAAAAAAAGTTGGAAAGATAATAGATCACCTGAGGATTAACAAAAGCCCAGTACCCCAAGCTATCAAAGAAGCTCATCTTCTCAGAACACTTTACTTCATCTACGGGGAAACCAAGAGAGTGGAAAACTGCTAATGTTATTCAAATACTCAGTTGCAGAATGGTGGTGTTATGGTTAGCAATCCTGCCTTGGGGTTCCAGGTGTGGCTCCAGCTAAGGCTACAATTAGGGTTGCCACATTTTATCAAATAGAATACCGGCCCGGGAGGGGGACAAATATGCATATGGGGAAGAAGTCATGAGATCACTGCCTACAACATGCTATCTCAGGGTAGAGGGGCATCTTGTTTCTAGTGCAAGTCTGTTGATAAAATGAACAATAAATACATAAAGAAAAAGGCAGCTGGTTGAGGTGTAGGTGTTCTTATTGTTCAACGTGTGGTCTGGTTCTCCCTTACTGTTACAGTTAGAAGCTTTCACTACATTGTTGTCTCACTTTGTAATAATTCTAAGAAAGCTAAGAAGAAGCAAATAGAAGTCTAGTATAGAAGTAGAATGACCTAAGGGCACAAGTCATTTCCTAAGGCACAAGGAAGGCGGTGAGGGCTTAGGTGAAGAGATTTTTCTAGCATTGCTGGTCTGGATTAATAAAAAAACACTAGCTTTACCCTACCTAATCTATAGCATGGCCATAATTTAGAAGAACAGAAATTGGACACTTATGAAGTTTGGTCTTATTGCCAAGAGTCCTGTGGATCTAGTGACAACATAAAACTAATAATGTTGCAAATACTAAAACAGATGCAGTTCCTGTACACTTTGTTCTGGACTCTTATTCAACTATGTGCATGGTTATTTGAGAGTAAACAAGTGGCATTTAGGGTACTAAAAGAGATTACCCATGTCATTGCCAAACCACTTTACTGGGTTTTCCAGGATTTTTTGAGGTCAGACATGGTGCCATAAGATTGGTAAAGTGTTAATGTGGTGCCAATTTACAAATATGGTTGGCTCTCTGTAGCCATAGGCCTTTTAGAGGGACATCTTTGGTAGGAAAGCCATTAGAAGGATATACGATACTGGAATGTGGATAATTTACAAGCATAAGTGCAGTGTACAAAGTGAATAACAAAGTGATTACTAAACAAAAAAGAAAAGGTACAAAGCACAAGTGGTAGAAACTCACCAATATAGATACAGTGGTCCAGGTGCGCCAACCCCTCGACTTTTAGCTTGAGGAAGTGGACAAACTGCTATGAGACGGGAAAAAAATGGCACACCCTTTTATCTAATTAAGAAAAGCCTTATTTCATGCCCATTTCACCCAGTGGTCCCCAACCACTGGCTTGTTGCTCTCCGACCCCTTGGATGTTGCTCTTCGTGGCCTAATATCAGGTGCTTATTTTTTAATTAATGACTTTTTGGTTGCATAAAAAACAGGTGTACTACTGAAATGAGCCTCTTGTAGGCTGCCAGTCCATCCAGGGGATACCAAATCTCCAATCACAGCCCTAATTCAGCTCCCCCAGGAACATTTTTCATGCTTGTGTTGCTCCCCAATTCCTTTTACATCTGAATGTAAAGAGGCTGGAACTAGATGTAGGAAATAAATGCATGGGCCTTGGGCAGGGGGTGCAACCAGAAAGAAGTCAATGGTAGAGGAGGAAGAGAACCACATATACATTGTAGTGGGGGTTAGCAAGTGAACAGGCTGGGTGACATTTTGAGAGGTCAAGCTGGAGGAAGTGGGAGGGTGGCAGACAAGGTGTAGGGCCAAATAGTATAACTTTGGGTGCTAATACTACTTGGCCAGGTTCCAGCAGTGCCACTGATAATATTTAGCTCTTTTGTTACTCTAGATTTTCATTTCTCAGTTTCCGAAAGGCAAAATGGCTCCTCAGGGTCTCACCTGCTGTGTGTATGTGTGTGTATATATATATATATAGTTCAATATATATATATATATATAGTTCAATATGGGATATGGGATGCACAGTGTATTGAATAAACACTTTTGATAAAGAAAACGGAGTGCTGGTCCATCTTCAATTGATATATATATATATATATATACTTCCGTTAGGAATAATTCATCCCTGGACCAGCACTTCCCTTTGTGAAATTGTAGAATTTTATTTAAATACACATATTAGTGTTCTAACGTTTCAGTCTCTGCTGGGACGTTTTTGCTCGGTCCTTGAAAAAGGCAGCAGGGACCAAAAAATGCGAACACTAATATGTGTATTTATATAAAATTCTACAATTTCACAAAGGGAAGTGTCGGTCCAGGGATGAATTATTTGTAACTACTATAAATAACCACCAGGGGCATAACTATAGAGGAAGCACACCCTGAGTATTGTGTATTTTTAAGTGCATTTTTGTGATATGTACTAGCTGGAGCCCCGTCGTCTCGTCTCACTGTGTATTTGTATACTGCTGAGATGACCATAAAGTTTACTTTGACTTTGAATTGAATGGTGTATATCCACCTGAATAATCCTCAGGACTCAGCGGTTATTCCTTACTCGCACCCTCCACCCAGTAGCTAGTTTTTTATCTTTGTTTTTTAAGGCAACTGTCCTGCACGGTTTACATTGGTGTGTAACAGTGAGTCTGGTTACACTTGTGTGTGGTTTGCTGTGTGGGCATGGCTCAGTGTTTTATGTGTTTTTTTCACAATTATGATTAAAGGTGAAGCTTTAATGTAGTTCTTTATTGTGTTATGTTCCATGACACCTGGTTATCGTGCCTGAACTGGTTTGAGTGAAAAAAGAGGGGTATTTGGGCACCTATTCTCCCTACATCTCAAGTATTCTTTAGTTGTTCATTATGCTCACAAGCCCCAAATCCCAAATTGCCATTTTGTGCTAAGGCAGGGGCATAACATTAACTCGCCAGCCCCTCAATATAATTCTTGGTCCTACAGTAGTGACTAGGGTTTCCACCCAATTGGTATTTGACCAGCCTTGCTGGTAAATCACCAGGTAGAGCCAGAACCAGTATTACAAATGTATTGGAAGGGTAATGCACTCATTGGTAAATGTTTAATTACTCACCCCTTCATCTTCTCTCTGAAATGTTTTGTTGCCTGACACTGAAGGTTTCCATCCCTATTCCAACCATGTAACGCTTCTGATCCTCAATTGATCTACTTTTTCCCATCTTTATTCACCCATTCCCTGCCCTGTGACATCACCAATTTATTCCTGTGATGTCATTACCACACATCTATCCATTCGTGCTAGTAAGATTCAGCCAGAAAGGTGGCAACCCTAGTTGTGGCCCATTTTTTAACCTCATCACCCAAATAATTTGTATAATCCCTGGAGATGGAAAAGAGGTCCCCTACTGAAATAATTCATCTTTCCAGGTCCTTATCCCTCCCATCTTTACACACATTGTGAATTGGTTTTGGTAAACCTGTCATCTCACGCCCCTATAAGGTCTTAGCATTGCCTGGAGTGGATCATTAGCAGCCTGATGACATCACTACAAGAGAAAGAGAGATGGAGAAGATGGGCGACTAGAAGGGGGGGACACAAAAAAAATCAAAACTCTTAGTATAAAGGAAAGTGACTGTTGAAGTTGGGTGGAAAAAGGAGTGGTATGGGAGAAGAAGGTAAAGTTATGAGAGTAAAAGATGGATGGAAGGAGACTAATGGGAATGGGAACAGAAACCTGTTGACCTGTTGATCAGCACTGGTGTTCTAGGTTCAATTCCAGGCAGGTCACTATCTGCAAAGAGTTGGTTACCTCCAAAAACGTACAGGTAAGTTAATGAGTCTTTTTGTAGTGCAGCAATAGCTAAATGGATGCAGCCTGGACACCACTTATCTTACCCGTTGTATTATCCCAATCTTTGACAGCTTTTCTGCATAAAATCAATTATGTACAATTGGGGGTATCTTAACAGTTCCATAGAAGAGACTGTGACTTTTAAAAGTGGCCATTTAACTCACACAGTGAGTATACTCACCTACTATGCCCCCCCTGGCTTCATTAAAGGAACAGTAACACCAAAAAATTTAGAAACTATAGTAGTACTTATCTGTTATCTACTGTGTATCCTGTGCTTGAATGGCTGCCCCCATGGCTACACAGCAGCTTGTTTATATAAACTATAGTAGTACTTATCTGTTATCTATTGTGTATCCTGTGCTTGAATGGCTGCCCCATGGCTACACAGCAGCTTGTTTATATAAACTATAGTAGTACTTATCTGTTATCTACTGTGTATCCTGTGCTTGAATGTCTGCCCCCATGGCTACACAGCAGCTTGTTTATATAAACTATAGTAGTACTTATCTGTTATCTACTGTGTATCCTCTGCTTGAATGGCTGCCCCCATGGCTACACAGCAGCTTGTTTATAAGCTTTAGTAGTACTTATCTGTTATCTACTGAGTATCCTGTGCTTTAATGGCTGCCCCCATGGCAACACAGCAGCTTGTTTATATAAACTATAGTAGTACTTATCTGTTATCTACTGTGTATCCTGTGCTTGAATGGCTGCCCCCATGGCTACACAGCAGCTTGTTTATATAAACTATAGTAGTACTTATCTGTTATCTACTGCATATCCTGTGCTTGAATGGCTGCCCTCATGGCTACACAGCAGCTTGTTTATATAAACTATAGTAGTACTTATCTGTTATCTACTGTGTATCCTGTGCTTGAATGGCTGCCCCCATGGCTACACAGCAGCTTGTTTATATAAACTATAGTAGTACTTATCTGTTATCTACTGCATATCCTGTGCTTGAATGGCTGCCCTCATGGCTACACAGCAGCTTGTTTATATAAACTATAGTAGTACTTATCTGTTATCTACTGTGTATCCTGTGCTTGAATGGCTGCCCCCATGGCTACACAGCAGCTTGTTTATATAAACTATAGTAGTACTTATCTGTTATCTACTGTGTATCCTGTGCTTGAATGGCTGCCCCCATGGCTACACAGCAGCTTGTTTATATAAACTATAGTAGTGTTTCTGAAGCAAACACACCAGTTGTACCAGTGCAGGGAAACAGTATATTATATTGTCATTCCTTTAAAACTTAAATTTTTCGGTATTACTGTTCCCTTAAAACAATGTGACTGATCTGTCATTTAAAGGGCATATTGTCCCAGAAACGTAGGCCTATATCTGCCAAAGCAAACGGCATATTGTATTGCTGAGGGGTGTTGGACATGTTCTGTGTGTCAGAGACAAATACACGAGGTTCTCTGCTCAATTCCCCTTGTCCGTCTGTCACAGAGTCACTGTTCTTCTTCAATGCTGCATTTTATTTCTTTGGCCAGTCGAGGGAATATTAGGAAGGTCCTTGGCTCTATAGTACCTTTCTCTTGCCAGCAGGGCAGAACATGTGTGAGTTCTTTTTGTCTATTAAGGCTGCATTTCCTTTTTCTGGCCAGTAGAGGGAACTTTAGCTACTTCCTGTGTTGCTTTTGCTCTCTTAAAGGAACAATAGCACAATCATTTTTCATTAACAATTCCCATTCTAAACCCATTTATTTGTAGGTATATCATTCTGAAATGACACTATTTGTATTTTTTTAAGCATTATCTTATGTGTCCTACAGATGCATCTACACACCAATATTACAGCTAAAAAAGACACTTGTTGGTTCAGGAATGACATTTTATATTGTAGAGTGAATTATTTGCAGTGTAAACAGTGTCATTTAGAAATAAAAATTACATCGTAAAAATCATGACAGAATCTTCAAACAATTTAAATCTCGGAATCTCATACAGGTAACTGTCCACTTTACATGAGAAGTGACACATTTTACAGCCATGGTGAAATTACAAATTAACAAACTATATAACAAAATGGAAGTATTAATATTTTATTTATAATGTTCGTTATAATCCAGAAAAGGAGGAACATATATATATATATATATATATATATATATATATATATATATATATATATATATATATATATATATATATACACATTTTTGGTCTGTATGTGCCTATACAAGGTGCCTGTGTATAGTCCAATAGTTATTAATTCGCCAGGCACGAATTTGCTGTGAACCTTCGCGTTTCGCCGCAGGCAACTAAATTCACCGACGTCAAAACATTTTGGACGCTCGGCGGAAAGTTGCTTGCGTCAAAACCGTTGTATGTCAACATTAATCGGACACTCATTGACTTTAACGCCGGCGTCAAAATTGACGCAAGTGTCAGGATTGACGCGGCTGTCAAAATTCACGTTTCGAGACAAATTCGTCCATCACTAGTTATTTGGGCTAAAAATGTTGCAAGTCAAGGGTTGCAGGGTTGGTGTATGCAATAAAAGTATTGGGCTTCTGTATCCAGAATGCTCGGGACCTGGGGTTTTCTGGATGACCGATCTTTCTATAATTTGGATCTTCATACCTTAAGTCTATTAAAACATCATTTAAACATTAAGTAACCCCAATAGGCTTGTTTTGCATTTAATAAGGACCTCAGTTGGGATGAAGTACAAGGTACTGTTTTATTATGATAGATGATATGGAAGATGGCCTTCCCGTAATTTGGAGCTTTATGGATAACAGGTTTACAGTAGCGATGAGCCATCTGCAAATTGTTTCAGGAAACTGCGACAAAAATCTGCCGCCAAAAATTTCTCCGCAAAAAAAAAAAATTGTCGTTGAGACAAAAAAGTCACCGTAAGAAAAAACATCCATTGCCTTTAATGCATTTGGATTTGCGAAAAAATTGCATTTCGACAAAAAAGTTGCTAAGATAAAAAAAATCGCTACAAGAAATACGTCCATTGACTTTGGAGTGAGAAAAAAATTGTTGCACAAGAAAAAGAAATTGCTGGCCAAATTTTTCAATGTTTTGGAATTTTTTTGCAAATTTCAGCGAAGTCAAAAAGAGAAAGAGAGGAGAGAGTCTGCCCTGAGATTCTTTTGCTTAGGAATAAAATTAGAAACCTTTCTCACATCTTTCCTAAGCAGAAGAACATCAGAGCAGCCTCTTTCTTTCTCCTGACAACTTCCTTGACTACTTGGTGGTCAGACTGGTGGGAAACTGACCAGCAGGTGGTGCTGTTGTAACAAAATTCATTCATATTAACAGTACATGTATCCCTTAATATCTTGGAATTAAAAGAAAATAAATAATGAATGTAAATGACAAAAGTGCTTAGAATAGCCTCATCGTCAATTCTACATTCACTTATTATAAAGGTTTACGATGGCACAAAATTGCCGTGATAATTCAAATTAAATACATTTTTCAAAATTTTTCAAATTAAAGGTGCCCTTTGACTTTAATGTGTGTCAGGATTGTCGCCGGCGTCGCAATTGTCACCAGCGTCAGAAGCGAAGCGGGAGAAATTCGCCCCTCACTAAGTTGTGAGGCAACTACGGGCGGCATTTTGGAGAGATTAGTCGCCCACAGTAGCGAAGACTTATCACAGGCGACTAAATCTCCCCGTGTGCCAGCACCTTAATAACAAGAGCCGGTGAAAGCCATCAGAGATGAACGTTTCTCCTACATAAACAGCCATGAATCAGGAATTATAATGAGCGATTAAAAATGTGTTAGTGCCCAGGTCTAGGAACCCCACACCAAACAGCCAGGTGATACTTATTAAACTGGTGATCTACGGACCTTGTTGAGGCACATTTTAGAATTATTTACGCAAAGAATCTAATAGATAAATAAATGAAGAAGTTTAGCGCTACGGTGAACAGGGAGCAGGAATGGATTTGGGCCTCGTTATCTATGGTCTTAGTTTCATTTACCCCCAACACAGTGGAGATGGTAGAGGGGCTGAGGCTAAAAGCAATGCTGTTGCTCATGGTCATGGATTCAGTTTCAGACATTGTTGTACTGGCAACACCGCTTGATCCAACGCTTGGTCCTCCTTCGCTGAACATAAGTAAAGGCACATTGGTTTTCAGCCAGTCCTGGTAAAACTGGACTTTGGTATAGACACCAGGTCTATCTGGTTCTGCACAGCCGAAACCCCAGCTCACAATACCGAGCTGAAGCCAGACATTGTTGACATTGAATACAAGAGGTCCACCTGAGTCTCCCTATAAAGACACAAACATGTTTGAATCCATTTTTAGCAAATAGAAAATAAAATAACCACAAGTTCCATTCAGGTTTTGCCAACTGATTTCAGGATGGACATGCTGAGCATCATAATATAATGCTTATTGGTTTGAGATAGATATCCCAGGACAAAGTGTATTTAAAGGAGACATGTAGGATAAATGAAAAAAAAAAAATAATTGTGTAGGCAGTTATAAGTAATATAAGGTGTTGCTTTTACATGGTGCTAAACATTAATATTATCTTTAAAAATAGCCCCTTTATTGGAGCTCCCTATAGATGTTCTCTGGTCCCTGTTTCAAATGAGGGGTGGGCGTGTCCCTGCCAGAAGCACAGTAGGAGGGGAACAGCCAATCACAGCCCTGCAGTCAGACAAGCACAGACAGGCTTCAGTTCCCTATCAGGTCCTGCTAGCTGCTGATTGGTTCCTGTCCTACAGTGCAGTGAGCTGAGTGCACAGCCTGGGAATTCAGGGAGCAGGAAGTGGAAGAGAAGGGAGGGATTATTAGGGTTTTTGCAGGAATATTCAATAAATCAGCCTGAAACACTACTTTTTTAAGCAAAATTCTTCTATATCTAAATGAGTATAATGCACTGGTACAGTCTTATTTTTAACACAAAGGGGCCGATTCACAAAGGGTCGAATATCGAGGGTTAATTAACCCTCGATATTCGACTGGGAATTAAAATCCATCGACTTCGAATATCGAAGTCGAAGGATTTTAGCGCAAATAGTGCGATCGAACGATCGAAGGATTATTCCTTCGATCGAACGATAAAATCCTTCGAATCGAACGATTCGAAGGATTTTAATCCAACGATCGAAGGAATATCCTTCGATCAAAAAAATTTAGGAAAGCCTATGGGGACCTTCCCCATAGGCTAACATTGACTTCGGTAGCTTTTAGATGGTGAACTAGGGCGTTGAAGTTTTTTCTTAAAGAGACAGTACTTCGACTATCGAATGGTCGACTAGTCGAACGATTTTTAGTTGGAATAGTTTGATTCGTAGTCGTATTAGAAGGTCGTAGTAGCCCATTTGATGGTCGAAGTAGCCCAAAAAACACTTCGAAATCTTCGAAGTTTTTTTACTTCGAATCCTTCACTCGAAGTTAGTGAATCGGCCCCAAAATGTTTCCTTTAAAAGCTGAATGGATATGGGGTTGTTTTACTTCTGTGGCAGTAAATATATACAGAATGCTCTTCCAACTCAATAAATTGAGGGGAGGGGGTGAAGGAGGAATTGAAGAATGAAAAGGAAAGAAGGAGCCTGTAGTGCTACTGTACCTGGCAGGCATCGACCTGTCCCTCCTTGTAACCAGCACACACCATGTCCTTCTGAATGAAGTCAACCCCAGTGCTGTAGCCCAAGCTGGATTTGTACATTGTCTCACAGCTTGACCGGTCTATGATACCGACTTCGGCCTTCTGAAGGGTTTTGGGGCTGCTTAAAGGGGCTGCCATGAAAGTAAAACAAAAAAAAAATTAAATAGGATAATTAAAGGGGTTGTTCACCTTTGAGTTATCTTTTAGTGTGATGTAGAAAGTGATGTTTTCAGACAATTTGCAACTGGTTTTTATTTTTTATAATTCGTGGTTTTTGAGTTATTTAGCTTTTTATTCAACAGCTCTCCAGTTTTAAAGGAACAGTAACACCAAAAAAAATAAAAGAATCCTAAAGTAATGAAAATATAATGTACTGTTTTGCTGCACTGGCACAACTGGTGTGTAAACTTCAGAAAAACAACTATAGTTTATATAAACAATGCCATCGGGGCAGCCATTCAAGCACAGGATACACAGTAGATAACAGATAAGTACTACTATAGTTTATATAAAGAAGCTGCTCTGTAGCCATCGGGGCAGCCATTCAAGCACAGGATACACAGTAGATAACAGATAAGTACTACTATAGTTTATATAAACAAGCTGCTGTGTAGCCATGGGGGCAGCCATTCAAGCACAGGATACACAGTAGATAACAGATAAGTACTACTATAGTTTATATAAACAAGCTGCTGTGTAGCCATGGGGGCAGCCATTCAAGCACAGGATACACAGTAGATAACAGATAAGTACTACTATAGTTTATGTAAACAAGCTGCTGTGTAGCCATGGGGGCAGCCATTTAAGCACAGGATACACAGTAGATAACAGATAAGTACTACTATAGTTTATATAAACAAGCTGCTGTGTAGTCATGGGGGCAGCCATTCAAGCACAGGATACACAGTAGATAACAAATAAGTACTACTATAGTTTATATAAACAAACTGCTGTGTAGCCATGGGGCAGCCATTCAAGCACAGGATACACAGTAGATAACAGATAAGTACTACTATAGTTTATATAAACAAGCTGCTGTGTAGCCATGGGGGCAGCCATTCAAGCACAGGATACACAGTAGATAACAAATAAGTACTACTATAGTTTATATAAACAAGCTGCTGTGTAGCCATGGGGGCAGCCATTCAAGCACAGGATACACAGTAGATAACAAATAAGTACTACTATAGTTTATATAAACAAGCTGCTGTGTAGCCATGGGGGCAGCCATTCAAAGCTGAAAAGGAGAAAAAGCTACAAGATACACAGATAAGCTCTGTAGTGTACAATGGGATTCTTCAGTGCTTATCTGTTATCTACTGTGTATCCTGTGCGACTGTGTAAATAACATATAATTGTATCTACTGTGCTTAGTATAGCTCATCAATTTTATATTCACTTATTTTAAAGGTTTACTTATTCTTTAAGCACTATTCTCTTAATGCACTAGTATAGTTGGCCCGATAATAATTTGCTTTCATTCATGCATTTATCATCCATCCCACACATCCTTAAAAACCAACTTACCTCCCGCTTGAATATTTCCCCATCCAGTCACCCAGCACATAGACCCCGCTGCAAACTGAACATTGTGGGAAGGAAGACAGACAGGCAAGATGTAAGGGGTGAACGTGACGGGTTTCTCCAGTTCAATTAGAGCAATGTCCCCGCTGGATCCCTCGTATTGGAAATCTGGGTGCTTTATTATCCTTTTCACTCCTCTGGTTACTGTAGAATTGCCCAGGGCAGACAGCTGATGAGCCCCAAGATAGACATTATAGTATGAGGCCTCCAACCTACAGACAAACCAATGAGCCAGATGAAAGGGGTTTCTTGTGACCAATAACAGAATGATATCAATTGGTAGATGCAGTTAGAGAACAGCCTTTTCCAGTGAGGACAAATGAAGTTGTCTCTGTGAGATAGAGTCCCACTGGAGCAGAGTTAACAAATTACATATAAGTAAATGAATAAACAGAGCAGACCTCATTTGGTTGATGAGGATATTGTAACTAAATATATAATATGAGAAGGGGTGAAGAGCAGGAGATAGGTTAAATACATAGCATTGTACAGCAGAGAACATTAGGTTATTATTGTGAAATACTCTTCACCCTATTGCAGAGTTGAGTCCAAAGTGATAAGACAGCTGGGTGCAAAGCAGTGTGGGTATACAAGTAGGTGAGTATGGGGTAGGACATTTGAGACAATGTGGTGCATAATAATAATCTGGGGGTAGGACACAGTGATTAAGTAAGGTACAAGCTATCAGAATAGTAAAAGAGCAGTAAGCACATGAGTAGAATTCAGAGGAGATGTGTAGGACATAGGAATCAGAGCTGTGATGAACTAAATGCAGGGAATAAAATGTGTAGTACACAGAATGGTAAGTAGAGTGTATAGCAGTAATGAATGTGCTACAGAGAAAATAATGAGTAGGATGCAGAGCAGGAATTGAGTAGGGTCCAGAGCAGTTATTGAGTAGAGTGCAGAGCAGATATTAAGTAGGGTACAGAGCAGTTATTGAGTAGGGTGCAGAGCAAGTATTGAGTAGGGTGCAAAGCAAGCAGGTATTGAGTAGGGTGCAGAGCAGGTATTGAGTAGGGTGTAGATCAGGTATTGAATACATTACAGAGCAGGTATTGAGTAGGATGCAGAGCAGTTATTGAGTAGGGTGCAGAGCAGATATTGAGTAGGGTACAGAGTAGGTATTGAGTAGGATGCAGAGCTGTTATTGAGTAGGGTGCAGAGCAGATATTGAGTAGGGTGCAGAGCAGATATTGAGTAGGGTACAGAGTATGTATTGAGTAGCATGCAGAGCAGTTATTGAGTACGGTGCAGAGCAGATATTGAGTAGGGTGCAGAGCAGGTATTGAGTAGGGTGCAGAGTAGGTATTGAGTAGGGTGCAGAGCAGATATTGAGTAGGGTGCAGAGCAGATATTAAGTAGGGTACAGAGTAGGTATTGAGTAGGATGCAGAGCAGGTATGGAGTAGGATGCAGAGCAGGAATTGAGTAGGGTCCAGAGCAGTTATTGAGTAGGGCGAAGAGTTAGTATTGAGTAGGATTCAGAGCAGTTATTGAGTAGGATGCAGAGCAAGCATTGAGTAAGGTGCAGAGCAGGTATTGAGTAGGGTGTAGATCATGTATTGAATACAGTAAAGAGCAGGTATTGAGTCGGATGCAGAGCAGTTATTGAGTAGGGTGCAGAGCAGGTATTGAGTAGGGCATAGATCAAGCATTGAATACAGTACAGAGCAGCTATTGAGTAGGATGCAGAGCAGTTATTGAGTAGGGTGCAGAGAAGATATTGAGTAGGGTACAGAGTAGGTATTGAGTAGGATGCAGAGCAGTTATTCAGTAGGGTGCAGAGCAGATATTGAGTAGGGTACAGAGTAGGTATTGAGAAGGATGTAGAGCAGTTATTGAGTAAGGTGCAGAGCAGGTATTGAGTTGGGTGCAGAGCAGGTATTGAGTAGGGTGCAGAGTAGGTACTGAGTAGGGTGCAGAGCAGATATTGAGTAGGGTGCAGAGCAGATATTAAGTAGGGTACAGAGTAGATATTGAGTAGGATGCAGAGCAGGTATGGAGTAGGATGCAGAGCAGGAATTGAGTAGGGTCCAGAGCAGTTATTGAGTAGGGTGCAGAGTTAGTATTGAGTAGGATGCAGAGCAGTTATTGAGTAGGGGGCAGAGCAAGTTTAATCCACTGCTCTTCAACTCTGCTTTTCTACATTCTGCTCATTCTCTGATCTGCATCCTCCTCAATACCTACTCTGTACCCTACTCAATATCTGCTCTGCACCCTACTCAATATTTGCGCTGCACCCTACTCAATACCTACTCTGTACCTACTCTGTACCCTACTCAATAACTGCTCTGCATCCTACTCAATACCTACTCTGTACTGTATTCAATGCCTGGTCTACGCCCTACTCAATACCTGCTCTGCACCCTACTCAATACTTGCTCTGCCCCCTACTCAATAACTGCTCTGGATTAAGCTGACTTTGAGTGGATAGAGAATGACTACTTACGAATCAAAGCAGTGAGCGGCAGTCAACACCCAACTGTCTGCAATAAGGGATCCCCCGCAGAGAAAATCATTTTTGTAGGTCAGGCTTATCTGCCATGGCCATTCTCCCTTCTTACTATCCATCCCCCCAACAATGCGATCTGATACCACTGGTACACCACAGGCTGCGGAGACAGAGAGGAAGGGTAAGAGGACCCATCAAGGCACAGCAATATTTACTAACTTGTAGGGATACAAGAGAACAGTCCATCAGAACAAGTGAAAGTTTATGTTCCCAAATAAAGTCAGCTAGTTCTTACAATGGTAGGAGTGGTAATGGTACCTTTAAGTTCTAAACAGCTCTCTGTGATGTCAGAAGCAGCCATTTATAATGTGACAATTTACTGGAAGTTATAGAAAAATTCTAATAATAATACTGTAGCTCCTGTGCTAGATAGTAACTGTACCACTCTTATGGCAAACAGATATTCTTGCCTTTTCCTTGGGAACATCTAAGATCAAACACCCAACTAAACAACCCTTGGCTACACTTCATATACTTCTTGGAGTCACAAGCTGTTCATAGACCCCCAGCTAATGTAAACTCACATAAGAACTTTGTACTCATCACCTGGACATGGAGGCAGATGCCTGAAGTCTTGTATTAAATTCATCTAATACCATCTCTACCTATGAGTCCTACATTCATATGTAAGGCATTGAGGTTAAGATACAAGAGGTTGTAGACATCAATCAATACTTTCCTAGGCTTAGTAGCATAACAGAGGCATCTCAAGATTAAATGGCTGCTAGTATCTACAGTGTATGTTTTTAGGATTTTATCTTATCAAATAAAATAGTTTCATCTTACCTGATGTCGTCTTTGCAACTATTGAAACTGTATGAGGAGAAAGGGTAGAGGTAGACAGTGTAATTAAATACATAATGCCATTATCTGCATCCTAACGTAAAGGCTACTCACTGCAAATGAAAGATGCAACTAAAGAAACATTTACTCATCTCAAAACTATTAAAAAATGCTTTGAGAAAGTGTGAAGTTCGTGCTAAGCAAAATCACCTCTCCATACAGGCAGAGATGTCTCTATTTTGCACAGCCCATTTGATTCTAGAACCCTATATTATTTAAAACATCCAGCTTAACCATTCATCTTCACCATGCCCCTCAACCAGAGTATAGGATGCACAACATATTCAAAACATACAAAAACACAAGCAAAGTTCTATTAGACACCAAGGATACAATTGGATACCGTTTCTCTAAGGAATAGAAAATGTGTTGGTAGACATGGAATATCTCCATATTTCCTTGACCAAAGATGGGCTGCCAAGAGCCACACAGAATACTAAATAAATTAGTATAGGCAGTCAGTTTCTACCTTGGTTGTGGATGAAGATCAGTAAAAAGCTGAGGTATCTTAGCATTTTGCCTCCTTGTCATTGGATTTCTTCTCAGAAATTGAAGGTTCCTTTCTGCTGCACATCCTTCAAGGCAAGACTTATATAGAGCAGCAGAGCTGTCCAACCGGTTCCTGTTCTTCACTACTTGATCTAGACTTGATGTAAATCCCCAGGATACACTCTACTTTACCAATGTTCTGCAGGGCACAGCAAGATGATCAGCCGGAATCAAAGCAACGCCTGACGTGGTATAATCTGTAAATCAATTAGATATGCTTCCAGTTTCTAATGAAGGTTGTTACTTAGCTAAGCAGGTTCATAAAGCCAGTCTTAGAATCTAAGGAAACTTTCTATTAGTGCTGCACTGAATCCAGGATTCGGTTCGGAATTCGACCAGGATGCGGCATTTTTCAGCAGGATTCAGCCGAATCCTTCTGCCTGGCCAAATCGAATCCAAATCCTAATTTGCAAATGGAAATTAAGGCAGGGAGGGAAATCGTATGACTTTTTAATCACAAAACAAGGAAGTAAAATATGTTTTCTCCTTCCCACACCTAATTTGCTTATGCAAATTAGGATTCAGATTCAGTTCGGTATTCGGTTGAATCTTACGTGAAGGATTGAGGAGTTCGGCCGAATCCAAAATAGTTGATTCGGTGCATCCCTACTTTCTATGTAACCTGTAGAGCAGGGGTCCCCAACCTTTTTTATCTGTGAGTCACATTCACATGTAAAAAGAGTTAGGGAGTAACACAAGCATGAAAAAAACCCTGGGGATGCGAAATAAGGGCTGTGACTGGCTATTTGGTAGCCCCTATGTGGACTGGTAGCATACAGGGGCCTTTGTTTGGCAGAACACATGGTCTTATGCAGCCACAACTTGCCTCCAAGCCTGAAATTAAAAAATAAGCATCTGCTTTAAGGCCACTAGGATCAACATCCAAGGGGTTGGTGAGCAACATGATGCTCATGAGCCACTGTTTGGGGATCACTGCTATAGAGTCTAAAGGCTGTCTTCAGTTGTGGCAGTGTTGGGCACTTCCTAAAGATTGGCAATGTGTCTATATTGCTTCTTTTGATGGATGCAGAGCAGATGCAGCTACTGATGAGGAGAAATCCAGGAGCTAAGCCACATTGGACCTGATAGTAGCTCTAGGCTTCCCATAATGGGCTCCCTTTTAATGTCCCCAGTGAATCAGAGTTAAATGCTGTTTTAATATGTGCACTGGAAGTGGTGAAACACACACTCAGGGCCATTTTAATTAATGAGCAAAAGGAGCATTTGCCCAGAGCCCACAGCACATATTTTATGGTGTATAACAATTTGTTACAGAAGCATCCAGCAGCGATGGTCAGCTCCTCATTTTAATCGATTGGATGAGTTCTAAAAAGCTGGAGTCAGGGGATGTATAGAGCTGTTGGGCAATTGATTTGGCACAACTGGAATTATGGGGAGCTCAAGGCAGTTGAAGTCATAAATGGCACAGCATTTATTTAAGTTTATTTAAGGTTTTACGGTAATATTTACATCTAAGTCTAGGGGTGCAGGGGCTGCAACCATACTGGGCTTTAGGGACCTATACTATAAACTATTCTAACTTCATTGGGAGATGGTTGGTTGGATAGAGAGAGTGATATTGAGAAACTGGCAATGATGGCCATGGAAATTAGGGGTGACAAAGAAGGATATCTGCATTGGGGCCCCTGAACCTCTAGTTACAGTATATCCCATACACACATTGCACAAAGGTTTTTGTTGGAGCTGCAGAGCAGGTGATGCTAGTTCATTTAGTAACGAGTGCTTTGAGTTAATTCATTAGTCTTGGACGTTAGGTTGGAGCTGCAGAGCAGGTGATGCATTATGTTCAAGAGGAGAATGGACTTTCCAGCTCTACTAACCCTTTGGTCAATTATTGGGACATTAGGGGGCCCATTCACTAAGCTCGAGTGAAGGAATAGAGGAAAATAGAGGAAAAATACTTTGAATTTCGAATGTTTTTTTTGGCTACTTCGACCTTCGACTATTTGGCTCGACTATTCGATAGTCGAAGTACTGTGTCTTTAAAAAAAAAACTTCGACCCCCTACTTCGCCACCTAAAACCTACCGAGGCCAATGTTAGCCTATGGGGAAGGTCCCCATAGGCTTTACAAGGTTTTTTTGATTGAAGGAATTTCGTTCGATAGATGGATTAAAATCCTTCGAATCGTTTGATTCGAAGGATTTAATCGTTCGATCAAACGATTATTCCTTCGATGGTTCGATTGAACGAATTTCGCTAAATGCTTCGACTTCGATATTCGAAGTCATTTCAGTTCGGCAGTCGAATATCGAGGGTTAATTAACCCTCGATATTCGACCCTAGGTAAATGTGCCCCTAGATGTTTCCTTGTGTATATTCTAAAGTGCTTGTGTTGACTCACCTTGCCAAAAGCTTCACGTCTAAGCGTAATAATCCCCTGTTGAGGTCATTTCATCATAGAAAGTTGTTTATAAGTGAAGACATAACAATGACTGTGTGATAATTCCGAAGCCTTGATTTCCATCCTGCCTGGGGGCTTTGTTATTCTATATAAAATGGTGAAGGAATTTTCCCAGCTTGTCTGGAACGATTTTAATATCTACAAATCTTTTTGTCACACACTGTTCTGTTGACAAAGAAATGACTTCAATTGTTACAGTTTAATAACTCAACCCAAGTCTAATGAATTAACTCAAAGCACTCATTATTGAATGAATCAGCTTAAAGCAGGACATTCTCTCGTTACACATTAGTCGCTTCTAATTTAAGTTTTAATCACAATTCAAAATGCATCTGGTCATTCTGGTCTTACGGGTATAGATATAAAATTTGAAAAAATAAATCATCAACAACCATCAATGTTTTATGTTTGTTGCATATTTTAGTGATAGTTACTAAACAATTTGTTTTCTATGATGAAAGTGATTATTTGATCATTGTCCTTTTTTTTAATGTCCATTGAGAGTAAAGCGTACAGAGATATCGGAGCTCTACATCAGTAGCATTTGCGTGTGTGTTAGAGTAACAGGCAGAGAAAATTCATTGAAATGGCTCATTATATCACTAGTGACAGCAACAATAATTCATCTGTCATAGGTTTTAATTATAGTGTCCCTCAAAGACTATATTTAGAGCAGGTTTCCAAGCATGACATTTAGCTTGCACAGTGCTTAGAGACCCACCAATGCCACCGTTTTATTAATGTATATTAGGAAATTCTCACTTTCTCAAATGGTATTTTAGTAAAATTACAGCCGCAACCTCAGTTTGCAGTACCCAAAACTTGATGACACTAAGGGGCAAATTCATCAAGGGTTGAATATCGAGGGTTAATTAACCCTCGATATTCGACTGGGAATTAAAATACTTTGACTTCGATATTCGAACGATTTTAATCCAACGATCTAAGGATTATCCTTCGACGAAAAAAACTTAGCCAAGCCTATGGGGACTTTCCCCATAGGCTAACATTAGGTTCGGTAGCTTTTAGGTGGCGAACTAGGGGGTCGAAGTTTTTTCTTAAAGAGACTACTTCGACTATCGAATAGTCGAATAGTCGAGCGATTTTTACTTCGAATCGTTCGATTCGAAGGTCGTAGTTGAAGGTCGAAGTAGCCAATTCGATGGTCGAAGTAGCCAAAAAAAATTCGAAATTCAAAGTATTTTTCCTCTATTTTCCTCTATTCCTTCACTCGAGCTTAGTGAATGGGCCCCCTAATGTCCCAATAATTGACCAAAGGGTTAGTAGAGCTGGAAAGTCCATTCTCCTCTTGAACACAGTGCATCACCTGCTCTGAAGCTCCAACCTAACGTCCAAGACTAATGCTTAAATTCGAAGTCGTAGTCGAAGGTCGAAGTAGCCCATTCGATGGTCGAAGTAGCCAAAAAAACACTTAGAAATTCTAAGTTTTTTTTACTTTGAATCCTTCACTCGAGCTTGGTGAATGGGCCCCTAAGGGGCAGATTTATGAAAGGTATCTTTTTATGGTAAATATACCCCAAAGTGCTTTGGACTGATGAGACAAAAATGGAGTTATTTGGTCATATAACAAACGGGATTTGCATGGCGGAAGAACACGGCATTCCAAGAAAAACACCTGCTACCTACTGTCACATTTGGTGGAGGTCCCATCATGCTGTGGGGCTGTGTGACTAGTTCAGGGACTACTGGGGCTCTTGTTAAAGTCGAGGGTCGGATGAATTCAACCCAATATCAATAAATTCTTCAGGATAATGTTCAAGCATCAGTCACAAAGGTAAAGTTACGCTGCAGGTATTTGATATTCCAACAAGACAATGACCCTAAACTCACTTGGAAATTTATAAAGATATTTATGCAGAGGGAGAAGTACAATATTCTGGAGTCCCCCGACTTGAATATCATGGAAAATCTCAGGGATGATTTGAAGCAGACTGTTCATGCTCCGCAGCCATCAAATTTAACTGAACTGGAGAGATTTTGTGTGGACGAATGGTCAAAAATACATCCAGAAACTCATCAAAGGCTATAGGAGGCGTCTACAGGCTGTTACATTTGCAAAAGGAGCTCAACTAAGTATTGATGTAATATCTCTGTTGGGGTGCCCAAATTTATGCACCTGTCTCATTTTGTTAGGATGCATATTGTATATTTTCTGTTAATCTAATAAACCTTATGTCACTGCTGAAATACTACTGTTTCCATAAGGAATATTATATATTAAAAGGAAGTTGCTTCTTTGAAAGCTCAGCCAATGATAAACAAAATTTCAAGAATTAATAGGGGTTCCCAAACTTTTTCATATGACTGTATGTTAATTGTGAGCATCATGGAGACCGTGGAGATTGACCACTTCAAATATTAAAGCAAAACTATACTGACTGGTTGTGGATTTAGATAGTAATTAACCACTTTTCAAGAAAATCTAACCTCTGGTTGCCATGGATGAATCAGCTGCTAGGATCAACACTGGCAGCCCATATCTAAATGATTTGATGACACCAACCTCATTGAGTGCAAGCACCACCACTGGGAAACACTGCTATGGCCATTTATAATGGCACTCGAACAGAAAAGATGGCAACCCTATGCTGAGGGGAGCTGGAATATAGTGTTCCAATGGGGATCCAGAATGATACCTGATTTGAATATGTTCATGGGCAGAACTGATTGTCTCCCTTAAAATTTCAGGGTTAAGGGATTTAACTTTTGTTTGGTGCTTATTGACTTCTAGTCATGTTGGTGGTTCTCATACATTTTTTTACGTCTGCTTGTTTTTCTTCTTCTTAGATTGATACCATTCACAATAAAATTGTACAGTTCCCATAGAGTATTATAAATATTTGATCATATCTGTTTCTTTTATGACATATGTCAGTCTGTGACCCCCCAGCCGTAGGGCACAGTGATCAAGTAACCTCAGGTTCTGGCCCATATCAGGGAGCAGGAACCAGTTGAACAACTCTGGTTCTATAGATATATATCAGGCCTTCAAGGTTTATTTTCTGTCCAAGGAAGTCAACTAGTCCACAGACTAAAACCAATGAAAAAAGACAGCATGCTGAGACTCCTGTGTGTTGTGTTGATCATTATCCCCCACAAAGGTATAGATTTTCACCATTCAACATGCTGGTTCTTTGGTAGGTTCCTCTCTGACTGTTCCATAGTGGAGCAACAATTAGAACTAATATAGTGGAGCAAAGATTAGCACTAATGAAGATAGGCAAAGATTAGCACTGATGATGCCTTCAGCTCTAGAAGTAGATACTGGCAGGTCACTATTTGCAAGAAGTTTGTATGTGCTCTCCATGCATATGTGAGTTCTCCCACACTTCAACCACATATAGTGCCCCCTGCTGAACCGAGCACAAGCCAGCCCTGTGTGTGTATGACAAAGTACTATGCAAGTAATCACTTCAAGGTTTTATTGGCTTATTTTCATTTGGTCTGGTTTTATCAGCGTAATATGTTAGTGGGACCTTGGGAGCTGTCGCTCATCTGCTTCTAAGAAGCACCAAACCATTTTACACCAGTGCCTACAGCAGCCGCTCATTAAAAGTCACAGGGAGGTTAAACTACGTGTCCCCACTTCCACTTATTATATGCCACATGCACAGTATGGAGAATAACCGGACGATATTAAGGGGGTCATTTGGGCAGTAACGCATGGTAACCAATCAAATTGCTGCATTCATTGTTCTACCGGCAGCTAAATAAAAGGCAAGCCCCGATTGGTTACTTTGGGTTACTGCACACGGCCAAATTTGACCAATGCTGATAAACAAGTCTCTTTAGTTGTCGGTCAGATATCTTAATTGATTTGGGATTCACCGAATCCAGGATTCAGCCTTTTTCAAATTAGGGGCAGGGAGGGGAATAGAGTGAATTTTTCTCACAAAACAAGGAAGTTTTTCCCTTCCCACCCCTAATTTGCATATGCAAATTCAGATTTGGATCGGTATTCAGCCGAATCTTTTACGAAGGATTCTGGGGTGCGGCCGAAATCCAAAATAGCGGATTCGACGCATCCCTGGTTTTTTTGAAGGGTAGAGCTCCACATTTTTCATCGGATCGAAGCCCAACAACAAAATGCTCGAGTCGGATGGAGTCGCATGCTTGAGGATATAATTGGACTGGATGAAAAGTCAGAGTTAACAACTACACATTCCGACTGTCGGATGAAGACACTGTTTTCTGTGTCCACATCCGACAGTTGCGTCGGATGTAATGTATTTGTAATGTAGCTCATGGAGCTCTACCCAAAGGGATGAATGAGTAGTTTGTGTCGTTATAATTAAAGCACAGACCAGAGTGAGTTTTCCTTTCAACAGAACCACATAGAAGCACCCAGACAAGAGCTTGAGAGCGCTTAATCCTATACACCCTAAATCCTATACAACTTCAGGGTAGCAGAGGCTGGTATAATGGATTCTGGGAAAGGGTGGGAGAATGGAGAACGTCAAGTTGCTGTTGATCTACAGGACTGGAGGTTTGAATGATGTCCCATCTTGGTTGACTGAACACCCTAGAGAGTCAGGAAATGTGTAGAACCCTCTTTCATATGGATCTACTACTCCTTCACTGGCATCCCGGAGACTACGTCACTAATTGTTCCATCAACAGGAACCCACTGTCAAGTTCATCTGAGATCTTGGCTCCAGAACCCTTAATGTGAGCACCTGGAACAAGTCCTGAATATTGGGACCTGCCAAATCATTTCCTCGGAATGTAAATGGTTATGTCACTGGAATGAGCTGTTTGCAAGTGGTACCTGGTAAAAAGGGGCTACCATTTCTAGGCAATGTTTCCCTCCATACATAGCCGTAGAACTGTGAAGGCCAACATATGACAACTGAAGAACCTTGAAGTGTAACAAGCTGTCATAATCAAGAGTAAAACCTCTGTTAGTAAAAAAACTAATGGGTGTCTTAAAGTGATACTAGCACTTTCCTATTGTCTGGTATAGGATTTGTTATCTGCAAACCCATTAGGCAAAAACTATAGCAGGGTGACTGTTACCCCAATGTTTCTATATATCTGTAACCTTGTTATGAGCTAAGGGGGCCCAGTCTGAAGGTCAGTTAGGGGGAGATTTGGGGTGTTTATTTGTACCCTGGAACTATAGCAGGGTGACTGTTACCCCAATGTTTCTATATATCTGTAACCTTGTTATGAGCCCAGTCTGAAGGTCAGTTAGGGGAGATTTGGGGTGAGTGCTTATTTGTGCCCTGGGTACCCCTGGAACTATAGCAGGGTGACAACCCAATGTTTTTATATATCTGTAACCTTGTTATGAGCTAAGGGGGCCCAGCCTGAAGGTCAGTTAGGGGGAGATTTGGGGTGAGTGTTTATTTGTACCCTGGGTACCCCTAGAACTATAGCAGAGTGACTGTTACCCCAATGTTTCTATATATCTGTAACCTTGTTATGAGCTAAGGGGGCCCAGCCTGAAGGTCAGTTAGGGGGAGATTTGGGGTGAGTGTTTATTTGTACCCTGGGTACCCCTAGAACTATAGCAGGGTGACTGTTACCCCAATGTTTCTCTATATATATCTGTAACCTTGTTATGAGCTAAGGGGGCCCAGTCTGAAAGTCAGTTAGGGGGAGATTTGGGGTGAGTGCTTATTTGTACCCTGGGTACCCCTGGAACTATAGCAGGGTGACACCCCAAGGTTTCTATATATTTGTAACCTTGTTATGAGCTAAAGGGGCCCATTCTGAAGGTCAGTTAGGGTGAGATTTGGGGTGAGTGTTTATTTGTACCCTGGGTGCCCCTGGAACTATAGCAGAGTGACACCCCAATGTTTCTATATATCTGTTACCTTGTTATGAGCTAAGGGGGCCCAGTCTGAAGGTGAGTTAGGGAGAGATTTGGGGTGAATGCTTATTTGTGCCCTTGGCCCCTGGTACTATAGCAGTGTGACTATTACATGTAATTTAACCTTATTTTAAACTTACAGGTTTTTACAAAATAATGGGCAGACTAGAAGGTTTAAAACCCAAAATGTGTGAGTTGGATGTAGGGATGCACCAAATCCACTATTTTGGATTCGGCCGAACCCTCGCATCCTTCATGAAAGATTCAGCCAAATACCAAACCAAATTTGAATACTAATTTGCATATGCAAATTAGGGGTGGGAAGGGGAAAACATTTTTACTTCCTTGTTTTGTGACAAAAAGTCACGCAATTTCCCTCCCGGACAGAAGGATTTGGCCGAATCCAAATCCTGCTGAAAAAGGCCGAATCCCGAACCAAATCCTGGATTCGGTGCATCCCTAGTTGTATGTAATATAGGAAAGAGCCAGTATCGCTTTATATAAGACACAAGAATGCCACGTGGCTGTTCTGAAACAGAAGAAGCAGAGAAATCACAAGCCCATTATTCTTCATTGTTTGATGCTGGGTATGAGCAGATATAAATGTGCAGATTGTGTAACAGGCATTGCATAGGAGAGGAGTTTGGCAGTGCAATCAGATATGGCTACTTGGGTTCTCCTGGCACCAGCTGTAGCCATTCTGGAAGAGCCGCATCCACGGGGAGACATCCAATGACTGGCGCCAGCTTTCTGGCATCCAAGGCCACTGCCACTTCATGACACAGCGCTCTGGGTGGGGCATCATGGCCAGGTGTCGCCCATCAGCAGAGCAAAGACCGGCAATTCCCAGTGGAGAGCCATTAGGATTCATTGGGTATTCTTCTGTTGGGTTGCCTCCATCATCCACGTAACAGAGAGGAACCAAGTGATTGGACGTCACATAGTCCTGCACCTTCTGAGATCTGAACCTCATGTATCCTGTAATGGGAGCACAGTTTTATTACCGCTAGCAGTTATTGGTTATATAGCTAGTACCGGTATCTCTACTCTAAGTGTCAGATTTATCAAGAGATGAATTTTGAAATTTTTTTGGAGCCAAAATTTTATGGACAAATTCGACTAGGGAATTGTTAAAATTCGATCCAAGTTTTTTTTAAAAATTCAATTACATTTTCAAGATTTATCATACTCTGGCCCTTTAAGAACTCGAATCGGCTATTTGCCACCTAAAACCTGCCGAATTGCTTTATTAGTCAATGGGAGACGTCCTGGGATCAATTTAGATTTGTTTGCAGCCTTCCTGACATTCGAGTTTTTTTTCTACTCTATTTTGAATCGAGTTTTTGGATTGATCCTATTCCCCCGCGAGTTAAGAAAATTTGATTCTTTAAATAAAGTTTGGGTTTTAAAATACTCTCATGAATTCGAAAATTCGAGCCCTTGATAAATCTGCTCCTTAATAATGGTGACTTACCCTCGCCATGTGCCACCCACACGCCAAGCGTGGACCCTGCCATTCCCCGGAGCAAAATGGAAGGACTCTGTTCAATCTTCAGGGTGACAAACCGGGACTCGAACCGGCTGGACAGGTTGTGGCTCAGCAGAACCCCTTGAGGGGGGAGGTCGCCTAATGGGACAGTCTGTATGAGCAGAGTACACTGGCACACCTATGCAAACTCATTGACCAATCAGACGATCACATACCTGTATCTGTTGTGTTATCAGGTCCTACCCAGCCCAGAAGAGCCATCAGCTGACACCCGTTACAGACCCCAAGGCTGAAAGTGTCTGCCCTACAACGGAAGGTCTCGAACTGCTCACGTACACTTCCATTAAACTTCACAGAGGCAGCCCAGCCTGTGAAACAACAAGTTACCCAATAGAAAGACGGGTGCCCACTATACACAGTAAATCATACAGCAGCCTATATGTCTCGTAAAACATACCTTTGGCCGACCCTAGCACATCAGCGTAGCTAAATCCCCCAACAAAAACAAGTCCCCTGAATGAGTCCAGGGTGGTGCCTCCAGCAAGAAGATCTTCCATGGTGACGTCCCACACCTGCAAAGAAGACATGCACAGTTTAAGGGAAATTATACCATCAGCCCATTTGTGAGATGATGGGAAAAATTATGCCGGGTTACCTGAAAACCAGCCATTATTAGAGATGCCGCCATTTCCCGGTCTCCGTTGCTTCCCTCCTCGCGCACGACAGCTACACGCGGCTGGTGGCCACCTTTGTTTGGAGATTATTAGCTAAGAATTTACTGGCGTAACACTTCAACTTATATAGAGGTATGTCAACCTTCAACTCACCAACTGATGGAGGCACCAAGGGTATTTCAGAAGGGTTGAACGTCAGGTGATAATTAGGTCCCTCCCTGACTCTCAGCCCAGCCTCCTCCTGAGATACACAGCTTGGATTGGCCTGAAGGCGTTCAAGTTGGAAACTGGTCTCCTCCCACGTGGCTCTGAGGGAACTCAACGTCTCGCTGATCACCTCCTGACCATTGGCGCAGATTCTGACCTGGAAACAATCTCAAAGCTCTTGATATCTGTCCATATTCCATGTTATTTTAGCGTTCATTAGACTCCACAACTGACCATAGATCCTGGACCATATCCTTTGGTGCATCCAATCCTCCCGCACTCTACTCCTGATGCTCTATAATGTTCCATAACCAGCTCCACCCTTTCTTCTGGGACCTCTACAACCAGGCCCAGTTCCTCAGCAAACAGCAGCTCAAGCACTAAACGGAGAAGAAATAAAATGAACATGGCAGCATAGAAACCCTTATGATCTTCAAAGTTTTTGTTTCACAGGTGTCTTGTTCCGCTCACCACTGGCAGAGGAAGAGGAAATCTCAATGTCCAGACCACAATTTCCAGCAAAAGCCATTTCCAGGATACACGTGATTAGGCCTCCATCACTGACGTCATGGCCAGCGCTAAGGATTCGTTCTACGGAGGCAAGTCAGATAGCAAGAGGACATTAGCCAATAACCTCCAGCCAATGATAGAAGGCCTCTAGTTAGTAGTGAATTTGTCTCTTCAAATTATTCTTCTATGGACCTATGATTTTTCCAGCAAGGTGCTTTTCTCCCTTCCTCCCACATCTCACCTCTCAGCAGCTGTTGTGTGACTTTGAAGCAGGAGATTAAAGTCTGAGGGTCATCGAGATCTGGAGGGGTCTCTCCCAGCTGTGAGTAGCACTGAGCCAAAGCACTGCCCCCAAGCCGATGCTGACCAGGACAGAGGGGCACATACAGTAAAACACCTAGGAGGAGAGTGAATGTAAAAAATTCCAGCTGCAGACCAGCAGCCATTAATTCCACCATATCTTGTGCCAAACACACTTCCCATTCTCAGCAACACCACGTTGGCTTTTATGTAGCTTCTTATCTGGAAAGTAATTGCTTAGTGTCTCCTACAAAATATTACCTTTCTGTCCGGGGTTCTTTAGGTCAGGTGTCACAGTGGCTGTTATATCGGGACAAACGGCATAAACGGAGATCACTAGAGACCCTGGCAATGAACAAAAGACCCAAAACAATGAGTTAGTGGATAAGTCAGTGGCTACAGACTTAACTAGGTAGTCGAAGCATGGCTAGTCGTGGCATGGGAAGTGGCAGCATTGGGAATGGCAGCATGGCTAGTGGCAGCATCGGGAATGGCAGCATGGCTAGTCGCAGCATGGCTAGTCGCAGCATGGCTAGTCGCAGCATGGCTAGTCGCAGCATGGCTAGTCGCAGCATGGCTAGTCGCAGCATGGCTAGTCGCAGCATGGCTAGTCGCAACATGGCTAGTCGCAACAGCTCACCTGGAGCTTTAACAGTCTCTGTGCCCACTCTGGCAGCCATGCTGAGAGAATCTTTTCCTCCATCGACAGCCACTCCAAGCTGTGCCATGACATCACACATAGCCACACAGGCGTCATACAGTGCGGCACCTTCCCCCGGGAGCTTGGCAGCCCACATCCAATTGCCGCTGCATTTCACATCCTGTAAATAGCACAAAGTTAAAGGGGTGGTTCACCTTCCAAACACTTTTTTCAGTTGAGTGGTTTTCAAATTGTTAGAAATAAAGACCTTTTTTCAATTGCCTTCCATCTTTTATTTTTTACCGTTTTTCTTAATCAAAGTTTAAAGTTGAATGTAAAGTAATTCAGGTGCAAAATCTAAACGGTTACAATTTTGCAACATTTAGTCGATCCATTTCTCAGAAGTATCTGTGGGAGTATTAGCAACTTTTGTTATCAATTCTAAGAGCTGCCTGTAATGAAACTCAGTAGTGATGTGCGGGCCGGCCCAATACCCACGGGGGTCGGGCAGGATTGGGCCAACCTCGCACTCTTCCTCGCAGGTCGGGCGGGTGCAGCTCTTCTCCTACTCTCCCCGTCCGCCACTGTCAAATGCCGGCTTCCAAGTTTGTCTTTTATAGACGCTGCACCTGCTCGCCCTGCCACTTTTGTGACGTCATCGGCAGGGCGAGTCTATAAAAGCAACTCGGAAGTCTAATGCAGGCGGGTTAGGATCGGGGAAATTCCAACCCGCACATCACTAAAACTCAGGGATTCTGCTTTGCAGGGACAAAGGTAACAAATGCATCAACTAAATGTATCAAATTAGAACAGTTTACAGGGGTCAGCGACCCCCCACCCGCCCTTCCAATAGCTGCTCTAGAATACTTTACACGTCAATATTGGAAAAATGGTCACACATAGAAAATTGGAGAAAATCTTTTGGCAAACTGTCATGGAAAAAATGTTGGAAGGTGAACAAGCCCTTTAAGAGAGACATTTATAAAGGTATATTAAAAAAAAAATCTTTAAATTTACACTTTTATGAATACATTTCTAACTCAACCAAAATAAAAAGGCAAATGGTGTCATAAACCTTGACATGTGCTGACCTTTAGGTCCGTAACTTGAGCAAAGACCAGGTTGGTTAGTGCTTCTGCCACTGCCAGCCTTGCCCCAGCTGCTGGGTTCAGAAGGCTTTTGATTGGCTGTTCTCCTATTGCTGTAGCTCCTCCTACAATGTCTGAATAAGACAGAGACACCACAGCCACATCAGCCAATGGAGTGTGAAGGGGCCCGACGCACTGCTGCTGGGCCACCAGGCCTGTGACGGATCGGTCCACCTGAGATAAAAGGAAGACCAGGTTTATATTCATAGACACGTATGATAGAAAAGAGAGAGTAATATGGAGAGAATTGTTACCTTGTTGGTCAGGTAGCGCTTGCTTGCTACAGACGGCAATCTCAGCACACGATCAAGCGCTTGCCCAACTGTCAGGTCACTAGGAAGCGCCAGTTCTTTATGGTTTGGTTTCACACGGTTTAGAGCAAACTCCTATAATAACAATAGAAGCATTACATAAAAAGGAAGGGCACTATTAATTATACTAAAGGACAATAACTAATAATAATAATAATAATAATAATAATAATAATAATAATAATAATAATAATAATAGAGTACCTTGCGAGGCATTTTTCCTAAAACCCAGTCCAGTTTGAGATCAACGGGAACAGCGTTACGATCAGCAGAGTCAGGAAGGGGATCTGATTCACTGCCATTCACCAACACAATCTGAAGCCAAGAACAGAGATAGTCACTGTATAAGATGCAATTTAAAGGAAAAGGACTCTTGAATCACAATAAAAAAAAATTCTCAAAGGTCACCATCGGGGGCTGACAACCGTCAGAAAATCAGTGCAAAAAAAAAAAAAAATTGGAATAGAAAGAAACCCCCGTCTGTGACAATTAATTAATATCTAGTGATAGATTCAACCACCTACCAATAGGATAGGTGATTAACTTAAATTAAAGTGCTGTGCGTGCCTACTCTTTTAGTTCATCAACGATAATATATAAAAACCAATCACTTCCCGAATCAATTAATTCCAAGCCAATTCATAAATAAATTAAAGTGCAAATTAGTGCATACACCCAATGACTGTTGCCCAATTAATGGTAACAATCAGTTCATTGACAATTCATGATTGGACTCGAATAAATTAAGTTAAAAAAGACCAAAGTTCATCAGGAAGTGCCCAAAGTTTATACACACGTGCTTAATAATAAATTGTTGTTTTTTTTACTTTAGTAAAGTGCCAGGCATACAAATATCTATTACTAAAAGGATAAATTAATGAGAAAAAGTCTAAATCTAATTGATTATGACCAGGGATTGGGTAAAGGTCAACCAGAGAGCTACGGTCTTGTGGAAAGATAGAAGGATGTAATGATAAAATAGAGGGTGGAGCTGTCCCAAAACTAGCTACCTATTATTTTCTAAGACTGGGACACCACAAAGAGGAGGCAGGACAGGGTAACCAGGACTGTGGCCTTGTAAACTAAACTTTTCCCTGATCTTGTTTGAGACTAAAGGTGGCCATACATGGATAGATCCGCTCGTTTGGCGATGTCGCCAAACGAGCGGATCTCCCTCCGATATGCCCACCTTGAGGTGGGCAATATCGGGCAGATCCGATCGTTGGGCCCTAGGGCCCAACGATCGGATCCTAGCATTCGGCAAACGGGCGGTCGGATCGCGGGACCGCATCGACGAACAGATGCGACCGCGATCCGACGGGATTTTTAAACCCATCCGATCGAGATCTGGCCGACTTTCGGCCATTTCTCGATCGGAGAAGCCCGTCGGGGGCCCCCATACACGGGCCAATAAGCTGCCGACACAGTCTGTCGGCAGCTTTTATCGGCCCGTGTATGGCCACCTTAAATTAAACCTGAAAAGCCACAAAGCACTGGCCCCTTAGAATGGAAGGAAGAATACGTAGATATAAAGTCGACAGTAGCAACAGTGGATGAACCAAGCCCAATTAAATAACCCAAAGATAAAAAGTTTGTTAGTCCTGGTTACTAAAGTAAAAATTTTTTAAAAAACATCAATTTATTATTAAGCACGTGTGTATAAACTTTGGCCACTTCCTAATGAACTTCGGTCTTTTTTAACTTAATTTATTCGAGTCCAATCATGAATTGTCAATGAACTGATTGTTACCATTAATTGGGCAACAGTCATTGGGTGTATGCACTAATTTGCACTTTATATTTATTTATTTATGAATTGACTTGGAATTAATTGATTCGGGAAGTGATTGGTTTTTATATATTATCGTTGATGAACTAAAAGAGTAGGCACGCACAGCACTTTAATTTAAGTTAATCACCTATCCTATTGGTAGGTGGTTGAATCTATCACTAGATATTAATTAATTGTCACAGACGGGGGTTTCTTTCTATTCCAAATTTTTTTTTTTGCACTGTATGAGATGGACAACAATCCTGTGCTGCATTCATATATAAATATAATGGGGCCATACTGTTACCTATTTATGTTTTAGGCAGGGCCGTCATTAGAAATCCCGGGGCCACGTACAACAAAATTTTCTAGGCTAAAAGTTCAGCACTTGTACCCTCTGTGCCCCCTGATGGCGGCCCTGGTTTAGGCATAGACAATAATGGACACTGCATTGTTTGAGTAAGATCAAAGTATGAAGCGGTGTCAAAGCAAATGACATGCATCACATGCAGCAATAAAGAGTGCTTAGCAATGCTGTACATTTTTAGACAAGATGAAGCTTACCCTCCCATCCCCTGTGATCTTGCCCACAAAATCCACAGGAGACCTTTCTCGCCGGCACACGGAGCGTAGGAATTGAGCATCGTCGGGGCGCAGGAGCAAAGCGTTGGACTCCTGATATTCTGCCCCCCATATCTCCAGCACACTCAGGGTGGGGTCCCCCAGCTGCAAGAGCAGAGGCGAGGGAAACTTTCTAACAATGACTTGAATGGGGTTAAGACAATAATTAGAGGAGACGAGTAAGAAGGAAAGGGGTGAATGTTTATACCAACCTGGAAGCTTTGAGTGTAAATAACCGCTCCTTGTGGCTCACTGAGCTCCTTTAGGACGTTCCCTGAGGAAGAGAACATCATTGTATGGAGTGAGTGATAAGCACTGTGGGTAAAATAGTCAAAAGAGGAGACATGGTAAGAGGAAATCCGTTCTCACCATTGCCTCCGGCTCCCTGATCATGAATGCTGCAGATTGGGTTCCTGTCCCCTCTCTCCACACAGGCCCGCACTGCCCGATTCATCTTCTGCTCCATCTCTGCATCCCCACGCTGCACTGCCCCAAAATCCAACTCACTGGCGTTATCCCCCTGAACCTAAAGCATAACAGACATGAGAGCGCATCATATTATACATCTATTCCCCCAAAACTGCTTAGATATCATATGATTTAGCTCTTCCTACCTGAATAGAAGATGCAGCTCCACCTCCAACCCCAATCCTATAGACAGGGCCTCCCACTTTAACCACATGCATTCCTGACAAGAAGTAAATAAGAAAGCGGTTACTGATGTCTTGCATTAAAAGATAAATAAACCTTTAAAATAACTGAATGTAAAATTGATGAGGAGGCTATTCTAAGCACTTTTGTCATTTACATTCATTATTTATTTTTTATTCCAAGATATTAAGGGATACAAGTACTGTTAATATGAATGAATTTTGTTCCAACATCGCCACCTGCTGGTCAGTTTCCCACCAGTCTGACCAGCAAGTAGTCAAGGAAGTTGTCAGGAGAAAGAAAGACTGCTCTGATGTTCTTCTGCTTAAGAAAATAATTATAAACCTTTCTCAAAGCTTTCCTAAGCAGAAGAACATCACAGAACAGCCTCTTTCTCTCTCCTCCAAAAGCAAAACTGCCATGTTCTCAAGCACAGGGGATCCTTACCAGGTTCTGGGGCCTCCTTAGTACGGTGAACATCCTCCATTGACCCAATCCCGCCGCTGAACATGATTGGCTTCACCCACTCCCTCCTTTCTCCTGACGGCAGCCACAAGCCAAAGGAACGTGCGAATCCTGAGGAACACACACACTTTTGTAAATTTCCTGCAATCAGAATTTTACATGGAGTTTTTTTTATTTATTTATTTTTTTAAAGCAATACTGACCAGCCAAGACAGGCTCCCCAAACTTGTTTCCATAATCTGAGGCACCGTTACTGGCTTCAATAGCCACCTCCAGAGGCCGGGCAAACTGCACTGGGTACTGATATGTGGGGTCCTCCCAAGGAAGAGAGTATCCTATGGTGGAAGGATGGGCACCAATGGTCAGTGGATTTGGTCAATAGTAAAAGGGGCCTGAGGCAAGAAGTGTAGCAACCCCAAGACCAATGACTTTACCTGGAATGTGCAGGTTTCCAAAGCAGTATCCGGCTGTTCCAGCAATGACATGTGCTCCCCTACCAGTGCTCTGTACATCACGAATGCGCCCCCCTGTACCCGTGGTAGCACCACTGAATGGGGCCACACCTAATAGTTACATAGTAAGAAAGAGTGGAATTAGAAACAAGGTGAAAAATAAGCCCACATCTACTTCTCATTACTTCACCCACTCAGTCAACCTCACCTTCTGCCTCTCCAATTACCTAGCACTATCAGCCTCCCCTTCTGCCTCTCCAATTAACCAGCACTATCAGCCTCCCCTTCTGCCTCTCCAATTACGCAGCATCTCACCCTAACCTTCTGTCTCTCCAATTACACAGCACTCTCACCTCCTGCCTCTCTGCTTCCATCACCTGCAAATTCTGATTTCTTGCCACCAACCATTTACCTTCTTTCCTGCTTTCCCAGGCACCCACTCACATTTGCTCATTCAATTCCACCCCCACCCTTCACTGTTTATCCATTCACCAGTAGGAAAGTTGTGGGTCTCTGCAGTGAAGATCAAGTGTCGTGTGGATCGACATAACTGATAGGCCCCAGCACATGAAGGGTCTGAGGGAATTAGAGATGTCACTTCCCTTCCCTGGATTGCACTGAGGATGAAAAGTACAAATTAAAGAGAAAGGTCAGGCGCAAGCAGTACCACCTTTCTTCATTCCTGGCCTATAAGCCTCTCCATGTCTAATCATCATCTTTTCTAATACGTTTACACTCATTTTCTATTAATAAGCACCTTCACCTTCCAGCTCTCTTCTACCTACTTTACTCTTTTTATTATGAAGATTGTTCCTGCTCAGAAATTCCATATGTCGAACGCTCTACTTTCTCAGTCTTACCACCTTCTTCTAGTAACCTCCGTCACTTACAGTTTCAAATTCTTCCCATCTTTGTCCAATAACTGCCTCTAGCTCAACTTCTCCTATAGATCTTCTGTACCTTCCTAGTTCCCATTCCTATTCCATCCGCAGCCTCAATTTTTACTTCTGATCTCCTTCACCTCCAACTTCAGCTATCCTTTAAGGATCTCCTATACCTACCTGGTTCTATTCCTATTCCATCCCCAATTTTTACTTCTAATCTCCTTCATCTCCAACTTCAGCTTTCCTTTAAGGATTTCCTATACCTAACTGGTTCTATTACTATTCAATCCCGAGCCTCAATTTTTACTTCTGATCTCCTTCAACTCCAACTTTCCTTTAAGCATCTCCTATAGATCTTCTGCACCTACCTGGTTCTATTCCTATTCCATCCCCAGCCTCAATTTTTACTTCTGATCTCCTTCACCTCCATCTTCAGCTTTCCTTTAAGCATCTCCTATAGATCTTCTGTACCTATCTGGTTCTATTCCTATTCCATCCCCAGCCTCAATATTTACTTCTGATCTCCTTCACCTCCAACTTCAGCTTTCCTTTAAGGATCTCCTCTAAGTCTCAGCCTTTCCACCATTTCTCTTCTGAGTCCCTGACAGCAATGTACCCACCCACAACAGCTACACCTCATTCTTAAAGGAATTGTTCAGTCTAAAAATAAAAACTAGGTAAATAGGCTGTGCAAAATAAAACATGTTTCTAATAGTTAGTTAGCCAAAAATGTAATGTATAAAGGCTGGAGTAACTGGATGTCCGACACAATAGCTGTAACACTACTTCCTGCTTTTCAGCTCTCTTGGTTTACACTGACTCGTTACCCTGGTTATCAGGCAGTAACCAATCAGAGACTTGGGGGGGGGGGCACATGGGTCATATCTGTTGCTTTTGAATCTGAGCTGAATGCGGAGTATCAATTGCAAACTCAACGAACAGAAATGTACCATGTGGCCCCCTTCAAGTCGCTGACTAACTCAGAGTTATAGAGCTGAAAAGCAGGAAGTAGTGTTCTGGCTATTATGTTACACATCCAGTCACTCCAGTCTTTATAAATTAAATTTTTGCTTAACCAACTATATTAGAAACATTTTTTATTTTGCACAGCCTATTTACACCGTTTTTATTTTCACACTGAACTGTTCCTTTAACTGTAGAAAGGAGAATTCAAATATCTGTAGACTTCTATTTAGGAACAGTTTTCATACCTGCTGTTGTCACAGAACTTGATGATGTTATTGGGATTACTGGAGTCCTGAGTCTTCATGATCAAGTCAAACAGAGACATCTCCTTCTCCTCACCATCTACCCTTAGTTTGCCCTTAAAGAACCAGTGGCGGCTGTGCTCACTGTGGGGGAGGAATTTCATTTAAGAACGAATAGAAAAAGAGTAGTTACAGGTTTGTAATGATTTGTAACACATGAACGAGACAGACCTGTTGGACTGTGCAAGATCAAAGCACTCTACGCTGCTGGGGTTCCGACCCACACGCTGGAAAAGCGTGCTGTAATAATCTAGATCCCAGTTGTCGAACGCCAAACCTGGGATAAGCGGAGAGAGAAGCTGATCAAATAAGGAAGAGAGAGAAGCAGAGAAAGAGATAAGTGGATGAGAAATTTACAGAGGTTGAAAACAAAGAAAAGAATGGTCAGAATATTTCCCCACATACCTAATTCAGTATTGGCTTTTTCCAGTGCGGCCTTCCCTCGCCCCAGAATATCCACCTCATACACTTTCTCTGGTCTAACGGACACCTCAAAACTCCTCACTGGCTCTGCGTATATGCATTCCGTCATGCGGTCATACAGAGAAGCGAGCAGCTTTTGCTCCTCACTGCCCTGAGGCCTAGTCTGGAACTGAAAAGGTGAAGGCAAAATAAATAAGGCACAAGGGAAACAGTTGGGCGCACACAACACTCCCATTGGAATCCCAGTCAGTGCCAATCGGGTTGAATGATTTCTCTCAGACTGTTCTAAACCGTGTTCTCTAGAGGCAAATTGGAGAGGCTTCAAATGGGGTTTTTCGCCTTCCTCTGGATCAACTGGCAGTTAGGCAGATTGTATATAGACTTAAAAGGTTGAACTTGATGGACTTTTGTCTTTTTTCAACCTAACTTACTACTATAATCTACTA
The DNA here is from genome assembly GCF_017654675.1 of Xenopus laevis. Taxonomy (NCBI): domain Eukaryota; kingdom Metazoa; phylum Chordata; class Amphibia; order Anura; family Pipidae; genus Xenopus; species Xenopus laevis. The sequence continues at coordinate 111,408,868 of NC_054388.1, read as the reverse complement.
TGACTAAGACAGGGCAAGAAGAACGCATCAGATGAGGACTTCTTACCTTTATGAGATATCTCTTGGAACACTCGATCCTGTCCACGTTGGTCAGACCGACGGAGCGGCAGATGGACACAGCATTGGTGGAAGTTGCCGTGGAGAAATTCAGTCTGAGACAAAAACACAGCAATTTTGAATCTCTTGGTCTTACAGAGAGATTAGGCAAAGATAGAGGTGAGGAATGGAGACACAGCACCACTTACCGTGGGCCAATCTCTACCAGCAGATCGGAGGGTTCTGGGTGAAGAGAGGAGGTGTCCGAGATACTCTGAGGGTCAAAGGGGCAACTGAAGAGCCAACGCAGGGTGTCAGTCTGCTGACTGGAGGGAGCCGAAGGACCTAGGGATAAGGCCTTGTTTAAGCATGACAATGACAGAAGGGTTGTCATTACAATACTTGGAGCTCACAATCAGGGCTGTTTTGCTTAGTGTGAGACTTTTTTTTTGGCTCAGTTACAGTACAAGTAAAATGCACTGAATTGGCACCGCTGATTACTTGTGCTTTCCCTTGATTTTATTGTAATGACATCCCATCATTACAATAAAATCAAAGGAAGTCATATTTATTTCTTCCTTAAAGGACCAGTAACATCAAAAAAATTTTAAAAAAATTGTTAGTATAGCAAGACTTGTTAGTTAAACCAAGACTAATTAAACGTTAAAATCGCACAACTTTGATTGTGCTCCTCTTCAGAAAAGGCGACACGGCGATGACCCATCGTGTGGCCATCGATTTCTCCTTCCTGGCTATCACCTATAAGGAAGGCAGGAGGAGGAGAAATCGATTGCCGCACAATAGGTTGCCTTTTCTGAAGAGGAGCGCAAGCAGAGGTTCCGTAAGTTATTTCTTAATAAAGGCTGTGTGACTTTAAAGTTTTGTCTTGGTGTTTTTTTTCGTGATATACTAACAAATTGTTTAACAAACACTCTGGCAGGCTGTTATTTCTCCTACTCAATGTAACTGAATGTGTCTCATTGGGAACTGGATTTTACTATTGAGTGTTGCTCTTAGATCTACCAGGCAGCTGTTATCTTGTGTTAGGGAGCTGCTATTTGGTTATCTTCCCATTGTTCTGTTGTAAAGCTGCTGGGGGGGGGGGGTGATATCATTCCTACTTGCAGTACAGCAGTAAAGAGTGACTGAAGTTTATCAAAGCACAAGTCACATGACTTGGGGCAGCTGGGAAACTGACAATATGTCTAGCCCCATGCCATATTTCAAAATGAAATATAGAAAAATCTATTTGCTCTTTTAGTTATGTGTATAAGGTTGAAGCGGCAGAACACACAATTCCAGTACTGTGAGACACTTTATTGTTATTGGCACAGGGATGTTTGTTGTGCCCAAGGCCAAACACAGCAGCAGAGTCGGTTCACTGTGCCCCGGGGAGGAGCCGTAACTAATCCAAACAGCTAACCTGTGCCAAAGCTCCCCCCTCCCCCCTCTCGCAAATAAAATTTTTTGGCTAAAGCAAACGGATGCAGCAAATACACCTTGTCTCTTACCTGTCCAGTTGACATTGTAGCACAGCTCCCTGTGAATACTCTGTATATTGTCTGCCCCGGGCAAGCGCAGGGTCTCCGCCGAATTCTCCAATGAGCGATAGAAATGCAGGACCACCATCTTCCCTGCACGTTCTGTCAGAGGAGGAGGGAACTGATAAAAAAAGAAGGAAAATTAATTGTAAGTAGACAGCAGCACATTCAGAAGAGTGTGTTTATACAAGTTGTGTCCAGAGTGAGTGCACAATAAATAGGATGGACTATGACACCTCCTGGGCTGAGGGCAACTATAAGTATAAGGAGGGCAGTGTCCACTGATAAGGAGGATACACATGGGCATAAAGGACAAGGAAAGTTAAACTAAAGAAGTAGCTAGAAATGTTGTACATGATGTTTTGTGCTTCTGTACCAGCCCAAGGCAACCACAGCCCTTTAGCAGTAAAGATCTGTGTCTCCAAAGATGCCCCAGTAGCTCCCCATCTTCTTTTCTGCTGATTCACTGCACATGCTCTGTGCTGCTGTCACTTACTGAGCTTAGGGAGCCACTCACAATATACAGTACACATAGAATAGAAATGTCACAATATAAGGCTGATTAGTAATTAATACACATAATTACTACATGGCAGCACAGAAACCAGTGCAATTAGCATCAGAATTTAATAATCAGCAAACCTGTAGCATCAGCTTATATTACAGCCAGGGAAGCTCATTTTCTGCTGGATAATTAGTGACGAGCCCTAAGCTTAGCTTCTCAACAGCCAATCAGAGCCCACTGAGCATGTGAGTGTCACAGACACTTTCCAAGATGGTGACCCCCTGTGACAAGTTTGAAGTCCTGGATCATTGCTGCTATTGACAAGCTCAAACTTTAGCCTCGTGCAATAAGTTCACTTTATAAAATATGGCATTTTTAGTCCTATTCATTTTTAGGGTTTCCTTCTCCTTTAAAGGGGTGGTTCACCTTCAGACATTTTTTTCCAGTTCAGTTGGTTTCAGATAGTTCACCATAAAGACTTTTTCCAGTTACTTTCTATGTCCTATTTGTGACCGTTTTTGTAATATTCAAGTGTAAAGTTTCATTTTTCACCTTCTAAAGCAGCTCTAGTCGCCGACTCATTAACCATTTTAAATGGATCCATTTAGTTGATACATTTCTTATCTTTGTCCCTGCTGAGCAGAATCCCTGAGTTTCATTAAAGGGGACCTATCACCCTAAGAAAAAAATCCAAACTTCTTTTCTATCATGTTATTTGAGCAGAATAAACTTTATTTACACAATAGTTGATTCCTTCAGTCTTGGAATAGCACTATTGCAGCAAGCAGGCACCATTTTGTGGACACTGTTATTAAGACCAATTGTATCCCTCCAAAATCTTGTGCAACACAATGGGGAACCTAATGCCCATGCTCAGTGCCCTACACAATTATTGAGCCTGAGGAGGAACGGGGGAATGTGGGGAGAGCAGTGATATGTAGGAAGTGCTGAATAGAAAGTGAAAGTAATTGTCTGCCCCGCCTCTATACCTCAGGCATAGAGGCGGGGCAGATAATATTTGATTGACAGCTCAGATACTTAAAAACATTTATAACAGGTTTGGATGTTTTAACGAGAAAAATAATTTGTGTTTCATGTTTAATTTGCAATGGGCTTTTTATGTGTGGGTGACAGGTCCCCTTTAAAGGGGAACGCTACACAAACATAACTTAAGCTTTTTGAAAAGTAAACAATTTCAAGCAACTTTGCAATATAAATCCATTAAAAAACATGCAGACTTTTCATGATTTTTAATGGTTTGTGACAGTTCCCTAAGCCTAGCCCCCCCCCCTGCTCTCCTGCTGATCTGTCCGACTACTTTGCTGAGCTGTCTGACTACGGTTACTTTGTATCCACAGTCAGCTGTCCCCACAATTCCCTGCACATGTGATTTCAATAAGGAAAGGAACATCCCAGTGCAATGCATTGTGGGTTATGTAGTTCCTGTATGCTGTCTGTAAGCTGTGGAGAAGTGTTTAGTCCCTCCTTCCTTGCCAGGATTTCAAATGATGCAGAAAGAGAAGAAATTTTGAAGCCGGAGTTCCCCTTTAAAGGTAGCTGTTAGAATTGATACAATAGTTGCGAATATTTCCACAGATACTAACAACTTAATGTATCAACTAATTGTATCAACTAATTGTATCAACTAATTGTATCAACTAATTGTATCAACTAATTGTATCAACTAATTGTATCAACTAATTGTATCAACTAATTGTATCAACTAATTGTATCAACTAATTGTATCAACTAATTGTATCAACTAATTGTATCAACTAATTGTATCAACTAATTGTATCAACTAAATGGAGCAAATTGTAACAGTTCAGATTCTTCTCCTGGATCACTGAGCTGCCAGACTGAGACACTAGAGACATGAACGTTCAACTTCAATTTTGGAAAACGGTAAGAAAATAAAAGATGGAAAGCAATTAAGTCTTTGTTTATGGAGAACAATCTGAAAACAACTGAACTGAAAAAGGGAAAGGGACGATCCCCTTTCTAAATCACCGAGCAATTCAATGGTGTGCTCCTGGGTTTCCTTTTGTGGTGATCCATGAGCCCATGGAAGGAGAGATCTTCTGGTAGAGCACCCAGAACTTGTAATAGGACTTTACTTCTCAGGTAGAGAGGGAATTGTGGGGTGCTGATTTGGGTTGTGAGGGGGGATAGTGCACACACACAAAGTATATACATATCCTACAGAAGTTGTTAGAAGGTATTATATCTGGGATCATGCCTAGGGTTGCAACCTGGCCGGTAAAAATGATGGACAATTCCAATGTTATTAATAGGGAATAAAGATAAATATATAGGAAGGTCAGTGATCCCAATGTTATTAATAGGGAATAAAGATAAATATATAGGAAGGTCAGTGATCCCAATGTTATTAATAGGGAATAAAGATAAATATATAGGAAGGTCAGTGATCCCAATATTATTAATAGGGAATAAAGAGAAATATATAGGAAGGTCAGTGATCCCAATGTTATTAATAGGGAATAAAGAGAAATATATAGGAAGGTCAGTGATCCCAATGTTATTAATAGGGAATAAAGATAAATATATAGGAAGGTCAGTGATCCCAATGTTATTAATAGGGAATAAAGATAAATATATAGGAAGGTCAGTGATCCCAATGTTATTAATAGGGAATAAAGATAAATATATAGGAAGGTCAGTGATCCCAATGTTATTAATAGGGAATAAAGATAAATATATAGGAAGGTCAGTGATCCCAATGTTATTAATAGGGAATAAAGATAAATATAAGAAGGTCAGTGATCCCAATGTTATTAATAGGGAATAAAGATAAATATAAGAAGGTCAGTGATCCCAATGTTATTAATAGGGAATAAAGATAAATATATAGGAAGGTCAGTGATCCCCATGTTATTAATAGGGAATAAAGATAAATATATAGGAAGGCCAGTGATCCTAATGTTATTAATAGGGAATAAAGATAAATATATAGGAAGGTCAGTGATCCCAATGTTATTAATAGGGAATAAAGATAAATATATAGGAAGGCCAGTGATCCCAATGTTATTAATAGGGAATAAAGATAAATATATAGGAAGGTCAGTGATCCCAATGTTATTAATAGGGAATAAAGATAAATATATAGGAAGGTCAGTGATCCCAATGTTATTAATAGGGAATAAAGATAAATATATAGGAAGGTCAGTGATCCCAATGTTATTAATAGGGAATAAAGATAAATATATAGGAAGGTCAGTGATCCCAATGTTATTAATAGGGAATAAAGATAAATATATAGGAAGGTCAGTGATCCCAATGTTATGAATAGGGAATAAAGATAAATATATAGGAAGGTCAGTGATCCCAATGTTATTAATAGGGAATAAAGATAAATATATAGGAAGGCCGGTATTTTTTTCCAGAAAAGGTGGCAACTCTAATCATGCCCAATGCCCAAGGGACCTTGGCACAGACTCAGGTCACTCCTAGGCAGATAGCAATAGCAACCAGTTATTATTATTAACATTTATTTATATAGCGCCAACATATTGCGTAGCACTGTAAAGTAAATGTGATTATACAACTAAATCACATGAATTACATATATAGAACTTATGGAGTTACATACATCACAATCAATACCGGTACAAAAGGTGAGGAAGGCCCTATGCAGAAAGAGCTTACACTCTAAAGGGAAGGGAGTAATACACAAGGTGTGGAAGTGGGTGAGAAATGTGGTATTGTATGTGGTGTTGCGTTTGGTAGTTAAGCAGAGTGAGGGGAGGCTTCTCGAAAAAAGTGCGTTCGAAGAGATTTCTTAAAAGCAGAAAGGTTGGGAGAAAGTCGGACAGACCGTGGGAGAGAGTTCCAGAGGAGGGGTGCAGCCCTTGCAAAGTCTTGAATGCGAGCATGTGAGGAGGTAATGAGAGAAGAGTTGAGTAGCAGGTCAGTAGAGGAGCGTAGTAAGCGGTTGGGTGAGTATATAGAGATGAGTTCAGAGATGTATGGTGGGGCAGTTTCATTAATTTGAATTATGATTCTGAAAGGTAACAGAAGCCAGTGCAGGGATTGACAGAATGGCGAGGCAGAGGAGGAGCGGTTGCTGAGGTGTATGAGCCTCGCAGCAGGGTTCATTATGGACTGGAGAGGTGACAGTCTCTGGAGGGGGAGGCCAATTAAAAGAGAGTTACAGTAGTCTAGACGTGATATGATGAGAGAGTGAATAAGAATTTTGGCAGCATCTTAGGTGATAAATGATCGTATTTTGGATATGTTCCTTAGGTGGAAGTGACATGATTTAATAAGTGACTGGATATGAGGAGTGAATGACAGGGCAGAATCTAGGATAACCCCAAGGCACCGGGCCTGGGGAGAGGGGGTGATAGTGGAATTGTTAACTATGATGGATACTTCCGGGATGTTACTGGTGTTAGTTGGAGGAAAGAGAACCATTTCAGTTTTAGAGAGGTTTAATTTAAGGTAGCGTTGTGACATCCAGGTAGAGATAGCAGACAGGCAGTTGTGCAGGTTATAAAATGAAAGCATAGATGTGATTGGCTGGGGGTGCATGTGATTGGCTGGGGGTGCATGTGATTGGCTGGGGTGCATGTGACTGGCTGGGGTGCATGTGACTGACAGGGATTGGCTGGGGGTGCATGTGATTGGGCTCCAAGATGTGCTGCATGTGGGGAGCTGCTGAATACCATGTGTATGTAGCACTCATTGCTATGGAGAGAACAGAGAGAGCATATAAATGATAGCATGAATGAATACAAGCCTATGTACCAGCACAACTACAACACACAGCTGCTTCTATGTATTTTATATCGTCCTCGTGTTCTCACACATCTTGTCTCTCCACACACAGTCTCTACACTCACAGTAATGCCGAGTCTAAACCAAATAACATCCCCGCAATCTCCTTACCAACAAACCACGTGTGTTCGCGGGACCGGCAGCGACTCACTGACTGAGACTCCAAGCAGGGGGCGGGGCCGCCGAGGGAGAGGAGGGAAGAATGGGCGGGGCTAGACGGAGCGGAGAACACGCAGCTGTAAAGAAAAGGCGGGGCCAGATGGGCAGGCGTAGAGCACCTGGGCTGCCTGGTTATTACGTTACCGCGGGAGAAGTTGCGTTTAGGGAATTGTACCTCACAAAGTGGAAGTAATAAAGTTATTGCAGGCACAGGCTAGTGACCATTGAGAATCACCTGTGCCAGGCTTTGTATACAGACACTTCCTCTCAGCTCTACAATCTGCTTTGAAATGCCTGTGTCAGTCACGTGTGCCCGTAATACTGTCTCTAATTGCGCGCTAATTACCCTGCATCCTCATCCTGTGCCCCGCCCCTCATGCCCAGCTACAGAGGAGAGCTGCACCTCATGCCGCTCACATTATGGCGCTTATAGCAGTAGCATCCTTTCCACTTCCGGTTAGCCCGAGACTCAACCGGAAGCTCCTCTGCTAAAACCAAATATCCCGCCTCAGGCTAAACCTACAGTACAGCAAAAACATACAGACAGTGTGTGTGTAAAAATAAAGGCGCAGTGTGTCTCAGGACAGGGGCTAAAATACACCCCTACAGACTCATCCAACCCCTGTACAAGACATTGGTACCACACAGAATGCAATGTTTATGTCAGGCCTCTGAGACTCTCACTCACCTCACAGCATCCAAAGCAAAATGGAGACTATTCTTCTGCCAAGCAGATTCTTATCCTATTCCAAAATCTAAAATGAGAACTCCAGGCAGGGCCACAAATAGGGTTATGAGGCTGACTACCTTCTCCGCCTCATGCCTAGGGTTGCCACCTTTTCTGGAAAAAAATACCTATATATTTATCTTTTTTCCCTATTAATAACATTGGGATCAACCATCATTTTTACCAGCCAGGCCTGTAAAATACTGGCCAGATGGCAACCCTATCATGAGGCCCCTAGTCCGGTCCCCTCATGCCTAGGGTTGCCAACTTTTCTGGAAAAAAAATACCGGACTTCCCATATATCATACCTCCCAACACTTTGGAAGTAAAAAGAGGGACAAAAAATTTTTCCCCGCACAAAGCGCAGCAATTTTTTGGACCACACCCCTTTCTGTGGCCACACCCCCTTATTACCATGTTCGTTTTACAAAATTTGGCAGGTTATGAAAGTTTGAAAATATTTCTCCTTATCTAAACTGTGTTTTTGTGTCTCAAAATTGTTACAAAGTGTCTTATTTGCACCTGTTAGCTGTTCTGGGCTCTCTGCTAAAAGCCAATTAAGTGAGAAACTTTGTTTCTTTTTCTGGCTGTTCAGTGCAGAGAAAAGAGGGACGTTCCAGTACAAATGAGGGACTGCGGGTTGAGCTGTCAAAAGAGGGACAGTTGGGATCAGCCATCATTTTTACCGCCCAGGCTGGTAAAATACTGGCCACGTGGCAACCCTAACTCTGTACCAGGTCAGATAGTGAATTGTTCAGGCCCACACTACAGTAAATAACCCCCAGCCTTTATCTTCACACGTGTGTGGATAGTTTTAGGCACAAACCAGCAAATTCTAGTTGGTCTGGACTGGGAACGCATACTGAATCCACACTATTAAACTCATTGTAAATCTCCGGAGCCAGTGAATACAGCTACATTTCAGATATAATTTATTTTAGATTTGCTCATGTCTGAATATGAACATTAAGATTCAAATTAGGCTCTGTATTGGATTTTTCATTATGGAACCAAAATGGACAGGACAGTAAACGTAACGACCAATCAAACAAAAATACAGGAATTTGTAGATGTTTCATTCATTTTTTTATGTTTTCTGTGCTAATGTATTTATTCAGCTGCTGCACCAGGTGTAGAACGGAACAGCCCTCGCTGGGTGATGATATGATGGATATTATAAAGTGCACAGAGGTTCTGGGTAGCTCCAACTCATTTTGCCTATTTCAGTACGGACGTCTTCACTCCTCACACCACCTGCAGGGGGTCTCGGTCTCTCTGGGACACCACAACTTGCACTTGCCCTTCTAATGCCTGATGGATCTGCCCTCCAAGTTCCTGCAGATACCCTCTCTCAGAGTTGCTATGCTCACACAGGACCACGCTTCGCCCCTCGGCAACAGCATCCAGAACATCGTGATGGGACATCTCACCTGGGTAGGGGAGAGAAAATGTCAGAATAAGAGTTAGGGTGCTAAGTCTCCCCCTACAGATACTAGTGTCATGTCACTGCATGTAGCAGCCAGAGAGAATGTATGTGAACATAGGGTTATACGTGGAGGCTTACGGGGGTTATGTAATGAAAGGCGCTAACTTTGCCCAAGGGCAGTAACCCATAGCAACCAATCAGCAGGTACCATTTACTGGTTACTTATTTCAAAGTGAGTATCTTATTGGTTGCTACGGGTTACTGCTTTTGGGCAAACTTAGTGCCTTTTATTACATATGGGGGTAGGACTTTAAAGTGGACCTTTCACCCAGACATAAAAAGCTGTAAAATAAATAACCTTTTCAAATTAAGTATGAAACCCAAATTATTTATTTTTTATTTAAGCATTCATAGCTGTTGTAAATTCATTTAAAAATCTCAGCTGTCAATCAAATATTTCCTGCCCCTCCTCTATGCCTTAGGGATAGAGGTGGGGCACTTCCTAGATATCACTGCTCTCCCCACATTCCCTCTGTTCTCTTCACCATTTAATTGTGCAGACCGGGCATGGGGATGGACATTGTCCCCCATTCTGGTGCACAAACAGGATTCAGAGATGATGCAAGGCTTGTCTTAATAACAGTGTCCGCAAAATGGCTCCTGCCTGCTTGTTATAATTATGAATTCCCAGACAGAAGGAAACAAGATTCAAATAATTTTTACAGTGAAATTAAAGTTTAATTGTTTTGCTTGACTAATGTGATAAAATAGGATTTGGAATTATTTTTTTGGGTGACGGGTCCCCTTTGAAAAAAAAATAAAAAATTATATATATATATATATATATATAGACAAATACAAGATTCCTCTGCACTCAACCCATTATCAATATATTTAAGACAGCGACATTTTGTGCATACTGCTACTGAAAAATGCCTTACCCTTTAAACAAAACAGGGATTGTTTGTCCATATATTGCAATATATTTAAGCTGGCCAACTACGTCAAAGTCATCCCATATCTGGCCAGTCCTATGCTCAATTTTCATCTGATTCATTAAGAATTCTATGGTTTAATTATACATTTTATAAAAGGGACGAATACGTTTTACCTGCAACTTGCTAGCTGCTTTCAAAGTAAAACTCCCAAACTTGGCTGCCCTTTTATTAGACACCAGTGGGATCACCTGACTATAGTTGGAGGGGGTGGGAGCTACAACATGGAGCTGGTCACTGCTTCTGTATAACTATAACAAACAAGGGAAAGTTGTGCTCACCACTAGTTTAACTAGTGGTGAGCACAACTTTCCCTTGTTTGTTATAGTTATACAGAAGCAGTGACCAGCTCCATGTTGTAGCTCCCACCCCCTCCAACTATAGTCAGGTGATCCCACTGGTGTCTAATAAAAGGGCAGCCAAGTTTGGGAGTTTTACTTTGAAAGCAGCTAGCAAGTTGCAGGTAAAACGTATTCGTCCCTTTTATAAAATGTATAATTAAACCATAGAATTCTTAATGAATCAGATGAAAATTGAGCATAGGACTGGCCAGATATGGGATGACTTTGACGTAGTTGGCCAGCTTAAATATATTGCAATATATGGACAAACAATCCCTGTTTTGTTTAAAGGGTAAGGCATTTTTCAGTAGCAGTATGCACAAAATGTCGCTGTCTTAAATATATTGATAATGGGTTGAGTGCAGAGGAATCTTGTATTTGTCTATATGTTTTTTGTGGTCACACCCTCATTGCACCCCCGCCTAATGATTTTAAAAACTAGTGGTGAGCACAACTTTCCCTTGTTTGTTATATATATATATATATATATATATATATATATATATATATATCATGATATCAATGAAACAATACAACAAGCAAAAGTCATTACCTGTGAGGTAAAGATCAGCAGGGATACCACCAAGGATACTACTCCCCGACCCTGCACACACAGCTGCCACTCTTACTGAGGATTCTGGGGAGAGGACAAAAACAGGAGTGAACACTGCACAGCGTTTTGGACCCTGTACATACAGAATCAGGGAATGAAGGTCATCTCCCCCCCCCCCACAATATACACTTAATCCGTTCTACCTATATTCCCTTTTACCTGCTGGATAATAAAAAGTTTTTGTCAGGTTCCTGGACATCAGATATACACTGAATATAAACAAGAGCCAGTTACACACCCAGAGTTTTGCCACTACCCAAAGCCAAGCGCAGATGAGGGAGATGCAGGTGCTTTTTAATGCGTTCCACAGCAGCTGCAATAGACACCGGTTCAGCGAGAGTGCAGAGACGTCCCATTCCGGTGTCCACAAGTGGAGGCTGCAGAGGGAAATAACCCAATAATAAAGTGGCTTTCACCTTAACTACAATTATTTTCTATAATATGGGGAATATCATTTTTAACTATGACTGGTGCATAGTCACTTACCTTCTGTAGGCTGAGGAGCTGCAGGCTGTTGTACACATGTGGCTCTTCTGATAGGATAGCTAGTGCCTCCACCAATGCATTCTGGGAGCAGCTAAGGCTTACATTTTGACCTTCGGGGCTAATAAAGGTCAAACAAACAATCGGAACCAGTCAGGATGAATGTTTAGACATAGCAACAAGTATGAGCATGTGACACCGATCAATAGTTACCTGGCAGTGGAGGTGCAGACGCTGACCCCCTGGATGGATTTCAGCCTGGAGAAGATGTTCTCAGCAGTATCTAGTCTGAACTCTAAGAGGTGCCCAAAGCCACCAGGATACGTGAGGGAAGTAGATGCATGGAGTGGCACAGACTTGCTTGGCCCTGGAGCCAAGCAGAGAGAAGTGAGAAGGCGAGTGACAGCCATGCAGGGTGATACAAAGGGGAAAGAAGAAGCATAAGCAAAGGATTACACCCATAAGCCTACACAGCACCAAAACTATACATTCCTTAAAGGGGTTGTTCCCATTTGAATTAACTTTTAGTATGATGTAGAGAGTGATATTCTGAGTCAATTTGCAATTGGTTTTCATTTTTTATTATTTGTGGTTTTTTACTTATTTAGCTTTTTATTGAACAGCTCTCCAGTGTGCAATTTCAGCCATCTGGTTGCTAGGGTCCAAATTAGCCTAACAACCATGCACTGATTTGAATACAATTCTGGAATACGAATAGGAGTGGGCTTGGATAGAAAGATGATTAATAGAAAGTAGCAATATTAATGAATGTGTAGCTTTACAGCGCATGTGTTTTTAAGTGACACACACTTGAAAGCTGGAAAAAGTCAGAAAAAAGCAAATAATTACAAAACTATAAAAAAAAAAAAAAATAAATAATGAAGAGCAACTGAAAAGTTGCTTAAAATCATCCATTTTATAACATAATAAAAGTTAACTTAAAGGTGAACCACCCCTTTAAGACTATCCCTACTAGAAGCTAGGTGCTTAAATAATAAATGCCTTTAATGTCCAACAAATTCACTTTACTGCAGGTCAAGTACTTTCAAATTAGGACAACACATATGTATACATTCAGAAAGAGAGAAGTGCTCACCTAGAGCCCTGGCCAGCCAGTCATTGACTCCGTTTGCCAATGCATCACAAGATGTGTGAGGAGAGTATATCGCCAGGCGCTTTTCCAGGGCTTTAACCACCAACCTCTCTTTCCAGTTTTTCTGGGTGACGCGCTTCAAGGCTTTAAATACTGGCGGATGATAGGACAGAATCATATTAGCTTCCATATTTATCGCCTCGTCCAGCACATCTTCCGTCAGATCATTGGTCAGGAGAAGCTTGTGGACCTGGTGCGGAGGACTGGGCTCCACTAAAAGCCCCACATTATCCCAGCCTTCTGCCAGAGCTGGAGGGGTGAGTGCATTGAGGTGGGAGACCACTGAACCAAGATCCATGAGGCTACGGAATGGGAACCTGTGGCTGAAATGCGTTGAAATATATGAATGTCTGAAGGCCCTACTGGACAGCATCCAGCACAATCACAAAGGAACCTAGAATGAGATGAATCGCTGGTTATTAAGCTGTTTGCATGTGAAATACAGATAAAGAGCAGACATTACTATTCAAGGTTTCAGCTGTAATGGACTGGAAATCTGTATGACCACCAGAATGCAAATAAAGCCGGCAATACATGGGCCGATGAAAGCTGCTTATTGGCCTGTGTGTATGGGGCCCACCAGTGCACGACATTTAGCTGGAAATTGAAGATCCTGATGGAGGAGGACCACATTGGTTAGAGGGATGGAAGACTTCAATTATGAGGGTAGACTGACAAGGTTGGGGTTGTTTTCTCTGGAAAAAAGGCGCTTGTGAGGGGAAATGATTAGACTTTACAAGTACATTAGAGGACATTATAGACAAATAGCAGGGGACCTTTTTACCCATAAAGAGAATCACGTACCAGAGGCCTCCCCTTCAGACTAGAAGAAAAGAAGTTTCATTTAAAGGAACAGAGTAGGGGGTTCTTCACAGTGAGGACAGTGAGGTTGGGGAATGCACTGCCGGGTGATGTTGTGATGCTGATTCAGTTAATGACTATAAGAGGGACTTGGATGATTTCTTGGACAGACATAATATCAAAGGCTATTGTGATACTAAACTCTATAGTTAGTATAGATATGGGTATATATCATTTATGTGACAGTAGGGAGGGGTGTGTGTATGGGGCTGGGTTTTCATTTGTAGAGGTTAAACTTGATGGACTTTGTCTTTTTTCAACCCAATTTAACTATGTAACAATGGTACACTGGTACTGCACTCCTTTTTTAAAAGAAAAAAAGCTCCCTTTGCAGAAATATATTTACTGAGAAAAAGGTTGTTGTGTTCAATATTTATTTTCCCTGCTGTATACTGTGGTCCCCTGTCAGGTCCCCTAAGTTGATGATTGGCTGGCTCCTGGGCCCTTGTCATCCTGAAATGCTGTTCCGATTTTGCCCTAGCTTTATGGGGGAGGGGACACATTGCTGATTTAAAAATCAGAATCTTGCCTCTTCAAGTTATCAGGAGCAGGGTTTTGCTATCCTTGGTTATTTGCAGGCATGACATAAGGTTCTCAAATCATCTCACTAGAGCAGCACCCCTGCCTGGTACCCTGAATACTGAGAGGCAAATCTCCTGCACACCCTGGAAAAGAAACCAGTGGGAATTGGGATGCAGAATATGGGTGGAGCTTGGAAAGTTTGTGGGGGTTTTTTTGGGGGGGGGTGTTCAATGAAGATCATAAAAGGCACTTTCCTTTTATCTCTGTTAAAATTAAAGGCGTATAATTAGCTATAGTATCTTTAAAGATGTATAATATAATGAATGTGGGTCCCTATGAGTCCGTGGGATCCATTTCTTTCCTTCTCTACCTGTAACGCCTCAGTTCTTTAACGCCTTATGTACTTAGTATGTCCAGTTCAGAGAACGACTGTGCCAGACAAAGAAAAGACCTGAGTAGCTAATGTCACCTGCAGCCGATACTGACCCGCTGTCAAACGCTCTAATGCACCTTAGCGTGTGTCGTGGAAGCGGCCATCTTACTACACCCGATAAACCGGATGTTCCAATAGTTTAAGGATCGGGAAGTCGGCCATCTTGGTACTCACAAAACAGACTACGATTTCACAATGGGAGAAAGAAGTGAGGACGTCGTCTCGGCGACGCAGAGAAAACGGAAGCGGCGCCTTTTGATGACACTGACCAGCGAAGTTCCCATGTTGCTACTCCCTATTCAAAAACCGGTTTATATTAACTTTCTTCCTGTAGAAACTCCGCCATCTTGCTACACTCTTGTGCGAAAGAAACGTGAGTTGTAGAAAAAGCGAGGGAAGGCAGCGGTATGTTATTGCTATTATATATCTATATATATTCAGGTGTTTATTGGCTGCTTAGTGTGTCTCATCAGCACACGGACACGGTGTGAACAGACTGAAATTCACTCTGGAGCAGTGTTTGCATTGGCTGCTCTTCATGGCAAGGGTTGACAATATTCAATACTGTGTCATGTTGTAGTTTTGTCTTAGAAGCTTTTCATTTGCTGCCCCTTTATCTAAAGCTTGTGTGTGGGGGAAGGTAAATCCTGCTACACCGTCACTAACTCCACTTCCTGTCTGGCAGGCACTGGATGTCTTTGATTGTGTCTCTGTTACATTATATTGCTGCATTATCCTCAGCCTGGTGCCCATCAAACACTAGCCCACTAATGTAGGAAAACCTGGCTCTTTAGTATTAGTCCTGCTCATTCAACCTTGCTTAGTGCCTGAAGGGTTAAAGGGGTTCACCTTTAAGGGCAGAGACTCTGGGAGATTTAGTCACATGGTGACTCATCGCCTCTCCTTCTCGGGCGAATAATGTCCCCGAAAAGCCTTCCCGCCGGCTAGAGTCTAAATCCTTTAAAGGCACTCTGAGTTCTTTCTTTTCTTTGTTTTCTGCGCAACGAGGAAACTTCAGCCGACTTCGGCCACCCCGCCGGACATTTAGACTCTAGCCAGAGGAACGTTTTCTCTGGGAGATTAGTCGCCCGAGAAGGAGAGGCGAATGCGATTACTCGTCATGTGACTAAATCTCTCCGAATCTTCCCGTGTGTCTCTACTAAGGTTGCCACCTGGCCGGTATTTTACTGGCCTAGCCGGTAAAACACCTGCCGGGGCCGGTATTACAAATTTACCGGCAATGTAGCTGCCGGTAAATTTGTAATACCCTTAAAAAGACCCCTCGGCCTGCCCCCAATCCTCTGTAAACTTATCTTTTTCCTCCGTTTTTGTCCTGGCCGCGACGTGGCCCCGCCCCCTTTACAACCCTTTGACGTCACACCCGCGCCTTTTTGTACCCGCCCCCCACTAGCCGGTAAAAAAATCTAGCAAAAGGTGGCAACCCTAGTCTCTGCCCTAGTACGTTATAGAATGGCTAATTCTAAGCAACTTCTCAATTCATTTTCATTAATTCTTTATAATTGTTTTAGGAGTTATTTGCCTTCTTCTCCTGACCCTTTCCAGCTTTCAAATGGGGGTCAATGACCCCATCTAATAAAAAAATGCTCAGTAAGGCTACACATGTATTGTTTTTGCTAATTTATTGTATTACTCATCTTTCTATGCAGGTCTCTCCTATTCATATTCCAGTCTCTTATTCAAATTAAAGAGTGGTTGCTAGGGGAATTTTGTCCCTAGCAACCAGATGGCTGAAACTTCAAACTGGAGAGCTGCTGCATAAAAAGCTAAATAACTCCAAAACCACAAATAATAAAACATGAAAACCAATTGCAAATTGTCTCAGAATATCACTCTCTACATCATATGAAAAGTTAATTTAAAGGAGAACAACCCCTTTAACTATACAAAACTGGATCCACAATTTGCTTTTGTAAAAAAGAAAAAAGGGCTGTTAGTTTTATGTGATGACAGTAAATACTGAGGGACAGAGGTTGGTAGGAGAAGCTGTGGTGTTTCTTCCACAGGAGATGGCTGATAATATCATGTATTTTACCGTTCAGGTGAGTGAGCACAGTCCTGGGCTGCCACAACATCAAACGGTGTGACACAAAATGGTGAGTTGCAAATGGCGCTGAGCACTTTTCCTTTATTGTTTACAAAACTCCAGACTCTAACGTGTAGTTTCTCTCAGGCTGTGACGCTTCACACGGATCTGGGGGAGATCAAGATCGAATTGTTTTGTGAGAGAGCCCCGAAGGCCACTGAGGTGAGATGTTTTTCTGTCGTAGGCAGGGGTGTGTCGTAGGCAGGGGTGTGTCGTAGGCAGGGGTGTGTCGTAGGCAGGGGAGTGTCGTAGGCAGGGGTGTGTCATAGGCAGGGGTGTGTCGTAGGGAGGGGTGTGTCGTAGGCAGGGGTGTGTCGTAGGCAGGGGAGTGTCTGTAGGCAGGGGTGTGTCGTAGGCAGGGGTGTGTCGTAGGCAGGGGAGTGTCTGTAGGCAGGGGTGTGTCGTAGGCAGGGGTGTGTCGTAGGCAGGGGTGTGTTTGTAGGCAGAGGTGTGTCTTGATTGGATGAATGAACTATAGAAAGTTGTGAGTTGTGCCGATTACCCTGTATCTTGTGTTACTCCTCATGGACTCATATTCATAGGCTTCTAATATTGTCCCAAACTGTCTATTTGTGTCCCTTTAGAACTTCCTCGCTCTCTGTGCCAGTAACTATTACATCGGCTGCCTCTTCCACCGGAATATCAAGGGCTTCATGGTCCAGACTGGGGATCCTACAGGTGAGACCCCCCTCCCCGTCCAACTCTACTTGCTCTTCCCACGGCTTGTTACTGACATTCCTTCTTATAAATCTAATGATTAGGGCAAATAGGGTCTTGAGTTGTATTAAATGGGGCAGAGAATCACGGGAGGAGGGGGTCCCACTGTATAGAGCACTGGTAAGGCCCCATCTAGAATATGCCGTACAGTTTTGGTCTCCATCACTCAAACAGGACATTATTGTATTAGAGAGGGTACAGAGAAGGGCAACTAAGCTGGTAAAGGGAAAATCTTAGCTATGAGGAAAGACTGGCCAAATTGGGGATGTTCACGCTGGAGAAGAGGCGCTTAAGGGGAGATATGATAACTATGTATAAATATATAAGGGGATCATATAATAATCTCTCTAATGCTTTATTTACCAGTAGTTTCTTTCCAGCTGACACAAGGTCACCCATTCCGATTAGAAGAAAAGAGGTTCCGCCTAAATATTGGGAAGGGGTTTGTTACAGTGAGAGCTGTGAAGATGTGGAATTGTCTCCCTGAATCAGTGGTACAGGCTGATACATTAGATAGGTACAAGGAAGGGTCGGATGCTTTATTCACCAGTAGCTCCTCCCAGCAGACAGGAGGGAGCCAATGAGATTAGAGGAGGGAAAGGGGTGTTACAGGGAGAGCTGGGAAGTGAATCAGTGGTACAGGCTGATACATTAGATAGTTACAAGGAAGGGTCGGATGCTTTATTCACCAGTAGCTCCTCCCAGCAGACAGGAGGGAGCCAATGAGATTAGAGGAGGGAAAGGGGTGTTACAGGGAGAGCTGGGAAGTGAATCAGTGGTACAGGCTGATACATTAGATAGGTATAAGGAAGGGTCGGATGCTTTATTCACCAGTAGCTCCTCCCAGCAGACAGGAGGGAGCCAATGAGATTAGAGGAGGGAAAGGGGTGTTAGAGGGAGAGCTGGGAAGTGAATCAGGGGTACAGACTGATACATTAGATAGGTACAAGGAAGGGTTGGATGCTTTATTCACCAGTAGCTCCTCCCAGCAGACAGGAGGGAGCCAATGAGATTAGAGGAGGGAAAGGGGTGTTACAGGGAGAGCTGGGAAGTGAATCAGTGGTACAGGCTGATACATTAGATAGGTATAAGAAGGGGTTGGATGGTGTTTAGCAAGTGAGGGAATACATGGATATGGGAGATAGCTCATAGTACAAGTTGATCCAGGGACTGGTCCCATTGACATATTGGAGTCAGGATGGAATTTTTCCTGACCTTGAAGAGGGTTCAGAGGGTTATTCGGCTTCCTCTGGATCAACTGGCAGTTAGGCAGGTTATATATAGACTTAAATCTTTTTTTCAACCTTACTTACTATGTAACTATCAAAAATGGTCACTCTCTCTCTCCTACTTTTTTTTTCCAGGTACAGGAAAGGGAGGCCAGAGCATTTGGGGCCGGAAGTTTGAAGATGAATATAGCGAATATCTAAAGGTTTGTCTTCAATTTAATGAAAGTTGTGACTGCAGTAATGACAAAAAGGCATTTCTATTAGGATTACTTGCTTACACTGTATATTTTATGTCATGGGGTAACATTCAAAGGGCTGGAGGATTTTTAATAAAATCATATTGGAAATCTGCTTAGTAAGCTATCACTATACTAAAAATACATATTTACATCTTTGAGACCTTTTAGTCAAGGAAGTTGTCAGGAGAAAGAAAGAGGCTGCTCTGATGTTCTTCTGCTTAGGAAAGATTTGAGAGAGGTTTCTAATTTTATTCCTAAGCAGAAGAACATCAGAGCAGCCTCTTTCTTTCTCCTGACAACTTCCTTGACTACTTGGTGGTCAGACTGGTGGGAAACTGACCAGCAGGTGGCGCTGTTGTAACAAAATTCATTCATATTAACAGTACATGTATCCCTTAATATCTTGGAATAAAATATAAATAAATAATGAATGTAAATGACAAAAGTGCTTAGAATAGCCCCCTCATCAATTTTACATTCATTTTATTTATCCTTTAAGTTGGCGTATGTTCATTGTTTCTGTCGCTAATCTCCTCCCATCACCTTCCAGCACAGTGTTCGTGGAGTGGTCTCTATGGCCAACAATGGCCCCAACACTAACAGCTCTCAGTTCTTCATTACATACGGGAAGCAGCCGCATCTGGATATGAAATATACAGTGTTTGGAAAGTGAGTGCAATTCGGGAACTCTCTCTCTCTGCAGTGGGTTGCCCTTTAAATAAAGGCTTTCACCGCCACAAAGCAGCAATAAAATGTGATGTATAAGCATTGCTGCCCCTATTCACCTCTACACAGAGAGCTCAAGTGCAAAATCTACGGTTTAATTAATGTGTTATTATATATCCCAACGCATTTTACACTCATGCAGGCGAATGAAATGCGTTGGACTATTTTATTACACTTTACATAAACTATACTTTTCCTACTCTGTGCCCCTTTTTTCAGTGCACCAACATACCTAGACCCAGTCATGTGACACACTTGTTGCTGCTTGTGCCTCTTAAAGGGATACTGTCATGGAAAAACATTTTTTTTTTCAAAACACATCAGTTAATAGTGCTGCTCCCGAATTCTGCACTGAAATCCATTTCTCAAAAGAGCAAACTGATTTTTTTATATTCAATTTTGTAATCTGACATGGGGCTAGACATATTGTCCGTTTCCCAGCTGCCCCCAGTCATGTGACTTGTGCCTGCACTTTAGGATGGAACTACTTTCTGGCAGGCTTTTGTTTCTCCTACTCAACGTAACTGAATGTGTCTCAGTGGGACTTGGATTTTACTATTGAGTGTCATTCTTAGATCTACCAGGCAGCTGTTATCTTGTGTCAGGGAGCTGTTATCTGGTTACCTTCTCATTGTTCTGTTGTTTGGCTGCTGGGGGGAAAGGGAGGGGGGTGATATCACTCCAACTTGCAGTACAGCAGTAAAGAGTGACTGAAGTTTATCAGAACACAAGTCACATGACTGGGGGCAGTTGGGAAACTTACAATATGTCTAGCACCATGTCAGATTTCAAAATTAAATATGACATTTTTAAAAAAAAATTCGAATTTGATTTTCAAGATTTATCCAACTCTGGCCCTTTAATAATTTAAATTTGACCATTCCCCACCTAAAACCTGCTGAATTCCTGTACAAGTCAATGGGAGAGGTCCATTGACTAATTTGAAGATTTTTGTAGCCTTCCTGACGTTCAGGTTTTTTTCGGAGGAAAAATTCGAATAGAGTTTGGTCAATTCATGTTTTCGGGTTGGCAAAATTAATCAGAGTTTTAGATGTTCGATTTTGTTTTTCTTAAATAACCCCCCAATCAAATTTCATATATATTCGAATTTAAGGGAGTTTTCATTAAAAAAAAATGAATTTGAAATTCGACCCTCGATAAATGTGCCTCTAAATCAAGAATAAAGGAAGAATCTAATTTTGTCCCGTCTTTCTCTTACCTGCAGAGTGATCGATGGCCTTGACACACTTGATGAGCTGGAGAAGCTGCCGGTGCACGAGAAATCCTTTCGCCCCCTCACCGAAGTGCGGATTAAGGACGTCACAATACATGCCAACCCCTTTGCCCTCTAGCTTATGATTGGCTTAAAGATGGCTTCACTCGTCAGAATCCTGCAAAGTGACTTCTGGGGGTTTTGTGTTTGGAATCTGCAATTCATTTGCAGCTGTGGGCCCAGTCATGGGATGGATCACCTACGAGGAACCCAATGTTGCTTCGGCAATGTCTGACATTATCTACACCAGCAGCTTCTTACTGTCAGCCATTGCTCCTAAAAGGATAAGTGAACCTTTAAAATAAGTGAATGTAAAATTGATGAGGGGGTCTATTCTAAGCACTTTTGTCATTTACATTCATTATTTATTTTGTTTTTATTCCAAGATATTAAGGGATACATGTACTGTTAATATGAATGAATTTTGTTACAACAGCGCCACCTGCTGGTCAGTTTCCCACCAGTCTGACCACCAAGTAGTCAAGGAAGTTGTCAGGAGAAAGAAAGAGGCTGCTCTGATGTTCTTCTGCTTAGGAAAGATGTGAGAAAGGTTTCTAATTGTTTTCCTAAGCAGAAGAACATCAGCCTCTTTCTTTCTCCTGACAACTTCCTTGACTACTTGCTGGTCAGACTGGTGGGAAACTGACCAGCAGGTGGTGCTGTTGTAACAAAATTCATTCATATTAACAGTACATGTATCCCTTAATATCTTGGAATAAAAACAAAATAAATAATGATTGTAAATGACAAAAGTGCTTAGAATAGCCCCCTCATCAGTTTTACATTCGCTTATTTTAAAGGTTTACTTATCCTTTAAAGCGACTGCTATCAGCTGGCCCCGTCGCACACAATTATCTTCCAGAATAAAATTTTTCTTAACATTCCATGGCAGGAATGGAAACCATCAAGAACCAGAAATCCAAAGAGATGTACGATGAGACTGTGATGTCATTGGAATGTTACATCATTCCTAACCCAACGCAATTCCCGCTTGCCCTAGAATATTCTATAAAATGAGACCTGAAGATTTTTTTTTTTCATAAATATTAAAAAAAAAAAAAAATTAAATATTGTTTATTATTAAAAAAAAAAGGGATTTTTCTTTTCCTGCTATCTTCTTGTTTCAGATATTTTTACATTTGGCATTGTTATAGACTAGCTTTTAGAATTTCCCTGCAGAGGTGTAAACAATAGACAGTTATACAGGGAACTCTGAGTATCACTCATGTATTATAAGGGATAATGTACCCCCTACTGTAAATGATAAGGATATTAGAAGTCACAGAGGGGTTGTTCTGTGACCATATAAAGGCACAAGGCTGCAGGCTGAGTTATACAGGGAACTCTGAGTATCACTCATGTATTATAAGGGATAATGTACCCCCTACTGTAAATGATAAGGATATTAGAAGTCACTGAGGGGTTGTTCTGTGACCATATAAAGGCACAAGGCTGCAGGCTGAGTTATACAGGGAACTCTGAGTATCACTCATGTATTATAAGGGATAATGTACCCCCTACTGTAAATGATAAGGATATTAGAAGTCACTGAGGGGTTGTTCTGTGACCATATAAAGGCACAAGGCTGCAGGCTGAGTTATACAGGGAACTCTGAGTATCACTCATGTATTATAAGGGATAATGTACCCCCTACTGTAAATGATAAGGATATTAGAAGTCACTGAGGGGTTGTTCTGTGACCATATAAAGACACAAGGCTGCAGGCTGAGTTATACAGGGAACTCTGAGTATCACTCATGTATTATAAGGGATAATGTACCCCCTACTGTAAATGATAAGGATATTAGAAGTCACTGAGGGGTTGTTCTGTGACCATATAAAGGCACAAGGCTGCAGGCTGAGTTATACAGGGAACTCTGAGTATCACTCATGTATTATAAGGGATAATGTACCCCCTACTGTAAATGATAAGGATATTAGAAGTCACTGAGGGGTTGTTCTGTGACCATATAAAGGCACAAGGCTGCAGGCTGAGTTATACAGGGAACTCTGATTATCACTCATGTATTATAAGGGATAATGTAACCCCTACTGTAAATGATAAGGATATTAGAAGTCACTGAGGGGTTGTTCTGTGACCATATAAAGACACAAGGCTGCAGGCTGAGTTATACAGGGAACTCTGAGTATCACTCATGTATTATAAGGGATAATGTACCCCCTACTGTAAATGATAAGGATATTAGAAGTCACTGAGGGGTTGTTCTGTGACCATATAAAGGCACAAGGCTGCAGGCTGAGTTATACAGGGAACTCTGAGCATCACTCCAATTCGGACGCACTGCGTTAATTGCACGTAGGCTTGGCGGTTGGGGACCCTTGATTTAGGGGGTTATTTACGAAAAGGTAAAATTTTAGACTAATGTGAATTTTTTTTAACTCCAATAAATTTTATTTTAATTGGAGTAAGTGCTTATTTGTACCCTGGGTACCCCTGGAACTATAGCAGGGTGACACCCCAATGTTTCTATATATCTGTAACCTTGTTATGAGCTAAGGGGGCCCAGTCTGAAGGCCAGTTATCTCTCACACTCTAACTGTTATTTTGGGGATATAGGGCTCCCAAGCAGCATTGTAGCAAAAGTCTGCGTACAGGCTGTTTGACCCGCTTTGCCATTCCGTGTCAATTTACCATCCAGTGGATAAATGTAACTCTAGTAGACTTTAAGATTCAAATTACGGAAAGATCCGTTATCCGGAAAACCCCAGGTCCCGAGCAATCTGAATAATAGGTCCAATACCTGTACCTTGTAATTGATCCCAACTAAGATATAATTAATCCTTATTGGAAGCAAAACCAGCCTATTGGGTTTATTATCGAATGCGATATTCCTTTGATTCGAATTCGACCAAATACTGATCTATTCCATCTATTTGACCAAAAAAAAACAAAAAACTTAGACTTCATTTCGACCGGACTTTTTGAATCGAATTTCGAAGTATTTTCAATTCCCTTGTTAACTATGCCCCTTAGACTTAAGGTGTGAAGATCCAAATTACGAAAAGATCTGTTATCCGGAAAACCCCAGGTCCTTAGCATTCTGGATAACAGGTCCCATATTTGGTTCTGGGATCTACACTGTAAGAATCAAAAAATTTCCCCTCCCCCTACCTTAATTATATTGATATGTTGACCCCTCAATATTCCCCTTTAGGTTCATTCTAGTAGATTAATTATATATAAACCATTGTATATGCCAGAGGCAGTTCCATCATAGTCAGTATGAGTCTAATAGAGAAAGGGTGGTGGGTCCTGCTGTGCATCACTGCCATAAAGCAACATAAGGCATTAGACGTTTGCCAGAATAGAATAATTGACAGTTAGGTCTAATATGACCTTTGGGAAGGGGCTCCTGTTGCATAGCAATTGTGTTAGAGCTCTCTTTTTAAATAACCAGAAATCGTGTCTCTCTACATGCAGGATTTGTGCCAAACTCACTCATTTTGTTAGATGTGCTGGAATCAGTTATTGGAGGGAGCTCTAATATATCTACTAGGAAAGTCAGTCCCCCCCACCCTAAAAGATGTATAAGAACTGTCAATCAAAATCTGACACCCAATAAAGGCTGAGAGGGAAATATGCCTTTATTATTATTTCAGAAGTGTTACAGAAGTTTCAATTGATTATATTTATATTATATCTAGAAATAATCTTATTTCAGTGTGTTGAAGCTTATATTCAAGGGGGGCTCGCCTCTGAGAATGTTTAGTATGACATCGAATAATATTGGGCGAATATATTCGCCAGGCGCGAATTTGCAGCGAATTTCCAGGTTTCGCCGCCGGTGAATAAATTCGAAAATTTGCCGAATTGGCAACAATTCAGACGTTGCATTTCGTGAATTTTTCGCTCGTTCAGTGTATTTTGCGGGAAATTAGTGGCGAAGCAAAACAAAGTCGCCCATCACTGATTCTGAGACAAAATGCAATTGGTTTTCATTTTTTGTTATTTGTGGTTTTTGAGTTATTTCGCTTTTTATTCAGCAGCTCTCCAGTCCGCAGTTTCAGCAGTCTGGTTGCTAGGGTCTGAATTAGGGTTGCCATCTTTTCCAATAGGGGAAATGGGGCAGTTGATGTCGGGGGATGAACCAGTGATATAAGAGGGTGGGGCATATTACATCAGGGGCGGGACTGATGACATGGTGATCACCAATTTGCTGACCAATGGTCTTTCCAGCTTTCCTTATTTGGACAACCCTTTCCGGGTGAAATACGGACAGGTGACAACCATTCCCCTAGCAAATTGATTTAAATACGAGACTGGAATATGAATAGGAGAGGCCTGAATAGAAAGATGAGTAATAAAAAGTAACAATAACAATACATTTGTAGCCTTACAGAGCATTTGTTTTTTTATTTGTTTTTTTTAGATGGGTCAGTGACCCCCTCCGTGTAAAAGCTGGAAAGAGTCAGATGAAGACAAATTAAAAATGTTGTTAAGAATTGATCATTCTATAACATACCCAAATGAATTTAAAGGTCAACCACCCATTTAACTTTGCCGATAAACCAATGTAACAGTGTCAGAATTTGTCCGGACCAATCAGCATCAAGCATTCTGTAGATAGGATAATGAAAGCAAGTGTCTGATTGGTTACAAAGACTACTTGTTATATAATGACAGGGCAGAATTAGCTCATGGTAAGAGATATATATATATAGATATATAGATACACACAGACAATAGAGATGGATGTGGCCCTATCCACCTGCCACGTAATATTTACCTAAAATCCTGTTCTGTGGCTTGTTCCCCCCTGAGACACTTCTTATAGTAGGATTTCATCCTGCCGCAGTCTGTAGGCTTTTTCATTTCACATAAACCATAATAACAATCAGGGCCACCATCAGGGGGGGACAAGTGTCCCGGGGCTGAAGGGGGGCCCGGCAGTGCTGCACTTTTCGAAGAGCCGGGCCCCCCTTGACAGCTCCAAAGCCGTGCCGCCCAATCGAAGTCTCAAACAGCCAAATGCAGAAGTGCCAAACAGATGAACTCCTGAAACGGCGGAAAGACCCGAAGTCACGAAAGGAGCCGACACTGACGTCCTGAAGCGGCGAAAAGACCCAATGTCAAGAAAACAGCTATAATTGAAGTCCTGAAGCCACGAGTTCAATTCTACTGACACCAATGTGGGTTTTTTTTAGTCCCCTGGCCACCAATGTTTTATTTTAATATTCTATAGGCCCCTGCCACCAATTTTTTGAAAAAAATATTTTATGGGACCCCAATTTTTTTTAACTTGTCAGGGGGGCCTTGGTGCCAAAGTTTTTTAAAAAAATGTTTTCTGCGGCTCAAATTTTTTTTTAACTAGTAAAGTAAGTAGAAATATTCTTTGGGGCACCAAATTTTTTAGCTGCAATTTTGTCTTTTAGAGGCCCTCGGGATTTCAACTTTGGCTCCTTTTGTGGCTTCGGGTCTTTTCGCGGCTTCGGGACTTCTACTTTGGCTCCTTTCATGAGTCTGGGTCTTTTCGGGGCTTCAACTTCAGCTCCTTACATGACTTCGGATCTTTTGGCACTTCAACTTCGGGTCCTTTCGTGACTTTTGGGATATCAGCTTCGGCTTCTTTCATGACTTCGGATCTTTTTGCGGCTTTGGGACTTCAACTTCGGTTCCTTTCATGACTTTGGGTCTTTTATCGGCTTCGGGACATCGAGTTCAGCTCCTTTCGTGACTTCGGGTCTTTTCGCGGCTTTGGGACTTCAAGTTCAGCTCCTTTCGTGGCTTTGGGTCTTTTCGCGGCTTCGGGACTTCAGCTTCGGCTGCTTTCGTGGCTTTGGGTCTTTTAGCGGCTTCGGAACTTCAAATTCATCTCCTTTCATGGCTTTGGGTCTTTTCTCGGCTACGGACTTCACGTTTGGCTCCTTTCGGGGCTTCTGGTCTTTTTTTGCAGCTTTGGGACTTCAAGTTCAGCTCCTTTCGTGACTTTGGATCTTTTAGCGACTTTGGGACTTCAACTTCTGCTCCTTTCATGGCTTTGGGTCTTTTCGACAGTCATGACAGTCTGCCTCGGATTTGCAGAAACCATTTCCCCACCCACCTTAGGCTGGCAGAGTCATTTAACCCCTCTCTCACCTTTAGTCCAGCCCCTCTACTTCCAGAGAATCTGGACACCACCCACCATGGAAAGCAGATGGACTTCAAGTAGCAGAATCCAGAATGGACGGATGTTTGACTAATTTAGGCACTTTTCAATGACACCTGCCTAACCATAAAACACAAAAGAGGATATTGAACCCTAATCCTAAGGAGCATTTAGCAGACATGAGATAATGGGCCATATTTCCTTTATGCAGTAAGGGGTTTGCGCATGTCTTTTTGTGTATATGGACTGTTCATAAAATTATTAGACTGGTGCTGCTACTCAAGCCTCCTTGCGGGGTACAGATGAGACATTTGGGATTTTTTTATCAAGTTTGGAACCAGCTTTAGTGGACAACATGTCATTTATTTCTTACAGGTTTTGGGCAAAGAGTAGAACGCAGAATCCAAACTGTGGTCAGAATCTGGTCAGAACATCAGAACAGCCTATTTCTTTCTCCTGACAACTTCCTTGACTACTTGGTGGTCAGACTGGTGGGAAACTGACCAGCAGGTGGCGCTGTTGTAACAAAATTCATTCATATTAACAGTACATGTATCCCTTAATATCTTGGAATAAAAAATAGTAAATAATGAATGTACATAACAAAAGCACCCTCATTCATTTTCCATTCACTTATAATAAAAGTTTAGTTATCCTTTAATATGGGGAAATACCTATACTGCTATAGTTTTATGATGTTTCTCTGTACAGGCTGTAAGCAAATGTAGGAGGCTATTCATGTTAAGTTGTGATTATAAAAGATCTTGATTTGACCAGCCAGATAATATGGGTTCATTAGACCATGTGCTTGGGTCACTAGACTGCCCCTCTGAGTCTTCTGGTTTTTATTAGGTAGATCAGGTACTTCCGTTGGTGTATGTGTATATAAGAGTCCTTGGTTGTAATATGTTCTTACTAACAGTTCTTGTGCACATGGAAGCAGCTGATGTTGTGCAGACTGCAATGTGTTTATATCCTGCTTTTAATAGGATGTTTATAATAATATGATAAGGGAGAAAGCAATATAAATACACAGTGTGTAAAAATCCCACAGACAGACAAGATCTCTTGTTATTTCTCATATTAAAGAGATAGGTTATTCCTCTCCTCCAGATAAACTACATGCACGGCTGTACCTCTAGCCAGACATCAGTCACTGCGGGCATGGCTACCAAACACTCTATTTAATAGCCATCTCTAACACTGAGCTTGCAGAATAGGTGGACATGGTGGAAGCGGGGCATGGCTACCAAACACTCTATTTAATAGCCATCTCCAACACTGAGCTTGCAGAATAGGTGGACATGGTGGAAGCGGGGCATGGCTACCAAACACTCTATTTAATAGCCATCTCTAACACTGAGCTTGCAGAATAGGTGGACATGGTGGAAGCTCTCTTACAAATGTCCAGTGTGTTTCCTCCTATTTTCTTTGTTTCCTTTATTTTCTCTCTTTAATTAAATGTATCTTGCTTTTCCCTCCCTTCCCTGCTGCCTCTTGGCTCATCCCCTAAACCCAAGGTTATTCATTTGTGTTTTAGTTGCCGGTGCCTGACTGTAACCCTGTAGGACCCAGTAGCACACAATACATCTCACCATCACCTTCCTCCTCCTCACTGTGAAAAGTCAATCATGTTTGTTTTGGAAAACCCAATAACAATGTTGAAAGGAAAACTCCTCCTCACTGTGAACTGCATTAATTTCCTTACATTACTAAGGGTTCAAGCAAACGGGCAGAATCGGGGACTTATCTCTTCTGCGGGACGACAATCTCCCCAAACTGCCTTTCCCCTGCCTGCCGCCTGCTCTAATGACAAAATGCTACAGCACTCGGTGCAAAGTCCATTGTGCAGCCATTGCCCCAGACACAAGTTGTTACCTTGTATAAAGGGACAACCCTAACATCGGCAAGTACACAAAAATACTAATGTTCCTTAGGTACCCTGCCTGTCTCTTATTTTATTAATCTCATTAATATAAGTTCTATGACAGCTTCTCAATCGATATCTAATTTAACTACCCAATTTTATAAATAAAAATAATGGATAATAAAATAACTACTTTGATCAAGGTTTTTTTAGACATGGCTTGTTGCACCAGATTGGTGATATTTAGGAATTAAATGAATACGTTGCTGGGAAATCATTGGAATCATTTAAAGGTTTTCATACATTTTTAGTCTCCCAGTTGCTGAAAGGGGTATAAAGGTACAGACATGCTGCTACCTCTCCCTTTACTTCTCTCTGTAAAAATCGACTGCACTACTTGTAGGATCCTTTACTCTCAAAAGGGGACAAGAGCACACGACTCCTCCTCCTCTTTCTTGTTCCTCTTGTCATTGCCTGTGGATTAGAGTGTGTCTCAGGAATGACAAATGACTGAATATATATAAAATATACATATGTTTCTTTACTTTGGACTAGGCAGGTCAGTTCTGATGTGACAGTTAAAGATGGAACCTAGTTCTAAGAAAAAGATCTTATATGGGGTTGGGAGCAGTATTTTGGTGAACCAGTTGTAAGGATTGACTGACAGGAACCAATGTGCTGTATAACTTTTAAGTTTTAATATGGAAAAAATGTGCACACACTTCTGCAGAGAGATATAACAAGGCAGCAAAAACAAGACTGAGTTCAGGCCAAAGGTCAAGGGCAGGTGGCAGACAAACAGATCAGGGACAGGCCAAAGGTAAGGACGGGTCAAAAAACTAGTCAAGGTCAATAACAGGAGATCAAAAATCAGAGGGATTAGAAATAGAAATCAGGGACCAGATAGGAACAGGACAGGACGAAACAGGAACAAGACAAGATTACCAGATTCGAGAACAGGAGCAGAAACAGGAGCAGGATCAAGAGCAGGAACCAAAACAGGATCAAGATCAAGATTTTCACGAGGCTTGGAGTCAGCGGTAAATCCAATAATCCAGCACTGAGGAGTCTGGGATGCAAGCTTAAATAGCCTTTAAATGAGCAATTGCCCACAGCTGGATAGAGGGCATGGATTCCTGGAAGATGGAGGCAGTGTCATAGAAGATATTATATTTCAGGCTCTCGCCATGCTGCCTCCTGTAGCTCAGGCAGGAGGAGCAGTGCCTGGAATGTAACAGGTCCCTGGTTCATAACTAGGTAGTTCCTAACACCTGTAGGGATCCAGGAGCGAAACAGTCCAGGCTGGGTTTTGCTAGGAAGGGCATACAACAGGGAGCAAGGTCAGTCGGCTATAGAGAGAGCCTAGGTCCCAATACCCCAGGGTACCCATAAGGCAAACTATAAAATAAAACACACAATGTGCTGTTTTGTTCTCCCACAATGGGTCTTTTTTTGCCCAGAATTTAAGGTGGGTAAAATAGGATTCTAGGAATTGTAGTTCAAAAACATTTAATGTTTGTAAGATGGGCATCTGCCCCTCGTGTTACTTGCCCCACTCTTTCTTATACAGATGTCATTGGCTTTTGGTACAATTTCTCAGACAGATGTAGGGGCTTCCCAATGAAGTGTCATCCCCTTCTCCCAGGCACCAAAGTTTCCTCACACACATATACTGGTATTAAATCTGGTGAATGTTATAGGGACCTTATGCTTGTGCAGAAATAGATGTGAGTGCTCTGCAACATGTCCATGCCATATAAATAAATAAATGTTATGAACTCACAGGTTATGTACTCCAGCTTTACTATGTATGGGCTATTCTGTATGCCTGCCTGGGTACCTGGCTAAGATGTCCCTTTCCTGCCAAAAAGGTGCCGGAATGACATCACTTCCAGTCTACAGTGAAGTCATTTCAGGTAATTTCTGGTTATGCGGTCCCGGCTTGGAAGGTAAGTTTAACTGTGTAGGGTTCGGGTTGAGTAGCAGCTCTGGTAGGGGAATGTATTGGGTGGTGGGTGTGGGTTGGGATAGGGGTCAGCAGGTCCGGGTCCTTCTGATTGGACCCATGCAGGACTCTAGCCTTCATAGCTTCTCAAATTCCCTTTCCTGGGTTACACTTCAGTCATCAGAAAAAAAGAAGAGCAAGTCTCCATCTCAGGCAATGATCTGAGCTAACAAACCCCAAACAACTGTGATGGGGGAAAGACAAAGGCCTTTGGAAATGGTCTGAACTACACAAGTCAAGAAGCAGCTTAATATGGGAAGGGAAGCAAATAGATGCCTGGCACATTGGCCAACATCAGAACAATTTGGTGCTAGCTTACAGTAGGAGAGGCAAGAGATCTTCAACTCAAGCAAAAAGCAACAGTTACTCATACACTGCCATGTTTTCAGCATCAAAAATGATAAATCACTCAATACTTGTTAAGTTTGCAAATGTGAACCATTTCTAGAGGTTTCTTTGTCACTAAAGGAACAAATTTGTTCCAGACTGTGTTGTCCCCTGGAATGAAAACCCTTCATGGACTCAAGCTGATATTTTTGGCATGGAAGGTTGATGTTGGAGACTCCTAGGTGCCATTGCCAGGATTGGGTGTGGTATCTACAGAAGTAAAGTTGGTTGGATGATGGGTGGTTTTAGGCAGGCTTGATTCTGGATGCCAGGTGGTGGGCATGTTGCTTGTAGTAGGGTACCCTGCAGTAGTCGTCCAGTTCTCTGTGTATCTATTACAACTGATGACTACCGCCACAATCACAAGTACAACTATAATCCCAAATATCATTACTCCATAGTTCTGAAAGAAATGGAGGAAATATCTAAGAGAGGGTGGGCATATACAAAAACATCAGTTTTTTGACATGACATGTCTACTGAGAGTACTCAGTTCTTCTCCTCAACAACTAGGTCCTTCCATTAACATGTACAAGACATCATGCAGCTAGAACATGTCACATATTATAAATGATTCAGCAATAGTATAAGCGCACCTCAAATAACACCTCTGGTGGCTGCCATTATTCACAGAGGAATGCATAAATTAATGGGATACTACACAGGAACGAGAACTCCCTACATTTTGTAATAACTTGTAAAGCATGGCACCATAAGACCATGTTGGCATAGGTATTCCTCTGTATTGAGTCATTGGGGCATTTTTAAACTATAGTTACCCTACAATGCTACCATACAATACTTTGCTCATAAGACAATCAGTCCTTGCTTTAAAGGATAAGTAAACCTTTAAAATAAGTGAATGTAAAATTGATGAGGGTGCTATTCTAAGCACTTTTGTTATTTATGATTGGTGGTCAGACCAGCAGGTGGCGCTGTTGGAACAAAATTCATTCATATTAAAGGGATACTGTCATGGGAAAAAAACATTTTTCAAAATGAATCAGTTAATAGTGCTGCTCCAGCAGAATTCTGCACTGAAATCCATTTCTCCAAAGAGCAAACAGATTTTTTTATATTAAATTTTAAAATTTGACATGGGGCTAGACATGTTGTCAATTTCCCAGCTGCCCCAAGTCATGTGACTTGTGCTCTGATAAACTTCAATCACTCTTAACTGCTGTACTGCAAGTTGGAGTGATATCACCCCTCTCTTCCCCCCCCAGCAGCCAAACAAAAGAACAATGGGAAGGTAACCAGATAACAGCTCCCTAACACAAGATAACAGCTGCCTGGTAGATCTAAGAACAACACTCAATAGTAAAATCCCATGTCCCACTGAGACTCATTCAGTTACATTGAGAAGGAAAAACAGCAGCCTGCCAGAAAGCATTTCTCTCCTAAAGAGCAGGCACAAGTCACATGACCAGGGGCAGCTGGGAAATTGACGAAATGTGTAGCCCCATGTCAGATTTCAAAATTGAATATAAAAAAATCTGTTTGCTCTTTTGAGAAATGGATTTCAGTGCAGAATTTGGCTGGAGCTGCACTATTAACTGATTCATTTTGAAAAAAAAAATGTTTTCCCATGACAGTATCCCTTTAACAGTACATGTATCCCTTAATATCTTGGAATAAAAATAAATAAATAATGTATGTAAATAACAAAAGTGCTTACAATAGCCCCCTCATCAATTTTACATTCACTTATTTTAAGGGGTTTACTTAACCTTTCAGATGTAACAGTTTCCGTTAAGGATCCTTATAGGTCAAATAACAAAGGTAATGTCCATTCGGCTGTCATGGGTTTTGTTTGTAACTAATTATTTGTTTTGCGGCGTAATGAAATCCCAGTGGCAAGTTCTGCAGCTTTTCCCCATTGGTTCTATTATGAGTAGGCAGGGGAGAAGTTGCCAAGTATCTGATATGGGGATTAAAACTGGGACTCCATGAATAACAGGACCGAGACATAAGGATGGAGCCTTTCTTCCCAATTAATATCACCTATTCTTGCGTTAAGTACAGGGCAGCACATATTTATTATTTATACTCTCTACATAAACAACGCCTCCTAGAAACACAATGAGCAGAATAGAAGGTCACTAAGCAGAAGATACCTGATACCCTACTTACCTTTAAAAAGCCAATAATGTTTTTTCTTGATTTGTCCTTTAAGGGAAAGAAAACAAAGTGAAAATGAGGGAATATTATCTTTAAAGGATAAGTAAACAGCCTCTTCCACCTGCAACATCCCCTCTCTGAGCACCTTGTGGAGGGTGTATTATGGCTTCACCTATTGCCCCAGTCATGGCCTCTCTCACTGTGAGCTTGTGCCCAAGAGATACTTATAGCTTAGGAACAAGATTGTAGGTGGACGTTAATAAATCCAATAATACAATAGGGTTCAGTTGAATGAGTCCATCTTGATCCTAGACGAAAGAAAGATTCCAAAATTCTTGAATAAACAGCATGTGAATATTCCCCTATTTCATATGAAGTGAAACAGATTTGCAGGGGGGGGGAAACCCCTGAGTCTTTGATGTTTATGGGTCGGTGTTTAAATAGCTCTAATCCGTGGGTTTATGCTTGCTGGGCGTGCTGGGGTTTGTATAGGCCTGGGGAAGGGGTTAACTCGCCTACAATATGCATTGGCGATTAAACCATCCGAGTACAGTTGCACCGCATGTATTCCCAAGGACATCCAAATGTTCGCAAGTATTAAATCCACCGCTTATAGTAGCGGTTCTGTAGCCCTCATAAGAAATGAAGTTATACAGACCGTCTCACGGGTTGTGCTCACGGGTAAGTCCAAGGATCCTTGGAGCGGCTGTGCGATAATGTTGTCCCAGACCTCCCCCAGTCACGCCAGAATGCAGTCCAAGAGGGAACCCCCCTACAGCCAGTGCAGCGCTGTTTATTCAAGAATTTTGGAATCTTTCTTTCGTCTAGGATCAAGATGGACTCGTTCAACTGAACCCTATTGTATTATTGGATTTATTAACGTCCACCTACAATCTTGTTCCTAAGCTTTTCCATTACATTTCTCATTACTAACTTATTACCATACTTAATAGCATGCTAATTTTTCCCTGAGTTGGTTAATATAACCAGCTTTTGGGTTTTTTGTCCTCTCAGAAGGGATCCCTTCAGTTTCATATGCAGCGCTGCTTATTTTAAATGGTTTTAATCTCACTGTTTCAATATGGCATGGTGGTGAATAAAAATTGCTTTTTATTTTACTTTGATATTCAATTATTATCATTTTGCCCTCAGATTTTTTCAAACATAGGTAGTGTGGGGAGAAGTCCCTTGTGTTCCCCCTTTTTGGGAAATGAAGACTAATACAAAAAAGGAGAATAAAGTATAGAATCAAAATACAGAACATGACAGAATGGAGCAGAGAAATTCAAGAAATTCAGGAAATCCTGGTTCCTGTATCTAAGGCTTCTACCACCCACTCTGACAATATGGCTGAACAGACAACCACCAAAAACCTTTCATGGCAGATTCAAAAGGAAACTTTAGTAATGGATTCACAACCTTAACACCCCATACAGGCCAGAGGAGCTAAAGAAAATTCCACCAATGAAAAGTAATACTTACGGTATACGGGACATAGTTGTCCATGTTTACTACAAAGAAAAGAAAGCAAAAAAAGGTTACTCAGAAACAAGACTTTACTTATCAGGTCCTTATTGATACGGCAAGTAGGATGGGATCCGTCAAATGTAATGTATAATGAAATAAATAATCATGTGCTTGATTACAATTCAGATCAAAGAGAAGAATCATCCCCAACCAATTT
This sequence comes from Xenopus laevis, assembly GCF_017654675.1. Lineage (NCBI taxonomy): Eukaryota > Metazoa > Chordata > Amphibia > Anura > Pipidae > Xenopus > Xenopus laevis. Next base: position 111,373,817 of record NC_054388.1, on the reverse strand, counting down.
GGTGTTTGCATGGTTTATAAAATGACCTGCTTCAAAAATGGAAATGTTATCTGCCTAGTCATGCAGCATGTATCTTTTATAAATGTCCAGTTTTAAAGATGGAAAATCATTACTAACTAGATGGTGTCGTTTCTGAAGAAACCACAAGATGTTGGCTTTGAAACGCAAGAGGTGTTGGGGCCAGTCGCCCCTGGTGCATAGAGAGTACACAAAGTTGGTAGAATCTGGTTTAAAACTGTGAAAATTGAAGCAGATCAAATTGTACCATTAAAATCAATCAAAAAACCTGATTGGCTGTTTTTGGCTCCACCCACTTTTAAAATTTGAATCCCAGTCCCCCTGTGACCGACTGTGCCAAGTTTGATGTCCCTGCCATTAACTGCGAAAGAATGGCAGCAACTTATATATTGACATTGATTAGCAATAGGTAACATTTGATTGGCTGTTTTAAGCTCCACCCAGTTTTCCGAATTTTAACCCCAGTCACCCAGTCATGGTCTGTACCAAGTTTGGGGCCTCTGGCTTTAAAACTGTAAGAATGGCAGTATTTGAAACTTTTACATTGAAGTCAATAGGTAACACCTGATTGGCTGTTATTGGCTCCGCCCACTTTCCCTAAATTTTGACCACAGTCACCCAGTGAGTAATTGTGCTGAGTTTGGGACCCTTGGCATGTACGCCGTAATAATAGCAGCAATTTGGCGTTTTTCATTAAGGTCAATGGCTGAAATCCGATTGGCTGTTGTTGCCCCGCCCCCTTTTTTCCTAATTCTGAACCAGAGTCACCAAGTGACTAACACTTTAAGGTTTCGGAATCATGACATTTAACATGTAAAAATGGCAGCAGTTTTATGTTTTTCTATTGAAAATCAATGAATGACATTTGATTGGTTGTTGGTGGCTCCACCCACTTTTCCTAACTTTGAAGTGCAAACACCCAGTCACCACATTTGTGATATTCGAGGTCCATGACATCAATAACGTGCAAATGGCAGCAATTTTAATTTTTCCCATTGAAATCATCAAAGAAATCTGATTGGTTGTTTTTGGCTCCACCCACTTTTCCAGATTTTGATCCCGGTCCTCCAGTGACCAACTGTGCCAAGTTTGAGGACCCTCCCATGAACAATCTAAGAGCGGCAACAGTTTTAACTTTTCCCATTGAAACAAATGGCTAATATTTGATTGGCTGTGGTAGACTCCACCCACTTTTCAACATTTTAACCCCAGTGACCCATGGTGCCAAGTTTTGGGTCTCTGGCTTTAACACTGTGGGAATGACAGTGTTTGACATTTTCTCATTGAAGTCAATAGGGAAAATCTGATTGTCTGTTTGTTGCTCCGCCCACTTTTTGGAGTCCCCAAAATGTGACAGAACTTTTCAGGTTGACCCCATGACTAAGTGACCCAAGTTTGGTGAGCGTAACTTTAATGCTGTACGAGTGGCAAAAGTTTCAAATTTTCCAATGAAAGTCTATGGGAAAAAATGGGGTGTTTGGGGGGCCGCCACAGGGCCACGGAGGGTGGGATTGCTTAACAGAGCAAAAGCAACCTATTCGGGTATGAGCCCAACAAGTGTGCAAAGTTTCATAATTGTACTCCTAAAACTCTGGGAGGAGTAGCGTTTAGAAAATTGCTAAAATTTCATTGGCTGTTGGTAGCTCCGCCCACTTTGGGGTGCCCCCCCAAAATACATATTTTTATTCGGGGTGGCACCAACAATATGCGGTCCGAGTTTGGGGAGTGTAGCTTCAAAACTGTACGAGCGGCAGCGATTTGAAAATTTTCCCTGTCAAAGTCAATACGAAAAAAGGCGTCTTCGGTGGTCCGCCGCACGGGCACAGTGGGTGGGATCGCTTACTAAAGCACAAGCAACGTACTTTGCTATAAGGCGAATAGGTGTGGAAAGTTTGGTGCTTGTACCCCTAAAACTGTAGGAGGAGTAGCGTTTAGAAACTGGGGGGGCGCTAATAATAATAATAAGAACGAGCTGAACTTGTAGAACAGTATGTTGGCTTCTTCAAAGCCGACATAATAAGAACGAGCTGAACTATTATAAAACAGTATGTTGGCTTCTTCAAAGCCAACATAACAAGCCATGCAGCATGTATAGTTTACAAATGTCCAGCTTCAAAGATTGAAATCATGACCAACTAGCTATGCAGCATGGTTATTTCATGATTGTCCAGTTTCAAAGTTGGAAGCCATTACTAACCAGCCATGCACCATGTATAATATAGAAATGCCCATCATCTAAGATAAAGATGATTACTGCCTAGCCATGCAGCATGTATCTTTTATAAATGCCCAGTTTTAAAGATGGAAATCAGTACTAACTAGCCATGCAGCACTTATAGTTTAGAAATGCCCTGCTTATAACACTGAGATGATCATTGAGTAGCCATGCAGCATGTATCTTTTATAAATGCCCAGTTTTAAAGATGGAAATCGGTACTAACTTGCCATGCAGCACGTAAAGTTTAGAAATGCCCAGATTCTAAGATGGTGATTATTACTGAGTAGCCATGCAGCATATATCTTTTAATAAATGCCAAGTTTTAACGATGGGAATCAGTACTAACTAGCCATGCAGCAATTATAGTTTAGAAATGCCCAGCTTTTAAGATGGAGATGATTACTGCATAGCCATGCAGCATGTATCTTTTATAAATGCCCAGTTTTAAAGATGGAAGTCAGTACTAACTAGCCATGCAGCATGTACAGCTTAGAAATGCCCAGCTTCTAAGATGGAGATGATTCCTGAGTAGCCATGCAGCATGTATCTTTTATAAATGCCCAGTTTTAAAGATGGAAATCAGTACTAACTAGCCATGCAGCACGTATTGTTTAGAATTGCCCAGCTTCTAAGATGGAGATGATTACTGAGTAGTCATGCAGCATGTATCTTTTATAAATGCCCAGTTTTACCAAAGGAAATCAGTACTCAATCAGTACTAGCCATGCAGCATCTATAGTATAGAAATGCACAGCTACAACAATGGAAATGATTTTTAACTTGCCATGCAGGGTGGATATTTTAAAAATGTCTACCTTCAAAGATGGAAATGATTACTAACTAGCCATGCAGCATGTATATTTTATAAATGTCCATTTGCAAAGAGTTGACACTGACTCCTTCAAACCCTCTTTAAAAAAAAGTCTTAGATGTGCAACTAAAAATAAAAGCCATGTATCTGTGGAATATCTCCTTGATTAGTAATTGATTAGTGACAAGACAGCCCTGTTGATGAAGCCAAGACTATAGGTAATGGGTACAGAAGGGGGCCAGAGAGACGGCAGTCTGTTATTTGCTCTGACCAATGTCATCAGTGTTATAATGCTTACAGCAAATGTATCTAAGCAGAGGTGGTATAATTACTACCTGAGGTTTCAGGACGATGGTCCTTGTTGATTTTCCCACTTATTAACCTCTTCATATGAACCAATTTGTTTCCAGTGAAATTTGATGCTTCTCCTTGATAATTCTTGTCCTGGTCACCGAAGAGGTAGAGTTCTATGGTCAGTCTCCCAATGCTCGGCTGCTTCTGCAGGATATTGTTCTTGGCCTCCAAACAGCTGTCCTCCACATCATCTATCACTACAATGACCCTATCTCTTCCTACATAATAGAGAACAATTTATTATAATTAGTATAGTTTTTAATTGACAACAAACACAATGTATTGTCTAGTAAGGAACAGAAGGCACAATGTGGTCCTAACGTAGCAAAGTGAGTAATAATAATCTCTAAGTTGCCATAGGTTTTTGGAAAGTTGGTTAAGCCTTCTTGTGTACTAAAAAGGTCATATTTAGAACTGTTGAGAAGGTCTTAAGGGGCCTTAGTGTCCTATTTTTATAGGAACTTTGAGCAACATGCAAGTTTCTGATGGAACACTAGCACAAGGCTGTTGGGCCAATTTAACCAATGGGAGATGTGGTCCTGTAAACAGTACAAGTCCAGTGATGTATCAGAAAATCTACAAGGCTGAACTTTACTGGGTCATGTCTAAGGCAACTGAACTTTTTTTGAGTTTTCAAGAAAACTCAAAAAGTCCAGTTGCCTTAGACTTAACCCTACTAGATACTATATATCATGACCTGGATGAATAAGAAATCTCCATAGATATGAACTTTACTGTGTTTTCTCAGGAACATGCAGATATTTAAAAAGGTGGCATTCCATTCTAATGTTTGCCAAAAGTCACAATGATCAAGAAGATGATGTCAAATACCTAGACAACGAGACAAATCGTCCAGTTCTTTGTCATAGAGAGCGTCTGTCACGTCGGCTACATTTATCCTTCCTCTGTTCTTGGAATGGTACAGGATGGCAAAGGTGCACTTATAGGCCTCCTCCATAACCTCTATATAGTTGGTGTTGGTGATATGTATAGTTCGAACGTCATTCACTCCAGGTATGGTCAGGAGGAAACGGTCTAGCCAATCAAACGCATCCCGAGTATCTCGTGAAAAGATGCCGACCACATGCTTGTATGCCATCATTATTCTGCCTACTGAATCAGACCAAACATTGCAAGGTGTCAGTCAGAACATCAAATGTTCAGAAAATTCGTTAATACTTGAAATGTAGAATGCATGAATATACAATTTTTAACCAAATCCATTACGTAGCATGCTTATACAGCTGTATACCTGTTTTGTTGAGTTTTATGCATCATATAAACCCAACCCCCACATGTATAAGCAAGATTGTGACTGCAGCATTGTCTTGGTGTAAAGGTTTTCTTATGCCAACCAGCCACTAGATCCTTTACCCTATACAATTTACATATGTAACCCATTGCCATGCCATTTTTACCCATTCTCACTGCAGACCACCTCATCTGCTAACTGCCAACACTCACTGCAGTACAGGGTGTGGCCAGTGTCAGAAACTCCCTGGTTTCAAACCAGGGACCTGTTATGTTCCAGACACTGACTCTTCTGCTTGAGCCACAGGAGGCAGTATTGTGGCAGCCTGACTCTGGCCGGACGCCTTTTGTTTTGCTGAATATTGTGTCAGTTGTTCCTAGTCCACGCCCTCTCTCCAACTGAGGGCAAATGCTCCTTTGAGGGTTATTTAAGACTATTCCCAGACACCCCATTGCTGGATTATTGGTCTTCCTGCTAATTCCAAGCCTCATGTTGTGGCAATTTGGTTCCTGTTCTTGTTCCTGCTCCTGAATCTGGTAATCTTGTCTTGTTCATGTCCTGTTCCTGTCTGGTCCTTGTTCCTTTGATATTGATCTCCCGGTATTGACCTCAGATGGTTTTTCGACTTTGCATGTACTCTGCCTGTCTTGACCTTTGGCCTGTTCCTGATACTCTCTGTCTGCCGCCTGCCCTTGACTTTTGGCCCGAACCTGGACTTTGCTGCCATTATATCTCTCTGCAGAAATTTGTGCACTTTTTTCTGTATTAAAAATTAACGTTATACAGCACATTGGCTCCTGTTGGCCAATCCTTACATTCTGTCTATTAAATAGTTTAGAAGAGCAGCAGTAGAAAAACTCCAGTGGACAATGTTGGGATTGGGGTTTCACTCCGAACCATGGCAACATCAATAGCTTAAAAAACAATAAAAACATTTATTAAGGACCAGTTTCTCATAATAATTAGATGGAAGAATATGGCTCATCTTTTGTATATCTCCTTAAGAAGGCAGTAATAGATAAAGCCAACACTTACTGTGCGTCAATAGTCATACGAGAGGGGGCTGCCATTTTGGGAGCCTGTGTTAGGATAGACAATTATATTTTGTTATAGACCACAAAACTTACAGCCAGGGCCGCCATCAGGGGGGCACATGGGGTAGTCCTGTACCAGGCCTGGGCCTAAAGGGGGGCCCGGCTATTTTGAAAAGTGCAGTACAGCTGCCCCTTGGCAGTGCCGAAGCTTCTCCACCTCTTCGGAAGTCCTGAATCGGCGAAAAGCTTCCCGAAGCCGCAAAAAAGACCCAAAGTCACCAAAGGAACCGAAATTGAAGTCCTGAAGCCACGAGGTCAGTTTTACTGAACACCAATGTTAGAGAGAATGAAACCAGCTCCTGTCTACATAAAATATATTACAAAGACGTAGGTCTGGTTAAAGGGCAACTTCACCCAAAACCTGGTGTTATTTAACAAACATGCATTATTTAAAAGGGAATGCTACAATCTGCCATTTTAAACTAATATTTGATCAATTTAAATATAAAAAGGTATTACATTGAATTTGGCCACCCATGCAAAGAGCCAAATCTGATCAATAAGCCCCAGGATGTGGTCAGTTCATAGTGCTACCAACGGAAACCCGTCAGACTTTCTAACAAGCTGCACAGGAAGGAACATGACTCTTCCTCTCTCTACCAACCACAACTGGTACATACCGTAGAGTGAGTCTGACCTAAATGAACCTCTACTTCTATATATTTATTTCTTAACTAGAAGAAAAAAACATTGTAAAAGATGTATCTGCCACCTATACTGCCCATTATGTTTCTACCGAACTGCTTAAAGAAATATCTGACTTCAGACACCCTGGTCAGACACCCTGAACAGAACATTAAATAACTTAGAGCCAGTGGTTCTTTAAAGGGAAACGGTCATGGGAAAATTTTTATATTCAAAATGAATCAGTTAATAGTGCTGCTCCAGCAGAATTCTGCACTGAAATCCATTTCTCAAAAGAGCAAACAGATTTTTTTATATTCAATTTTGAAATCTGACATGGGGCTAGACATTTTGTCAATTTCCCAGCTGCCCCTGGTCATGTGACTTGTGCCTGCACTTTAGGAGAGAAATGCTTTTCCTTCTCAATGTAACTGAATGTGTCTCAGTGGGACATGGGGGGGACATGGGTTTTTACTATTGAGTGTTGTTCTTAGATCTACCAGGGAGCTGTTATCTTGTGTTAGGGAGCTGCTATCTGGTTACCTTCCCATTGTTCCGTTGTTTGGCTGCTGGGGGGAAATGGATTTCAGTGCAGAATTCTGCTGGAGCAGCACTATTAACTGATTCATTTTGAAAAAGATTTTTTTCCCATGACAGTATCCCTTTAAAACAACACTTACCTGTTTATCTGCTGGAACTCAACAACAGTGTCTGAGATTTCATTTCCAGGTGGTACAATACAGTCACATCACAATGTTTTAGTAGTTACTTCCCCTGATGTTATGGGAACAGGCAGGGGAATTAATAACCATCAGCAGTAGTCCTCACAATCAAGTGTCCCCAGTCCTCAGAGTACAAGGCCCTCAAGGTGGCACTACTCTTGAAATCTCTCTATTCATGAGTCTATTCACTTGATTGAGTCCCAACACTGGGAGAGTACTGACCCTTTTGGTTTCCTCCTTGGAGCCCTTGGCTGCTTTGCTAACTACCTTCAGCCTTCCTCTTCCTCCCAACATGAAATGTTATAGGATCTAACATCACACTGGCTCTCCAGTATCCTCCAGCCCCTCCAGCAGGTGGGGTCCAACCTTATAGCAACTCCCCTCTTAAAGACTTCAGGCATGTGAAACCCTTGCCCTATAAACAACTACAATGGAACAACTACAAAGAAAACGTTTAACCTTGAATGGAAAACAGCTCTCCCCTCCCAACTCTGAAAAGAAACATTTTAGACTGACGTCACCTCTTAAGTGAACGTCTTTAAGCAAAGGTGAGCCAACCCGTACCCCCTACAGATTCAAACAATATTTGCAGTTTCTTTGAATGGGGAAATGGCAAAGAGGACACAGAGTACAAGGTGTGGGTAGAAGGGAAGAGTAGATGGATATATGGAGAGGAAGGTAAGAGAGTGAAGACCATAAGTGTTAGTGAGAAAGAAAACAGTGGATAGAGATGTTGGGAGAAGGCAGAGAGCACAGAGATAAAAGAAGTTACAGAGGAGGTGGAAAGAGCACAGATATGTTGGGAGGAATAGATGAGGGCATGGAGAGAAGTGCTGGAGCAATAATACTGTACAGGTGGGCAAGAAAGGATTAGGGAAGGGAGAGGTAAGAATAAGAATTAGGTTAGAATGTCTGTACTCATTTAATAACTAAGCCAGTAGCAACCAATCAGCAATTCATTGAGATCATTGAAGCCTTGAAAGTGAAAGCAAAGATCTAACCGATTACTATGGGCAAATGCTCTGGCACAATAAACACTAAATAAGGTATAACCAGCATTTCTTACTGAAATCCCTCATTGTTGCTTAATAACATGTAACCTTGTATGATATGAAGGGACACAGGGACCTTCTGCCCTATTTAGCTCCTATTCTCCACTTTCTCTGTGCAAGCCAATCATCAGGCTTCAGGGCCATGACATAACACAGGCATTGTGGACCATTGACTCTTTCGGGTGAGACTGACCTCGTATTACATGACTGTAAGAAAACAGACAGGCCCACCAGGATACATTCAAGAAGAAAATGCCCATAACCTTTCCATAATTCATGTCACTTTCCCCAAGAGAGATCTCATTAACCCAACAAACACATTGTACTGTTAATTATAATGCCCTTTACTAGTATCTAAATAAATATAAGAACCCTTGGTTTTGTATGAAGGCAGCAAAATATCTTAGATACTTACGTCTGCCCATTTTTCCTGCCTCCGACTGCAGCAAAAGTGTTTCTTCTTCTCCCCATGTTCCCTGCCCTGGGCTGCTACCTCTCCTAATTCTCTTCTTTCTGGTTTCTTCTCAGAAGTGAAGGCATGTGGTGCCCATCTATCTGTGACCAACCCTCCCCACTTACTGTAACTGGGTCTCTGGAGAAGACTTGGTTCCTTGCTGAGACAAACGCGGCTTCTGTGCAGAATGTTCTGTGAGTTTACTCAAAATGAAAGTAGCATGATGTATCAGCCCAACTCCCACATCAACATCCTCATTACAAATATACTCTCACGCCACTTAGTGCTTCCAAACGAAAGCTACATGTTAGTATTTATAATCAGCCACCATTACGTGACTGTAAAGTTATATGTTAATATATAAATTTCAGATAGAAGCGACTGTTAATAAACTGGCAATAAATTAACAGAGAGATCATAAGCTAAAATATACAGAACAATGCAGGATGCAGATCTGGCTGTTGGATGGCAAGTATCATAGGGCTTTATTAAATGCTTTTGATGATGCTTTTTCAGTTGGGTGAAGAATTCTAATGTTAATGGAGTTACAGGCGCAGGTGTAAAATACAGGGATCGCTTGTCTCTTGTGCATATAGTGTTGGGGAAACAAGGTTGATACTAAGTGCTAATTAGCACAATACTATGCAGAATCTCCTTAAGGAAATAACAGGAGAAAGGTTGAATGATTGTGGTAGAGAATATGTTCGAATAGAAGAAGCAGACAATGGGGGGCGGGGCCGCATGTAGAGCAGGAAAGACGTGCTACTAGGAGCTCCGTGCCGGAACCCGCTGTCAGCCCATTAAATGTGCATCCTGAGGGCTGGGTAACATACCTGCAACCTCCCCTGCTGCTCCGCTGTCTACCCCGCACTGATCGGTGCAGTTGGAATGGGCAGAAACCGCAATCACACGCCAAAAACGAGGCGCGCACGAGCTGAGGCAAAAATCCAAGATGGCGACCGCAGGCACTCTGTAGACGCCGTACAGCAGCAGCAGCAAGGTGAGCAGCGCACTCGAGACATAGGCGCTCAGGCTGCGCATAAATTGGAGCGCTTTGTCCGTGAGCCTGGTGTTGGGGGCAGCAGGGCCACAGTCAATCCCCCTGTCCTGGAGGTGGCTGACGCAGTCATGCAGGAACCCCATGTTTCACTGGAGGTGGGGGAGGGAGTAAGCACGCAGCAGGCTGACTTGCTAGGGCCTGGGGACATGGCACACAGCTCTGCCTCTACCCTGCTGGAGAGTAACACCCTGGCTGAGATAGTGTCCCTGCTGCACAGCAACCATGCCACCACTATTGGCAAAATGGATGAACTCCGCTCTGACTTTACCATACTTCGGCATGACATACAGAACATTAGAGAGCGCACCCAAGAGGTTGAGAGACGTGTGGGTGAGCTTGAGGATACAGTTAACCCTTTCCAGGAACGGATGCAGTCCATGGAATCAAGGCTGGCCACTACGGAGGCAAAAGCAGATGACCTTGAAAACAGGCTGAGACGCAATAATATTCGACTGCTCGGTCTGCCTGAGAGAGCTGAGGGGGGTCGTCCTGAGGTCTTTCTAGAACAGTGGCTCCAGAGAACCTTCCCCTCGATCTCTTCACCTACATTTGTGATTGAACGCGCCCATAGGGTGCCTGGCAGACCTCCTCCACCGGGAGCCCCACCAAGAACCATGATTGCACGGCTCCTCAACTACAGGGACAGAGACAAAATACTACAAGAAGCACGGACCAAAGGGGACGTCATGTATGAAAACTCCAGAATATCTGTCTACCCAGACTACTCCATTGAGATCCGTAAACAACGCATGAAGTTTGCAGAAGTTAAGAAAAGGCTGATACAACTTCAGTTGCCGTATGCCATGCTTTACCCGGCTAAATTGAGGGTGGTTGCTAATGGCCAAACCCACTTTTTTACAACGGCCAGGGACGTGGACGCATGGCTGGATAATAGACCTGCGAGATCTCCACGCAGATAAGTATGAGACTAATCCCCAGCACAGCTATATTTTATGATGCTGTACTTGCATATTTCTGCCTTAGGATGCACACATATATATCCTGTGAGGGGGCCGGCACGGGGCCCACCATTCATAACTGACACTGATGAGCATATCTTTGCCTTTTGAGACTCTGGTCTTGTTACTTTTACTGATTCGAACAGTTCTTGGGAGTCAGATCCACTACGGGTTGGGGTTGGTGGTGGATAGGGTGGGGGTAGGGGAAGTTACACAATGCTTTACTGCTTTTGTATACGCTGCACCACGTGAAAATTTACTTGCTGTCGGGGCTACCAATTCTGGTGCCACTAATGAATGCATTATGGTCTTGGAGGTTGGACGGGTAATGGGAAGTTATACTGTAGTTTATGTGCTATCCGATTGTAATGTGTAGCATTAAATTGCTGTCTTGGAATGTTAGGGGAATGGGTGACCCAATCAAAAGGGGTCTGGTGTACAAATTCCTGAGAAAGCAGAACCCACAAATTATACTGCTTCAGGAAACTCACTTAGATGGGGGTAAGCTCATGACACTTAAAAAGCCGTGGATAGCGGCGGCATATCATGCACCCTACTCCAGCTACTCTAGAGGGGTGTCCATCCTCATAGCGAAAACGTGTCAGTACACCCTGCACACTGTGATATCTGACCCTGGGGGGAGGTTTTTGATACTACACCTCTCTATTATGGGCAGGCAGTGGACGATTGCCAATGTATACGTCCCCCCTCCATTTTCAGACTCCATACTGTATACGATAATGAGCAAAATCTCTACACTGCCTATGGCGCCCCTACTACTTATGGGTGATTTTAATAATGTGCTTAATAAGGCCCTGGACAGATTGCCAATTCCAACTAGATCTGACTCGGCACTATTGAAATGGGTGGATACGTTTCATTTAACCGACCTGTGGAGGGTCCGCAATGAAGGGGTTAAACAGTTTACTTGCTTTAGCTCTGCCCATGGTACCCTCTCTCGCATAGACCTAGCATTAGGGTCACCGGACATTGCACGGGCGGCTACGGGAATTCAAATTCTGACCAGGGGGATTTCAGATCACTCTCCCCTTAGCCTTACTATTCAAGTCAGTCCTGAACCCCAAGACAATACATGGTGCCTGAGTCAACACTGGATAAATCATCCAGACCTTTTATTGCCCATAGCCTCCTCAATTACTGAATTCTTAGCAATAAATGCAGGAACAGCTACTAACTCCATTGTCTGGGATGCTCTCAAGGCATATATCAGGGGGGAGTACTCTATGCTAATACGACAGGCCAAGAACCAAGCCGTAGTACATATGGAGGGGAAACAAAAGGAAGTGGAGTCCACGGAAGCTAATTATATAGCCAACCCCAATCCGGCCACCATGGCTGCCTGGCAAAATGCACAAGTAGCTCTCCTTCTAGCCCAAACGGAGGCAGTTAAGAAAAGTATTATCTACCAAAAAACAAATGTCCTTGAGTCGGGAGATAAATGTGGTAAGCTACTGGCTTACCTTAGTAGGGACCCTGCCCAGCACACAGCGATCCCTGTAATAGAACAGAGACCAGGGCTCCCTACCACTGACCCCAGGGAAATAAATGACACATTCAAGGACTATTATGCAAGCCTTTATAGCTCCAAACTAGAATTTAACTATGAGGATATACTGAGGTACCTGGGCAAGATAGATATGTCAACACTAGATATACAAAGTCGGCTGTTCCTGGACTCACCCATATCTGCCCAAGAAATTGCAGAAGCTATTAATTCCTTTCCGAGAGGTAAAACGCCTGGTGTAGACGGTCTCCCTATGGAATGGTATAAAACTTTTCAAAAAGAGTTGACCCCCAGCCTGTTACAACTATTTAATGACGTCACAGAGGGCACCCCCCTGCCAGACTCGATGAACAAAGCCCTAATTATAGTCCTCCCTAAGCCAAATAAAGATCCTAAACAATGTGCCTCCTATAGACCGATTTCTTTGATGAACTGCGATGCCAAAATACTAGCAAAAGTTCTTGCCAGACGACTTAATACGGTTATTACCCAACTCATTGATATAGACCAGTCAGGATTTATTCCCGCCAGAACCACTGAGGCTGTACACAAATCTCACAGTGACCCATGACAACTCCACCACTAGAGTCGTTGCTGCCCTAGATAATGAGAAGGCGTTTGACTCAGTGGAATGGTCCTATCTTTGGGCGGTGATGGAATGTATGGGTTTTCCTGCCGGGTTCCTGAAATGGGTACAAATGCTGTATAGGGCTCCTGAGGCCACTATCCGCACGAATCACAACTCCTCCTGCCCATTCCGACTACACCGGGGAACTAGGCAGGGGTGCCCGCTGTCTCCATTGCTCTTTGCAGTGGCCATGGAACCTTTAGCTTACATGATACGACAATCACCCAGAATAGCTGGCCTCAAATTGGGCAGGGTCACTGAAAAGATATCCCTGTTTGCAGACGACACGCTCCTGTATCTAGCTAATGCAGAAAGTGACCTGGGGGCGGCACTTGATATCATTAATGTACACACTTCCTACTCTGGTCTGAAGGTAAACTGGGGCAAATCTGCATTATTCCCAATAGACCCCCTGCCAACCCCCCCGCCTGTTCTACCTCATGGCTTGAACTGGACAGACCGCTTCAAATACCTGGGCATTAACATCCATTTGGACCCGAGTAAATTTGTGGAGCTAAATTTATTGCCCCTCATTCAGGGGTTGGATCAAAAAATCAAAGCATGGACACGCTTGCCACTCTCCCTGCTTGGGCGCATAAATTTGTTCAAGATGGTCATGCTGCCCAAGTTTACGTATGTCTTTAGACAATCCCCAGTGAAGATCCCAAACAGTTTTTTCAGAACTCTAAGGAGTTCCATTACACAATTGTATTGGCACCCGTCTACGCCAAAGATTGCCATGGTCAAACTTCAGCTCCCAACACAGGCGGGGGGACTGGCGGCCCCGAACCTTTTTCTATACTACTTGGCTGCAAGGCTGGTCATGGCAAAGTGGTGGATGACCCCATCTTTAGATAATCCTTCTACTCGCCTAGAGGCCCAGGCTATTGGGTCATATGAGGAACTTAAAAATCTCCTTTATAGAGGATGCCAATATACAGCAAAAGCGACGCCACTTATGAGAGAAATAGTATGGGCTTGGAATACAGCTCACGGTCTCCTTCCAAAACCGGTAGATTACTGCTCGAAACTCACACCCTTATGGGGCAATCCTAAACTACCGCACATGCGAACCATTCCAGACCCCCAAGCTTGGGCCTCCTGTGGCATCAAGTACATGGGAGATATCATGGTTGAGGGTAAAATGTTGGATTTTGCAGAGCTTAAAGCTAAATACGACCTGCCCAATAAAATGTTTTTCCGTTTCCTTCAGCTTAGGCATGCCACGCAATCACAATTTAGGGGGATGCGGGTAACGACTGAGCCCACTCAGTTAGAAGCAAGAGCCCTCACTAATACACACGTGAAAAGTTTGTCTGGTTTTTATGCCACTCTAATAACGGCAGGGAAATCCCCTTTGGGCAAATTACTGGGGAAATGGCATAGGGATATTCCTGAATTGGACACTGAGACATGGAAGGAGATTCTGGATTCCATTTTTGACCACTTAGTAGGGTCCAGAGATAAAATGGTACAATATAAATTCATACACAGGGCATATCTTACTCCGAATGTATTAGCTAAAATGTCATCATCCCAGGTTGATGTGTGTCCCCGTTGCCACCTTTCCCCGGCAGACTTTATTCATATGGTGTGGTCCTGTACTAAGATACAGAGGTTTTGGAGTGATGTAGCTCAGCTTCACCTCATGACTAAATGACCCAAGTTTGGTGAGTGTAACTTCAAAGCTGTACAAGTGGCAAAAGTTTCAAGTTTTCCAATGAAAGTCTATGGGGAAAAATGGGGTCGTCGGGGGGTCGCCACAGGGGCACGGAGGGTGGGATCGCTTAACAAAGCACAAGCAACCTATTCGGGTATGAGCCGAACAAGTGTGCAAAGTATCATAATTGTACTCCTAAACCTCTGGGAGGAGTAGCGTATAGAAAATTGCTAAATTTTCATTGGGCGTTGGTAGCTCCGCCCACTTTGGGGTGCCCCCCCAAAATACTTATTTTTATTCGGGGTGACATCAACAATATGTGGTCCGAGTTTGGGGACTGTATCTTCAAAACTGTACGAGTGGCGGCGATTTGAAATTTTTCCCTGTCAAAGTCAATGGGAAAAAAGGGGTCGTCGGGGGGTCGCCACAGGGGCGGGGTGGGTGGGATCGCTTATTAAAGCACAAGCAACGTACTTTGCTATAAGAGGAATAAGTGTGGAAAGTTTGGCGCTTGCACCCCTAAAACTGTAGGAGGAGTAGCGTTTAGAAAATGGGGTTCGCCAATAATAATAAGAAGAAGAACGAGCTGAACTCGAAGAACAGTATGTTGGCTATTTCATAGCCAAAGTACGATATGAACAGCACCACAATTGTAATTGAAGTTAAAATGCCTTTATTGCTCAAGTGACGGGCATTACCGCAACGTTTCAGGCCTCATTTGGCCCTTTTTCAAGCTAAACTGACAACCATTACACCAGTATTTAAACATTTAGTGCCATCTAGTGGACAATTAGAAACAAATTACAATCATGTGAAACACATAATGTTACATTCAGTAAAAATAGGTAACATTACATAAAAAGTATCCATCCGGTGAGCAGTGCAACAAGTATAGGTGAAGAAAGTTCATTTGTAATAATACTGCAGGAAACCTGCAAGAATACAAGATAAAAACAGTATATAAGAAAATTTTTTTTATAAAAAGAGAAATACTTTTATTTTAAAATTATTTTATCTAAAAATAGGCTTCAGATCATACTCTTTATTCAAACCCAATGGAAATAATGTCTCCAGTCTCCTGATCCAGAAGGCCTCTCGGTATAGGAGTGTTTTAATCCTATTCCCCCCTCGACGTTTTGGGGTAACCACTTCAATCACCTGGAATCTTAACTGGTTGACATTATGTCCTGCTTCAATAAAATGTCCTGCAACTGCTTGCTCCTTCTTACCAGTTTTAATGGCTGACTTATGTTCACGGATACGTTCTCGGACGGTTCTCGACGTCTGCCCCACATATGCTAAGCCACAAGGGCATTTGATGACATACACAGCATAGGAGGAAATACATGAGAACCGTCCGAAAATCCGTATGGGTGTCCCTTTTCTGGGATGGTATAAAAATTCACCCTGTTGGATATTGGAGCAGCAGTTGCAGTTTAAACAAGGAAAAGTACCATTTTTACCTTTTTCTTTTAAACAAGGAAAAGTACCATTTTTACCTTTTTCTTTTAACCTTACACTATTCAGGATTTTTAACAAGACCAAATGATAAGCCTTTATGCAATACCTGTAACTCCGTGTGAGAGAGGATGGTGCTGGGACACAAGGATGCGGCAACTGCCAAGACCCGCACGTCGACGGAGCGCTCCGACTCACAGGATTCCTCACTGGCTTTTTTAAGTGGATCACAAGGATCACTAGCGCCAGACGAAGGAAACGAGGGGGACGTAAGCACAAGAGGAAACAAAGCACAGAAACAAACCAAACGGCGCCGGATGCGGTGGTAAACATCTCCAGCACCATCCTCTCTCACATGGAGTTACAGGTATTGCATAAAGGCTTATCATTTGGTCTTGTTAAAAATCCTGATTTTTTCACATTGGATCTGGAACTGTTCAGATTATTTAGAACATTGAGACTTAAAGCACAATTTGCTAACACCATAAATGTTGAACAACGAAATGTCTACAGCAATACTTTTTGTGGGGACACATTGGGACTAAAACCTGTTAGTGAATTTATGCCAAAATGTGATAATGTATTTGTGGAGGCCTATATTGGACATGTTGTTAGAGAGGTAAAGCAATTGGAAGAGAAATTTCGCAGGGGTGACACACATCTCATTCCCAACAATATGTCCAAGGCTGAATTACAAACACTGAATAATTTGTTAAAATCCAGACATTATTATTAAATCTGCCGATAAGGGCGGTGCGTTGGTGGTGATGAATAAAGTTGATTATATTGCTGAGGTAAAGCGCCAACTTGCTGATACATCCACATACCAAAAATTGAATAGTAATCCTTTGTTTAGGATACAAAAACAAATAAAGGAGCTCGTTGACGAGGCTCTGAATTTAAAAGTGATTGATAGCAAGTTGGCTCTTTATCTACAACAATCGTGTCCTTTAACCCCACTTTTCTATGTTTTACCTAAAATCCACAGAAATCTTCAACATCCACCAGGCAGACCGATTGTCTCGAATGTAGATTCAGTTTTTTCCCCTATTGCTATTTTTGTAGACAAAATAATCAGACCGTATGTGGAAACACACCAATCGTATATACAAGATACAAGTGATTTTTTGACTAAACTGAATGAAATAACTGACGGTGTTGAAAATTGGATTCTGGTTACTCTTGACGTTGAGAGCCTCTACACCTCCATCCCTCATGATGGGGGTGTGGAGGCTGTCACGTCGGAGTTGCTCGAGGATGGTTCTATGGATGGTACCCAAAAAAAGTTTATTGTGCAGTGTCTCACATTGCTACTGTACAATAGTTACTTTCAGTTCCAAGACGAATATTTTATGCAAATCAGGGGCACAGCAATGGGGTCAAATGTGGCCCCGTCATACGCAAATATTTTTATGAACTACTTTGAAGAAATATTATTTATACTAATGATCTATATTTAAGATATTGCAACAAGTGGATTCGCTATATCGATGATGTATTTGCGTTATGGACGGGGCCACAGGAGACCCTTGAGGCATTTGTTCAGGAAATTAATGGTGCACTCCCCTATATTCGATTTACTTTGAACTATAGTTTTCCGATATTGCATTTCTGGATACCAGGGTGTATAAACAAGGCGACCGATTGTTAACTGATTTATACATAAAGCCAACTGATCGTAATACACTTTTACACTTTCAGTCATTTCACCCACCCCAATTAAAAAGGGCATTGCCTAAGTCTCAATTAATGAGAGTGAAACGCATAGTTGCCTCGGATGAGGTTGCGGAAGTGAGATTGACTGAAATGTGTGACAAATTTCAGGCAAGGGGTTATCCAGAAGGTTTGCTACATAGGCAGAGTAATGAATTGAGAACAAAAGAGAGAACAATGCTATTGGAGAAAAAAGAGAAAAAAACTGGTGAACATGTTACTTTTGTTACCCAATATAATGTTTTAAGTAAACATATTACAAAAATATTGAAATCCCATTGGGCTCTAGTAAAAGACAACTTACCGAATATTAAAGCATTTGAAAGACCTCCCATGATTGCCTACAAAAAAGGAAAAACTATTGGTTCAACCCTAGTGAAGACAGATATAGGGGCAAATAGTGTAAGGTTAAAAGAAAAAGGTAAAAATGGTACTTTTCCTTGTTTAAAAGAAAAAGGTAAAAATGGTACTTTTCCTTGTTTAAAAGAAAAAGGTAAAAATGGTACTTTTCCTTGTTTAAACTGCAACTGCTGCTCCAATATCCAACAGGGTGAATTTTTATACCATCCCAGAAAAGGGACACCCATACGGATTTTCGGACGGTTCTCATGTATTTCCTCCTATGCTGTGTATGTCATCAAATGCCCTTGTGGCTTAGCATATGTGGGGCAGACGTCGAGAACCGTCCGAGAACGTATCCGTGAACATAAGTCAGCCATTAAAACTGGTAAGAAGGAGCAAGCAGTTGCAGGACATTTTATTGAAGCAGGACATAATGTCAACCAGTTAAGATTCCAGGTGATTGAAGTGGTTACCCCAAAACGTCGAGGGGGGAATAGGATTAAAACACTCCTATACCGAGAGGCCTTCTGGATCAGGAGACTGGAGACATTATTTCCATTGGGTTTGAATAAAGAGTATGATCTGAAGCCTATTTTTAGATAAAATAATTTTAAAATAAAAGTATTTCTCTTTTTATAACAATTTTTTTCTTATATACTGTTTTTATCTTGTATTCTTGCAGGTTTCCTGCAGTATTATTACAAATGAACTTTCTTCACCTATACTTGTTGCACTGCTCACCGGATGGATACTTTTTATGTAATGTTACCTATTTTTACTGAATGTAACATTATGTGTTTCACATGATTGTAATTTGTTTCTAATTGTCCACTAGATGACACTAAATGTTTAAATACTGGTGTAATGGTTGTCAGTTTAGCTTGAAAAAGGGCCAAATGAGGCCTGAAACGTTGCGGTAATGCCCGTCACTTGAGCAATAAAGGCATTTTAACTTCAATTACAATTGTGGTGCTGTTCATATCGTACTTTGACTGCATTTGCTGGTGGAAAGTGGCCACTGGAGAACCTGCACCCATCCAAAGAAAAGTAAGAAGATTTAACAAGGTTGTGCTGACTATTTTTGTTTGCAGGCTATTTCATAGCCAACATAATAATAATAATAATAAGAAGAACGAGCTGAACTCGAAGAACAGTATGTTGGCTATTTCATAGCCAACATAATAACTAGTGGGTGTCGTTTCTGAAGAAACCACGGGATGTTGGCTATGAAACGCTATAGGTGTCTTGCCCAGTCGCCCCCGGTGCCTAGAGAGTACACAAAGTCGGTAGAATCCGGATTAAAACGGTGAAATTTAAAGCCAATCCAATTTTACCATTGAAATCCATTCAAACAAACTGGCTATTTTTGGCTCCGCCCACTTTTAAAAATTTGCATCCCAGTCACCCCTTCACCAAATGGACCAAGTTTGAGCACTCTTACATTAACAGTGTAAGATTGACAGGAATTTAAATATTCCCATTGAATAGCGTTTGGTAAAATGTGATTGGCTGTCTTAAGCTCCGCCCAGTTTTCTGAATTTTAACCCCAGTTACCTAGTCATGGTCAGTGCTAAGTTTGGGACCTCTGGTTTTAAAACTGTGAGAACGGCAGTAATCAAAAATTTTACATTGAAGTCAATAGGTGAAAACTGATTGGCCGTTTTTGTCTCCACCCACTTTTCCTAAATTTTAACCGCAGTCACCCAGTGAGTAATTGAGCCAAGTTTGGTACACCTAGCATTTAAACCGTGATAATAGCAGCAGTTTATCATTTTTAATTAAGGTCAATGGCTGAAATCTGATTGGCTGTTGTTGCCCCGCCCCTTTTTCCTAATTGTGAACCACAGTCACTCAGTGACTAACATTCCAAAGTTTGGGAATGCTGTCATTTAATGTGTAAAAATGGCAGCATTTTGTATTTTTTTCTATTGAAAATCAATGAATGAAATTCGATTGGTTGTTGGTGGCTCCGCCCACTTTTTCTAAACTTGAAGTGGAAACCCCCAGCGACCACATTTGTGATATTCAAGGTCCCTGACATCAATACTGAGAGAATGGCAGCCTTCTTAATTGTTCCCATTAAAATCAATCAAAGAAATCTGATTGGCTGTCTTAAGCTCCGCCCAGTTTTCTGAATTTTAACCCCAGTTACCTAGTCATGGTCAGTGCTAAGTTTGGGACCTCTGGTTTTAAAACTGTGAGAACGGCAGTAATCAAAAATTTTACATTGAAGTCAATAGGTGAAAACTGATGTTTTCACCTATTGAAAATGTTAAATTTTAACAATTTAAACAAAATGTTAAATTTTAACAATAATTGCAAATTCCACATATACATTTACATATTAGCCTTCATAGATTACAACATAAAAAAGGTATAAAGAAACTCACATTTAAACAAAGTTTGAATTCCAAGCTGTGAAATGTCTGTGCACAGCTGACAACAATCAGGCTACACCCGTGTGTTTCACCAAACCCTGTGCAGACTCATCAACTTGGGAAACTCAGGTAAGTATTTTAAACTTTAACATTTTGTTTAATGTGAGATGTATGATGTCACAGAACCACAAAGCATTCTGGGAGCCTTGGGTATAAAAGGCCGCTCCCAGTCAGCAAGACTCTCTGTCTGATGTTGGCTCTCTTCAAGGAAAGACCTAGAGAAACTGCTCTGCTGTTCTGATGCCATGCTGAAATTGAGCTGTGTAATACTTTTCCTTCTGCTTTAAAGAAATAAAGCTACCTTTTTCATTGCCAAGCAAGCTTCAGCAACCTCTGTTAAAGGGCCCACACCACACTTGGTGTCAGAAGTGGGATGCCATTTCATTGCTGAAACTAAGCATGAACAGAGATTAATGCTGAAGTATGTTGAGAAAGCGTGCTCCTAAAGCTGGTGCAAAGAAAATAACCGGAGTACAATCGCCTGGCAGTATAGCTATTCGAAGGCAAGAACAGCTAGAAATAAAGAGAGGTCTTTCTAAGAAAAGAGCTATGACTTCTGAGATTGATCGTCAGGAAGAGGTTGCAATTGCATCATCTGAACCTGTTCCACTGATGGAAGAAACATCTGCAACAGGTTATGCACAACCTTTATTCCCAGATGTAAAGCCTAGAGTCACTCCAACTATCCACCCACAGACTGAGACTTTGCCTACTCAACCTCCAGAGGATCTCGCTAGCCTTCTAAAATGGATGGTCTTGCAGCAGCTAGACGCAGAGTCCAAAAGAAGGGAAGCTGAGGAGAAACATAAAAAGGAGGAACAGCAACGCTTTGCTGAAGAGAGACATCTCAGAGCTGAGCAAGAGAGAAGGTGGGAGGAGCACTTGAGAAGGCACCAGGCTGAGATAACTATGTTCCAGAAACAGCATGCCCAGCAAATCACAGAAATTCTAAAGATAATGAGCAAGTCCCAAGCCGAGCCTACAGAAGAGCTAGTGGTGAAGGGTCTCAAAATTCCCAAGCTTACTGCAGATGATGATATTGAGGCATATTTCACCATGTTTGAGCGTGTGGCTAAAGCCAGTCGATGGCCACCAGAGCAATGGGTAATACGTCTTGCTCCAAATCTGACTGGGAAAGCACAAAAGGCTTACAGCTCACTGAGCCTGGCAAATGCTGCAAACTATGATGCTGTAAAAGAGGCCATACTTCGAAGGTATGACATCAACTGTGAGACATTTAGAAGGCGATTCAGAGAATACCGTTACCGGAATGCAGATGGACCTAATGAAGCCTACGCCCAACTGGAAGAGCTGCTCCTGAAGTGGATCAAACCAACAGGAAAAAGTAAGGAGGAGATCCTGGATGTGATCGTCTTAGAACAATTCCTTAACATCCTGCCAGATGGTGTGCGCATCTGGATCCAAGAGCATCGTCCAGAGTCAGGATCCAAGGCAGTAGCCCTGGCTGAGGATTATTTCCAGGCTAGGAAGAGAACTGTTCAGCAGCCTGTGGTAAGATTACCCCATGTGACTACCCCTCCACATAGTAGTGATGCAGGAGCAAAAGCTCTTACTGCTCCGCAGGTCTGTTTTAAATGTTGGGAAAAGGTGCATATTGCTCGCTTCTGTAAAAAAGCTAAAAACCCAAGTCCAGTATCAGTAGTGGGTGGGAAAGGGCTCTTGAAAATGGTTAAAGTTAATGGAAAACCAGTTGAGGCCCTGATTGACACTGGAAGCCCACAGACCTTACTGAGAAAAAATGTCTTGAGGCATTTACCCAGAAAGGGCAAAACTTTTATCAAATGTGTCCATGGTGATACAAAGTCTTATTTAACAACTCAAGTGACTGTTGATCTTGGACATGAGTTACAGATCATTACTGTTGGAGTAGTTGATAATTTGCCCTACTCTATGATTTTGGGTAGAGACTTTCCAGGGTTTTTTCAAATATTGAGTGAAGCTTCTACGCCTGTTATAGCTGTGACCACACGATCTCGAGCAAAAGAGGCAAAAGATGAAAACAAGCTTTTGCATGAGATTTTTCCATTTGAAGGTGACATTTTCCAAGGTGAAGGGAAACCCCGTAAGTCTAAAAAAGAAAGAAGAAAGCTTAAAAAAAAGGGAGACCTGAACACCTTGTGAAAATGTCACCTCATATTAATTGGGATGCTGATATTGCAGATGAGCAATATAAAGATGAAACTCTTAAAGAATACTATAAAAATGTGGTTGGAAATGACAAAGAATGTGCAAATATACCAATGTATGTACTGAAAAACAGAATTCTGATGAGAGTGTGTCAACACCCCAAACTTGGCTACAAAGTTGAGCAGTTAATGATACCTGTAAAATATCGCAGAGAAATCCTTAGACTGGCTCATGAAATTCCTATGGCAGGTCACTTGGGTAGAGACAAGACTCTCAAACGAATTCTGTACAGATTTTTCTGGCCTGGTGTGCATAAAGATGTAGCCTCATTTTGTGATACCTGTTCCACTTGTCAAATGACAGCACCATTAAGGCAAAAAGACAAAGCTCCGCTGATACCTATTCCCTTGGTTGATAATGCTTTTGAAAAGGTGGCTATGGACATAATGGGTCCTTTAGAGAGAAGTAGTAAGGGGAATAAGTATATTTTGGTTGTATGTGACTATTGTACAAGATATCCAGAAGCAATTCCTCTTAGCAACATTACTGCAAAGAGAGTTGCAGAAGAAGTTGTAAAAATCTTTAGCAGAGTAGGAATTCCTAAAGTTGTATTAACTGATCAAGGGACTAATTTTACCTCTGCATTCTTAAAAGAATTATATAACCTGCTAGGGGTAAAAACCGTTCGTACAAGTCCATATCATCCTCAAACGGATGGCTTGGTCGAACGAATGAATCAGACACTGAAGCGTATGCTTCAAAAGTTTGTTGAGGAGGACCCAAAACATTGGGACAAATGGCTTCCATACTTAATGTTTGCCTATAGGGAGGTTCCACAAATGTCCACTGGATTTTCTCCTTTTGAAATGCTTTATGGGAGACAACCCAGGGGAATTCTTGATGTGATAAAAGAAAACTGGGTTGAGGATACTGCAGAGCCTCAAAACTTGGTAACTCACATTATTAACATGCGAGAAAAATTATCCAAAATATGTGAAATAGCTCAGGAGAATCTAAAAGAAGCCCAACATAAACAAAAAAATTGGTATGACCATAAGTCAAGATACCGTACATTTCAATCAGGTGAGAAGGTCTTATTACTGTTGCCAAATAAGGAGAACAAGCTACTAGCAAAGTGGCAGGGTCCTTTTCTAATCACCCGCAAAGTAGGCCCTGTTGATTATGAGATTGAAATGCCAGGTAAACGTAAGAAAACAATTTACCATGTTAACCTGCTGAGAAAATGGAAAGAGAGGGATGAGAAAGCATCAATGGTGGTATTAAAAGAATGTGCTCCTGATATGGCAGAGCAAGTGTATCAAAGGTTATCTTCTTCATGTGAACCTTTAAGGGATGTTGATATTGGTCCCCTTGATGATAAAATGCATTATGATCTTTTAATTTTATTAAATCAACATAGAGATACGCTAGTAAAAACCCCTGGACGTACTTCTTTAATTGAACATACCATTTACACTGATGACGTCAAGCCCATTCGGCAGAGACAATACAGAATGCCTGAGAAATATAAGTCAGTGGTAGACCAAGAAGTTAAAAAATGTTACAATTTGGAGTTATAGAACCCTCAAAAAGTGAATGGTGCTCACCTATTGTCTTGGTACCAAAAAGAATGGTGAAATAAGATTCTGTATTGATTTTCGTAAGCTAAACAGTGTATCTAAGTTTGACTCATTTCCACTACCCAGAATTGATGACTTAATTGATCAGTTAGGTGGGGCCAAATATATATCCACCCTAGATCTGACAAAAGGGTATTGGCAAATACCTCTGGACTATGAATCCAGGGAAAAGACTGCTTTCAGTACCAGGAAAGGTCTTTTCCATTTTGTAACTATGCCATTTGGCCTACATGGAGCCCCAGCAACTTTTCAGCGCCTCATGAATTCTCTCTTAGAGGGTCATAGTGAATACTCAGCAGCATATCTTGATGATGTGGTGGTGTTCAGTTCTACATGGGAAAAACATTTAGAGCACCTAAGTAAAATCTTGTCTGTTATAAAGTCAGCTGGTCTCACCATTAATCCATCAAAATGTGCCTTTGCCTTTGGAGAGACACGGTATTTAGGCTACATTTTGGGTAATGGTGAAATTAAGCCAGAAATTGTGAAAACCAAAGCTATCAAAGATGCAAAGGAACCTACAACTAAAAAAAAAGTTCATTCTTTTTTAGGACTAGCTGGCTACTATAGGAGATTTATTCCTCAATTTTCCTCTATTGCAGCACCTCTTACAGAGCTAACCAAAAAGGCTAAAAACAATAAAGTTGAATGGAACAGTAAGTGCGACGAAGCTTTCTCCAAAATTAAAGAAATTCTTTGTGATGGTCCTGTGCTTAAAAGTCCAGACTTCTCCAAATTATTTATTGTTCAAACAGATGCATCTGAAAATGGTCTTGTTGCGGTTCTAAGCCAAAAGCATGATGGAGAAGAGCATCCTGTGCTGTATATTAGCCGTAAATTGTTTCCAAGAGAAACCCGATATGCAGCCTTAGAAAAGGAATGCCTAGCCATAAAATGGGCACTAGAATCCTTAAGGTGTTATTTGTTGGGTCAGGAATTCCAGCTGATAACTGACCACCGTCCTCTCATGTGGCTAAATTCCATGAGAGACAAAAATGCTAGAGTGACAAGGTGGTATTTGGCACTGCAGCCCTTTCGTTTTTCAATTTCTCACAAAGCAGGCAAGGAACATAAAAATGCTGATTATTTGTCTAGATATGGAGCAGTCATAGACAAAACAGTAATGTAAATTTTTTTCCTTGCTTGAGAAAGTGTCCTTTCTCTTAAGGAGGGGGATATGTGACAGAGCTATGTCACTTAAATACATTTTTCTTTTTTTTGTTGTTGAGATATGTGTGGAGGACAGTACTTTCTTACTTTCTTTCTTCTCTGTCTTTTCTACCTCTGCTGGCCAGCGCAAACTCTCTTTCATTACTTCTTGTGTCTGTCCTACACCATTCTCAGCCTTGAAACATATTTTTTCTCCTGTGTTCAACATGGCAACAACAGGGTTAAAAGCCATGTGAAAGCAGTCTGTTTTGCAGCTCTATAAAGTTACAACACTTAAACATTAGTTTTTCCTCTTAGAAAAGCAACTTGCCACTAAAATATACCCTTTATGTATGAGTTCAAACTTTAACATTTAAAGTTTAAAATACTTACCTGAGTTTCCCAAGTTGATGAGTCTGCACAGGGTTTGGTGAAACACACAGGTGTAGCCTGATTGTTGTCAGCTGTGCACAGACATTTCACAGCTTGGAATTCAAACTTTGTTTAAATGTGAGTTTCTTTATACCTTTTTTATGTTGTAATCTATGAAGGCTAATATGTAAATGTATATGTGGAATTTGCAATTATTGTTAAGATTTAACATTTTGTTTAATGTGAGATGTATGATGTCACAGAACCACAAAGCATTCTGGGAGCCTTGGGTATAAAAGGCCGCTCCCAGTCAGCAAGACTCTCTGTCTGATGTTGGCTCTCTTCAAGGAAAGACCTAGAGAAACTGCTCTGCTGTTCTGATGCCCTGCTGAAATTGAACTGTGTAATACTTTTCCTGCTGCTTTAAAGAAATAAAGCTACCTTTTTCATTGCCAAGCAAGCTTCAGCAACCTCTGTTAAAGGGCCCACACCACACTTGGTGTCAGAAGTGGGATGCCATTTCATTGCTGAAACTAAGCATGAACAGAGATTAATGCTGAAGTATGTTGAGAAAGCGTGCTCCTAAAGCTTTCAACAACAAAAAAAAGAAACATTTATTTAAGTGACATAACTCTGTCACACTTACGTCTGCCCATTTTTCCTGCCTCCAACTGCAGCAAAAGTGTTTCTTCTTCTCCCCAGGTTCCCTGTCCCTGGGCTGCTACCTCTCCTAATTCTCTACTTTCTGGTTTCTTCTCAGAAGTGAAGGCATGTGGTGCCCATCTACTGTATGTGTGACCAACCCTCCCCACTTACTGTAACTGGGTCTCTGGAGAAGATTTGGTTCCTTGCTGAGACAAACGCGGCTTCTGTGCAGAATGTTCTGTGAGTTTACTCAAAATGAAAGTAGCATGATGTATCAGCCCAACTCCCACATCAACATCCTCATTACAAATATACTCTCACGCCACTTAGTGCTTCCAACCGAAAGCTACATGTTAGTATTTATAATCAGCCACCATTACGTGACTGTAAAGTTATATGTTAATATATAATTTCAGATAGAAGCGACTGTTAATAAACTGGCAATAAATTAACAGAGAGATCATAAGCTAAAATATACAGAACAATGCAGGATGCAGATCTGGCTGTTGGATGGCAAGTATCATAGGGCTTTATGCTTAAATGCTTTTGATGATGCTTTTTCAGTTGGGTGAAGAATTCTAATGTTAATGGAGTTACAGGCGCAGGTGTAAAATACAGGGATCTCTTGTCTCTTGTGCATATAGTGTTGGGGAAACAAGGTTGATACTAAGTGCTAATTAGCACAATACTATGCAGAATCTCCTTAAGGAAATAACAGGAGAAATGTTGAATGATTGTGGTAGAGAATATGTTCGAATAGAAGAAGCAGACAACACTCCGTTCACCCAAACAAAAAGTTTATTGCGCCATGCATCAAAAAAAAACAAACCTACTTGCCAAGCAATATGGGAACATGGGATTTCTAATAAGCAGTTGGTTTGGTTACAATAGAGAATTGTGTTTCCAAGGTTCAATGTTTAGTCTACAGGATGAAGTGCGTGAGGTTTAGAGATATATATATATCACATTCAGGAAGGAGGGTTCTGTTCCAAGCGCTGGAAAGGACCTTCTCTGGGTTCATGGAGAGAAGGTCTTAATGCTTACAGGTGAGAGTAACGTTCTTCTCTCCACAGACTAGTCTACTCAGAGTAACAACCAGACTGATTATAACAGTTATGCAAATTCCAAAGAGAACGATACAAGCGTGTTTCTGAAAGACAGATAAGATATATTTATATAAAAGACATGAAAATACCTCCTCCATATGTTACATAACAGCAAGTTGAGTGACACAGCATTGGTGCATCTATAATAAAATGTGCCGCCTACTGTACAGAGCTTGGTGGCGACAGTTTTATGGAATTTTTACATCTTCTTGAAGGAATTTGTCATAAATTGGAAAACCTGGACTTCTACGTGGCATCATTAATCCCCCAAGTGCCCCTGTGCTGTGGCATTCCAGCCAGCTGAGTGAGGGTGAGTAAGGGTTAACACACACCACAGGGAACATGTGTAAAGCCTCTCTTAACAGAGTTCAGTATGTAAAAACATGTTCTTCTGAATTATATTTCAAACCAAATATTTAAGCATAAAACGTCATCAATAGAAACGACTCACCAAATTGAATAGGTGGCCCAGGTGCTCCTGCTCTATGATTAAGTGTCATAGTGACACGAGGCGTGAGATGTTTATATAAATAAAATTTTTACTCATCCATGAGTCTGAGCTGTGCGTGACCTACCAGAGTGCCATGATCTTCTGCTGGTGAGATTTATAGTATTCTAAAGGTTCACAAGGCCATTGCTTAGATTGGATAGTCTAGGGTCCACCAGGCTCTTGTGCTGATGGTATTGATCCCCTCTCTGAAACCACAGAGATTTTTTATATGCCCTACTTCACTCTCTTCCGGCTTAGGGCAAATTCACTAAGATTCGTAGTTGTGCCAGGCGTAACTTCGCCACACTTCGCCAGTCGTAGTTTCGCCAGCGCTTCGCAAATTCACTAAAATCTGAAAGTTGCGCTCAGGGGTAGCGTAAGGTTGCGAAGTTGCGCTAGCGTTGATTCGCTAAGTAAAGCAAAGTTATGCTAGCGAAGGCTAATTTGCATACGGCGCCAAATTCAAATTTCAATGGAGGAATACGTATCAGCACTACAAATGGCTAGAAAAGCTTCAAAACATCAAATAAAAATTTTATTTTGCCCTACACATGTGCCCACTGTCTAGGTAAGTTGCCATGAGTCAGGAGATGTAGGGGGAAGGAGGGGAGCCCCAAAAAATTTTCAATCTTTTTCAGCCTATCACCCATAATGTAGAAAACACGCCAGCGTTTTTTTGGGACTTAGAAAAAATTTTGACTTTTTTTAAGCAATCCCTATCTACTCTATTGCGCTTCGCCTGGTCTGAGGTGGAGAAGGAAGTCTAGCATGAAAGGTTGCGTTCAGTACACTGCGCGCGTTAGTGAATTTGCGTAGTTACGTCGCTAGTGAAACTTCGCCAGATGTAAGGGTGCGAAGTAACACTAGCGAAACTACGCCAGAGTTCGTTAGTGAATTTTGCGCAGTAAACGAAAATGCCAAACGCTATCGAAGTAACGCTAGCGTTCTGCGCTTAGTGAATTTGCCCCCAGGACAAGAATTATCAAGGAGAAGCATCAAATTTCACTGGAAACAAATTGGTTCATATGAAGAGGTTAA
Organism: Xenopus laevis; assembly: GCF_017654675.1. Taxonomy (NCBI): domain Eukaryota; kingdom Metazoa; phylum Chordata; class Amphibia; order Anura; family Pipidae; genus Xenopus; species Xenopus laevis. The sequence goes on along the minus strand of NC_054388.1, from coordinate 111,344,847 downwards.
TAAGTGGGAAAATCAACAAGGACCATCGTCCTGAAACCTCAGGTAGTAATTATACCACCTCTGCTTAGATACATTTGCTGTAAGCATTATAACACTGATCACATTGGTCAGAGCAAATAACAGACTGCCGTCTCTCTGGCCCCCTTCTGTACCCATTACCTATAGTCTTGGCTTCATCAACAGGGCTGTCTTGTCACTAATCAATTACTAATCAAGGAGATATTCCACAGATACATGGCTTTTATTTTGAGTTGCACATCTAAGACTTTTTTTTAAAGAGGGTTTGAAGGAGTCAGTGTCAACTCTTTGCAAATGGACATTTATAAATATACATGCTGCATGGCTAGTTAGTAATCATTTCCATCTTTGAAGGTAGACATTTTTAAAATATCCACCCTGCATGGCAAGTTAAAAATCATTTCCATTGTTGTAGCTGTGCATTTCTATACTATAGATGCTGCATGGCTAGTACTGATTGAGTACTGATTTCCTTTGGTAAAACTGGGCATTTATAAAAGATACATGCTGCATGACTACTCAGTAATCATCTCCATCTTAGAAGCTGGGCAATTCTAAACAATACGTGCTGCATGGCTAGTTAGTACTGATTTCCATCTTTAAAAACTGGGCATTTATAAAAGATACATGCTGCATGGCTACTCAGGAATCATCTCCATTTTAGAAGCTGGGCATTTCTAAGCTGTACATGCTGCATGGCTAGTTAGTACTGACTTCCATCTTTAAAACTGGGCATTTATAAAAGATACATGCTGCATGGGTACGCAGTAATCATCTCCATCTTAAAAGCTGGGCATTTCTAAACTGTAAGTCCTGCATGGCTAGTTAGTACTGATTCCCATCTTTAAAACTTGGCATTTATTAAAAGATACATGCTGCATGACTACTCAGTAATAATCACCATCTTAGAAGCTGGGCATTTCTAAACTTTACGTGCTGCATGGCTAGTTAGTACTGATTTCCATCTTTAAAACTGGGCATTTATAAAAGATACATGCTGCATGACTAGGCAGTAATCATCTTTATCTTAGATCAGGGTGTCCAAACTTTTGACTCACCGGGCCACATGGGAAAAAGAAAAATTGTCTGGGGCCACATATGAAATACACAAACACGTTTGATTTGTAAAAGTAAAGGAAATACACAGAAAAGAACTACAATGCCAGTTGGATAACCAGATGGAGCTATACACTGGAATATGGGACAACTGGATATTAAATAGACTTATTGTTATATTATTATTACTAACTGGGGCAATGGGCAGAGTCCCTCCTCCTCCTATATCCTTTGCGACATGACGTTTCCCCTGCAACCAAGCAGGGCCGCATTCATATGCATCCTGGGCCGCATGTGGCCCTCGGGCCGTAGTTTGGACATCCCTGTCTTAGATGCTGGGCATTTCTATATTATACCATACCTCCCAACTGTCCCTTTTTGGGAGGGACAGTCCCTCTTTTGACAGCTCAACCCGCAGTCCCTGATTTGTACTGGAAAGTCCCTCTTTTCTTCGCACTGAACAGCCAGAAACAGAAACAAAGTTTCTCACTTAATTGGCTTTTAGCAGAGAGCCCAGAACAGCTAACAGGTGCAAATAAGATACTTTGTAACAATTTTGAGACACAAAAACACAGTTTAGATAAGGAGAAATATTTTCAAACTTTCATAACCTGCCAAATTTTGTAAAACAAACATGGTAATTAGGGGGTGTGGCCACAGAAAGGGTGTGGTCAAAAAATTGCTGCACTACATGCGGGAAAAAATTTTTGTTCCTCTTTTTACTTCCATAATGTTGGGAGGTATGTTATACATGGTGCATGGCTGGTTAGTAATGGCTTCCAACTTTGAAACTGGACAATCATGAAATAACCATGCTGCATAGCTAGTTGGTCATGATTTCAATCTTTGAAGCTGGACATTTGTAAACTATACATGCTGCATGGCTTGTTAGTATTGATTTTCCATCTTTAAAACTGGACGTTTATAAAAGATACATGCTGCATGGCTCAGCAGATAACATTTCCATTTTTGAAGCAGGTCATTTTATAAACCATGCAAACACCAAATTGGTTGGGGATGATTCTTCTCTTTGATCTGAATTGTAATCAAGCACATGATTAGTTATTTCATTATACATTACATTTGGCAGATCCCATCCTACTTGCCGTAAGGACCTGATTAGTAAAGTCTTGTTTCTCAGTAACCTTTTTTTGCTTTCTTTTCTTTGTAGTAAACAACTATGTCCAGTATCCGGTAAGTATTACTTTTCATTGGTGGAATTTGCTTTAGCTCCTCTGGCCTGTATGGGGGGTTAAGGTTGTGAATCCATTACTAAAGTTTCCTTTTGAATCCTTTTTGGTGGTTGTCTGTTCAGCCATATTGTCAGACTGGGTGGTAGAAGCCTTAGATACAGGAACCAGGATTTCCTGAATTTCTCTGCTCCATTCTGTCATGTTCTGTATTTTGATTCTATACTTTATTCTCCTTTTTTATATTAGTCTTCATCCCCCCTTTCCTATTCTTATGTCTTGTTCTTCCTTATCCTGCCTCTTCTGATCTGATCTTCTCTCCATCTACCCCTCTCTTCAGAACTCTTTTCATTTCTCTACGTTTCTCCTCTGCACTTTGTTATTTCCCCACTCCAACACATTTCATGTCACATTAATTTTTAAAATTTATACCTACATGCATTCCTCAGGGGTCCCCAACAGCAATATTTAGCTGACTATGTCATGGGGTGATGTCTAAGATATCTGAGCATGCCCAGGTGCATTATAGGGCCTTTTTATGAAAGGGCCGGTTCACTAATGGTTCCAAAATTTGGGGCACAGCTTTTTATCTGTATTTAGCACTTTGGCCTCTTTATTGAATGATATTTTTGTCAGCTTTATAATACCCAACGATTCATAGGGTTCTCAGAGTAGTGTATAGGATTTGGTTCACGATTTGACCAAGATTTTGACCTTTTCCAGCAGGATTTGGATTTGGTTGAATCCTTGTGCCTGGCTGAACGGAATCCTTATTTGCATATGCAAATTATTTTCAGGAAGGAAAGTCAACAAACTTTTCATCAAAAAACAGAGAAGTAAAAAAAAATGTTCCACTTTTTCCTTTCCAGCCCCTAATATGCATATTAGGATTTGGTTCAGTATTCGGTCAAATCTTTCACAAAAGATTCAGGGATTCGGCCGAATCCCATATAGTGGATTTGGTGCATCCCTAGTAGTGTGGTATGAAATCCTATCCAGTGATAAAATGATTGCACCCCCTGCATACTATGGTGCACCAAGCCTACACATGATGATGCCCTTCTGATGACCCAGACTCCACACTAGGCCAAGAGAAAACAATGCAATTTACAGAGGAGAAGAGATTTCAGGTTATAGTGTTATCTGGGAATTTCAGAATAAAATAATTCTTTTCATTTTGCTTTTTTCTTTGAAAGGCTGACAGAAGAATTTCCCTCCAGAGAATCAATGAGGTACGAAAGCATGTGCTTAGAGCAAGACTTTTCTATCAGATCACTAACTTGTCCAAGGTCAGACCATCTACCAATAGCTATGACCGTTTAGCCTGTGTGTAGAGTGTATGAACGAGATCCTGGGTAATTTGTCCTGCACAAAGACCTTCTGATGTGGTGTGGTTCCTTCCATGCCCTCTCCCCCAACACATAAACACCCACTGTAATATTGGCAAGACCAACATAAAATTTAGGAGATTAAGCCATAAGAGAGTGAAGTAGGGCATATAAAAAATCTCTGTGGTTTCAGAGAGGGGATCAATATCATCAGCACAAGAGCCTGGTGGACCCTAGACTATCCAATCTAAGCAATGGCCTTGTGAAACCATTAGAATACTATAACATCTCACCAGCAGAAGATCATGGCACTCTGGTAGGTCACGCACAGCTCAGACTCATGGATGAGTAAAAATTTTATTTATATAAACATCTCACGCCTCGTGTCACTAGGACACTTAATCATAGAGCAGGAGCACCTGGGCCACCTATTCAATTTGGTGAGTCGTTTCTATTGATTAAGTTTTATGCTTAAATATTTGGTTTGAAGTATAATGCATAAGAACATGTTTTTACATATTGAACTCTGTTAAGAGAGGCTTTACACATGTTCCCTGTGGTGTGTGTTAACCCTTACTCACCCTCACTCAGCTGGCTGGAATGCCACGGCACAGGGGCACTTGGGGGATTAATGATGCCACGTAGAGGTCCAGGTTTTCCAATTTATGACAAATTCCTTCAAGAAGATGTAAAAATTCCATAAAACAATCGCTCTGTACAGTAGGCGGCACATTTTATTATAGATGCACCAATGCTGTGTCACTCAACTTGCTGTTATGTAACATATGGAGGAGGTATTTTCATGTCTTATATATAAATATATCTTATCTGTCTTTCAGAAACACGCTTGTATCGTTCTCTTTGGAATTTGCATAATTGTTATAATCATTCTGGGTGTTACTCTAGAGAGGAGAGGAGTAGAGAGGAGAGGAGAACGTTACTCTAATACTCTCACCCGTAAGCATTAAGACCTTCTCTCCATGAACCCAGAGAAGGTCCTTTCCAGCGCTTGGAACAGAACCCTCCTTCCTGAATGTGATATATATCTCTAAACCTCACGCACTTCATCCTGTAGACTAAACATTGAACCTTGGAAACACAATTCTCTATTGTAACCAAACCAACTGCTTATTAGAAATCCCATGTTCCCATATTGCTTGGCAAGTAGGTTTGTTTTTTTTGATGCATGGCTCAATAAAATGTTTGTTTGGGTGAACGGAGTGTTGTCTGCTTCTTCTATTCGAACATATTCTCTACCACAATCATTCAACATTTCTCCTGTTATTTCCTTAAGGAGATTCTGCATAGTATTGTGCTAATTAGCACTTAGTATCAACCTTGTTTCCCCAACACTATATGCACAAGAGACAAGAGATCCCTGTATTTTACACCTGCGCCTGTAACTCCATTAACATTAGAATTCTTCACCCAACTGAAAAAGCATCATCAAAAGCATTTAATAAAGCCCTATGATACTTGCCATCCAACAGCCAGATCTGCATCCTGCATTGTTCTGTGTATTTTAGCTTATGATCTCTCTGTTAATTTATTGCCAGTTTATTAACAGTCGCTTCTATCTGAAATTGATATATTAACATATAACTTTACAGTCACGTAATGGTGGCTGATTATAAATACTAACATGTAGCTTTCGTTTGGAAGCACTAAGTGGCGTGAGAGTATATTTGTAATGAGGATGTTGATGTGGGAGTTGGGCTGATACATCATGCTACTTTTTTTTTGCGTAAACTCACAGAACATTCTGCACAGAAGCCGCGTTTGTCTCAGCAAGGAACCAAGTCTTCTCCAGAGACCCAGTTACAGTAAGTGGGGAGGGTTGGTCACAGATAGATGGGCACCACATGCCTTCACTTCTGAGAAGAAACCAGAAAGTAGAGAATTAGGAGAGGTGGCAGCCCAGGGACAGGGAACCTGGGGAGAAGAAGAAACACTTTTGCTGCAGTTGGAGGCAGGAAAAATGGGCAGACGTAAGTGTGACAGAGTTATGTCACTTAAATAAATGTTTCTTTTTTTTGTTGTTGAAAGCTTTAGGAGCACGCTTTCTCAACATACTTCAGCATTAATCTCTGTTCATGCTTAGTTTCAGCAATGAAATGGCATCCCACTTCTGACACCAAGTGTGGTGTGGGCCCTTTAACAGAGGTTGCTGAAGCTTGCTTGGCAATGAAAAAGGTAGCTTTATTTCTTTAAAGCAGAAGGAAAAGTATTACACAGCTCAATTTCAGCATGGCATCAGAACAGCAGAGCAGTTTCTCTAGGTCTTTCCTTGAAGAGAGCCAACATCAGACAGAGAGTCTTGCTGACTGGGAGCGGCCTTTTATACCCAAGGCTCCCAGAATGCTTTGTGGTTCTGTGACATCATACATCTCACATTAAACAAAATGTTAAATCTTAACAATAATTGCAAATTCCACATATACATTTACATATTAGCCTTCATAGATTACAACATAAAAAAGGTATAAAGAAACTCACATTTAAACAAAGTTTGAATTCCAAGCTGTGAAATGTCTGTGCACAGCTGACAACAATCAGGCTACACCCATGTGTTTCACCAAACCCTGTGCAGACTCATCAACTTGGGAAACTCAGGTAAGTATTTTAAACTTTAAATGTTAAAGTTTGAACTCATACATAAAGGGTATATTTTAGTGGCAAGTTGCTTTTCTAAGAGGAAAAACTAATGTTTAAGTGTTGTAACTTTATAGAGCTGCAAAACAGACTGCTTTCACGTGGCTTTTAACCCTGTTGTTGCCATGTTGAACACAGGAGAAAAAATATGTTTCAAGGCTGAGAATGGTGTAGGACAGACACAAGAAGTAATGAAAGAGAGTTTGCGCTGGCCAGCAGAGGTAGAAAAGACAGAAAAGAAAGAAAGTAAGAAAGTACTGTCCTCCACACATATCTCAACAACAAAAAAAAGAAAAATGTATTTAAGTGACATAGCTCTGTCACATATCCCCCTCCTTAAGAGAAAGGACACTTTCTCAAGCAAGGAAAAAAATTTACATTACTGTTTTGTCTATGACTGCGCCATATCTAGACAAATAATCAGCATTTTTATGTTCCTTGCCTGCTTTGTGAGAAATTGAAAAACGAAAGGGCTGCAGTGCCAAATACCACCTTGTCACTCTAGCATTTTTGTCTCTCATGGAATTTAGCCACATGAGAGGACGGTGGTCAGTTATCAGCTGGAATTCCTGACCCAACAAATAACACCTTAAGGATTCTAGTGCCCATTTTATGGCTAGGCATTCCTTTTCTAAGGCTGCATATCGGGGTTTCTCTTGGAAACAATTTACGGCTAATATACAGCACAGGATGCTCTTCTCCATCATGCTTTTGGCTTAGAACCGCTCCAAGACCATTTTCAGATGCATCTGTTTGAACAATAAATGATTTGGAGAAGTCTGGACTTTTAAGCACAGGACCATCACAAAGAATTTCTTTAATTTTGGAGAAAGCTTCGTCGCACTTACTGTTCCATTCAACTTTATTGTTTTTAGCCTTTTTGGTTAGCTCTGTAAGAGGTGCTGCAATAGAGGAAAATTGAGGAATAAATCTCCTATAGTAGCCAGCTAGTCCTAAAAAAGAACGAACTTCTTTTTTAGTTGTAGGTTCCTTTGCATCTTTGATAGCTTTGGTTTTCACAATTTCTGGCTTAATTTCACCATTACCCAAAATGTAGCCTAAATACCGTGTCTCTCCAAAGGCAAAGGCACATTTTGATGGATTAATGGTGAGACCAGCTGACTTTATAACAGACAAGATTTTACTTAGGTGCTCTAAATGTTCTTCCCATGTAGAACTGAACACCACCACATCATCAAGATATGCTGCTGAGTATTCACTATGACCCTCTAAGAGAGAATTCATGAGGCGCTGAAAAGTTGCTGGGGCTCCATGTAGGCCAAATGGCATAGTTACAAAATGGAAAAGACCTTTCCAGGTACTGAAAGCAGACTTTTCCCTGGATTCATAGTCCAGAGGTATTTGCCAATACCCTTTTGTCAGATCTAGGGTGGATATATATTTGGCCCCACCTAACTGATCAATTAAGTCATCAATTCTGGGTAGTGGAAATGAGTCAAACTTAGATACACTGTTTAGCTTACGAAAATCAATACAGAATCTTATTTCACCATTCTTTTTTGGTACCAAGACAATAGGTGAGCACCATTCACTTTTTGAGGGTTCTATAACTCCAAGTTGTAACATTTTTTTAACTTCTTGGTCTACCACTGACTTATATTTCTCAGGCATTCTGTATTGTCTCTGCCGAATGGGCTTGACGTCATCAGTGTAAATGGTATGTTCAATTAAAGAAGTACGTCCAGGGGTTTTTACTAGCGTATCTCTATGTTGATTTAATAAAATTAAAAGATCATAATGCATTTTATCATCAAGGGGACCAATATCAACATCCCTTAAAGGTTCTCATGAAGAAGATAACCTTTGATACGCTTGCTCTGCCATATCAGGAGCACATTCTTTTAATACCACCATTGATGCTTTCTCATCCCTCTCTTTCCATTTTCTCAGCAAGTTAACATGGTAAATTGTTTTCTTACGTTTACCTGGCATTTCAATCTCATAATCAACAGGGCCTACTTTGCGGGTGATTAGAAAAGGACCCTGTCACTTTGCTAGTAGCTTGTTCTCCTTATTTGGCAACAGTAATAAGACCTTCTCATCTGATTGAAATGTGTGGTATCTTGACTTATGGTCATACCAATTTTTTTGTTTATGTTGGGCTTCTTTTAGATTCTCCTGAGCTATTTCACATATTTTGGATAATTTTTCTCGCATGTTAATAATGTGAGTTACCAAGTTTTGAGGCTCTGCAGTATCCTCAACCCAGTTTTCTTTTATCACATCAAGAATTCCCCTGGGTTGTCTCCCATAAAGCATTTCAAAAGGAGAAAATCCAGTGGACATTTGTGGAACCTCCCTATAGGCAAACATTAAGTATGGAAGCCATTTGTCCCAATGTTTTGGGTCCTCCTCAACAAACTTTTGAAGCATACGCTTCAGTGTCTGATTCATTCGTTCGACCAAGCCATCCGTTTGAGGATGATATGGACTTGTACGAACGGTTTTTACCCCTAGCAGGTTATATAATTCTTTTAAGAATGCAGAGGTAAAATTAGTCCCTTGATCAGTTAATACAACTTTAGGAATTCCTACTCTGCTAAAGATTTTTACAACTTCTTCTGCAACTCTCTTTGCAGTAATGTTGCTAAGAGGAATTGCTTCTGGATATCTTGTACAATAGTCACATACAACCAAAATATACTTATTCCCCTTACTACTTCTCTCTAAAGGACCCATTATGTCCATAGCCAACTTTTCAAAAGCATTATCAACCAAGGGAATAGGTATCAGTGGAGCTTTGTCTTTTTGCCTTAATGGTGCTGTCATTTGACAAGTGGAACAGGTATCACAAAATGAGGCTACATCTTTATGCACACCAGGCCAGAAAAATCTGTACAGAATTCGTAGAGTCTTGTCTCTACCCAAGTGACCTGCCATAGGAATTTCATGAGCCAGTCTAAGGATTTCTCTGCGATATTTTACAGGTATCATTAACTGCTCAACTTTGTAGCCAAGTTTGGGGTGTTGACACACTCTCATCAGAATTCTGTTTTTCAGTACATACATTGGTATATTTGCACATTCTTTGTCATTTCCAACCACATTTTTATAGTATTCTTTAAGAGTTTCATCTTTATATTGCTCATCTGCAATATCAGCATCCCAATTAATATGAGGTGACATTTTCACAAGGTGTTCAGGTCTCCCTTTTTTTTTAAGCTTTCTTCTTTCTTTTTTAGACTTACGGGGTTTCCCTTCACCTTGGAAAATGTCACCTTCAAATGGAAAAATCTCATGCAAAAGCTTGTTTTCATCTTTTGCCTCTTTTGCTCGAGATCGTGTGGTCACAGCTATAACAGGCGTAGAAGCTTCACTCAATATTTGAAAAAACCCTGGAAAGTCTCTACCCAAAATCATAGAGTAGGGCAAATTATCAACTACTCCAACAGTAATGATCTGTAACTCATGTCCAAGATCAACAGTCACTTGAGTTGTTAAATAAGACTTTGTATCACCATGGACACATTTGATAAAAGTCTTGCCCTTTCTGGGTAAATGCCTCAAGACATTTTTTCTCAGTAAGGTCTGTGGGCTTCCAGTGTCAATCAGGGCCTCAACTGGTTTTCCATTAACTTTAACCATTTTCAAGAGCCCTTTCCCACCCACTACTGATACTGGACTTGGGTTTTTAGCTTTTTTACAGAAGCAAGCAATATGCACCTTTTCCCAACATTTAAAACAGACCTGCGGAGCAGTAAGAGCTTTTGCTCCTGCATCACTACTATGTGGAGGGGTAGTCACATGGGGTAATCTTACCACAGGCTGCTGAACAGTTCTCTTCCTAGCCTGGAAATAATCCTCAGCCAGGGCTACTGCCTTGGATCCTGACTCTGGACGATGCTCTTGGATCCAGATGCGCACACCATCTGGCAGGATGTTAAGGAATTGTTCTAAGACGATCACATCCAGGATCTCCTCCTTACTTTTTCCTGTTGGTTTGATCCACTTCAGGAGCAGCTCTTCCAGTTGGGCGTAGGCTTCATTAGGTCCATCTGCATTCCGGTAACGGTATTCTCTGAATCGCCTTCTAAATGTCTCACAGTTGATGTCATACCTTCGAAGTATGGCCTCATTTACAGCATCATAGTTTGCAGCATTTGCCAGGCTCAGTGAGCTGTAAGCCTTTTGTGCTTTCCCAGTCAGATTTGGAGCAAGACGTATTACCCATTGCTCTGGTGGCCATCGACTGGCTTTAGCCACACGCTCAAACATGGTGAAATATGCCTCAATATCATCATCTGCAGTAAGCTTGGGAATTTTGAGACCCTTCACCACTAGCTCTTCTGTAGGCTCGGCTTGGGACTTGCTCATTATCTTTAGAATTTCTGTGATTTGATGGCATGCTGTTTCTGGAACATAGTTATCTCAGCCTGGTGCCTTCTCAAGTGCTCCTCCCACCTTCTCTCTTGCTCAGCTCTGAGATGTCTCTCTTCAGCAAAGCGTTGCTGTTCCTCCTTTTTATGTTTCTCCTCAGCTTCCCTTCTTTTGGACTCTGCGTCTAGCTGCTGCAAGACCATCCATTTTAGAAGGCTAGCGAGATCCTCTGGAGGTTGAGTAGGCAAAGTCTCAGTCTGTGGGTGGATAGTTGGAGTGACTTTAGGCTTTACATCTGGGAATAAAGGTTGTGCATAACCTGTTGCAGATGTTTCTTCCATCAGTGGAACAGGTTCAGATGATGCAATTGCAACCTCTTCCTGACGATCAATCTCAGAAGTCATAGCTCTTTTCTTAGAAAGACCTCTCTTTATTTCTAGCTGTTCTTGCCTTCGAATAGCTATACTGCCAGGCGATTGTACTCCGGTTATTTTCTTTGCACCAGCTTTAGGAGCACGCTTTCTCAACATACTTCAGCATTAATCTCTGTTCATGCTTAGTTTCAGCAATGAAATGGCATCCCACTTCTGACACCAAGTGTGGTGTGGGCCCTTTAACAGAGGTTGCTGAAGCTTGCTTGGCAATGAAAAAGGTAGCTTTATTTCTTTAAAGCAGAAGGAAAAGTATTACACAGCTCAATTTCAGCATGGCATCAGAACAGCAGAGCAGTTTCTCTAGGTCTTTCCTTGAAGAGAGCCAACATCAGACAGAGAGTCTTGCTGACTGGGAGCGGCCTTTTATACCCAAGGCTCCCAGAATGCTTTGTGGTTCTGTGACATCATACATCTCACATTAAACAAAATGTTAAAGTTTAAAATACTTACCTGAGTTTCCCAAGTTGATGAGTCTGCACAGGGTTTGGTGAAACACATGGGTGTAGCCTGATTGTTGTCAGCTGTGCACAGACATTTCACAGCTTGGAATTCAAACTTTGTTTAAATGTGAGTTTCTTTATACCTTTTTTATGTTGTAATCTATGAAGGCTAATATGTAAATGTATATGTGGAATTTGCAATTTTTGTTAAACTTTAACATTTTGTTTAATGTGAGATGTATGATGTCACAGAACCACAAAGCATTCTGGGAGCCTTGGGTATAAAAGGCCGCTCCCAGTCAGCAAGACTCTCTGTCTGATGTTGGCTCTCTTCAAGGAAAGACCTAGAGAAACTGCTCTGCTGTTTTGATGCCATGCTGAAATTGAGCTGTGTAATACTTTTCCTTCTGCTTTAAAGAAATAAAGCTACCTTTTTCATTGCCAAGCAAGCTTCAGCAACCTCTGTTAAAGGGCCCACACCACAGTAAGTATCTAAGATATTTTGCTGCCTTCATACAAAACCAAGGGTTCTTATATTTATTTAGATACTAGTAAAGGGCATTATAATTAACAGTAAAATGTGTTTGTTGGGTTAATGAGATCTCTCTTGGGGAAAGTGACATGAATTATGGAAAGGTTATGGGCATTTTCTTCTTGAATGTATCCTGGTGGGCCTGTCTGTTTTCTTACAGTCATGTAATACGAGGTCAGTCTCATCCGAAAGAGTCAATGGTCCACAATGCCTGTGTTATGTCATGGCCCTGAAGCCTGATGATTGGCTTGCACAGAGAAAGTGGAGAATAGGAGCTAAATAGGGCAGAAGGTCCCTGTGTCCCTTCATATCATACAAGGTTACATGTTATTAAGCAACAATGAGGGATTTCAGTAAGAAATGCTGGTTATACCTTATTTGGTGTTTATTGTGCCAGAGCATTTGCCCATAGTAATCGGTTAGATCTTTGCTTTCACTTTCAAGGCTTCAATGATCTCAATGAATTGCTGATTGGTTGCTACTGGCTTAGTTATTAAATGAGTACAGACATTCTAACCTAATTCTTATTCTTACCTCTCCCTTCCCTAATCCTTTTTTGCCCACCTGTACAGTATTATTGCTCCAGCACTTCTCTCCATGCCCTCATCTATTCCTCCCAACATATCTGTGCTCTTTCCACCTCCTCTGTAACTTCTTTTATTTCTGTGCTCTCTGCCTTCTCCCAACATCTCTATCCACTGTTTTCTTTCTCACTAACACTTATGGTCTTCACTCTCTTACCTTCCTCTCCATATATCCATCTACTCTTCCCTTCTACCCACACCTTGTACTCTGTGTCCTCTTTGCCATTTCCCCATTCAAAGAAACTGCAAATATTGTTTGAATCTGTAGGGGGTACGGGTTGGCTCACCTTTGCTTAAAGACGTTCACTTAAGAGGTGACGTCAGTCTGGAATGTTTCTTTTCAGAGTTGGGAGGGGAGAGCTGTTTTCCATTCAAGGTTAAACGTTTTCTTTGTAGTTGTTCCATTGTAGTTGTTTATAGGGCAAGGGTTTCACATGCCTGAAGTCTTTAAGAGGGGAGTTGCTATAAGGTTGGACCCCACCTGCTGGAGGGGCTGGAGGATACTGGAGAGCCAGTGTGATGTTAGATCCTATAACATTTCATGTTGGGAGGAAGAGGAAGGCTGAAGGTAGTTAGCAAAGCAGCCAAGGGCTCCAAGGAGGAAACCAAAAGGGTCAGTACTCTCCCAGTGTTGGGACTCAATCAAGTGAATAGACTCATGAATAGAGAGATTTCAAGAGTAGTGCCACCTTGAGGGCCTTGTACTCTGAGGACTGGGGACACTTGATTGTGAGGACTACTGCTGATGGTTATTAATTCCCCTGCCTGTTCCCATAACATCAGGGGAAGTAACTACTAAAACATTGTGATGTGACTGTATTGTACCACCTGGAAATGAAATCTCAGACACTGTTGTTGAATTCCAGCAGATAAACAGGTAAGTGTTGTTTTAAAGGGATACTGTCATGGGAAAAAAATCTTTTTCAAAATGAATCAGTTAATAGTGCTGCTCCAGCAGAATTCTGCACTGAAATCCATTTCCCCCCCAGCAGCCAAACAACAGAACAATGGGAAGGTAACCAGATAGCAGCTCCCTAACACAAGATAACCGCTCCCTGGTAGATCTAAGAACAACACTCAATAGTAAAAACCCATGTCCCCCCCATGTCCCACTGAGACACATTCAGTTACATTGAGAAGGAAAAGCATTTCTCTCCTAAAGTGCAGGCACAAGTCACATGACCAGGGGCAGCTGGGAAATTGACAAAATGTCTAGCCCCATGTCAGATTTCAAAATTGAATATAAAAAAATCTGTTTGCTCTTTTGAGAAATGGATTTCAGTGCAGAATTCTGCTGGAGCAGCACTATTAACTGATTCATTTTGAATATAAAAATTTTCCCATGACAGTTTCCCTTTAAAGAACCACTGGCTCTAATTTATTTTATGTTCTGTTCAGGGTGTCTGACCAGGGTGTCTGAAGTCAGATATTTCTTTAAGCAGTTCGGTAGAAACATAATGGGCAGTATAGGTGGCAGATACATCTTTTACAATGTTTTTTTCTTCTAGTTAAGAAATAAATATATAGAAGTAGAGGTTCATTTAGGTCAGACTCACTCTACGGTATGTACCAGTTGTGGTTGGTAGAGAGAGGAAGAGTCATGTTCCTTCCTGTGCAGCTTGTTAGAAAGTCTGACGGGTTTCCGTTGGTAGCACTATGAACTGACCACATCCTGGGGCTTATTGATCAGATTTGGCTCTTTGCATGGGTGGCCAAATTCAATGTAATACCTTTTTTATATTTAAATCGATCAAATATTAGTTTAAAATGGCAGATTGTAGCATTCCCTTTTAAATAATGCATGTTTGTTAAATAACACCAGGTTTTGGGTGAAGTTGCCCTTTAACCAGACCTACGTCTTTGTAATATATTTTATGTAGACAGGAGCTGGTTTCATTCTCTCTAACATTGGTGTTCAGTAAAACTGACCTCGTGGCTTCAGGACTTCAATTTCGGTTCCTTTGGTGACTTTGGGTCTTTTTTGCGGCTTCGGGAAGCTTTTCGCCGATTCAGGACTTCCGAAGAGGTGGAGAAGCTTCGGCACTGCCAAGGGGCAGCTGTACTGCACTTTTCAAAATAGCCAGGCCCCCCTTTAGGCCCAGGCCTGGTACAGGACTACCCCATGTGCCCCCCTGATGGCGGCCCTGGCTGTAAGTTTTGTGGTCTATAACAAAATATAATTGTCTATCCTAACACAGGCTCCCAAAATGGCAGCCCCCTCTCGTATGACTATTGACGCACAGTAAGTGTTGGCTTTATCTATTACTGCCTTCTTAAGGAGATATACAAAAGATGAGCCATATTCTTCCATCTAATTATTATGAGAAACTGGTCCTTAATAAATGTTTTTATTGTTTTTTAAGCTATTGATGTTGCCATGGTTCGGAGTGAAACCCCAATCCCAACATTGTCCACTTGAGTTTTTCTACTGCTGCTCTTCTAAACTATTTAATAGACAGAATGTAAGGATTGGCCTACAGGAGCCAATGTGCTGTATAATGTTAATTTTTATTACAGAAAAAAGTGCACAAATCTCTGCAGAGAGATATAATGGCAGCAAAGTCCAGGTTCGGGCCAAAAGTCAAGGGCAGGCGGCAGACAGAGAGTATCAGGAACAGGCCAAAGGTCAAGACAGGCAGAGTACATGCAAAGTCGAAAAACCATCTGAGGTCAACAACGGGAGATCAATATCAAAGGAACAAGGACCAGACAGGAACAGGACATGAACAAGACAAGATTACTAGATTCAGGAGCAGGAACAAGAACAGGAACCAAATTGCCACAACATGAGGCTTGGAATTAGCAGGAAGACCAATAATCCAGCAATGGGGTGTCTGGGAATAGTCTTAAATAACCCTCAAAGGAGCATTTGCCCTCAGTTGGAGAGAGGGCGTGGACTAGGAACAACTGACACAAATTCAGCAAAACAAAAGGCGTCCGGCCAGAGTCAGGCTGCCACAATACTGCCTCCTGTGGCTCAAGCAGAAGGGGCAGTGTCTGGAACATAACAGGTCCCTGGTTTGAAACCAGGGAGTTTCTGACACTGGCCACACCCTGTACTGCAGTGAGTGTTAGCAGATGAGGTGGTCTGCAGTGAGAATGGGTAAAAATGGCATGGCAATGGGTTACATATGTAAATTGTATAGGGTAAAGGATCTAGTGGCTGGTTGGCATAAGAAAACCTTTACACCAAGACAATGCTGCAGTCACAATCTTGCTTATACATGTGGGGGTTGGGTTTATATGATGCATAAAACTCAACAAAACAGGTATACAGCTGTATAAGCATGCTACGTAATGGATTTGGTTAAAAATTGTATATTCATGCATTCTACATTTCAAGTATTAACGAATTTTCTGAACATTTGATGTTCTGACT
Source organism: Xenopus laevis (assembly GCF_017654675.1). NCBI lineage: Eukaryota > Metazoa > Chordata > Amphibia > Anura > Pipidae > Xenopus > Xenopus laevis. The sequence goes on along the minus strand of NC_054388.1, from coordinate 111,328,896 downwards.
GACACCTTGCAATGTTTGGTCTGATTCAGTAGGCAGAATAATGGTGGCATACAAGCATGTGGTCGGCATCTTTTCACGAGATACTCGGGATGCGTTTGATTGGCTAATCCGTTTCCTCCTGACCATACCTGGAGTGAATGACGTTCGAGCTATACATATCACTAACACCAACTATATGGAGGTTATGGACGAGGCCTTTAAGTGCACCTTTGTCATCCTGTACCATTCCAAGAACAGAGGAAGGATAAATGTAGCCGACGTGACAGACGCTCTCTATGACAAAGAACTGGACGATTTGTCTCGTTGTCTAGGTATTTGACATCATCTTCTTGATCATTGTGACTTTTGGCAAATATTAGAATGGAATGCCACCTTTTTAAATATCTGCATGTTCCTGAGAAAACACAGTAAAGTTCATATCTATGGAGATTTCTTATTCATCCAGGTCATGATATATAGTATCTAGTAGGGTTAAGTCTAAGGCAACTGGACTTTTTGAGTTTTCTTGAAAACTCAAAAAAAGTTCAGTTGCCTTAGACATGACCCAGTAAAGTTCAGCCTTGTAGATTTTCTGATACATCACTGGACTTGTACTGTTTACAGGACCACATCTCCCATTGGTTAAATTGGCCCAACAGCCTTGTGCTAGTGTTCCATCAGAAACTTGCATGTTGCTCAAAGTTCCTATAAAAATAGGACACTAAGGCCCCTTAAGACCTTCTCAACTGTTCTAAATATGACCTTTTTAGTACACAAGAAGGCTTAAACAACTTTCCAAAAACCTATGGCAACTTAGAGATTATTATTACTCACTTTGCTACGTTAGGACCACATTGTGCCTTCTGTTCCTTACTAGACAATACATTGTGTTTGTTGTCAATTAAAAACTATACTAATTATAATAAATTGTTCTCTATTATGTCGGAAGAGATAGGGTCATTGTAGTGATAGATGATGTGGAGGACAGCTGTTTGGAGGCCAAGAACAATATCCTGCAGAAGCAGCCGAGCATTGGGAGACTGACCATAGATCTCTACCTCTTCAGTGACCAGGACAAGAATTATCAAGGAGAAGCATCAAATTTCACTGGAAACAAATTGGTTCATATGAAGAGGTTAATTAGTGGGAAAATCAACAAGGACCATCGTCCTGAAACCTCAGGTAGTAATTATACCACCTCTGCTTAGATACATTTGCTGTAAGCATTATAACACTGATGACATTGGTCAGAGCAAATAACAGACTGCCGTCTCTCTGGCCCCCTTCTGTACCCATTACCTATAGTCTTGGCTTCATCAACAGGGCTGTCTTGTCACTAATTAATTACTAATCAAGGAGATATTCCACAGATACATGGCTTTTATTTTTAGTTGCACATCTAAGACTTTTTTTAAAGAGGGTTTGAAGGAGTCAGTGTCAACTCTTTGCAAATGGACATTTATAAAATATACATGCTGCATGGCTAGTTAGTAATCATTTCCATCTTTGAAGGTAGACATTTTTAAAATATCCACCCTGCATGGCAAGTTAAAAATCATTTCCATTGTTGTAGCTGTGCATTTCTATACTATAGATGCTGCATGGCTAGTACTGATTGAGTACTGATTTCCTTTGGTAAAACTGGGCATTTATAAAAGATACATGCTGCATGACTACTCAGTAATCATCTCCATCTTAGAAGCTGGTCAATTCTAAACAATACGTGCTGCATGGCTAGTTAGTACTGATTTCCATCTTTAAAACTGGGCATTTATAAAAGATACATGCTGCATGGCTACTCAGGAATCATCTCCATCTTAGAAGCTGGGCATTTCTAAGCTGTACATGCTGCATGGCTAGTTAGTACTGACTTCCATCTTTAAAACTGGGCATTTATAAAAGATACATGCTGCATGGCTATGCAGTAATCATCTCCATCTTAAAAGCTGGGCATTTCTAAACTATAATTGCTGCATGGCTAGTTAGTACTGATTCCCATCGTTAAAACTTGGCATTTATTAAAAGATATATGCTGCATGGCTACTCAGTAATAATCACCATCTTAGAATCTGGGCATTTCTAAACTTTACGTGCTGCATGGCTAGTTAGTACTGATTTCCATCTTTAAAACTGGGCATTTATAAAAGATACATGCTGCATGGCTACTCAATGATCATCTCAGTGTTATAAGCAGGGCATTTCTAAACTATAAGTGCTGCATGGCTAGTTAGTACTGATTTCCATCTTTAAAACTGGGCATTTATAAAAGATACATGCTGCATGGCTAGGCAGTAATCATCTTTATCTTAGATGATGGGCATTTCTATATTATACATGGTGCATGGCTGGTTAGTAATGGCTTCCAACTTTGAAACTGGACAATCATGAAATAACCATGCTGCATAGCTAGTTGGTCATGATTTCAATCTTTGAAGCTGGACATTTGTAAACTATACATGCTGCATGGCTTGTTATGTTGGCTTTGAAGAAGCCAACATACTGTTTTATAATAGTTCAGCTCGTTCTTATTATGTTGGCTTTGAAGAAGCCAACATACTGTTCTACAAGTTCAGCTCGTTCTTATTATGTTGGCTATGAAATAGCCAACATACTGTTCTTCGAGTTCAGCTCGTTCTTCTTCTTATTATTATTGGCGAACCCCATTTTCTAAATGCTACTCCTCCTACAGTTTTAGGGGTGCAAGTGCCAAACTTTCCACACTTATTCCTCTTATAGCAAAGTACGTTGCTTGTGCTTTAATAAGCGATCCCACCCACCCCGCCCCTGTGGCGACCCCCCGACGACCCCTTTTTTCCCATTGACTTTGACAGGGAAAAATTTCAAATCGCCGCCACTCGTACAGTTTTGAAGATACAGTCCCCAAACTCGGACCACATATTGTTGATGTCACCCCGAATAAAAATAAGTATTTTGGGGGGGCACCCCAAAGTGGGCAGAGCTACCAACGCCCAATGAAAATTGAGCAATTTTCTAAACGCTACTCCTCCCAGAGTTTTAGGAGTACAATTATGAAACTTTGCACACTTGTTCGACTCATACCCGAATATGTTGCTTGTGCTTTGTTAAACGATCCCACCCTCCGTGCCCCTGTGGCGACCCCCCGACGACCCCATTTTTCCCCATAGACTTTCATTGGAAAACTTGAAACTTTTGCCACTTGTACAGCTTTGAAGTTACACTCACCAAACTTGGCTCATTTAGTCATGGGGTGAAACTGAAAAATTCTGTCCTATTTTGGGGACCCCAAAAAGTGGGCGGAGCCGCAAACAACCAATCAGATTTTCCCTATTGACGTCAATGAGAAAATGTAAACAGCTGTAATTCTCACAGTATTAAAGCTAGAGCTCTCCCAAACTTGGCACCGTGGGTCACTGGGTGACTCGGCTAAAATTTACCAAAAGTGGGCGGAGTCTACAACAGCCAATCAAATTTCAGCCATTCAAATAAATAGGAAAATGTTAAACTGCTGCCGCTCTTAGATGGTTAATGGCAGGGTCCTCAAACTTGGCACAGTTGGTCACTGGGGGACTGGGATTAAAATTAAGAAAAGTGGGTGGAGCCAAAACCAACCAATCAGATTTCTTTGATTGATTTTAATGAGAACAATTAAGAAGGCTGCCATTCTCTCAGTATTGATGTCAGGGACCTTGAATATCACAAATGTGGTCGCTGGGGGTTTCCACTTCAAGTTTAGAAAAAGTGGGCGGAGCCACCAACAACCAATCGAATTTCATTCATTGATTTTCAATAGAAAAAAATAAAAATGCTGCCATTTTTACACAATAAATGACAGCATTCCCAAACTTTGGAATGTTAGTCACTGAGTGACTGTGGTTCACAATTAGGAAAAAAAAGGGGCGGGGCAACAACAGCCAATCAGATTTCAGCCATTGACCTTAATTAAAAATGATAAACTGCTGCTATTATCACGGTTTAAATGCTAGGTGTACCAAACTTGGCTCAATTACTCACTGGGTGACTGCGGTCAAAATTTAGGAAAAGTGGGTGGAGACAAAAACGGCCAATCAGTTTTCACCTATTGACTTCAATGTAAAATTTTTGATTACTGCCGTTCTCACAGTTTTAAAACCAGAGGTCCCAAACTTAGCACTGACCATGACTAGGTAACTGGGGTTAAAATTCAGAAAACTGGGCGGAGCTTAAGACAGCCAATCAGATTTCTTTGATTTATTTTAATGGGAACAATTAAGAAGGCTGCCATTCTCACAGTATTGATGTCAGGGACCTTGAATATCACAAATGTGGCAGCTGGGGGTTTCCACTTCAAGTTTAGAAAAAGTGGGCGGAGCCACCAACAACCAATCGAATTTCATTCATTGATTTTCACTAGAAAAAAATAAAAATGCTGCCATTTTTACACATTAAATCACAGCATTCACAAACTTTGAAATGTTAGTCACTGAGTGACTGTGGTTCATAATTAGGAAAAAAAGGGGTGGGGCAACAACAACCAATCAGATTTCAGCCATTGACCTTAAAGAAAAATGATAAACTGCTGCTATTATCACAGTTTAAATGCTAGGTGTACCAAACTTGACTCAATTACTCACTGGGTGACTGCGGTCAAAATTTAGGAAAAGTGGGTGGAGCCAAAAACAGCCAATCAGTTTTCACCTCTTGACTTTAATGTAAAATTTTGTATTACCGCAGTTCTCACAGTTTTAAAACGGGAGGCCCCAAACTTGGCACTGACCATGACTAGGTAACTGGGGTTAAAATTCAGAAAACTGGGCGGAGCTTAAGACAGCCAATCACATTTTACCAAACGCTATTCAATGGGAATATTTAAATTCCTGTCAATCTTACACTGTTAATGTAAGAGTGCTCAAACTTGGTCCATTTGGTGAAGGGGTGACTGGGATGCAAATTTTTAAAAGTGGGCGGAGCCAAAAATAGCCAGTTTGTTTGAATGGATTTCAATGGTAAAATTGGATTGGCTTTAAATTTCACCGTTTTAATCCGGATTCTACCGACTTTGTGTACTCTCTAGGCACCGGGGGCGACTGGGCAAGACACCTATAGCGTTTCATAGCCAACATCCCGTGGTTTCTTCAGAAACGACACCCTCTAGTTATTATGTTGGCTATGAAATAGCCAACATACTGTTCTTCGAGTTCAGCTCGTTCTTCTTCTTCTTATTATTATTATTATGTTGGCTATGAAATAGCCAACATACTGTTCTTCGAGTTCAGCTCGTTCTTCTTCTTATTATTATTGGCGAACCCCATTTTCTAAACGCTACTCCTCCTACAGTTTTAGGGGTGCAAGCGCCAAACTTTCCACACTTATTCCTCTTATAGCAAAGTACGTTGCTTGTGCTTTAATAAGCGATCCCACCCACCCCGCCCCTGTGGCGACCCCCCGACGACCCCTTTTTTCCCATTGACTTTGACAGGGAAAAATTTCAAATCGCCGCCACTCGTACAGTTTTGAAGATACAGTCCCCAAACTCGGACCACATATTGTTGATGTCACCCTGAATAAAAATAAGTATTTTGGGGGGGCACCCCAAAGTGGGCGGAGCTACCAACGCCCAATGAAAATTTAGCAATTTTCTATACGCTACTCCTCCCAGAGGTTTAGGAGTACAATTATGATACTTTGCACACTTGTTCGGCTCATACCCGAATAGGTTGCTTGTGCTTTGTTAAGCGATCCCACCCTCCGTGCCCCTGTGGCGACCCCCCGACGACCCCATTTTTCCCCCATAGACTTTCATTGGAAAACTTGAAACTTTTGCCACTTGTACAGCTTTGAAGTTACACTCACCAAACTTGGGTCATTTAGTCATGAGGTGAAGCTGAGCTACATCACTCCAAAACCTCTGTATCTTAGTACAGGACCACACCATATGAATAAAGTCTGCCGGGGAAAGGTGGCAACGGGGACACACATCAACCTGGGATGATGACATTTTAGCTAATACATTCGGAGTAAGATATGCCCTGTGTAAGAATTTATATTGTACCATTTTATCTCTGGACGCTACTAAGTGGTCAAAAATGGAATCCAGAATCTCCTTCCATGTCTCAGTGTCCAATTCAGGAATATCCCTATGCCATTTCCCCAGTAATTTGCCCAAAGGGGATTTCCCTGCCGTTATTAGAGTGGCATAAAAACCAGACAAACTTTTCACATGTGTATTAGTGAGGGCTCTTGCTTCTAACTGAGTGGGCTCAGTCGTTACCCGCATCCCCCTAAATTGTGATTGCGTGGCATGCCTAAGCTGAAGGAAACGGAAAAACATTTTATTGGGCAGGTCGTATTTAGCTTTAAGCTCTGCAAAATCCAACATTTTACCCTCAACCATTGTAGCTGCCCGCCCAAGCCAATCTAACATTTGAACTGCATAATTCATTGTGACTGTTAATATAAGAGAAGTTTATAGCAACTTAGCGCTAGTTTTCCGTACAGAACAATATATACCTTAATACGCTCTGTTGTATGGCAAGAAGAAAAGTTATTCCTGCTGTTAAAGTTCATTTGTGGGTAGAGTAACAGCCAGCAGCTATAATATAGCCAGCTAAGCACAAGACATTACAGGGTTAATTTGAGTACTCCAGCCACCTGACAGTCTAGTCCAATCAGAACCCAGCCTCACTCTGAGATCTTCTAGAATCTAGCCAGACATGCCAGCAGCCATCAAAAAGACAGAATATTCAGAGAGCATGCCAGAGTAGAGAAACTGCCCTTAAGATCCTATGAGGCGAAAATAGTTCTACCTCACATTCTCACATTCTACGCATTCTACGTTTACTTACTGCACTTATATCGCACCAATATTGCAAAAACTCATCATCTTTGTTCCTGATTCCCTATCCTGATGATGTTACCAATAAAGAAAGTTATTTTTGTACCAGTGGTATGTTCTTAAAGTCTTTCAAGGATCCGAGGACAGTTACAGTAGAACTATTTCCCTCTGAGGAGGCGAGAAGACGCACCTCATCAGAGCTAGAGCAAAAGCCATATCAAGTGTGCCTCAGAGTGTAATTGCAAGCCCTTAAAGAGACAGTGCGCAAAAAAAAAAAAAAAGAAAGATTAAACAGCCCTGTAAAGCTAACCTGCCTTTTCTGTGGCAATAGAGTTGACAAAATACCACAGAAGAAGCACAAATAGAGCCCAGTATTGCACCCAAGTAGATGTATGCCTTTCCTGCGGCCTTCAGAGTCAGAGCATTGCCACAGTGAGAGTGCACATATCGACAAGCGTGTTACCGCCCAGAGTGAAACAACCACGTGCTGCAATTCACCCAGAGACATCGCACACAAGCAGTGCAACAATTCTGACAGCTGCATCTCTGCAAGTAAAGACACAGACCATCAGCATCCTGTAAGCAACTGCAAGCAAGCCAAAGTCCCTCACCTTGCATCTACTTCTGCAAAGACTGATCCTGAGTGATTCCTAACTTCTATAGAGAGACACTTATTTTGAACCAGCAAGCCAAGTCACTGTATCCTGCTCTTCACATTAAGGTCAGAGTTTCCTGTTTATTCCTTATTGATGGTTATGTGCTGACCTTGGCACATTAAGAGACACTGAATAAAAGGTAATAAGAACTTTGAGAGAATCCAGAGATATTTGCATTATAAGGACTTTATGTGAATTTGAATAAAGTTATTTATTCCTTTGTGTTTAACTGATATTTAACTCTTTCAAGTCAAAATGTCTGTTTATAGTGATTCAATGCCATTGTTAGAGGGTGAAGCGTTCAATAGTGAGAGATATTCCCTACAACAGAAGGTATTAGAGTTGAGGGAAACCTTAACGTCAGAGACAGATCCTGAAGAGATAGAAAGGATACATTGTGACATAAAAAAGTACCTGTCTAAGATAGAGAATTTAGAAGCTGAGCTTAGGGAGTCTCAAGCAGTCTCAGAACAGATAAGCAAGTTGAGACAGTCATCTCGTGAGAGGAGACCTACCCCAAAAATGCTAGAATATATGCAACAAGAGGCTGCACAAAGAGAAAGGAAATTCAACCAAATGTACATAAAATGGAAAACGCATACCAATGAGGTTCGCATGAAGCTAAAACAAGAGTGTGCAGAGGATGAATTATCCAATATGATGGATGCTGTAGAGAAGCATGAGTTAGATATGAAGACAATATATGATGAGCTAAGGTCATACACAGCACCCTCCCAGGACATTAAGAGGAAGATCGACACATGCACTGCAATAACAGCAGATTTATTAGGGCTTATGAGAATACGATCAATTGAAACCGACTTTGATGTAGAGACAGAGAGGACAAGGCTACTAGAGCTTTATAAAAGGGATTATGCAAAGTCTGTATATGGATCTACAGTTTCAAGAGTAGCATCTTCTAGCAAACATTCTAGCCACTCATCTAAGTGCACAAGTACCTCAGCCAAAAGAGTAGAAGCATCTGCACAACTTGCCGCTAAAAGAGCTGAGATTGAGATGGAAGCTGTTATCGAAGCACAACGTCAACAATTAAAAAAGTTAAAAAACCAAAGAGACATCGAGGTCATGGAAGCTAAACTTAGAGTATATACTGAAGAGGAAATAAAAGAAAATGGTGATAGATCCAGAACAGTACTTCCCGAGAGAACAGATCCCTGTCCTTCTATCCTTACTGAGGAAAACAAAGGGAAATCTAAGTCAGTGTGTAGTGAGAGAACAGATCCCTGTCCTTCTATCCCCACTAGTCATCATAGTGACCAAGGAAGTGTTGCAGCTATTGCCCAAGCAATACATGAGACAATGGTTCTTACAAGACTTCCAACTCCTGAACCAACTGTATTCTCAGGAGACCCATTGAAGTTCATAGAGTGGAGTACAAGCTTTGAAGCACTTATTGCACGTCGCTGCTCCAATCCAGCAGACAAGTTGTTCTACCTACAGAAGTATGTTAGTGGAGAAGCAAAGAGGGCGCTTGAAGGTAGCTTCTACAGGAAGGATGAAGAAGCCTACAAACAAGCATGGGAGAAGCTAAATGCACGGTATGGTCATCCCTTTGTAGTACAGCGAGCCTTTAGAGAAAGACTTAACAGTTGGCCAAAGATAAGCTCTAAAGAGTATGTTAGGCTTAGAGAGTATGGTGACTTCCTGCAAGCATGTAGCAACGCCATTCCTCACATAAAGGGTTTGCAAGTACTGAATGACTGTGAAGAAAACCAGAAAATGTTACTTAAGCTGCCTGATTGGGTGACCTCAAGATGGAATCGTCATGTAACTAAACAGTTAGACCAAGGCAAGGAGTATCCCAGTTTTGAAGAGTTCTCTTCATTTGTCAATTCAGAAGCACGTATAGCATGCAATCCAGTGTCATCCCTTCACGTTCTGAAACCTTTGGAAGGAAAGCCAACGAGAGAGATAAAACGTGCAAAGGCAACTTCATTTGCAGTCGATACAATGACTAAAGACCATGATAACAATGAGAGTAAGCCTAATGTCATTGATGTACCGAATAGAGAGAAAGTACAGACAGAGAGACACACACCTCTTCAATGCATGTTCTGTGGAGAGAATCACTACATCTACAAATGTCAACAAATGAAGGAAAGGTCTGTAGAGGAGAAGAAAAGATTCATACTGGATAACCAACTCTGTTTTGGTTGCCTAAGAAAGGGACACAGTGCCAAGGACTGTAAAGGAAGAGCCACCTGTGGCATTTGTAAAGGACGTCACCCAACCCCATTACATGAAGATCGCCCAAAAAGGGATAAAGCTTCAACACTCAGTACTCTCATTGAGGGAGAAGTAATATCCACACTATCTTGCTGTATGGTTAAAAGTGAGAGTAAGAATACGTCAATGATCATCCCAGTGTGTATCTCATCTCCAGGAACAGAAAGCAAGGAGGTACTTGCTTATGCATTACTAGACACACAAAGCAGTAACACATTTATCGATCAAGAAGTCTGTGAGAAGTTGCAAGTGGCAATGGAGCCAGTGAAGCTTAAGCTCTCAACGATTATGGGAAAAGACTCATTGGAAGATAGTCAAAGAGTCACAGGATTAAAAGTCAAGGGACTTTGCTCAGATGTCACCATAGATCTACCTCCGGTCTATACAAGAGACTTCATACCCCTTGATCGTGAACACATACCTACCTGTGAAACAGCCCAAAAGTGGCAGCACCTATCAGTCATCTCTCATAAAATACCCCCTCTGAAGGAGTACCGTGTGGGGCTTCTGATAGGTTATGACTGTTCTAAAGCACTGATGCCACGTCAAATAATAACAGGAGGTGATGATGAACCATATGCCATCAAAACTGATTTAGGATGGAGCATTGTTGGAGGACCACAACAGGCTGCAAGCTCAAGACAAGTAACCGGGTTATGTAATCGCATATCTGTCAAGATGTCACTAACCCCAAGTCCTGCTACAGTGATCAAGATTCTTGAGTCCGACTTTGCAGACACCAGCTCAAAAGAAAAGAGCATATCTCAAGAAGATATAACATTCCTACACATCTTGGAAGGAGGCATTCAGCTAAACCAACAAGGCCATCTAGAGATGCCCTTACCTTTCAAAAAACGCCCTGACCTTCCATACAATAAGAATCTTGCCTTAGTACGACTAAGACGTTTAGAGAGGAAGCTGGGAAGAGAGCCAAAGTTCAAAAGCGACTATTTCAAGTTTATGGAAGGCATCATACAAGACGGAGATGCAGAAAGAGCTGACCATCAACCAGACCTGGGGAAGGTTTGGTACATTCCACATCAAGGTGTCTATCACTCGAAGAAACCAGACAAGATAAGAGTGGTGTTTGATTGCTCAGCAAGGTATGATGGTGTTGCATTGAACGATTATCTGTTAACGGGACCAGACCTCACGAATATGCTATCTGGAGTTCTCTGTAGATTTCGGAAATACCCCATTGCTGTCATGTGTGACATTGAAAAGATGTTCCACAGGTTTCATGTGAAAGAGGAAGATAGAGATTTCCTGAGGTTCCTATGGTGGGAGAATGGAAACACTAATGCAGAGCCTGTGGAATATCGCATGAAAGTTCATCTGTTTGGAGCAGCATCATCCCCAGGTTGTGCCAATTACGGTATGAAACACCTTGCCAAACAATACGAAAGAAATTATCCATCTGCAGCAAACTTCATTAAAAAAAAAACTTTTATGTTGACGATGGACTTGTAAGCCTGCAATCTGCTGACTCAGCAATCAAATTAGTGAAAGAAACTCAAGAGTTGTGCGCAAAGGGAAATCTGCGCCTTCACAAGTTCATCTCAAACAAAAGAGAAGTGTTGGAATCTATTTGTGAATCTGAACGTGCATCAGCAATGGAAAATGTAGACCTCAACTACGATGATCTTCCAGTCCAGAATGCACTTGGCCTGAGATGGGATGTGGAAAATGATGAGTTCTTCTTTAAGGTCTCTATTGAAGAGAAACCAGCAACAAGACGCAATATTCTCTCCACGGTAGCTTCTATTTATGATCCATTGGGATTCTTAGCCCCAGTGATCCTCAGAGGAAAGGGAATACTCCAAGAGCTGTGCAGACAGAAGCTAGGTTGGGATGACTCTATACCAGAAGAACTGAGGCCAAGGTGGGAGAGTTGGATTAAGGATTTACAAGATCTGCAAGGAGTCAGAATACTAAGGTGCTTTGCACCCTATGACTTTGGAAAGTATGAGAGAATCGAACTGCATCACTTCTCAGACGCTAGCAGTTACGGTTATGGCCAATGTTCATACATCAGGGTGATAAGAGATGAAAAGGTACATTGCTCCCTTGTCATGGCCAAGACCAGAGTTGCACCTACCAATGTTCTCACAATACCAAGACTGGAACTAGCAGCTGCTGTAGTTTCTGCTTCAGTGAGCAAGTTCCTGAGAGACGAATTAGAGTTCAAGGTAGATGAAGAGTACTTTTGGACAGACTCACAGGTGGTTCTAGGCTACATAAATAATGAAGCTCGAAGATTTCATGTCTTTGTGGCGAACAGAGTTCAAAGAATTAGAGAAATTACTGATCCAGACCGGTGGTACTACATTGAGTCAGAAAGGAATCCAGCTGATCATGCTTCAAGAGGTCTTAAAGTTTCAGAAATGAAGGACTCAAATTGGTTTACAGGCCCAAAGTTCCTATGGGAAAGGGAAATAGTACCCAACAAAGACTGCCTAGAACTATCAATGTGCGATCCTGAAGTGAAGGTCATTCAAGCCTTAAACACAATAACCAAGTGCCAGGACGATATGCTCGAAAGACTATCACGATTCTCCAAGTGGACTACAGTAGTAAATGTAGTTGCTCGAATTCAGCGTCTGGCAAGACGAACTAGGAAGATTGAACCCTTGAACGTTGAAGAAAGAATGAAAGCTGAGGACACAGTTATAAAACTCATTCATCAGAGATTTTACAAAGAGGAATTAAAGATGCTCAGTCAAGAACCTGGAAGGCTTCCCAACAACCACCCTTTGCATCAACTTAATCTTATCCTACAGGATGGTATAATAAGAGTAGGAGGAAGATTGGAAAATGCACCTTTACCTTTCAGAGTGAAGCATCCAGCGATTCTTCCTAAGGATTCTACCCTTACAAGCCTGATAATTGATCATCATCACACAAGGTCCTCACATCAAGGCAGAGGTCTAACCTTGAGCTACTTGAGAGATGGTGGTTACTGGATTGTGAATGGCAGTAAAACTGTAGCTAAACACATAAAACAGTGTGTACTGTGTCGGAAGACTCGAAGACCGACAGAAGACCAAAGAATGGCAAATTTACCCATTGATCGTGTAGAACCATCGCCTCCCTTCTCTTATTGTGGCATGGATTGTTTTGGTCCATTCTACACCAAGCAAGATCGTAAGGAGCACAAAAGATATGGTCTACTTTTCACGTGTCTAAGCTCCAGAGCAATCCACATAGAGATGTTGGAGAATATGTCAACTGATGTGTTCATCAATGCCCTTCGATGCTTCATAGCCATTAGAGGCACCGTAAGAAAAATCAGATCTGACCAAGGTTCTAACTTCGTTGGAGCTAAGAATGAGTTGAGAAAAGCTTTAGAAGAAGTAGATAAAGAAAGGATAGCTATGTTTCTGGCAGAGAGACAATGTGACTTTTGTATGAATGTTCCAGATGCAAGCCATACAGGAGGCGTTTGGGAGCGTCAGATAAGAACTGTAAGGAATGTTCTGAGTTCAGTACTGAAGCAGAGTGCTGGAAGAATAGACGATGCTTCTCTGAGAACTGTATTTTATGAAGCTATGTCCATTGTGAACAGTCGTCCACTGACAGTTGATAATATCAATGACCCAACAAGTTTAGATCCCCTGACTCCAAATCATCTGCTGCACCTAAAGTCCACACCCATACAGCCACCACCCGGCAAGTTCCTTGAGGAAGATTTGTATGCCAGAAAGAGATGGCGACGTGTGCAATATTTGACCGAACAGTTTTGGAACAGATGGAGGAAGGAGTACCTAGCTAATCTCACTCTCAGACAAAAATGGCATACTCCTAGAAGAAATGTTCAAATAAACGACATAGTGATCGTCAAAGAAGAGGATATACCCAGAAATCGATGGAGAATCGCTAAAGTTCTTGAAGTCCAGAAAGACAATGATGGATTGGTGAGAAGAGTGAAATTACAGATGGGAGATTCCAAATTAAGTAAGAAAGGAGAACGTCTCACCACTCCACTCATTCTAGAACGTCCTATCCAAAAATTGGTTGTTCTTATCGAGAATAATAAAGAACATTCTCAAATGCATAACAAGAAGGAAGAAGTAAAATCCCCTTAATTTATGCAACCCAACTTAACCATGAATGCATAAATTAAAGGTAATTTGGTGGGAGTGTAGCTGCCCGCCCAAGCCAATCTAACATTTGAACTGCATAATTCATTGTGACTGTTAATATAAGAGAAGTTTATAGCAACTTAGCGCTAGTTTTCCGTACAGAACAATATATACCTTAATACGCTCTGTTGTATGGCAAGAAGAAAAGTTATTCCTGCTGTTAAAGTTCATTTGTGGGTAGAGTAACAGCCAGCAGCTATAATATAGCCAGCTAAGCACAAGACATTACAGGGTTGATTTGAGTACTCCAGCCACCTGACAGTCTAGTCCAATCAGAACCCAGCCTCACTCTGAGATCTTCTAGAATCTAGCCAGACATGCCAGCAGCCATCAAAAAGACAGAATATTCAGAGAGCATGCCAGAGTAGAGAAACTGCCCTTAAGATCCTATGAGGCGAAAATAGTTCTACCTCACATTCTCACATTCTACGCATTCTACGTTTACTTACTGCACTTATATCGCACCAATATTGCAAAAACTCATCATCTTTGTTCCTGATTCCCTATCCTGATGATGTTACCAATAAAGAAAGTTATTTTTGTACCAGTGGTATGTTCTTAAAGTCTTTCAAGGATCCGAGGACAGTTACAACCATGATATCTCCCATGTACTTGATGCCCAAGCTTGGGGGTCTGGAATGGTTCGCATGTGCGGTAGTTTAGGATTGCCCCATAAGGGTGTGAGTTTCGAGCAGTAATCTACCGGTTTTGGAAGGAGACCGTGAGCTGTATTCCAAGCCCATACTATTTCTCTCATAAGTGGCGTCGCTTTTGCTGTATATTGGCATCCTCTATAAAGGAGATTTTTAAGTTCCTCATATGACCCAATAGCCTGGGCCTCTAGGCGAGTAGAAGGATTATCTAAAGATGGGGTCATCCACCACTTTGCCATGACCAGCCTTGCAGCCAAGTAGTATAGAAAAAGGTTCAGGGCCGCCAGTCCCCCCGCCTGTGTTGGGAGCTGAAGTTTGACCATGGCAATCTTTGGCGTAGACGGGTGCCAATACAATTGTGTAATGGAACTCCTTAGAGTTCTGAAAAAACTGTTTGGGATCTTCACTGGGGATTGTCTAAAGACATACGTAAACTTGGGCAGCATGACCATCTTGAACAAATTTATGCGCCCAAGCAGGGAGAGTGGCAAGCGTGTCCATGCTTTGATTTTTTGATCCAACCCCTGAATGAGGGGCAATAAATTTAGCTCCACAAATTTACTCGGGTCCAAATGGATGTTAATGCCCAGGTATTTGAAGCGGTCTGTCCAGTTCAAGCCATGAGGTAGAACAGGCGGGGGGGTTGGCAGGGGGTCTATTGGGAATAATGCAGATTTGCCCCAGTTTACCTTCAGACCAGAGTAGGAAGTGTGTACATTAATGATATCAAGTGCCGCCCCCAGGTCACTTTCTGCATTAGCTAGATACAGGAGCGTGTCGTCTGCAAACAGGGATATCTTTTCAGTGACCCTGCCCAATTTGAGGCCAGCTATTCTGGGTGATTGTCGTATCATGTAAGCTAAAGGTTCCATGGCCACTGCAAAGAGCAATGGAGACAGCGGGCACCCCTGCCTAGTTCCCCGGTGTAGTCGGAATGGGCAGGAGGAGTTGTGATTCGTGCGGATAGTGGCCTCAGGAGCCCTATACAGCATTTGTACCCATTTCAGGAACCCGGCAGGAAAACCCATACATTCCATCACCGCCCAAAGATAGGACCATTCCACTGAGTCAAACGCCTTCTCATTATCTAGGGCAGCAACGACTCTAGTGGTGGAGTTGTCATGGGTCAATGTGAGATTTGTGTACAGCCTCAGTGGTTCTGGCGGGAATAAATCCTGACTGGTCTATATCAATGAGTTGGGTAGTAACCGTATTAAGTCGTCTGGCAAGAAATTTTGCTAGTATTTTGGCATCGCAGTTCATCAAAGAAATCGGTCTATAGGAGGCACATTGTTTAGGATCTTTATTTGGCTTAGGGAGGACTATAATTAGGGCTTTGTTCATCGAGTCTGGCAGGGGGGTGCCCTCTCTGACGTCATTAAATAGTTGTAACAGGCTGGGGGTCAACTCTTTTTGAAAAGTTTTATACCATTCCATAGGGAGACCGTCTACACCAGGCGTTTTACCTCTCGGAAAGGAATTAATAGCTTCTGCAATTTCTTGGGCCCCTTGGAAGAGATCGAGGGGAAGGTTCTCTGGAGCCACTGTTCTAGAATGACCTCAGGACGACCCCCCTCAGCTCTCTCAGGCAGACCGAGCAGTCGAATATTATTGCGTCTCAGCCTGTTTTCAAGGTCATCTGCTTTTGCCTCCGTAGTGGCCAGCCTTGATTCCATGGACTGCATCCGTTCCTGGAAAGGGTTAACTGTATCCTCAAGCTCACCCACACGTCTCTCAACCTCTTGGGTGCGCTCTCTAATGTTCTGTATGTCATGCCGAAGTATGGTAAAGTCAGAGCGGAGTTCATCCATTTTGCCAATAGTGGTGGCATGGTTGCTGTGCAGCAGGGACACTATCTCAGCCAGGGTGTTACTCTCCAGCAGGGTAGAGGCAGAGCTGTGTGCAATGTCCCCAGGCCCTAGCAAGTCAGCCTGCTGCGTGCTTACTCCCTCCCCCACCTCCAGTGAAACATGGGGTTCCTGCATGACTGCGTCAGCCACCTCCAGGACAGGGGGATTGACTGTGGCCCTGCTGCCCCCAACACCAGGCTCACGGACAAAGCGCTCCAATTTATGCGCAGCCTGAGCGCCTATGTCTCGAGTGCGCTGCTCACCTTGCTGCTGCTGCTGTACGGCGTCTACAGTGTGCCTGCGGTCGCCATCTTGGATTTTTGCCTCAGCTCGTGCGCGCCTCGTTTTTGGCGTGTGATTGCGGTTTCTGCCCATTCCAACTGCACCGATCAGTGCGGGGTAGACAGCGGAGCAGCAGGGGAGGTTGCAGGTATGTTACCCAGCCCTCAGGATGCACATTTAATGGGCTGACAGCGGGTTCCGGCACGGAGCTCCTAGTAGCACGTCTTTCCTGCTCTACATGCCGCCCCGCCCCCCATTGTCTGCTTCTTCTATTCGAACATATTCTCTACCACAATCATTCAACCTTTCTCCTGTTATTTCCTTAAGGAGATTCTGCATAGTATTGTGCTAATTAGCACTTAGTATCAACCTTGTTTCCCCAACACTATATGCACAAGAGACAAGAGATCCCTGTATTTTACACCTGCGCCTGTAACTCCATTAACATTAGAATTCTTCACCCAACTGAAAAAGCATCATCAAAAGCATTTAATAAAGCCCTATGATACTTGCCATCCAACAGCCAGATCTGTATCCTGCATTGTTCTGTATATTTTAGCTTATGATCTCTCTGTTAATTTATTGCCAGTTTATTAACAGTCGCTTCTATCTGAAATTTATATATTAACATATAACTTTACAGTCACGTAATGGTGGCTGATTATAAATACTAACATGTAGCTTTCGTTTGGAAGCACTAAGTGGCGTGAGAGTATATTTGTAATGAGGATGTTGATGTGGGAGTTGGGCTGATACATCATGCTACTTTCATTTTGAGTAAACTCACAGAACATTCTGCACAGAAGCCGCGTTTGTCTCAGCAAGGAACCAAGTCTTCTCCAGAGACCCAGTTACAGTAAGTGGGGAGGGTTGGTCACACATAGATGGGCACCACATGCCTTCACTTCTGAGAAGAAACCAGAAAGTAGAGAATTAGGAGAGGTAGCAGCCCAGGGCAGGGAACATGGGGAGAAGAAGAAACACTTTTGCTGCAGTCGGAGGCAGGAAAAATGGGCAGAAGTAAGTATCTAAGATATTTTGCTGCCTTCATACAAAACCAAGGGTTCTTATATTTATTTAGATACTAGGGCATTATAATTAACAGTACAATGTGTTTGTTGGGTTAATGAGATCTCTCTTGGGGAAAGTGACATGAATTATGGAAAGGTTATGGCCATTTTCTTCTTGGATGTATCCTGGTGGGCCTGTCTGTTTTCTTACAGTCATGTAATACGAGGTCAGTCTCACCCGAAAGAGTCAATGGTCCACAATGCCTGTGTTATGTCATGGCCCTGAAGCCTGATGATTGGCTTGCACAGAGAAAGTGGAGAATAGGAGCTAAATAGGGCAGAAGGTCCCTGTGTCCCTTCATATCATACAAGGTTACATGTTATTAAGCAACAATGAGGGATTTCAGTAAGAAATGCTGGTTATACCTTATTTGGTGTTTATTGTGCCAGAGCATTTGCCCATAGTAATCGGTTAGATCTTTGCTTTCACTTTCAAGGCTTCAATGATCTCAATGAATTGCTGATTGGTTGCTACTGGCGTAGTTATTAAATGAGTACAGACATTCTAACCTAATTCTTATTCTTACCTCTCCCTTCCCTAATCCTTTCTTGCCCACCTGTACAGTATTATTGCTCCAGCACTTCTCTCCATGCCCTCATCTATTCCTCCCAACATATCTGTGCTCTTTCCACCTCCTCTGTAACTTCTTTTATTTCTGTGCTCTCTGCCTTCTCCCAACATCTCTATCCACTGTTTTCTTTCTCACTAACACTTATGGTCTTCACTATCTTACCTTCCTCTCCATATATCCATCTACTCTTCCCTTCTACCCACACCTTGTACTCTGTGTCCTCTTTGCCATTTCCCCATTCAAAGAAACTGCAAATATTGTTTGAATCTGTAGGGGGTACGGGTTGGCTCACCTTTGCTTAAAGACGTTCACTTAAGAGGTGACGTCAGTCTAAAATGTTTCTTTTCAGAGTTGGGAGGGGAGAGCTGTTTTCCATTCAAGGTTAAACGTTTTCTTTGTAGTTGTTCCATTGTAGTTGTTTATAGGGCAAGGGTTTCACATGCCTGAAGTCTTTAAGAGGGGAGTTGCTATAAGGTTGGACCCCACCTGCTGGAGGGGCTGGAGGATACTGGAGAGCCAGTGTGATGTTAGATCCTATAACATTTCATGTTGGGAGGAAGAGGAAGGCTGAAGGTAGTTAGCAAAGCAGCCAAGGGCTCCAAGGAGGAAACCAAAAGGGTCAGTACTCTCCCAGTGTTGGGACTCAATCAAGTGAATAGACTCATGAATAGAGAGATTTCAAGAGTAGTGCCACCTTGAGGGCCTTGTACTCTGAGGACTGGGGACACTTGATTGTGAGGACTACTGCTGATGGTTATTAATTCCCCTGCCTGTTCCCATAACATCAGGGGAAGTAACTACTAAAACATTGTGATGTGACTGTATTGTAGCACCTGGAAATGAAATCTCAGACACTGTTGTTGAGTTCCAGCAGATAAACAGGTAAGTGTTGTTTTAAAGGGATACTGTCATGGGAAAAAAATCTTTTTCAAAATGAATCCGTTAATAGTGCTGCTCCAGCAGAATTCTGCACTGAAATCCATTTCCCCCCAGCAGCCAAACAACAGAACAATGGGAAGGTAACCAGATAGCAGCTCCCTAACACAAGATAACAGCTCCCTGGTAGATCTAAGAACAACACTCAATAGTAAAAACCCATGTCCCCCCCATGTCCCACTGAGACACATTCAGTTACATTGAGAAGGAAAAGCATTTCTCTCCTAAAGTGCAGGCACAAGTCACATGACCAGGGGCAGCTGGGAAATTGACAAAATGTCTAGCCCCATGTCAGATTTCAAAATTGAATATAAAAAAATCTGTTTGCTCTTTTGAGAAATGGATTTCAGTGCAGAATTCTGCTGGAGCAGCACTATTAACTGATTCATTTTGAATATAAAAATTTTCCCATGACAGTTTCCCTTTAAAGAACCACTGGCTCTAAGTTATTTAATGTTCTGTTCAGGGTGTCTGACCAGGGTGTCTGAAGTCAGATATTTCTTTAAGCAGTTCGGTAGAAACATAATGGGCAGTATAGGTGGCAGATACATCTTTTACAATGTTTTTTTCTTCTAGTTAAGAAATAAATATATAGAAGTAGAGGTTCATTTAGGTCAGACTCACTCTACGGTATGTACCAGTTGTGGTTGGTAGAGAGAGGAAGAGTCATGTTCCTTCCTGTGCAGCTTGTTAGAAAGTCTGACGGGTTTCCGTTGGTAGCACTATGAACTGACCACATCCTGGGGCTTATTGATCAGATTTGGCTCTTTGCATGGGTGGCCAAATTCAATGTAATACCTTTTTTATATTTAAATCGATCAAATATTAGTTTAAAATGGCAGATTGTAGCATTCCCTTTTAAATAATGCATGTTTGTTAAATAACACCAGGTTTTGGGTGAAGTTGCCCTTTAACCAGACCTACGTCTTTGTAATATATTTTATGTAGACAGGAGCTGGTTTCATTCTCTCTAACATTGGTGTTCAGTAAAACTGACCTCGTGGCTTCAGGACTTCAATTTCGGTTCCTTTGGTGACTTTGGGTCTTTTTTGCGGCTTCGGGAAGCTTTTCGCCGATTCAGGACTTCCGAAGAGGTGGAGAAGCTTCGGCACTGCCAAGGGGCAGCTGTACTGCACTTTTCAAAATAGCCAGGCCCCCCTTTAGGCCCAGGCCTGGTACAGGACTACCCCATGTGCCCCCCTGATGGCGGCCCTGGCTGTAAGTTTTGTGGTCTATAACAAAATATAATTGTCTATCCTAACACAGGCTCCCAAAATGGCAGCCCCCTCTCGTATGACTATTGACGCACAGTAAGTGTTGGCTTTATCTATTACTGCCTTCTTAAGGAGATATACAAAAGATGAGCCATATTCTTCCATCTAATTATTATGAGAAACTGGTCCTTAATAAATGTTTTTATTGTTTTTTAAGCTATTGATGTTGCCATGGTTCGGAGTGAAACCCCAATCCCAACATTGTCCACTGGAGTTTTTCTACTGCTGCTCTTCTAAACTATTTAATAGACAGAATGTAAGGATTGGCCAACAGGAGCCAATGTGCTGTATAACGTTATTTTTTATTACAGAAAAAAGTGCACAAATCTCTGCAGAGAGATATAATGGCAGCAAAGTCCAGGTTCGGGCCAAAAGTCAAGGGCAGGCGGCAGACAGAGTGTATCAGGAACAGGCCAAAGGTCAAGACAGGCAGAGTACATGCAAAGTCGAAAAACCATCTGAGGTCAACAACGGGAGATCAATATCAAAGGAACAAGGACCAGACAGGAACAGGACATGAACAAGACAAGATTACCAGATTCAGGAGCAGGAACAAGAACAGGAACCAAATTGCCACAACATGAGGCTTGGAATTAGCAGGAAGACCAATAATCCAGCAATGGGGTGTCTGGGAATAGTCTTAAATAACCCTCAAAGGAGCATTTGCCCTCAGTTGGAGAGAGGGCGTGGACTAGGAACAACTGACACAATATTCAGCAAAACAAAAGGCATCCGGTCAGAGTCAGGCTGTCACAATACTGCCTCCTGTGGCTCAAGCAGAAGGGGCAGTGTCTGGAACATAACAGGTCCCTGGTTTGAAACCAGGGAGTTTCTGACACTGGCCACACCCTGTACTGCAGTGAGTGTTAGCAGATGAGGTGGTCTGCAGTGAGAATGGGTAAAAATGGCATGGCAATGGGTTACATATGTAAATTGTATAGGGTAAAGGATCTAGTGGCTGGTTGGCATAAGAAAACCTTTACACCAAGACAATGCTGCAGTCACAATCTTGCTTATACATGTCGGGGTTGGGTTTATATGATGCATAAAACTCAACAAAACAGGTATACAGCTGTATAAGCATGCAACGTAATGGATTTGGTTAAAAATTGTATATTCATGCATTCTACATTTCAAGTATTAAGGAATTTTCTGAACATTTGATGTTGTGACTGACACCTTGCAATGTTTGGTCTGATTCAGTAGGCAGAATAATGATGGCATACAAGCATGTGGTCGGCATCTTTTCACAAGATACTCGGGATGAGTTTGATTGGCTAATCCCTTTCCTCCTGACCATACCTGGAGTGAATGACGTTCGAACTATACATATCACCAACACCAACTATATGGAGGTTATGGACGAGGCCTATAAGTGCACCTTTGCCATCCTGTACCATTCCATGAAAAGAGGAAGGATAAATGTAGCCGACGTGACAGACGCTCTCTATGACAAAGAACTGGACGATTTGTCTCGTTGTCTAGGTATTTGACATCATCTTCTTGATCATTGTGACTTTTGGCAAATATTAGAATGGAATGCCACCTTTTTAAATATCTGCATGTTCCTGAGAAAACACAGTAAAGTTCATGTCTATGGAGATTTCTTATTCATCCAGGTCATGATATATAGTATCTAGTAGGGTTAAGTCTAAGGCAACTGGACTTTTTGAGTTTTCTTGAAAACTCAAAAAAAGTTCAGTTGCCTTAGACATGACCCAGTAAAGTTCAGCCTTGTAGATTTTCTGATACATCACTGGACTTGTACTGTTTACAGGACCGCATCTCCCATTGGTTGAATTGGCCCAACAGCCTTGTGCTAGTGTTCCATCAGAAACTTGCAAACTAAGGCCCCTTAAGACCTTCTCAACAGTTCTAAATATGAACTTTTTAGTACACAAGAAGGCTTAACCAACTTTCCAAAAACCTATGGCAACTTAGAGATTATTATTACTCACTTTGCTACGTTAGGACCACATTGTGCCTTCTGTTCCTTACTAGACAATACATTGTGTTTGTTGTCAATTAAAAACTATACTAATTATAATAAATTGTTCTCTATTATGTAGGAAGAGATGGGGTCATTGTAGTGATAGATGATGTGGAGGACAGCTGTTTGGAGGCCAAGAACAATATCCTGCAGAAGCAGCCGAGCATTGGGAGACTGACCATAGAACTCTACCTCTTCGGTGACCAGGACAAGAATTATCAAGGAGAAGCATCAAATTTCACTGGAAACAAATTGGTTCATATGAAGAGGTTAATAAGTGGGAAAATCAACAAGGACCATCGTCCTGAAACCTCAGGTAGTAATTATACCACCTCTGCTTAGATACATTTGCTGTAAGCATTATAACACTGATCACATTGGTCAGAGCAAATAACAGACTGCCGTCTCTCTGGCCCCCTTCTGTACCCATTACCTATAGTCTTGGCTTCATCAACAGGGCTGTCTTGTCACTAATCAATTACTAATCAAGGAGATATTCCACAGATACATGGCTTTTATTTTGAGTTGCACATCTAAGACTTTTTTTTAAAGAGGGTTTGAAGGAGTCAGTGTCAACTCTTTGCAAATGGACATTTATAAAATATACATGCTGCATGGCTAGTTAGTAATCATTTCCATCTTTGAAGGTAGACATTTTTAAAATATCCACCCTGCATGGCAAGTTAAAAATCATTTCCATTGTTGTAGCTGTGCATTTCTATACTATAGATGCTGCATGGCTAGTACTGATTGAGTACTGATTTCCTTTGGTAAAACTGGGCATTTATAAAAGATACATGCTGCATGACTACTCAGTAATCATCTCCATCTTAGAAGCTGGGCAATTCTAAACAATACGTGCTGCATGGCTAGTTAGTACTGATTTCCATCTTTAAAACTGGGCATTTATAAAAGATACATGCTGCATGGCTACTCAGGAATCATCTCCATTTTAGAAGCTGGGCATTTCTAAGCTGTACATGCTGCATGGCTAGTTAGTACTGACTTCCATCTTTAAAACTGGGCATTTATAAAAGATACATGCTGCATGGGTACGCAGTAATCATCTCCATCTTAAAAGCTGGGCATTTCTAAACTGTAAGTCCTGCATGGCTAGTTAGTACTGATTCCCATCTTTAAAACTTGGCATTTATTAAAAGATACATGCTGCATGACTACTCAGTAATAATCACCATCTTAGAAGCTGGGCATTTCTAAACTTTACGTGCTGCATGGCTAGTTAGTACTGATTTCCATCTTTAAAACTGGGCATTTATAAAAGATACATGCTGCATGACTAGGCAGTAATCATCTTTATCTTAGATCAGGGTGTCCAAACTTTTGACTCACCGGGCCACATGGGAAAAAGAAAAATTGTCTGGGGCCACATATGAAATACACAAACACGTTTGATTTGTAAAAGTAAAGGAAATACACAGAAAAGAACTACAATGCCAGTTGGATAACCAGATGGAGCTATACACTGGAATATGGGACAACTGGATATTAAATAGACTTATTGTTATATTATTATTACTAACTGGGCAATGGGCAGAGTCCCTCCTCCTCCTATATCCTTTGCGACATGACGTTTCCCCTGCAACCAAGCAGGGCCGCATTCATATGCATCCTGGGCCGCATGTGGCCCTCGGGCCGTAGTTTGGACATCCCTGTCTTAGATGCTGGGCATTTCTATATTATACCATACCTCCCAACTGTCCCTTTTTGGGAGGGACAGTCCCTCTTTTGACAGCTCAACCCGCAGTCCCTGATTTGTACTGGAAAGTCCCTCTTTTCTTCGCACTGAACAGCCAGAAACAGAAACAAAGTTTCTCACTTAATTGGCTTTTAGCAGAGAGCCCAGAACAGCTAACAGGTGCAAATAAGATACTTTGTAACAATTTTGAGACACAAAAACACAGTTTAGATAAGGAGAAATATTTTCAAACTTTCATAACCTGCCAAATTTTGTAAAACAAACATGGTAATTAGGGGGTGTGGCCACAGAAAGGGTGTGGTCAAAAAATTGCTGCACTACATGCGGGAAAAAAATTTTTGTTCCTCTTTTTACTTCCATAATGTTGGGAGGTATGTTATACATGGTGCATGGCTGGTTAGTAATGGCTTCCAACTTTGAAACTGGACAATCATGAAATAACCATGCTGCATAGCTAGTTGGTCATGATTTCAATCTTTGAAGCTGGACATTTGTAAACTATACATGCTGCATGGCTTGTTAGTATTGATTTTCCATCTTTAAAACTGGACGTTTATAAAAGATACATGCTGCATGGCTCAGCAGATAACATTTCCATTTTTGAAGCAGGTCATTTTATAAACCATGCAAACACCAAATTGGTTGGGGATGATTCTTCTCTTTGATCTGAATTGTAATCAAGCACATGATTAGTTATTTCATTATACATTACATTTGGCAGATCCCATCCTACTTGCCGTAAGGACCTGATTAGTAAAGTCTTGTTTCTCAGTAACCTTTTTTTGCTTTCTTTTCTTTGTAGTAAACAACTATGTCCAGTATCCGGTAAGTATTACTTTTCATTGGTGGAATTTGCTTTAGCTCCTCTGGCCTGTATGGGGGGTTAAGGTTGTGAATCCATTACTAAAGTTTCCTTTTGAATCCTTTTTGGTGGTTGTCTGTTCAGCCATATTGTCAGACTGGGTGGTAGAAGCCTTAGATACAGGAACCAGGATTTCCTGAATTTCTCTGCTCCATTCTGTCATGTTCTGTATTTTGATTCTATACTTTATTCTCCTTTTTTATATTAGTCTTCATCCCCCCTTTCCTATTCTTATGTCTTGTTCTTCCTTATCCTGCCTCTTCTGATCTGATCTTCTCTCCATCTACCCCTCTCTTCAGAACTCTTTTCATTTCTCTACGTTTCTCCTCTGCACTTTGTTATTTCCCCACTCCAACACATTTCATGTCACATTAATTTTTAAAATTTATACCTACATGCATTCCTCAGGGGTCCCCAACAGCAATATTTAGCTGACTATGTCATGGGGTGATGTCTAAGATATCTGAGCATGCCCAGGTGCATTATAGGGCCTTTTTATGAAAGGGCCGGTTCACTAATGGTTCCAAAATTTGGGGCACAGCTTTTTATCTGTATTTAGCACTTTGGCCTCTTTATTGAATGATATTTTTGTCAGCTTTATAATACCCAACGATTCATAGGGTTCTCAGAGTAGTGTATAGGATTTGGTTCACGATTTGACCAAGATTTTGACCTTTTCCAGCAGGATTTGGATTTGGTTGAATCCTTGTGCCTGGCTGAACGGAATCCTTATTTGCATATGCAAATTATTTTCAGGAAGGAAAGTCAACAAACTTTTCATCAAAAAACAGAGAAGTAAAAAAAAATGTTCCACTTTTTCCTTTCCAGCCCCTAATATGCATATTAGGATTTGGTTCAGTATTCGGTCAAATCTTTCACAAAAGATTCAGGGATTCGGCCGAATCCCATATAGTGGATTTGGTGCATCCCTAGTAGTGTGGTATGAAATCCTATCCAGTGATAAAATGATTGCACCCCCTGCATACTATGGTGCACCAAGCCTACACATGATGATGCCCTTCTGATGACCCAGACTCCACACTAGGCCAAGAGAAAACAATGCAATTTACAGAGGAGAAGAGATTTCAGGTTATAGTGTTATCTGGGAATTTCAGAATAAAATAATTCTTTTCATTTTGCTTTTTTCTTTGAAAGGCTGACAGAAGAATTTCCCTCCAGAGAATCAATGAGGTACGAAAGCATGTGCTTAGAGCAAGACTTTTCTATCAGATCACTAACTTGTCCAAGGTCAGACCATCTACCAATAGCTATGACCGTTTAGCCTGTGTGTAGAGTGTATGAACGAGATCCTGGGTAATTTGTCCTGCACAAAGACCTTCTGATGTGGTGTGGTTCCTTCCATGCCCTCTCCCCCAACACATAAACACCCACTGTAATATTGGCAAGACCAACATAAAATTTAGGAGATTAAGCCATAAGAGAGTGAAGTAGGGCATATAAAAAATCTCTGTGGTTTCAGAGAGGGGATCAATATCATCAGCACAAGAGCCTGGTGGACCCTAGACTATCCAATCTAAGCAATGGCCTTGTGAAACCATTAGAATACTATAACATCTCACCAGCAGAAGATCATGGCACTCTGGTAGGTCACGCACAGCTCAGACTCATGGATGAGTAAAAATTTTATTTATATAAACATCTCACGCCTCGTGTCACTAGGACACTTAATCATAGAGCAGGAGCACCTGGGCCACCTATTCAATTTGGTGAGTCGTTTCTATTGATTAAGTTTTATGCTTAAATATTTGGTTTGAAGTATAATGCATAAGAACATGTTTTTACATATTGAACTCTGTTAAGAGAGGCTTTACACATGTTCCCTGTGGTGTGTGTTAACCCTTACTCACCCTCACTCAGCTGGCTGGAATGCCACGGCACAGGGGCACTTGGGGGATTAATGATGCCACGTAGAGGTCCAGGTTTTCCAATTTATGACAAATTCCTTCAAGAAGATGTAAAAATTCCATAAAACAATCGCTCTGTACAGTAGGCGGCACATTTTATTATAGATGCACCAATGCTGTGTCACTCAACTTGCTGTTATGTAACATATGGAGGAGGTATTTTCATGTCTTATATATAAATATATCTTATCTGTCTTTCAGAAACACGCTTGTATCGTTCTCTTTGGAATTTGCATAATTGTTATAATCATTCTGGGTGTTACTCTAGAGAGGAGAGGAGTAGAGAGGAGAGGAGAACGTTACTCTAATACTCTCACCCGTAAGCATTAAGACCTTCTCTCCATGAACCCAGAGAAGGTCCTTTCCAGCGCTTGGAACAGAACCCTCCTTCCTGAATGTGATATATATCTCTAAACCTCACGCACTTCATCCTGTAGACTAAACATTGAACCTTGGAAACACAATTCTCTATTGTAACCAAACCAACTGCTTATTAGAAATCCCATGTTCCCATATTGCTTGGCAAGTAGGTTTGTTTTTTTTGATGCATGGCTCAATAAAATGTTTGTTTGGGTGAACGGAGTGTTGTCTGCTTCTTCTATTCGAACATATTCTCTACCACAATCATTCAACATTTCTCCTGTTATTTCCTTAAGGAGATTCTGCATAGTATTGTGCTAATTAGCACTTAGTATCAACCTTGTTTCCCCAACACTATATGCACAAGAGACAAGAGATCCCTGTATTTTACACCTGCGCCTGTAACTCCATTAACATTAGAATTCTTCACCCAACTGAAAAAGCATCATCAAAAGCATTTAATAAAGCCCTATGATACTTGCCATCCAACAGCCAGATCTGCATCCTGCATTGTTCTGTGTATTTTAGCTTATGATCTCTCTGTTAATTTATTGCCAGTTTATTAACAGTCGCTTCTATCTGAAATTGATATATTAACATATAACTTTACAGTCACGTAATGGTGGCTGATTATAAATACTAACATGTAGCTTTCGTTTGGAAGCACTAAGTGGCGTGAGAGTATATTTGTAATGAGGATGTTGATGTGGGAGTTGGGCTGATACATCATGCTACTTTCATTTTGAGTGAACTCACAGAACATTCTGCACAGAAGCCGCGTTTGTCTCAGTAAGGAACCAAATCTTCTCCAGAGACCTAGTTACAGTAAGTGGGGAGGGTTGGTCACAGATAGATGGGCACCACATGCCTTCACTTCTGAGAAGAAACCAGAAAGTAGAGAATTAGGAGAGGTGGCAGCCCAGGGACAGGGAACCTGGGGAGAAGAAGAAACACTTTTGCTGCAGTTGGAGGCAGGAAAAATGGGCAGACGTAAGTGTGACAGAGTTATGTCACTTAAATAAATGTTTCTTTTTTTTGTTGTTGAAAGCTTTAGGAGCACGCTTTCTCAACATACTTCAGCATTAATCTCTGTTCATGCTTAGTTTCAGCAATGAAATGGCATCCCACTTCTGACACCAAGTGTGGTGTGGGCCCTTTAACAGAGGTTGCTGAAGCTTGCTTGGCAATGAAAAAGGTAGCTTTATTTCTTTAAAGCAGAAGGAAAAGTATTACACAGCTCAATTTCAGCATGGCATCAGAACAGCAGAGCAGTTTCTCTAGGTCTTTCCTTGAAGAGAGCCAACATCAGACAGAGAGTCTTGCTGACTGGGAGCGGCCTTTTATACCCAAGGCTCCCAGAATGCTTTGTGGTTCTGTGACATCATACATCTCACATTAAACAAAATGTTACATTTTAACAATAATTGCAAATTCCACATATACATTTACATATTAGCCTTCATAGATTACAACATAAAAAAGGTATAAAGAAACTCACATTTAAACAAAGTTTGAATTCCAAGCTGTGAAATGTATGTGCACAGCTGACAACAATCAGGCTACACCCATGTGTTTCACCAAACCCTGTGCAGACTCATCAACTTGGGAAACTCAGGTAAGTATTTTAAACTTTAAATGTTAAAGTTTGAACTCATACATAAAGGGTATATTTTAGTGGCAAGTTGCTTTTCTAAGAGGAAAAACTAATGTTTAAGTGTTGTAACTTTATAGAGCTGCAAAACAGAGTGCTTTCACATGGCTTTTAACCCTGTTGTTGCCATGTTGAACACAGGAGAAAAAATATGTTTCAAGGCTGAGAATGGTGTAGGACAGACACAAGAAGTAATGAAAGAGAGTTTGCGCTGGCCAGCAGAGGTAGAAAAGACAGAGAAGAAAGAAAGTAAGAAAGTACTGTCCTCCACACATATCTCAACAACAAAAAAAAGAAAAATGTATTTAAGTGACATAACTCTGTCACATATCCCCCTCCTTAAGAGAAAGGACACTTTCTCAAGCAAGGAAAAAAATTACATTACTGTTTTGTCTATGACTGCTCCATATCTAGACAAATAATCAGCATTTTTATGTTCCTTGCCTGCTTTGTGAGAAATTGAAAAACGAAAGGGCTGCAGTGCCAAATACCACCTTGTCACTCTAGCATTTTTGTCTCTCATGGAATTTAGCCACATGAGAGGACGGTGGTCAGTTATCAGCTGGAATTCCTGACCCAACAAATAACACCTTAAGGATTCTAGTGCCCATTTTATGGCTAGGCATTCCTTTTCTAAGGCTGCATTTCGGGTTTCTCTTGGAAACAATTTACGGCTAATATACAGCACAGGATGCTCTTCTCCATCATGCTTTTGGCTTAGAACCGCAACAAGACCATTTTCAGATGCATCTGTTTGAACAATAAATGATTTGGAGAAGTCTGGACTTTTAAGCACAGGACCATCACAAAGAATTTCTTTAATTTTGGAGAAAGCTTCGTCGCACTTACTGTTCCATTCAACTTTATTGTTTTTAGCCTTTTTGGTTAGCTCTGTAAGAGGTGCTGCAATAGAGGAAAATTGAGGAATAAATCTCCTATAGTAGCCAGCTAGTCCTAAAAAAGAACGAACTTCTTTTTTAGTTGTAGGTTCCTTTGCATCTTTGATAGCTTTGGTTTTCACAATTTCTGGCTTAATTTCACCATTACCCAAAATGTAGCCTAAATACCGTGTCTCTCCAAAGCCAAAGGCACATTTTGATGGATTAATGGTGAGACCAGCTGACTTTATAACAGACAAGATTTTACTTAGGTGCTCTAAATGTTTTTCCCATGTAGAACTGAACACCACCACATCATCAAGATATGCTGCTGAGTATTCACTATGACCCTCTAAGAGAGAATTCATGAGGCGCTGAAAAGTTGCTGGGGCTCCATGTAGGCCAAATGGCATAGTTACAAAATGGAAACAGTAAGTGCGACGAAGCTTTCTTCCGAAAATTAAAGAAATTCTTGTGATGGTCCTGTGCTTAAAAAGTCCAGACTTCTCCAAAATCATTTATTGTTCAAACAGATGCATCTGAAAATGGTCTTGGAGCGGTTCTAAGCCAAAAGCATGATGGAGAAGAGCATCCTGTGCGATATTAGCCGTAATGTTTCAAGAGAAACCCCCGATATGCAGCCTTAGAAAAGGAATGCCTAGCCATAAAAATGGGCACTAGAATCCTTAAGGTGTTATTTGTTGGGTCGAATTCCAGCTGATAACTGACCACCGTCCTCTCATGTGGCTAAATTCCATGAAGAGACAAAAATGCTAGAGTGACAAGGTGGTATTTGGCACTGCAGCCCTTTCGTTTTCATTTCTCACAAAGCAGGCAAGGAACATAAAAATGCTGATTATTTGTCTAGATATGGGCAGTCATAGACAAACAGTAATGTAAATTTTTTTCCTTGCTTGAGAAAGTGTCCTTTCTCTTAAGGAGGGGGATATGTGACAGAGCTATGTCACTTAAATACATTTTTTCTTTTTTTGTTGTTGAATATGTGTGGAGGACAGTACTTTCTTACTTTCTTTTCTTTCTGTCTTTTTCTACCTCTGCTGGCCAGCGCAACTCTCTTTCATTACTTCTTGTGTCTGTCCCTACACCATTCTCAGCCTGAAACATATTTTTTCTCCTGTTTCCACATGGCAAAACAACAGGGTTAAAAGCCATGTGAAAGCAGTCTGTTTTGCAGCTCTATAAAGTTACAACACTTAAACATTAGTTTTTCCCTTAGAAAAGCAACTTGCCACTAAAAATATACCCTTTATGTATGAGTTCAACTTTAACATTTAAAGTTTAAAATACTTACCTGAGTTTCCCAAGTTGATGAGTCTGCACAGGGTTTTGGTGAAACACCACGGGTGTAGCCTGATTGTTGTCAGCTGTGCACAGACATTTCACAGCTTGGAATTCAAACTTTGTTTAAATGGTGAGTTTCTTTATACCTTTTTTATGTTGTAATCTATGAAGGCTAATATGTAAATGTATATGTGGAATTTGCAATTATTGTTAAGATTTAACATTTTGTTTAATGTGAGATGTATGATGTCACAGAACCACAAAGCATTCTGGGAGCCTTGGGTATAAAAGGCCGCTCCCAGTCAGCAAGACTCTCTGTCTGATGTTGGCTCTCTTCAAGGAAAGACCTAGAGAAACTGCTCTGCTGTTCTGATGCCCTGCTGAAATTGAACTGTGGTAATACTTTTCCTGCTGCTTTTAAAGAAATAAAGCTACCTTTTTCATTGCCAAGCAAGCTTCAGCAACCTCTGTTAAAGGGCCCACACCACACTTGGTGTCAGAAGTGGGATGCCATTTCATTGCCTGAAACTAAGCATGAACAGAGATTAATGCTGAAGTATGTTGAGAAAGCGTGCTCCTAAAGCTTTCAACAACAAAAAAAAGAAACATTTATTTAAGTGACATAACTCTGTCACACTTACGTCTGCCCATTTTTCCTGCCTCCAACTGCAGCAAAAGTGTTTCTTCTTCTCCCCAGGTTCCCTGTCCCTGGGCTGCTACCTCTCCTAATTCTCTACTTTCTGGTTTCTTCTCAGAAGTGAAGGCATGTGGTGCCCATCTACTGTATGTGTGACCAACCCTCCCCACTTACTGTAACTGGGGTCTCTGGAGAAGATTTTGGTTCCTTGCTGAGACAAACGCGGCTTCTGTGCAGAATGTTCTGTGAGTTTACTCAAATGAAAGTAGCATGATGTATCAGCCCAACTCCCACATCAACATCCTCATTACAAATATACTCTCACGCCACTTAGTGCTTCCAACCGAAAGCTACATGTTAGTATTTATAATCAGCCACCATTACGTGACTGTAAAGTTATATGTTAATATATAAATTTCAGATAGAAGCGACTGTTAATAAACTGGCAATAAATTAACAGAGAGATCATAAGCTAAAATATACAGAACAATGCAGGATGCAGATCTGGCTGTTGGATGGCAAGTATCATAGGGCTTTATGCTTAAATGCTTTTGATGATGCTTTTCAGTTGGGTGAAGAATTCTAATGTTAATGGAGTTACAGGCGCAGGTGTAAAATACAGGGATCTCTTGTCTCTTGTGCATATAGTGTTGGGGAAACAAGGTTGATACTAAGTGCTAATTAGCACAATACTATGCAGAATCTCCTTAAGGAAATAACAGGAGAAATGTTGAATGATTGTGGTAGAGAATATGTTCGAATAGAAGAAGCAGACAACACTCCGTTCACCCAAACAAAAAGTTTATTGCGCCATGCATCAAAAAAAACAAACCTACTTGCCAAGCAATATGGGAACATGGGATTTCTAATAAGCAGTTGGTTTGGTTACAATAGAGAATTGTGTTTCCAAGGTTCAATGTTTAGTCTACAGGATGAAGTGCGTGAGGTTTAGAGATATATATATATCACATTCAGGAAGGAGGGTTCTGTTCCAAGCGCTGGAAAGGACCTTCTCTGGGTTCATGGAGAGAAGGTCTTAATGCTTACAGGTGAGAGTAACGTTCTTCTCTCCACAGACTAGTCTACTCAGAGTAACAACCAGACTGATTATAACAGTTATGCAAATTCCAAAGAGAACGATACAAGCGTGTTTCTGAAAGACAGATAAGATATATTTATATAAAAGACATGAAAATACCTCCTCCATATGTTACATAACAGCAAGTTGAGTGACACAGCATTGGTGCATCTATAATAAAATGTGCCGCCTACTGTACAGAGCTTGGTGGCGACAGTTTTATGGAATTTTTACATCTTCTTGAAGGAATTTGTCATAAATTGGAAAACCTGGACTTCTACGTGGCATCATTAATCCCCCAAGTGCCCCTGTGCTGTGGCATTCCAGCCAGCTGAGTGAGGGTGAGTAAGGGTTAACACACACCACAGGGAACATGTGTAAAGCCTCTCTTAACAGAGTTCAGTATGTAAAAACATGTTCTTCTGAATTATATTTCAAACCAAATATTTAAGCATAAAACGTCATCAATAGAAACGACTCACCAAATTGAATAGGTGGCCCAGGTGCTCCTGCTCTATGATTAAGTGTCATAGTGACACGAGGCGTGAGATGTTTATATAAATAAAATTTTTACTCATCCATGAGTCTGAGCTGTGCGTGACCTACCAGAGTGCCATGATCTTCTGCTGGTGAGATTTTATAGTATTCTAAAGGTTTCACAAGGCCATTGCTTAGATTGGATAGTCTAGGGTCCACCAGGCTCTTGTGCTGATGGTATTGATCCCCTCTCTGAAACCACAGAGATTTTTTATATGCCCTACTTCACTCTCTTCCGGCTTAGGGGCAAATTCACTAAGATTCGTAGTTGTGCCAGGCGTAACTTCGCCACACTTCGCCAGTCGTAGTTTCGCCAGCGCTTCGCAAATTCACTAAAATCTGAAAGTTGCGCTCAGGGGTAGCGTAAGGTTGCGAAGTTGCGCTAGCGTTGATTCGCTAAGTAAAGCAAAGTTATGCTAGCGAAGGCTAATTTGCATACGGCGCCAAATTCAAATTTCAATGGAGGAATACGTATCAGCACTACAAATGGCTAGAAAAGCTTCAAAACATCAAATAAAAATTTTATTTTGCCCTACACATGTGCCCACTGTCTAGGTAAGTTGCCATGAGTCAGGAGATGTAGGGGGGAAGGAGGGGAGCCCCAAAAAAATTTTCAATCTTTTTCAGCCTATCACCCATAATGTAGAAAACACGCCAGCGTTTTTTGGGACTTAGAAAAAATTTTGACTTTTTTTTAAGCAATCCCTATCTACTCTATTGCGCTTCGCCTGGTCTGAGGTGGAGAAGGAAGTCTAGCATGAAAGGTTGCGTTCAGTACACTGCGCGCGTTAGTGAATTTGCGTAGTTACGTCGCTAGTGAAACTTCGCCAGATGTAAGGGTGCGAAGTAACACTAGCGAAACTACGCCAGAGTTCGTTAGTGAATTTGCGCAGTAACGAAAATGCCAAACGCTATCGAAGTAACGCTAGCGTTCTGCGCTTAGTGAATTTGCCCCTTAATCTCCTAAATTTTATGTTGGTCTTGCCAATATTACAGTGGGTGTTTATGTGTTGGGGGAGAGGGCATGGAAGGAACCACACCACATCAGAAGGTCTATGTGCAGGACAAATTACCCAGGATCCCGTTCATACACTTTACACACAGGCTAAACGGTCATAGCTATTGGTAGATGGTCTGACCTTGGACAAGTTAGTGATCTGATAGAAAAGTCTTGCTCTAAGCACATGCTTTCGTACATTATTGATTCTCTGGAGGAAACTTCTGTCAGCCTTTCAAAGAAAAAATAAAAAAGCAAAATGAAAAGAATTATTTTATTCTGAAATTCCCAGATAACACTATAACCTGAAATCTCTTCTACTCTGTAAATTGCATTGTTTTCTCTTGGCCTAGTGTGGAGTCTGGGTCATCAGAAGGGCATCATCATGTGTAGGCTTGGTGCACCATAGTATGCAGGGGGTGCAATCATTTTATCACTGGATAGGATTTCATACCACACTACTAGGGATGCACCAAATCCACTATATGGGATTTGGCCGAATACCCGAATCCTTTGTGAAAGATTTGACCGAATACTGAACCAAATCCTAATATGCATATTAGGGGCTGGAAAGGAAAAAGTGGAACATTTTTTTTTACTTCTCTGTTTTTTGATGAGAAGTTTGTTGACTTTCCTTCCTGAATATAATTTGCATATGCAAATAAGGATTCGGTTCAGCCAGGCACAAGGATTCAACCAAATCCAAATCCTGCTGGAAAAGGTCCAAATCTTGGTCAAATCCCGAACCAAATCCTACACACTACTCTGAGAACCCTATGAATTGTTGGGTATTATAAAGCTGACAAAAATATCATTCAATAAAGAGGCCAAAGTGCTAAATACAGATAAAAAGCTGTGCCCCAAATTTTGGAACCATTAGTGAACCGGCCCTTTCATAAAAAGGCCCTATAATGCACCTGGGCATGCTCAGATATGTTAGACATCACCCCATGACATAGTCAGCTAAATATTGCTGTTGGGGACCCCTGAAGAATGCATGTAGGTATAAATTTAAAATTAATGTGACATGAAATGTGTTGGAGTGGGGAAATAACAAAGTGCAGAGGAGAAACGTAGAGAAATGAAAAGAGTTCTGAAGAGAGGGGTAGATGGAGAGAAGATCAGATCAGAAGAGGCAGGATAAGGAAGAACAAGACATAAGAATAAGAAAGGGGGAATGAAGACTAATATAAAAAAGGAGAATAAAGTATGGAATCAAAATACAGAACATGACAGAATGGAGCAGAGAAATTCAGGAAATCCTGGTTCCTGTATCTAAGGCTTCTACCACCCACTCTGACAATATGGCTGAACAGACAACTACCAAAAACCTTTCATGGCAGATTCAAAAGGAAACTTTAGTAATGGATTCACAACCTTAACACCCCATACAGGCCAGAGGAGCTAAAGCAAATTCCACCAATGAAAAGTAATACTTACCGGATACTGGACATAGTTTACTACAAAGAAAAGAAAGCAAAAAAAGGTTACTGAGAAACAAGACTTTACTAATCAGGTCCTTATTGATACGGCAAGTAGGATGGGATCTGCCAAATGTAATGTATAATGAAATAAATAATCATGTGCTTGATTACAATTCAGATCAAAGAGAAGAATCGTCCCCAACCAATTTGGTGTTTGCGTGGTTTATAAAATGACCTGCTTCAAAAATGGAAATGTTATCTGCTGAGCCATGCAGCATGTATCTTTTATAAACGTCCAGTTTTAAAGATGGAAAATCATTACTAACAAGCCATGCAGCATGTATAGTTTACAAATGTCCAGCTTCAAAGATTGAAATCATGACCAACTAGCTATGCAGCATGGTTATTTCATGATTGTCCAGTTTCAAAGTTGGAAGCCATTACTAACCAGCCATGCACCATGTATAACATACCTCCCAACATTATGGAAGTAAAAAGAGGAACAAAAATTTTTTTCCCGCATGTAGCGCAGCAATTTTTTGACCACACCCTTTCTGTGGCCACACCCCCTAATTACCATGTTTGTTTTACAAAATTTGGCAGGTTATGAAAGTTTGAAAATATTTCTCCTTATCTAAACTGTGTTTTTGTGTCTCAAAATTGTTACAAAGTATCTTATTTGCATCTGTTAGCTGTTCTGGGCTCTCTGATAAACGCCAATTAAGTGAGAAACTTTGTTTCTGTTTCTGGCTGTTCAGTGCGAAGAAAAGAGGGACTTTCCAGTACAAATCAGGGACTGCGGGTTGAGCTGTCAAAAGAGGGACTGTCCCTCCCAAAAAGGGACAGTTGGGAGGTATGGTATAATATAGAAATGCCCAGCATCTAAGACAGGGGTGTCCAAACTACGGCCCGAGGGCCACATGCGGCCCAGGATGCATATGAATGCGGCCCTGCTTGGTTGCAGGGGAAACTTCATGTCGCAAAGGATATAGGAGGAGGAGGGACTCTGCCCATTGCCCAGTTAGTAATAATAATATAACAATAAGTCTATTTAATATCCAGTTGTCCCATATTCCAGTGTATAGCTCCATCTGGTTATCCAACTGGCATTGTAGTTCTTTTCTGTGTATTTCCTTTACTTTTACAAATCAAACGTGTTTGTGTATTTCATATGTGGCCCCAGACAATTTTTCTTTTTCCCATGTGGCCCGGTGAGTCAAAAGTTTGGACACCCTGATCTAAGATAAAGATGATTACTGCCTAGTCATGCAGCATGTATCTTTTATAAATGCCCAGTTTTAAAGATGGAAATCAGTACTAACTAGCCATGCAGGACTTACAGTTTAGAAATGTCCAGCTTTTAAGATGGAGATGATTACTGCGTACCCATGCAGCATGTATCTTTTATAAATGCCCAGTTTTAAAGATGGAAGTCAGTACTAATTAGCCATGCAGCATGTACAGCTTAGAAATGCCCAGCTTCTAAAATGGAGATGATTCCTGAGTAGCCATGCAGCATGTATCTTTTATAAATGCCCAGTTTTAAAGATGGAAATCAGTACTAACTAGCCATGCAGCACGTATTGTTTAGAATTGCCCAGCTTCTAAGATGGAGATGAAGCATGTATCTTTTATAAATGCCCAGTTTTACCAAAGGAAATCAGTACTCAATCAGTACTAGCCATGCAGCATCTATAGTATAGAAATGCACAGCTACAACAATGGAAATGATTTTTAACTTGCCATGCAGGGTGGATATTTTAAAAATGTCCATTTGCAAAGAGTTGACACTGACTCCTTCAAACCCTCTTTAAAAAA
The DNA here is from genome assembly GCF_017654675.1 of Xenopus laevis. Taxonomy (NCBI): domain Eukaryota; kingdom Metazoa; phylum Chordata; class Amphibia; order Anura; family Pipidae; genus Xenopus; species Xenopus laevis. Next base: position 111,291,266 of record NC_054388.1, on the reverse strand, counting down.
AGTCTTAGATGTGCGACTAAAAATAAAAGCCATGTATCTGTGGAATATCTCCTTGATTAGTAATTGATTAGTGACAAGACAGCCCTGTTGATGAAGCCAAGACTATAGGTAATGGGTACAGAAGGGGGCCAGAGAGACGGCAGTCTGTTATTTGCTCTGACCAATGTCATCAGTGTTATAATGCTTACAGCAAATGTATCTAAGCAGAGGTGGTATAATTACTACCTGAGGTTTCAGGACGATGGTCCTTGTTGATTTTCCCACTTATTAACCTCTTCATATGAACCAATTTGTTTCCAGTGAAATTTGATGCTTCTCCTTGATAATTCTTGTCCTGGTCACCGAAGAGGTAGAGTTCTATGGTCAGTCTCCCAATGCTCGGCTGCTTCTGCAGGATATTGTTCTTGGCCTCCAAACAGCTGTCCTCCACATCATCTATCACTACAATGACCCTATCTCTTCCTACATAATAGAGAACAATTTATTATAATTAGTATAGTTTTTAATTGACAATAAACACAATGTATTGTCTAGTAAGGAACAGAAGGCACAATGTGGTCCTAACGTAGCAAAGTGAGTAATAATAATCTCTAAGTTGCCATAGGTTTTTGGAAAGTTGGTTAAGCCTTCTTGTGTACTAAAAAGGTCATATTTAGAACTGTTGAGAAGGTCTTAAGGGGCCTTAGTTTGCAAGTTTCTGATGGAACACTAGCACAAGGCTGTTAGGCCAATTCAACCAATGGGAGATGCGGTCCTGTAAACAGTACAAGTCCAGTGATGTATCAGAAAATCTACAAGGCTGAACTTTACTGGGTCATGTCTAAGGCAACTGAACTTTTTTTGAGTTTTCAAGAAAACTGAAAAAGTCCAGTTGCCTTAGACTTAACCCTACTAGATACTATATATCATGACCTGGATGAATAAGAAATCTCCATAGATATGAACTTTACTGTGTTTTCTCAGGAACATGCAGATATTTAAAAAGGTGGCATTCCATTCTAATGTTTGCCAAAAGTCACAATGATCAAGAAGATGATGTCAAATACCTAGACAACGAGACAAATCGTCCAGTTCTTTGTCATAGAGAGCGTCTGTCACGTCGGCTACATTTATCCTTCCTCTGTTCTTGGAATGGTACAGGATGGCAAAGGTGCACTTAAAGGCCTCGTCCATAACCTCTATATAGTTGGTGTTAGCGATATGTATAGTTCGAACGTCATTCACTCCAGGTATGGTCAGGAGGAAACGGATTAGCCAATCAAACTTATCCCGAGTATCTCGTGAAAAGATGCCGACCACATGCTTGTATGCCATCATTATTCTGCCTACTGAATCAGACCAAACATTGCAAGGTGTCAGTCAGAACATCAAATGTTCAGAAAATTCGTTAATACTTGAAATGTAGAATGCATGAATATACAATTTTTAACCAAATCCATTACGTAGCATGCTTATACAGCTGTATACCTGTTTTGTTGAGTTTTATGCATCATATAAACCCAACCCCCACATGTATAAGCAAGATTGTGACTGCAGCATTGTCTTGCTGTAAAGGTTTTCTTATGCCAACCAGCCACTAGATCCTTTACCCTATACAATTTACATATGTAACCCATTGCCATGCTATTTTTACCCATTCTCACTGCAGACCACCTCATGTGCTAACTTCCAACACTCACTGCAGTACAGGGCCAGTGTCAGAAACTCCCTGGTTTCAAACCAGGGACCTGTTATGTTCCAGACACTGCCCCTTCTGCTTGAGCCACAGGAGGCAGTATTGTGGCAGCCTGACTCTGGCCGGATGCCTTTTGTTTTGCTGAATTTGTGTCAGTTGTTCCTAGTCCACGCCCTCTATCCAACTGAGGGCAAATGCTCCTTTGAGGGTTATTTAAGACTATTCCCAGACACCCCATTGCTGGATTATTGGTCTTCCTGCTAATTCCAAGCCACATGTTGTGGCAATTTGGTTCCTGTTCTTGTTCCTGCTCCTGAATCTGGTAATCTTGTCTTGTTCCTGTCCTGTTCCTGTCTGGTCCTTGTTCCTTTGATATTGATCTCCCGGTATTGACCTCAGATGGTTTTTCGACTTTGCATGTACTCTGCCCGTCTTGACCTTTGGCCTGTTCCTGATACTCTCTGTCTGCCGCCTGCCCTTGACTTTTGGCCCGAACCTGGACTTTGCTGCCATTATATCTCTCTGCAGAGATTTGTGCACTTTTTTCTGTATTAAAAATTAACGTTATACAGCACATTGGCTCCTGTTGGCCAATCCTTACATTCTGTCTATTAAATAGTTTAGAAGAGCAGCAGTAGAAAAACTCCAGTGGACAATGTTGGGATTGGGGTTTCACTCTGAACCATGGCAACATCAATAGCTTAAAAAACAATAAAAACATTTATTAAGGACCAGTTTCTCATAATAATTAGATGGAAGAATATGGCTCATCTTTTGTATATCTCCTTAAGAAGGCAGTAATAGATAAAGCCAACACTTACTGTGCGTCAATAGTCATACGAGAGGGGGCTGCCATTTTGGGAGCCTGTGTTAGGATAGACAATTATATTTTGTTACAGACCACAATACTTACAGCCAGGGCCGCCATCAGGGGGGCACATGGGGTAGTCCTGTACCAGGCCTGGGCCTAAAGGGGGGCCCGGCTATTTTGAAAAGTGCAGCACAGCTGCCCCTTGGCAGTGCCGAAGCTTCTCCACCTCTTCGGAAGTCCTGAATCGGCGAAAAGCGTCCCGAAGCCGCAAAAAAGACCCAAAGTCACAAAGGAACCGAAATTGAAGTCCTGAAGCCACGAGGTCAGTTTTACTGAACACCAATGTTTGTTTTTTTATTTTTTTTTAAAGCCCTAGCCACCAATGTACCATTTTTCTACTCAAAAAACCTTTGCCACCAATGTTTTTTTTTTTAAATATTCTCTGGGGCTCCAATGTTTTTTTTAACTTGTTTCTTAAACTTTTATGGGGGGCCCTGGTACCCCTGACCATCAATGGCTTTTTATAACTTGTGTGAGGGGGTTTACTGTTTTTAGCGCTGATGTCTGTGTGGTATTTTAGATGTGGCATGGGCAGGGCTTGGGGGCTGGGGTGGGCCCAGGGGCCCCCGAAAATGTTGTTGTATGGGGCCCTGTGATTTCTAATGGCAACCCTGCTTACAGCAACCTAACTGGATTAATACAGGCAGTGCCATTTATTGTGGGTATGAATTTGCTTGAGGCATTTAGTAAAGGCGTGTATGGACTAGGGTAGGTCATGTATAGGCCAGTGGAAGTCATGTGTTTAATTTATGGATGAGTGTCATGTACAGTCTAGTGCATGTCTAAGCTAGAATAAGGCATGTACAGTATTAGCTAGGGTGGATTACCTATAGGCTAGTGTAAGCCATATATAGGCTTGTGTGAGTCATGAATGGTATTTAGGGAGTCATGTATAGGCTTGTATGAGTCATGTAATGGCCTGTGTAGGGCATGTCTGTGTTTGCATAAGGCATGTGCGGGTTTGTGCATATCTCCCAATGATCCTGATTTAGGTGAGGCCATCCTGAATTTTCAGTAAAGGGATAATGTGTATAAGAAAGGGTGTGTCTGGGTGACTATAGCTAGATCTATAATGTCCCACTTTTAATATTTAGTTTGAAGGGGGGCTCTGACATGTAAGCTAATGTAAGTCAGCCTATAATACATAACAAAACCCCAGCTCCTGTGCTTTTTTATGGGAAATGGACCATGCCCTGTGAGTATGAGCAGCAACCCTGTTACCCCATGTATATTACATCCAGCTTGAGGCAGAGGAATGCAGAATCGCATGTTTTTTCTCTAACCCATCCTCAAAGGCTGCAGTCACACCTCCGTCCTGGGTCCTCCCTCCTCAGCGAGAAATGACACCACATGAACAAAAACAGAAAGTAAAAAAAACACGCGCCAAGAACAAGTTACTAGGGCTGAGAGCTGAGAGCTGAGGAGGGAGGGCTAACAGCAGATGGTTGAGAAGGGAGGGCTGAGAGCTGAGGAGGAAGGACTGACAGCTGGGGGCTGAGGAGGGAGGGCTGAGAGCTGAGGAGGAAGGACTGACAGCTGGGGGCTGAGGAGGGAGGGCGGAGAGTTGAGGAGGGAGGGCTGACAGCTGGCGGCTGAGGAGGGAGGGCGGAGAGTTGAGGAGGGAGGGGTGATGGCTGAGGAGGGAGGTCTGACAGCTGATCGCTGAGGAGGGAGGTATGATGGGAGAGTAGGGAGGACAGAGAGCTGAAGAGAGAAGGCTGACAGCTGACTGCTGAGTAGGGAGGGCTCACGACTGACAGTTGAGGAGGGAAGGCTGAGGAGGAAGAGCTGATGGCTGAGGAGGGAGGGCTGACAGCTGAGGAGGGAGGTCTGACAACTAACGGCTGAGTAGGGAGGGCTGAGGAGGGAGGGCTGATGGCTGAAGGCTGAGGAAGGAGGACCCAGGACGGAGATGTGACTGCAGCCTTTGAAGATGGGTGAGAGAAAAAGCAGGCGATTGGAAAAAAATACCAGCCTTCCTATATTTTTATCTTTTTTCCTTATTAATAACATTGGGATCAGCCATCATTTTTACCGACCAGGTGGCAACCCTAGCTATGGGCTGAATGAATGGGAAAATAAGAAGGGACAATAAGAAGTCACAGGCAAATTGTACACCTGGAGTGTATCATGACAAATACAATGGGTATCTATGTTATATATACAGTATGTAGGGACCCTGAGATTTGGGTTAAATTACTCAGGCAGTTCCCCTTTAGTATTTGGACACCAGAAGGTCCTTTAGTTAACTCAGGCAGCTATGTCCCTTGCTGTGTTCAAATTAGTTCACCGAGATTGTCCACTAGATGGCACTGTTTGTCAATATAAAGGGGTTTAGCACCTCACTGAGAGGTACTACAGGTCCAGGTCTGCCGGTGAAGTTAGTTAAGTGTGAGTTTGTGATAGTGAATACAGTAATAGTCACTCTAGAAGTGAGAGTCAGCACAGGGTAGCTAGTGAGCAGATATAGTGGGGTTAGGATCCCGTGGTAAGAAACTGTCCGGCTGAATATCCTGCTGCATTAATCTACAGGTACCGGGAGTTGCAGGGAGTTGCACGGGTACACTGGAGGTCTGGGCACACTACAAGCAGTTTTAGCCTGGTCACACATCGCCTTAATACACAGCAAAAGTACACTCAAGGGTGTGCTACATATATATATCTCAATAAATATGCTCCATATCCCAGTAAAGATTAAGTCCAGAGGGGGTTGGGGGTATGACTGCACCCAGATGTTGTCCCCCCCAAAGCCTGCCAGGGATACCACTGCACCATCTTAGCAGCCTTAGTCAAGGAGGGCTGCCGTTATGAGGACGGAATAATTATTACCCATGGGGCTATAGCAGGGGTCCCCAACCTTTTTTTTACCCTGTGAGCCACGTTCAAAAAAAGAGTTGGGGAGCAACGCAAGCATGAAAAGGTCCCTTGGGGTGCCAAATAAGGGCTGTGATTAGCCTCTAAATGAACTGGCAGCCTACAGGAGGCTCTAATTGCCACTATACTTAGTTTTTATACAACCAAAACTTGCTTCCAAGCCTGGCATTCAAAAATAAGCACCTGCTTTGAGGCCACTGAGAGCAACATCCAAAGGGTTGGAGAGCAACATGTTACTCAGAAGGTACTGTTTGGAGATCACTGGGCTACAGTAATGGTCTGGTGCATGCAAATGACATTCTGCACAGTTCTCTTCAGGCACTTCTTCAATGGCTAAAACTGTTGCACATACATGGGGCTGCAACCTGCAACTGCCCCACTAGCACAACCCATACATCACCCTCCAAGAGACATAAAAGTGCAAATTATGAGCCTTGAAAAGGAATGACTTGGGGAGAATAAGTGGGGCTTGTTTGAATAGAAGGTGGAGTGACAGCATCATGGAGGGGATCCCAGGGTGGGTCACTTCTTCCCATTAAAGGGATACTGTCATAGGAAAACATGTTTTTTTCAAAACACATCAGTTAATAGTGCTGCTCCAGTAGAATTCTGCACTGAAATCAGCTTCTCAAAAGAGCAAACAGATTTTTTTATATTCAATTTTGAAATCTGACATGGGGCTAGACATATTGTCAGTTTCCCTGCTGCCCCCAGTCATTTTTTTAAATGCCTATGATTCTCACTGAGAAGCCTATAGAGATGATGCTTACACCACTGCAATAGGGAAACTCTTTTCATCTGGAAAACTCTGCAATGTATGATGTTAATGTCCCTAAAAGACATGCACACCCTTTTGTTTGGAGAAATGGTTGTTTTAGTTGCCTCCCAAAAAAGCTTAGACTCGTTGTCACCATGAAATGTGCTTCTTGCAGGCTAAAGAGGACAGATGGTGGGGAAAGAATTGCTCAGCAGCTCTGCAGCATGGGGCTTTTATAAGTACAGCTTGTGGGATAACACAACAACATTACCCCCTAAATACAAATATTTCTCCCCAACTTACCTTATCTGTGTCTTTGGAGAAAGATTCTGTGCCTCCTTTAGAGGAGATCCGTGTGGTCTCTTACCTCTGCAACAACAGCTAACTCAAAATGAAACTTAAAGCAAATCAGCTTTGTAATGTAACCGCCCTTCCAGTAATTAACTCTCCAATAGAGATCAACCCGACATTCTATTTGATTACACTGCTAAAAATATTGCTGCTAAGCCTATGAAAACATAAGAGGTTGGGTTGTTGTTGTCATGTATATGTGCACTTGTCTTTTCCTATTCACATGTGAGCTGCAGATGTTATATCAGGCTATTACTGCTGTTAGATGTGCTTTCCTGCTGCAGTTGGGATAAATAGTTTTAGCAATTGGCAGAGGTGACAGCAGTCCCCCCATCTGAAGGATAATGCCATAAAAAATGTATTATATGAGTGTATAAGTTAAGATGTACTGGGCCAGTGTCAGACTGACCCACCGGACACCCACCTAGGGTTGCCACCTTTTCTGGAAAAAAATACCGACTTTACTATATATTTAGCTTTTTTCCCTATTAATAACATTGGGATCACTGACCTTCCTATATATTTATCTTTATTCCCTATTAATAACATTGGGATCACTGGCCTTCCTATATATTTATCTTTATTCCCTATTAATAACATTGGGATGACTGACCTTCCTATATATTTATCTTTATTCCCTATTAAAAACATTGGGATCATATCAACCATCATTTTTACCGGCCAGGCCAGTAAAATACTGGCCAGGTGGCAACCCTACACCCACCAGATACCAGGAAAATTCCAGGTGGGCACAGGTGTCAGTGGGCCCTAATTGGGCCAGATTTACTAGCCAGCTCCTCTCACCCCCATGTCTCCTTCTCTTCCCCATCCTCTCCCCTTTCCCATCTCCTTTTCCTCCACTCCTCCATCTCCTTCTCCTCCCGAACCCTCCTCTTCCCCATCTCCTTCTTCTCTCTGTCACCTCCCCTTCCCGTCTCCTTCTTCTCCCCATTCCCTTCCCTGTCTCCTCCCCTCCCCCATCTTCTTCTCCTCCCCATCCCATTCCCTGTCTCCCTCTCCTCCCCTTCCCTGTCTCCCTCTCCTCCCCTTCCCTGTCTCCTTCTCCTCCCCTTCCCTGTCTTCTCCTCCCCTTCCCTGTCTTCTCCTCCCCTTCCCTGTTTTCTCCTCCCCATCCCTGTCTCCTTCTCCTCCCCGTCTTCTTCTCCTCCCCGTCCCATTCCCTGTCTCCTTCTCCTCCCCTTCACTGTCTTCTCCTCCCCTTCCCTGTCTCCCTCTCCTCCCCTTACCTGTCTCCTTCCCCTCCCCTTCCCTGTCTCCTTCTCTTCCCCTTTCCTGTCTTCTCCTCCCCTTCCCTGTCTCCTCCCCTTCCCTGTCTTCTCCTCCCCTTCCCTGTCTCCTTCTCCTCCCCGTCTTCTTCTCCTCCCCGTCCCATTCCCTGTCTCCTTCTCCTCCCCTTCACTGTCTTCTCCTCCCCTTCCCTGTATCCCTCTCCTCCCCTTCCCTGTCTCCTTCTCCTCCCCTTCCCTGTCTTCTCCTCCCCTTCCCTGTCTTCTCCTCCCCTTCCCTGTTTTCTCCTCCCCATCTCCTTCTCCTCCCTTTCCCTGTCTTCTCCTCCCCTTACCTGTCTCCTTCCCCTCCCCTTCCCTGTCTCCTTCTCCTCTCCATCACCTCCCCTGTCTTTTTCTCCTACCCTTCACTGTCTTCTCCTCCCCTTCCCTGTCTCCCTCTCCTCCCCTTCACTGTCTCCTTCTCCCCTCCCCTTCCCTGTCTTCTCCTCCCCTTCCCTGTCTTCTCCTCCCCTTCCCTGTTTTCTCCTCCCCATCTCCTTCTCCTCCCTTTCCCTGTCTTCTCCTCCCCTTCCCTGTCTCCTTCCCCTCCCCTTCCCTGTCTCCTTCTCCTCCCCTTCCCTGTCTTCTCCTCCCCTTCCCTGTCTTCTCCTCCCCTTCCCTGTCTCCTTCTCCTCCCCTTCCCTGTCTTCTCTTCCCCTTCCCTGTCTCCTTCTCCTCCCTTTCCCTGTCTTCTCCTCCCCTTCCCTGTCTCCTTCTCCTCCCCTTCCCTGTCTTCTCCTCGCCTTCCCTGTCTTCTCCTCTCCTTCCCTGTCGCCTTCTCCTCCCCTTTCCTGTCTTCTTCTCCTCCCCTTATACGTCTCCTCCCCTTCCCCTCTACGTTCCACATGCATGTGTAGCACTGCACTGGAGAGAATGCTTGAATTTGTTATTTGCAAGTTACTCATCTTTAATGCTCTGTGTATGGAAAATTGTTGACCTTGCCCAGTTGTTACAGCAAACATGGAGGCTGCACCCAGTAGGTTACAGGTACCTGTACCGGTATTTCTGTTATACAAGGTTTTCACTTTGCCCCAAACAAATAGAGTGAGGAGAAACGGAATGCATTGCTCTCTCTTAGAATGATAAAGAGAATCATTCATGTCATAAGAGCAGTAACACCTGATAGTACCTTGTGTTAGGAATCCTCCTTGCCATTTGCTTCCTTTTACATTTTTCTTTACATACATTTTTTTTTTTGCTTTGTTTTACATTTTCAGAACTAAGCAAGAGTTGGGGTTCATAAAAATGAAATATTGGAATTGGAGAAGGAATTATCACTGAAAAGTCCTTAAAGGAGAAGGAAAGTCTTTTTGCACTTGGGGGTGCCAAATGTTAGCCACCCCCAAGTGATTGTATGGATTTACCTGAAACCCAGGGCTGGTGCTCCTATCAGCAGAAAACTGCACAGGGGTTATACCACTGAGCGATCCTCTGCCGTCTTCGCAGTATTAAAGCCTGAACAACCAGGCTGCGCGAAAGCTTTTTTCCACAAGCGATCAGACTCCTCAACTCACTGCCTGTCCTCCCACTACATTCCAGACACACCTGAACTGTGAACTTAACTTTGTCAACTGTTAATTTATTTGCACAATTTTAAAGGTTTACACATGTATATATCCAATTCCTGCCAATATATTGCACATTTCATGTTTACATATTTATTGTGTATTTTTAAGTGCCTTTTTGTGATATTCACTAGCTGGAGCCACGTTGTCTCATCTCACGTGTATTCGTATACTGCTGAGATGACAATAAAGTTTACTTTGACTTTGAATTTTTCTTTCTTTAAATTTCCTGGGGCAGACGCATTCGCAGTAGAACGAAATAGCCACATTTTTATATAAAGTTCGGCTTTTCGCTATACTGTGCATGTGCAGCCGTGAGAAGAAAGAAGAAGCCGGAAAAGGATGGCTCCGTGGTGCTCACTAGAAGAACCCCTGGCTGGTGCAGTTTTCTGCTGATAGGAGCACCAGCCCGGGGTTTCAGGTAAGTAAATACAATCACTTGGGGGTTCCTAACATTTGGCACCCCCAAGTGCAGGATGCTTTCCTTCTCCTTTAATTTCTAATCCCATATATATATATATCAGGTTGTTATTGCTTAGTGTCAAGTAACCACGCTCTCTGACTGACCAATTCTACCATTCTACTAAGGAGAGATAATTAAATGGTTTCCTTTTTCTCTATAATAATAAAACAGTCGCTTGTACTTGATCCAAACTAAGATATAATTAATCTTTATTGGAAGCAAAACAAGTCTGTTGACTTTTATTCATGTTTAAATGGGTTTTTTTTTGTAGTAGACTTAAAGGCATTCTGTCATGATTTTTATGATGTCGTTTTTATTTCTATTACACTGTTTACACTGCAAATAATTCACTCTACAATATAACATTTCATTCCTGAACCAGCAAGTGTATTTAGTTGTAATATTGGTGTGTAGGTGCATCTCAGGTCATTTTGCCTGGTCATGAGATTTCAGAAAGAGCCAGCACTTTAGGATGGAACTGCTTTCTGGCAGGCTGTTGTTTCTCCTACTCAATGTAACTGAATGTGTCTCAGTGGGACATGGGATTTTACTATTGAGTGCTGTTCTTAGATCTACCAGGCAGCTGTTATCTTGTGTTAGGGAGCTGCTATCTGGTTACCTTCCCATTGTTCTGTTGTTTGGCTGCTGGGGGGGGGAAGGGAGGGGGTGATATCACTCCAACTTGCAGTACAGCAGTAAAGAGTAAAATGGATTTAGTGCAGAATTTTGCTGGAGCAGCACTATTTTCCCATGACAGTATCCCTTTAAGGTAGAGATAAGTTCCAATTATCAGGAAAACCCCAGGTCCGGAGCATTCTGCATAACAGGCCAGACCCGTATCTCTGCCCTTAGCTTGTTAGATGTTCTTCCAGAGCTTTAACCGGTTGATGGAGCCCTACAAATCAACTAAGAAAGGTATTCTCTCAACTAACTGTCGATTTTCTCACTCACTGGCAGCACATTGACCCACAATAAATCACACAACCTGTAATTACAGTGTAAACATTTTTTTCCAGTGTTTAATTAACTTTTCTATGGAAGGTGAACATCATGGAAATGTGACGGCAGAAAGAAGTTTTTTTTTTATTAACAATATAATTGGCTAGTTAACGAGAGGCACAGATTATAGGTGGCAGATACGTGGTAGTCATTTATTAATGATAATGAAAAAGGGTCAATGCAATAACAGGACCAATGTTTTCTGCAGGTCTGGTATCCCATAGCAACCATTCAAGCAATCTCTCCCACTTGTACATTGCCGGTTTATATTACCCATATTGCTCTTCTTTCAGAATTTATTCATAATCAGATAGCACTACTCAGTTGCAACCACTGGTGATATCCATTCTTCTTCTCCCATTACAGGTAAGAGGTTTTTGGTTTATTGTGTAGTTTTTTACTCTGTACACAAAACCACTACTCACACCTGAGTAAAAAGCCTTCAACCTGCAGAGTTCTACATGGATATCAACTGTATTTAATACCACCAATGGAGTGGAGAAGGGAGGAAGACCCTGGTGTAAAATTGTCAAGAGTAAAATGGATCTTTAGTACCCACCCAGACTGAAGGAGCTGGCATAGGCCCTTTCCTCAACTGCAACTTACTGCTCACCATCAACTCACAACCCAACCTGTCCCCCAAAGACACCCAACCCACTCAAGCATCAATTGCTTTCCATTCCAATGATTCCCAAGATTCTTATATCATTTCACTGCCCCTATATCCCTTATCTCTTTATATTCAGAGGAGATGCCTTGTGTTCTAATATTTTCACCCATCTCATCCTAACCTTCCTACCAACTGAAACCCATTGTTTCTTCCCATGCCCTGGAGATCTAACATGCCTGGAACAGTTGTCAGTAATTTATGTGGTATGTAATTCTGTGTTAATAAGCAGTGGTCCTTGACGCAGGGTTGGCCATGAAGAGGGCCAGCGTGGTGCTACTTTATATATGAAGCAGGAGGAGCATCAGTAAGCATTTTTGTAGAATGGTCTTCATAATGAGAATGATTGGAACAGAACATGGTGTAGTCTTACTGCATTTCCAAACTTGTATCCGTTCAGTTGCACATGGAGGCAGTTAGGCATTGTGAATGGTACAAGAAGACTCCTGTATATAATATTCTTAGGCTGTAACAGCAAGAAGACCCTCAGGCAAGAGGGAAGAAATCTAGGGATTTAGGAGTGAAGCTATCAGATCTTGAATCTGTTTCAGTTTTTCCTTGACTGTGTCTGGTAGTGGGATTAGGGTGACACGTTCTGGTCTAGAAGGTGTAGTTCCTGGACTGGTTGTGGTTATTACTGTAGTAGGGGTAAAAGTTTCTACAGGTGTGGTGGACGTCACTGGAATGGTGGTAAGGTTGACTGGTATTGTGGTGGCAGCAGTGGTAATGTTTTCAGGAAGGGTGGTGGCATTTACTGTGTAAAGCGTAAAGTTTTGTGGAACTGTGGTGGCATTTTCAGTAAAATTTTCTGCAACAGTGGTGGCATTCTCTGTATACAGGGTAAAGTTTTCTGGAACGGTGGTGGCATTTTCTGTATACAGGGTAACATTTTCTGCAATTGTGGTGGCATTTTCCAGGCTCAAGGTAAAGTTTTCTGGAGATGGAAATGTGGTAGGCTTGATCGAGCTAAAAACGGTGGTCCACTCGTCAGTAGTAGCGTTCAGTGGAGAACTTATTGCCTCCGGCTTGTGTCTGTACTGTGTGGCCACGCAAATCACGAGGATCAAAACGATGAGCGCAAAGAAAACTATCCATATGGCGTACCTCTGAAAGAGAAAGAAGGTTGGTTACTGAATGAGGAACTGGTTAGACACACAATAAATGTCATATATTGTATGTTGATTGCAAATCTAAGTCAATGAAGTAAGTTGAGCAAAATGAGGCTTAGGGCACAAAGGTGTGGAATTCAGACAGAAGAGCAGGATGAGAAACAACAATAAAATTGAAGCCTCACAATGAATCTATTACATTTTCATTACCATGGTCAGTAGTCCTGAAAATCAATTTTTTTTTTTTTTTTTTTTTTAGAAAAGAAAGGCTTATAGTACTAAAGACCATCTGAAAACTTGCTAACAATGGCTTCATCTATAACATACAAAAAAGTCATTTAAAGATTTACAGTCCCACTTAGAACACTGCTTTCACTCTGAACATTATAAACAGATACAGGGTGAGCGTACACCATCATTCTGTAGCTACCCCCCACCCTTCATCTGGTCCTGCTCTCTAGAACAGTTTGTTTATCTTTACACTTGGACATGGTGTTTATATTAATCAGGGTTTCTGCAAACTGAAGCCATATAGGCAGCAACGAGTCACTTACCTTCCAGCAGCTCACCTTTTCCGAGCCAGGGTTATCCTGATTCAACAAAAGGAGAGAAATTGCATTTAATGAAAAAGTTGCATTTATAGAAGAGTTAAACAACATCTGCAGTAGGAATGATATGTTTTGAGGAACATATGGTATATCTAGGAAGAGCCAGATTCATAAGGTGGAAATATTGGATATTAGAGCAGTGGATATAATGTTACTTGCTATATAAATAGAGATGGTACCAGGCCGGCAATTGTGGGCTTGAAGGAAATTCCTGAGATAAAGAGCAGCAAGAGATAAATGTTCAAGAGTGTGGGAGGCAGGAGGTATGTGAGAGGCACAATATAGATAAAAGTAGGGTAGGGAGAAGTAGGGAGAGTCAAGATGAAATATAAGGCAAGACTTACTTCTCAGGCCCATGGCACACACTTACAATAATTACAACAGTAATAAGAATGTTACATGAATACAAATGGGAATGAATAGGCATGAGCTGTATGTGTTGATAGAGAACAGATCCCGTGTTTATTTTCCAGTGTTTCAGAGACAGCAAGATAGAATATGGTGCAGAAAGAGAGGGACTCAAGAGTCAGTCTGAGACAGGATGAGACAGGATGGTAGGATGGGGTCTCTTATATTCTAAGTAGCGTAACTGCATGATTCATATTTTCTTGCCCCCAGATATCTTTGGCCCTCTTTTAAAGGGGGCTAAAATATAACTCTCAGAGGTTGCTAGTGGGGTTGTAGATCAGTTCCAGCTGGAAGGATGTGATGAAGGAAATAATGTGTCCATCATTAGCATACAAAGAATAACATCAGTCTCACTCAGTACAGAGAATATGACACTTTGTAGAGACAGGTTCATTGAAAGTGCTGCATGAAGGGACATTCAAGTGTAGCATTAGAAACCCCTTGAGGTTGGATGGATGAATGATGCAGGCTAGCCTAGCTGAAATGGTTTACTGATTTGGGGGGTTCTATGGTGTTGTAATGAATATTCTTGTGTTGGGATTGGAGGGCTGTATTAAAAGAAGTGTGACTTACGATTGTCATTTGAAAGTCACTCCCTTTGCGGGGAGACTCCTTTTGTACCTAAAAAAGATGACACAGGTCAGAATAAGGTAGATACCTGCAAGTGATTGATGACTGATCTCTCTATGTTGTGACTCAAGGACAAGGACAAGCCATCGCCTCTGCTACCACTAATCATTGTCAGTTGAGCCTCTGCAGAAACCCAGAAACCATCTGGCAATTCAGTCAGTGGGTTGCAAGTGCCCATGTCCTTTGTAAACGAGCAGGAATTTCCATAAAATATGACCATTTTTATCTCCATTCATTGACCTTTCTAGCAGAGTAATACTGGCACAATTGCCCTCATCAAGTAACTCTCTACACATCATTATCATATCATTACATCTACTTATAAATGAATAAAATATAACATGTACTTACTGGCACAATCTTCTTAGTGCGATCTGTTGTAGAAAACAGAACATACTGTATTATTAACTGAGGGTCACAATGAGAAGAATGAGCCACATACAGCCAGTGATTCTGTTACAGCTAAAGGGCAGTATGATTAGACATATGTCCATGGAGAGTCCAGAGGACATCAGATGCCAAGTACATATGTGAGCATGGAGAGGCCTGTAGGACAATAGATAGCAAGTAGAGATATGTGCATGGAGAGAGAAGAGGGAAAGAGATGACAAGTAGATATATGTGAGCATGGAGACCTATAGGACAATAGATAGCAAGTAGAGATATGTGTATGGAGAGAGAAGAGGGAAAGAGATGGCAAGTACATATATGAGCATGGAGAGGCCTGTAGGACAATAGATAGCAAGTAGAGATATGTGCATGGAGAGAGAAGAGGGAAAGAGATGGCAAGTAGATATATGTGAGCATGGAGAGGACTGTAGGACTGTAGATAGCAAGTAGAGACATGTGCATGGAGAGAAAAGAAGCTAAGAGAGGACAAGTAGATATGTGAGCATGTAGAGAGCAAGCTGATCTGATGCAGGAACGGCATTGGATTTATAATACAAAGCCACCCATTTGTCAGCACTGCTGAGTGGAACTTCTTGCTGTTGCTTGAGAAGCCTTCCACCTAAATGTGGCTGGTAGTCTAAGTATTACATACAATGAGCATTTGGTTGCAGGGTGAAAAATAAATCATCATGAGCCTTCCTGGTCCTCACAAGTATCTGGTTAATATCACCTTGAAGCTCTAAATTGCATTAGCTCTTTGCTTACCTCTTGCCTCAATTATGTTTTTCATCCTCCTGAGCTTCTTGGATGCCGCTGACCCAGTATTTGGATTTTGCCCAATATTAGCCTTATCCTGATTGGTGAAGAGGAAGAGCTCCTGGGCCAATGTCTCAATGCTCGGCTGTTTCTCCAGGAGACGTCTCTTCTCCTCCAAGCTGCTGTCCGTCAGGTCATCAATCACCACCATGACTTTCTCTCTCCCTGTATAGCCACAATTCGTGTCACAACAATATTAATATAATCATTTTACCTTATTCAGTACTTCAGTACCCACTATTATATTCTAGAGACACCACACACATTGGCCATGCTGGCCTTAATTTTGTCTGACTGATTTCCTACACATAAACTGGTTACTGTAGTCACAGCGTTTCTAAATATTTCTCTTCAAGTTCCAAACGATTCAAAGTTTCTAAATATTTCTGTTTCAATTTTGCACATCTATAATTAGTGCTGGATGTACTATTTATTAGGAGTTTTCTTTACTTGCTATTCTTTAATTTCTCTGCTCTCTGCTAATTCATTCTGTTAATAATTGTAGATACATTAGTGGTGGAAACATGGGTTTCACATGGACTATTGGCTATTTCCTAACTGAACTCACTTGAACTCCTTCATTTGCTGCCCTGGGCAGCTCTGAAACTATGGCAGGGTGACTGTTATGAGTTAAGGGGGCCCAGCATGAAGGCCAGTTAGGGGGAGATTTGGGGTGAGTATTTATTTGTGCCCTGGGTACCCCTGGAACTATAGCAGGGTGTCACCCCAATGTTTCTATATATCTGTAACCTTGTTATGAGCTAAGGGGGCCCAGTCTGAAGGTCAGTTAGGGGGAGATTTGGGGTGATGCTTTTTTGTGCCCTGGGTACCCCTGGAACTATAGCAGGGTGACTGTTACCCCAATGTTTCTATATATCTGTAACCTTGTTATGAGCTAAGGGGCCAAGTCTGAAGGCCATTTAGAGGGAGATTTGGGGTGAGTGTTTATTTGTATCCTGGGTACCCCTGAAACTATAGCAGAGTGACTGTTACCCCAATGTTTCTATATCTGTAACCTTGTTATGAGCTAAGGGGGCCCAGCCTGAAGGCCAGTTAGGGGAGATTTGGGGCAAGTGCTTATTTGTACCCTGTGTACCCCCTGGTTACAGATATTTCATATATCTGTAAAAATGTTGACAGAGAAGGTGCTTTGGTCTGATGTTAAACCAAAAAAGGATAGTGGTGCCCCACTATATATTTCATTACCTTGGCAAAACTTGTTAACATTAACATAACACTGAACCAACTAACGTCTCTTACCAAAGTGCTTAGACAATTCATTGAGTTCCTGGTCATATAATGAGTCTGGTACATCTGTTACATTAATTCTTCCTCTCTTCTTGGAGTGGTACAGGATGGCAAATGTGCACTTGGAGACCATCTGTATAAGGTTCCTGGAGTTGGAATTGGTAACATAGATGGGTCGGACATCCAGTCCAGGAATAGACAGGAGAAAATGGATCAGCCAGTCGTAGGATTCTGGATTTTCCCGCGATACAATTGCAATCCCTCTTTTCGATGCCATGTTTTCTGGAGGAAAAACCCTACAATTAGACATTGTGAGGTTTCAAAAATCTTGTGGTCTCAAAAGTGATATGAATTAGCCTACAAGATAATTTGTAGAGCAGCAACTAGATATGCCCATGTATGGTGGTGACCTTTAACCTTTTGAACCAATCAGAGATTTGATCTTTCTACCTACAGCAAACTGATCAACGCTAAATGCTGACTGGTTGTTGGGGGTCATACTTTACTGCCCTGTGGAATACTATTGCTGATTTTAATTACTAGATCCCATGTCTGTATTTGTGTTTTGCACACTGTATTACGTTCATTTCATTTACACCAATGGCAGGTATTTCAGATATTCAGATGGGAGGTGGAGTTTCCAGAGTCTCTCAATCTCTAAATCAACCCCAACTATGTGAAGAGGCCTCTTGAACAGGATAGCAATATAATATAGAAGACTCATGATACAGCATATGGACTGAGCTACAGATGGAGCCTAGTTTTATATGCTAATCTAGTTCATGTGGCGCCTTGCTCTATTGTTTGGTGGCACAGTGTGCACCAGATGTCTAAATAAAGATTGCTCCATCCCAAGGTGAATTTCATGTATAAGAAGAAAGATTCAGAGCCAATCCCATTGCTCTCAAGGGAAAGCTCAAGGGAGAACTCCTTCAAGATACTCCACAGTCTTTTGATATACCTATTAACACTTGTTATAAGATAGGAAGACTTTGACCAACAGTTGGACTTCAAAGACCTCAAACCCACTGCTCTGAGTTTTTGGTTTAATTCAACTGATAAAATCAATACTTTTTCCCCTACATGGCTTTTTCTTGATGCTATCTAGGGATATGGGCAAATGAAGACACAAGAAACAAAAACACATTGCCCAAACCATTGTATTACCAGGATGATGTTCCTCACAAGAGGATACTTTTTAGAGACTTGGTTTTGAGTTAAATGTACATCAATATATAGCTTCCGAACAACCAACTGCATCACATTTCCTGGTCCTGAGTTTGTGATATCTGGTGCCTACCTCTTTGCTTGCACATCATGGTAAAAGTGGTCCCTGGTCTGCTCCTTGGATGTACAAGAAGATGAGATGTCTTTGGAGCGGGTTTGGTAAGAGTTATGGGGAAGGAATTTGCCAAGTTGATATTTCATAAGAAACTGTGGTTATGGGAGTGTTAGTCCTCTAAGCAGAAGTCATACTAGTGGAAGTGTGGACCATACCATAGCTCTTCACCCACATAATTCCTTGGGTTATGAGGTTTAAAGCTTCTCATTTCTAGTATTAAGGCAGTGCTATGTCTGTAACAGGAGTCATATGCATTTTTTTTTTGTTTTAAGGAGGCACATTCTATATTTACTGTACTTCTAATATATCCAGAACAATTCCCACCACAGTGCTAAATGTGTCACTCCCCCGGCATCAGCTCCTAAATATACAGTATCTTCCAGCCTCCCAACTGGACACAAAGCCAGGGATTATAAAATAGCCACAGCTCTTTGTTCCCAGGTTTCATATTTAGGATTAATATTCATAGGCTCAGGGGTATACGTTCATGGCCATGGGGCTCCAGCAAAACAAAAAAAATTTTTGGAGATTTGCATGAACAAAGCAATTCACTGGCACAGGAAGGTAATGCGGCCCTTGCTGATTTATTGCGAGATGCAACGTTTTCAGGGAAGAAACCCCCTTTGTCAAGCATTATTGATTTGCATGAATAATATACACCCATCTGCGGGACCCTGCGGAATATTCTCTCCATTATTTATTTTGATGTTGATGTTTTTTTCCTTGTTTTTAATGCACATATGAGGGCTTATTTATGACCATGATGTGCAAAGTGCAATTTTGGGAGCTATTTGCCATTTTTCCTACCCACAATGCATCATTCCAGCATCCTTTAGGCCGAATGCCGTATTGCGTTTGCCAGAACTCTGTCTGATGTATGTAAATGAATGCATTTGTGGGCGTTTGTCAATTGCATCATTTCTGTCTCGCTGTTGATATGAATGGGATCAATGCAAGATGTCTCCATTTTTGTGCAACTGCAGTTCTGCTGTCTTTTTTTTAAGGAGCCCTGTGATTATTGGGAGAGGTCACTAAGGGCCCTATTTTTTATTTAACTGTATTGTATTATGTGTTACTGCTTGTTTTCAGCCTGGTGCTGTCAGAGGGATGCTGGGAGTTGTAGTCGCAGGGCAGATGGAGGGCTGCAAAACCATATAAGAAAGTCTATGGCTACACTAATGAAGGCTTGGCAATGGCACAGTGTCCCTATTGTGTGTAGATTGTGGGCGCAGGCTGGTTCTATACCAAATAAGCACAGGCTTGTACATAAATGCAGATGAGAAGAGCAGCCAGTACAACGGGCACAGAGCCAAGGTATTTGCACTCCCCCCTGTATTTCCAGAGGTGCCACAATGCAGAGTTCTGCCCACATTCCAACGGCCCTGCCCTGCTCTTCACTACTTGTTGTTTGCACAAAACTCTCTCCTTTAACTCCCTGTTTGATGCCTAAATGTGATCTCCACCCAGAAACTGACCTTATGCCCAAAGAAGGACAATTCTAAGCCATTTCCCAATATATCTATATATACACTGTATATAATACACAAAAGCTATGAATATCTTATGAATGATGTCCTTATAAACAGTGACTAGTGATGTCATCAGTTATGAATCCTGTGCTTGAATGGCTGCCCCCATGGCTGCACAACAGTTTGTTTTATATAAACTATAGTAGTACTTATCTGTTATCTACTGTGTATCCTGTGCTTGAATGGCTGCCCCCATGGCTACACAGCAGCTTGTTTATATAAACTATAGTAGTACTTATCTGTTATCTACTGTGTATCCTGTGCTTGAATGGCTGCCCCCATGGCTT
The DNA here is from genome assembly GCF_017654675.1 of Xenopus laevis. Lineage (NCBI taxonomy): Eukaryota > Metazoa > Chordata > Amphibia > Anura > Pipidae > Xenopus > Xenopus laevis. The sequence goes on along the minus strand of NC_054388.1, from coordinate 111,271,388 downwards.
CACAGCAGCTTGTTTATATAAACTATAGTAGTAATTATCTGTTATCTACTGTGTATCCTGTGCTTGAATGGCTGCCCCCTGGCTACACAGCAACTTGTTTATATAAACTATAGTAGTACTTATCTGTTATCTACTGTGTATCCTGTGCGTAAAATGGCTGCCCCCTGGCTACACAGCAGCTTGTTTATATAAACTATAGTAGTACTTATCTGTTATCTACTGTGTATCCTGTGCTTGAATGGCTGCCCCCATGGCTACACAGCAGCTTGTTTATATAAACTATAGTAGTACTTATCTGTTATCTACTGTGTATCCTGTGCTTGAATGGCTGCCCCCATGGCTTCACAGCAGCTTGTTTATATAAACTATAGTAGTAATTATCTGTTATCTACTGTGTATCCTGTGCTTGAATGGCTGCCCCCTGGCTACACAGCAACTTGTTTATATAAACTATAGTAGTACTTATCTGTTATCTACTGTGTATCCTGTGCTTGAATGGCTGCCCCCATGGCTACACAGCAGCTTGTTTATATAAACTATAGTAGTACTTATCTGTTATCTACTGTGTATCCTGTGCTTGAATGGCTGCCCCCATGGCTACACAGCAGCTTGTTTATATAAACTATAGTAGTACTTATCTGTTATCTACTGTGTATCCTGTGCTTGAATGGCTGCCCCCATGGCTACACAGCAGCTTGTTTATATAAACTATAGTAGTACTTATCTGTTATCTACTGTGTATCCTGTGCTTGAATGGCTGCCCCCATGGCTACACAGCAGCTTGTTTATATAAACTATAGTAGTCTGCTTGAAGCAAACACACTAGTTTTACCCGTGCAGGACAAGACGGTGCAGACTGCACTGGTGTCTGTACATCCCCAATCTCCACTCCCCCTTCCCATGTGAAACTGACAGTTGCTCAGCCGCCAGTGAGATTTGAGGCTAAATCTGGGAGCACTGAGCTTTTCCACTCTCCCCTCTCTTGTACATTCCACCCACCCCCAAGTGTTGTTAGTTACAGAAACAAATCTGAGCCAAACTTTCCATGGGCACAAACTGGCCTCTGACTCACTCCAGCCTCCTTCCAAAAACATGTGCTACGCCCACCATACAGCCCATGCCTGGCTTTCATTGTGCAGTCGGACTACAAGTCCCAGCATGCTTTGGCATTGGATTATCTATTGAAGCATTCTGGGATTTGTAGTACTGCAACATCTGGACACCCAGGCAATTGGCACAGTGATCTCAGTTGCACCAGGTATAACCATAACAGGCTTGTCACCCTGCAGCCTACAACTCCCATCACCCCCTACACCCTGGAAAATGCAGCTACAACAATAATAATAATAATTATCACCCAATCTTAAAATAAGTATTTTTTAAATAGTAGAGTCAGAACTGGAAAGTGAAGTGGATGCTGGGAGTTGTAGTCGAACGGCTGTTTAGTAAAGCTGATCACAAACACTAATTATTCTCTATATTGACTTTGCTCTATAATTGCTGACTTCTGTGCAGTTTGTCACTTTAAAACGACAATTCCCACGATCTCAGGTGAGAGCTACAAGGAGTTTAAAACTTATTCTGAAACCCTTTAAAGGGACAATTCCCACTGCCTGGATAGAGTTTCCCCCCCAATACGGTACCTGGGAGTCGCAGAAGGTCCTTTGTCTGGAGGGAGAAGGTGCTGCCCAATCGGAGTGAAGCCCTTTGAAGCAATAAGGGGATTCTAACTTGAAATAACGGACCAGCCCTGAGTATATCCCAGCCCCAAGTATATCCCAGCCCCAAGTATATCCCAGCCCCGCTCCCTCCTCCTCACTAGGAAACTCTCTAATGACTCATGTTTGGAGCAGGGAGAGGCTGCATTTGGCATTCCAGCTGCTTTGGAACCAAACTTTCCTATATCTCCAGGCAGAATATTCCATAGCGGCTCCTCTGAGCACAAACATAACAAACGTGTTACAGCAAAACAGCGCAGGCAAAATGGGGGTGCAAGTTTATTTACTGGGATGTACAGCAATAGATTGTAAGCTCTAGGGACCATGGCTCTATTTACCTCTTGTGGCAGATGTTGTAATCAGTTGTATTTTTGTATTCCAGTAGTGATGTTGGGCCGGCCCAATACCCGCGGAATCCAGGGGTCGGGCGGGTTCGGGCCGACCTTGCATGCTCCTTTCTGGCTTCCGAATTCCGGGTTGAGCGTTTATAGACGCAAGACTCTCGTCTCGCCCCTTTTGTAACTTCATCAGCGGGGCGGATCGGCGCGGGTCTATAAAAGAAACCCGGAAGTTGGACTCAGGTGGGCGCGGGTGTTGGGAGGGAGGGTGGCGGCCGGTTGCGGGTCGGCAAAAGCCTGACCCGCACATCACTATACTCCACGTATACACCCAACTATTGCACAATATTTTATTCCTATTCATGATGACAATAATGATCACTTTCAATAGGGCTCTAGAGTCATTTCCTTGGGAATGGCAGTTGATTTAGGACAAAGCAGGTCTAATTTGCAACTGCCAGTTCTTGCAGGACTAAAGGGGTACAACATGGCATCATTCCTCCCAACATTTTGGAAATAAAAAGAGGGGCAAAAAAGTTGCTGCGCGTAGCACGGTGAATTTTTGTGACCACGCCTATTTGTGTTGCCACACCCCCTAATTACCATGTTAATTATACAAAATTTTAAAGTTTGAACATATGTCTGTGTTTTTTTTCAGTTATTACAGTTTTGCTAATGAAGGTGAATTGCCCTTTAAGCTGTGAGTCTAACTTTTCCGTAGAGACCTGTTATCTTATATTGTTACAATTACTTATTTGCTTATCTCGAAATTGTCACAAAAGTATCTTATCTGCTGCTGTGGCTGTTCTGGGCTCTCTGCCAAAAGCCAATTAAGTTAGAAACTTTGTTTCTTTTTCTGGCTGTTTAGTGCTGTTCAGTGCAGGTTCAGACTGTGGGTTGAGCTGTCAAGAGGAACTGTTACAACAGCGCCACCTGCTGGTCAGTTTCCCACCAGTCTGACCACCAAGTAGTCAAGGAAGTTGTCAGGAGAAAGAAAGAGGCTGCTCTGATGTTCTTCTGCTTAGGAAAGATTTCAGAGAGGTTTCTAATTTTTTAAGGACTTCCTGCTCTCCCTATGCATATGGCATGGGTAGATTTCAGGCTGAAGAGGCTCAAGTCTGTATTTTTGGGGTGAAATCCACAAACGCTGCTGTTATTTCAACCAGGGTGGGAAACCATTAAAAATCCAATGGGCCTCAATGACCCAGACCTGCCTGAAACCATGACTACTTCCCCTGACCTCCCCTACTGATCACAGCCACAATGAAGAATAGGTACAGTGGGGGGTGTTGTGGTGTTAGTGGAAAACATCATGACTAAGGCGGGGAGGAGGGGGGCCCCTGAGGTCACAGCCCCATGGGCCCCAGATCCCCCAGTCCAGTGTTGATTGCACCAATACACAGCCATACATGCAGTTGGGCACTCAAGCACCAGTCCTCCACACAGACGTGTAAGAGAAATATGTCATTTTATTCAGTACTTGAGCAGCCTCTGATTAAGTGTCCTTGGAGATACGAAACGTGTAAGGCTATTTCATAAATACAGAATAAAATTTCACACATTTCTCTAAAGGTGGCCAAACACTAGAAAATCCGTTCAATTGGCAAGGTCGCCAAACGAGAGGATCTTTCTCCAATGTGCCCACCAACGGCAGGGCAATATCGAGTTAATCCGAACTTTTAGCCCTAGGGCCAGACGATCGGATTATATGAAGGAAATGGCCATACCATCCAACTGTCCTGTTTTGAGCGGGACAGTCCCGCTTTTGACAGCTCAACCAGCAGTTCCACATTTGTACTTAAATGTCCCAACCTTTTTATTTGATCTCCTGCACTGAAGAGCCAGAAAAAATACACAATGTTTCTAACTTAATTGGCTTTTGGCAGAGAGCCGAGAATAGATACGTAGATACTTTTGTAAAAAGTTTTAGATAAGCAGGTCTCTTGGGAGAAGTAAGACTCACATTTTAAAGGGCAATTCACCTTCATTAGCAAAACTGTAATAACACAATACACCTGCACCTCCTCCTATACATAGTGGCTTAACCTTTGTGACCCTTCTTTGGTACCCCTGTACAAACACACACATATATATATATATATATATATATATAGGCATTGCAAAAAAAAAAAAAACGGTATTATCAAAGTTTCTATCCCTATTGGGACCTTTTTCAAGACTTGAAGCACATTAAACTGTCGGCTTGAGTCAAATGGAAAGTGAAAGTGACGAGCTCTGACTTTTGCTCAAAGGGGACATTGCTCCCATATGTAAAGTTCAACTCTATTTTCTTTTAAATGATCGTCCCATATCTCACTGGGGGATCGACCTCACCCGTCAGATTAAAGAAGAGCCGGCGACTTCCATACACGTCTCAAAAGAGAAAGTAGAGATGAATGGTGCTCATTCACCACACTGGATATCTTTATTACAAATTCATTTCCTTGAAGATAAAATATTGAAGATAATATATTTCAACGGTTGCTGAGGTATAAACCTATATTTAAATATGTATGCAAATAAGAGACGCACTTCTAGACTTCATAATGCAGTGGAAAAAAATTAAAAATGTATTGTCAACGTTTTGGTCCCTTTTTTCACGTTAAAGGATAAGTAAACCTATAAAAACAGTGAATGTAAAATTGATGAGGGGGCTATTCTAAGCCCTTCTGTCGTTTACATTCATTATATATTTTGTTTTTATTCCAAGATATTAAGGGATACATGTACTGTTAATATGAATGAATTTTGTTACAACAGCGCCACCTGCTGGTCAGTTTCCCACCAGTCTGACCAGCAAGTAGTCAAGGAAGTTGTCAGGAGAAAGAAAGAGGCTGCTCTGATGTTCTTCTGCTTAGGAAAGATGTGAGAAAGGTTTGGAATTTTATTCCTAAGCAGAAGAACATCAGAGCAGCCTCTTTCTTTCTCCTGACAACTTCCTTGACTACTTGGTGGTCAGACTGATCAGAAACTGACCAGCAGGTGGCGCTGTTGTAACAAAATTCATTCATATTAACAGCACATGTATCCCTTAATATCTTGGAATAAAAAATAAATAAATAATGAATGTAAATGACAAAAGTGCTTAGAAAAGCCCCCTCATTAATTTTACATTCACTTATTTTAAAGGTTTACTTATCCCTTAACATGAAAAAAATTCCAAATAGGGACCGAAACGTTGACAATAAAGGTTTCACTTTTTTCACTGCATTATGAAATCCAGGAGTGCGTCTCTTTTATGCAATGCTTGTCTATGGGACAGCACCCTGGCATGAATTGACTGTCTACTGGAGCGCAATGCGAATGTGAACTTTATATTTATATTTATATATAGGTTTATACCTCAGCAACCACTGAAAAACCACGTCTGACATTTTTGCACTTGTGTAATGTGATCCCATATTTTATCTTCAATAAAATGAATTAGTAATAAAGATATCCAGCGTGGTGAATGAGCACCATTTATCTCTACTTTCTCTTTTGAGACGTGTATGGAAGTCGCCGGCTCTTCCTTTATCTGACGGGTGAGGCCGACCCCCCAGTGAGATATGGGACGATCTTTTAAAAGAAAATAGAACTTTACGTAAGGGAGTAATGTCCCCTTTGAGCACAAGTCAGAGCTTGTCACTTTCACTTTCCATTTGACTCAGTTTAATGTAGTTCAAGCCCTGGGAGATAACGAGTATTATACAGGAGGGAGAAGTCGGTGGAAGACTTAAAGAGAGAAGTACGAGAGAGAGTTGGGGAGCCTGGTGAGAGAGAGACCACTGGATGGACAACCGGATAGAACAAGACTAGAGAAGTAAAAGAATTCAAGCCGAGTCTGTAAAGATTCATTCACCAGCACAACGAATAACGAAGAGAAAGTAAATTCAGAACATTTAAGTCAACACAAAACATTCAAGTCAAGGTAAGTGGCCCACAAAACTCGACAATGTGACGGGACTGAGTCTGTGCCGGCTGCGATTTCACTGTTCATAAAAAGCAGATGTTCCCTTTACTGATCTATATGGATTAAGGGATATGAAGGTTTGCTTTATAAAAGCCATAGAGAGTTATGTCCGCGTTACTGTGAAAAAGACCAGTACGAGGCTCAATACAAGGATTGCAATGAAAGGCACAGTAACACCAAAAAGTGAAAGTCTTTGAAAGGAACAACAAACTTATGTCCTGTTGCCCTGCACTGGTACAACTGGTGTGTTTGATTCAGAAACTTTACTATAGTTTATATAAACAAGCTGCTGTGTAGCCATGGGAGTAGCCATTCAAGCACAGGATACACAGTAGATAACAGATAAGTACTACTATAGTTTATATAAACAAGGTGCTGTGTAGCCATGGGGGCAGCCATTCAAGCACAGGATACACAGTAGATAACAGATAAGTTCTACTAAAGTTTATATAAACAAGCTGCTGTGTAGCCATGGGGGCAGCCATTCAAGCACAGGATACACAGTAGATAACAGATAAGTACTACTATAGTTTATATAAACAAGCTGCTGTGTAGCCATGGGGGCAGCCATTCAAGCACAGGATACCTGTGTACAGGTTTACCCGCAGGTGGGTCAAGTTTGTGGCAACTTCTGCATACTGTCTGCAAGTCGTGGATTTGGGTTGAACTCTTCCTTCCACTCTACCTGCCCTTTTACTTCTTTTGTGGGAGTCTTGTACTGGCAGCACCTATTTATAGGCAGCCTGCCCCATCCCCTTTCAGGGCCTATAAACAGAAGTACAGAGCGGGTTATGGGTCGGGTACGGTGTTGCATTTTTTTTGACCTACGTATCATTACTGGCTGCTGTATAAATGTTTAAAAAAATCTTCTTACAATGCAAATCTTTCCCCCCTTAGCTCAATCCCTATGACCCCTCCCCTTCTGTGACATCATTGACAAGGTCAGTTTAGACCTCCTGGTCATAATAATGGGCAAGCAGCCTGCTGAATTCTTAACTAGACAAAGACACACAAATTCACATTATCTGTCTCTTCTAATATCTGTCTGATATCTAGATAAACATGGCCCCTATCCCAAAGCTGAACCAACCCATCTGTCTAATTGAGAATGAACCAGGCAAAAAGATTTGTTTGAATCAAGAAGCCAAGCAAATCCTGGAGAAGATCTCTCAGCCATTGGTAGTGGTGTCTATTGTTGGACCATATCGCTCAGGGAAGTCTTATCTGATGAATAAGTTGGCCGGAGTGAAAACAGGTAAGTATCAGAGAAGTCCTCAGAATAGAAAGTTGTCTGCAACATGTGCTCCTCCATCTGTTGGGAGCTGCAGTTGACGGTCAATAATTGGTTGGATGGAGCTGCAGCTCTATGCTTTTCAGAGAGCTTCGACCCAAGGACCTGGAAGACCTAGGCTCAGGACTTTACCTATCATAGATTTATTTTTTTGTGAATTACTGACCTATGTACCCTCTATACTAAGATCAGTGTAAAACTGTAGGTATCTCATCTTTGCCAAGGTGAAATTATTTGAGGTTTTCAGGGAACATGTACAAGATCACATGGCCAAAGCTGATGAGACCATATGGAATGTCTTTCCTTGTTAGGTGGTTTCCCTTTGGGACACACGGTCCAGGCTAAAACAAAGGGCATCTGGATGTGGTGTGTCCCTCACCCTGATAAATCAGCACGCACCTTGGTTTTATTGGACACAGAAGGACTTGGGGATGTCCACAAGGTAATTCCAAGTTCTACATATTAGTTTAGATGTTTATGGAGACCTCTCTAGTGACATTTATATGTATATATGGTTTTATAGGGTGATAAAAGGAACGACAGTGCTATCCTCTCACTCACATTGCTGCTGAGCAGTGCGCTTGTGTATAACAGCATAGGAACCATAGATGAAGATGCTGTGAAAACATTGTAGTATCCTTTTCTATTAATTGATTCTTTGCTATTTCACTTTACCAGTCCTCCAATACATGAGCAGTGGACTTGATTTTATAAACTATGTTAATGCAGTCATCATAATTGTGCACATTTCAAATGATATGGTAGACCTTGAGTTCTACTGTCTTAGACTTGCTATCTTACCCACAACCCCCTACCTGCTGTCTATCCAGTAATATGGAAGTCTTGTCCAAAAGTGAAATCAAGTGAATGGCTAAAACCTGAAAGGAGAGGCAGGGCTGTTAGAGAAATCAGGGCTCAGTTACTATGGGCACTTAAATAGGACTATGTCAGGTAATGTCCACGTCCTGTCTAAGTGCCACCCAAACTGTAACTGGCAGGTGTAGGCAGTGCTCCATACAGATGATGATGAACTCTTTACACTATATTCTGGGCCTAAGAGTGTCATACATTACTAGGGATAGGTAAAAGGGCATTGAAGGCAAAAAAACATAGCTTCATGCACTTTAATAAATGAACTCTATTAGACCTGCAAGGTAAGTAAGCTAGCACCCTGCCCACATTTAACAACTACAATACCAATACATGCATTTCACTGCGGGTGCCCTCCAGTTTAGTTCACCTTCTCCAGCACTCTTTGTCTTAAAGGAGAAGGAAACCCCCTGGGTGCAAAAACCCTCCCCCCCTCCCCTGTGTTCCTTCCTTCTCCTTTAAGTCATTTCTTTACCAGGATGACTTGAGTGTTACCATAACACAGGAAAAACTCATGGGGGCAAATTTACTAAAGCGCGAAGCGCCGAACGCTAGCGTTTTTTCGCTAGCGTTGGCCATTTTCGCTACTGCGCAAATTCACTAACGAACGCTGGCGTAGTTTCGCTAGTGTTACTTCGCAACCTTACGCCAGGCGAATTTTCGCTAGCGACGAAACTACGCAAATTCACTAACTTGCGCAGTGTAGCGAACGCTACGTTTTACGCTAGACTTCCTTCGCCACCTAAGACCTGGCGAAGCACAATAGAGTAGATAAAAGTCAAAAATTTTTCTAAGTCCCAAAAAACGCTGGCGTGTTTTCTACATGATGGCTGGTAGGCTGAAAAAGATCGAAAATTTTTTGGGGCTCCCCTTCCTCCCCCCTACTTTTCCTGACTCATGGCAACTTACATAGACAGTGGGCACATGTGTAGGGCAAAATAAAATTTTTATTGGCAGATTTGAAGGTTTTCTAGGCATTTGTAGTGCAGATACGTGTTCCTCCATTGAAATTTGAATTTCGCGCCGTATGCAAATTAGCCTTCGCTAGCGCAACTTTGCTTTATTTAGCGAAACAACGCTAGCGCAACTTAGCAAACTTACACTACCCCTGTGCGCAACTTTGCATTTTAGTGAATTTGCGGAGCGCTGGCGAAAATTCGCCTGGCGAGTGCGGCGAAGAGCGGCGAAGTTGCGCCTGGCGCAACTTCGATTCTTAGTGAATTTGCCCCTTGGTCACTAGACAATTTAGGAAGGGGAAGAAATTCCATGCATTCCAATATGGTGGAATTCCTTCGGTTCCATCCATGCCCTTTTACACTGTCTACAACAGATGGTCAGATGTAAGTTTTTAAGAACCACATGAGGGTCCAGGGGTAAATGTTTTAATGATGCCCCATCTTAAGATTTCATTGTGCAGTCTCATCCTTACATGAATTCACAGTGACACATCTGAACTAAGTGAGTGTATCATGAGTAGATCTTCATTTGAAGAGGGGGACTTGGTGGATTCTCCATTTACACCCCTTTTTGTTTGGGCTGTGAGAAATTTCAGTCTCAAGATGGTGCTGGAAGGTCGGGCAGCCACTGCAGATGAGTACTTGGAAAACAGCCTTAAAGAGATCTCCTGTAAGTACAACCAAAATAACCTGTATTTATTAGAGAGATATATCGGAAATGTGGAGGCAAACTACATATTAACATTGCAGTCTTAACCAAAGTTCTCTCTAAGCACACAGGCAAAAAAAAAAGGCCCAACACCAGCATACACACACAAAGTGAAGTTTGTATGAAATGTTTGTTCAGAGCAGCCCATTGTTTTGCACACACAATATATTTTGGGCACATAAATAAAGGGAATGTTGGCTGTGGTGAAGGAACATGACAATGTAGACCATGATATCACAGAATGAGCATTGACATAATCCATGAGCTCACAAAACATGTATAAATCCCCCCAGAATCATAAAAGGTTTAATTGGCTGCCAAGAACACTGTTTGACTTCTGCCTCAAACCCATGCCAAGCATTTAGGTTGCTAATATTGCATTTTCTAATCATAACCACAACTTATGGACTTTATATTCATGTTGTAGCTGTAACGACCCCAGTAGCAGAAAGAAGAAACTTTTTCAGGACAACCCTCAGGACAAGGTTCCCTGTCCGTAAATGTTTCACTTTTGAAGTTCCTTCTACAGACAATGATAAAATTTGTAATCTGGAAAATGTCCCTGAGAAGCAGTTATCTCCGGAATTTGTGGAGATGATGGAAACGTTTTGTCAGTATATCTACAAGAAAGCTGAGGCCAAGATGCTAGAAGGAGGTCAAGTGGTCACTGGATGCAGTAAGTCATTTTTCAATGTATTGCTGTACCAACACTATGAGTCAACCTTGAATGAAGTTTGACCTTAAACTACACGATGCCTACATGAAATCATAGAAAACACAACATACCATACTTAACAGTGTATATGTCTTGTTGCTTCATGATCATTGGGCTCCTTATAGTAAAGGGTGGAAAAAGGGATATCACCTGAGGTGCCACACATATTTTGATATAGTGGCCAATAGTGTAACATGCATAATCAGGAAGGAGTCAAGGGTCATGGGGACACCTCTGTTACTCGGTATGTGTTATCATATTTTAAGATTAAGATTTTACTACAGAGCAGGTTATGAAGATGTCTTCTAGTCATGAGCATCACACCAAAGTCACAAGAATTCAGTAAGCTACACTACTACTACACTACTACTACTACTACAGAGGCTACCCATGGAAAATAGTTTGTTGAGACTATGCAGGTCCCATGTTTATTCTACAATGTCCCAAGAAAGACACTATGGGCCATTTAATATTCCCAGGCATTGTGCAAAATAAGGGTAAATTTAGCCTGCTTTTTTTATTTGCACATAAATTATGATTATTATGTAGTAGCTTAGCTGGACTACAGAATCTAGTAGATAAGGCAACGTGGCCATTGCACATCAAACTGTACTTCTCTAGGCCGGGCCACAGTCACCAATAACCACAGAAGCAGGCTGGTTGTAGTTGTGTTTAGTATTTATTAATACAAATGTTACATGGTGGCCTGGTGTTCTGGTGTCATTCCACATAAATTTTACATGTTGTCTTTTAGTTCTTGGGCAGTTGGCCAACTCTTACATCAAAGCGGTGACCACAAAATGTATAGCTTCTTTGGAGCATTCCATCACTAAGATCTTTTTGGATGAGAATAATTCTATAATAAAATCTTCCACTGAGCTCTATAAAGGGAAAATTATGTCCAGGAGCTTTGACACATTACAGGAATTCCAGACGTTCCACGAATCTTGTCTAAATGAAGCTCTCACGCATTTTAAAGAGAAGTATTTTAAGTACAGAACTGTTCAAGATCAGTCTGAACATCAACTTATGGTAGGACATTGTTTTTCTTCACCGTTTATTATATAAGTAAATAGAAATGAGGCAGGCCAAATGTAACATATGGTATTCCAAACCCAGAACTAACAACAAGCTCGCGGTCATGGCTCACTCTTCTGCATATACCCACTTTGGGAGAAACCCTAAGCGAAAGGACAAGTTCCTAAAGTGAGAGGACCAAAGAGAGTTCTGGGCAGATAAGGGAACTTATACAGAAGGGATAGGGAAACAGAAAGTGTAGTTGTGGAACAGATTGAGGTAGGGCTGCCACCTGTCCGGATTTCACCCAGACAGCCCGGTTTTTGGAAGGGCTGCACGGGTGAAAAGTGCCTGTCCAGATTTCCAAATTAGGAAATTCGGACAGGACATTTAAGTGAATGGCATGGCGATCATCCAAGCGCTGATCACCAATCGGCATCACATCAGACACAAACCGCCAAATAAAACCAAAAAGGCCCAAGCAGTGCAGTTTATAAATGCAGTTTATCCTCCTCCATTTTAGGTCTTCTCATAGACCAGGGGTCCCTAACCTTTTCCACCCGTGAGCAACATTCAGATGTAAAAAGAGTTGGGGAGCAAAACAAGCATCAGAAATGTTCCTGGGTGGTGCCAAATAAGGGTTGTGATTGGCTATTGGTAGTCCCTATGCGGACTGACAGTATACAGTAGTCTCTGTTTGGCAGTACAACTGATTTTTATACAACCAAAACTTGCCTCCAAGCCTGGAATTCAAAAATAAACTCCTGCTTTGAGGCCACTGAGAGCAACATCCAAGGGGCTGGGGAGCAACATGTTGCTCACGAGCTACTGGTTGGGGATCACTGTCATAGACAGTAGAAAGATTCCATAAAATTATGCCAGCATAGGCTTTCTCCTGTACTAAGCACAACTCTGCTGGAACAACACACTTAGTTTTCTTCTAGGCTATACAAAGATATACCATACAACTATTCCTGCATAGATATTCCCCTGTAATAAGTACATTTCAGCTCAAAAATATTAGGCTATAGTGTCACTAATGCACAATAATATCAGAAAGCACATTCTACTAATATGTCATTATCTTAAAAAAGGTCCCGTAATTTAGAACAGGAAATCTTGCCCACGGTGTAGAGGATACGCTTAATAAACATTTTGTCATTTTTACATTACAGGAGACTATAGAGAAACAAAAAGAGGAAGTTTGGAAAACATTAGAAGTTTCCTCTGAGAAGAAATGCAGAAAAATCCTCGACCGCCTCTTTGAGCCAATAATTAAAGCTCAGGAGCAAAACAAATACCACGTTGCTGGAGGGCATAACATATTTGTTAAGGCCAGAGATGAAATAGTGAAGAAATTTCATGTGGAACCTGGCAAAGGTGTTAAGGTTGAAACATCAGATATCATACTAGGGTTGGGGGGCATTGCAAATGGGGGGCAACACAAAATTCAATCTGGTGCAAGTGGACCATACGTTTGATGGTTCCACACATATGACTTTTATTACATCACAGTCATTGGTAACTAGGTTGATAAATAGGCCAACCATTTTTCCTAACAGGTTCATAGTTCTTGGGAAAAGATCACCCAAACTGGTTATTCCACCGTTACAGGTGACATAGAACATAGATTAACATGAATCAAAGTCACAATTACTCAGTATCTTATGGGTGGGAGTTCAGCTATGTAAATATTGAGGTCGAAAAGAGGGACATGTCCATCAAGTTGCTCAGACAATTCATAGTTGATGATCTCACTGAAGGCTCCTCTTCAGACAACAGTTTTCAGTTTGTTTAAAGGCAGCAGGCAGTTAGTTATTTGCAACTGCCCGTTAATATTTGCTGCCACTGTTGGTTAGATTTTCCTCCTGGCTGTCCCTTTCCAGCTGCTTTTATTTGTAGTCTAAGTACTAGCAAATCTTTGGAATAACCCCAACACTTTTCCTTCTTTTCTTGTTACTAATATGAAGGCGGAATCTGTTCTACAAGATTTTTTAAAAAAGAATTTAGAACCAATGGAGACAATAATTTGCCAGACTGACAATAACTTATCAGGTGAGGAAATCATCATTTTTATTTGGCATAAGAATAGAATTTTTGAATAAGAATTTTTTATTCTCTGATATGTTCTTATTATTTGTTCTCAGAGAAGATACAGCCTCCCCTGAAAGTTCATGATCCCTCTGATCCTACACAACTCACCAATTACATCAAGGGTTACAAACTGAAGTATCAACCCTACCACCGTATACTCATTCAGCTCTTTGGCTTTGCCGGGCATGGAAAGTCCTCATTTGTAAACTCCTGTATGTTTGCGTTAGGAGGTGGACATTTTAATGACGTTGCTGGTGAAGGTTCCTCTTATGGAGCAAAGACCACAGACAGAATTGGACACAAACTAACAGACTGCATTACAATAGTGGACAATCGAGGTTTTGGAAAGATGGACAGCTCGGAGGCGTGGCACATTTATGCTCAGCTTTGTGAGTTCTTACCTTGAAGATCCTTTTTACCTTTAAAAAGGTAAAAGACCTTGAATATGCAGTGCATATTCATTTCAGCTTTTATCATACATTACATAGTTTACGTTGGTTGCAAAAAGACAAATTCAAACTGCACTGCATATTCGAGGTCTTATGAGTGGCCTCTAAAGAGGTAAAATCCCTTGAGTCAGTGGCCTTTTTAATATAATAGAGGACTTCATTAGCTTTAGCAGACACACCATTACTACCTAATCTTTCTTTAAAATCAGGTCTCCATTTTTAGTTCCATTTTGGGTAACCTTGTATGATGAACCCAAAAACGGATATATTTTTATTGTAACACGCAATGGAGGTATATTTTTCAAGCCCAGCCTTCTCCTAACCACTAGCCCTTCTAATTTACCTTTATTGAGATAGTTCTTGAAGTGCATTTTTTCTGCTTATAACAGATTTTTGTTTGATTTTAAGGTAACATTGTGCCGCTGAACCAGATTGTAGTGTGGAATACATCTTCTACAGAAAAGATGCAGCAGTTAATCCAAGCTGTGTCTGCACCTGACCTTATTGTGCCTGTGTTCGTATGCAGGTAGATCATTTCGATTGAAAGAGAAGGAATTTGGATTGGATAAATCTATTCTCAGACCTCATACCAACTCAATCTTTTTATTTTTCAGCTCCAGTTATTCTTGTGATAAGGCAAATTCGGAACTAATCAAAACATTCCTAAAAAACGCTCAATTTTTAACAGGTAGGTGGAACCGAGGAACGTCATTTCTATGAATTTACACAACCCACAGGCCACTATGATTATGCCCCATACAGTTAAATACATGTACACATTTTGGAAGAGTGGAGTCAGTCCTATAATTTAGGTCAAAAGAGCAAGGGGCTCGCATGCTTTGGGAAATGTTTTGGGTGCTCATTGAGTACAGTGGGTAATGTTGTACATACACAATAACAGAATAAGTGATGCTTTTGGTCTAGCTGTAGAGAGGGCAATAGAGTCTTGGTTGAAAGTAATGCCTTTACCTCCTCTGACAGTGAAGTGGGAAAAGTGTTTAAAGGATACGTGAATGTAAAATTGATGAGGGGGCTATGGCTATGTTCTCCTGACAACTTCCTTGACTACTTGGTGGTCAGACTGGTGGGAAACTGACCAGCAGGTGGTGCTGTTGTAACAAAATTCTTTCATATTAACAGCACATGTATCCCTTAATATCTTGGAATAAAAAATAAATAAATTATGAATGTAAATGACAAAAGTTCTTAGAATAGCACCCTCATCAATTTTACACTTACTAATTTTAAAGGTTTAATTATCCTTCAATTTTCTGGGGTAACGTGGGTTATAATGATTATTTCATTGAGACACCTTCTAGTAGAGTGGGAAATGCTTTGATCTGCCTAGGGTAATGAATAATGCTTTATACCCCTTGGTAGTAGAGTGGACAATGGCTTGAGTTGGCTGGTGGTAGAGTCTGACCTCCATTTTAGTTAAACAGGTAGTGATTTCCGTCCACTAGATTAAACCTCAAGTGATGACCCACAGGCCTAGACTGTGATTCCAAATAAGACCTGGCATTTCTAGTAGACAGAGGCCCAAACAGCCCCCCACCAGCCCATTAAATATTGTCTGTGGCATCTTACAGCAGCCCCTCTGGCATTTGCCAGAACTCACAGATTGCCAGTCCAGGCCTGATGACCCAACTATACCATAAAAGGGGATTATTGCCATAAATAAAACCTGGACTAGACTGTGCCTTCTTGTATTCTTAGAGATACTGCCCTTCATCATTTTAACAAAGAAGAACTCTGGCAAAGACCAGACAGAGACATTCAAGCAGATGGGGATGGAGCAGATCTACCGTCTGGAAAACTACATTCTGACCAATAAGATGGCCACACGAGGGAATCACATGCCATTCCTGACCTTTCTCAAGGACGTTTTAGACTGGGTTGATTATATTTATAGGCGCTCAGTAAATTTTGAAGAGCAACAACTTAAGAGGAAGACGTTCCTTATTAAAAATATGACATAGAACTATGAATGTTTTCCATTTAACAGGACACTGAATTTAAAAATTTAAAAATTGTCATGAAATGCTGGGGCCACATACTGTGTCTGTGCCAAAATGCTGGGGGCCACATGCTGTATCTGTGCCAAAATGCTGGGGGCCATGCATTTTTCCTGTCATGAAATATTGGGGGGCACACACTCTGAAGTACCGGGGGACTACATATTCTGCCTATTATTAAATGCTGGGGGCACACACTCAGTTATTAAATGCTGGGGGCACACACTCTGTTATTAAATGCTGGGGGGAACACACTCTGTTATTAAATGCTGGGGGCACACACTCTGTCTTGAAATGTTTAGGGGCACCACACACCATGTACATGAGCACACTCCATTGAGGGTAGAAACCATGGTGATTTGCACTGACACTTTGCAGCACCACAGTAAATAAACTCCTATGGCTGTTCAAGTTTTCTAGTGACACAGCAGCAGAGCCACCTTCTATTACTCATTTACTTCTCTTGACTGTTAATAGGGTTATGAATAAATAAAGAAATTGATCATTTGGTTTAATAAACAAGAGTTACCCATTTAATGGAAGAGCAAAGTCAGATTTTTTCTTAAATGAAGCTTTACTGCCGCTGGCCAGTGATGGGCGAATTTCTCCCGTTTGCAAAACAAAAACCGTGAAAATTGACACCGGCAGTTCTTGATTTACATGTTTTTCCTGTGTATCTGCTGTTAGTGGCAAATGTGGTGATAGTTTCCATTTCCTTGAAGTCAAGACAAGAGCTTCTTGCTTTGCATTTGTTTGCAAGAGAATCATTTTATAAAAGCTGCAAAACCTGCTGCAGGTCTGCTGGAATTAAAGGACTCCTAAATCCCCAAATGTAATGTTTCCACTTATTCTGGATTCATCCTCAGTCTGTGTTCTACACCTTTAATGCCCAAATACACTGTCACATTTGTATTTAGGTTTGGTGCCACCCACATGGTGTAGTGCAGGAATATGAGAATGCTCAGATAAGCTAGCAGAGATCCCCCAGCAGATAAAAGTTATACAGGGGGACTTTGGCCAAAATGCACTTGGTGTAGAAATAAGGAATCTAGCCATAGTTTGTCAAGTTTCTTGGAGCCTACCTCACAGCTTAGTCCTTGCCAGGGAATTTGGGTATATCTCTGAGGTTAATTAACAAGGGCACAGATGTCACTCAGTGGTCTCCTAGTGAATGTGTCCTCAGGAGAAGGCCAGTCTTATAAAGTATTTTTTTAAACAAAAATATTCCAGGAAAACCTATATATAGACAGTAACTCATCAATACACAGGAAAGCCTGGGAGTACTCCCCTGAGCCTACAGAATCGGAAAGTATGGGATCTAATATCCAGTATGCTAGGGACCAGGGAATTTCCGGATAATGGATTGTTCCAAAATGTTACGTCTACTTGAAAATCATGTAAATATTAGATAAACTCAAAAGACTGGGTTTATTTACAGGGGGACTTTGGCCAAAAGGCACTTGGTGTATAAATAAGGAATCTAGCCATAGTTGGTCAGGTTTGCTTAATGTAATGAGAGAGAACGTGGAACAGATAATAACATCCTTCCATCTCCGGGATAGAGAAAAACCAACATTTGAACACACAACAACATAATATTTTCTAGATAAAACTGATCTGCTCCACATCATCTCTTAAATAATTAAACACCCATATCTTTAACCCAACTTGTATATTGCCAGGTAGGTTAGTAGGGAATTATGAAAAGTGAATGAAAACACAGGGATAGCCCAAAGTGTGCTAGAAGGTGTGTGGACAAAACAAACACAAACAAATACAAATACTGTTTTCCTCCCCACTCAGTTGGCTCGACAAGTATTGCTTTGGAGAGAACAGGGTTCCAGTTGTCATGGGATAAAGAGAAAAGAACTCTGACTGTGTTAGGTGTATAACATCTTGAGCAGATTAATGAGGTAAGCAGGTGGTGGAAGTGGAAAGAGAGGAGCAAGACATGCAGTGTTGGACTGGCCCACCGGCATACCAGGAAAACTGCCTGTGAGCCCAGGTGTCAGTGGCCCCTCATGCTGCTAAACTTTTGGCCTATTTCATGTCCATTCCCTATTTCTATGAGAACAAAAAAGCTAAATAGATGGAATAATAGATTATAGTATGTAAATAAAACAAACTAAGAGAATAGAGGTTGATTGAGGAGATGAAGAATATTAGTACTGAGAGTGGGCCCCTGGTCTAAGGTTTTTGGGTGGGCCTCTGGTGTCCCAGTCCGACACTGAAGACATGGGGGGGGGGTTAGGCTGGAAGTATTGAGGGTCATGTGAAGGTTCAAGAAAGGAAGGGTTTATGAATGTTCTTGTGCACTGTGTAAGCCAATGGGAGAAATGTTTCAACCCACCAACACGTTTCTTGGAGCCTACCTCACAGCTTTGTCCTCGCCAGGGGATTTAGGTACTCCCCCGAGCCTACAGAATAGGAAGGCAAAGTAAGGACACACAAACAATGCTGAAACATCTCTTTCCTTATGTAAATCAAATAAATATTAAATAAACCCAATAGGCTGGTTTTGCTTCCAATAAGGATTAATTATATCTTAGTTGGGAAGTACAAGCTACTGTAAGGAAATAATTTTTTAAATGTTGGATTATTTTATTATAATGGAGTCTAAGGAGACATTTAGTAATTTGGAGCTTTCTGGATAATGGGTTACCAGATAACGGATCCCATACCTGTATCTGTTTACCTTGTATGTATCTTAAATAACCTTTCTCTGGGCTCATTCTTCTTGAAGGCATACTTGAGGTTCACCATTTTACAGTATATCCTGAACACTGAAAATATAATTTAAGCAAAATAAATTTTAGGAGTTCAAGCTCATTGCATGTTGTTAAACACATGCCCAGAGTGGGCTCTTAAACATTGGGTTTCCTGTTGATTTACATTTGTTTTTATAACATGGACATGAAATGTTAATACCTGATAGGAAACTGCTGCAGCCTCAGCCAGAGTCTGGCACAAAGAGAAATGCGTAGAATACGTGACAGCAACAGATGGATGATTTCACGTGGTTTATATTTAGAGGAAATACATTTCCCGTAAACTGGAGCTTTCAGTTTCATTTTGACTCAAACAAATTAACTCCCAACCCCCTTAAGGCAGCAGAGATAGGCAGCATTTACAGCAGAGAGGAAACATTTCAAGGAAAGAGCCCAGTTTCCCAGAAAATAACCTATTAATTCTGGAAAAAATAATTATTATTATTATTATTATTAACATGTATTTATTATACAACTAAATCACATGAATTATATACATAGAACATATGGAGTTACATACATCACAATCAATACCGGCACAAAAGGTGAGGAAGGCCCTATGCAGAAAGAGCTTACACTCTAAAGGGAAGGGAGTAATACACAAGGTGTGGGAGTGGGCAAGATCGAATTAAGTGGGTGAAAAATGTGGTACTGTATGTGGTGTTGCGTTTGGTAGTTAAGCTGAGTGAGGGTAGGATACTCGAAAGAAGTGCGTTTTCAGAGATTTCTTGAAAGCAGAAAGTTTGGGAGAAAGTCGGACAGACCGTGGGAGAGCGTTCCAGAGGAGGGGAATGTGAGCATGTGAGGAGGTAATGAGAGAAGAGTTGAGTAGCAGGTCAGTAATGGAGAGTAGTAAGCGGTTGGGTGAGTATATAGAGATGAGTTCAGAGATGTAGGGTGGGCAGAGTTATGAAGTGCTTTGAAAGTCAGGGTCATTAATTTGATTCTGAAAGGTAACAGAAGGTGACCTATCTATAACATACACTAAGGTGCTGTAGGACACAGTCTGTGGTTCCTTTAGTGTAATATCTGAAGAGTTGTACAGAAACATTCAAACATCCCAGGATAAGTCTGCCCAAATGCCCCAGCCAACTAGGGTTGCCACCTTTTCTGGAAAAAATACTGGCCTTCCTATGTATCTATCTTTTTTCCTTATTAATAACATTGGGATCAACCATCATTTTTACCAGCCAGGCCAGTAAATTACCGGCCATGTGGCAACCCTACGGTCAACCAGTGCAGTTTACCCATTCATTTGTAATTATTAAGACTCATTCTAAGGCTTATTTATGAACACAAGTGCAAGCTAAATTCTACACACAAGTGTGGGATTCACAAAGGCACCTATACTTTAGGAATTACGCACATGGGCTGAGACAGCTAAGAGTTATACACTCGGGAGCTGGAACTGTTTCCCATTCCAGGTCTTGTATTTTAGTAGTTGGCCAGGGGTGTCAGGATTCACTAAAAGGGAAAGTCACCGTGTGCTCTGTCTATTTCTTTGGACCCCAGATGCTGGAGGGGTGGTTGATGCCATAAGAGTCTGAGACTGAGATAGGCCTCAGTAGGAGTAGACTTTAGGTGGCCATACACAAAAAGATCTGATTTTTGGCTAGATCACCAAATGAGCGGATCTCTACCTAATATGCCCACCTCGAGGTGGGTGATTTCAGGCTGATTCAATCATGGGCATTAGGGCCCAACATTCGGATCACAAAGTGGGGAATGCAAACACTCGGACTGAGGACCGCATCAATGAACTGATGCACTCAACTAGATTTATAAACCTACCAGATCGATATCTGGCTGATTTTCAGATAAAAAGGCCTCTGGTAGCTTTTATTGCCCGTGTATGGCAACCTATAGAAATGTATTTGTTAACATTGGAGTCAAACGTCACTGGCGATGTTGCCCATAGCAACCAATCAGATCTTGGCTGTTGTTTTCTAACTTGTAGGTGACTATTCAAATCTAATTGCTGCCTGAGTCCCCAGAAGAGAGATTAGAAAAGATTAGTACCCTGGGTTTCACCAGTATAGGGACACAAGTGGTCAGGCTGAGGATTAGGCTTTCCCAGGAGTAAGGCACCACTGTTGGACAAGTTCCTGTATAAGTGACACTGCAACTGCTAAACCTGTGTGACTGATATTGTCTGAGGTTATTGTGAGATCAGTGTGAGATTCTCATTCAACCACCAGTACAGTGAGGGCCCCCCTGAGAGAGACACACTCTACGAGGAGTTGCAACTGGCCTAATCCAAGGTGGGTAGTAATAAGTAGGGTACTATACCAGAGACTAGTCCATCTGCTAAATAGTGTTACTCATCCATGCTTCTTATGGGTTAAGTCTGCTTTGTTGAATTGTGTGCAAAGTATGGGGTCCACAGGTGCAAGGGAGTCCTGGAATTAACACCTGCCTCTTAGTGTCTTGTATCTTTGCATCTTATGAACTGCGCACTATAAAAAGTGCTTTATAGCAGAGCCCATGTAGATGTCCTTATCTGTCTCCTGAACTGCACTGCTAAATGCATATCTTGTGTGCCGGTGATATTCCTACACGTTTGACTGGAGGTTGCCAATTCCCCCATCACTAAGCACCATGAGGAGAGATTTGGGAACGTAGGGTGTACGGTTATTTGCAATTTCTTTGGTCCTGAACTGCACCAGTCACATTCCACAGCCCTGAAATTGCCTCTGGTGTTGTGTTTGGGAAAATAGATTGTGATCTATTGGGACAAGGACTGATAATAAAACCTTCTGTGACTAAAGCTGGCCATACACTATGGCGGTTCTTTATAAAAGTTTGAAAAATTTGAGTTTTCTTTAACTAGAAAGCTCAAATTTTTAGAGGACAAAAAAACCTAGAAGTTTACGAGATTTATTATACCCCAAGGCTGCTAAAAATCAGAATCCGCAAATACCGTATATACTCGTGTATAAGCCGACCCGCGTATAAGCCGAGGTACCTAATTTTACCTAGGCAAACTGGGAACCTGTATTGACTCGTGTATAAGCCTATACTACACTTTTGCCTGCACAGCTACATTTTACTTAAAGCTGCTCCCCCCTCCCTATGCGCT
Source organism: Xenopus laevis (assembly GCF_017654675.1). NCBI lineage: Eukaryota > Metazoa > Chordata > Amphibia > Anura > Pipidae > Xenopus > Xenopus laevis. Next base: position 111,249,417 of record NC_054388.1, on the reverse strand, counting down.
GAGCACTGACACGCGCAAGTATAGAAGGTGCTGTTTCAGGTTAACTAGGCTGCTTATGTGACATTTGCGCATGTGTCAGTGCTCAGCGCATACAAAGGAATTACCTTTGTACATGATGGAGGGGCTGATTGGCTGATAGAATATATAAGAATACATGATGGAGGGGCTGATTGGCTGATAGAATGAATAAGAATACATGGTGGAGGGGCTGATTGGCTGATAGAATGAATAAGAATTCATGATGGAGGGGCTGACTGGCTGATAGAATGAATACGAATGTTTGGTGAAGGGGCTGATTGTAGAATAAGGGTGCTGGGTGGGTGGCTTATCAGGAATTCACTTTAGATGAGTGAGACTGAAAGGAACCAGCTGGACACTGGGCTAGTGACTGAGCACATGTGACTAGAGGTCTGTCCGACATAGGAATGTTCCAGTACATGCATGACTAAATCCCCTAAATAGCAGAGGAGCCTGTACAGACAGTGAGCAGACAATGTAGAGTGTACTTGTACTTGCAATAGTAACAGGTGCCTAAATGTAGAACAGCAATGGCTGCCAATTAGTCAATTAGAACGCGCCCCGCCTCCCATTAGCTGGAACTCACCTCACCGTGACGGGGTAAAGCACATTTTTACTTGGGGTCCGGAGCATTTTGCGCTAGGCGCTTCCTTTCTCCGGAGGCTGCTAAACTACAATCCACGTCACACTCCCGCGGTCCCATTCAGTTAGCGCTGGGGGATGCCTGGGACCGCATTCTATCTGCAGCTCAATCTCGTCTCTCTCTGGCGTGGGACGCTGCTTGGAATCATTGACTGACTCATTTCTTCCGCAAAACTCTGCCCTGAGCAGCCAGCGGTTGAGCTTTGTTTTTAAGTACCTTTTCACCCTCAGCGTACTGAGATCCCAGAAGCCGCCGCGCAATAATGGCGCTCGTGACGTCACCAGAATGAGAGCATCTTGTCTGATACTGGGCACTGGGAACGAGCACGCAGCAGCAGGGGAGAGACTCGCGTATAAGCCGAGGTAGACTTTTTCAGCACATTTTCAGTGCTGAAAAACTCGGCTTATACGCGAGTATATACGGTACTCCATCTCCAACCTGTTGAGCTCCTGTAGAAGTCAACGGCAAAGGTCCCATTTAAAATTTGAAAATATCATGGTCTGCGTTGAGTTTCGTCCAAAAACCCCAAATATTTGTGGATTTCGGATGATATCAAGAAAAATTTGAGCATTTCGGGCATAAAAAAAATTAAAATTCGGGGGGCGTGTTCTAATGGTGCACTGAACAAGACGTATATTCAGGAGCTCCGGTGTGTCTCACATCTTTAATTGCATATAACTCATTGGAATTGTCAGCATGAGGAGAAATCAGAAGGTTATACCGTCGGGCTCTACCCCGAAGCCTGCAGGAGTGAAAGGCAGCAAGGACATTGAGAAATTTTTCAGCAGGCAGGCTGACGACGCAGAGAGATCTGAAGACTCTAACATGGTGGATGAGGAGACACGAGGCCCTGAGACTTCCCCGAGAAGCTGCACCAGTGACTCCACTACTTTCAGATTTGCCAACTAAAGCAGACCTTGCACACTTGTTATCGGAGATCAAAACCTCAGTCAAGCAAGAGGTGACAGCTTTACAGGCAGAACTATCTAAACTCTCTGACAAAATAACGACGCTGGAGACGGCACAGGCTGCTACAGACAGCAAGTCTATTTCTTTATCAGCAAAGCTAGATAATCAAGCTCGCCAAATATATCTGTTACGCAGAGCAGCAGAGGATTCTGAAAATCGGAACAGGAGATGTAATGTGCGGGTCAGGGGAATCTCGGAGGAGGTGGACTTACCCGAGGCCCGTCAACTCACGGAAGATCTTTTCAGACAGCTTCTAGGCCTAGATAAGGACTCCATGATACGCATAGAACGATTCCACAGAGTCACAACAGGCCGTCAAGGGAAGCCTAGAGATATCCTTTGCTGCATGCATCACTTCACTCGAAAAGAAGAGATACTGCGGAAAGCGAGAGAGGCCAAGGTTCTAAAGATAGCAGACGACAAGGTGGAATTATATCAAGATTTGGCATACTCCACCATCCTACAACGCAGAATGTTGAGAGAGGTGGTCGAGGCCTTAAAAACCCGAAAAATCATCTATCGATGGGCCTTTCCATTGGCACTGGCTGCACGCTATAATGGTGCTTGGTTACAGCTACGGGAACCGTCAGACGCACAGCGCTTTTGCAAAGCACTTGATATTACCATTCCAGACCTGTCGGAATGGTCTCAATACGCATACGGCTACTCATCTGACCCGAAGACAGATGGCTGAGGTTTTACACACCTGTTGTTCTAGCCCACAGATTATCTCGCACCTAGATGCGGATTACACTCCCGGCCAGACTTTCTTCGAAGGAACTGGCACAAGGACTCATAACTTGGCAAGAGCCTTCGACACGTGAGTTTGTCATTTGGGACAGGGCCCTATTGTGGGGAGGCTGACTTTAGTTGGCACACTACCTTATTAACACACCGTAATACTATAAAAATGGGCCTGTTCACCATTGTTATTTGCTGTACTTTACGCAACCGCCTTGGTCCACTGTTACCTTTTGAGCCCTTACACGGTTAGGGGAATATTTACTCCCAGACTCACATAGCTGGAGGATGGTCGGACATCACGGGAATACCCCTATATACCTATAAATGCTACCAATACATCTATGACGCGCTTTGGTATTATCCACATGGAGCCCACCATATTCCCGGTACAGCAATTTCAACATGTCCATCGGATCAAACAACTACCCAGATATGAAGAGCCCACCCAGAACTTGAAAGTAATTCAATCTAGTTGTATTTAACCTCATCCTGAAAGTGGATCATTTATAAGTTAGTTATTTACCCGACATTCTCACGTGATATGTTTTTTCTAATTGCACTTAGGGATAATGCTGTATATGTAATGCATAATTTTCTGTGGTTGTTTGCATTTTCATAATTCGAAAACAGCATTTCTTACAATAGATTTTCTAAGATGAATGGGTACATATGTATGTAGGACTGGCTTATCTTACATATCTGGTTAATCCAAGCCATCCAAAAGATTTTCAGTTCAAACTGTTTGTGAAATATGTTTTTTACTAACTGCACACAGATCTATTACCACACAGGCCATATATGGTTTAGTGTGGTTATTGGATATGTCATTATATGTTATTAATAATCTTTATAGTAGAGTTCTTAGGTTACAGGGGTTTTACGAGTGAAGACCTGGTATATTTTAAATTTTCAAGTGTCCTACTCTCCAGACCATACTGAAGGGCGTTTTCAAGTATTTCAAGTAGGTGCAATTGAGATGTATGTTATCAGTCATACAAATGCATAATGCTCTACTTAATACAAATTAACCATGTTATTTTTCTGTCACATTGTGTGAAACAATCTGTACTTTTTCATGCAGGTGTATTTGGTAAGATTGTGTATTCCACGTACATGTCATTATACACCCTTTTTTGCACCTGTCCATACACAATGCTGGATTTAATATTACAACGAGATAGTTCAGGACCCAAGCCCACCACCTTGTCCCAACCTCTCAACTCCTCGGACGGAAAATTGTTATAGATGGTAACTTTAATAGAGACACATCGGAGCACCGACAATATCACCCGCTCTTTGGACACATTCCCCTCTATTCGCTCTTGTGACATATCACCATACGGAAGTAATGGAGTAACGTACTCTCCGTTGGTAAGAGCGTACTACCCCCTTTCTTTGTGAGGGAAATATCACCCCCCTCACTTCTTTCGGTTGAACCTGTATTTCTCTATCCTTACTCTCTTTCATCCCTACTACCCACACCTTTCCTAACCTCTCCTGTCGCTCTCTCTTCCCCCTCCCTCTTTTCTTCCTTCTCCTATCACCCCCCCATTTTTTTTTTTCCTTTTACCCTTCTCCTCCCCCTTCCTTCTCCCCTCTTTCCTTCTATAGTTTCCTCCGTTCTTATCCTCTTTAGCCTTACTACACTCCCCTTAACTTGCTATAATTTCAAGCTCACCTACATCCAACCTTTATAGCTTCCCCCCCTCTCTCAACTCTAACCAATCCCAGTACACAGTCAGATGCCATTAGTCAAACGACCACTCCCTACTGGACCACGTGCAATGATAAACATTGTTAGTACTAATGTAAACGGCTTGAATTCCCCAAGGAAAAGGATTCTGCTTAGCTCAGAACTAAGGCGCCTCAAGGCGCAAGTAGCCTTTATACAGGAAACCCATTTTAAGGCCTTGCAGACTCCTAATTGGTCCAACAGATACTTTCCCGACATCTACCATAGCATTCCTCAAAAGAATAAGACAAAAGGCACAGCTATTCTATTTGGAAAAAATTTTAATTTCAAAGTCTCCTCTTCAAAGAAGGACCCAGATGGCCGATACGTTTTTGTTAAAGGCACCTTGGAATCGCAGATGATAACTTTCGCCTCCATATACTTACCTAATGATCGCCAGGACAAAACATTTCACACTATCACCGAAAGTTTGCTGAATTTTTCAGAAGGTATATTGATCCTAGGAGGAGATTTTAATGTTCCCATGAGCCCCCATATAGACTGTTCTACTGGGAAATCCAGTATCACCCACTGCATCATCAACAACATAGCGAAAGACCTGATACGTCTACAAGTAGTGGATGCTTGGAGATTACTTCACCCCAAAGAAAAGGACTATACCTTTTATTCAGCGAGACACAGCTTATCTACCAGAATTGACTACGTACCTCTTTATATCTCAACACTATCTTCAAGCTCTAGGAATAGCAGCTATACATACCCGCTCATGGTCCGACCATGCCCCAGTATCACTGGAGATATCTCTAAACGCTGATTCCGTACAATGTGGCACCTGGAGGCTAAACGAATCAATTCTAAAGGACCCAGTGGTTCTTGATGAAGTCAAATTAGCTATACGGCAATACTTTACTGAGAACGACACAGATGACGTCAACCCTACAACTATTTGGGAAGCCCATAAATGTTGCATTAGAGGTACACTGATTCAATTGTGCTCAAAGAGGAAGCGAGCTCATAGAGCAAAGCATGAAACATTTTTAAAGGAAATCCGTAATCTTGAGATCGAAAACAACCAATCCCCTTCTCCGGAAACGCTCTCTAAGCTAACCTCTCTCAGGACTGAACTAGCAGATCATCATGATCTTTTCATTGAAAAAGTTATCACTAGAATGAGGCACCACTTTTATGAACACGGAGACAAATGCGGTAGACTTCTTGCACGCCTTCTGAAAGCACGAATCACTAGGAACCACATCCATAGTATACAAAATAAAGGAGGGGACAAACTGTATCACAGCCCCCAAATAGCACAAGAATTTCATAAGTTTTACACTGATTTATACCAGCTCAAGACACCAGCTGCAAAAGATGGCGCTAATCTACCTGAAGCTATATCTCGTTTTCTTGATACCGTACCAATTCCACACATTTCCCTGGCACAACAACAACTGATGGAGGCAAATATCACTGCAGAAGAAGTCTCTCAAGCGATCGGCTCCTCCCCTACAGGCAAAAGCCCAGGTCCAGATGGATACTCCATTGGCTATTATAAAGAATGCTCGGATCTCCTTATTCCTTATATGACTAAAGCATTCAATGCTCTGCAAGATGAAGCCCAATTCTCTAGCAACTCATTAGAAGCGCACATCACCCTTCTACTAAAACCAAATAAGAACCCAGATGACCCGGGCAGCTATAGGCCCATATCATTGATAAACGTTGATGTGAAGATCCTGGCAAAGATCATAGCATCTAGAATTCAAAATGTCTTAAGTCAACTGATAGGGCTAGATCAAACAGGCTTTATCCCTGGCAGAGAGGCAAGAGATAACATCAACATCATGCATTACGCTAAGCAAAAGAAAATCCCTTTTATGCTACTGTCTACAGATGCCGAAAAGGCATTTGATAGGGTCAATTGGACCTACATGTTCTCTTGCCTTGAGAAATTTGGATTTGGTGAACGCCTCTGTCATTGGATCAAATCACTATACTCAGGACCGATAGCTAAAATTAGGGTGAATGGAATACTGTCAGAGTACATTACAATCCAAAATGGTACTCGGCAAGGCTGCCCATTGTCACCTACCTTATTTGCTATAGCCCTGGAACCTCTCCTTATTCAAATCAGATCGCACCCAGATATCACGGGAATCAGCATTAGAGATCGATACTATAAGATTGCAGCGTATGCTGACGACTTATTAATGTTTATTACGAACCCTCTCTCCACGATCCCTCACCTCAATTTACTTTTTGAAACATATAGCCACATCAGCAATTTCAAGATCAATTTTTCCAAATCATTAGCTATGAATGTCTCTTTACCTCTCACAACACTACAGGACCTCTCGCTGAACTTTCCATATAGCTGGGCAAACAGACACTTTACTTATCTCGGAATAACAATCACTAAGGACTACAATGATTAGATAGATGTGAATTGCAAAACCCTGTATAACAAAATTCTTAAAAACCTAAGACGCTGGACGACACAACCTATATCCTGGATTGGGAGGATTAACGTCATTAAGATGAACATTATGCCACGCCTACTGTATATGTTCCAATGCATTCCTTTATCATACCCTACGACATGGCTGAAAGCATTCCAATCCCTTATAACCAATTTCGTATGGAACAACCATCCCCCCAGATTGAGATCTACAATTTTATATAAGACAAAGACAGGAGGAGGGCTTGCTCTCCCAAACTGTACCAGATACCTAAGGGCAGTAATCCTTGCTAGGGTGGTAGACTGGTCTTTTCATCTAGATAACAAGGGGTGGATCGAAATAGAACAGCAATCTACAGCCACACATCTGCTTCACCTGCCATGGATAGACAAATTACATCGTAGGATAATACATAACTCTCATCCTCAAATATCACAGCTTGGCCTTCACCATTAACCCCAATTACAAACAACCCTGCATTCCCTGCTGCAATTCACTCCACTGAATTTAAGGAGTGGCTTGTGGATGGACATCTACAGTTTTTCCATCTACTCGACAATGGGCGATTAGCTGATTTATCACTTCTCCGGAAGGCTAGACCTACGGCAGTTTTACAGGATTACCAATATTGCCAGATACGACACTTCTACGGGTATTTAGGCGGAACTAATAAGTTGGGTAGGCCTCTCACCCAGTTTGAAAGGATTTGTAGTAGTGCAACACCACCAAAACATATTATATCTGCCCTATACAATATGCTTGACAGTGATAACAAGAAAGATCAATTAACCTTTCTACTAGCCTGGGAACATGACTTAGATATAGAAATACCAGAAAACTCATACAAAGATCTGATTAGAAACATGATATATAGCTCACGATGTTGCAAGATACAGGAGCTTAATTATTAAATCTTGAGCAGATGGTATTACACTCCAGCCCGACTACACAAGATATATCCAGCTACAAGCAATATATGCTGGAGATGCAAAAGGGAAGTTGGAACGCTAATGCACACTTTTTGGAGCTGCCCTGACCTCTCAAGCTTTTGGTCAGCAATCATACATGCTTGCTCCCAGATCCTAGGCAGAGATGTACCAGCCTCTCCGGCACGCACGCTGCTTTTCTGGGATGAGGAAACCAAGGAAGGGGTCCCGGACTTCGTACTGGAAAGACATTTACTTAATGCGGCCAAAATTCTTATCCCTAGGATGTGGAAATCCTCCACTCCTCCAACTACTAAAAATTGGATAGATAAAGTTAACGAAATTGCCAAGTTTGAGGAACTTTCTACAGTCTCCGGCAATCACTACTCAAAGTATAGGGACACTTGGCTCCGATGGTTCCTGTATAAAGATTCGTCTGAATACAAACAATTAGTAAGCCCATAACACACTCATTTAACTCCTGAAATAACAACATACATTTACAAGAGACCCCTCTCCTAGACTAGGCATTCCTAGCCCTTCCCTTTTGACATGATTATCCATTCTTATATCTCTTGTACTGAATTGCTGTGCCTACATAGATTAGTACTTCAAACTATTTGCTCTGGATTTTTATGCTGATGTTCGTGGTTCAAGACTAATACAATGTATTAATGGCATGTAATGCTTTTACTGCACCCCCCCCTTTTTCTTTTCTGTACCCCTGGATTTATTTTACAAATTTAATAAAAAAATAATTTACAAAAAAAAAAAAAAAAAATTAAAATTCAAGTTTTTTTCAGAACTGATTTTATTGTGTTTTTTAATGACAAATAAGGTCAAATCGTGGATGGGAGTTTGGTCGGGCTTTTTTTATTGAAATAATGAGAAAAATTCAGACTTTATAAATAGGTCTCTATGTGCAAGGTCATCAAACTGGATCTTTTCCCCAATGTGTCCACCTTAGATGGAGCTAATCTAATTTTTGGCCTTTGGGGCAAAACGGTCACATTTCAACAGGAATACAAAGCATTGGAACAAGGACCACATCAACTCGTCGCTGAGGTCCTCAATCTACCAAGAAATTCAATCTACCCAATTGACAGATCAGTTGGGTAAGTCCATTGGAGGGTCCCATATATGGCAGATAAGTTGCTAAAGAGCCCAAATCTGCCTGTGTATTGCCGCCTTAAGATGTCAGCAATATAAAGATAAAGGATAATAACAAAAATATTTTCTCTTCCTCCACTTGATTGTATGGGAGGACGTAACAACTGAACTTCAACTGAACTGCAAGTGAAAGGGATCTTCCCTTCTTTGCAGTTACCCACATCCCACAAAGGTCAGTTACCAGCAAAAAGGGAGAATTTTGGTCTCAATAGCTACATTTCACTTGTCAAAAAGAAGAAATATCAGTTCATGACCTTTTCTCATAAAGGAATTCTGTGAATATGGCATAAAGATAGTATTTACAGTTAAACGTTTGTCAGTCTCTATTTGTAGCACTTTGGAAGTTATATTTCAATTCTTGTTGCCCTGCAGGTAAAGGGGCTTCAAGCTGAGAAATCTTGGCCGGTGGCTTCCTCTTTTTTAAGGAAGTTAGTACGTTGTTAGGACACAGTTAGTACACTGGATATACATAGTAGATCAAAGGCTTATCATAACATGGCAGTTTCTCCTGGATATTATTCACACCAGCCCTCACCATACCAGGATCTCTCAGTCTGTCTCCAAGGTATTTCCAATGCAACACTGAGTCCTACCCACTGCAGTCCCTACATAGTTACCCAAGACTACTAGTTGACCCTATCTAGCTCACAGTAGGCTGGAAGTGCAGCTGTCTGTAGCCTGAAAGATCTGAATATGAAAGAATGTGTGATGTTTTGTTTTTTATTTTGTTTTTGTTGGGTGATGGAAACTGAAGGAGGTTGGTCCAGGAAAGACTTTTCTGGGATGTTCATTTGAGTTGGTGGTGGGGGAAGGAAGATCATATGGATAAATCAAGACTTTGCAGACTGGCCTTTGATTTGGTGTGTATGGTGGATGGTTGCCAAAGGACAGAAGGATGGACTCTGCAGGCTGCTGGGATATGGGTGGGTTTGTGGGATTTTTTTGTGATTTGCTTTCATGATCTATGTATTGTTTATAATATGTTGAATATTTCATGTAAAGTGAGTTTATAAATAAAACATTCCTATATAGCTCACAGCCCTAGATGAAGTTATTGCAGTAGCTGTCTGTTTACTTACTATGAGCCATCATTTAAAGGTCACTTTTCTCCCTTTTCCCCCCTACCTTAGGATCCAGGTTTCTCCATCCTGAGGCTCCTTCCTTCACACTTCCCAAGACAATCTGCCCCCTCCCTTGAGTAGAGTCCAACATGATATATACCTTCACTTATACCCATAACCCCTCTGGGCGGATAAGCACGTGTCCCTCCCACAGGCTATAGGTTACAGTAAACAGAGCTTTTCTAAAAAAGTTGATTAGGATGCATTTCACTGCATGTTGTACCTGTATAGCTATGCATGTGACGAATAAAGAATCTTATCTTGTCTCTTTGCGGATAAATACATGTCCCTCCCACAGGCTATAGGTTACAGTACACAGAGCTTTCCCCACGATTATGATAGGCTAACTGCTGTGCATTCATTAATTAGGCTGTTTAAGTCTCTGCAGTGTGCTACAAAAACAAGAAACAGTAAGAACTGGGAACATTAAGAAGAAATAAGAATAAAGTTACTGATGTCCAGCAGCAATTAACTCTACTCAATCCCTACTTGGTCATTGAAACTAAACATTTTTATGGGACCCTTATAACTCCCTCACCAAAAAATCACCACGAGCCCTGGTTTATAAGAGTTAAATCATCTAGAGGAAGTTTGGAGCCCAATTCCGTGAGAGTGAGCTCAGCAGTGGATCTTACTTTCACTTTCTATGGCTACAGCATAAACACACATAACAGGCTTTGCTTTGTGTATTATACTCACACCGGTTGCAGGAGCAGGAGCAGACAGGCTGCAGGGACAGTGGCCCATCTTCAAACCCAAATATGAATGGAATCAATGAAATGACAAATTATATTAAGAGCTTCAGCCTCAATGACTGTCCCAGAGGAAATCAGGGCTACGACCGAATCCTCCTCCAACTCTTTGGGTTTTTGGGACACGGCAAATCCTCCTTCATCAACACCTGCAAGTACGTCTTGGAAGATGGGGAGTACCACAACTATACAAATGCAAAAATGTCACAAGGTGGTGACACTAAAGCCAGAATAACGTATCCGATGACTGACACCATGACATTGGTGGACAACCGTGGCTGCGCCGTGATGAACGATTATGAGACAGGAGAGATTTATGCCCAGCTGGGTAAGTGTGGGGAAACTTTGGATACAAGGGTGGGTTGCTAACATGTCTTAGTTAATATGTGCAATGAAATATTTACCTTTCTTAACTTAAAATGCACAAGATAAAATGTTTATTGTACCACAACCATTATAACTCAGAAGGAACGTTACCTCCCCCACAGCAAATCTGCTGCCACTGGATACAGGAGTGGAGTGGAGCGAAGGATTTGGGCTCACAGAGAGGATTATAATGGCTGAGCAATCAATAAATTCCTCGGACATAATTTTCCCAATCTTTGTGTACAGGTGAGAGCAAGATTCATAATTTGGCAGAACTGGAGCATTTAGGAGTTTCCTTGCTCATGTAGGAGATATATATATATATATATATATATATATATATATATATATATATATATATATATATATATATATATAGATTTCCCAAGACAGAATGTTATCAGAGCTGCAGAGAGATCCTCCCAGTTCAGAGTCCAGGTTGAAATGAGGGTTGGGAGTGGCAATACATTCTTCTATGGGAGGAGCTTATAACTGTGAGTGACAGCCAGACCTGTGCAATAGCAATCCAAGCCATGCCCCATGTCTATTTAATTGCAGCCATAGGGGTCCACAGGGAGGGAAATATTTCTTATTATGTTTTGTTTAAAAAAACGTAATCTTTACGTTGTAGTTGTATCTAAGCTGATTTGGGGCCCTCAGGCAACTATAGGTGGAACAGTTGGGCTGAATGTAATGTAATGTCCCCTTTCAGGCAGAATTCTACCCAAATAATAGACACATTAATTCTACATTATGAAAGTGTAACTGTAACCAACTTGCAGCTCTGAAGGCAGAATATAGAAGAAATACTGATAGAACAGAACCACATTGAGTAAGCTGACCTTTCCCCCAACAAATTACCATTTATTCATTACCTTTCTAGTGTGAAGACGGGTCTGCAATCATCGGCGGTGCCAGAGATCAAGCAGTTGCTTGAATTTGCTAGAGATATAACAGGTAATTTTTTTTTGTCTTAGGTCCAATATAAATTGCAATTTTCCCTGCAAAGGGAATAAAGTTGAATAAATAAGCCCTGCTCTTGGCATCTTGCCAGGGGCAGGTGTAACATGAGGGTCTCCATTGAATCTTGGCACACAGCTCCTTGCACTTCAGTGACCCTGATCACTGATGTGCAGTGGGAACGTCTGTGATAAAAAATTTTAATATAATGTGTTCCATTCAGGAACATGCCCTCTTTATTCCTGCTGGTGCACCACCTTAGGACCTCATTTTTGAGACCATATAGTCTAGGGGTGCCAGACTTTGCCACCCTGTGATCTACTCACGCTACCTGGCCCCCATCATAAGATCTACCTTAATAAAAAAAAAGTGGGTCACCTATTGTACGGCGCAATAATATCAATACAGACCTTTATTTGAAATATCAAATGTAAACACAGTTTCACCAGTAAATGACTGGGCCTGTGTGTATACGACAAAAACATATGTAGGTAACATAATGTCATAAACACTTATTTTTTTTGTAAAGACCTAATAGTGATAGGTATATATTGCACAGGTACCATATTGTCCCATATTGTTACCCCAAATAGTTAACCCCATACTCCACAGGGTTAAATACAAGGCACATTCCAGAAACTACCAGACACACAGGGGAGGGAGAATGCAGCCTAGCAATGTCTTCCCAGTCTAACAATTTTTCTTCTATACTTTTCTTTCCCTTCCTCTCTCTACTCCTTACTCTCAGCACCAGTCACAGTTCCTACAAGTTGCCAGTAAGACAAAATGTAGTTTTCCCTTTTCTGCCCCGTTCCTGGCCTATCAAAGAGCACTCTCTTTCCACCTCTCACAGCCCAACACTCTCCACCTCTCCTGCCCAGTCGCTGACAGACCATTTTCTCTCTCCCCCTCCTCTCTGAACTATTTCTCTCACAGCTCAATCTCTAAAAGCCTCACTCTCTCCACCTCCCCCTTTTTATCACAGCCAGGTCCATGACAGCCCGTTTCTGGGCTTTTAGCTGTATTTAGAAAAGTAAATAAAAGAGCAATTTCCTGCTGTATCTGGGGTGGGCCCAGGGTGGGCCCGGGGTGGGCCCAGGGTGGGCCGGGGTGGGCCCCCCCCCAGTTTGGGAACCTTGCTGAAATTGTCATGAATTATTTACTCCTAGGCATATGGCCGGTCGTTGTCCTCACCCATAAGACTCAAGGAGACGTGACTGATATGGAGAGAACATTTAAAAACATGGGAGTGGAGTGGATTTTTTCCCTTGAAAATTTCACCCCTGAAGACACCATAAAGACAAGAGGAAGACACGAGGAAGTCCTACGGTTCTTCTGCGAAGTGATTAAAGATGTTGGGTTTCGCCTGGAGCGAATGGCGGACCCGGTCGAGCAAAGGAAGCAACGGAAGCTAAAGGTGTTCAAATTCATGTCTGACAGAGATGAGAGAAAGAAACAGGAGGAGATGAGAATGAGAGAGCTGGCGATGCAGAGAGAAACAGAGCGGAGGTTAGAAAGAGAGCGGGAGGAAAGCAGAATATATCCTGGGATTGGTAGATTTAGGGACCCACATCAATGTAAACCACAATAAAATGAATGTACTATATACATAAAATCACAAAATGAAAACGTTGACTGCATATTTCCGATGTTAAGCTCTGTTATGGCAAAAAAAAGTCTAAATTTGGTCTAACATTATTCATATCGTTATGAAGGTGTGACAAGTAGAACAATGAATTGATTCCTATTTGATATTAACTGTTATGTATTGACTGTTAATGAAGATCAGTAGATGACATGATTACATGTGTAACTTAATATTGTTATTCTGTTCCACTGGTTATTGTTCCTCTATCATCTGCCTCTCTGTCTGTACCTTCCTCCCAACTTGTACTGAGTAAAGTTTTGTTCTACTATCAGCTGCTGTGAACCTCTTCTGTACTATACAGCAGGAGTCCCCAACCTTTTTTGGACCGGGGACCGGTGGCAATTTTTTTTTTCAAGGACCAGGGGGTGGGGTCAGGGGTGGGGGTCAGCGGGGTCGGCAAGGGAGTGATCTGCAGGGGTCGGCGGCGCCAAATATGGATGCACCAGCGTCCGATTTTGGCGTGCCGGCGTCCAATTTGGCACGCTGCGTTTTTGCACACTGGGCTCGACGGCCCAGTGCGGGAGTGGCGGGCCGCAGCCCGGTGGTTGGGGACGCCTGCTATACAGGGTCCAGAATATAATATAAACATAAAAACTTTGGTGTGCTTGTTTATAAAAACGGTGTTAGTAGGTATCCCAAAACCCAGAACTAAACCCAAGGTCCCGGCTCACTGTTCTGTTCAACCATCTTTTGCTTTGAGAGAAGCCCTCCGCTGCGTGAGTGCCGCCAGATCTTAATATGAGAGGACCTAGTAGAGAGTTCTGGGCAAGCACGGGAATCGTAGGTACAACAGGAACGGAGAATAGAAGTGTGGTAGGTACAAATCAGGCAGCACAGTACAAATAAGGCAGAGGCAAGTTGAGGTCACAGGCAGGGGCAGTACACAATATAACACATATAAAAAGGATCTGAAAGAATGATCAAGGCACAGGCAAAAGTCAGGGCGGGCAGTGGACAAGGCTTGGTCAGGGTCAGGCAGGGTCCGCAACTAGACAGAAACACTAATAAATCACACCCAGGAACTATATTGGGCAATCAGTTACTGCACATGGGCCCTTTAAATATATGAATTCAGCGCCCCTGCGTGATGATGTCACGGTCCGAAACACAAAACAGCTGGAAGTGCATGTGGCGCGCGCCCCACCCTTAAACAGGATGTGGAGGAGCACGTATCGACGTGCAGGAAGCAGAGGAACACAGCGGGCATCTCCGTTGCACCCACGCTAGACCACCAGCTATTCTCTTCACAAAAACTCTCAACACCGGTGGGGGCCTTATTTATAAAAATCGGAAAATTTAAATAAAAAAAGTAAATAAGCCAAAATTGGGACTTAACCCCCAAAGACTCCTGCTGCTGTGCAATACAATATGACAAAATATATATCAATATAGTATTAAAAGGCAATATTTATTCACAACCATGCCATGAAAATATATATAAAATCATGTTAAAAACAAGCAGTACTGCATCTGAAAGGAGGCCCCCCCCCCTTTTTTTGAGATTCCTACACCACCTAATATATGAAACCAGATGTAAGAAAAAGTGAATGGTGTGGACTTGAACTTAACACTGTGTTGGTAGCTTGATAAGGTTCATGCTACAGTGTGTTAGTGAGCATAATCAGTGGAGTAACTAGATGCTACTGGGCCCCACAGAAAATTAATTTTAGGGCCCCCAACATTTCCAGAGGTTGTCCTGTTTTAACAATATTTATTGACATTTCTCATTAATTAGGGCCTCATAGGCCCCCTATACCTCCTGGGCCCCCCTGCAGCCGCAGGGTCTGCTTCCTCTGTAGTTACGCCCCTGAGCATAATAGCCACTTGTTTAATGAGCATAACAAAGTTAGTAAACCAACTTGAATCTAGTTAGTCCGATGTTAGTGTACAGGGGTTAATTCCCAAGTTGTAAATTCCTTGTGCTGCACAATGATTAATGTAGCATGTTCTGTAAGATGTATTCAGCAGCTGAGGCCAACCGGCCCGTCAGGTTAAATGTCATCCAAAGTAATGTTACTGGTGCTGGTGTTGTCTAGTGTGGTATTTGAAGCATAATTCATGGAGTTGATGTGTAATGGCCCATGATCAAACATGTATATAAGGCAGAAACAAACTGTTCAGTCCCGTTAGATCAGGGATCCCCAACCTTTTTCACCCGTGAGCAACATTCGGGGAGCAACACAAGCATGAAAAATGTTCCTGGATCACGCCAAATAAGGGCTGAAATTGGCTATTGGTAGCCCATATGTGGACTAGCAGCCTACAGGAGACTCTGTTTGGCAGTGCACCTGGTTTTTATACAAAGAAATCTTGCCTGAAAGCCAGGAATTCAAAAATACGTGTCTGCTTTGTGGCCCCTTAGAGCAACATCCAAGGGTTTGGGGAGCAACATGTTGCTCACGAGCTACTGGTTGGGGATCACTGCGTTAGATGTTTGACGGGATAGCAATCGCTGTAATGCAATTATGCAGTTCTGCTCTCCATATTACTCAATGATATATTGGCCACACATGCTCCCGGTGCTGGTTGGATATAAATCAAGTAAAGATAAGGCTTTTACAGACCATATATCTAGGCTTCCTGCCAGTGAGCCAACTCCAATTTATAATAATTATTTTTACACAAATTAAAAGATCTAAAAGCCGTAAAGGTAGACCAATAGTGGCCGGGATAGGATCTTTAGGTGAGCCTCTTTCTGAACTCATTGTACAATGCCTTGTACTTCACTTGCCAGGCTACTAAAGAGACAGCGGACAAGTCCTTTCTACTATGAGCAAAATATCTTGGTGTGAAGGTTTCCAATGGGCTACAATTGATGTATGTTCTCTATATTCCTGCATCCCACATACTCTAAGACTAAAAGCTATATCTTTTCATTTAGATTGATATAGCAACTATGAAACCTCCTTAAAAAATTTCATACTTGAAGCAATATAATTTTTACTGACACATCATTTTTTCCTTTTTGACAATCAATATTACCTACAGAAACAAGGTAATGCGATGGGAGCAAAATTTGCCCCATGTTATGCCAACTTGTACATGGGATGGTGGGAATATATGTATATATATATATATATATATATATATATATATATATATATATATATATATATATATATATATATATATATATATATATATATATATATATGGAGACTACAATCCGTTCAAAAAATGTATTCACTTTTATGGACGCTACATTGACAATTCGCTCATTATATGGAAAAGCGATATAACAAACTTTAAAGAGTTCACCGAATACATCAATTCAAATGATCTAAATCTAAGCTTTACACATGAATACAAGACACTAAGATGAATTTTTTAGACATCAGCCTGGCAAGTGAAAGTAACAATGTGACCACTTCTTTATATCGAAAAGAATGTGCAGCCAAAACTCTGTTATGAGCTACTTCTTCACACCCTAAACATCTAATAAGAAATATACCAATAGGTCAATTCCTGCGTCTTAGAAGATTATGTTCCAATTTTGACACCTTTGTTATAGAGGCATGTCAGCTAAGGGACAGGTTATTACTGAGGGGGTATAATATGAGCCTATTGATAGAAGCTCTAAAAAAACACTCATGACCCCAAGACATTCTCTTCTCCAAAAAGAAAAATATAGATCTTGAGGTTCCTCAAAAATACCCTCAAATATGGATAGGCCTTTATGTATATTCACATATAGCCCACAATACCCCATGATCAAACGTATAATTGAGAAAAAAATCCCATCCTGAAGACAGATGACTTAACAATATTTTAAACTCTGGTTGCAAGTTTCGTACCTGAAAAAGCCTCACTTTAAGCAACATGCTGTCCTCGAGTATGGTAAACTCTAAAAAAGAATCATACCGCGCTTGGCTAATGACGAAAGGAAATTTCATATGTGGTGGAAAGAGATGTGTAGTTTTCCCATATATGAAAAAAGTGACACCTTTTCGGATCATTTAAACAGAACATACAAAATTAAACATTATATTAATTGTAGCACAAATAATGTGATTTATCTGATTACAGGTATGAAATGCCAAAGTCAATACGTAGGAAAAACTTCACGTAAATTGAAAGAAAGAATTCGAGAACATATGTCCGACATTAAAACTAAAAAAGAAACCAATGTTTCTAAACCTTTTCATTTATGCAATTCTGGAGATCTGAATCTTTTCAATATCCAAGGTATAGAAAAGGTAAATCTTAACAGTCGGGGAGGTGATCTATCCAAAATTCTGTCTCATTAGAAGGATACTGGATCTTTTACCTTAAAACTAGAATACCTTGTGGCACGAATTCAGAATTTGATGTAATATGTTATTATTACTCTTGTGAAACTGTCTATATTGTCTTCATTTAATCGAATAACTCAACTGAATAGAAATATATATATATATAGATATATTCTGTGTACTTTTCTGTCTGGTGCATTCCCCGAGACTATTATGTATGTCTACACACTGTTTTACTTTTATATTTTTCTACTACTTTTTCTACCATACTCTTCCTTTTATATATTCTCTATATAAAAACAAATGATTTAAAATATATTTTTGTAATATTTAACCTCTTGAAGAACTCTAGAGGTAATGTCGCTTTAAAGATTTTCTGTTCTATTTTTTCTTTCTATTTTTCTGATTGGTTGTCTTGTGTATAAATGCTCATATCCTCTGACTGTCATTAGAGCCCATGACTAAGTGCCCTATAGGGGTTCGAAACGCATAGGGTGGATGGAGATGCAGCTATATTTTTAATTTTTCTACAAATAAAATTATTTTTTAACTGAACACCTTTGGTCCTGTGGATCCGTTCGAGTGCCGGTCATCTCGGCTTCCATATTCTTTGCTGTACCGCTCCCTAAAGCTGGGGGTCTGGGGCTGGTGCACCCTGGACCACTTTCACTGTTTTCACTTTATATTTCATTCTGGAGCACCTTGTTCTCCCCTAATTATTTAAATTCAAACTCTCATAACCTTGCAAATTTTGTAAAATGGACATGGCAATTAGGGGGTGTGGCCACAAAATGGGCATGGTCAAAACCTTTTTTGGTGCACTCCGCACGGCAAGTCTTTTTGTCCCTCTTTCTGTTATTAAAATGTTGGGAGGTATGCTCCTACCCATGTTTTACTCGTTACGGTGTGGTCCGACCTTCCAGCAGGGGGAATCCTCCAGTAAAGCGCACCAGGCAGAGAGCTGTAGTCAAACACAATCTCTTTATTGTCATGGCCTTCCGATATAGGTCTCTCCACAATGCGGCAGTTCCTAGAAAACCAGTTTCGATTTACAAGAAATGACTGCCTTACCACTAATCACCAAGTCATCTCCCTGGGGACAACATGGTAGGAAATCAATATTTTTCTGTGGGATAAAGTGCTAGAAAAAGCTCAGTTTCACTTTCAGAGTCCAGCAGTGGAGCTCCGGTGCGGATCGTGAGGCTGTTCTCCACCAGATTATATCAGGTAACTGGAAAGGACAGGCTCGGGCAGCCAGAAAAGAAGGGAAAACATTTAAAGGGATTCTGTCATGCTTTTTATGATACAAATAATTTACATAGAGTTCAGTTTTTTAACCTTGGGTCTGAAGAGTTTGCTGTGCCACAACTCATTTAAGGAATAAAACATATTGGGAGTTATAGTCTAACAGCATGTGGGGACTTGGGTTGAAGCAACAGGAACCCAGAAGTATCTGACATCATGCCCATAAAAACTAAGGGAATTCCTCTGGTCATTGCCATGGCTCCTACACAGAGGTTGCCGGGAAGATGCTCTGGAGTCTCTGAGGGGATGTGTCGCAGAGCTGCAGGGGGTGTGAGGTTGGGGGTTCAAGGTTTTGAGAGAATAGACTGACACAGGGCAGTGGGGTAACATTAAAACAGGGGTGCCCAAGACATTTATTGCAGTCTACCAGTTGATCAATTCAAAGTTCCTGTTAGACTGCAACGGCTTCTTTAATTCACACAGCAGGCACAGCTCTCCCTGCGCTCGTCCCCTCCATCCCTTCTCATCCTTAATGCAGGCAGCGGCTACGGCAAATTATACAGCCGCTATAGGCCGAAAGAAACAAGCGGCAGCACTGAGAGCCACTTTCATTGCTGATCAGCGTAAAATCCACGCCCCCTGTAGCTCCTTGTCTGCCATTGCAGGGGAAAGAAGAAACAAGTGAGGGAGCCATTATTCAAACTATTGATAAAGCTTATCCTGCAGACTCCTCACTACTCTCTCTCCCTCCCACACGATCAGTCAGTGCAGCTGGTTTTGTATTATTCTGGCTGGTTGATAAGTTTAGTCCCAGGCAGCCTTGGTTCCCACAGTTGCTTTGTGACTGCAGGCATTAAACATAACATCACCAATAGGCCATGCTTCTATGTCTATGAGCTCTGGCGGGTTTTATATATGGAATTGCCTCTGTGTCATGTTGCTATGAAATGAGGGGGTATTGTACATGGTATTGCTTCAACCATCCTGATATAAGTTCTGGGGGTATTATACTTGGAATTGCCTCTTTACCATCGATTAAAGGGATATATTGGGGCGTCCCCCACTGCCTCCTCCTTTTAAGATTTCACGATCGTGAAATTGGTGAAGCAGCGGGAGATCGTGAAAAGGAATTGGAGGTTGCGTTCCGCTGTGGAGCGCACCCACTGAAACAGACGGTGCGCCATCTTGGATCATTGTAAAAAATGACATCTGCAGAGAAGCAAATTCGTGAAACAGGCTTGAGGTTGCTGAGAGTTCAAATCCGGCTGTGCCCTTGAGAAATTCCGGAACTGTGTATCTGGTGAGATTATTCCAACTTCTTTTTGGGGGGCTTGTGCAGCTGGTAAGGAGGAGAGAGTGGGGGACACCCCAATAAATCCCTTTGATAATCTGCTCTCTAGATTCAGCCATCTATCAGTCTGCCTGTTCAATACACAGTTAAGCTCTCTGCACACTCCACTGCTTTTCCATATTGGAAAAACCTTGGCTTTTCCTTGGAAATACATTTTTTGCCTTCCTGAACTACAACTCACAACCTTTTTCTTGTCCTTTAAATAACAAACGATAAGTGATAGCCCACCTGGATTGCATTTATTATTGGTTTTGCAACTATTTATTCTTAACTTATTCACTGTGTTTCCTGGGCCGGCCAGTGTTTTAGAGATTATATAATAAATGTTATATTTAATATATTGGTTTTTAAATCTACCTTCTATTTGTTTTTTATATATATTGTCTTTTATCCCCAATAGGACCTTGGCGATTGAAGGTGTGCAGTCTTGACCAGTATAATACTTTTCCCCTGTCTGTCACAAGACTTCTATTTGTACATTTATGCAAAGTACCTACTGAACATTTCACCTATAAGTATCAATGGGTTGATAGATATAAATAGATAGTGTAGATGATAGATAGATAATC